>NC_081414.1:338634382-339871049 GCF_030272615.1 Cryptomeria japonica
ATGGGGGGAAGGGAGAGGTAGAGGGAGGGAGAGAATACATGATAAAAATCAAGAGGAGTGCAGAAAGAATAAATTCACTTACTTCTCTAGAAGGCAGACACAATTGCAGCGGGGTATGGAGGGAGAGAAGAAGAGAAAGAGGGATGGGGTATGGAGGAAGGGAGAAGGGAGAGAGAGAGTGAGTGAGAGAGAGAGAGAGACCTTGTATCGCGCTTTGAGAGGGAGCAGACGATACACTCTACATGTGTATTATATGTTTCTTTATTCTATGTATATAAACATATTATATATACAATGTATATATACACATATTATAATACATATATTTTATGAATATACCATATTTTACATAGAATCATCCATATTATCCAATAGCGCGTACGAGCTGTTTAAGTAAGATACGCGCATACACGCTTCTTACACTATAACTACCCCTATACGCGCTTTTTACCACCATACGTACCCTGTACGCGCTTTTGACTTTTTAGGCTTGGAAATAGGTCTGGATGACAAAGCTACAGATTGGAAGTTTGATTTCCCTCTATTTCTCTCATTTTTGATGCGTTTTATTTTATCAACTTGGTTTATCGACTTTGTCATCATCAGGTTTACACTTCATAAAGTGGGTATTTCTAAAATTGCCACCATATTTTCACCCATCTTCTGAGCTTTCTAACCATATAATTTTTTTTCAATTTGAACAACAATAACATATTATTATTGAATTTCTTTTACTAGTGTCTCCATAGTTCTCACAGACATAGGTGCACCATTTTTTGAATAACTTTTGATATACGTGTCCAAATTTAAAAAACTTTATATATTATTGTAGTGCACTTGATTCTAATTTGTATTTTCGATTTGTTTAGTGCAACTTATGCTTCACGCACGAACAGGTACTGGATTTTCAGGATGTGCTTGATTGGAAAAATCATTAAAAAAAATACTCAACAAAAAATTACACATCTTCTAGTGCTCACTCTTAACTATCTTTCTACCAAAGGATTTGTCAAAATACTAAATCTAACTATGACTTTTTTGATGTGCACGTCAGACACTATGTTATGTTTTTCAGAAAAAAATAGGGTCATTTTTTCGTGCGCGAAGGATTTGACCCCCTTAATCTTATCCAGTTTTGAAAAATTTTAGTAGTTTGGAAACTAGATTCAGAGTACTACAATATTTGTTCTTTGATTATCTTCATATCTTGAGTGGATGACTTTTAAATTTTGCCTCTTAGTTCAGGTTCACCTGATTTTAGAAAAAAGTGTCTAGTTATACCCCCATTTTTTACCACCATCTTTGTGCACTTACCTGCAATATTTCCCTTGCCCAAGGAAAATATCTCCATCTGTCTGCCATACTACCATGCCTAGAAAGTAGTGCATAAGTCCCAAATCTTTCATCTCGAACTCCGCTGCATGGTCCCTCTTGCACTCCTCTATGAGCCCTAGTGAACCAGTTAGAAATAAGTCATCCACATACAGGACAAGAATAAGAATCTCACCCCCAACCACCAAGTAGTAGAGGTTAGCATCTGCCTCACTCTTCACAAAGCCCATTTCCTGCAAGTAACTATCAATGCACTCATACCACGCTCTGGGAGCCTACTTGAGTCCGTACAAAGCTTTCTTTAATCTACACATGTGGGTCTCTTTACTGTGTACTACAAAGCCCTCTGGTTGTTCTATGTATACCTCCTCTTTCAACTCACCATTGAGGAACACTGTCTTGACATCCATCTGATGGATCTGCCATCCCATTTGTGCTAAAATTGAGATTACAGCTCATATAGAAGTATACCTGGCAACTGGAGCAAATGTCTCCTCATAGTCTATTCCCTCACTGGAGCAAATGTCTCCTCATAGTCTATTCCCTCCTTCTAAGAGAACCCTTTTGCCACAAACCTTGCCTTGTATTTCTTGATGCTACCATCTGCACCATGCTTGATCTTATAGATCCAACGTGATCCAACCACAACCCTATTTGTTGGTCTAGGAACTACTTCCCACACATTGTTTTGCATTATTGAGGTATACTCCTCAACCATTGCATCTTGCCACACCTGATGTTGTGCAACCTCCTGATAGCTAGAAGGTTCACTATCTACCAACTGACCAACTAATGCTACATAGTCATCATACCTAGCTGGTTGTTTCCGTTGTCTACTACTCCTCCTAAGAGTACTCGCTAACTCTTGAGTATTCTTTTGTGTCGGCTAAACCTCATGATTCCTACTGCCAACTGTAGAGGATGAAACATCAACCTCCATGTCTTCTTGATGCATCTCCTGCTGCACCAGTTGCTCCATACTTTGCGAACTCTCACAACCTGAGCCTATGCTTGTACTAGTAATTGTACTTGAGCTTTGTTGCCCTTGACTCGATTGAGCTATCCTTGGAGATTCTATCGGTCGCTCACTCTGATCATCTGCTGGCAAATCTATGGACCTTCTAAATGTCTTGTCCTCCATGAACTTGACATCACACTTGACTATAATCTTCCTGGTCCCTGGAATAAATATCCGATATGCCTTTGAGGTTTCACTATACCCCACAAAGTACCCCTTTTTTGCAGTCTGATCTAACTTGGTACGTGTATCCTTAGGAATGTGGCAATATGCCAAACTCCCAAAGATCTTGAAGTGACTGACATCTGGCTTCTTCCCAGTGAATGCTTCCTCTAGTGTCATCTTCTCCAGTACCTTATGTGGAACTCTATTTTGTATGTATACTATTGTACTGCATGCCTCTGCCCATAGATAACGAGGCATATCCTGGTCATGCAACATAGCTCTTGCAGCCTCTGATATAGACCGATTCTTCCTCTCAGCAACTCCATTTTGTTGCGGATTGTAAGGAACAGTCCACCCTCTCTTGATTCCTTCCTTGGTGCAAAACTCCTAGAACCCATTTCCTTTGTACTCACCTCCATTGTCTGACCGAAGAACCTAAATATCTTCTTTCCTATTGAATTCTCCACAAGAGCTTTGAACTCTTGGAAGCGACTAAAAACCTCATCCTTGGTCTTCAAGAAGTATATCCAGGTCTTCCTTGAGAAATCATCAATAAAAGTAACAAAGGACTCATATCCTCTGAGAGACTTCATCGACATAGGTCCACATACATCTGAATGTACTAGATCAAGAACACCCTCAGATCTTGTGTCACTTCTTGGAAAAGATGCTTTCGCAAACTTTCCCAACACACATCCCTTACATATATCATCATGCTCTGTGCTCACCTCTGGAACACCTATCATAGTCTCATGAAGCAATTTAAGTGCTCCATGATGTATATGGCCCATTCTCCTATGCCATAGCTCTCCAAGATCTCTAGGATTATTGCTGCTCATGAGTGCCTTAGGAGTATCAAATTGCAACCTATAAAGTCGACCACTCCTAACTCCAATAGCTATGGGTGATTTCCAATCCTTATGCTTAATCAATACATGTGCTCCTCTAAAGAGTACATTGTACCCTTTGTCCTGAAGGACAGATACAGAAATCAAATTCATCCCTAAGCCTGGAACATGCAACACATCATGAAGAGGAATCATCTTACCATTCTCCCTCTGAAACAGAACAATCCCTTTCCCAACTGGGTTTAGTTTGGACAAGTTCCCCATAGAGATCTGGATTCTAGTGTTCTCCTCCTTGTAGCTGGAGAAGTACTCTCTAACTCTTGTCATATGAAATGACGCCCCACTATCTATATACCAGACACTCTATGAGGTTGAGCTAATCATACAAGCTATGAGTGCAAACTTATCCTCCAATCTACTAGAGAGCTCCTCTACACTTGCTGAAGCTCCCACTTGGTTCTTGCCCTTCTTATCTTTCTTCCTTTGTGGGCAATTGCTGACATAGTGGCCAAACTCGTGACATCCAAAGCATTTGATCTTAGATAGATCCTTCTTCTTCTTCTCACCTTGTGGATTTGATCCTTTACTAGATCCCTTCTTTGCTTTCCCTTTACCCACTAGGGTAACGTTTTCCTGTTCCAGCTCACTTTTCTGACTCTTATTGTTGGCTCCATTAACAAGGCTTAGTCTAAGCTCCTCCTGAGTGAAATCACTCCAAAGTCGATCCCAACTTGGTAAGGTGTCTCATCCATTAATAACTTGAACAAAGACATCCCGCTACTTAGAAAACCCATTTAGGGCTATTCTTACTAGCTCGTCATCATCTAGTTTATCTCCAACAGCTGCTAACTCATCCTTGACAAGTCTAAGCCTGGTGAGGTAACATGTAATGTCTTCTCCCTTGTTCATCCAAGTATTCCTCAACTTTTCTCTAAGAATCGACTTCCGGTTGGTGGTTGCATTCTGTTACAGATTCAGGATGGCGTCCCACATTGCTTTCCCTTTATCCAAATATGAGATATGAGGAACTATGTGATCCTTAACATTGTCAAGGATTATCCTCCTCACTTTGGCATCATCCTTCTTATATGCTGCAAGAAGTGTTGCATCTGTAGGTACAGTCACAACAGTGGTAACATATTCCTTGATACCATTCTCTTCTAGCAATCAAGAAATTCTAGCTTTCCAGACACCAAAATTTGAGGCTCCATCTAATCTGTCTCAATCTCTTAAACCTACTAAGGCCATCTCAAGGGATAAAAGAAATAATAATTCTAAAAAAGTCAATCTAGATTTTTTAACCCTTCAATTTCTTTCCTTGCCTAGGATAAGCCTTTTCTACCCTCAACTTAGCTCTGATACCATGTGGAAATTCTATTGCAATTACTGATTATTAACCTCCTATCTTTAATAGATTATTTGATCAACAAATATTGGAAAATAACACAACTACAACTTCACAAATAAAAATAGGCCGAAAGAAATATGTAACACAATGACACGATATTTCCGGACAACTGTCCCTGGAAAAACCCCAAAGAGAAAACCAGTACTGCAGATGAGAAATATATTAACTTCAACAAATTAAGAGATACAAAATTCCTTGCCTCTCACTGGCAGAACTCCGACAATCTCCCAATTTCTCCCACTGATATCCTTGCACTGCTATCCCCAATGCTATCACTGCACCCCTTGCTAACACTGCAAGACTATTTACTAACTCTGCAAATAATTCACAAACTTCATCTTTTCCAAATGACCCATGACCCCTTTTTATACTATTCTGTTGGAAAACCAATGGCCGAGATTAATTCATACCAATGGCTAAGATTAAGACAACTCAATAACCAATAACTAATTTTGGCTATGAGATGTCACCTAAAAAGAGCCACTATTAAATAATAATTGTTATTATCCTAACAATAGGATTTGACAAAAACAACCATTTTCTAATTTCTAGGTCAGGACGAATAGTTGTCCAAACTACCCGTATCTAATGCTGCTCTTTCTGGGTCAGGACGAACAACTATCCAAGCTACCCATAATTAATAGTAAGTCTCCCTCCAAAAAAAGTAAAATAATAACCAAAAGTTCATAGCTCCCTCTAATTCTTCTAGGTCACATGATTCTTCCTCCATGAAAAATAAAAAGGTGTTGGTAGAAGTTAGAGGCTTTCAAGGAGTCCATGTAGAAACATAAACAATTTCTATCCAAGCGCACTTCCACAAGTATTCAGTAAAGGTCTTTTGCATGGGATTATAAGGTTAATCTTCATATGAATAGATGCTTAATTTGGGATCTTCTCGATATATGACCCATTCACATGATCTACATTATTCTCTTTTCAACAATAATACTTATCAAATTGTAGCCAAACACACTTCATAGATTTTATTTTGAGATTAGGTATAATATAGTAAGAAAGTGGGTGCATCATTGATGTTCAATTATTTCTAGATATTTTACTAACTTTTTTTTCATCCATCAATTTTTTTAGTGTAGTGATAGAGAGAAAGTTGAGTTCACACAATACAATGCACTACCTTGAGAGATATGTGTGCCTAGAATTATAGTTTTTGTAAGGAGTATTAATTATGGATCTTGCTTGTAAGGTCTTCCATTCTATGACAACCCTTGAGTTGGTGCATATTTAGTGTTCTTATGTCATTTTCCACTTTGTCATTTTTAATCTTGCCAAGTCTATTCTTAGCTTTATTGGTGAATTCTCATAATGAACAGGGGTGTGCTTTCTCAAGCATAAGATCACGGTTTTCACTACTTTCAAGAGCTCCAAAGTTTTTGTGAATAAGTATTCTAACTTATTTTTATCTAATGGATACACATAGACAACGAGGGAGCATTAAAAATAGACAATTTATGATTTTTACAATAAGAATAGTATTAAACACTAGCACAAACTTCAAAGAGAATTCATTAAAAATTAGGGTTTTAAACACTTCAATTCTCATTTAGAAATAAAGCATACAAAAATCTCTTTTTTGAAATCAAAATTGAAAAGACACAAAATAAATTCACTTACTAGTTTATCATTTTAAAAATCTCTTAGTGGCATCAATGAATCTTCTCTAGAACTTGTATTTCACAATCATACAACAAAAGGCTCATATTCAAAGCATAAGAGATAAGGACAAATTTAATTGGATGTAAAATGGATTATGAAATCAAATATGTATCAATTTAAAATAACCAATAATATCTCATGAGTTGAACAAATGGTAAAAAATAGACATTTTCAAAGTTGAAATGTTAACCATGGAGCCCTAATCTCATGACTTCAACAACAACAAATATAATTGGATGAAAAATTACCAATGAAATTAAATATGTATCAGTTTAAAGTTACTATTAATGTCACATGAGTTGAAAAAATGGTTGAAAGTAGTAATTTTCCAAGTTTAAATGTCAACCATTGATCTCCCTAATCTAATGACCCCAACAACATCCTAGGTACCTTTTTAAAAAATCTATTAAATAGAGACAAGGAATGCACCCCTTTTTGAAAGAAAGAGATTGATGCATAACACTTTGCCAGCCTTAAACCACACATACTAAGAAACATATTAAACCTAGTTAATGTCAATCAACTCTAAGTATTTAACACTAATAAGCCTAGAAGTCAAAGTTTAGTGTGTGTGGTTTAAACCGTCCGATGACATGTGTTAGAAACTAGCACATTCGCAAGAGGTAAAGTCTTCCTCCAAATTTTCATGTGATGCACTATGGACGTGAAATGCACTACCACATAGAAATGGATAGTCCACATGGGCATAAGAATCTCCATTGGAAGTAAAAAGTGACTCTCAAGGCTATGCAACACTACCATATATGCATATTGTAATATCACAAGCTCAAGACGAGAAGGCATACTTGAGTTATGATAGAAAATTTAAATGTGATACCAATAGAATACTTCCATTTGGATGCCAATAGGATCAATAGAAAGGTATCAATCTCTTGCAACTCCATAACATGGGCCCCACATAGGAACTTAAGATAGAACTTTAGCTAAAAATATAATGTTAGTAAAATAACTTCTACATGATGTATATCAAGCTTTTGCAACTTTGAGGTAAGGATAGGAAATATTCTTGCGAGAAGAGACTTATTTGTGAAATGAGGATGTGGAAGATGAGCATGACGCAAGCAAAATTTTCACAAATTTTTAACTTTAAAAGATAATAGAAAAGTGAGTTCACAATAAGTGACTTAAGTGCAATGCAAAGGCAATGAAGTGACAAAGTGTCATGCCAACATATTAGGGTTTTGTAACTTTAGGAAAAAACATGAGACTGCATCTATGAAAAAAGAGCTATCAAAATAGCTCAATCTTATAATACACAATAGATATAGAATAGAAAATAGTAAGAGTACAAGATAAATAAAAGATGAGAATGTAGAGAGGAATGTGGATTTGAAATATGGAATAAAGTGTGTAGGAGAGGGATGCTAAGAACCTTATTTTGAAATTTTCAGGGACTTTGAAAGATAAGTAGAAATGAAACCAGGAGGTTCTATACCACTATCTTCTAGAAATATAGCTCAAAATAGAAAGATGGGGGTGTTGAGCACCCTATTTTAAGGGTTTTCATCCATTCAAAGTTTATGACAACTTGAGACTATTTTCTCTACACTTTGTTAACCTTTAAGTTATTGGATTTGCACCTAAATAGATAGAAAATGGGGGAAAAGGGTTGAGTTGTATAGGTCTTATCTAATTAAAACTTTGTGTTGGTGTTCTCACCTTTCCAATAGCCATGATGATGAAAGGAGTGCATTCCCTTACAAGGAAAAAGGCTAAGTCATTGATGAATGTTGAAATGACAAGATTACCTTAGATATGAAACCCTCTTAAAAAGTTCCACATAAATGTGGTGATACATGACTCTTTTTGGAAATCCTACAAGTGTTAATGTAGTAACATGATAACAATAAATGAGAAGCATTGTTGGTGTTGGAAATAAGCCACACCCGGACCGACGATGGACTGGTCCAAGAGGGGCTAGTAGCTCAGTGGTAGAGCACTCCAGCAATGTATGGAAGGTCCTAGGTTCGAGTCCTAGCTGGTCCATGTCTCAACATGGTATCAGAGCTAGGTCCAGGCTAGGACACCCAAGCACATGAGAGGTGTGGCTTAAGGGTGGGTGTTGGTGTTGGAAATAAGCCACACCTGGACTAACGATGGACTGGTCCAAGAGGGGCCTGTAGCTCAGGGGTAGAGCATTCCAACAATGCATGGAAGGTCCTAGGTTCGAGTCCTAGTTGGTCCATATCTCAACATGGTATCAGAGCCAGGTCCAGGCTAGTAGCCCCAAGCACATGAGAGGTGTGGCTTAAGGGGGGGTGTTGGTGTTGGAAATAAGCCACAGCCAGACCGACGATGGACTGGTCCAAGAGGGGCTAGTAGCTCAGTGGTAGAGCACTCTAGCAACATATGGAAGGTCCTAGGTTCGAGTCCTAGCTGGTCCATGTCTCAACAAGCATGAATCCATACTGGAGTGTAGGATTCTTCTAGTATGTTGCTCAATATTTGATAGCTCATAATTATAATTTTTCTATATAATCTTAGATCTTAACCCTTATGAATGATAAAATATGTTATTTATATAGGAATCACAGGGTTATTTCAAATGTTGGCTGACAAATAATGATCAAATGTAAAGATTGAGATTGGATCACAAATGATGAAGGATGACACTCATAATGTGTTGAAACCCTAAACGTAAGACCTAGCCTTGTATTTTACATTTGATGATGATTAAGTTGTATGCTTGATAATAATATTATAGGATACCATAAAGCATAAATGGGCTTAAAATGATCTAGGTAAAACCACACAAAAGTGGGTGTCAAATACAATGTAAAATTGTTAAGGTAAACAATTTATGACACTAAATATATTTATGGTAAAAATAAGTTCCCCAAGCTTGGAGGTTTGAACAAGATGTCACATAACCTTTTATAAGTTTCATTTTAATTCTTGGAGGTGGTGGGAAAATGTGTCGAGTAGATTTGGATGCCCATCTCTTGTAGCTCCCTTTAGAAGTTCCCTTCATACTTATATTCTCTATATATTGGATTACTTGAAGTGAGGTTTGTATGGTGTATTTTTCAAGTATTGCTATGTTATTTAAATAGCTTTAAAATTCAAGAATGTAAATTCTTGAAAGGAAGAATTGTTCTACAAGTGATTGTAAAACATTGTTTATTCCTAATAAATTGATTGAGCTTTTGGAGTGTGGGGTTTTCATCTCAAAAGGGTTTTCCTTTTGTATGTATTGTGGTATTATTACTTGCATGTGTGTTATTTTCTCATCTTTGTGTTGTGCGTCTAATAAGGTTATCATAAGTGTTTAACGAAAAAATGTAATATTATCCCATTTAGATTTGTGTGGGAGGATACTTTGGCTCACCCAGCTTTGTTTCAAATGCTTCTACCCTAAGACTGAAAATAAACTACAAGTAAGAAAATAAATTGAGATAAAATATTTGATCTCCTAGCATTTGTAGCCAATGTCAAATCACTTAGAAGGCTATGGATAATCATATAAATTCCTAAATAAAATATGTAGTAACATAAAATGGCTATGGAAAGATTTCTATTACTAGATGGTATGGTGCTTCCTATAAGTGAATAGCTAAATAATGAAAATAAATAAAAAAAATGTTGTAAATGAAAACAAAAGAATTATATTGCATTGAAATTTCATACTTGTATTACAATATATCACTAACCTCTTCAAGGGAGCAAACACTTAGAGAAATGCTCAATACAATATAATGTGTGTATAATTTATTTTAATATCAAACCATTTATTTATACTAATTATATCTAAAGGAACTACTACATCCCCGACATGTAGGATAAACAAATTTTAGTAATAGTAACATCTTACAAAGCATATGCATTGGACAATTTTGTTAATACATTCTATTATAAAAGCAGATGATTAGGAAGAAATACTTAACACTACATATTCTAACAAGAGTCAATGCATGATATTTTTATCATAATTACATGAATTAGTATACACAATGTATGCAATTTATTAATTTACACAAACAAAACAACAAGATTGAAAATAACGCGAACTCATCCTAATTGACATTTATACCAATTAAACAAAATATTTAAAACTTTTATAAATGTTTATAATATTATCATAATAATAATAACAAGAACTAAAATCATGTATTAAAGAAACAAAAAGAGCACATTATTTAAACAAGCATCATGCACATCCTTATTATGTATCATGAAAAGCAAAGGAAGACCAGGACTCTTTTAGCAAAGGAAGACCCGGACTCTTTTAACGGGTCATTCACGCCTCCATTCCTACTGGCCTGCTACTCACATCTTTCCTCCTCCTCAAAGAAAAAACTAAAACCTTGTGTCTGCACATCCAGACCAGTCGGTTCCTCCTGGGCTATGGCCTTCTTCCAATCTCCTACACTTGTTTCTTAGCAACACTAAGTTTGAAGCCCAGATTTCAGCTGAAATTGGTAAAGCGAAGAAGCTGAGTCGATTGGACATAAGCAACAACCGCTTTGATGGAAGACTCCCTGCAGAAGTTGGACGGCTCACAAAACTTGAGATTTTTCAAGCCAGCCAGAATTAATTTTCAGGACCCATTTTTCCTCAGTATTCTCCGGCTGGACCATAATTTTCTGTCAGGAGAAATTTCCCAAGGAAATAATGTCGCTGAAGAAGCTCAATCAGCTCAATTCGGGTCACAATCGGCTTACAGGCGAAATCCCTGAAGCTCTGAAGGACACGATCAATCTTTATCTGGTCCAGAAACCCCGTTGCAATGGCCGGTACGTTATCAGATCACTCTTGACGAAGCTCGTGGGCTTAGTAATATGCATCATGGTTGTCCCCCTTCCATATTGTACAGGGATGTAAAATCCAGCAACATCTTCAAATTGCAGATTTTGGCGTATCCAGATTCCAGAGTGCTTAGGAGGTTGGGAGATGAATATATGGTGTCTGGTTATGTCGGGTCTTACGGATATATAACCCAGGTACCAACACTTTCTCTTCTTCAAATTCTAAAATTTTAGATTTCCCAATAGATTATCTCATTTTATTTTATTTTGTCGCTGAAAAATGTGGCGAGTTACATTGACCAAGTAAATTCAAAATTCGTAATTATTTGATTTTGACTCCTAATTTTATTATTTGGTACCGAGTTTGTTTTTTTTATTAGTACAATACAAAGTAAAGAGTTCTTTCTCTACATGTATTCATTTTTGCACAATATTCGATAGCTCAAACTTTAGAGTCTACTATATTCTATAATACTTAAAAGATCTTTATGGTATAAAAATGATGGTGGGTTACAATGACCACACAATTGTCATGGTCATGCTTGCCTTGTTGTCATATATGTCTTAGTTTCCTTTAGTTTATGTAATTTTTTTTTAATCATTCTACCTCTTCAAAATTTCTATTTTATCAATAGAGAAAACAAATTGATCTTTCATTAGTGGCTGCACAATTGGTACAATAGTATAATCATTTTCCACACCAGCTATATGATTGTCTGACTAGTATAGAGTTATCATGGCCATCAATGGTAGTTTCATAATTCGTTTTTGCTACACTAGTGGTGTCACCTAAGAATACAAAAATGTGAATCAAAACAACGTGATAACCTTTTTTCCTTTTTGTATTCCATGTCTTTTGCTTTCCCTTTGTCACTAAAAAAGATTAAGCTTTCTTTTATTTGTTTTAAAAATAAAGAGAGAATGTTTTTAGAGAAAGAAGTTAAATAAATGCAAGATTTTATTTTATGATCATTATATATCAAATTTCCTAAAATAAAGTATTTTATGATCATTATTTAGTCGTGTTCAACAAGAATTTCTTTTTCAATTTACAGCTTCCAATAAGCTCTTGTAATCAATATAGCTGGATGATTTGAAGTAGAGAAAAAAATGACGTCTTTCTAAGGTTAAATTTCTTCATTTATTTTTGTTTCCAATCACTTTTTCGTAATGCAAGTCAACCAAATATCAATTTAGTTTATTATATTTTAGTGGTGAATATTTATTTACCCAATGGAATTTAACTAACTAGTGAACTAAAATTAAAACTAGATTAAAACATAACATGAGAATAGAACCAGTTAGTTAGTCTAGTGTGTATGCATGCTAGTTAGTGGTTAGTATTAATATAACATATATTAGCATTTCCTTTAGATTCTTTACTTTACAAAGAGATTTGTAATACAAAAAAATTAAATATTGCAATCAACTCAAACTTGCACAACCAAATATTCATAGAAATTTGATCTTAAATACCATTTGTCTTCATATAACTAGTGATTAAAGATCATTTCATGATCTGGCCTTTTATGACTCCATGTCAAATAGTTATATAACTTGAAGATCAATTTCTACAACATAAAAATATAGCACAATTGAACACTTGGTTTCGAACTTAAAATTTCTTGCATTCTTTTAATCTAGTAGTTTTGAAATATTATAATATTGAATCTTTACAACTTATGCTTTTAAAATACTTCAAATAACATTATAACTTATGATCAAACTACTATGTAACCTTGCATATATCTCTTTAAACATACCCAAAATCTCACTATACAACCTTCTTGTCCTCCATAGGGTCTCAGTTGGGGTTTCTATTTTTTGCAACTTTTGTGGATCACCCAAAGATTTGTTTTGTGGCTTCTTACTTGAGCCCTTAAACAAGTTGTTTGATATGGAAAATAGATGGAAAAATCTAGATAGTAGTTTAACCAAAACCAACCTCTCTTCCATTAAACATTGGAATACAAATGGGCCAAAGGTGTTTAGTTTGACTAACTCTAATCAAAGAGAATCAAACAACTGGGGTTATATTCCTTTGTTGCATTAAAGATGGATTTACTAACTCAAATGTGAGCTAATTACGTCTAGAAGCATGCACAAATGATACCATAAACTTCTAAAATAGAATTACTTACCAGCACAAAACCACTTAAAGCTACATACATGGAATAGAGATACATAGATGCACCTATGACAACAAGTAGACCAAGTGAAAATGTTAGACAAGGGTGCTCAGTGCATGTATGTTAATGCAAAAATTGTTCATATGTGGGATCAATAGTAGGCATATAGATCCTATACCTCAAAATTCCTATCAAAACATTTAGGATTAGGGAATTGGACACCCCTATATAGGTGTTTTCTCCTAAAATTATTTTGTTAGTCTCTATCTCTATAAATTTATCCTTCTTGTACTTGTAGACTCATACAATTCTAGATCTAAACCTGCATAAGCACAAAGAGATGAAAAATGTTTGTGGCGATTGAAATGATTGGAAAATGAATCCCATCCTAGAGACATAAACTAGGATCCAAACCAATATCATTAATTGGATTAAATAGGCAACACGATCAAACTTTATTCCTAAATTAGAGCTAGATGATATGTGCACTTATTTCCTCGTTATGTGTTTGATTTTGTTTTGAACATGATTTAATATGAAGATGCAAGAACTAGGTAAAGTGATGCAAAATTGACAAGATCATAATAAACAAAAAGATATAAAAGATAACACATAAGCACATATATTAAAATGAAATGTAGAGAAGAACTTGTTATTGAAATCTAGAGTTGAAAGTGATGGTCAAGTGTGCTAGGTGCTTTGGATCTAGAGGTGCTTCCATCAACTAAAACTTCAAATTTTGGATTAATGTGCTTTGTAGATCGTTCCCTCAAATCTTTATCCTAAAAGTATCGGTTAGGTGTAAAATTGGCATATACCTAGGGTTTTTTCCTATTCAAAGTCTAGGACGATGTGTCTTTGTTTACAATGCATAATTCCATAACTATTGGCTATTAGATTGTAACCTTCACACACAGAAGAAGGGACATGTTGTGTTGTATAGAGAATTGCCTAAGTCAAGATCCACATTGGTGTTTCCACCTTCACTACAACTATGATGATGAAGAAAAGGGAGCTTACCCTTGGTAGGATAGAGGCTAAATATAAAATGAAATGCTAAATTGAAATGATATTACCTTAGGCTTGATAATAATGGTGATGCAATTCTCTTTAGATAAGCACTTCAAGTGTTGATGCAATTACATGACATGAAAAGACATTAAGATATCAATCATGAAAACATATTTGCATGTAGGTTGTTATAGCTTGCTAATCCATAATGCTCAAATATGAAGATACTTTCTCAATAATGCTTGCTCAATAGAAATGATCTTGATAATGCTAGGATAAAAATGAATTAGAAATGATGTCATTATATAGGGTTCACAAGGTATTTCCTACTTGAGGCCAAATTCTAATGGTCATATCAAAATATTGGGATTAACTCACGAATGGTAGGATCTGACACTCACACATATTAGATTGTGGGCCCTTTTTGGAGTGACTATGGTATTAGGTAGCCTAGTCCATCTATAAAAGGACCATATAAATATGGTTGTAGAGTAGAAGGTCCTAGGACATAGGATTTGGTCACCTCACGAGCATATGATGATAGTTTGGATGTTCTAGAGCCAAAAATTGCCTTAAAATGAGCTATGATAGAGAATACTAAAGCAAGGTTACAAAAAGGAATGTGAAATTGTAAAGGGGATATAATTTATGACATAAAATTTAGCTCCCACTTTAATAGGAGTATGAACTCAAACTCATACTCACAATAAAGTAGAGAGAGTTGTCACGAGCAATGCTAACGAGAGATAAGATAAGAATAAGTTGATAGAACAAGCCTCTAATTTGAGGATGTCAACTCACACAACAACATCCAAGGTAGGACATAGAAGGAAATAGACAAAACAAAAAAGTAAAAAATAAAACAAAGGCAAACAAGGCAAAATAAAAAGATGACACAAAGGTGTTAGTACTAAAAACAATGGCTCTAAGTCAACTAGTTGAAGAGACCTCGATAATTAAAATGTTTGAAATACTAATATCATTATCAAAATGTTATTTCAAGAGCACAAGTGGACTTCTAGAAAGACCCAAAGCATACACTAATTAATGAGATAAGAAACCGTGATACAACAACTATCATGATGCATTAGTCTAGGGGTCCATGGGAAAGACCATAAATTCCACTACCCAATGAGGTGTGTTATACTGGGTGATCCATGATTGTGTCATTGATTCTACTAGCTAGAAAGTTATATTATGCTAGGTGATCAATGAAAATAGGCATTGATTCCACTAGACAACAATGTGCATTATGTTGTTTGATCTATGTAGTGCAATAAATGATTACACTATAAAAATCCATTATTCTAGGTAACCAAAAATGATAATCATAGTAACAAGTTGCATTATGTTTGATGACAAAGCAAGACTTGAACTATACTATCTAACCAATGCTTTGGGATCATGCTCATGTTTTTCTAAGGGATCAAACTAGAAAGTTGTGTTATGCTAGAAGATTGGGATCAAATGGAGTCACATAGGTCTAGCAAGGTGTGTTATGCTAGGTTATCCATAGATCATAATTTTTTTAAAATATCCCACTAGTAATCATACTATACTAGATAATAAAAAGTTAACTATAATGTATGTTGCTAGTGATAGATTTTAAGCCACACCTTAGTGGGTGCTATGCAACACAACACTTCCACTTTTGGGGTACAACAAGGAATAACTACGAGCAATGGGGATGCCTCATATGCCCCCTTAAAATTTTAACATATTACTATGTTGATATATCAATGGATATAGAGATTGATGTTAAGGATAATATACTTTCGACACCATGGAGATATCCTTAACAAAAATTCACATGTTCCAAGATAGGAAGGAGATCCTCATAAACAATACAAATATTCAAGTAGGGAAGATGTAGTTGTAAAGATATTTTGAAACAAGTGTAAAGGGATCCTTATGAAGGATACATGACTATCAAAGAGGGAAGAAGAGGTTTTTTCCTAAATATATCTACCTTTGTAAAGAGAGATATTCAATAAAGTTCACATCTTAACCACTAAAAGGGGGAGGATATCAAGAATACACACCTTCCTAATTGCTAGGAGATCATATTCTTGATGAAGGATTGCACACTTTCAACATAAAGGAGAGAATTTTTATAAAAGATACATTCTTTCAAGCATGGAAGAGGTCCTAATCAAGGATACACACCTCCAAGCAAGGATAGAATCCTCATGAAGGACAAAAATTTATGTAAGAAAGGATATTCTTATAAGAGATAAAACTCAACAAAGAGAAAGTGGATCCTTAAGAAGGATAAAATGTTTGAAGACTATTCCTTCGCACTAGTATAGACACAATAATAATTAGGATTATCATATTATTAGCCAAGTATGATTGCACATGAAATTGTACCACTATGAATGATAATGAGCCCTAAAAATGTAAGATAATAGTGTCACATAGTGAGTAGAAATATAATAAGTCCAAAGATGTTATGGAATTACATGATAAGTTAAACACGTGTAGAAAAAGATTAACATCCAATGTTATAGGAACAAGATCATTATGAAATTTTTTTCTAAAATATTTCTTGAATGTTATACAACTAGAAATAGTATGAGAATACATATGATAATAAGAACAAAATAATAAATCCATGTGATCACCTTTTCGAGTTTCATGACCCTTCAAAGGTGGGATAATGATCAATTGGCCTCTTAGGAGGTTTGACAATATTTATTCTTCTTTATATAAAGTACCTTGTGTTTAGGCATTATGTCAATATCATGTAAAGAAAGATTTTTTTGTATGTTTGGAGGTAATGAAGGGTAAGGTGGAGGTAAAGGAGAAGTAAGGAATCCTACACCTTCTATATAATGATGAGGTATGCAATTTATGGGAACTTAAATTCCTTGTTCCATTCTTCCATGACCTTTCTAATATATCCTTGTTTAGAAAGCACGTCAAAGCCAATACTATAATGTGTATGCAACTCTAATGAGGAAGGAATTTCATCATAAACCTCATTAAAATTGGTAGTGTACAACTATTATGAACACCAAATGGATGAAAAAAATGAATAAGGATTGATCTTTGTTGGAGGATACACATCTTTATTAGAATAATTTATGTCCATTTGGGAGGTAAAGGAAAACTCTTTCATTAAGTTGTTCTTATGAGTTTCATCATTGGCTTCATTGTCATCTTTGTTTAAAGTATAATTTTGGGAGACATGTCCTCAAACAAATAAGTAACATCATGTTGCATTGAAATGTATTGATGAGAAAAGTAGTCTGTAGGAAAGGAATAGGCCCTATGTCCATCTATATGTCAATATTGTTGTTGTCAACATCTAAGCCATGTTCCTCTTCAACCAAATAACTCTCATGGGGTGGGTGATTTTTGAGAGAATAATCATCTTCATACTTCAATGGTTCATTTCAAATAGAGAGATCATTGAAATAAGTGTTAACGATGTCCTCATGATAGGATAATATTTGAGAGAGTTACAAGTATTGCCCTTCAAGGATGAGTCATATCGAGAACGGAGATCATTGAAATGTATAGAAGGTAAAATGCTATCAACATCTTGTATCACAATTTTGCTTCACTAGGAATATAATATAAGTGTCAATTTAGATAAAGTAGGAGATCATCACATTAAGGATATATCTTTACTAGAAAAAGTGACACACACACATACACATACACACACACACTTTCTTTTTATAAGAAATTCAAATTATATAATAACTATGTGATTGATAGAACAATATTTAATAGAAATTTTATGATCCTTTTAACCAATATAAGTAATGATTTTAAGAGTTGAATGCTTCTAAATCTAGAAATTTCATGCCAAAATTAGACCTAAAACTAAAAATCAAAATTCATGCAAGTGTAAGAGATGTTAGTTTCACCAAAAATAAATTATTGGGAAATGGATCTTGTCTAGGGACACAAGATTAGATTCAAATCAATATCATTCCTTTGATGAAATAGCCAACAAGATCCAAATTTAATCCTAAAGGAGAGATGGATGCTATGTGTGATTATTTCCTCTTTTTATCTTTGATATGAAGATGCATGAATTAGGTAAAGGGATGCAAAATCGACTTGAATCAACATAAATAGATAGATATAACATAAAGCTAACACAAAAGCATAGGTCTAGAATGGGATGTAGAAGAACATATTAGTGAAATTTAGAGCTAAAAGTGATGGTCAAGTGTGCTAGGCAACCTAGACTTGGAGGTGCTTCCATTAGCTATAACTTTAGATTCCATATCAATATTCTCTATATATATTTTTCCTCCAAGCTCTAGCCTAAAAGTGTTGGTCAATGTGTGCAAATTGGCGTATACCTAGAGTTTTCACCTATTTAAAAGCTAGGATTGTGTGTCTTAGTTTTCTCTATATAATTTTGAAACTATTAGCTATCTAATTTGTAACCTACACACAAAGATGAAAGGAAATGTTGTGTTATGTAGGGGCTTGCCTAAGTCAAACCCTATGTTGGTGTTTCCACCATTAGAACAACTATGAAGATGAATAAAAGAGAGCCTACCCTTGGTAGAGTAGGGGATAAATCTAAAATGAAATTTTGAATTAAAACAATGTTACCTTAGGTTTGATAATGGCAGTGATGCAATTCTCTTTACGTAAGTCCTTCAAGTGACATGAAAAGATATAACAAGATCAATCATAAAAACATACTTTCATGTAGGTTGTTATAGTTTGTTTCTCCAGAATGCTCAAATATTAAGATACTTTCTCAATAGGAATGATCTCCATAGTGCTAGGATGAAAATGAATATTGTAAAATACAAGTGTTCGCATATGCTTGATGGTTTGATCAATCACTTCTTTGGATTGATTCCACTTGTCATATCTCTAAATTGTGAGGGGTTGAGGGAGTTGAACTTGGTAGAGAATAAGTTCAGTGGTTCCATTCCTCCAATATTATAAATGTTATCAAAGTTGGAGGCTCTCTACTTCCTTAACAATTATATGGGTGGCAAATTCCCAAAACTTGTTGATAATTTGGAGTCTCCCAAAAACTTCATGATTGATGGTAATCCTTTGTGTCCCAACGTGGTTCCTAGAAGACTTGGAAATTGAAATTCCATAGAGGATTTATGACTATATAAATGTAGTCTTTTGGGTAGAATCCTAGCTTACTTGGAAAATTTAACAAAATTGAAGTGGTTAGATATGTCAATCAATTATCTCTCAAGAGATATTCTAACCACTTTAATGACTTTGAAGAATTTAAGAGTACTATATTTGTATATCAACAATTTGTCTAGAGAAATTATAACAAACATTTGTTGGCAATATTAAGGAATTGATTATGTGTTGCATTGATATTTTGTCATTGATGTCAACACTAGCTGTTATGGTTGGTTACTGGCAGACAGATTTTGGTTACCGGTAGAAGAACTTGTGTTACCGACAGAAGGGACTATTAGTTGGATACTATCAACATGTTTAGAATAATGGAATGTGTTTGGTTTGATGTGTTACATGTTTTTGGAGTATGTTTTGGTCAGTTGGTATTGACTTAATTATCGGATTCTATCATACACTCTAGTAAGCCTATACTGGTAAGGGTTTAAGGTTTTACTTGCAGAGCTTTTACTAAGAATCTTTGATAGGATGCATAAGTGGTGTTGGTGCGGCTTCTAGATGGAATTCAGGACGCTGAAGATGATCTTTTTTCATTGCTTGATTGATTGGAGACATTGCTTTGGCATGGTGGACCCAAATTAGGCTTGGTACCTATCTAGGTTATGGACCGGTATCATGTTACGTGTTCTCTACATGTTACTGGGATGATTTAGGGATTGGTTAATGTTGTTTTGGTCTAAAACCAACATGGCATATCATTGTAATATGGATGTATGCAATTATCTTATTGTAATATCTTTTAGGTGGCCGACCTAATTGGTTTAGGCCTTAGGGTTTGTATAAATTGATGTAAGATCTCATTGTAGATCGTGGCAATGTTTGTGGTCGTGGAATGAAATATCATATGCGAAGGAGATTTGGTCGATCATAAGTGATCGAATTGGGTTTATGTAAGAGGTCAAAGGCCTCCAGTATTGAGCTTAACTGGGACTGTAATCAGGCATGGTAGATGCTATCTATGGCAGTTCATTCTTCTGGATTGTTTTCCAAATTATATTGAGGTTCTTATAACCTCTCTGTAGTCAGTGAGACTCCTTTGTAATGAGTAGTACACTCTAGGTAGTGTGCCTTCTTGCATGTGCAAGCCCCTTATTGTATTACATACTTTCTATAGAAGTATCATCTTACTGTGGGTAGGCTTCCCATCGTAGTTTTTCTCTTTATCGGGTTTTCCATGTACAAATCATGGTGTTATGTGGTATGGTTGCATTGTGTTAATTATTTGTTTCATTCTTAAGTTTTATTGCTTACCGGTATATGTTTCTTCTATTCTGGTATTCAATGTTTATGTGCTTTGGTTAAAGGTTATAAAGTGGTTTGATTAATATAATTTGTTGACAACTGATTCACCCCCCCTCTCAATTGTCCACTGGTTATCCTAACAATTGGTATTAGAGATTTGGTCCTCTTTTGTAGAAGCTTAACCACTTGAGGTAGATCCTATGACAACTATTTTTAGAAGAGAAATCCTTAGGCTTGATGGAACAAACTATGGGATATGGAAAATCCGAATGGAGACTCATCTTAGATGTCTTGGAAAGGATATTTGGGAGATCACTGAGAAAGAATATACACCTTATGATCCATCATCTAGCAATTGTGCTCCTGCAGACTTGGACAAAATTTTTAAAAATGATTGCAGAGGAAGAGAAGCCCTCTTGTGTGCACTCACTGATCAACAAATCATGGGATTGACTGATAAATCATCTGCAAAGGCTATGTGAGATAAATTGCAAACTCTGAATGAAGGTGACCCTATTGTCAAAATTGCTAAACTTGATCATTACTAGGTAAGATATGGGAACTTGAAGATGGAAGATAATGAAAGAATTGCTACATTTATGGAAAGAGTAAATGAGATTGTCATGGGAATTCAATATTGTGGAGGATCTCTTAGTGAAGATGAAATAGTTTATAAAGTCTTGAGAGCCCTACCACCGGATTACAAGATGAAGGCTACTGCAATTAATGAATTGAGAACAATGGCAAACACTTCAGTTAACAAAGACATTCTAATTGGGAAATTATCTTCTATTGAGCTTGAAGAATTTGGACCTTTTGGAGCTACAAAATCTGAACCTTCTTTTCATGCATCATCATCTACCGAAAAAATTTATTGGAAATCCCTATATGCAAAAGAATTGGAAGATATGAGGAAAGAGGATGAAGAATTTGAGCAACTTGAAGCCTTATTTTCTAGAAGAGTACCTAAAGGACCGACAGGAAGTAAGTATGAAGGAAAAACACCTTTTAAATGTTTTGCATGTAATAATATTTGTCATTTTGCATCTAGATGTCCTGAAAGGAATGCAAGATTTGAAGAAAGAGTTAAGAATGTTGGCATTATAACAGACAAGAGAAGATTGTTGGCATTTCAATAAGGATATTGAGACGGTTGTTGATGATTATGGATATAACTGATTAAGGATGTTTACTGTCTTAACAATATTATTTTGTCATTGATGTCAAGAAATTGATTTTCTGATTTAGTATGATGTTGCCATATCTTAAGAAGTATGTTTTGAAGAGAATTAAGATGTCGGTAAAAGACACAGAAAGAATGTGATGAATAAGGGGATGAATAAGTTATTCAATGGGCAACTATTACCGAGTTAAACAATGATGAGATCATGATGTTTAGATTGTTTTGATATCCTACATATGCTATTGTTTGTAAGGTTAATACTATACTATGTTACCGAGCAAGGAACCTAGTTGGTAAACCCTAAGGAACCTAGTCAGTAAACCCTAAGGTTATCACTATCGGTTAATGAAGGTGGAATGTCTACTGAGTGAAGTTTAGTATTTACCGATTTGCAATCGAGTATTAATAGAATGCATTGGATGAATACATGCGTTATTTAATGATGGAAGCTGATGAGCTGGATATGATTAAATGATTGATACAATGTGTATGAAGTTTGTTAAGGATCTATGGCAATGGAAGATTGGCAGGAAGATATACAGCTCAGATTGAACCGCAATACCCTAGCACAAGTTCCAAGAAATGTATGCAAGTTCCAAGGTGAGGTAAAACATTTTCAGATCGAAGGATACATTGAACCTGGTCAAGATTGAAGATCTGACAGCTATGATTGATCATAGGAAATGTGATCAAGGAAATTTAGCAGTTAGCAATTGTTTATAAATAAGGAATTGTTGATAAACAATGTATGCGGGCAAGTGTAAGCACAAGGATGCTACATAGTGATTACTGAGCACAGAAGCTTGAAGACCTATTTGAATAACAGAGTAAGGAGTCCAGCAGAGGGACAAGATAAGTCCTATGACTAGATTGTATTGAGAAAATAAGAATCTGCTTTAGCATTTTAGATGTGAAGTTGCAGATAGATTTTATTACTATTGTTTATTTGTAAGTGACAGAAAATCTCTTAACCGAGTGGACTTAACAGTCTTATTTGTAAATCCTTGTTAGTGAACAGATTTTGCTCTTTGCATTTAAATGATTAATTTTAGGACTCTGTTACCTTCTTTTAAGAACAAATGGCTCACTGAACAGTTGGGTCGGCGTTTGTTCAATCACCTCCCTCTGAATTTTCGCCTAGGTACAACTCCCTATCTAGATTTTTCATAAAGTATGTTTTTGTTTTTATATTTATATCCGAATGAAAGCTTTTAACCAGAAAGCGTATAAGGCCACCTATATCATTCTTGGATGAAAGGCTATAACTTTCCTCATATCTCATAAATAACGGAAACTATCTTCTTAACTTTCAAAATATGTAATTACAGTAACTGAAACAAAGTTCAATATACTTCTTCCAAATAAAGACGAACTGATTTAGAGAACATGAATGCACCCACAAACATGAATATTTTCTAGAGTAAACAACACATTCAAAGGAAAGAACATCAGAGGAATAATGAAAAACTGCAATGAAATAATCAAATACTGTTTCTTGATCGGATAAACATATGCAGAGACATGTTATCTATTCGGATTCAAAATGCACAGACCTTTCTTCTCCCCAAAAACAATATCACCAGATTTCATATATATATCTTTATGTAATCAAAGACATAATGATACATCTGCTAATCTTTTTCCACCACAGATTTCAACCATCTGATTCCTCCTTTGATTAGGAATGAGAAAATACAAAAACAAACACACGTTCCAGTTTTTTTTTTAAATCAGTTACTAAAAATCTAACCCTTCTACCATCGATTCTACTTAATTTATAGTCTAAACGGGGGGGGTGGGGGTCTCCCTGAAAACTTGACCACTCCCCGATAAAACAGTTACGAAACCAACAGAAAGTATTTTGGGATAGTTGTCTCGAAGTTTTTGCATAACTATGAAAAATGTTTTGTTTTTAAAAATAAAGAAAACAAGCCCAAAGCGGATGCATTATGTTATATCTCATCATCACCCTCTTCTTCGTCTTTGCGAGTGTCATGAGCAGCCATGAGTTCTTGGATCATTGATTGGCTTGGGACTTTCATTGCATTAAGCTTCGCCTTTGCCACCTCTTTATTCCACTTGTGTTGCACCATTTTATCTGAGTGCTTCGGCAGCTGATCATTCCCAATGAATACCATAGATTCAATCCTAGCCACTTTGGTTATATCCTCCGGCGTGAAACTACTCCTAACTCTGATCTTCTCCATGTTCAACCAGAATGACTTGACTACTTCCTATGTACTTGCCCTGCAGATTCCTAGTTCCCAGTCATGATCAGGATTAACCACTTTATTATCTTTGACAATACTGCTCTGCAAATCCTGGAGTTCATAGATGGAGGTTTTCGCATCCGTAATTATCGACTGAAAGGTGAGCACCCACCACATGATAGTTTTCTTAAGCACGAAAAGTTGGCATTCATCAGATACCAGCTTAATTGAATGTTCTGTCAGAAATTTGGTAGTTTCGTACTCTTCGATTTTGGTAAACAGAGGCAGGACATTTTGCCATTTGTGCTCTTCTTTCTCCCATGGTACAAGCTGATTTTGGATTTCGAAAATCAGGCCTTGTACCTCACCACACAACTTCCGGGAGTCGGTAATGTATTTTTCACCATCTTTGATTACTTGTTCAATCCATTTTTCAATCGCTTCAGCGATGCTCTTAGCCCGTTGAACTTGATCCATCAACTTCCTATTTTCCGGAGAAGTTGGGTCAAAATTCTTAGTGGCATGGGATATTGGCATTGCTCCAAGGCAACAGATGCTCTCGATGAACTGAGCCAAAACACTTATATGTCTTTTAAGTTCTCTTTTCTCCCATCCATCCTTCTCTGACCGGGTAAGCATCTTTTTCGCTGACACTTGGAAAAAATGGTTATCTGTATCCCTGCTCATCTTTCCCAATTCTATTTTTGTTATTTCAAAATCATCAGAACCGGCCTCTTTGTTCTCATATCTCGGTTTGTAGGAAGCAATTTCTGCCATCCACTTACTAGTTTCCTCGTCATTGTTTAGGTGCACAGTGGTCTTGAACCTCTTTGGCTTTGGATTCTTCTCAGAGTACTTGGCAACCATCTCCTGAATTGGAATGGTCACAGGAAGAGAGCTCCTTTTCTTGTTCACTGAGGTTGTTAACCATTTAGGAGTTGCAGCAGAATGAGAAGTTCCTTCAATCATCTTTGGGGGTGGCGTCATTGCTACAGTCACCGTTTGGGAGTCTAGAGCACAAGCAACTTCACCATCCAAATCTTCAATTTCAAAGATCTGAGCTTCAAGCACGACATCTTTGGCTGCCATATCCTTGACCTGGTCCATCCTCTTTTGGGCGACACTATGTGATCGAGTATGCCGAGGGGTGCTGAAATCCAGAGTTGGGCTAGGTCTGCGTCTATGCTGAGCCGACTTGATTTCCTTACTTGCACGAACAGGAGCACTATTAGAAGGACGTTTTGGTGAAGACATACTTCTCGTAGAAAGAGGCTTGGCATCTGGCTTCATTGCTTTCTTCTTGGCTACCCATGCCACTGTTCTGTCCAGAACTCATTTGGTTCTCGATTGAATGTCATCATTTTCCTCTTCATCCCAATTAATTGGGGGCATTTCAGTCTCTGCATGGGCTAAATACCCTGGTTCAAACAGTTCAAGATAATCTTCTTCAAGCCCTTTAATATCTATCTTTATTTGCAGAGAAATAACCTATTCCAGCACCAGTCTCATATTTTCTCTTTTGAAGACTTCAAGTTCATCTGAATAGTCTTCCCAGAAATCTTCTAATTGTGGCGTGGGAAGATAAGGCATTAAACCAAGGCTTCAAGAAAATCCTTTGTTGTCAAACCCTTTTCTTTCAGCATACAGAGAGAAATTAAAATTTATACGGTCTGCTCCTATACTTAGTGCATCAGACATTGAATTATAGGATAACACTCCCAAATGTATTGGAAAATGACCTTCCCACTTGTCCTTAGGCTGTGCCTTCTTGACCATGGAAGTCAGTTGTCTGCATACTTCTGCTAGGACAAAACAATCAAAACAAAAATGCGGAAGCTTGAAGGGTTCTTCTTCAAAGCCTCCCACTCGTATATAGCAAAAGCATGGAAACTGGATGTAAAAGCTTTTGAACTTCTTAATCAAAGCCTGCACATCATCTGAAATCCGTTTGGCTTTTGTACCTTTCAGTTCATGACACATATCGCCCAGGAATGCATTATGTACCCTTCTGAAATCTTGTAGGGTATTGTCTTTTTGTAGCATTGGATAAAACTCATACACCAGAACATCTTCCTCAGTGGGTTGCTTGGGTATGCCGGTTAACTCCTTAACACAGGCCAAACAATACAAGAGATACGAGGACATGAAGAAGTTTTGTTGAAATTGCTTGGCTAGACTCAACTGCTCTTTCATTGAATCAGCAATTAACTCCGCCCAATCCAGATATTGTTTTCCTTCTAGAACTAATTGTACATAGCAATATATCCAATCATCAAAGCTATAAGCTTCGGCAGAACCTCTGGCTCGATGCAACAAAAGCATTACATCGTGGATATGTGGCAACATGTGGTTCTTGTTAGGATTTTTAGGCAATCTAGAACCACCTCTCTGAGGGACTTTCAACCAGTACTTCGCCACATTATTCCTGTGTCCAGCTCTATCTGCATTGAACTCACTAATTGACTGAGTAGGGGAGAAATTAGAAAACTGATAATCTGGTATTTTGAACACCGAAGCAATCACTTCACGGTTAATGGGGAGAAGGGTTTTGCCGTTATCTCTTTTAATAGTTTCAGATACAGGGTCATATCTAGCAATACACTCCCGAACAAGCTCTGGACAAGGAATTACTGGAGGAAAGGCTGCAGCTTCTAAAAGTCCACTACTCAAAATCTCTATACAAAAAGACTTATCAACACCCCTGAACACCCTTTCTTTCAAATCTTCAAGGTTCTCACCCTTCAAGTCAGTATCACTAACTATGGCTTCTGTGGACGCCATGCTAAAGACGTTTCCAAACAAGTTCAGGGTGGACTTGATGATTTCAAAACAAGAAACCCAAACTTGATTGTAGTGAAACCAAACCTCTGTATGAGAGAAAATGCAAGGGAAAACACTGGAGAAAATAAGGAAAGACTCACCTTCACAGCTGTATAATCAGACGACGGCTAGCGGCAAGAAAAAATCCTATCCAGGGACAATATAAACACAAATCCAGCAGCAAGAGCAAACGTAGAACACAAATGATTTTCATACCTTATAAAGAAAGGTAATAATGCAGACACATTAAATGCAATGATTTCACAATTTCATTTCGAACGCGACAAATTGATAGATTAGACCCCTGCACACATGAATTGAATGCATGGCGGCATACTTTAAGAAACTGCCAGTTCCCGCAACGTTCACTTACTTTGAAAAAACTAAAGAACGACATCACTTTACAATATGGTTTTGCCTCTCCATATTTAGCAATAAATGCACTTCTTGAAACATTAGAAACCACGGGACCCACCAGCATCGAACCTATGTGAACATCTTGAACCAACTTCTTGAGTGTTCAAGTAGTTCAGGATGTACATCGCGTCCAACTGTTGACCACTTTGCCATGTTGAACACGTTGAACATATTTGAACCCTTTGAACTTAGTTCAACAAGTTCAACACAAATGTTATGTCACCGAACAAGAAAAACTTTATTAAAGAGTCGCTGCAAAAACTTGGAGAAAATGTTAGTACGAAGAACCTTTTTTGAACACTTTGGAACTTATTGAATCTAGTTCAGAACGGTTTGACGCGTTCAAGGAGTATAAAGAATTGTCCGAACTTGAACAAAAATGACTAGAGAAAGGACTTGAGACCGCATTTAAAGACTTGAACCAAGGTAATATGGTATGAACTAGGACTCCAACATAAAAAAGGAAATTATGACCCATTCTCAGCATGAAGAATAAAAGACGCGGTAACAATCCTCTAGCAAGGTGACATTCTGATTGAGTGTTTGAAACCCTTTGACAAGATCACTTCTAACAAGGTGGAGATCCTAACAGATCTGAGGGAAATCCCTTAATCGGGTCACATCTAGCAATGTGTTTGTAATCTTTAACAGGATTTCCTTTTAACCAAGCATACTCTAGAAGAGTATATTTCTTAGTGGGTCCGAAATCCCATAGTGGATTTTCCCTATTTGGGTTTCCACGTTAATTCTGGTGTTATATGTTTTGTGGTGCTATCTGTTTATGAGTTTACATGTTTTACAGTTTTGGTTACATATATCTGTTAAAGCTACCGAGGTTGAATCTGTTGAATATATTGAAGATTAAGTTTGTATGATTCACCCCCCCCTCTCATCTTATTAACAATTGGCATCAAAGCTAACAAAGAAATCATTTAAGTCTAATCAAAACAAATATAGATTCAAGAAAAACAAACAATGCTACATAGCAGATGAGGAAGGAGTAAGTGATGACTCGGAGGATAAACCGGCTACAGACTCTGCTAGTGGATCCGAAAATGGAAAGGAATGGGTGTTCTATGCTTTAAAGGAAGATAAACTGGAACCGGCTATCAAGAATGAAGAAAAGGCCCTAGCAGAAAAAGTTGAAGACAAGGATGAATGGGTAATTGATAGTGGATGCTCACATCATATGACTGGAGATAAAAGAAATTTTTTGTCCTTGCAAGAATACAACGGCGGTCAGGTTAGATTTGGGGATGACAAAGCATGTATGATCAAAGATAGGGGTATTATTTCTCTAGATGGCAAGCATAATACTAATAATGTCTATTATGTAGAAGGTTTAAAGTATAATCTTTTAAGTGTTGGTTAATTGGTGGACAAGGGATTCCAACTTCAGTTCAAAGATAGAAAATGCAAAATCATTAACAAAACTAGTTTGGAGATTGCAACCGGTACTTAGACTGGAGCTAATATCTTTCACTTGAACACTAGTAATAAGACATGTTTGATTGCTCATATTGATGAGAGTTGGTTATGGCATAGGAGGTTGTATCATGTTAATTTTGATTGTATTGTTAAGATCAATTCAACAAAGGCAGTTAGAGATATACCTAAGATTATGAAGCCTCATAATTCGGTATGTAAGGAATGTCAATTGGGAAAGAAAGTTAGAACTTATTTTAAGAGAATACATGATAAATCTAATGATGTACTTGATTTGATTCATACTGACTTATGTGGTCCAGCAAGGACCAAAAGCTTTCAAGGTGATAGATACTTCATGCTGATAATTGATGATTATTATAGAATGATGTGGGTGACTTTTCTAAGGGAGAAGTCTGAAGCTTTTGAGAAATTCAAGATATTCAAAGCAAAGGTGAAAATAGAAACTAGATTGAAAATCAAATGTCTAAGATCAGATCAAGGCAGTGAGTTCACATCTCATGAATTTAACAGTTATTGTGAGATAAATGGAATTAGGAGACAATTATTTGCACCCTAGACTCCTCAACAGAATGGAATAGTGGAAAGGAAAAATAGAACCATTTTGGATGCAACAAGAACCATGATGATGGAAGCCAAATTTCCTCACATCTACTAGAGAGAAGCAATGAGTACAACAATCTACACATTCAACAGAGTTCATATCAAAGGTGTAACCGGTAACACTCCTTATGAATTATGGTTTGTACATACACCTACTATTAAGTATTTCAAAAATTTTGGAAGTAAATGTTATATCAAAATGGATGATTCAATTGGGAAGTTTGATCCTAGATGTGATGAAGGGATATTTCTTGGATATTTAGTTCAGAGTAAAGCATATAGATGTCATAACAAAAGATTGCAGAAAATTGTGGAGAGCGCAAATGTGAAAGTGGATGAGAAATACAAAGATCAATCTATATCATATGAAAGATAACTGGTGGTGGAATTGATCATAATTGAACTGACATTACCTCAACTAGTACAAGACATTAAGACAGTTACACCAGTACAATCAGAAAATTCAACTATGACTGATGATCAGAACAGTGAACCTGAAGCTCAAAAGACACCAAGGTATGTAAGGTTAAATCATTTTGAAGATCAGATCAGTGGAGATAGGAACAAGGGAGTTATGACAAAAAGAATACTGGCAAATGAAGAGGTATGTCTTATTTCTCAAATTGAACCGACATCTGTTATTAAAGCTTGTAAAGATAAACATTGGTTAAAGGTTATGGAAGATGAATTAGATCAGATAGAGAAGAATAACACTTGGACTTTAGTTCCCTGACCTAGAAATAAGAATGTTATCTGAACTAAATGGATTCTTAGAAATAAACCAAATGAGGATGGTCAAGTTATAAGAAACAAGGCTAGACTGGTTTGTAAAGGATATTCTCAAATGGAAGTGTAAAGCAAAAAAATCGAACCCTAGTCATTCTCCCCTCCCCAACTCCGAGGAGAGAGAAGGGAGAGTCACTAGGGTTGATGGTTTTCACTTAGGAGAGACTTTACATTCAAAAGAGGGGTTGAAACCCACAAGATCCAATCCCACGCAATGCAAGATTGGATTCTAAATGAGTTTCAAGGGTTGTGATAGCAAGGATACCCTCTTTTGTAAAGAAATGTAGATAGAAAGATTGAACTAGGAATGCATAGAAAGTGAGAAAGATTTGCTTATAAACTGAGTTAGGGATATAGGATGAAGCTGCGGACCTAGAATTAGCAGTAAAATGTCGAAACGACGCTGTCCTGCAAATTTGAGCAAAAGTTGACGGGACGATGGTGCCCAGAATGCACACGGTCCTCCGAAAAATCCACGAAATGAAGGGGGATCTGTTCGTCTCTGCACAAGGATTCCAGATCTTCAATTTCAGCCGCGTACCTCCAACCTACACACAGAAAAGTGAAGATGATTGGGGGGTTAGGGATTAGGGGTTTGCCCTTAGGTCAAACCCCGGTTTTGGAATTAACCAAGAAATGAGAAATGCTGTAAATGTAATGTAAAACAAGTACTAATACCTTGTTGTAAGGATGTTTGTATCCTTATATGCGAAGGTATAGATGTTGTTGTTTGTTGTATGTTGTATGTTGTAGCATGTAATAAGTGATCACTTCTTCAATGGTTGAATCCTTGTCTTGAATGCAACACTTAGCCTTGAATGGAGACTTAGAATGATCAATTGCTTGAAGGAATGCTTGAATGCTTGAATGGTTGAATGTCGTTTCCACGTCTTGTACACATATGTCCTTCCTCTTTTCGACCTCCAAAATGGGAGAGGAAAAGTAGTTTTTATACTTGCCAATTAGGGTTAAAAGACTGATTCTCCCGACCTTAGGCCGACCAGGAAATGTTATTTTCCCATTTGCAAACAAAAAGGCCTGAAGTCCCATAGGAGACCGGGCCCAAAATAGGGCCAGGGACCAGGGCGTTGGACGCCATGGTCCTGGGGGACCAGGGCGCTCTGGTCCCACCTCTCGGGACAATGGGGTGCAAGGAGGATCAGGCCAGGGTGCTGGAAAAATGCAGTTTTTGGTGTCATGAGCAAGTTTCGGGGTCTCCATTTAGGTTCAGTGTTGCATTGCCATCGTGAAGACCCAAATGCAGTCGAAATTGCAAGTGTCACAATTTTAGGTCGCTACATTTAGCCCCCACTTTAGCGGGAGTATAAGCGTACGCTCATACTTCCGGTAAAGTACAAGGAAACAACATTGAAAAACTTTCACCACGTCAAGGAGGCAAGATACACCAAGCCCCCAGTGGACTAAGGATCTTACGAATTCGATTGACAAAGTAAAAGGGAAGATCATGAGGGAGAACCATGACTATCAGTAGTAAGGTTCCCTCACTATGAGTCATGCAAGAAAGATATCAAAAATTTTCAAGGCAAGGCTAAATTTGCCAAGAAATTTTCAAGTATCTTGAAAAGATATGAATGGGATGTATGCCCCCCTACGTTAAAGCGATCGCACACGCCTCACCGGGGGTGATTGCTTTAAGGTAGTGATACATATAAGAAATGAGAAAGGAGCACGTTATCACAAGGATTTAGCCCCCAAGTGTGAGATAAGCCCAAGGATAATAGACACAAAACACAAAGCACTAGGTGACTTCGCTTTCCTTGAGGTCAGTATGCTGTATGATAATTCATGTATATCATATGTATGTATGCATAATTGTTCTTCATTCCCCAATCAAGGAAGGTCACCTAGAAGAAGGGAACACATGTGTCATTTGAGTCAACATGAGAGAGACCAAAAGAGATCTCAATGTTTTGCATCGTCCTCAAGTAGACAACACTAAGGACAACAAATAGAAGAATGAGAGTAACATATAGAAGAAGTAACAAAAGAGAGGAGGAGAGAATCTGCTATGCTAATGAAACTAGTCTAGCACGTCATCTACCCCCCGATCTTGCTGATCAATGTTTCGGGAAGGTAGGGAGCACGCTAGAGGAGGAACATCCAACACAGCAGATGGAGCTATCACAAGATCCAAACAAGGGCTATGCTCATATCCCAAGCCGTGGTGTTCTTGTCTAGGAGCTAGGATAAGTGCTTTAGAAAATTCATTAGATAAATGGTTATCAATATCAACAAGTTCATATTCACTATCAGAATGAACAGGAGTAATATTTTCATCATGAATAACATTTTCATCCATATCATCATCAAGATTTATAAAATAGGATCTTTAACTCGCACAGGATCAAGACCATCATGCATCTTATGTTTAGGAGATTTTGGCTCAATCGTCGGCTGAGGAGAAAATGGAATAATGCTTGTTGAAGGTGTTTTTGGGGATTGCAAAGTTTGAGAAGCAGCTGCCTGAGCTCTAAGACGATGCTTTCGTCAGCGTTCTCGTGCAGAACGATTCCGTCGAGTCTTAGTAGGAAGATTAGGAGATTGAGGAGGAGGAATGTTCTCATCCTTATCACTTGGGTGTTTAGGTTGTGGTCTCTTAGGTTGAATAATAGGAGAAGAGGAAGGTCTCTTCTCTCCATAAGAGGAAGGAGGAGGAACTGCTCCATATAAGGGAGGAATATTCAGTTTAGGAAGGAGACCAAGTCCATCATGACGAGGAGGGATAGGTCTACTTTTAGGAAGTTTATTAGATATTGGCATAGTCACATCCATAGGGATGGGTTGGGAATCTTCTTGAGGAAAGACATTGGTTTTATCTTTCAAAGGAAGAACTTCCTTCTCAAGAATGATAGGAATATCAAGTTTGGGTGTTCTAGGTTCACTTAGAGATAGGATCATATCCTTTTTCCACTTTTGATAAGATTTAAAAAGATGATCACTTCATGGAAGAAGAGATTGGAATTGTTTAGGCCAAAAATAATCAATAGGAACGCTAGAAGTTCTTTCAGCTGGTTTAAAGAGACTATGATTGACAGTAACAACTTCACCATTATGGGGAAATTTCAAACACTTGCGAATAGGAGAAGCAATAGCTTTCATGGAAGATAGCCAAGGATAGCCAAGCTTCACACGAAATTGTTCGGAAGATGGAATAATAGCAAAGTTCACATCAAGGGATTTGTTACGGACCTCAATAGGTAATGTAATAGAACCAATTGCAGGAGAAAAAAATGCATCAAATAATTTCACAATCACATCTGTTTTGTCATAGATCACTTGATTCAATTGTAAAGTAAAAAGAAATTCTTCAGTAATGACATTAACCATACAAGAAGGATCAATAAGCACTCCACGGCAAGGTGTGTTCTTGACTTTTGCAACTATATATAAAGGACCATCAGGTGCCCTGATAGTTTCACTGGAATCAAATGTGATGGAAGGTTCTTTAGGGATTTTCTGTTGCTCCAAAAAGTTAATCACATTCGGAGTCATAGACACAAGATCATCAGGTGAGACAGAGGAATCACTAGTATCAATCACATTAGAGGTATGAGAAGGCAATGGATCAGTGAAAATCTAAAGATTTTGGTTAGGAAGAGCTACAGATTTGTTGCCTTTATCATTCACACCAGAAACAGAGATAGTATTATTATCAATCAAATCTTGAATTTTCCCCTTTAAAGCAAAACATTTTTCAGTATCATGCCCAGGTTGACGATGAAATTGACAAAAAGATTTGTTATCAAAATAGGGTGAATTAATCTTTGCAGGATCAATTTTCCTTATAGGAGGAGGAGTAAGCACATTTTGTTCCAATAACTTATTCATAATACTATGCAATGATTCATTCAAAGGAGTAAACTTTCTTTCTTTCTTGAAAAACTTAGAAATAGGAGACACACCTGATGTTGTATTCACATTGTTGTTGATGATGTTTTCATTGAATTTAATGGACTCTCTGTTCGGTTTAAACTTCCCAAATGGTTGTTGATTACTATCACCCTTATCACTCGGAGCCATAGGATGTGATTGTTCCATTTGACTCACAGTCAGTTGATAATTGTGAAGAGTTGCGCACAACTGTTGGAAAGAAGTAAACTCAGAAAATAGGAGTTTTTCTCTAATGTCTTTTTGTAAATTAGAAATGAAGATTCTTTGAATATCACTGTCAGGCACTGGAAAAGAAATTTGAGCATACAAATGCTTATATCTACCAATGAAATCAGTCACTTTTTCTTTAACACCTTGTTTACAATGCATTAAATCAATCAAAGTAACTTTAGGACTTATATTGTTTTGAAATTGTTGAATGAAAGCATTTGCAAGTTGTTCGAAAGAAGTAATAGAATAGGAAGGCAATGAGCAATACCATTGTAGGGCTTTGTCTCTTAATGTTCTAGTAAACAGTTTTGCAAGCAACCTTTGGTCATAAGCAAAATCAGTACATATTGTTTGAAAGGTCTTAACATGTGTTAGAGGATCACCCTTACCATTATAAAGCTCCAAATGCGGAATTTCAACATGTTTAGGGGGAATAGCTCGAACAATATCAAGAGAAAGTGGGCTCGCAACATCAAATATGGGCACACTAAACTTGGATTGATTCATAGAGGCAATTTGTTGCTGTAAAGAAGAGACAGTTTGTGCAAGATTATTAATGGTCGCTTCAGTCGAAGAGTTCATATTAGACGTGTTAGATTGTGATGGAGGTGTTATGTTATTGAAAGAAGGTAGAGAGTAAGGTGGTGGGACACTATGATAGTTAGTCATAGGAGATGATTGGACAGGAGGAACACTACAAGGAGGAATGGAATGGTTAAACGAATTGCCCCCTTGCGTCATGTTCATTTGTGGAGATATAAGAGGAACACTCACTGAAGGAATGAATGAAGAAGTTGGATTGAATGAAGGAAGAGGGTTGATTGAAGAAGAGGGATTGCCCCCATGACTGGTGATCATAGGAGGAATGTCTTGTGTTGAAGTAGTCATTATGTTTGATGTAAAAGTAGGTATACTAGCAATAGAAGTCGTCAAAGGAATAGAATGATTGTCTTGAGTAGGAGGTTGTGTATAACCTAAGGTTTCGGCACAACTTTTCATAGGCATCACATTTGAATCCACAATGTGTGCAATACCACACAAAATATCAATTCCATTCTTATCACTTTGAAGCATACGTTTTAGACCCTCAATTAAAGGAAGAGCTTGACTATCAGGGTATTCTTGAGACATCCACTATCGAAAATCGTCAAATTGGTTATCCAATTTTGAAAGTTGTTCTACAGAAACCTCATGGAGAGCTTCTTCATCATTAAGAGGATTAGAGGAATTACCCATGTCCTCGTTAAAAAGGCCATTCAAATTAGGTTCCATCTCCTCAGTAATTAAACCTTGGAAGGACTTAATTCTAAGGCTTCGTCTAACGGGAATAGTGTAAGTAGGGCTTATTGTTGTAAAACTCATGCACTAAAGAAAGAGAGAAGATTTTGAATTTTAGAGGTAGCAAATTTTAGAAAAACCAGCCAATCTTCTAGATTTAAGCTGTTAAATGCAATCAGGACAATCTCCTGAAATTTCGGAAAAAATGTCCAGGACCGTGGTGCTCGGGGTGCACACGGTCCTCGCAACTTTTTTCAAAATTTGCAGGGATGAAAGTTATGATGATTTTACAGCTAACCTGAAAAAATTGAGTGATTTTACGATTTGTAGATAGGCCAAATTAAAGTTGCAATCTCAAAATTGAACCCTACCAAGATTGTCGAAAAATGCAAAATTTGAATTTTGAAAAAGAGAGGGAAACTGAAATTTTGAATTTTATGATTTTAGAGGGAATACCAAAAGCAATGTAAGTTTTGAAATTTGAAAGTTGACTCAATTTCATGCAAAATTTAATTTTGAAAGCGGAAATCAAAGTTGTTGTAATTAAGCACTTAATTTCAAAAGTCACAAATTGCAAAAATTTGAATAAAGCATTGAAATTTTGAATGAATGCTAACACACTTTTCAAATTTAGGACAGTAAGAAACACAATTTTGATATGAATTTCAATTTCAACAATTTTTGAATGATTAGAAGCCTCAATCCAAGCAATCGCTAGACCAACTTTGACTGTAATTTTGAAGGTGTTAAAATTGATAAAATCAGCCAAAATTCTGGATTTTAGCAGAAAAATACAGTAAGATCTAGCTCCCGAAATTTCAAAAAAAATGTCGGGGACGATGGCGCTCGGGGTGCACACGGTCCTCGCAACTTTTTTCCAAATTTTCAGGGATGAAAGATATTATGATTTTATTGCGGAATCCAAAGTTACAGCTGATTTGGAGATGTTTTGATCAGTGAAATTGTCGGACAAAGGTTGAATCAAGAGGGTTTCAAAAATTAGGTTTTTGACACTTAACCACTTAATTTTCAGAATTAAAGCACAAATATGAATTGATAATTTGTAATAGAAGGGCAGATCTGAAACAAGCATTAACATTTAAACATTTCACAAGTTTAATTACTTAAAAAGAAAATTTAGGGTTTTTTATGCAATTCACCTCTAAAATTTTGCAAAAGATCAAACATGGAAATGTAACCAAGGAATCCAATTTTTAGATCTAACTATGAATAATCAGAAAGGATGTTCACGTCGGGTTCACCAAAATGTAAAGCAGAAAAATCGAACCCTAGTCATTCTCCCCTCCCCAACTCCGAGGAGAGAGAAGGGAGAGTCACTAGGGTTGATGGTTTTCACTTAGGAGAGACTTTACATTCAAAAGAGGGGTTGAAACCCACAAGATCCAATCCCACGCAATGAAAGATTGGATTCTAAATGAGTTTCAAGGGTTGTGATAGCAAGGATACCCTCTTTTGTAAAGAAATGTAGATAGAAAGATTGAACTAGGAATGCATAGAAAGTGAGAAAGATTCGCTTAGAAACTGAGTTAGGGATATAGGATGAAGCTGCGGACCTGGAATTAGCAGTAAAATGTCGAAACGACGTTGTCCTGCAAATTTGAGCAAAAGTTGACGGGACGATGGCGCCTGGCGTGCACACAGTCCTCCGAAAAATCCGCGAAACGAAGGGGGATCTGTTCGTCTCTACACAAGGATTCCAAATCTTCAATTTTAGCCGCGTACTTGCAAGCTACACACAGAAAAGCAAAGATGATTGGGGGGTTAGGGATTAGGGGTTTGCCCTTAGGTCAAACCCTGGTTTTGGAATTAACCAAGAAATGAGAAATGTTGTAAATGTAATGTAAAACAAGTACTAATACCTTGTTGTAAGGATGTTTGTATCCTTATTTGCGAAGGTATAGATGTTGTTGTTTGTTGTATGTTGTATGTTGTAGCATGTAATAAGTGATCTCTTCAATGGTTGAATCCTTGTCTTGAATGCAACACTTAGCCTTGAATGGAGACTTAGAATGATCAATTGCTTGAAGGAATGCTTGAATGCTTGAATGCTTGAATGTCGTTTCCACATCTTGTACACATATGTCCTTCCTCTTTTCGACCTCCAAAATGGGAGAGGAAAAGTAGTTTTTATACTTGCCAATTAGGGTTAAAAGACTGATTTTCCCGACCTTAGGCTGACCAGGAAATGTTATTTTCCAATTTGAAAACAAAAAGGCCCGAAGTCCCATAGGAGACCAGGCCCAAAATAGGGCCAGGGACCAGGGCGCTGGGCGCCCTGGTCCTGAAGGACCAGGGCGCTGGGCGCTCTGGTCCCACCTCCCGGGACAACGGGGTGCAAGGAGGATCAGGCCAGGGTGCTGGAAAAATGTAGTTTTTGGTGTCGTGAGCAAGTTTCGGGGTCTCCATTCAGGTTCAGTGTTGCATCACCATCGTGAAGACCCAAATGCAGTCAAAATTGCAAGTGTCACAATTTTAGGTCGCTACAGGAAGTAATTCATTATGGTGAGATCTTTGCACTAGTAGCTAGAATTGAAGTTGTTAGACTATTTCTTGCCTATGCAGCATATGAGAACTATAAGGTCTATCAAATGGATTTTAAATGTGCATTTTTTAATGGTGAAATTGAGGAAGAAGTATACATTGAGCATCCTAATGGATTTTCACTGACAGATGACATATATGGTTTGCAGGTTAAGGAAAGCATTATATGGATTGAAACAAGCTCCTAGAGCTTGGTATGCAAGGTTGGATAAATATCTTTTGAAGCTTGGTTTTACTAAAGATAGTGCTGACAGTAATTTATATTACAAGATCACTAATGATGATATTATGATTATTGAAGTATTTGTTGATGATATCATTTTTGGAGGTGAATATAAATTATGCATGGAATTCTCTAATTATATGAAGAATGAATTTGAAATGTCCATGTTTGGTGAGATGAGATTTTTCTTAGGTTTGTAGATTACTCAAACTGACAAAGGCATTTTTATCTGTAAAACTAAGTATCTAAGGGAATTGTTGAAGAAGTTTGGTATGGGTAATTCCAAACCAGTAAATACTCCTATGGTGACAAGTGAGAAATTATCTATCAAAGACACATCTACACTAGTAAATTTGAGAAGGTATAAGTCTATGATTGGTGGCTTGTTATATCTAACTCAAACTAGACCGGATATTATGAATGTAGTAAGTATTGTTTCAAGATATCAAAGTAATCCTAAAGAAAATCATGAATGTGCAGTAAAGAGGATATTCCGATATTTGCAAGGAACAACAGAATATGGCTTATGGTATTTTAGAGATGATAACTTCACTTTATGTGCATATACATATTCAGATTGGGCAAGAGATACTGATGATAGGAAGAGCACTTCTGGTGGAGTTTTCTTTCTTGGAAAGAAATTGGTTTAATGGATTAGCAAAAAACAATCATGCATTTCTTTATCTACTGCAGAAGGTGAATATGTTGCAGCAACAACTAATTGCACTCAAGTCTTGTGGATGAAGAAAATGTTGAAGGATATCAAGGTAAATTGTAGTGAACCGGTAGTTATCTATTATCATAACTTTGCAGCTATTGACATGTCTAAGAATCCGGTATTTCACTCTAAGACTAAACACATTTCAATAAAATATAAATTTATGAAGGAAAAGGTGGAAGAAAAGGAAGTCAATTTGGTTTATGTGTACACTAAAGAGCAGATTGCAGATATAGTCACTAAACTGCTGGCTAAGGAGTCATTTGAATATTTGAGAGACAGGTTAGGGGTATCTACCCCTCCAACAGAAATTTAACTAATGGAGTAGTGCATTAGTCTTGTATTCATCATCAACATTATCTTTTGCTCTGGGTTGATGTAGTGGTGCTACTACTTAGGGGGAGTAGTCATCTTTGAGTTTCACAAAATTTTGATATCTATGTCATATCTTTGGCATTGATGTCAAAGGGGGAGAGTTATATGTGAAAAATAATGCCATAATATGTCATATGGGAGAGAGATTCAGATCAGTTTCAGATTGGACTACACTCATCAGGGGGAATTGCTACGATTTTTCATTTTTTCATTATTATATCTTCTATGAGAAATTTTTGGCATCTCTTGGCACTTAGATGTTTTCTTTTTCACATCTAGTGTTGCCATCAATTCCAAAGGGGGAGATTTTTGGCAATATGAAGGAATTGATTATGTGTTGCATTGATGTTTTGTCATTGATGTCAACACTAGTTGTTATGGTTGGTTATTGGCAGATAGATTTTAGTTACCGGTAGAAGAACTTGTGTTACCGACATAAGGGACTATCAGTTGGATACTATCAACATGTTTGGATCAATGGAATATGTTTGGTTTGATGTGTTACATGTTTCTGAAGTATTTTTTAGTTAGTTGGTAATGAATTGATGATTGGATTCTATCATACACTCTAGTAAGCCTATACCAGTAAGGGTTTAAGGTTTTACCAGCAGAGCTTTTACTGAGAATATTTGACAAGATGCATAAGTGGTGTTGGTACGTCTTCTAGATGGAATCCAGGATGTTGAAGATGATCTTTTTTCATGGTTTGAGTGATTGAAGACATCGCTTTGGCATGGTGGACCCAAATTAGGTCTGGTACCTATCTAGGTTATGGACCGATATCATGTTATGTGTTCTCTACATGTTACCGAGATGATTTAGGGATTGGTTAATGCTATTTTGGTCTAAAGCCAACATGGCATATAATTGTAATATGAATGTATGTAATGATCTTATTGTAATATCTTTTAGGTGGCTGACCTAATTGGTTTAGGCCTTAGGGTTTGTATAAATTGATGTAAGATCTCATTGTAGACCATGGAAATGTTCATGGTCGTGGAATGAAATATCATATGCGAATGAGATTTGGTCGATGATAGGTGATCGAATTGGGTTTATGTAGGAGGTCAAAGGCGTCAGGTATTGAGCTTAACCGGGACTGTAATTAGGCATGGTAGATGCTATCTCTAGCAGTTCATTATTTTGGATTGTTGTCCAGATTATATTGAGGTGGTTATAACCTCTCTGTAGTGAGTGAGACTCCTTTTTAATGAGCAGTACACTCTAGGTAGTGTGCCTTCATGCATGTGCATGCCCCTTATTGTATCACATACTTTCTGCAGAAGTATCATCTAGTTGTGGGCAGGCTTCCCACCGTGGTTTTTCCCTTTGTTGGGTTTTCCACGTACAAATCGTGGTGTTATGTGGTATGGTTGCATTGTGTTAATTCTCTATTTTATTCATAAGTTTTATTGCTTATCGGTATTTGTTTCTGCTATTTCGGTATTCAATGTTTATGTGCTCTAGTTAAAGGTTATAAAGTGGTTTGATTAATATAATCTGTTGACAACTGATTCACCCCCCCCCCCCTTTTAGTTATCCTAACAACATTGACTAGCTTGTTGGAAAATAACAATAAAGAAAATAAGAGAACAGTTATAATATAATATTACCTTTTAGAAAAATGGTTTTTTCCAGAATTTTTTTTTCTAATATCTTTAAATAAATTAAACTATTTTTTCTATGTTTGGTGGTGGTTGTTATTTTAGAGATATTCTATATATCTTTGTTCCCTTGAAGGTAAGGTCATTGCAAATTGTAAAGTGTAATAGTGATAGTAGCAGCTATGAAGTTTGTAATTGTTTTCTTTGACAAATAAGAATACTAGTACCTTTCCTTGTAGATGTTACCTTGGCATATTGTTAAGGCTTTACCATGTAAATTTGTATCTTGTGTTTTATACGATTATTCCATTTCATTTTATTTGTCATTTATTTGCAATAAATTTGTGTTGCAATTTTAAATTATTTTGGGTTTAGCTTCCTTTTACACAACAAATGGTATAAGAGTAATTATTTTTGTAGCAATTATGTTAGGATTTGGTGTTGAATTATAGCATCAAATGGTAATGGTTTCAAATTAAAAGTTCAAGGTGGATAAATCTAATGGAAAGAACAATTTTGAAACATGGAAGCTCAAAATGAGTGATTTGTAGTGTAGTAAGGATTGTATAAGGTATTGGTAAGAAAGATAAATAAACCTGCAAATATGATTGATGTCGTCTAGGAACTTCTAGATATAAGAGCTCTTAGCACAATTTGGTTGTTTTTGGTGCACGAGGTTCTTCCCAATATTTCTTAAGAGAAAACAAAGATAGGCTTATGGACAAAAACAAAGAGTATTTACATGAAAAAATGCTCGCCAAATCAAATCTACTTGAAGAGACAATTGTATAGTTTGTGCACGAAGGAAGGTATAAAAATTGCTAATGAATTAAATGTTTTCAATACCATTGTTTTTCAATTAGCTAGTATGGGTGTAAAATGTTTAGATGAAGGAAATATAGTCACATTATTATGTTCATTTCCTGAATCCTAAAATCACTTAGTCACTTACATAAAATTTAGCACAACTAATACCCTTGAATTTTATTCTCCTATGAAAGGTTTATTGTTTGAAGAGGTGTGAGGGGAGTCTAATATAGAAACCTCCACACTAGAAGCAATGTGGTGTAAAGGAGGGGATTCTCTACTCTCAAGACAATGGGGTCTCAAGGAGTAAATAAGCCTCAATTACCTCAAATGATACATTGAAATGGTTAAGAGAAATAATGAACAATGACTAAACAGTTACATTATATTTATGCTAAGTTAAAAGGAAGAAGTAAACTAAATTTTCTTAATTACAAAAAAGTTTAGTAAGATAAAAATGTTTAGACTATAGAAATGGAAAGCAGAAAAGTTAAGGATTTCACTACCAAGTGGATGTTCTCTTGGCCATAGATGCCAATGTGCCATGTGGACATCTACACACACATGTTTTTGATCTAGATAAAAATAACTTGTAACCTCCTAGACAATAAGATCTAGTTCATCAGACATGTTCATTTGTACATAAGGAGGCAACAAAAATGTTGGGATTGTATAAGGGTTTGTCTCAATCAAACCCCCACTTTGGTGTGTCCACCTCCATGGACAACCATACAAGATTGTAAATAGATAAAAAGACGCAAACCAAATAGATGTGTGATATAAACACCCTGCTATGGAGGAGAATCCTATTATGATAAATAATAGATGATAGACCATATTATAAAGAAGAAAAAAGAAAGTGTTACTAACAGCCTCTGGCTCCCCTCTTGAGATAGTACATGTGACAAGATCATAAAATGAGAGGAGTGTTGATTGTTGTGAGCATCCAAGAAGAGAGAGTAGTTCAATTGAGATTCATTATGAGAGAGATAAAGAGAAAAGAGAGTGTAATATCAAAAATATTATCCCTTGTAATTAATGTGACAAATGGTGTTTTTCCTCCATGTCATCGGAGGTCAGGATCTGTCATCATTTACTTTTTTCCACTTAGACCATCCATGCCAGCTCTGGTCAAAGCATTACCAACTATGCCAACCTGTCACCTTCTGGGACACATGCGTGAATCTGACAGTCCATAGGTGGTCATTTGAGCAATATGCCTACACACGAAAGGAATTGTAGCGCCTCTGTATGCGCGCACCAACATCCAAATTCCTTCCTGGGCCTTTATCTTTCACTTTGGAGGCATTTTGGGGGGATTCTTTGGCAAGTTTGGCAATCTTCTTGCAGGTTACTCTCTTGGAGACCACTTTGGACAATATTCCATCAACACCACCATTATTGTAGCATCTGAAGCACATTACACTAGCATTTCCAACAACTGTTCATGAAAGGGGAGTTTTCCTTAATCTCTTTCTTCCATTTTCTAATACTTTTTATCAATCTTTTGTTATATCCTTTCAATTATCTTTATCATATTATTATTCTCATGGCTTCTTGGGTTGTCTGTGGAGGTGGAAACACCAAAACAAGGGTTTGACTTAAGCAGGCTCCAAAACACAACCCCAACATTTTCCCTTCTTGCTTGTGTGTAGGTTCATGAAGGTGAGAGAATCATCATCTAGCGAGAGCTCCAATCATGGACCAATTGTGAGTGTTTTCATCCTTCTCCCATCTTTTTGTTTTATTTTAGTCAATTTGCATCTCACAACTTTTAGCTTACTTTATTTGTTTTTTGTGTTTCATTGTATTATCCATGTATTCCAAAATTTTCGTATGCACTTTGTACTTCATCCATATAGGACAATAGTGCGTCGCACTAGTGTCCTAGCTCTGCATGCTCGTCCTTAGGACAAAGGCTTGACAAAGCCGTCTGTGAGTCCTGAATCAGGGGCAATTGTCCTTGTTTTCTATTTTATCCCCTGGCTCATGTCAATGCCAGTTCGCAAAGGTAATTAGAAGGACAATTTGTCCTCAAGGATGTATCCTCCTTGAGGTGGAAAATTCCCTCCATTACATTTTGGTGAACCTGACGTGAAACTGGATTATCTTTGCATTACTTTATTTCCACTTCATTTAGGTGTATTTAGTCTTTAAATTTTTCAAAATTTTAAAATCTTTAAAAAAGAAGAGGAAAACCAAAAAAAACTTTCATTCACATTTATTTTAAATCTCCATGTTTTTTGTTTATCATTTAAACCTAACTTTATCATTCGGTGTGCTTGTAGTGTGGTCTTGAATGTCGTGTGGCTTGTCTATGAGCTTTACGACTCAAACTATAATAGGAGTCGTAGTTAAGAGGTTGTCTAGACAGAGTTTTCCCCTTGATCGCTATATTCCTCCTCTACTCGGCACCATGCAGTGTGAGCAGTCATCCGATACCAATAAGTTCTTGACCTCTCATAGTTTGAATTCTATTCTAACTGGGGGACCTTCTCCTTCTAATTCGCAACCTAACTCTCCTAGGCTTTCTACCCGGTCTTCCCCTCTTGTGGTTGATCATGATTTTGCGGTCACTGTAGACTTTGACAAGATTAATATGTTGGAGAAAAACCTAAGAGACTTTGAGGGTTTCTTGAACAGAGATAATATCCTCCCCTAGGTCAGGAATGTCGTGAGTACCTTGAGAGATATGTTAATCTCCAACAAGAGAGGCCTGGAGATGTTGAGGCCTTTGTCCATGATTGTTAAAAGCCATGTGCCCCTGGTAGATGCACCCCCTATGGACAATAAATATGATCCTTTTAGTTCCCAGGTTAGTGTTAGCATTTCAGGGCTGAGCGTGCACCTAGTGTTAGTGTAGATGTATACCGATCCTTTCCCTCCGCATTCATAAAACTTTATCTCTGCATCAGATCCTTCTTTGAATAATGGTCCATATGTGAGTATGGTCACCATCACCCCCATAGATCACATCTAGCCCAGAAGTGGAAGGTATATGACTTATTCCTATCATTTATCCCTCTGGATGCCCCATATTGTGGAGAGCCTGGTCCTCTTTACGTCCCTGCCAAGATGAATGGTCAAACTGTCACAGGTGTGATGGTTGACCCATCTAGCAGAGTTGATGTTATCATAGAGGAGACTCTCTTTGTGAATGACTGGCATAGACTAGTGTATGGTGAATGTCGCACAACTTTGAGGATGCATGATGGGTTCTCTATCCACCCCTTGGGTAGTATCACCTTGACGGTCCTCATAGGGCCTAAGGCGATGTCCTTTGTGTTCATCATCATTCCTGAATTGGACCTCTTCTGAGTTAAGCTCGACATTCCTGGGTCGATTTCTATGGAAGTAGTCCCCTTAGTTGTGCATAAATGTCTCAAGTTTCCCATGAGGGCATGGTGCATGTTATCTAGGACACTGGATGCCAACCCCTGATCGCCCATGGGGATTTTTTCATTGGAGCACTTTTGGCTTACTTTGGTGGGGCCCATGGTTCCCCATGGTGATTTAATGTATCATGCTTATTATCAGTATAAAATGGGGGAGTCGACTCCTAAATTTGTGCAAGCTAGTGTTTTGTTGCCACCTCCTACATCGACCCCTGCTCCATCGATTTTGGTCTTGGAGCGGGTAGTGCCTCATGTCTCCTCATCATTAGGAGTTGAGGCTAAGCCTACTTCCTTGAATAGAACTTCACGTCCACCTAGGACCACATAACCTCCATCGGTCTGTTGTTCCTGCGACTATGTCTAGTGCAGCCAAGGGAAAGGTATCCATGTTGTCAAAGTTTGCGGTCCTCCCTCCCTTCAAGTTTCTGATCATGGTTGATATTCCTTGGCCCTCTCATTATGCAAAAGGGAAGTGCTCTTCTCATGTCCCTTCATCACAACCTGTGTTAGCACCCTATGGTCCTTCAGTCATTCCTCAAGCAAAATGAGGTCAGGTGCCTGTTACTATGGATGTAGTGCCTCTCTAGGATGCACCTCCTATTTCATTTGTTGGGACTTCTCCCATCCTTGACACAATTCAAGAGACCTCTCTTATGGAACATGATGCTCCTGAATCCTCTCTGGCTTTAGTTGGTGGTCTTCACCTCCATCAGAATCAACATATGTGTGAGCATAAACTCTGAGCTCGAGAGAGTGATACTGCCTTACAATCCACTAATATGGCTCTGACACCCAACACTATTGTTTTGGAGCCTATTTCCTCGGTTGTTCCCGTCTCTACACCTATTTCAGTTTTGATCACTCCCGCTTCAGGGGCTTTTGATCAACCTCCCTCTAAATGGGTGCAGGTTTTCATCACTCCTTCTTTGGAGCCACCTCTTATCACTTCTTTGTCGAACATGCCTCTCTCGTCCCAACCCCTTAACATGTATCATATGCAGGTGGTGCCCAGTGATACTTTTTCTGCCCCGCCTGCTTCGCCACCACTCCAGCAACTTATTTTTCCTGGGGTCCTTCAACTTGCTACGGTTGATAGGAGGCTTGACACTCCTATCCCATGTAAATGTAAATTTGAGTAGCGCCTTGTTTGAGACTTCCAAAATTGCAAGTCTTCTCAGGTATGTTCTTCATCCCTTCCTTTGCTTGTCTCAGTGCCTGCTGGTTTGCTTGTTTCTATTTGCATGATTGGGAAGGCCCCACCTTCTCCTGAGTTTTTCATTGCCCCTCTTCTAGAGACTGACAGTCCTGTTATTGTTTCATCTTCTCCATGTGAGTCACTTGCTTCCTCTATGAATGCCTGCATGTTTGGCTCCTTGGAGGACATCCTGACCTTGTCTACAATCTTCACATGATCATTGACCCTCACCTCCTCCGAGCCTGTAAACAAAGACATTGTTGTTTCTTGATCTCTTGCTCTTGCTTCTAGTAAGGGACCTGGTGCGGCCCTTGTGATAGTCCCTTTCCAATCTCACCCCTTCTCCATATGACCTAGATTGGGAGGACGAGGCTCTTCTTGAGGATAATGATCTCCTACAGTATGATCTCCTCTTAAGAGATGATCATTAGGATTTTTATTTTTCATCTATATCTGCTTGCATGTGTGTGTGATTGTGGTCTCCCGTGCTTTCTTTATCTATTAGTTCCTTCTCAGAGGACCCAAGTCACTTTGTAGGTACTTGGATATAGGAGGTTGACTATTTTTCTCCATTGTGCTCTCCTGAAGGACCCAAGTTACTCCGTAGGTGCTCAGATATAGGATATTTTTTGTCATACACATTCCTCTATTTGTCTACCTCCTTCTATTTTTCATATCTTTCTTTTCAACATTCGGTGATGATGCAAAGCATTGGATGCATTCTTTGCCTTCTTCCATGTTGACCTGAATTTTTATTTTATCTTTGTCTTTATGTGCTCTTCTTCAGATCCGATAAATTTGGCACTATGATGATATACCCATCTCATACTTGTGTTACATATCTTTTATCACTGCTATGGGTTTTGATGCCCGACTATCGGATCTCCTATCCTCTTGCATTGCATCTTTTGATGATGTGGATATTTGTGTGTCACTATCTATTGGTGGCATTCCATGAAAACATCTCATTATGTTTGAATGCTACAACTTCTCTTCTCCTTATAATGATAGGCCTTCCATGCATATCATTCTAAGGGGGGGGCATCATATCTGCACTTATCTTTTTAGCTTTGGCATTTATCCTTTTAGCTTTTGTATTGGTGTCTTTTATCGATTGTTTTGCTTGTTCGCCTAGGTGGGGGCCAAACCACGTGATCTTTTATTTTCCTATGATCACCTACATGGGGGCCAAACCATTATTGAGTGCCCTTGTAGGATCCAATCTACTACTTACCAAATTTATCTACCCTATCACATGGCTATCTAGTGCTTCGCTACCCATGCTGGCAAATCTATCTTTATCTGCCCCATCACATGTGTTGGCCATTTGAAGGAATTGATTATGTGTTGCTTTGCTGTTATGTCATTGATGTCAACACTAGTTGTTTTGGTTTCTTTACCAGTATCCTTCTGGTCCTAGTAGATTGTTTGGTTTCTGGTTGGATTATATCATGATGATTTGGTAATGCTTCGGTATGTTTTTTCTTTTGGAGCTGGCTTAGAGATTCTATTCATGCTACTTAGATTCATGTTCAGTCAGTTGGTTTTGATCTAGTGATCGGATGCTATCTTATATGCTGGTAAGCTTAGTCTGTTGTTTCGGTGAGGGTTTCACCGATAGAGCTTTGATGAAGATCTTTGATGTTATGCATAAGTGGTGTTGGTGAGGACTCTATTAGAGATTCAGGATGCTGATGATGAATACTAAGAGGGGGGGTGAATTAGTATACCAAAAAATACTGATCTCAAACTCTTAAATAGTTTAGTAGTTAACTGGTATAACAGATTTACTAACAAATTGGTTAAGACAAATACAAACCAAAAAACAAATAAAGAATTCACCCACAAGAGAACAATCACCATAACACAAGAGGTTTTGACGTGGAAACCCAAATGGGAAAAACACGGCGAGCAGAGAGTCACAAGTAACTATCTGTAGATTAGAAACTAGACCGGTTAAGGTCATACAATGTCCTTCACCAGAACAAATCCTGCTAGGAATATAGATCTCTGTTAGGAGATAAGTCTTGTTAAAGACAACCTTGTAGGAGGATTTCAGATTCACAGTTGTGAACCACCTTGTTAGAGGATTTACAAAGGCTTTGCTGGGCCTACCTAGTTAAGGGTTTCAGACTTATCAAAGATATGAGTAATCAATAAGTAGATGATCTAGATACTAGCATAGTATGCTTGGTTAGATCCTTGATAGCTCATTATTAATGCACATTTAGTATTACTTCATTCTTCAATATCTCCACACTTTGTTTCTTCACACAGACCTAATCTTCTCTTCTATAATCGCACATACAAAACCCTCATCCACTAAAACCCTAGACACGATGTCCTTATAAAGGAGTCTAATTTCATGTCGGTCCAATAGGATTACATTACAAGTTCCTAGGTTCAGTGTATCTAGACACATTTGGTAACACGGCCTTAAATCACTGCCAAAGTGTTGGTGGATGATAACTCATCGCAGAAATATCGGTTGGTACAATTTACCAATTATGGATTGTCAAAGTGAAGACTGGAAAAATGTTAACTGCTGCTTTGTTCCTTCTTGCCACTTGAGATTATCGAACTGCTTGAGGTCTTCATACCGCTTGGGGTCTTCAGTCAGTTTGTGACTGGTAAACACCTTCTGCAAAATACCGATAGTCTAAAGACTATAATACATAATACTGGTTGGAACATTTACCGGTTGAGCATAACTCATACATAAAGAAAGTGATCACAAAACAAGTGTGTGTCCATCAATGACAATCACAACATCATCAAAATGCCAACAATCTCCCCCTTTGGCATTGATGGCAACACTTTGAAAAATTTTGACATCTAAGTGTTTTACAACAAAAATATGCCATAATCAAAATTATTCCCCCTAAGCATATACACTATCCCTTTTTGTAGAAAATACAATGTATACTACTCCCTTAAAGAGGTAAACATGAAAGTATACATAACATTCATCAAAATTTAAATACTACTCCCCCTTTGCCAACAATGACAAAGTACTGCAAAATAAACCCTGTTTCTCATTATCATTAAAATAAGCAAATGTTTATGACAATAATGAGTGAAACTTATCAAAAACAGATTTAAAATCCTGCATAAAAGTCTTCATGGCTAATGACCATGACTCAATTAATAAGGTAGCAACCTCACTTTCCATCTGCATTTGTGATACATGTTCTTCCATGGCATCAATTGTACTCATCTCTTGAGTGACCGTTAAGGATTCCAGATTGAGAAAGCTCTTCTGAAGAATTTGCAGTCTAGCTAATAGAACCAGTTGAAGTTCCTGCAAATCTCGTGTCTGGTTGCTAATCTCCAATTCTATCCTAGCAGACTAAAGCTGATACTGGTGAACAGTTTGCCCATATGTAGTGGAAGAATCATATGGCATCTTGAAGTTGCTTATGTATGCCTGCAAATCAGATTGCAGATTATCCTTTTGTGTAAGCACATCATCACAAAATAGATGGGGTTTGCTTATTTTTCTCAATAGTAGTTTTCCCTCATCCATAGCATCTCTCATGTCCTTCTATTGTTTCTGAAGTTGAGACCAAAGCTCATTCAGTTTCTTTAGTAAGGCAGTGTTTAGTGCCTTTTGATGCTTCTTCTATGCATTAGCTTCAACAACTGTTCTAGGCATTGTACTTGGTCCTCTACAACTGTACATAGGAGTTTTAATTTGGCTAGAGAGGAATCAGTACCGGGGAGGTTGGTACCTGGAATCAAATTGGTAAGGGTGTCAATCGCAATGTGAATGACATCACACTCCTTTTTCCTTCTCAATGCTTCTAGTCTTTCTTGTGCTAGCTTTATGCCTTGCAGTAGCTTTGATTCATCTGCACATTGGAGATCAATAGGATTGGTGATGTCAGCCGGTTTGGCTTGACCACCGGTTGCCTTTGGAGTCTCTTCTTGTTTGTTCTTTTCTTCTTCCTTCTCCTCTTCCACCTTTTTCTGTTCCTCTTCTTTCTCCCTTTCCTTCGCTTCATGCTTTTTCTTCGCTTCCTCCTTCTATCTTTCTTCTTCTTTTTCGCTTTTCCTCTTCTTGTTTCTGCTTCTCCTCATCTTTCTGCTTCTCCTCTTCTTTCTTTTCCTCCTCTTATTTCCTATTCTCCTCTTCTTTCCTCTTCTCCTCTTCTTTCTTTTCTTCCTCTTCTTTCCTCTTCTCCTGTTCTTTCCGCTTCTCTTCATTTTGTTTCATCTTCTCTTCATCTTTCTTTTTCTCTTCCTCTTTCTCTGCTTTCTCTTTGTCAGCCTTTTCCTTGTCTAGCTTCTGCCTCTCTGCTTCTTCTTTATCTTGTTTCTCCTTTTCTGAGTCCAGAGTGGCATCTTCACCATCTAGTGTGTCCACATCAATAGTGTCAACCTGTTCTGTAGCTGGCTTTCCTTCATCATCAAATGCCTCATCTGATTTTCTAGTTTCTATTTCCTATTCAGCTTCTCTGTTTGCTTGAGTTACTTTATGCATTTTCATAGTTGCTTTAGTGTGGAAGTGTGTGTCTTTCACCACTTCAGAGGCTTTGCCTTCTAGTAGCAAGAGTCTTCTTCTTCTCATGAAGAAGAGACCTTTGTACCAGTTCATGATTTCAAACAATTCAGAGTTTGAAGCATCAGGGAAGTATTCAATAAAAATATTTTCTCTGATCTCCTATTCTCTCTTGATGGCAATACGCCATTTATTATCTAAAGAATTGTACAAAGAATTAGGTGTCTTAGATCTAATTTCTGATGGTGACCTATCATGAACACACAAATAATTAATGACTTTCCTCTCTGTTTCCTCTTTCTCACTATCGGTAAAATCATCAAAACACTCCTTCAGATCACTAAGAAATTTTCTTTTAATATTCTTAATAGTCCTCTGACAATGTGTCATCGACTTATAAGAAGAGATGTCAATATTTACCGGTGCTGATGATGCAGGTGCATTGCCGGTAGTGTTTGCTTTCTTCCTTGTTTGCCTGGTCTTCTTAGGCTGCACTTCAGGTTCTGTATCCTCAGACTCCGGTGAGCTATTCTTGGTCTTCCGGTTCCTCTCAAATGCTTTAGCGGGTGCAACTTTTGGTTTCTTCTTGGTAGGTGACCGCTTGGCCACTTTTGGGTAGGTTGAGGTAACCAGTGTCAATGCCGATGGCACTACCTTTCCTTTTTTCATTGAAGGCTCTTCAATCGATGTTACCCTTTCCAAGTAGGTGTCGGTTCTCTTTTTCTTTGCATTTAAAAGAGAGACAATCAGGGTAGAGGCATACCCATCCAACATGTCGTACATTACCTCATATCCCATAGGTTCTACTTCTTCCTGTCTGGGCTCTACCGCTTCCATTAGACACTCATCTACTTTAACGTTAAAGCAGATGTCCTCTTCATATTTCTTAACAATGTCTCCAGATATTCTCATCCTTTGACTCATCTTCCACTTGAATTCATCAAAGTATTTATTCAAGACCTCAGGGTATCAGGTTCCCACCACTTGGAGACTTTCCCTAATTTGTTTGGTTATAGCTTGGTCAGCAGACCATTGAATATGACCAACTCCTAGGAAATAGCCTTGGAAGTAGAAAAATAGACCTACCAAAAGTTGTACAAATTTAAACCTTAGAGTATTGTCATGTTTGATGGACTTCAAGTTTAATAGAAGTTGCCTCTACAAACAGGTGCATAGATCAAATGAGGCATCCTCCATGATCATTCTGTAGGATGTATTTACCATAGCAGTAGAGACAAAGTTTATTCTGGTGGCATAAAACGTCCAGTATCCAATCACCATGCAAGCATACTTGACCAAGTCATCTTTGATGGTGTTGACGGTCATTCCTCGTTGGTCACTCAGAGAATCGGTGAGCTTAGTCATTTCTATCTTGATGACCTTCCTTAGGGTTGGCACCTCACCAATGTTGTAGAAACTGGTGATGACATGAATTGCTTCAGGTGTAATGTCATGCATCCTCTTGAGATACATCTTGTCGCCATGCAGTCTACTTAGGATGATGCGGATGTGCTCTTCCGTGAACTCTTCAAGAAAGTAAACTGAATTATGAAGTTTCTTCCTCTTCAAAATGTTGTATTCTGGTTTGATCTTCTTGTCATCCCCACAAAATAGACTTAGCTAGGAATGAATCGCTAGGGATCCTAGGTCTTCTAATTTGCAGTCGATGTACCCTAAAATATCTCCTTTGATAATGACTCCTACAGGTATTTGGGATAGGGCATTGTATTTCATTTTACTTTGAATGAATTCAGCTAAGTCCATGGGTACACTGGAGCTGGAGTGCGATGCAGAAGCTATGATTAACAGATAAATAAGAATTTCAAGAAATAGTTTCGAATTTCAAAATTTAGGGTTTGCAAAAGTAGCTTCACAACACACCACTTTGGTTGCTGGATTACCTCTTGGTGTTCTTCACTTGATTGGTTGACAATATCTCCGAATTCTTCTGCAAGATTTGAAATCTCTCTAAATTGCAAGTTGAATTACCTTTTGTCGCTCTGCACTTTGAAAAATTCTTTGCTCAAAAACTGATAAGTGAAAATGACATTAAGAATCCCTTTTAAACAAATTCTTCACCTACCATAATAAATGCATCACCGTTAGGGCATAAACCCTAATTTTGCCTTTACCACTTCACAAACTTCAGTCGATTGACATGTAACATATACCAGTTAAGGTCTTTTACCGATATAAACCAGGTGTTCAAAAAATTTCACCGATTTGTTCCCCGTAAAATTTTCTGAAGCTCAGTTTGCTGGTTCTAAGACTTCTGCACTAGGTGCAGAAACCGGTTCATCTTGTGACACTTCTTCAAGTTTCTTTTTCCATGTTTTATTCATTCCTACTTGAACAGTTTCAACATCAATCTTCCCTTCTGGAGTGATCGGTATATCATCTGATAGGTTCTTTCTCATTCTGTAGGTTCTGGCAGGGTGTCCCGGTTTGTTGCAATGATAGCATACCATTCCAGGTATTCTCCATGGACATTGTTCATTCTACCATTCTTCCTCCTGCATGTTGCAGCAGTGTGACCACTTCTATGACAGATCAAACAAGGTGCTCTCCAACTGGTTGCCGCTTGATAGCCACCACCACCTGACTGATGGTCATAGGCATTATACCAGTTTGGATTCCGGTTCACAGAGGATTCAGGAATTACTCCTCGAGTCCTTTGAGGATATCTCCTAGTGTTGTGCATAACAAACCTGCATTCAAATTCTCTATGCCCAGACTTGTTGCATGCATAATAGTTTCCATTGAATCTATTGGATCTAGGCTTATTGTTTAGAAAATAAGGAAAATTATTGTAGGCCTTATTTCTACACACATTAATAGTATGTCCTTCCTTGAGACAAATAAAGCAAATAGGTTTAAACTTTTGCTTACCTTTATCCTTTGATATTGGTTGCTTCTTTGATGCTACACCTTTTGTTCCAGAGGTTTCACCTTCCTCATAACCGGAGAAACCAAGTCCAGTGGTATTCTTTACCGGTTTTGCTGATTCAAGCTTTTGCTCTAGCTTAACAATACTCTTATTGAATTTGGCAAGTATTTCCTTTGACTCAGTGAGTTCCTTGGAAATAGAAGCATTGGATTCCTTCAAGGTTACATTCTCAGAGAGAGCCATATTTAATTCACCTTGTATTTCTTCTTTTTCCACTTTACTCTCTTGAAGATGAGCAGTAAGGGCACTGATTTCTTGCTTCAGCTTGGAGATCTCATGATCTTTGTCTTTTACTAGATCTTTAGATTTCCTTCGGTTCTCAAATTCTTGACACATTCTGATAGTCAATCCTTCCAGTTCCATTCTCAGGTTGGCATTAGTTTCATTCAGTTTTTCAACTTCTTCAACTAGGGCCTCCATGTTTGCTTCATCAAAAGAGCTATTTTTAGTAAGCTCCATTAGTTTCTTAGCATGCTCTCTTCTTTTTGCCAAAGAGGCTTTATATTTGACTTTGAGTTCATCAAAGGCTTTCTCAATTTGAGTGAGACGATGAGTAAGTTCCCTCATAGTGTATTCCCCCATATCTCCTTCCAAGTGGTTAGACTTATAGAAAGGTTGTCTCTGATACCAATTGATGAATACTAAGAGGGGGGGGGGGGTGAATTAGTATACCAAAAAATATTGAACTAAAACTCTTAAACAGTTTAGCAGTTAACTGGTATAATAGATTTACTAACAAACCGGTTAAGACAAATGCAAACCAAACAACAAATAAAGAATTAACCTACAAGAGCACAATCACCATAACACAGGAAGTTTTGACGTGGAAACCCAAATGGGAAAAACCATGGTGAGCAGAGACTCACAAGTAACTATCTGCAGAATAGAAACCAGACAAGTTAAGGTCAGACTGTTTAAGGTCATACAATGTTCTTCACCAAAACAAATCCTGTTAGGAATCTAGATCTCTGTTAGGAGATAAGTCTTGTTAAAGACTACCTTGTGAGAGGATTTCAGATTCACAGTTGTGAACCACCTTGTTAGAGGATTTACAAAGGCTTTCTTGGGCCTACCTAGTTAAGGGTTTCAGACTTGTCGAAGATATGAGTAATCAACAAGTAGATGATCTAGATAATCACATAGTATGCTTGGTTAGATCCTTTATAGCTCATTGTTAATGCACATTTAGCATTACTTCAGTCTTCAATATCTCCACACTCTGTTTGTTCACATAGACCTAATCTTCTCTTCTATAATCGCACATACAAAACCCTCATCCACTAAAACCCTAGACATGATGTCCTTATAAAGGAGTCTTATTTCATGTCGGTCCAATAGGATTACATTACAAGTTCCCAGGTTCAGTGCATCTAGACACAGTTGGTAACACGACACAAAATCACTGCCAAAGTATCGGTGGACGATAAGTCATCACAGAAATACCGGTTGGTACAATTTACCGATTACCGGTTGTCAAAGTGAAGACTGGAAAAATGTTAACTACCACTTTGTTCCTTCTTGCCATTTGATATTCTCGAACTGATTGAGGTCTTCATACCACTTGGGGTCTTCAGTCAGTTTGTGACCGGTAAGCACCTTCTGCAAAACACCGATAGTCTAAAGACTATAATACATAATACCGGTTGGAATAATTACTGGTTGAGAATAACTCACACATAAAGAAAGCGATCACAAAACAAGTGTTTGTCTATCAATGACAATCAAAACATCATCAAAATGCCAACAACTTATGGTGATTATGTTCGAGACTTGGTTGATTGGGATCATTTCTTTAGTGTGTGTGGACCTAAATTGGGTCCCGATTTATCTAGGTTATAGACCATCTTAATGTAACGTGTGGATTGGACATCACTGTGTGTTTCAGGGATATCTTATGAGTTGGATATTATTTGTTTGGTCTCAGGACGACATGTTTTGTAATTATATAATTGTTTTATTGCCTGGTGGCCGACCTTATTGTTTATGGTCAACGATTTGTATATATATGATGTAAGATCTTATTGTAGATCATATGTGTAAGGGATATGGATATGTAAGAAGCAAATAATGAAATAATCATTCAGGAAGAGGATTTGGTTGATCATTGGTGATCGAGTTGGGTTTATGTAAGAGGACTTAGTCCTTCGGTATTGAGCTTAATCGAAATTATACTTAGGCATAGGAGATGCTATCATTACAGTTCATTCTTTCTTCCAAATTGTAGTCTGGATTTTTATGTAGTCAGTAAGACTCCTTTTGTGATGAGAAGTGTGCTCTAGGTTGTTAGCCTTCCTGCAAGTGCAGGCCCCTCAATTGTAATCACATACTTAATTGCAGAAGTATTATCTGACTGTGGGTAGGCTTCCCACCATGGTTTTTATCTTTACATAGTTTCCACATACAAATCTTGGTGTCATGTGGATGGTATTTATTCTCTAATTGTTTCTTGTGCTTAATTGGTACATCTGCTATTTTGGTAATTTTTTTATGCATTCCGGTATTGATCTTTTGGGTTCCGATATTAAAGTTTTAATTTCTTAAGGTTCTGGTAATATGAGACAACTAATTCAGCCCCCCTCTCAGTTGTCTTTCGGTTATTTGAACTGTCTAACAATTGGTATCAGAGCTCTGGTCCACTCTACATAAGCTTAACCACTTGAGGAAGATCCTATGATGACTAATAGTTCAAGTTCATCTAGTTCATCTATTGCTATCTTTCAGAGAGATATTCCTAGGTTTGATGGAACAAATTATAGAGTATGGAAAATTTGGATGGAGACTCATTCGAGATCTCTTAGCAAGGAAATTTGGGAAATCACAAAGAATGGTGTTACTCCTTTCAATCCAGTATCTGGCAATCCTCCTTCAGAAAAATTGGATAAGGAGCTTGAGAATTATTGTAGAGCAAGAGAAGCCCTGTTGTGTGCACTTTCTAATCAACAAATAATGGGATTAACTAACAAATCATCAGCAAAGGCTATATGGGACAATTTGGAGTCTATAAATGAAGGTGACCCTACTCTTAAGATTGCTAAACTTGATGGTTACTGAGTGAGATATGAAATCTTGAAGATGGAAGAAGATGAAAGGATTACTACATTCATGGAAAGGGTAAATGATATTGTTATGGGAATTCAATGTTGTGGTGGATCTCTGAGTGAAGATGAAATTGTTTCTAAAGTTATGAGAGCTTTACTATTGGCTTATAAGATGAAGGCTACTATAATTAATGAATTGAGAAAAATGGATAATACCTTTGTCAATAGAGATACCTTGGTTGGGAAATTATCTTCTTTTGAGCTTGAAGAATTAGGACCTTCTAGAGTTGTGAAGTCTGAACTTGTTTTTCATGCATCTACATCATCAACCGACAAGCAAGATTGGAAAGCTTTGTATGCAAAGGAATTGGATGATATAAAGAGAGAAGATGAATATTTTGAGCAACTTGAAGCCCTGTTTTCTAGAAGAGTACCTAAAGGACCAGTAGGAAGTAAGTATGAAAGAAAACCACCTTTTAAATGTTTTGCATGTAATAAGATAGGTCATTTTGCATCTATATGTCTTGAAAGGAATTCAAGATTTGAAGAGAGAGCTAGAAGATATTTTAAGCCTAACCCTGAATATCTAAACAAGTGTAAGTACATGAAAAATAGTGATAAATCATGCTACATTGCGGATGAGAAAGGTGTGACTAATTCTAATGATGAACCGACACAAGACTCTGCTAGTTGTTCCAGCAATGGAAAGGAATGGGTGTTTCTAGCTATCAAGGAAGATGATATGGCACTCAAAGAGAATATACGTGAAGAGAAGGCCCTAGCTTCTAAAGTTGAAGATAAGGGTGAACAGGTAAATTTACAGTGGATGTTCACATCATATGACTAGAGATAAAAGGAATTTTCTATCTTTGCAAGAATTTGATGGCGGTTTGGTTAGATTTGGAGATGACAAAACATGCATGATCAAAGGAAAAGAAACTATATCATTAGATGGTAAGAAAAATATTGATAATATTTATTATGTTGAAGGTTTAAGGCATAATATTTTGAGTGTAGGACAATTGATGGATAAGGGATTTCAATTACAATTCAAGGATGACAAATACAAAATCATTAATAGATCTGGATTGGAGATTGCAACCAATACTCAAACAAAAGGTAATATATTTCATTTGAATTCCTGTGAGAAGACATGTTTGATTGCACAAATTTATGAGAGTTGGCTATGGCATAAAAGGCTATGTCATTTGAATTTTGATTGCATGGTTAAGATCAATTCAACTAAGGCAGTTAGAGATATACCTAACATTGTGAAGCCCTATAATCCGGTATGTAAGGAATGCCAAATGGGAAAATAGGTCAAAACCTCTTTTAAGAGTATATAAGACAAATCTAATGATGTTCTTGATCTTATTCATAACGATTTATGTGGCCCTGCTAGAATTAAAATCTTTCAAGGTGATGGATATTTTATGCTAATCATTGATTATTATTCTAGAATGATGCAGATTAATTTTCTAAGGGAGAAATCTGAGGCTTTTGAAAAGTTTAAAATCTTTAAAGCTAAAGTTGAAACTGAGACAAGATTGAAGATTAAGTGTTTAAGGTTAGATCATGGTGGAGAATTCACATCCAGTGAGTTTAATAACTTTTGTGAGAAGCATAGTATAAGGAGACAATTTTCTGCTCCCCGGACACCTCAACAGAATGGAGTTGTGGAAAGGAAGAATAGAACTATCTTGGATGTTTCTATAACAATGATGATGGAAGACAATCTACCTCATATCTAATAGAGAGAAGCAATGCGCACAACTGTTTATACATTTAACAGAGTAGATATCAAAGGAGAAACTGGTAAGACGCCTTATGAATTATGGTTTGGAAATAAACCTACAGTTAAGTATTTCAGAATCTTTGGTAGTAAATGTTATATCATGAGAGATGATATCATTGGAAAATTTGATACTAGATGTGATGAAGGAATATTTCTTGGTTATTCTAATGAAAGCAAAGCATATAGATGTTATAATAAGATATTGCAGAGAATTGTGGAGAACCCTAATGTCAAGGTGGATTAGCTAAATAAAAGTCAAATAAGAGTTTATGAGCAAGAACTGGCAGTGGAAATGATCATAACTGAACCAGTAACACCTTTACTGGAACAAAATGTTGAACTAGTTACTCTGGCAGCATCATAAAATTTAACAGTAACTAAAGAATTGGGAAGAGGAATAGAGAGTAAGAAGACTCCTAGGTATGTAAGGATGAATCATTTAGAATATCAGATCATTGGGGATAAGAACAATAGAGTGATGACAAGAATAAGATTGGCAACTAACGAGGTATGTTTAATCTCTCAAGTTGAACCGATATCAGTAATTGAAGCATGTAAAGATGAATGTTGGATGAAAGCTATGGAAGAAGAATAACACATGGACTTTAGTTCCCCAGCCTAAAAATAAAATGTTATTGGACCTAAATAGGTTTTTAGGAATAAATTAAATGAAGATGGACAAGTTGTAAGGAATAAAGGTAGATTGGTTTGTAAAGAATATTCTCAGAAGGAAGGAATTGATTATGGTGAAACTTTTGCACCTATAGCTAGGATTGAAGCTGTAAGATTATTTCTTGCCTATGTTGTAGATAAAAACTACAAGGTTTATTGAATGGATGTTAAGTGTGCCTTTCTAAATTGGGATCTTGATGAGGAAGTTTATATTGAGAAACCTGATGGTTTTTCACTTTCAAATGATAAAAACATGGTTTGCAGGTTAAAGAAAGCTTTATATGGATTGAAACACGCACCTAGAGCTTGGTATGCAAGGTTAGATAAATATATTTTGAAGCTTGATTTCACTAAAGGTAATGTTGATTGTAATCTATATTATAAATTCATTGATGATGATATACTGATTATTGATGTTTTTGTTGATGACATCATTTTTGGAGGTGAAGATAAGTTTTGCATGGAATTTTCTAACAATATGGAGAAAGAATTTGAAATGTCTATGATTGGGGAAATGCAAATTTTCTTAGGTTTGCAGATTACTCAGACTAATAAAGTTATTTTCATCTGTCAAACTAAGTATGCTAGGGAGATGCTGAAGAAATTTGGTATGGAAGATTCTACACCGGTAAGTAATCCTATGGTTACAAGTGACAAATTGACAAGGAAAGATGAATCTGTACCGGTAAATCCTACAATATACAAGTCTATGATTGGAGGTCTGCTATATTTGACTCAGACTAAGCCTAATATAATGAATGTTGTTTGCATTGCATCAAGATATCAAATTGATCCTAGAGAAAATCATGAGTGTGGTGAAGATAATTTTTAGATACTTGCAAAGTACATCTGAATATGGTTTATGGTACCCTAAGGGTGATGAATTTACTAACTATACACAAGTTCTATGGATGAAGCAAATGTTGAAGGACATAAAACTGCATTGCATTGGACTGGTAGTCATTCACTGTGATAAATCTGTTGCTAGGGACATATCAAAGAATCCATTATTTGACTCTAAGACAAAGTACATATCTATCAAGCATAACTTTTTGAAGGAAAAGGTGGAAGAAAATGAGGTTAGACTAGTTTATGTGAACGCTAAAGAGAAGATTGTAGATATTTTCAATAAGTCTTTTCCTAAAGAATCATTTGAATACCTTAGAGTCAGATTAGGGGTTTTTTCCCCTCCCACAGAGAATTGATTGATGCTATTTGGCATCAGTCTGGTATGCATTATTAGAGATATTATTCATTTTGGATTGATGTGGTGATTCTACTGCTCAGGGGGAGTAGTTAGTTTTTTGATTCAGTGGTTTATGTTTTTTCTTTGATATTTTTGTCATATTTTTGGCATTGATGTCAAAGGGGGAGATATATTCATGTGAAAAACTTAAGGGATATATACATTAGTGGGAGAAATTTCAAAACTTCATTGATATATTCTTTTGTGGGAGATTTGTTTAGCATTTCTTGGGACTTGGATGTTTTTCACATCTAGTGTTGCCATCAATGCCAAAGGAGGATATTGTTAGCCATTTGGAGCAATTGATTATGTGTTGCATTGATGTTTTGTCATTGATGTCAACACTAGTTGTTTTGGTTGCTTTACCGGTATCCTTTTGGTCCTGATAGGTTGTTTGGTTTTTGGTTGGATTAGATCATGATGATCCAGTATGCTCTGGTATGTTTTCGCTTTTGTCTTTTGCTTAGATATTCTATTAATGCTACTTAGATTCATGTTCAGTTAGTTGGTTTTGATCTGGTAATTAGATACTATCATATATGCTGGTAAGCTTGGTTTGTTGTTTCGGTGAGGGTTTCACTGATAGGTCTTTGATGAAGATCTTTGATGTTATGCATAAGTGGTGTTGGTGTGGCTTCTAGTAGAGATTCAAGATGCTGATAGTGATCATGTTCAAGACTTATTTGATTGGGATCATTTCTTTAGCATGTGTGGACCTGAATTGGGTCCTGGTTTATCTAGGTTATGGATTGGCTTAATGTAACATGTGGATTGGACTTCTCGATGCGTTTCTGGGATGTCTTATGGGTTAGATATTATTTGTTTGGTCTTAGGATGATGTGTTTTGTAATTATGTAATTGTTTTATTGTCTAGTGGCCGATCTTATTGTTTTTGGTCGAGGGTTTATATATATATGATGTAAGATCTCATTCTAGATCATGTTTGTAAGGGATATGGATATGTAATGAGAAAATAATGTAATAATCATTTAGGAAGAGGATTTGGTCGATCATTGGTGATCAAGTTGGGTTTATGTAAGAGGATTTAGTTCTCCAGTATTGAGCTTAACCGGAACTGTACTCAAGCATAGGAGATGTTATCATTGCAGTTCATTCTTTCTTTTGGATTGTAGTTTGGATTTTATGTAGTCAGTGAGGCTCCTTTTGTGACGAGCAATGTGCTCTAGGACGTTGGCCTTCCTACAAGTGTAGGCCCGTCAATTGTAATCACATACTTATTTCAGTAGCATTATCTAACTGTGGGTAGGCTTCCAACTATGGTTTTTCCCTTTATCGGGTTTTCCACGTACAAATCTTGGTGTCAAGTGAATGGTATTTATTCTCTAATTGTTGCTTGTTCTTAATTGGTATATTTGCTATTTTGGTAATTGGTTTATGCATTCCGGTATTGATCTTTTGGGTTTTGGTATTAAAGTTTTAATTTCTGAAGGTTTTGGTAATCTGAGACAACTAATTCACCCCCCCTCTCAATTGTCTTCCAGTTATTTGAACTGTCTAACAACATGGCTATCTAGCGTGTCGCTACCCATGCCAGCAAAATTTATCCTTATTTTCCCTATCGTGTGGTTATCCATGCCCACATATCACGCCCTATCATATGGCCATCTAGCATAACACATCTTGCTACCCATACTGATATATCTTATGTTGGGATCCAAGAACACTAAGAGGGGGGGGGGCAAATTAGTGTTCTACTAGTATGATAAGATTTTATCCTTTTATACCATAGACATATAAACTAGTAAAAAAATAAACATATAACTTTAAGCAAATAAACCATCCACATAAATGAACACCATAACACAGAGAATTTATACGTAGAAAACCTTAAAGAGGAAAAAGCACAGTGGGATTTGTGACCCACAATATCAGCTCACTGGCCATATGAAATGATATTACATATAATGGGGGCCTGCACATGTAGGAAGGCACATTGCCTAGAGCATACTGCTCATCACTAAAGAGTCTCACTGACTACAAGTTTCTGTTGAAGTAAAACATTGAAAATGAACTCACAAAATGCATCTGCTATGCCAAATAGAGTTTTGATTCTAGCTCTGCTCTGTATCGCTTCATAAACCCTGAACACTACTACCAATATCTCTTCTCCTCCAAGAATTCTTTCCAAACTATCTACAGATCATTGCATGATATAACATTCACATACAAAAGATCTACATACATACACGTCACATTATACAGTTCTGCTATATTCTCCTATGTCACATCTTTTCATACCCTACAAAATGACCTAGCAGGCTGACCTATATACCCATTAAAAATAATATGCCTTATGTCGGCTTACAATACATTACAAAAGATATTCAATGTCGGCCTTGACAATAATTAAAAAATGATTTTCTAAATAAATCTTCCTTGATGTCGGCTTCCTTGAAGTACTAATGCCAATGCTAGTGCTGATATAATCCTGGATACTCTAATGCCAGTGTTTGCCAGTAAATTCCTCCTAATCCCGGTATATGACTTCCATCTGATCTTGTTGCCATCAATGACAAAAAAATGAATCTGATGAGTGTCAATTGCTAACAATCTCTCCCTTTGGCATTGACGGCAACACTCATCTGAAAAATGGATTCCCTACCAGTTCAACTGAAATATGCTCCCCCTGAGCAATACACTCCTTATGATATTTTGATGTCCTTCCCATATGTTCTTGTCTGATATTTTTCTAATATTTTTCACATATATACACTCCCCCTTTGGCATCAATGACAAAGACTAGTGAAAGAATTGAAAGAATTCATAACTAAAGAGTGAATAAATACTATTTGTTTTACTGGAGCTTGACTAACTTCAAAATTTTCAGGTAAGCCTTGTCTAGAAACTATAGGTATGTGTCCTAGCTAGTTTTGAAAGTATTAACTATGGATTCTAGTCCACTTAGTAAGCGTGCCAACATTTCCTTGGTGTGAGTTTAGCAATCATGTCCATACACTCTTTTATGTACACCCAGTGAATCTGATCTGGGACTCACCAATCCCCCCCTAGCAGGCTGACCTATATACCCATTAAAAATAATATGCCTTATGTCGGCTTACAATACATTACAAAAGATATTCAATGTCGGCCTTGACAATAATTAAAAAATGATTTTCTAAATAAATCTTCCTTGATGTCGGCTTCCTTGAAGTACTAATGCCAATGCTAGTGCTGATATAATCCTGGATACTCTAATGCCAGTGTTTGCCAGTAAATTCCTCCTAATCCCGGTATATGACTTCCATCTGATCTTGTTGCCATCAATGACAAAAAAATGAATCTGATGAGTGTCAATTGCTAACAATCTCTCCCTTTGGCATTGACGGCAACACTCATCTGAAAAATGGATTCCCTACCAGTTCAACTGAAATATGCTCCCCCTGAGCAATACACTCCTTATGATATTTTGATGTCCTTCCCATATGTTCTTGTCTGATATTTTTCTAATATTTTTCACATATATACACTCCCCCTTTGGCATCAATGACAAAGACTAGTGAAAGAATTGAAAGAATTCATAACTAAAGAGTGAATAAATACTATTTGTTTTACTGGAGCTTGACTAACTTCAAAATTTTCAGGTAAGCCTTGTCTAGAAACTATAGGTATGTGTCCTAGCTAGTTTTGAAAGTATTAACTATGGATTCTAGTCCACTTAGTAAGCGTGCCAACATTTCCTTGGTGTGAGTTTAGCAATCATGTCCATACACTCTTTTATGTACACCCAGTGAATCTGATCTGGGACTCACATATATACACTCCCCCTTTGGCATCAATGACAAAGACTAGTGAAAGAATTGAAAGAATTCATAACTAAAGAGTGAATAAATACTATTTGTTTTACTGGAGCTTGACTAACTTCAAAATTTTCAGGTAAGCCTTGTCTAGAAACTATAGGTATGTGTCCTAGCTAGTTTTGAAAGTATTAACTATGGATTCTAGTCCACATAGTAAGCGTGCCAACATTTCCTTGGTGTGAGTTTAGCAATCATGTCCATACACTCTTTTATGTACACCTAGTGAATCTGATCTGGGACTCACCAATCCTCTAAGACTCCTTTCTCTCCTAATGATTTTATCTCTCTCCTTCTCAAAAGAAAAAAATTGGTTCTCCAAGGACCAAATTTGTCCATCAACAAATGTTGTCAGTGCGGTTAATCTAGCAAAAGAATTTGCAATATTTGCAACCTTAACATGTAATTCCTTTAATCTGCTATCTACATTTGCTGTAAGAATTTCTATGTTACAATAGACCCTATAGATATTTGTACATTATTCCAAACAATTCTCAATAAAAATGAGTTTAGCTTCAATTTTATTTTCTCTATTTCAATGATCTTGTCAAATGCGGATTTCTTAGCCATAGTAAATCTTTCTAATGCCTGCCGGTTTGATATCTACTACGGTGATTAAAAATTGTTAGATATGTACTCAGTTAATACTTTAAGCTTGCTGGAAGGGCTTGCTTCATTCTCAATCTAACAATCAAGGATTAATTTATGCAACACTGTAACTAATTGATCTATTATTCCCTTATCTGCAGATCCCTCTTTTAATAGTTTTTGAGTAGCCATCGTCATTAACTCACTTGGATTCATCTCAGTGACTGGTTTCTTCTCAAATTGAGAAGTGTCAATTGCCAAAACCTTTGTCAGGGAATCAATATGGACTGCCAGTGTAGAATCAATTCTCTTTGCCTTATCTTCTATAGCATTGGTGGCTTTGCCACTTGGTGTAGTGTCAAATACTATCGGTGGAGTATTATCCACAATATTCACAGTGTCCTTTACATTGCCTTGCTCAAGAATAGCTTTTGTCAGTACAAACTTTACACTATCTTTTACTACCGGTTGTGTCTATATATCTATAATTATTGCCAGTCTAGTCAAAATTGGAGTTGAACATCCCAAAATACCTTTCCCTTTTGTTTTATCTGGAATGGTGGAAGTTGTTGCCTTAACAAACTCTTCATGAGATGTAAGAAAATATGGATTCTTCTGGAAGAATTTGGTCCAAACCTTACTAGTCTCATTTATCACCTCACTAACTCTGCCCATTATTAGGCTTATTTGTCGGGGTTTACTACTAAATAATATTTTGTTTGCAACATCTATGCATCTTTTCAATTCCTCATTGTTTATAGAACCACACATTTCCAAAAGTTATACTTCCTTAATTTCTCTATCCCTCTTGATTGCATCAATTCTTCTAGCATCTAATTTATTGTATAGTGATAGAGGAATTTCCTTTAAAATTTCTACTAAGGCTTTCTTATAGATATCCATGTATAACAAAATTGCCTCTTCAATCTCATTTTGCTCATCATCCTCTAGATCTTCATAATACTTAGATACATTTTTCAACATTTCATCCTTTGTAATTTCATCAATTAATTTAGCATAGGTCATTTTAGTCTTACCAAAATCAGTATCATCACTCTTCTTCTTTTTGCTTGTGGTTGTTGGAGTAGATGTAACTGGTGTTCTCTTTTGTATAGGCTTCCTTTCCAGAGGTGGTGGTGTTGTAGGTTCAGTTGCCTTTCTAACAAGTCTCCTCCTAGGCTCTAGCTTCTTTTACTCTACCGGTGGCATATCTACTTTCTTCCTTTGTACCCTTCAGGAAGCTAGAGGTTCAATGTCCTCAGGGTTAGGATCAGAAGTGATGGTAGAAATGTAAGCTTTAGGATTCTTTACTTCTGTAGTACTTTTTGCTACCGGTTTGGATCCAGAACCCAATTGAGTGTCTATCTTATGAATTACATCCTGTATATATGCAGACATATTGTCTATTTTCTTCTCTCTTCTCTTCCCGTAGAAGCCAATTTTGACTTCAAGGGCCTTCTCTTCTACCATGCCAAAATGCTTTATTTTGTCATCCAATGGGGCATCTAGCACCATTTTTGCATAGAGTTAAAAAATGCTATCATCCACCTCATATCCAAGTTCTGTAACCCATATGGTCCTTGGTTCAACTACTTCCATAAGAGTTTCATCGGTTTTGACTATCAAACAAATATCAATGGAGTACTTCACAATGTTCTTTGATATTCTCTTCCTCTGCCTCGTGTTTTCTTGGAATGTTTTGAAATAACCCCAAAGTTTCTCATCTTTGCTGGTACCAAGACTAGTGATTTCTTCCTCGATCTGCATACCTACCAGTATGTAATGAGCCCAACACTTCTTCCCTAGATTGGGTAGCTCATTCAAGAAGTACAGCATTTAAAAAAAATCAAGTTTTTGTATTTGAAAATTCCTTCTTAACTCCCTTGATCTTTCCAAAGTTCAACATTATTTCACTCCTCAACCATTCACAGAAGTCATATTTTGCATTATTCCTCAACATCTGATATGCAACATGAATGCAAGAACTAGAAATAGAATTCAGTCAATTAGATTGAGTTACCTTATAACCTATTATCATGCTTGCAAATTTAACATTAGTGTTAGTGATTGTACTGATCCTCATTGATCTGTTACCGGGAGTTGCACTGGTGAGATTCTCAACCTCAATGTTGGAAATGTTCTTGCTAGGTTCTTGTCCATTGGGTAAGTTGGTGACTGCTTGAATAGCCTCCTTGGTGATCATGTAAGGCCAATCCAACCACATGAACTAGTTGTGAACCCTACTCAAAACATATTTGATGATCTCATCTTTGAATTTCAGTATGTACAGAATACCAGTTAACCCTAGATTGTCAATTGCTTTGTATTCTGGCTTGATGGTTCTAGAGCTGCCCAGTATCACAGATTGATACATGATTTTGATTTCCTCTGTGCCTAGATCCTCTAGGGTGCAGTGAATGTATGCCCTCACATCTTCAACATACATCACACTATTAGGAACCCTAGAAAATGCTCTTGCAGAGTCTTGTTTCTTAGCAATCAGGGGAACCTCCTTGAATATGTGCCTCAACCTATCCTTAACTTCAACAATGGTGGGATTTACAATGAAGATCTAAATACCATTTTCAAAGAATACCTAAAAGTGAACACCGATGAAAGATTTAGTGCCTCTTAGATAACTCCTTGAAATCCTTTCAGAATGCCTTTGCTCACTCTTAATTCGCCTGAAATTCGCCTTTACTTCACTCTGAATGTTTGGATGTGGGGTGAGTGAAAATGAATTCATTAAATCCCTTTTTATCAGCGAATAAAACCCTAATATTTCTGTCATAATGTTGCACGATGTACCCTACCAGATGTCAGTTTCACAGTCTTATGTCGAGTGAACCTTCAACAATGATGAACTCAACTCTCTAGATCTCTTTTGATCTCCTCCAGGGGAATAAGAAATATTTACAATGAATTTTCCAACCCCTAAGGCCTATGCCTCAGTTACCGATGGAATTTCCTACTAGTGGAGGAATGATTTGTTCTACCAGTAGAGTTACCGGTGTAGATCCATCTCCACTTGGTTCTTTAGATTTTCTAACCCATCTCTTGGTGTGATCTTGTTGTATTTCATCTACCTTTTGTTTTCCTTTCTCATTATCTTTATCATTGCTAATTGGTTGAGTATTTCTTCTGCAATACTTAGCAATATGACCTATATTGTTCCATGCATAACATGTAACATTGTTCTTTTGAATTTCTTTGACATATCTGATGTCATTCCTTGACCTACAGTGATTAGCAAAATGTCCAAACTTTCCACATGCATGACATTTAACATTCATTCTGCAATCTTTTGATCTATGACCATATTTCTTGCAATTTGTACATTGATCGGGAATAGAATTGTAGTTTTGATTTGCTTTATTTCTACATTATTTATCTATATGCCCAAATTTATTGCAAACAAAACATCTACCATTGAATTTATAAGCATTATATTTCCTTCCCCGTTTGCTTTGTTTTGATGAGTTCTGCATATTGGTTGCCTGATCTTCATTTGCAGTACCAGAGCTTTCACCTTGTACAAATCCAAGTCCTCTAGAATCATCAATCTGCCTTTGTCTTTTCAATAAGTCATCCAATTGTGCAACACTAATTTTGAATTTTTCTTTATACTAATTTGCAGTAGTCATATCATCTCTCAGAGTAGTTATTTGTCTTTCAAGTTCTTGTTCATTGTTTTAGGACTATGCCAAATCAGTTCAACAAATTGTTCTCATGAGTCAACTTGCCACATTCATCAAATTTGTTCTTCAGAGATATAACAAGATTATCTTCCTTCTTCTATCTGTCCTTAATATCTTTTGATAACCTCATAGTCAGATCTTGCATTTCATGCTTCATGAGCATGTTTGATTGACTTAGTTTTTAACATTGCTCCTTAAGTGCATTCTTCTCCTCATCATCTGGGTTTTGTAAAAGTTCCTTTCTCTTGGCTTGAGCTGATGATAACCTTTCTTTCAAGATAAGAATGAATTCATTTGCAAAATTCAATTCATCTTGCAGTTTCAAGTTCTTCATCCTTTCAGCATCATAATCCTCAAGAGCCCTCTTGAGTTGCTTCTCCATAGCCATGTTCAAAGATTTCAGTTTTAGGATCTTCCTCAAGCTATTCAAATTATTCCAAGGTACCAAGCTCTGATACCAATTGTTGGGATCGAAGAACACTGAGGGGGGGGGGGTGAATCAGTGTTCTATCGATATTATAAGATTTAATCCTTTTATACCATACACATATAAATCGGTAAACAAATAAACATATAACTTGAAGAAAATAAACCATCCACATAAATGAACACCATAACACACAAAATTTATATGTGGAAAAAATCAAAGAGGAAAAACCACGGTGGAATTTGTGACCCACAATATCAGTTCACTGGCCATATGAAAGGATATTACATATAATTGGGGCCTGCACATGCAGGAAGGAACACTGCCTAGAGAATATTGCTCAACACTAAAGAGTCTCACTAACTACAAGCTTCTGCTGAAGTAAAGCACTGAAAATGAACTCACAAAATGCATTTGTTATACCAAATAGAGTTCTGATTCTAGCTCTACTCTATACCAGTTTATAAACCTTGAACACTACTATTGGTATCTCTTCTCCTCCAAGAATGTTTTCCAAACTATCTATAGATCATTGCATGATATAACATTCACATACAAATGATCTACATACATACACTTTGCATTATATAGTTATGCTATATTCTCCTATGTCACATCTTTTCACACACTACAAAATGACCTAGCAGACTGACCTATATACCCATTGCAAACAATATGCCTTATGTCGGCTTACAATACATTACAAAAGATATTCAATGTAGGCCTCGACAATAATTACAAAATAATTTTCTAAATAAATCTTCCTTGATGTTAGCTTCCTTGAAGTACTGATGCCTATGCCAGTGTTAGTGCCGGTATAATCCTGGATACTCTAATGAGTCCGATGAGTGTCAATTGCCAACATCTTATACCAATGGTAGCTTCTTATCTCATATCTTTCCTTAGCCAGGGGATTTCCTCTAGAGTGAGGTTTGTTTGTATTATGCTATCTTATCCATTTCTTTATCTTAGCGTCCATCACTCTAGTCTGCAGCTAGAACATTTGAGATGTACCAAATAGCATCTGTACCAAATATTGACATCATCTCGCTAGGGGCAACCTCATCTGATAAAAAAATTCTGCCTCCCTATCATGACTGTTCTTTCTCTATATCTTCCTCTACTTTAGCTTCGCATCCCTCGGCAAAGGCATGCTCGCTAAAGTGGGGGAAAAATGTAACATCAAAAATATTATCCCTTGTAATTAATGTGATTAATGATGATTTTCCTCCATGTCATCGAAGGTTAGGATCTATCATCGTGTCCTTTTGTCCATTCAAACCATCCATGTTATCTATGGCTAAAGCATTACCAACTCTATCAACCTGTCACCTTCGAGGACACATGCGCGGCATAGAGATGTCTATGCGACAGGCTAGCGTCTTGTGAATCTGACAGTTCGCAGGCGTCCATTTGAGCATTATGCCTATGCCCGGAAGGAATCTAATGCTTTTGCATGCACCCATTGACATTCAAATTCCTTCCTGGGCATTTATCTTTCACTTTGGAAGGATTTTGGGGGGATTCTTTGGCAAGTTTAGCAATCTTCTTGCACGTTAAGCTCTTGGAGACCACTTTGGACAACATTCCATCAACACCATCATTTCTGCAGCATCTCAAGCATATTACACTAGCATTTCCAACAATTGTTCATGAAAGGGGATTTTTCCTTAATCTCTTTCTTTCATTTTCCAATATTTTTTATCAATCTTTTGTTGCATCCTTTTAATTATCTTTATCATATTATTATTCTCGTGGATTCTTGGGTTGTCCCTGGAGGTGGAAATACCAAAATGGGGGTCTGACTTAGGTAGACTCCAAAACACAACCTGGTGCAAGAGCACCTCATCAAACCCTTCAATATGACATGATAGACTCTGATAAGGGAGGATAAGGCATTAACAATGTCTTTAGGATGTTTTATATAGGTTTTTAATCATGCATTATATGTTTGTAATAATGAATCCCATCTTGTGAGCCGAACTCCTATTTTCGCATTTCTATGAGCCAATTAGGAATTTTGGACAATAGGAATCCAATGTGTTGGTTTTGAGTGTTTTAAGATGTTTGAGGAGGGGTTGAACTTGACCTAAGGCATTAGGAGGTGAAATATGACATTTTGACAACTTTTGCAAAAGTTGTCAAAAGTTGTCATGAGCAACTTTTATGCACTTTTTGCATTTTGTAATTTGAAACTTCTCCAATGGCTCTAACCTCTTGATTTTTAGTTGAGAGAAGTTGAGGAATGGTTTATACACTTGGAGGATCTAATTTCCAGGGTGTGTGATTGCACGGAGAAGAGTATTGAAGCAAACAAACCAATAGAATTCTGAGTTTTCCTAAAATTCTGGAGTTTTGGTTCGTGGTACAGTTTTGTACAAATTGGGATCCATTCCCAATGATGTGAATTTATTTCAGAGGAGATTTGACTCTATTTTTATTTTTATTTAGAGACTTGATTGTGTGTTTCTCCTGATATTTAAGTTTTGTTGTAGGTACCCGGAAAACCAGGGTTTACCTTGGGTTTTTCCTCATTCATGGCCATATCTTGCACTTTACCAATCTGAGGCTCATGGGATTTGGTGAAAGGAAAGTATGGTCGATTTATTTTAGAGTTCTGAGAGTGTTTTTAGGAGGACCAAGGGAGAGAAGTGTTTGAAGCGACCCTAGGTAGACATCTCTATGTGGCTACCTAAACCTTGAACAAACAAAATCACCTTGTGTGCAAATGGCGATGCTTCCAGGCATGTAACCTTGGAATCCTTGTTGATTTATGTTTCCCAACATTCCCATGGAATTTTAATCCACTAGTTCATTCATCTAAACATAGTTGCTTCACAAAAGAGACCTAATTAGCCCTTCTAGGACAGTCAAATTCCTACCGGCAAAGACCTTTATTTTCTAGACCTTGACCCTTTCTTTTGGAGACTTGTATAACTTCCAAAAGGGTGTTTGAGTCCATAATTTTTTAACCAAGGTGTTTGGTAAAATATGAACTTAAGGTCCCTTTACCTGCTAAATAGGGCTACAAGTGACTAGGCCTAATTGAGGAAGTTTCTTAAGGAATGGGTATGAACTCTTGTTACTAGTGCTTTGTTTGAACTTGGGGGGTTTTTTATGACCCAAAATCAGTGTGAAACTGATTTTTAACCCTTGGAGGTACCATGGAGTGTGTTGCAGAAAGATACCCTTAATTGAGTAAGAGAGGGTCATGGAGATGCTGAGAAGATTGTACTAAAGTTGTAGAGCCTTGCCTTGATAGGATCCCATCCATGTGTTAAGGGGTCGGTGTCATACATTTGTAGGTGTTTGGTAGGTAACAAGGAGGGCTTTGCATCAAGTGGTATCAGAGCTAGTGACAGCTTTGGTAAGGAAATAGAAAATTGAGAGATGTCAGAGGGACAAGAAGAAGAGGTCCCTAGAGAACCAATCACCAACATGGAATTGGAAAAGATTGTAAGAGAGCAGGTCACTGCTTGCAACGCAATGGAGAGGGAACTAGAGAGTTTGAGAGGCAGAGTAGATGGAAAGGAAGATGGAGGCACTGGTAGTTGTGATGAAGGGGATGAGGATGAGATCCCTATGCTGGAGGAAGAGGTGATTCCTCTTGACCAGAGGAACTTCCTTAATGCCCTCAAATCCATGGAGAGGAGAACCATGGAGCAGAAGATTGATTTTCCAACTTTCACTAGGAAGATGGAACCAGATGTTGTGATGGATTGGATAGACTCTTTGTCTAGTTTCTTTGAGTATGAAGAAATTCTAGGACACCAGAAGGTGAAGATTGGCAAGTCCAAGTTGAAGGAAGAAGCCCTAACTTGGTGGAACTTTGTCCAAGAGGAAAGAGAGAAGGACAATAAGCCCAAGATTGTTTCTTGGAAGAGGATAGTTACCTTGATCAAAGAGGCCTATGTACCCAAATACTATGAAATACAACTCCATAAGAGGAGACAAAATCTCAAGCAGAAAGAGATGGATGTGAACTCATATACTGAGGAGTTCCAAAGCCTATGCATGAAGTCTAAAGCAAAAGAGGAAGAGAGTGGGAAATTTGCCCAGTACCTCAATGGATTAAGGTACAAAATTCAAGAAGAATTGAACCTTCTTAGCCTAGATAGCGTTGGTAGATGCCATCAACTTGCTATCAAGGTGGAAGAGAAAATCAAAAGGAGACAAGAGAAAAATAATAAAGGAAGAGGAAAACAACAGAGGGGTGGAAGAAATTTTTTTAGAAGCAAAGGAAATGGCTTTGGAAATCAAAGTGAAATCAGTCAAGAAGGCAATAAAGGAGAGAGCAGTTCCAATAACAATGGAAGATACAATCAAAGAGGTAATTTCAGAGGAAGAAGACCACCAATCAGAGGGAGATCTCAAGGTAGAGGTCCAATCAAATGTTATAACTGCAATCAAGAAGGACACATGGCTAATAGATGTCTGGAGAAGCCTACTAGTTCCATAGGAGAAAGAAGAAGTAACTTGATTTTAGAGGCTGACTACCAGAGTGTGGCAAGTGCCAACACATACCAAAGTATCAATACCCTTGACAATTATGGATACCCTAAAAGAGGTGAAGCCTTGATGATCAGAAGAGCAGTAACCACAATGAAGATGTCTGATAGAGAACCCCCACAGAGGAAATAACTATTCAAAACCACTTGCAAAGCAAGTGGAAAAGTCTGCAAGGTCCTAATAGATTCTATTTCAACTGAGAACTTTATGTCTCTAGAGATGGTGGAGAAACTAAAATTAAGGAGACTACCTCACCCTTGTCCCTACAAGGTCTCATGGCTCACACAAGGACAACAAGTTGTTTTGGAAGAGCGGGCTTGGGTAGAATTCCAGATTGGAACCTATAGAGATAAGTTGATGTTTGACATTGCAAAGATGGATGATTGCCATCTCCTATTTGGGAGACCATGGCAGTTTGATTTGAAGGCACAACATGATGGTGCTAGAAATACATATTCCATTACCAAGGATGGTAAGGTAATTGAGTTGCTACCTTTAATGGAGAGTGAGGAGGAAACCAAACAAAAGGAAGCCAAGGTGTTGATATTAGGAGGGAAGCAGTTCATGAAGAACATGGCAAATGAAGGAATGGTTTGTTATGCCCTTATCCCTATTCCAATAGTAACAAAGATGGAGAGGTCTAAGGATAAGAAGACAGATTGAGGTTGATTGACCCTACAGTGCAGCAACTTCTAGATAAATACAAGGGTGTAATCTTTGATGGCATGCCAAGGTCACTACCTCCCATGAGGGAAATAAACCATTGTATAGACCTTATACCTGGAGTCACATTGCCTAATAAAGCAACATACAAGCTCACATTGGATCAGAATGTTGAGATGGAAAAATAGGTTGAAGAATTGTTGGAATCTAGATTGATTGGAAAAAGTTTGAGCCCATGTGCAATCCCTGTAGTCTTGGTACCCAAAAAGAAAGGCACTTGGAGGCTTTGCACCTATTCAAGAGCTATCAAAAATATTACTATGAGGTATAGGTTTCCCATGCCTAGGATTGAGGATTTGTTAGATTGTTTGGGGGGTGCTAGATATTTTACAAAAATTGATTTAAAAAGTGGCTATCATCATATTAGGATTAGGCCAGGAGATGAATGGAAAATTGCCTCTAAAACAAATGAGGGGTTATATGAGTGGAAAGTCATGCCCTTTGGATTTTCCAATGCACCTAGTACCTTGATGAGGTTAATGAATAAAGTCTTGAGGGATTTCATAGGGAAATTTGTTATAGTCTACCTAGATGACATTCTAGTTTTCAGTCAAACCAAAGGAGAACATCTAAAGCATGTGGACCTGGTCCTAAGGAGATTGTATGAAGAACAATTAATGATCAACTTGGAAAAGTGTTTCTTTAAGTAGGAAGAGATCATTTACTTGGGATTCATAATCTCATATGGTGAATTGAAAATGGATCAAGAAAAGGTGAGTGCCATATTATCTTGGCCCACACCTAGGACAATGAATGATGCTAGGAGTTTCCATGGCTTAGATACCTTCTATAGGAATTTTATAAGAGGCTTTAGTCATATTTGTGCCCCTATGCTTGATACAATAAAGGGAGGACAAAAGTGCATGTTTAGTTGGACAGAAGAAGCAAATACCTCTTTTAAAACACTAAAGAGAAAAGTTGCAGAGCAACCGATCCTTGCCCTACTTGATTTCAATAAGATCTTTCAAGTAGAGTGTGATGATAGTCACATGACCATTGGAGCAGTACTCAGTCAAGAAGAAAGACCAATTTCTTTCTTCAGTGAGAAGTTGAATGAGGCAAGGAGAAGATATTCATCTTATGACCTAGAGATGTATGCTCTAGTCCAATCCTTGAAAAAGTGGAGACACTACTTGCTACCAAAAGAATTCATAGTTTTCACAAACAATCAGGCCCTTAGCTTCATAAATATTCAAGAAAAGTTGAATCACTAACACATGAAATGGGTAGAGACCCTACAAGCTTTCACTTTCATTCTTAAGCATAAGAAAGGAGTCAAGAATAAGGTGGCAGATGCTTTGAGCATAAGAGTCCTAACTGCAGATCAAATTCAGTTGGAGAGTGTTGGAATAAACTCTTTGAAAACCATGTATGAAGATGATGAAGATTTTGGAGAGGCCTACAAGGTATGTACTTCATTTGATGAATGGTTTCATATTGAGTATTATGAATTTTTGATTCAAAATGGATTTTTGTTTAAGGGTGCACAACTATGCATACCCAAATGCTCTATGAGACTGAATATCATTAAAGAAAAATATTGTGGAGAAATGGTAGGACATTAGGTTTGGTAAAAAGACACTATTTGTGGCCCAAACTACAGACAAATGTTAGGAGATTTGTGGAGACACATGTGATCTGCCAAAAGGCAAAAGGAAAGTCCACCAATGCAGGTTTATACCAGCCTTTACCCATACCTTCAAGACCATGAGAAAGCATAAGTATGGATTTTGTTTTAGGATTGCCTAGGACAAAGAAAGGATATGATAGTGTTTTTTGTAGTGGTGGATAGGTTCAATAAGATGGCACATTTCTTGCCATGCAAAACAACTTGTTATGCTTCTTATGTAGCAGATTTGTTCTTTAAGGAGATTGTTCGGATACATGGCTTACCTTTGACCATAGTCTCTGATAGGGATGTAAAATTTGTTGGTCAGTTTTGGAGGACCCTTTGGAAGAAACTTGGTACAAATTTATCCCTCTCCTCAGCCTACTATCCCCAAATAGATGGTCAAACTAAAGTTGTAAATAGATCACTAGGGAATCTCTTAAGGTGTTTGACTAGACAACATGGAGAAAGGTGGGATAGTATATTGTCTCAGGCATAATTCTCCTATAATGACATAGTGAATACGAGTATTAGTAGGTCACCTTTTCAGATTTTCTATGGCATCCACCCAAGGGGTATGCTGGAGTTGAGTGACATAGCTCAAGGAGAACCCATTAGTGTAGATGGAGAAACCTTTTCTACTGCTATATAAGAGATCCATGACCAAGTGAAGACTCATCTTCACCAATATGCAGAAAGATATAAAGGCCATGCTGACAAAAAGAAGAGGGATGTTCAGTTTGATGTAGGAAACTTGGTGTGGGTTCACTTGAAGAAGGAAAGACTTCCAACAGGAAGATACACAAAGATTATGCAAAGAAAGATTGGCCCTTGCCAAATCTTGAATAAATGTGGTTCAAATACCTATGAACTTCAACTACCATCTGATCTTGGTTTGTCACCTATTTTTAATGTTTGTGACTTAACTCTTTATAAGTGTAGTGTTGATGCAAGCGAAGACACAATGTAGGATATTGCTGATGATGACATTCCTAAACATGAACCACCAAAGTTGCATAAGGTTCTAGATACTAAGGTTGCCAAGCAAACCAGGAATAAAGTTTGCATGGAGTATTTAGTGGCTTGGAAAGGACAACCTGATTCTGAAGCAGTCTGGATGACAGAGAAATAGATCAAAGATCATGGTGTAGACCCACAAACTCTCATCTCAAGTGGACTTGAGATTTCTTCTTCCGGAAAGTATGGTGCAGGAGCACCTCATCAAACCCTTCAAGATGACATGACAAACTTTGATAAGGGAGGATAAGGCATTAACAATGTCTTTAGGATGTTTTATATAGGTTTTTAATCATACATTATATGTTTGTAATAATGAATCCCATCTTGTGAGCCGAACTCCTATTTTGGCATTTCTATGAGCCAATTAGGAATTTTGGACAATAGGGATCCAATGTGTTGATTTTGAATGTTTTAAGATTTTTTAGGATGGGTTGAACTTGACCCAAAGCATTAGGAGGTGAAAGATGACATTTTGATAACTTTTGCAAAAGTTGTCAAAAGTTGTCATGAGCAACTTTTATGCACTTTTTGCATTTTGTAATTTGAAACTTCTCCAATGGCTCTAACCTCTTGATTTCTGGTTGAGATTAGTTGAGGAATGGTTTATAAACCTCAAGGATACAATTTCCAGGGTGTGTGATTGTACGGAGAAGAGTATTGATGCAAACAAACCAATAGAATTATGAGTTTTCTTGAAATTCTGGAGTTTTGGTCTGTGGTACGGTTCTGTACGAATTGGGATCCATTCCCAATGATGTGAATTAATTTGAGAGGAGATTTGAATCTATTTTTATTTTGATTTGGATACTTGATTGTCTGTGTTTCTCCTGATATTTAAGTTTTGTTGTAGGTACCCAGAAAACCAGGGTTTACCTTGGGTTTTTCCTCATTCATGGCCATATCTTGCACTTTACCAATCTGAGGCTCATGGGATTTGGTGAAAGGCAATTATGGTCAATTTATTTTATAATTCCAAGATTTTTTTGCTGGAGGAGAAAGGGAGAGAATTGTTTGAAGTGACCCTAGGTAGACATCTCTATGTGGCTACCTAGACCTTGAACAAACAAAATCACCTTGTGTGCAAATGGTGATGCTTCCAGGCATGTAACCCTAGAATCCCTGTTGATTTATGTTTCCCAACATGCCCATGGAATTTTAATCCATCGGTTCATTCATCTGAACATAGTTGCTTCACAAAGAGACCTAATTAGCCCTTCTAGGACAATCAAATTCCTACCAGCAAAGACCTTTATTTTCCAGACCTTGACCCTTTCTTTTGGGGACTTGTATAAATTCCAAAAGGGTTTCTGAATACATAATTTCTTTACCAAGGTGTTTGGGAAAATATGAACTTAAGGTCCCTTTACTTGCTAAATAGGGCTACAAGCGACTAGACATAATTGAGGAAGTTTCTTAAGGAATGGGTATGAACTCTTGTTACCGGTGCTTTGTTTGAACTTGGGAGGTTTTGTATAACCCAAAACCGATGTGAAACTGATTTGTAACCCTTGGAGGTACCATGGAGTGTGTTGTAGCAAGATACCCTTAATTGAGTAAGAGAGGGTCTTGGAGATGTTGAGAAGATTGTACTAAAGTTGCAGAGCCTTGCCTTGATAGGATCCCATCCATGTGTTAAGGGGTCAATGTCATACATTTGGAGGTGTTTGGAAGGTAACAAGGAGGGCTTTGCATCACAACCCCAACATTTTCCCTTCTTGCTTGTGTGTAGGTTCACGTAGGTGAGAGAATCATTATCTAGTGGGAGGCTCCAATCATGGACCAATTGTCAGTGTTTTCATCCTTCTTCCTTCCTTTTGTTTTATTTGAGTCATTTCACAGCTCGCAACTTTTAGCTTAATTCATTCATTTTCTGTGTTTCATTGTATTATCCACGTATTTAGAACTTTTTTCGTGCGCGCTTTGTACTTCGTTCCTACCGGTTGATAGTGCACCATGCTGGTGTCCCATCTCTGTGCGCTCATCCTCGAGACTGAGGCTTGATAGAGTCATTTGTGGGACCCAGATCAGGGGCAATTGCCCTGGTTTTCTATTTGATCCCCTAGCTCATCTTAGCGCTAGTTCGTAGAGGTAATCAAAAGGACAATTTGTCCTCAAGGATGTATCATCCTTGAGGTGGAAAATTCTCTCCATTATAGAGAGCAAAAATGGTGTAAGGGATAGCAAAAATTGTGAGAATAAGGATGTTGGCCATTTGGAGGAATTGATTATGTGTTGCATTGATGTTTTGTTATTGATGTCAACACTAGCTTTTTGGTTGCTTTAACAGTATCCTTTTGATCCTGGTACGTTGTTTGGTTTCTGGTTGGATTAGATTGTGATGATCCGGTATGCTATAGTATGTTTGGGTTATCGAATCAGATTATTCATGCTACTTAGATTCATGTTCAATCAGTTGGTTTTGATCTAGTGATTGAATGCTATCCTATATGCTAGCAAGATTGGTTTGTTGATTTGGTGAGAGTTTCACCGACAGAGCTTTATTGAAGATCTTTGATGATATGCATAAGTGGTGTTGGTGTGGATTCTAGTACAAATTCAATATGTTGATGGTGATCATGTTCGAGACTTGGTTGATTGGGATCATTTCTTTAGTGTGTGTGGACATATATTGGGTCCCAATTTATCTAGGTTATGGACCAGCTTAATGTAACATATTGATTGGACCTCTCAATGTGTTTCCAGGATTTCTTTTGGGTTGGATATTATTTGTTTGGTTCACGCTAACAATTTTTTGTAATTATGTAATTTTTTTATTGTCTAGTGGCCAACCTTATTGTTTATGTTCGAGGGTTTGTATATATATGATGTAAGATCTCATTGTAGATCATCATGGAATGATATAGGAATGAATAATGTAATAATAATTCAAGTATAGGATTTGGTTAATCATTGGTGATCGAGTTGAGTTTATGTAAGAGTATTTAGTCCTCTAGTATTGAGCTTAACTAGAATTGTACTCAGGCATATGAGATGTTATCTTTGAAGTTCACTCTCTCTTCCGGATTGTAGTCTGAATTTTTATGTAGTCAGTGAGACTCCTTTTGTGATGAGCAGTGTGCTCTAGGCTATTGGCCTTCCTACAAGTTCAAGCCCCTCATTTGTAATCACATACTTACTGCAGAAGTATTATTATACCATGGGTAAGCTTCCCACTATGGTTTTTCCCTTTACTAAGTTTTCCACGTACAAATCTTGGTGTCATGTGGATGGTATTTATTCTCTAATTGTTGTTCATGCTTAATTGGTATATCTGCTATTTTGATATTTGGTCTATGCATTCTAGTATTGATCTTTTGGGTTCTGGTAATAAAGTTTTAATTTCTTAAGGTTCCAGTAATCCGAAACAACCGATTCACCCCCCCTCTCAGTTGTCTTCCGGTTATTTGAATTGTCTAACAAAGGAAAAGGGAGGTCTTTCTTTAGCTGATTGGGTGGGAGGAATAGTTACACATACTTTTGGCCATTTCAAAATGCTTTGAGGGAAAAACATGTAGAATATTTTGATTTAAATCTTGAAAATTATCAAGACATTAGCACATCATGAAATCTAAACCATAGGTTGATAATGATTAATCATAACCACCTATGAAGTCATAATTGTAAAATTATGATAATAGGTTTTGTCATTAATGTTATGAGTGTAATGCATACATGCAAAAATGACATGAAATACAATTTTTAACACTATATTTTGTTTCCACTTTAGTGAGTTGATTGTTCAAACAAATCTGCTACACTAAAGTAGTGTGAAGGATGAAAATCATAATTCACTAGAAATGTAATAATTTCTTAAAAATGATATGATAGAGGACACTAGGGTTGACTAGGTAGATTCAAATAATGCCCCTTGTACCTGAGCTCACTTAAAAACTACACCGTCTATTGTGAATTATAGATTTTGCAAAACCCAAAACATGTCAATTTCTGAAAATAAAAAAACTACCATGGCAAGAAGAATGATTAAGATAATTTAATTGATTAAGAAGAAAAATATGATAAGAGGCTAATAAATGTCTCTTCATTTTTTTTCCCTAGCTAGGAGGCCAAAAAGAGGAAGATAGGTGTGGCTAGGCCAATTTTGCCAAGAAAATGGGAAAACATTGGACTATATACTCCAAAAGTGGGTTCCTCATAACTAATTTTTACTATTCATGAGGAGGATTTTTTTGCAAGCACTTAAGAGCTTCAGAAAAAATACCTTGTAAACAAGAGTTTTGATTGTTGCACATGGATGAGCTTAGGGTCACTATGGAGAGAAATGATCCACTAGATGAGGTACAATAATTTTTTCCCTTCCAAGTTCGTTTCATAGCAAATTTTTAGGTTACAAAGGAATTCTAGAGTGTAGGAATCTAGTAGGCGCACCAATGTCTAGTCATTGCATTGGAATTTAAATACTATGCTAGCATCCAAAGGGAATTCTATCATCCCTTAGAGGAATTTCCATGCCCAAGATGTTCTAGCATCCAAGAGATGAGCTAACATCCTTTTGGTGCACTTGTTTCTAGAAGGTGCACAAGAATCCAAAGACTTAGAAGAATATTTTTTTTATTAAGTAGTTAACTGAGGAAATATTATCAGAATGTGATAACATATTAGATATCTAAGTTTAATTTTTGTGTGAGATAATTTTATTTTTGTAGGAGTTTCCTATATTTTGGGAGTACAAAATGGGATCAATATTATGTCTTCTCAAAAGTTGTAGAGATGAGGTGTCAATCACTAAGCACATGATGTTATATCATGTGAGATTGTGGAGGGTCTATGAAAAAGTAGAGATTTGGTTCCACCCAACCATGTTGATGACACTTAGAGGCAAGGGGAATGTAGATGCCTCTTCTTTTATATCTTGATAGGGGAGATGACTATTACATTAGTTAATATATACCAAATTTTGAGAATCCCCAACTAAGGGGAGAGAGTTATGTACAATGGGGCATGGACGACTAGATATGCCTGAGATGCATAGTAAATATGCATTGACTGAGTCATTCTAGAGGATATGACATGAAAAATATACATATGATGTATTGAGTAGGGATGTGACACTACTCCCTTAGTCTATTACATTATGATCATGATAGTGGCACTCTGCATCACCATAAATGACCAGGTCTCCCATCTACATTATTTTAATGCAATGTACAATATTGATATGTGTTATTTCCTTTGTGATTGTAATGTATACATGAGACCAGATTCACTACAATTGAGTCATTATAGAGATAGTCCTCAATATACACATAAGGATTATTCCTTTTTGTATATAGGCTGTAGTAGAGAGATGAGTGACATATCCAACTTTTTGAGCCTATAGCATAGCTAAGTACACCTTACAAGGAGAGATAGGTCAAGTTGGTTTAGAGGGAATTAAAGATGAGCACCATGATGGGCCAATGAGATTAGAAAACCATGGAGCTTCAAACTATAATCTCTAAGTGAGACTAATCCATGATGAGGATAGAGAGTGTCAAGAGGACATGTGATGCTCTTTAGAGCTACGTCAATAATCTATTCTCGGTAATCTCCTATGCCTCTTGATGTTCTTAATTATCAAACCCCATCATTGGAAGTGGTCTGTGTTAGCCTCCTAGGTCTCAAGGTTGGTGTAATGTGTGCATAGGTTCTCGATGTTCCAAGAGAACCTAAATCTAGGTGCGAATAGGTGTAGACCTATTTGAGTGTTGTTCAACCCCATATCCACCTCTTGGCTAGCTTTGTAGGCTCTACAAGTCTTGAAATTTTTTGGCATGCATCCAAATTTTAGTCTAGCTTGAGTTATTCCATTATGATCCCATGTTAGATCACCGAGGCTATTTGAAAATTGCACCTCACACACTGCCTAGTATGCTCCAAACTACCTCAGTTCATTCCCAGAGACCCAAGTTGCATATTCCATTTGGATAGATATTCCTTGTACTCCTTGTTCCCTGTGTTGTATTTGGTTTAGTTATCTGAGATTTGTTCAATTTGTTTTGGTGCTATTTGTGGTAACTACTACTATGAAGATTATTTTGAGTGATCCTCTTGTGCTCCATGAAATTGATAGAAATATTCAATGTTAGAGAGTGGTCAAATTTTCACACCCTGTGTTAACTCTACTTCGTAGCCATTTCCAAAATCAAACTTATAGATGATCTTGCAATGCCCAAACTTAATCATCTTTATTTTATTGTATGCTCCTACCAGAAATGTCTCCTTCTAGAGATACACCATGACTTCATCTTCAACATAAAATTCCTTCTATCTTTGATTGGTATCTTCTCGCTCCTTGTACTAGTTGTTCATGTTCTCCAAGTGATACTTGATCTCATGGTAGATAGTATTCATGTATTATACAAACTCCTCTACCTCTAAAATAATCTTATCTTATAGGCTATCATCCCAAAGTTTGGTCACCCCTCTAGGATGTAGTTTGGTAATAATCTCAAATGGCATTCTTTTATTGCTCGAATTTACTATATTGTTGAATGCAAGCTCTAGTTCCTAGTTTTATCTCCTACTAAGCATCTAATAAACTTTCCCAAGCTCTATTAATTTCATTAGTCTATCCATTAGTTTGTGGGTGAAATTTTGAGATCAATTTTAGGTCTATCTACATCTTATTCCATAGTGTCCTCCAAAAGGATTTGGTAACATTGATATCTCAAACTGAAACAATGTTGTTCAGTATTCCATGCGGCTTGACCATTTATCAAAATAATAGGTCAGAAATATGGACCACATCACGTCTTCTTACAAGGAATGAAATGTGCCATCTTGGACAATTGGTCTACCACCACAAATATGAAGTCATATCTCGTTTGTGTCCTCAAAAATCCCAACAAAAGAGTCCATATTAATATATTCTCAATGTATTTTCAAAATTGAAAGAGGTTGGTACAACTTGGTATTATGTCTTCATCCCTTAGCTACTTGATAGGTCCTACACCTTTGCATATACTTTTTGACATATTTGTAGATATGAAGCCAAAAAGTCCTTCATTCACCAAACCACTATTTTGTCAATACCAAAATGCCTTGCCAAACCTCTAGAATGTTTTTCCTTAATAAAATTCTCCCTCATTGAGTTTCTAGGAACACATAGTTTATTTCCTTTTAACAACATACCATCTTGGATGAAATGGTTTATCCACTTGCTTTTTTCCATTACTAATAGTTCTATACATGTCTTCGATGCCTCTACAAAGTCTAGATCATCTGTATACAAGTGTTTCAACTCATCAAATCTCATTATAGTCACCTTCATCTACATCATCAAGTTCCTTCTTTTGATGAATGCGTCTACCACCCATTTTTCTTTTTCTCTCTGTTGTTTAAAGAAAAATGTGTAACTCTTCATGAATTCTACCCACTGCATGTGCCTATGATTCAACTTTCCTTGGCTATTTTGGTATTGGAGTGCTTGGTGGTCAATATACAATACAATTTTTTTTGGTAGCAAATAGTGTCTCTATTTCTTCAGTGCTTGAATTAAGGCATAGAACTCTTGATCATATACTAAATAACTTCTTTGATAATTATTCAACTTCTCTCTAAATTAGGAAATTGGTCTTCCTTCTTGGCTAAGGACCACTCCAATAACACTACCACTAGAATCACAATCCACTTGAAAGACTTTGTTGAAGTCTAGTAGGGTTATTATTGGCTTCTCCATCACCTTGTTCATTAACAGTTCAAATCTTTTTTGTGCTTAGAATGTCCACTTCAATTCTTTTTTGTCTATTCTCATTGTCTTCGTCATAGGTGCACAAACAGTACTTAAGTTCTTGATGAATTGCTTGTAAAAACTTGCTAAGCCATGAAAATATCTTACCTCTCCAAGTTCTATTGGTGTAGGCCATTCAACCATTTCTCTCACCTCTTTGGATCCATCTTGAAACCTTCCATGGAGATTAAAATCCTAGATAAACTAGCTCATTCTTCATGAAACTACATTTCTTGATATTGATCGACAACCACTCTTCCCTCATCCACTGTAATACATGTCTAATATGTGTAATGTGTTCTTCTCTTCTCTTGCTAAAAATTATAATGTCATCCAAATAAATAATGATAAACATACAAAATAACTCTTCCAGTACTTCATTCATGAGATACATGAATTTTCTTGGTGTGTTAGTGAGTCCAAAAGGCATGACCGCTCACACATTCAACCTCTCATTTGTCTTTAATGTAGTCTTCCATTCATCTCCCCACTAGATTCTTATCTAATGGTATCCACTCTTGAGATCAATCTTGGTGAATTATCTTTCACTACTCAAACAATACATTCTGTCACCCATCCTTGGCAAAGGAAATTAGTAATTTTATTGTGATTTTGTTGATTGCTCTAGAGTTAGTACACTTTCTATCTTCTCCATCTTTTTTTGGCACTAAGATAATAGGTATTGCACATGGACTCAAAATCTCCTGGATTAATGCTTTCCCTAAAAACTCAAGCACTTGTTTACTCAACTTCAAATTCTCTACCACTGTCATTTGGTGTACTGTCTTGTTAGGAAAACTTTCTCGCAACCCTAGGTCTATGTGATGGCTAATACTCTAGATTGGAGGTAGTCCCTCCAAAATTTTCTCTGACACGGTGTCTTGGAATTATTCAATAAACTCTGCAATCTCTGTTTATGGTACTTCCACTCCGCTTGCATCGAAAATTTTGACATCTTTACTACTAAATTTTCTAGGAATGAGTGCAAAATAGGTGTTCTCATGCTTCAATCCATTAAGGAATTTTCTCTCATCTACCATAAATATCCTTGAACCACAACATGCCACCTCCTTTTTCTAAATTTCTAGAGGAATCAAGATATGTTTGTTTCCATCTTTAGTTATGGTGTAAGTATTCTTCCTTTCATAATGTAGGGCCCCTCTGTCATATTGCCAAAGCCTCCATGGTAATAGTTGAAAAGCATCCATCAATATAATATCACACAAACCTTCATCCTTATATGAACTAATGTTAAAAGGGACAAGGCATTGTTCACTTACCAAAATTTTGATATCATCTTGTATCCAAGCAATTTTATATTAGTTTGGGTGCTTAATTCCCTTCAAGTTCAAATTTTGTACCATTTCCTTAGATATTAATTTGTATGTATTGTTGTTGTCAATGTAACCTTACAATACTTACCTCCTAACTTGCACTTTTTCTAGAACATGCTTCTCCTTTATGTCGGTCCATCTTTGGATTCCCTCCATAATAGGGTTCTCCATGTGACCAATTATTCACCCTTTTTTGGACATCTTGCAAACCTAGATGATCTATCCTTTTCTTCCTTGGAAAAGGCATTCTTGTCTCTAGAGTCTCTTGACTTCCAAAATTTTTATGGGCCTTTTATGCAAACCTAACATGCAAGATCTATGAAACAGAGCGTCTCTTGAAAAGAGAAGATTTGGAAATTTTCACTCTCTAAGGTCTTGTTTGTTGGGTCACAACTATGCAGGGATAGTTTGGGGCTCATGTGACCTATTTAATCAAGGTGGTATGCTTGTAGTAGAACAAATTTACATAGATATTTACATAAAACAAATGTGCAAAAGGAAGCAGTGCAAGAAAAGGAACAAACACAACTAAACAAGATTTATCAATCATGAAAAAAATATTTCATGTGAGTTAATATTATCAATGACATAGTAAATAGCAATATGTAAGACTTTCCATCTATGTGCAAGGTCTACAATCTTACATACAGAAAGGGATGACTTTCAAAAAACCAACTTTTTATTACATTATTTAATCTTCATGTATCATTAACATGCATAACAAAAGTCATGAAACAAAATTACTTATTGTAGACACCCAAAAATGGTCAACGCTTGCAAGGTCATACTTTAACATTTGTGCATTGCCTCATTTTAGGTTTTTGCATCGCATTAACATTTCTCCTATGTCACGCACTTGGTCTTTATCATTTGCGAACATCGAGTCATTCTTCTATATTCTTCAATCATCTCATCCTTGAATTTGGTCTTGTCGACAACAATATTCAGTCATGATTTTGATCGATTTTACAATATGCGCATTCATTCGCATCAATTTGGACATCATCAATCCTAATTAGGGTTTTGTCCTCTTATCAATCCTGTCAATCTTATCAATTTTATCATCAATCTTATCATTTTGGACATCGTCAATCCTAATTAGGGTTTTGTCCTATTTTCAATCTTATCAGTTGGCGATCGGTTTATCAATCTTGTCGATTTATCATCAATCCTTCAATCTTGTCATCTTGCGATCGATTTGTCATCGATCATGGTCATGTCTAATCTTGTCGTCTTGCAATCTATTTTGTCATCGATTCTTGTCCTTTTGTCAATTTTGTCATTTTTCAACCGATTTGTCATCGATCGTTATCTGTCTCAATTATGTCAATTTGGATCAATTTGTCATTGTTCCTCGTCAATTGGCGCATCTATCAATCAAATCATTTTGTCGCATTGGTCATTTATCAAATCAAATCATGATCAAGTCAATTATAGACCTAATTGTCATCCTCGCATTTCTAATTCGCCTTCTAGGGTTTTATGATTTAATCATTTAACCTAATGTGTCATTTCTTCCTTTAGGATTACTAAATTATTTATTAATCCTAAGTTTTCTCATTACAATTAAATATTCATTTAATTGGCTAATTATTCCTCTTTGTGAGTGAATTAATTAATAAATGAAAAATTATTGATTAATTCACTAATTTCTAATTTTCATTATTTCCTAATTTCTAATTTCCACCTATTTTCTAATTTCCTAATTGCAATTCCACCTAATTAAATTGTCTTTAGTGCTCCCTATTTTTGTGCTTCATGCGTCATACTCTTGACATAGCAATTTGTCATAGAATTTGTCTTGACATAGAAATGTGTCATAGAATTTGTCCAAAATTGTCATAAAATTCTTGACATAGAAATGTGTCATAGAATTTGTCATAAAATGTCATAGCAATTTGTCATAAAATCTGTCATAAGCCTCTTTGCATAGCAATTTGTCATAGATATGCTATTATTGATTTGAATTTCTATTCAAATCTCTTTCATACTAATTTGCTCATTTATCCAATTTCTCTATAAGTTGGATGTTTTCTTCCTTCGAATCCTTCATGAATCTCGAATTTTTACCGAACCTTCGTTTCTAGTACTCTTGAGCCTTTTTGCTTTCAAATTGTGTGAGCACTTGTAGGTGAGATCCACAAAACTATTGAAGAGGAAAGAACAACAATGGAGCCGCATGGAAGAAGCATATGGTTTGCATAATTTTACTTTTGAATGCTTTGTTTCCATACCTCTATTGAATGTGCATTGTGATTAGGTTCATTGCATTGAGTATTTCTTTGATTGAGTTATCAGGTCTTATGTTTTGATTGATCTACTTATCTTGTAATGATTCCTAATTTCTACGCTACATTAATTGGTGAACCTGACGTGAAATACTAACCTTCTAACCATCTTACTGTGTTTTGGAGTGCTTCTAAGCTGATTTGCAGGTCAAAAACTCAAAAACAGGGCCGTGCAGTGCATTCTGGACACTTCTGCGCCTGTGTGAAGCATCTTGCGCTTGTGTTGAAGAGTCTTGCGCCTGTGTCAAGACATTCTGCGCTTGTGTCAGACATCTTGCGCCTGTGTCATGACTTTTGCGCCTGTGTAAAGTCCAGAACAGAGGTAAAAAATGCAGTTTTTACTTGAAAAATTTTCTATGTTTTGGTAAATTGCAATTTTGAGGGTCTTCAGTGCATTTTTGGACAAATGTTGTGCCCGGAAACGTAAGAGATATCTTCGATGTTTTCGAAATTTGGTTCTAGATTATTTGAATACCTTTCTAACGCATTAAACGGTTTGTAATTTGGAGCTAGGATGAGAAAGTTATGCCTTCTCAAAGTGGACTGAAATTTTGATAGTTTTTATAAATCAGATCATCTGTGTTTTGGATTTTGGTACTAATTGTTGGTGCAGGATCTTGGCATACGCATGACAAAGACTACAAATCAAACTACTAACATGTGTTATGCAGATTCGATGGTCAAAGACAACAAATCAAACTTCTGACATGTGTTTTGCAGGTTGCCTTGGAGAAACAACCAAATTGTGTGTTTGATTTTTAATTAGGCACTTAGTGATTTTATAAGTAGGTGGAAATGAACCCTTGTTTGCTTTGTTTGTTAAGTATGACATTGGAGTAGGAGAGTATGCTCTCATCCTTTATAGGGTGATCAGAAATCCAGATCTTCAATACCATGCTTGTGTTGTTGATTGTTTGTCTCCATTAGAGGGCCTGCCTTCCCGACCACTTTGCTTTAGCAAGCGAGTGATAATCGTGAGAAGGGGACAACCCAAAGTGAGTACGGCTAGAATTCCTTGGCATTCTAACTCACTATAAAAAAATACCTGATGGGCGAAAGCTTTGAAGGAAGTGTTACGTGGGAATTGCAGTTACTTGGGAAGTGATGCCCCTTGAAACTCTTTCTCATATCAACATCTAAGTAGGGCCTCTTGGTCTAAATCGCGCTTGCGCGACTAAATTTGTTTGGTATCTTGATGGGCTTAATGTCTCAATCATGCTTGCATGACATCAAGGAGTAACGCTTAACAGAAATCCTTACTACATACCTTGTTTTTAGAGGCCAAAAACCCTTCTAGTTGCTTGAGAAGGACAAATTCGGATACTTGGAAGAGATACTAAGTTCGCCATGGGGAGATTCCATGGGGACTGATGCTTGGCTGCCCTGAGAAGTGAGTTCCGTGGAGGGGAGCTCGTGGGGTCAAGCATCTATGTATTCTCCTTGAATCCCATAATGAGTCTACCTCTCAAGTACCTAATGTCTTTGCCTACCCTAGGGAATGTGGAAATGAGCATGATTGTCTTGAGTCTAAGTTGCAATATCTTGTATTCTTTGATTGTCAAAAGTTGAATCCCATTTCAAGAACAAGCACATTGATCAAAACAAGATTAAACACAAGAGACATTCATCCAACAAAAATTCAACAAGATTCAAAGATCATCTTCCTAAAACATGGTTGTCAAACATTGTTCCAAATCTTGTCTTAACATTCATGTCACTTGCATTTAGGTTCATCCTAGGTTGCATTTTTCAAAGTCATTGTCAAGTATCAAGGTTAGGTTTCACCTAAGTCATACTTCTTTTGCATATCAATAAAAGTCATCCATTTGCATATGTCCTCTTGCATAAGAGTAATGTCATTTCATAATTATACCCTAGGTTTCATCTTAGGTGGACATTGTCATACATTGGCATTTGCATATCCCAAGTCTCTTCATTAAGCCTAAGTCATTGTCATATCATATTAAGATCATTTGCATATTAATTATCCTTTTGCATATAGTATCAAACCTAGGTCTTGTCATACTTGAGCAATCCAAATCTTTGGTAAACCCTAACTCATTGTTAAGAAGTCTAGACCTTATCAAGTCTTTTGTCCTTTTTGTCATCAATATCATTTCGTCAAACCTAGCTTAGTATCCAAGCATATAGGTGAGACATTGTCATTTTGTCCTTTGTCCTTTGTTCATTAAGTCCTTTTGTCCTTTGAGGTCTAGATGTCATTTCAATTTCCTAAGGGTCTCTTTTAGATTTGCATTCCAAAAAGTTTATCAAGATCTTCAAAAACAACCAAAAGCATAGATTGCATTTTCATTTATTTAGTTTGCATTTAGTTGCATATCATACATTATACTTGAAAAATTCCAAAAATATTGCATTTGCATAGTGACATGTCTATTGAAACAAGGTTCCAAGCACCAATGATGCAACAAAGTTTGACATATCAACCGACAATGCAATCACAATTATATCCAACCCACCAACAAAGCAACATTGGTCAAACTTATCATGATGATTTAAATGTCCAAATACAAAAACTAGAGGAGAAACTAGCTCAAGAAAAGGAGATATTGGAGCAAAAAGTGATAAACAGTGAGAAGATAAGATCTCAAATGTCCAAAATGTTTCGAAAATTTCCAGGTCAAAATTTTGAGCCAATTGATGTAAGATCTCTTCTTGAACGCTCAGACATACCAGCTCTCCTCTCCCAAATAGGGATGATGAAACAATTACGAGAAAGGAGACAACATCAATTTCAACATTATGTGCCTCCACAACAAGAACAAGAAGGTGTTTACTATCAATCATATTTTCAACCATCACAACCAATGACACAACCAATTGTTCAACATATGCAACCAACACAACCAATGGTTCAATTTCAACAATACGTCCAACCAACTATACAATGTCAACAAATGGTTCAACCAATGGTGGAATATCAATGTCAACAACCACAATCACCAATTCAAAAACAAAACTTGCAACATGCACCAAGCCGAATTTTGAACATGTCAAACCAAAATGATCAACATCTAGTTCAATATCAAAAAATGACATCAAATCAAAAACAAGTTCAAATTCAATCAACATATCAATGTCAACAACCGCAACCAAACATTCAAAAACAAAGGTTGCAACACACACCAACCCAAGTTTCAAACATGTCAAACCAATCTGATCAACATCAAGTCCAATATCAAAACATGACATCAAATCAAAAACAAGTTCAAATTCCAAGTCCAATCATGTCAAAACCTAAAAAGAAAGGTGGCCTTATTGCAATGCTCTTAAGGAAAAAACTAAGTGAGTCTTTTGAGGAAGATAAAGATAATACACTTATGTCTAGCAATGCCTCATCCCCTCACAAGAAAATTGACTCTCCAGTGGCATCTATCCCTACACCTTTAAAAGTTTCACAAGAACCTTCCATATTGTCCTCATCAAACAATACACCCAAGGCTGCAATTATCCAAGAGCTATCCATAATTGATTGCCACGATAATCCAATTTGTGATGCACATCCTTGTCATTTTTCAGAAATACAAGACCTAATGCCACCATGCACTTTATTGCCATTACCTGTTTTAGAGGACCCCATTCGAAGTCCCTCTTCCTCATGTTCAAGCATTGATTCCTTGCCAGAATCCATCGCAAATGTTCAAAGTGCATCCCCTTCATGCCAAAGCATTGATTCCTTGCCAAAATCCCCCATGCATATCCAAAGTCCAACCCCATGTCAAAAGGATAATTTAGAACATGAAGAAACGTGTCTTAGAACAGATCAAGATCAAGATCCCAAAACCTTATCACCCCATCCAATTGTTGACCAAGATCCCATTTCCCCAGACACTCATAATGATTCCCTAATTCTTGTCCATCCTATCCAAAGTCCTATTGACACTCCATTCCTCGGGCAAGATCAAGATATCCCAGTCCATCCAATCCCAAACGATCCCCTTCCATTTCATGAACACAATATCCTTTCAAATCCCATTGACATTCCAGATATCCCTTCCATCCTTTCCGCTGATCCGATTAAAAGTCAAGAGCAAAGCATCTTTGAAGAGGATTCCAATGATCTTCCTCCTTGTCAAGATCAAAGTATCCTTCCAAATTCATTTCCAACACAAGACCCTATCATTCCTTCAGATCCTCCACAAGATCCACTTGTTCCTCCATCTCCACGTCCTAATCCAGCATATCCACTCCAAGAGTGCATTTCTTTTGGTGATCCCATTATTTCTCCCATTCCATCTCTTGAAGAGCCTGTCATTGAGCCATGTCCACTACAAAATCCTAGTCCCTCTCATGATCCTGATCCCCCTCATGATTCTAACATGTCAGTGCAAGATGTTCATGAACCCGCGACATGCATAATGGGTTCTTCCTCTTTGGTGCAATCCGATCCACTTCAAGATCTCATTATTTCTGTCATATCATATCCACCTCATAATGGACTCGCATCTTCTTCCCAAAGAAAAGAGTATCCTACAAGTCAAGATATTCATAAAGGTAAAGGAGTAGACCTTCATGAGAAAGAACCCCTACATGTGAAAGAGTATACTAATGGTCATGGCTATAGAGCTCACACTCAAGGCGTTGGTATCCCTTCAATGTCAAAATCCAAGTGTCCACCTTCCCCATCATCGCTTCCATCCATTCTAGGTCCCTATATCCCTCCATCTCCTATGCAACATCAGCAAAGGCACACATCTTGGAGAACCTTCCATCCATCCCACATGCCTCCATATCATTCCCATCCACACCAACATTCTTTCCCTCATCCAAGCAATTTGGATGCCAAGTATAAAATTCATAAGTCTAGCAATCCACATGTATTCAAGGATCAACATGTCGAATCTAATCGACATGTCAAAGAAAACAACAATATGATCTATAAAGAAAAAGAAAAATCCAAAAGGCCACAAAGGCCCACTGAGCAAAATAAAGCAAAGTCAAGATCTATATGGGTTCCTAAATCCCTTGTGCAAGCAATGCACTCCAAGGAACCACAAAAGCATGAAAAATCAAAAACCATGTGGATCCCTAAGCGACTCCTTGAAGCACAAAAGCCTAAAGAAACATCCAACTTGGCATCCAAAGTTGCTATTCCTCCATCCAAACCGTCCAAGTCTATTCCTCCATCCGTTTTGGGCCCTTATTTCCCAAAATCCATAGCCTTTCCTCCGTCAAAATCTCAATATCCAAAATACATTTTTCCTCCATCAGTCCATCACCCCTCAAGGTGTGTGCCAATGTCGATCTTGCCTTCATTTCCATCCACTCAAGCCCAATTCTTCCAATACCCTATCCATTATCCAATGCATATTTTCCATCCTTCCATCCCTTTGGTCCAATCCTTTGCATAAATCCTTGCCTTAGTTTCATCTCATTTTCCATGTCCTTATCCTACCAACGTCTTTGAGCATACTTTTAAAGGTCATGGTCCATTTTTTTTTTCAAGGCTACTATCCAAATAAAAAGACGCTTGAGTCCTTCTTCCATCCCCTATCATGTGTCCATCTTCTTCTGAAAAAGTCAAAATACAAAAAAAAAATCAAAAAAGTGAAAAAAAAAAAAAGACAAAAAAAGAAAAAATAAAGCAAAAAAAAATAATTCGTCCACTGGTGAAAACCTGGCAAATAGGCGCCTTGGGCAAGTACCATGATGAAAACCTGGCAAACAGGCGTCATGCGTAATTTATGAACTTCTTGCACACCACACTTGGGGGCAGATCTCTTCCTTCATATCCTATGGCCCTTCATTATCCTATCATACCATGTCATTACCCTTCATATCCTATTGTCCCTCGTGTCCATTTCCCTTTCCACCTCTGATCTTGACAAGGCTGACGGTCATCATGAGCATCATGTATCTTGTTTGCAGCTTTCAGTCTATCATAGCTTTTGGTCATTTATCCATTTGCTTTTTACAACCTTTCATCCATATTCCCTGTCTTATTGCAACTTTCTGCCACTATCCCTTAGCCTATCCTGACCTTCAGTCCATGTCCCTTATCCATTCTTGGTCTTGCTTATCCTATCCATATCTTATCGCTATCCATACACTTTGTTTCATTCCTTGATCTTGATCTGACATAAGGACGTGAAATGCAAAATTTAAACATGGTTTCAAAAACCTCTTGACATGTCCCTCATGCCATGTTCCTGCTTTACATCGTCATATCCAGTCTCTTGTCCCATCACGCAATAGCTCTTGGAAATTGCATCTGCGTTGTCTCCATAATAAAAGGCCTTTATCTTCCCTCTATCCACCATCATGTCAGCAAGCCTATTTATTCACCTCTCATATTCCTTTCCTTGCTAGACACTGGGGGCAAAATCTCTAAAAAAAAATTCCAAAAAAATTGAAAAATGTCTTGAAAAAATTCCAAAAAAATTGAATAATGTCCTGAAAAAAATTCATAAAAAATTGAATAAATGTCCTGAAAAAATTCATAAAAATTGAAAAATGTCTTGAAATAATCCAAAAAAATCGAATAATGTCTTTAAAAAAATCAAAAAACATCAAATAATGTCCTGAAAAAAGTCATAAAAATCGAATAATGTCCTGAAAAAAAAAAAATCATAAAAATCAAATAAAGTCCTGAAAAAAATGAACAAAAAAATTGTAAAAATCAAAAAAGCAAAACAAAAAAAGTAATAAATTATTCCCTTTGTGCATCGACAGCTCACTGCGTATACGTCCAACAATTTGCAATCAAACATTGTGTTTTAACTGAAATCACGCATTAACAGATGAACTTTTTCAATCAAAACCAAACACTCACATTGATCCAAATTGTCTTATCAATCGAATATCAGCATCAAAATCATTTGTCCTTGTCACATTATCATGGGTCTTATACAGGGTGTGGTATACTCGAAACCAGACTGTGTCCTGTCTTAGACGGGGTGCCACATTTCCTGAAACCAGACAGCATGATCGTCCTATCAGCACATTCAACTTTTGACAATGAAGATCAAGATGTTTGTTTGTTTGTTTGAATTTGCGCATCTTATCTTTTTATTGATTTATCTTCGATCATGTTCCTATGTTGCTCGATGATGTCACTGAGTGATTTAGAGTGACCAGGATGGCTCATGGTCTCTTTTTTTTTTTTTGATTGTGATTGTCGTTTGTCTATGCTGTGTCTGTCTTACGCAAAAAGGGATTGCATTTCAGCTCTGGCCTTCAATGCCATGATGCTACGCATTCATTTTGCTAAATAAAAATAAAGGTTCTCACCTACAAAGTGCATTACTGAAAGCAAGTTTTCATCATCTCTAACTGTCTTCTGTCTCATTTCTTACTAACACTTCTTCCGTCCGGTCGGCTAGTCAGTTTGGTCTAGTGCTCCGATATCCAAAACCATATTGTGTCCTGCCTACATTTGGTCAATGCATTTGCATTCCATTACATATTACATCACGCATTTTATACATTTCATATTATAAATACATCCAAAGTACATACAATGCATTCATACATGTTCATAAACCAGTACATAAGTCATCCATACATAGCAAAATCACTACATCAGTCATAACATATTGCATCCATCATGTCGATGCATATCATATCACATATCATAATTATATCGGAGTACAAAATCGGACTGTCTGTCCTAAGTATGGCCCGCAAGCTGACTACATAATGGCAAACTACATGATGTCTACTGTCTGTCATACGGAGTACATGCTTCTGTCACTGGGTGCTCCCTCTGTCCTCGTCTATCACCTGCCAGAAGACATGCTATCACCACTGCTATCACCACACATCGCTGCTCATACTCGGCTGCCATCGTCTCCCAGTGAATCTCCCTCTCGACACTGTCTAGATCCTCTGCGTCACACTCCAACAGTCTGCATAACGCATCTCTCCCTGTCACTGGGTCGTACTCTATCATCTCCCCATGTATAGGAATGCGGAGGATGTGCCATATATCCTCTAGAGTCACTGTCGCCTCGCCAGTCGCCAAATGGAATGAGGAAGTCTCCGAATGCCCTCGCTCTGCCAATGCGGTAAACAATCCTGTGTTTGCCCTAATCTCGGGCATATATGTGATGTAATACAATCCCAGTCCAGCTAATGTGTCTCTCTCTGTGCTCCTGCGTCTATGTCGTAGCATGAAACAGTCCGGTCGATTCTCCCGTGCGATCAATGGATATTGTCGACTCTGCATCACAATCGGGGCATCATTTTGTCAGTTTTAGGGTTTGTTCCTACGGGTTGCCTGTCTTCATTTTCATGATCAAATCAGGGTGTTTTTCATACCTTAACATTTGTGCATTGCCTCATTTTAGGTTTTTGCATCGCATTAACATTTCTCCTATGTCACGCACTTGGTCTTTATCATTTGCGAACATCGAGTCATTCTTCTATATTCTTCAATCATCTCATCCTTGAATTTGGTCTTGTCGACAACAATATTCAGTCATGATTTTGATCGATTTTACAATATGCGCATTCATTCGCATCAATTTGGACATCATCAATCCTAATTAGGGTTTTGTCCTCTTATCAATCCTGTCAATCTTATCAATTTTATCATCAATCTTATCATTTTGGACATCGTCAATCCTAATTAGGGTTTTGTCCTATTTTCAATCTTATCAGTTGGCGATCGGTTTATCAATCTTGTCGATTTATCATCAATCCTTCAATCTTGTCATCTTGCGATCGATTTGTCATCGATCGTGGTCATGTCTAATCTTGTCGTCTTGCAATCTATTTTGTCATCGATTCTTGTCCTTTTGTCAATTTTGTCATTTTTCAACCGATTTGTCATCGATCGTTATCTGTCTCAATTATGTCAATTTGGATCAATTTGTCATTGTTCCTCGTCAATTGGCGCATCTATCAATCAAATCATTTTGTCGCATTGGTCATTTATCAAATCAAATCATGATCAAGTCAATTATAGACCTAATTGTCATCCTCGCATTTCTAATTCGCCTTCTAGGGTTTTATGATTTAATCATTTAACCTAATGTGTCATTTCTTCCTTTAGGATTACTAAATTATTTATTAATCCTAAGTTTTCTCATTACAATTAAATATTCATTTAATTGGCTAATTATTCCTCTTTGTGAGTGAATTAATTAATAAATGAAAAATTATTGATTAATTCACTAATTTCTAATTTTCATTATTTCCTAATTTCTAATTTCCACCTATTTTCTAATTTCCTAATTGCAATTCCACCTAATTAAATTGTCTTTAGTGCTCCCTATTTTTGTGCTTCATGCGTCATACTCTTGACATAGCAATTTGTCATAGAATTTGTCTTGACATAGAAATGTGTCATAGAATTTGTCCAAAATTGTCATAAAATTCTTGACATAGAAATGTGTCATAGAATTTGTCATAAAATGTCATAGCAATTTGTCATAAAATCTGTCATAAGCCTCTTTGCATAGCAATTTGTCATAGATATGCTATTATTGATTTGAATTTCTATTCAAATCTCTTTCATACTAATTTGCTCATTTATCCAATTTCTCTATAAATTGGATGTTTTCTTCCTTCGAATCCTTCATGAATCTCGAATTTTTACCGAACCTTCGTTTCTAGTACTCTTGAGCCTTTTTGCTTTCAAATTGTGTGAGCACTTGTAGGTGAGATCCACAAAACTATTGAAGAGGAAAGAACAACAATGGAGCCGCATGGAAGAAGCATATGGTTTGCATAATTTTACTTTTGAATGCTTTGTTTCCATACCTCTATTGAATGTGCATTGTGATTAGGTTCATTGCATTGAGTATTTCTTTGATTGAGTTATCAGGTCTTATGTTTTGATTGATCTACTTATCTTGTAATGATTCCTAATTTCTACGCTACACTTATAATGTTTATGCTATCCAGAATCAAAGAATATATCAAATAAAAGAAATAACAACTTTAGATGATAGAGATCATGAAACAAGCAATCCATGAAATAACTTGCATTGCTTTTTAGAAATACTGAGTACCAACATGCACTAGTATTGTAAAGGTTCAACAGTAACTAAAACTTTAAAAATAGAAAATAAAAACTACAAAGAAATTTTATAGCTAATGGCCTCCAATCTTCAATTTTTGAACCCTTAAAATGACTTGATACATTAAATTTATAGGCCTTGGTCCCTACAATCCTTAAATGACTTATGACTATGACTTAGTGACAAAGTGGGGAGGTTGTAGTTTGACTTGCAAGTAATTGCTTATGATCTTCACTTGACTAATACTGAATAGAAAGTCTTCATCAACTGTAGTAGTAGTTGTATTTCGTGGGAGCATAGTCTTGACTTAGCAACATCATGCATGTTGAACACATGCATCACTAAACTATTGGTGAGACTCTACATCATACAATGACTAACCATGATTGCACCTTCTCATCTATGATAACTAGAAGTGTAGTTGACCTGATTCACCTACTCAATGCTTTTTGTTCTTGTAGCTCCTACAATTTCCCATTTAACATTTGATTGAAGCTTGCGATATGTCGGGCACTTTCAGTCTCAAACTTGGAAACACTAAGATGAGCATCTTCATAGATATCAATGGTTTCTTGTAAGAACATTTTTACTTCAAATACTCAATTGATCTTTGTGTTGGCAAGATACATTGTTTTAATGATGATTGGTGTATGATATATGTTTAGGGGTTGTCATTGATGGCAAATCAATTCACAGATTACATCCGGTGTACATAGAATTGGTTTAACGAAAGTCATTTTGTTCATAAAGCATAAGTCTAGAAGGTGGAACATAGTAACCAGTAGAACATGAGATCATGGTGCAGATCTTGATTTCGGTAATGTATTTTTGGTTGCGGTGATGATGATAGTTGGTTCAAGGCTCAATACATAGTACTTCATGATCTGAATATCCAGTGTTGAATTGTGTACAAGTTTAGAGCTCTGATATCCGGTAACTCAGTTAGGACAGAGCTATTTTGGTGTAATGTGTGTTGTGGATTTGTTGGGATGATTTTGATGATCACTTTCATGTTTGAGGTGATTGGGCCAACTTATGGGAAGCATTTTATCATCTTGTCTGGGTCCAGATTTGGATTTATGATCAGATTGAGACGACTTGGTGTTACACATTTCATGTTGCATGTTATGCGGTTTTTGGAAGTCGGCTTAATCAATGATTCTTAAGATTGATTTGGCTGATCATTTTGTCATGTGTAATGAGTGAAGGAAGTCTGTGTGAGCAAATTTGTAAGTTTTCTAAAGGTTTTGGTGCTCTGGTGTATGATAGGCTAGTATTACAGAACAAGAATGATAGATCAGCTGCAAGAGACAATCAAAGCCTAACCGAAATTGTATTTTGGTATAGTTAAATACTACACTTTAGTTCTTTTATCTTTGTAATCATTTTGTAATAGGTTGTAAGGAAATGAGACTTCCTCTAGGTTGTAGCCCTTTTTTAATTGAGAAGTAAGCTCTAGGAAGTGAGCCTGAATGTAAGTGCTTTCCTCTTTTTTAACATTGTTCTAATACTGGCCATAGTTTAATAATATTATGGGTACTCAATCCCACCATGTTTTTTCCCTTTTCAGAATTCCATGTAAAAATCTTGGTGTTATAGTTATGTGGTAGTTTATTTTATGTTTCTACGCTTTGATTACTTTCTCACGCATCCGGTGGTTTAAGAATTAGATTAATAAGTTTGCAAATTATTAAACACTGATTCACCCCTCCTCTTAGTATTCATTGATTACAACAATTGGTATCATATCTTTATGCCTCAAAAGAATCCTAACAGCTTGAGGAAGATCCAAAAGATTGAATCAATGGACCCTGGATTGCAGAGACAACTTAGTGTGGCATTTGAAGATCTTGATGCATCAAGGAAACAAGTAAGTTCCCTAAAAATAAACCTAAATGTAGTTGAAGATTTTATTGAGATATTGAAAGATCCAGTGAGAACATCAAGAGAGAAGAGAAAGGAATTGATGGATAAGATGAATGATAAAGAAGAACAAAGCATTGATAATCAAGCCCTATAAGACAAGATAGATGAATATGAGAAGCTGGCTAGGGGGCAAGTATGTAAGGCATAACACTAATACTCCTATGATGACACTCACATTTCCCAATCTCTCCAAACTTGAAACATGTTGCCTAGAACCCTTCCCAGAGAAATCTTCTTTCAATCCTCCAATATTCATTATCCTGGTGATAGACCTCTTTTTCCTTCCGATCCATGTATGAATCCTCCTTGGGCCTATGTTCTTGCCTTTGTAAAGAGCTCCTTCCTCTAGTTATCTCTATGTATATTCTCCTCCAAGTATATTGTATCCATCTCTCTAAATCCCTCTAGTTTTGATTACTCGACATCTACTTTGCCTTCCTAGATAGCTTTTCTAGCTCAACCATGAATGCAAATTGATACAATTCCTCCATGGTGGTCATCCGAACAAGGATTCCTCCCAAGTGTTTGTTCTATGGCCATTAATGTGCCATGCCACCTTCTCTCTTCTATATTCAATGTGTCAAATATTAATGATCATTTTGCGCAACTCCTTGGTATACTCCTTCCCTATCTTCTTTCTTTGCCACAAATATTGAAGCTTGTTCAGTAGTTCTATTTCATAATCTATGAGTATGAATTGGATCTTTAGTTTCATTACCATTCTATCCCACATCATGATCTACTCCTTCCCTCTCTAATTTCTATCCAACTACACTTCTTTCCACTAGATGGCAGCATGTTCATTTAACTTGTTTTTGGTGAACCTTACTTGCTCTAGATTTTCAATCTCCTCAAATTCAACATGATCCTCCATCTCATTTATCTAATTAGTGCTTTTAGATTCGGGTTTCTAGCATAGCTGAGAATATCAATCCTTGGCCTCTTTCCAATCTTAGCAATTGTCTTCATCATCTTGATTTGGTTCAACTCTTCTTCCTTCTAACTTTCCTCTTCTTGTCCTTGCATCCTTGTCTCTTCATCATCACTCTCCTCTCTTGGTCTTATGTTTACTCCCTTCGTCTAGTCTTCCTCAATGGTATCCAATCAGTTGTTCATGGTTCTCATCATGTCCATCATTTCTTCCATTCTTCTAGTAATATTGGTCATTGTTGGAATCCTTCTTGGAGTAATCTTTCCTTTTTAACTAGGTGTGATTACATCTATTCAATTATCTATTCACAACAAGTCTCTTTCAGAACTCTCAACTCCTCAAATTTGAATCTCACTCTGATACTACAAGACGTAGTCAATGTTAGATGGTTTAGAATAAACTACCAAACCTTGTAGCCTAACTAACATAGAGACACAAACTTGGATGCGAATAAGAACATAAATTTTATTATTAATCAAATCAAATTCCATACATTCAACCTATCGGCCCCACATGTAGGCACATGGGTTTCCATAAGTATTAGAAATAGATTACAAATTAGAAGTCTTTGGGATCTACTTTCCCCTAACTACTACATTCTAATTACTCCATAGCTACTATTGATAATCTCCTATGCCTCTTGGTGTGCTTAAATGGAAAACTCCATCATTGAAAGTGGTTTGCATTGGACTCCCAAATCCCAAGGTTGGTGTAACATGTGCATTGGTTCTAGATTCTTTAAGATGACATAAATCTAGGTGCCAATAGGTGCAAACCTTGTTTGGTCCCATATCCACCTCTTGACTAGCTTCATACACTCTGGAAGGGTTGAAAAAGTTTCACATACTTATGAAATTAGGCCCAATTTGAGTTCTTTTGAGATGTTCTTGCATCATAGTTGTAGTTATTGTATTGTGCAAAATATTATTTTCAATTTAAAGGCTTCCTAAAGCATACCTTGATAAACCAAAGTATTCTAAAGAAAATCCCAATATGAGATCCATTCAAGTCTAACATGGAGTTACTTAATAAGATTGTTTTCACTTTTGTGCTTGATTGTGGCTCTAGCTACTCAAGGAAGATGAAGTTGAGTAGGTGGTAAATAATTTGTTTGATCAACATTTATCTTGTTTCTTCAAGTATTGTAAGTATGGGATACCATTCTATAAGAAGGAGCCTTAGATTCTATATAGATATATTGAAAAGATATTGGAGGTGGTTTTCAAATGGAACACCATGAATATAAATTACTTTCTTCAAAGAAGGACTAGATGGAGTCACATGTATAACTAGTCTTTTAGGCCTACTAGGGGAAATATAGACTACATTCACATTCATAGACCTCTCATCCTATGAAGAAGAAAATTATAACAAAGGAGTTGGTGTAACAGATTTTTGAATAGAAGGAGATGCCTCTGGAAAATCATCTAGGACATCCTCTTACATATCAAAATTCTATTTGGGAATACACTATCAAAAACATTAAAATTTTGAATAAAATATTCAAACATGTTCATGTTAGGTTTACCAAAATGTAAAAGAGCGTATTCACTACTCTTATGAAAACGAGGTCTCAAGGAGTAAGTAGCCCCTAATTACCTTAATTAATTTATTGAAATGATTAGGATAAATAATTGAGAATGTGTCAATCATGTATAATTTATGCTAAGCTCAAAGAAAGAAGTAAATTGAATTTACTTAATTACAAACAAATACAATAAGATAAAAATGTTTGGACTACATAAATAGAAATTGTATAAGTTGGGGATTTCTCAAGCAAGCAAATTTTCTCTCAGCCATGAATGCTAGTGTGTTGTGGAGATGTCTTCATGATTGTGTTGTCATCTAGATAAAAAAACCAATAATATCCTAGAAAACAAAATCTAGTCCATTGAACCCATTTATCTACACATAAGGGAACAAGAAAAATGTTGGGAATTATATAGGGGTTTTCCTTAGTTAAACCCCCACTTCAATGTTTCCACCTCTACGAATAGAAAAATAAGATTGGAAATGAAAAAAGACATAAAGAAAAAAGATGTTCCATATAAATAAACCAAGTTGTGGAGGATAACACCTATCACGATAAATAATAGATAATATATGAGAATATAAAGGTAAATAGCAAGAAATAATCACTAATAGCCCATGGCTCCGCCCTAGTGATGGTATACATAACAAGATCAAATAATGAGAGGTGTCTTGACTACTATGAGCATCCAAGAAGTGAGATTATTTGGGAAAAAATTTGATATGAGAGAGATAAGAGAAAAGAGAGAAAGAATGGTGTTAGGGATGCCAAAAAGTTGTGAGAATGAGGAAAATAGAGGTTTTTGTTTAGTCAAATAGGTGGGAGGAGCCTTTCCAATTTTTTTTTAGTTACTTTGACATACCTCAAGGGAAAAACATGTAGAACATTCTAATTTGAATCTCAAAAACTATTGGGATGTTAGTGTGTCATGTTGACATCCAACCAAATTCTTTTTAAATTCAAACCATAGGTTGGTAATACTTCATCATTGCCAACTATGAATTAACAATCATCAAATCCTAATCATAATTTTTCTCATAAATATTGTGGGAACAATGGGTAAGTGAAAAACTAGTATCAAGTAAAATTTTTGACACTATAGATGGCTAGGGGCCGATCCACAAAAAAAGGGGGGGAATTCAAGAGGCACATCTAGATCTATGTCAAAAGGAAAAAAGGGTAAGGAAAAATGTTGGTACTATGAAAAATCAAGGTGTCTCAACAAATATTTTTGAAAAAGGAGAGAAGAGAATAATGACTCTAGAAAGGAAGAAAAATTGGTTGAGACAAGTTCATGTATGGTTCGTTAAGTATTTATCTATTTGTAATATTATATTGTAGTCACATAAATCTGTCCACTTAATTAAATGAAAATTTATTATTTATTTGATCATTTAACCATCAATAATAAGTTCATTAAATTAATATTTAATTAATTTCACCCTCAAACTCTTCTCCTATTAATTAAATAAATTATTCAATTTATTTAAATTAATTCATTAAGCCACACTCTAAATCAATTAAATAAATGTGTATCCCTAAACTACCCCCCACTTGCATTCTCCTACAAATGCAAGTTGCACTTATTTAGTTGAAATAAAGTAATTTTATTTATATTAAAATCCCATTTTCTCTCACCCACCAAACCCACTAGACTCTTCTAACCCATCATAGATTCTTCTAAACCATTCCTAATTAGCCTAATCATCCTCCCTAATTATTGTCACATTCGTAAGCAACTTGAAGTCACTTCTCAAAGCCTCAAAAGTCTTTGAAAAGCATTAAAAGCTTTATGTCTTCAACAAGTTAACCCTATTGGCATTCTACACTCATATGAGAATTATTGATTTTGTCATTGATGGCAACCAACTGGTAACACAGTTCACAACTTACATCGACAGACACAACCAGATTATTCTCACCGACACCCAGTCTACACCAACAAAAGATCTTACCGACACCCCAACTGACATTGAAATTATATTGTTTTGTATTGTAATTATATTATATAGCTGACATGATGTATTGTAAAGACTCATATATGTAGGAGATCTTATAGGTCATTTTGTAAGTGTGATAGGTATGTGAATTATGTATAGGTAATTAATGCAAGTGGAATATGAGAGCGAATATCTGTATATGCATTTTGATGTAATAATTTTGATGAGCGAATAAGAGCAGAGCAGAGTGAAGAAAGGTTTATGATAGAGGTATTTGACAGAGCTTAAACCAGTACTGAATCAAGCATTGTAGATGCTATTTTGAGCAGTACTTTGTCATTGGATTTAATCATCCAATTTTGTAGTCAGTGTGACTCCTTTTTGTGATTGAGTAGTGATCTCTAGGCTGTTGGCCTTCCTGCATGTGCAGGCCCCTATTGTATTAGTAATATTTATTCATATTGGCCAGTGAGTAAATATTGTGGGTCACAAAACCCATCGAGGTTTTTCCCCTACCGGGTTTCCTTGCCAAAATATCTGTGTTATGGTGTGCATTGATGGTTACATTGTTATTTATCTTTATTGCTTTATTGCTTGTTTTTCGATACATTAATTTTGGTTTTAAATTTGTAAACAAGTTTAAATATTTCATATATCAGTTAGACACTGATTTACCCCCCCCTCTCAGTGTCTTTGGGACTAATCAAGTATCTAACAAACCCCTAAAGTCTTCCAAACCATTAATGATTCTTACATGACCATTTATGGCTCTTACATAACCATTATTGGTTAGTTCGACTTGCCCATATGGTTACATACTTTCCCTCTAACTCAACCCTCATTTTGTTAAGTCCCAGAGGCAACTAAGAGGGGGGGGGGGGGGTGAATCAGTTGTCCAATAAATACAAACCAAAACTAACCTAACCAAACTTAATTCTTAATGTCGGTAAACCAAAATTTAATATCGGTAAATAGTTTAACAATTAATTATAATACCGATAAAGTTTAATGCATGAAATAGAAAGACAAATAGCATACACAACAAATAACGCAGTTATTTGTATGTGGAAACCCTATAAGGGGAAAAACCACAATGCGAAACCTTACCCATAATCAGATGATACTACTGCGGATAGTATGCATGTACAATATGGAGTCTGCACATGCAGAAAGGCCAACTGCATAGAGCTCACTGCTCAATCACAAAATGAGAGTCACACTGACTACAATTGGATGGTTAAATCCAATGATAATGTACTGCTCAGAATAGCATATTCATATGTTGGATTCAGTATTGGTTAAGCTCTTATTTTCCTTCTTCAAACCTTCCTTCAATCTTGAATTATGTCTGTGTGTATATCTCTTCTTATATTCACATATACCTTATTACAATTCTTTTTCCAATCCTATATCAATATCATAAATGAGATCTTAGATTTATACCATAACATAAGACCAAATGAGTAGGTTGGCTCACTAAAAGATATTACAATAAAATTAATTACAAATAAATCAATATGTGATGCATGATGTTGGCTGCTTAATGCATTTACAATAATAATAAATCATCTTCATGACGTGTCGTGTTGATCTGGAATAGATATGCTTGTCAGTCCATAACCGAGACCTATTTACCGGTAACAACAAATATGCAAACCCGATTAGACCAATGAATACATCACCAAAACCAAGTGTCCAAACAATGTCTTCAACATAACCAAGTAATCTCCAAGTCATTCCAAGTGCTGGTGAACAATATAACCTATCGATGAACCAGATAATAGTGACTATGCATAAGTCACTAAACATGCTGGTGAACATAACCAAAGATCTCCAAGTGATGATAAGTGTTGACAAGTGTTGACATCAATGACAAAACCATATCAACATATCCAAAATACCAACAATATCCCCCTTTGTCATTGATGGCAACACAAGATGGAAAAACCATCAAAGTGCCAAAACAGAAATGCCAAAAACCAAAAACCAACAATCTCCCAAAGAGATCATCAAAATATAGATACATAGAGTAACAATCTCTCCCCCAATGAATAATCTCTCCCAAAAGATAATGTGTTTTTCCATAGATATCTCTCCCCCTTTGACATCAAATGCCAAAGCAATACAAAACCAAGTACAATCAGTTCAAAGAACTTGTCACAAAATACCAACTTATCAATTTATGCAACTACTCCCCCTGAGAAGTAGCTCTCCTCATCAAAGCCGAAAAAATATTTCTCTATTAATTCTGTCAGTTGATGACAATCATCAACTATCTAAGTCTCTATCGATGGGGGTATAATCCCAAGCTGCTCTCTGAGATACTCAAAAGATTCTTTAGGCAAAGGCTTAGTAAAGATATCTGCAATCTACTCTTTAGTATTCACATAAACCAATTTCACTTCTGTTGCTTCAAAATTCTCTTTTAGAAAATTGAATTTGATAGAAACATGTTTAGTTTTTGAGTGAAATACCAGATTCTTTGATATATCAATTGCTGCCATATTATCATAGTAAATTGTTATAGGTTCCTTGCATTTTACCTTTATGTCCTTCAAGATTTGCTTGATCCATAATACTTGTGTATAGCTAGTTGCTGATGCAACATATTCTAATTCTATTGTTGATAAAGATGTGCAACTTTGTTTCTTGCTCAACCACGAAATTAATCTGCTACCAAGAAAGAATGCTCTGCCGGTGGTGCTTTTTTTGTCATCTACATCTCCTGCCCAATTTGCATCTGTGTATGCACATAACTCAAAGTTTTCATCTCTAGGATACCATAAACCAATATTTGTAGTTCCTTGTAGATATCGGAAAATCCTTTTCACTATTGATTCATGATTTTCTTTTGGATTACTCTGAAGTTTTGAAACAATACATACTACATTCATAATATCAGGTCTTGTTTGTGTCAAATACAGTAAACCTCCTATCATAAACTTATACCTAGTCGGATTAAAAGATGTCAATTCATCCTTTAATGATAGTTTATCAGTTGTAGTCATAGGTGTGCTTACCGGTTTAGAGTTTTCCATGCCAAATTTCTTAAGTAATTCCTTCAAGTACTTTGATTGATTTATGAATATACATTTATCGGTCTTTGAAATCTGTAATCCTAAAAATAATTTTATCTCGCCAATCATAGACATTTCAAATTCTTCCTACATCTTATTAGAAAAGTCTTTACACAATCCATGTTCTCCTCCAAAGATTATATCATCAACAAAAACTTCTATAACCAAGATGTCATCATTAGTCACTATGTAGTAAAGATTGTTGTTTGCATTACCTTTAGTGAAACCAATATTCAAAAGATATTTGTCCAATCTAGAATACCAAGCTCTAGGAGCTTGCTTCAATCCATATAAAGCTTTCCTTAACCTGCAAACCATATCTTTGTCTTTTGTCAAAGAAAATCCATCAAGTTGTTCAATGTAAACTTCCTCTTCAAGATCTCCATTCAGAAAAACACATTTAAAATCCATTTGATATACTTTATAGTTCTTCTGTGCTGCAAAAGCTAAGAATAATCTGACTCCCTCAATTCTAGCTACCAGTGCAAAGGTTTCATTATAATCAATTCCTTCTTTCTATGAATATCCCTTAGACACTAATCTTGCTTTGTTTCTAATTACCTTTGTGTCTTCATTGAGTTTATTTCTGAATACCCATTTAGTTCCAATTACATTTTTGTCTTTAGGTTGGGGAACTAATGTCCATGTGTTATTCTTTTCAATTTGTTCCAATTCATCTTCCATAGCTTTAATCTAGTGTTTATCTTCACATGCCTCATTAATTGATGTTGGTTCAATTTGAGAAATAAGACATACCTCTTCATTTGTCAGTCTTCCTCTAGTCATAACTCCTTGATACTTGTTCCCAATTATCTGATTTTTCAAAGTGATTCAATCTTAAATACCGAGGTGTTTTTACTTGTTGTTGTTCCTCAATCACTATGGAATTATCAGATGATGCCAGTGTGACTGGATCAACATTCTATATAGGTGTACTCATTGTAGGTTTATTTGATATTATTTCTATTGCCGGTTCAGAGTCCAAGTACCTTGAATTATCTTTAAGCTGTTCATCAATCTTCACATTTGCACTCTCAATAATTTTTTGCAATCTCTTATTAAAACATCTATATGCCTCTCTCTTAGATGAATAACCAAGAAATATTCCTTCATCACTTCTAGGATCAAATTTTCCAATATGCTCATCTCTTCTAATATAACATTTGCTTCCAAATATTCTAAAATATTTAAGAGTAGGAGTATTACCAAACCATAGTTCATGAGGGGTCTTACAGGTTTCACCTTTGATGTGAACTCTGTTGAATGTATAAACAACTGTATTGACTTCTTCTCTCCAATACACATGAGGTAGATTTGCTTTTGATATCATGCTTCTAGCTGCATCCAAAGTAGTTCTGTTCTTTCTTTCCATAGCTCCATTCTGCTAGGGTGGCCAAGGTGCTGATAACTATCTTTTGATTCCATCCACTTCACAAAATGTATTAAATTCCTTAGATGTGAATTCACCTCCTTGATCTGATCTCAAAAATTTGATTTTCTTACCGGTTTCATTCTATACAATAACCTTGAATAGTTTGAATTTCCCAAAAGCTTCTAATTTCTCCCTGAGAAAAGTAACCCAACACATTCTAGAATATTCATCAATGATTAGCATAAAATAGCTATCTCCTTGTAAACTTCTAGTTCTTGTTGGACCACATAAATCAGTATGAATTAAGTAAAGAACATTATTGGATTTTTCTCATATACTCTTAAAATATGCTCTAACTTGCTTTCCAAATTGACATTCCTTACATACCGGATTGTGAGGCTTAACAATCTTAGGTAAATCTCTTACTGCCTTAGTTGTACTGATTTTCACAATGCAATCAAAATTTACATCACGGTCTCTTATGCCATAGCCAACTTTCATCAATATGTGCAATCAAGCATGCCTTCTCACTATTATTCAAATGAAAGATATTACCTTTAGTCTAATTACCGGTTGCAATTTCCAAACCAGTTCTATTCATGATTTTCCATTTACCATTCTTGAATTGTAATTGAAATCCTTTTTCAACTAATTGACCAACACTCAAAGGATTATGTTTCAAACCTTCAACATAGTAAACATTATCAGTATTATGCTTACCATCAAAAGATATAGTGTCTTTTCCTTTGATCAAACAAGATTTGTCATCTCCAAATATTACTAGACCTCCATTGTATTCCTGAAAGTTTAGAATTTACTCTTATCACCAGTCATATGATGTGAGCAACTAGAATCAATGATCCATTCATCCTTATCTTCAATTTTAGCTACTAGGGCCTGCTCTACCGGTTGAATAGTAGATGTCGGTTGATCTTTTGTTATAGCAACAAAATCCCATCCATTGTCTATCGGTTCCTCATTAGAATCATCAGTAACTCCTTCATCAATATAGTACCATGATTTGTCTCTATTCTTTTTAATTTTGTATCTCTGATATTCAGGGCTAGGCTTATATGTCCTTTTAGCTTCTTCTTTCAATCTTGCATGTCTATCAGGACACCTAGATGCCATATGACCAATCTTATTGCAGTTAAAACATTTAAATGGTGCTTTACCTTCATACTTACTTCCAACTAGACCTTTAGGCATTTTCCTTGCAAATAGTGCTTCAAGCTCTTCCAGTTCTTCATTCTCCTTTCTAATTTCTTCAAGTTCTCTTGCATAAAAGGCTTTCCAATTAGATTTCTTAGATGATGATGATGTTGCAGATGATGATATGCCTTGAAAGCTAAATCTATCTTAATAGTAGCAACATGACCAAATTCCTCAAATTCAAAAGATGAAAGTTTTCCAACCAAAGTGTCTCTAGATACTGATGTATTAGGCATTGTTCTCAATTCATTTATAACAGTAACTTTCATTTTATATGATGATGGAAAAGCTCTTAAAACTTTAGAAACAATTTCATCTTCACTTAAGGTTCCCCCACAACATTGTATACCCAAAACAATTTTATTTACTCTTTCCATAAAAGCAGAAATCCTTTCATCTTCTTCCATTTTCAGATTTTCATACCTGACCCAGAAGAATTCCAGTTTGGCAATTTTGACTGTGGTATCACCTTAATTCAATGTTTCTAATTTGTCCCAAATAGCTTTAGCAGTAGATGTGTCTAATAATCCCATGATTTTGCTGATCTAACAATGCGCTCAAAAGTGCTTCTCTTGCTTTGCAATCATTTTCCTCATCTTTAGCCAAGGTTGGTGGAATAGGTTGACCTTGAGTAGGAACAACATAGCCATTCTTTGTAACATCCCATATGTCCTTCCCAATGCAATTCAAATGTGTTTCCATTCTGATCTTACATATGCCATAATTAGTTCCATCAAGCTTTAGACTGTCCTTCCTAAAATAGTTAGAAGACATTGGATCTCCTCAATTTGTTAAACTTCTGCAAAAAGAGGACTAGGCTCTGATAACAATTGTTAGGCCCAGAGGCAATTGAGAGGGGGGGTGAATTAGTTGTCCAATAAATACAAACCAAAAATAACTTAACCAAACTTAATGCTTAATGTCGGTAAACCAAACTTTAATGCTAGTAGACAGTTTAATAGTTAATTGCAATACCAGTAAAGTTTAATGCATGAAATAGAAAGACAAATAGCATACACAACACATAACATAGTAATTTGTACGTGGAAACCCTGTAAGGGGAAAAAACATAGTGGGAAACCTTACCCACAATTAGATGATACTACTGCATATAGTATGTGTGTACAATATGGAGTTTGCACATGTAGAAAGGCCAACTGCATAGAGCTCACTGCTTAATCACAAAATGGGAGTCACACTAACTACAATTGGATGGTTAAATCCAATGATAATGTACTGCTCAGAATAGCATCTTCATATGCTGGATTCAGTACTAGTTAAGCTCTAATTTGCCTTCTTCAAACCTTCCTTCAATCTTGAATGATGTCTACATGTATAGCTTTGCTTATATTTGCATATACCTTATTACAATTCTTTTTCCAATCCTATATCAATCTCATAAATCATATCTTACATTTATACCATAATGTAAGACCAAATGAGTAGGTCATCTCACTTAAAGATATTACTATAAAATTAATTACAAATGAATCAATATGCGATGCATGATATCGTATTAATGCATTTACAATAATAATAAATCATCTTCATGACATGTTGTGCTGATTTGGAATAGATATGCTTGCCGGTCCATAACCTAGACCTATTTGCCGGTAACATAAAATTTGCAAACCTGATTAGATCAATGAATAAATCACCAAAACCAAGTGTCCAAACAATGTTTTCAACATAACCAAGTAATCTCCAAGTCATTCCAAGTGTCGGTGAATAATATAACCTGTCGTTGAACTAGATACCAGTGACTGTGCATAAGTCACTAAACATGCTGGCGAACATAACCAAAGATCTCCAAGTGTTGATAAGTGTTGACAAGTGTTGACATCAATGACAAAACTATATCAACATATCCAAAATACCAACACATTTAACTCATGGGTCTCTTCAAGCATTCATTGATTTGACCATGGTTATCCCCAATAACTCTTGCACAAGAGTTTGTCCATTGGAAAAAGACATTATTCATTGAATAAAGGCTTTATTAATTCAACTCAAGCCTAACCTTACCTCCTAAGGTAACCTTCAAGTCATTTTAAGCTTTTAATGCTTCTTCCCTCTCCTCTCCTCTCGTGTTGATCTGGAATAGATATGCTTGCTGGTCCATAACCTAGACCTATTTCCTGATAATAGAAAATATGCAAACCTGATTAGACCAATAAATAAATCACCAAAACCAAGTGTCCAAACAATGTCTTCGACATAACCAAGTAATCTCCAAGTCATTCCAAGTGTCGGTGAACAATATAACCTATTGTTGAACCAGATACCAGTGACTGTGCATAAGTCACTGAACATGTCGGTGAACATAACCAAAGATCTCCAAGTGTTGATAAGTGTTGACAAGTGTTGACATCAATGACAAAACTATATGAACATATCCAAAATACCAACACATTTAACTCATGGGTCTCTTCAAGCATTCATTGGTTTGACCATGGTTATCCCCAATAACTCTTGCACAAGAGTTTGTCCATTGGATAAAGACATTATTCATTGAATAAAGGCTTTATTCATTCAACTCAATCCTAACCTTACCTCCTAAGGTAACCTTCAAGTCATTTTAATCATTTAATGCTTCTTCCCTCTCCTCTCAAACCATTTCATATTGACATTTGTCATCCTGGGATTGGGTTGAAAGCCCTCACATAGATCATAAACCCATCAATCCTAACCCTTGTTGAGATTACTCAATCTCAACCATCCATTGCCCTATTTTTCCTATAAATAGAACTCATTCCTTCTTCATCCAATCCATAAATCTTGTATGCATCAAACTTATACAAATATGAGAGAGCATCTAGGAGCACTTTTCTTTGTTATTTTGGTTAAAAATTAACATATATCAATTAGATACTTTCTCATATTTAGCTTGCATTTGCATAATTAGTCATTTTTCATAATCTTGAATCTCCTCAAGACATCCATAGTAGTCTAAAAAGATGAGGGCTACACTCATGTGGAACTTGGAGAGGAGAGGAACAAGGGAGGAGCAACTATGAGCATGCTGGAGAGCATTTGGGAGGGTTTAGTGCCTTTCCTCCATTTTTGTGTTCTGTCTATAATTTGTTTGATATCTCTCTTGATATGCATGCTTAGGATTGTAGTTTTTTTCATCTTTCATTTCTGATTGATACTACTAACACTAATGTTTGAAGCTTTGTGTTTCTAACATCCTTTTTGCAGCACATCATTTGGTGAACCCAATGTGAATAATAAACGCAACCTTTTGATTAAAACAAACTAACTTTTTTGTGAAAATTTCAAATTGACACACACAAGTTGCACTTTAGTGCTATTGAATGTATTTTAGCACCTTTAATAGCTGAGGATTTAGCGCTTTTGTCAGAGTTCTGGTGTTTCTATCAGAGAAGTAGTACCTTTGTCTGAGTTATAGCGCTATTGTTGGTTAAATAGCACTACTATAACTCTTTTAGCACAATTGCACTCTCTGTTTGACAGAGATTTCATTTTTTTTGACAGTTTTAATTAGTGATTTTGTCCATCTTGTAGCATTGTTGTTGTTATTTTAGTGCCTTTTCTATTTTTTCAACGCATCTGTGTTAAAGTAGCACTTCTGTGTTTACACAAAGTAGCCTTTTTGTTACAAAGAGTAGAAAAAAATATTGTGTAACCAAGAAAATCAAAATTTTAGGCTTCTAGAAGCCCACAAAAAACCTTCTTTTTCACTAACTGTTTGGTTTTTTGTGCAGGTTTTGCTAACTTCTTGTTTTACAGGATTCGAGGAGTTAGGGATTAGAAAGTTTTTTTCTTTTTTTCTTTCTAATCTTTACTTTTAAAGTTGGATTAAAAATAATTCACTTTCCCTTTTGGACTAAAATCAACTTCATCTTTCCATTTGGACTAAAATAAACAAAATTTTCAATTTGGGCTTAAAAGGAATTTCATTTTGCAAAATTAAAAAGAACCACAAATCAAACAAACAAAATTTTCTTTCTTTTGCAAGTTAGGAACAAATTTTTCATTTTGGTGCTTAAAACAAACAAACAACTTTCATTTCTTGCAAGGATAAAATTCACAATCAACTCTTTATTTTGCAAGTTAAAAAGAACAAACAACTTGTCCATTTTTTTTCCAAAATCACTTTTACTTTGAGCAACGTTCTTTCAATTTCTTGGTTAGAAAACAAATCACCTTGTGAAGTTAAAAAGAACACCATGGTTGTTGGAGAAAAACTCCAAATAGCTTAAAGATCAAGTTGTGATAAACCATTTAAAAACAACAAGTGTTTTCAATGCTTGGCACACTTGTGCAAAATCTACAGAGTGGTCCCATTTCTAACACACACTATCCTCTCCCTTGGCTCTTGTGGTCCTTGATGCAAGAGAAAAGTGCTAGTAATGCTCAAAATTTTCTATTTCAAAGAGAGGTTTGCCAAGAGACACATCACTCTTGGGAACTACCTTGCACAGTAAATCCTTCGAGACGCTATAGAAATCAGGTGAGCGAAATTTGTAGCCTTGAATGTAGTTGTTTCTATAGTGTAACTTGTCGAAAGGACATATGGGCCCCACCACAAGTTACAATGCTCTTAAGTGAGTCACTGCAGAATGAAATTATGTCCAAAGACATCGAACATTACTAAACACCTTTTATTATATAAGCCCACCCATTCTATTGATTGAGGATATTTGTGAAAATTTTAGTGCAAGAGCATAGATGGTTTTTATACCAAGATACTCACCATACATATTTCCTAGAGTAAAAACATGACTTTTTGAAAAGATACTTGTAGCTTGATGAAAGTGGTGACTCCCCCATCATAGGGATCATCTATCTATTATGCTCGCACAAAATTTAGTTTATCACATCCTTACCTGCCACATCGAGATTCATAAGGTATGTAGTACCAAAGTCGAAGAAATATCAAGATGTGGGATGAAAATATTGCAACTGGCCATTGACCTTAGGGATAAAAAGTGTTTGAGTTGTCTTCATCTTGTGTTAGACCAGTGGAAACATAAAATACATTTACAAAGGGTAAATAAAAGTTCATGAATGGGTTGATTTAGACCTACACCTATTTTTTTGTTGAAAAAGGGCAAGGTAATAATTGTGCTTGTGTGCTTTGTGTGTTTTCTTGTCAAAGAAATTCAAAACAATTTTAAACCAAGTATTCATCCAACAAATCTACCTCAAAACATTTAAAAAAACAAACAAACATCAACAAGTGAAACAAAGTATCAATTTGTATGACCATCACTCACATTTTGAGAAAAGAGAGTCTTCAACAAAAGACTACATTGAAAAAAAGACAATTGAGTTCAAAGGCTCTTATCAAAAGAAGGAAGTGTTTCTATATCAATAGACAATTTTTTCTCTCACGCAAAGCCTTATTGTGCCATATGCACTTGTATCATCAAGGCAAATCCAACAAATTTGACAAAGAGCCTTTGAAAAATAGAGCTTTTACTCAATATAGAGCCTTGGATTATCACAAAAACAAAGGAGGCAAGATCAACCCTGATTTCTTTCCAAAAATCTCTATCACATACAACATATCTCTAGGGGAACCACCAACCCCTGAGAGAGAGGAATAACTAGAAACCCCCTTTGTGACAAATTTTTTTTATGGAGGTCCATATTCTATCCACTTTCACCTTCACACATCACAAAACCATTCAACTCTCTAAACACAAAAAGGTCTTGTCCTAAGTTCTTTTAAATATTGCTTAATTCAAACCAACAAATCACTTTTAGGGTGTCTCTACATCTAGGATTAATCATCCTAAGAGGCATTTCTACATGGGTTAAAACTAGTTTATGAGTGCATCCTCTCATTGCTAGGTAGCTTGGTTTGTAACACATCTCAAACCTTGCTATACCTTATCACATCAAAAAAAATTGAAAACACAAGAGCAATTCACAAAGAACTTTGGTAACATCCAAACTTCAGTGTTAGAGATCCATCTTCTAAACATTTCACAAACACTTATCTTCCATAAAAAATTTCATCACCACCTCATAATCACTTTCACCAAAAAATTTCAATAGCATGGCTTAAACAAGATGAATGAGAAGCCAACGACCAAAGATTGAAGACGAGGAGGAAGAAAACCTTGATGATTTTCAAGAGGCCATTGGAGGAGGCACAAATGATGAAAATCCTAGCACTCCAACTCCCAAAGATATAGAAAGAGCACAACACAATCCCAAGTTCAATAGACTCTTTGATGAAATCCTTAGAAACAATGCAGATGCTCAGTTTCTAAGACTTTCTCAAGAGGGTGCTAAACTACCCTCTAGCTTTTATACCGCATAGATACGATAGACATCTGAACAACATATTCGTAACGATGGTGGAAGAGGTAGAGATTACTTTCACTATGACCTTAATCATCAATGGCATCCTCCACCTCCTCCTCCTTCAGAAATAGACATGTTGAGACAGCAAGTAGAAAATCTCTCTCAACAACTCAATAGTGGTGTGAAGACTACTTGGTTTTCACTTAACAATATTTGTCCCTATCCTTTTTATAGGAACATGCATATGCCACCTTTTCTGCGAGGGTTTGAAACACCCAAGTTTAAAAAGTATAGGGGCAAAGGAGACCCTAAAGATCATGTATGAGAATTTCACTTAGCTTGTTTAGAGGTGGCCTATGAGGACACCTATCTAATGCACCTCTTTCCTCAAAGTTTGGGAGGCACAACCACGTAATGGTTTTCCCAATTACCATGTGGCATTAGAAAATTTGAGGAACTAGCTCAAAAATTCATCACTCATTATGCACATAACATAGAATGAGATGTTACCATGGTAGATTTATGGAACATCAAACAAAAACCAGGGGAGTTGTTCTTAGATTTCCTACAACGATGGAGGCAACTGTCTAGCAGACGTTCTCTTCATTTGCCTAAACAAGAACTAGTGGAAATATTCATTTCCAACTTGAATGATGAGATGAAATTCCATTTAGACATGAAGGGCACGGAGTCCTTTGAGGAGATGATCACTCAAGGACTAAAATGTGAATGAGCCCTTATAAAAAAGGGACTTATCAAAATCTAAAATGAACCCAAAGATGGCCCTCATCCATGTTATAATAGTGATAAACCAAATTTTTTGAACAAGAACAAGAACGTTGTCAATGACAGGATCATGGATGCACGAATAGTAAAAATTACACAACCTATGGTCAGGTTTGTAGGACAAAATCCCACTCCTAAAAACAACACCATCACTCATCCATAAAATCAAGGTCACAATATGCCACAAGAAGAACCAAAACAAAGACAATAGAACTACAAACCAAAGTGCACATACACACCCTTAGGGGAACCCATCAAAACAATATTATGCCAATTGTTCTCTTCCAATCTTGTGACTGTGTGGGGGAAAAAGCGAGACTAGGCTAACATGTCCTAATCCTACCTTTTGTCACACATTATGGAATACGAAAGAGCCTAGAGGTATCGCACAATTGGCTACTTCTTTTTGGTGAAAGAGAGAGCCACGGGCTACCTATTAGGGTTTCTATTCCTTTGTTGTAATTGAAAGGTAAGATTATGCAAGTTCAATTCCTAACCCTAAAATGCAAGTATGAACTAATAACAAGATTGCAGAATTGAACTTAAACAATGGAAAGCTGTAAATACAAAGATAAGACAAGAATGCCAATGCGTACCCAGAGTCAAAATCTGATTGGAAATGTTTGGGATGGGGGCACGGGCGCCACTGTCCTGATTCTGCACCTGAAACTGCTGTTTTGCACTCTGGAAAACTGTCCGAACTGCTAAAAATTGCTGTCTGTCAGGAGGACCAGGGTGCCCAGCACCCCTGTCCTAGGGACCAGGGCACCTAGCACCCCTGTCCTAGCAGAACCAGGGCGCCCCACGCCCCTGTCCTGGTCTTCTGCTCTGAAACTTGGTGTGTGGTTCTCTCTCCATCTGCTTCTTTCAGATCTGTAACTTGCGGCATCGTCTGAATCCCGAAATCTGCACTTATATCTGAAAAAGGTGTTTGGGTGGCTATATAGGGTTTTGCCTTAGTCAAACCCCCACTTTGGTGATTTCCACCTCCACGAATAGCCAAGTTGTATTGTAAAAGTAATGTGTGTGCAGACCTTGTGTGTGTGCAAGATCTAAAATGCAAGTAAGCAAACTAGAGCAACCTAGAAAGTAAACCCTAATTGCTTGTAAATGACAATGTAAATGCTCCAAATCAAGATGCCAAGTGATCTAAAGCATGAATGTAAGTGATATAATGAGGCTTATGTAAAGACATGAAAACAACATGAAATCATACCCAACCCCAAGGGAGGGGTACAAGCCAATCTTCAGTCGGTGATCCCTTATTGCTCTTCAATGCCTTCAAAGCCCTAAGTGAATGAATGGATTTGATGAATGCTTGGAGAATGAATGTTGAGAGTGGTTGAAGTCTTCAAAGATCTGTTCTTTCACTGCATATGAGGTTCCTGAAAACAAAATTCGGATCCTTTCAAATGAAGAAAGAGAACTCTTATGTATGAAACCCTAGGTCTTAATTCCAACTTTTGGCCGACCTAGAGATTGAATATCCCGCCAATTTCTTGGGGTTAAGCTTTATTTTATGATTGGATCATGCTCCTAAAATTTTGGGAAAAATGTCCGGGACTGTGTGCACTCCAGGCGCCATGGTCCCGACAACTTTTCACCAAATTTTCAGGGCCGTCAGATATGATGATTTTAGAGAGAATCCTGAAGTTACAGGTGATTTCGAGATGTTTTGACCCCCGAAATCAAGCCCCCAAGCTCAGAATAGGGCCTAATTAGGGTTTTTGATTAAGTGATGTATTGGAGGAATAAAATGAAAGGGGCACGCTTTAATGAAAGGGCCTGACTTTATGATGTGGAAGATGATGAAATAGAACCTTTAGACCTAATTAATTTGATTAATTAAGTGCTAAAGGGGAAATGAAATGCAAAATGCAATTGCGCTAAGGCGGGTGCTAAACTAGGTGTTAAATTGTACTGCTTTAGCAAGTGCATACAATTTATGACGTTACAGTGACCTTACCAAAAACCTCTAACTATGAACCTCGGGTCAAACCTCCATGGTGGAGAGATAATGAACATTGTGAATTTCACCAGGGAAAAGGACATAAAATGAGCAATTGCCATCGACTGAAAGATCTTGTTCAAGATCTTATTGACAAAGGAGAAATTGAAATAGAAGGACATGACCCTAAAACATCCAATGATGATCATCTAATGTTCAAGAATCCACTTCCACCACACGATTAAAGGGGTCCTTCCACCTTCGAGCGAAACACAAATACTAAAACTAATTATACACAAGCTGCATATAATTATACTATGAGTCACCTCTATGATGCTAATGAACAAGTTGCAACTCTCACCATCAAAGATCCAAATCCTACATGCAATGTTGTTATGCATCATAGCAAGATTACCATTCGAGCGGCACCACAAGGAATGACACCCCTGCCTAAGCAATATAATCTTGTGGAGCAATTGGATAAAACGCCTGCACTTATTTCCATATTAGAGCTTTTGCTCTTATCCCCCTCACACAAAACAATCTTGGATAAAACTCTCCAAGAAGCATAAGTCCCCACCAACCTCAATATAGATCAATTTCAAGCCATCATTAGCAGTCTCAAGTCATCACCATGCCTCACTTTTTCTGAAAGTGATAACTCTTCATTTCAACAACTACATATGGCATCCCTTCACATTCAAGGATTTGTAAACCAACATAGAATCAAGCGAGTCTTGATTGACAATGGAGTCAACTTGAATATATGCACCTTACAGTTGGTCACAACATTGGGGTATGCAGTAGAATCAGTGGATCCCAACAAAAATATAACCATTAAGGCCTATGATGATGCGGAGTGTTCTTCCAAAGGAGTTGTTGTATTACCTATCAGATTGGGGCCAATGGTGAAGCATATAGTTTTCCAAGTTCTATAACTTCCTTTGCCATATAATATTTTGTTAGGAAGACCTTGGATACATGCCATGCAAGTCGTCCCATCCACCTATTATCTGTGTATCAAGTTTCCCCATCAAGGTGTAGAAATCACAATCCCTTGCGATGCAAATCCAATTGCGTATTGTAATAATATTAACCATCAGCTAGAGATCACCATACCTAACAACAAAGAAGCTATTCCTTCCACGTCATATGTTAATCCAGCCTCTCTTTCCAACTCAATCACCCCTATACCAAAGAAAGAGAAGTTGAAAATGAAAATGGCTGAGGAAGGTCCTAGGGAATATAACTTAGACAACTCTTTTGTGTTGGGAAATTACTCACCTCCCCTAGAACTCATGGAAAACCTCAAAATTTTCTTCAACCACCAGTGGCCAAGCAAGCAAGCACTTTGGTGCAGTTCATCCTTGGTAAAAGTCAGGAAGAGGAAACTAGGGATGAGGACTTGATAGAATGGATCTACAAAGATCCTATCAAAACTGAAAGCCCAAAGGCTAAGCTTCCCACTGATAAATATGGAAAAGGCCTAACTATCGTGCAAAGAATGGGCTATGATGGCCAAAGTGCTTTGGGAAATTGTAAATAAGGACAACATGAGCCCTTACAACCAGAGTTAAAACCCAAAGATAAAATGGAGTATGTTTCCAAAAGGAATCTCTTCCTAAGCTCAGATTGAAAGGAAAACCTAGGAAACCCGTCTATCAGCCAGTTACTCCAAAGAGGCCATCCTTGATTATATCTGCAACACCAACTACACCACTTGCACCAACAAAAATGATAATCCGATTAGTAACTTCAAAACCATCAGTAGTAGTAGTAGCATCAACTACACCAACCACACTGATACTCCGAGCAATTGTACCAACCACACCCACCAAAATGATAATCCCATCAGTAGCATCAGAGTCATCAACAACATCAACAACACCAATAACCCTGAAAGCAGCATCAACAACACCAATAACCTTGGAAGCAACATCAAAAACACCAATAACCTCATTAGCAACACTAGTAATCCCACCTCTAAAAATCCATAAACCCGTGACCAATAAACTCTTCAATGCAAAAGAAATCCTAGCATGGTACAGTAATCAGATGTTAGAGAGTGATTTAGAGATAGACTCGCATGAGTGGGAATCAGATTTAGTGAATCTAAATACTTCAAACGAGGAACACATGTCGCCTCCACCACCTCGTAAAGATATCCCAGTTTATGGAGAGGCATGGATTAAAACCTTTTGGGTTCATGAATAAGAAGAAACTTCCACAGGCCCTATGTCGAATCCTACACAACAATTTGACAAGGAGAGTACCATCAACGAAATTCACTCATCTATATTAACCCTCATCGATGCCTCCTCTGAACTCAACTAAATCAATGAGGTCATGCCTATCATCCACCCCGAACTCATCGACTGGAACCAGCCAAATCCCCCATGTCTTGATCACTTCCAAAATGATGAGACGCTCATCAACTTTTTAGAAATATGGGATAACATACCAAGTGGGGATCATAAAGTTGGATTTTCCATCGAAATTAACAGTGCAACATATTTTGGGGTAGATGCCAAACCTTTCAGCTACTAAAACATCACGATAAAACATGGATCTTCTAGTGAAAACCACATAGTGGCACTTGTTGATCCGAAAAAAGTAAAAATAAAGAGTGTATCCATAGGTGAAAACCTCTTTGAGGTGTCTACAAATGAAAGGTTTGACATCCTCCCCTCTAGTATAAATCAGGAGAGATCGACGATCCTAATCAAAGAAACAAAAGAATTCAATGTGGGGACCCCTGAGACTCCTCACCAAATACATTTGGCATCTCTATTAACTCTAGAGGAACAACCAAAATTTCTAGAATTCTTCCAGAAGTGTCAAAATCAACTTTGCATGGTCTTATGCAGACATACCTGGCTTAGATCCTAATTTGGTCATGCATCACCTAACTATGGCAGAAGGAGCTAAACTTGTTAAACAAAAGCTCAGAAAGATGCACCCACAGATTATTGTTCTTTTCAAGGCTGAACTCAAAAAGCTCTTAGATGTTGGTTTTATCAGAGCAATCAATTATGTAGATTGGATCTCCAATATTGTACCTATTGGTAAACCTAATGGGGGCATCCATATCTATACAGACTTTAGAGATTTGAACAAGGCATGCCCCAAGGATGACTTCCCCTTACCAAACATTGACATGAGTTTTGATCTAACAGCGGGTCATGCAATGCTTTCTCTTATGGATGGCTTTTGAGGTATAACCAGATCAAGATTGCTCTAGAGGATCAACATAAAATTGCTTTCATATGCCCTTGGGGAACCTACTATTGGAATGTGATGCCATTTGGTCTAAAGGTTGCAGGGGAAACCTATCAAAGAGATATGACTACCATCTTTCATGACATGATGCACACCATAGTGGAAGATTATGTCGATGATTTACTAGCTAAATCATTAACAAGAGAGGGTCATCTGGAAATACTGGGTAAAATCTTTGACAAATTAGAGCAATATCATGTTCGTCTTAATCCAAAGAAATGTGTCTTTGGAGTAACCTCAGGGAAGCTCCTAGGATACATTGTCTCAAGCAAAGGAATTGAAGTAGATCCGATGAAAGTCAAAGCAATCATGGACATGCCACCTCCCAAGAACATCAATCAGTTAAGGACACTACAAGGGCGACTACAATCAATTTGAAGAATCATTGCACAATTGGCTGATAAGTGTCATCCCCTCACGCATTTGTTACACAATATTATCCGCTTTCAATGGGATACAAAGTGCCAACAAGAATTCCAAATGCTTAAAGAATAAGTGATGAATACACCATTGTTGATCCCCCCAGATCCAAGTAGACCTCTATTGCTATATATTTGAGCTACAAATATGGTGTTGGCACAAGATAATGCAGAAGGAAAAGAATGTGTTGTATACTATATCTCTCGCACATTGGTAGGCTATGAACTCAATTACACACTTATTAAGAGAGCTTGCCTAGTCGTTATCTTGGCAGCCACCAAATTGAGGCACTACATGTTAATGCACAAGGTACAACTCATTGCCAAAACAGATCCACTCAAATACCTACTCAGCAAGGTAGCATTGACAGACCGCTTGGCCAAGTGGGTTATGATCTTGAGTGAATTTGATATAGAGTATGTGGACTGCAAGGCTATCAAGGGGCAAGTTATTGAAAATTAGTTGGCTGAGGCATCCCTCATAGGTGACCATCCTCTTGTTTCCAACTTTCTAGATGAAGAGATCTTCATGATCATAGCTACACAACCTTGGAAGCTATATTTTGATGGCTCATATACTAGACATGGCTCGAGGGTGGGTATTATTTTTATCACACCTCAAGGTGACAACATCCCAAAATCATACATGATCACTTTTCCATGCACCAATAATATAGTAGAATATGAGGCCTTGATCACATGACTCAGATTGGTTATACAATGGCATCTAAAAGAGCTACAGGTATATGGAGATTCTCAGCTAGTTATCTGACAAGTCACCGATGAATATCAAACTAAGGATGATAAGCTCATACCGTATAAAAGGATGGTGGTTTGTTACAAAGAATCATTTACAACTATCACATTTGAGCAAGTACCCAAAGATCAAAATCGAGCTACCGACGCAATGGCTACAATTGCATCTCTCCTGGATCTTCCGCAAAATTCAACACGCTACGAGTTCTTGGTAGAACAACTTTGGATCCCTGCGTATGATATCCCCGAAATTAAAATGATATGTCTCCTAGTTGGTTCTGATTCCCCATGGTATGGTGAGTTTTTCACTTACCTACATGATCACATGCTTCCCCCTAACCAATCCAATAACCAACAAAAAACCTTCATTTGCCAAACCACTCGATATACCATCATTGTCGAAACCCTATACAGGCAAAGTCTTGATGGTACTCTCCTTGGATGCTTGGAAGAGATGCATCAAGGAATTTGTGGGGCTCACTCAAGCAGTCCTTCCTTAGCAAAGAATCATGTGTGCTGGATACTATTGGCACACCATGGAAAAAGACTCCTACTATTTTGTCAGAAAATGCAAGTGCCAAGTTCACGGAGACCTGATACATGCACCAGCATAGGAATTGCAACCAATCACAACACCATGGCCCTTTTATCAATGAGGACTTGACATTGTGGGTAAAATTTATCGATGTTCATCCAATAGCCATAAATTTATCATTACTGCCACCGAATACTTCACAAAGTGGATCGAAGTTGTTCCACTTACCCAAGTCACCGATAAGAAGATCGCCTCATTCATCCTTAATTACATCATCTGCCGATATGGTGTACCCATGTCCATTATCATAGATAACGGGCTTACTTTCAAAAATAAGGATGTCCATGAGCTTTGTGAGAAATTTCACATCCAACACCATTTTTTCACCCCATATTACCCACAAGGAAATGGTCAAGCCAAAGCATCAAACAAGAACATATTGAGGATCCTAAAAAAGGCAATCAATAATGTTGGTCGTGATTGTCACATTCGATTAAATCTAGCACTATGGGCATGTCGAACTAGCATTCAAACCCCTATAGGCGCAACTCTCTACTCACTGGTTTATGGAGCATAAGCCATCCTTCCTATTGAGGTTGAAATACCATCTCTATGGGTAGCATTGCATAACATAATAGATGATGAAGCCTATCAAGTATCCTATCTTTAGGACTTGGAACTACTTGATGAAAGGCGACAAGCTACATACAACCACCTAAAAGACTATCAACATCGCATGAGAAGAAGCTACAATCATCGGGTCAAACCTCGCACATTTGAGGTAGGTGGTCTTGCTCTCAAGGAGAATCCTTGTAACCAACCAAACAAAGAAGATCAAGGCAAGTTTGAATCTAACTCGCTGGGTCCATATGTTATCACTATTGTATTTGGGTCTGGGGCATATCAGTTGGCAACTTCAGAAGGAGAACCGCTAGCAAATCCAATCAACAACATGCACCTCAAATGGTTTCATACATAAGGTGTGCAGAGCATCAGGCTCCTCCAATATATCAGAAAATATCAAAAACATTCAGAAAAATATCTTAAAGAAAATACAAGAAAATCAAGAAAATAGTAAAGAAAAATCATACATCCAAATGGTGAAAACCACTACACTGGCAGCTTGGGTAAGTGCGATGGTGAAAACATGGCAAACAGACACCACTTGTAAAAGCTATGGCTCCATTGCCTTTCAAACTTTTTGTGATCACATCCATTGCATCTATTTATCCGTTATTTAAACCATGGCTTGTCATTGATCTACAATCATGGTTAGTACTTCATGTGTCTTGCATCCCACTTTCTGAGCAACATTTAAACTGGGGGCTGTAAATGATGTTCAATTCTCAATTCAATATGCAAGTTATATTCTAGTTTATCTTTACTTGATCTATGTATTATCTATTTTATATGATAAATATAACTATCTTCTTTTCTATGGTAGGTGCGAGGAGCATTTATTGAATTTGATGTCCTTCTCACAAATGCTGATTGATATGTATATGCAAGCAAGGAGGATCAAGCAATGCCTTGATCGGTCATGTCTTTTATACATGACCGATCACGACATTACTTGATCGTACCCTTTGGTTTATCATTGTAATTACAATCGGTGTATGTTTAACAAACCGCTACCAATCAATGTATACTTAACTTAATAGCCCGATACCAATCGGTGTGTATTTATCTTGCCACCCGATACCAATCAGTGTATACTTAACCCGATATCAATCAGTGCATGCTTAAATTTCCACCCGATACCAATCAATATTTATTAGTTAATCTGATAATCATTATTGTTTACTGTTAAATATATTAACCGATATAAATCAGAATGCATTGGTTAACCCGATTAATAATCGGTGCCCAAGTTAATAAGATAACTGATATTAATTGGGATTCATACGTTATAATATAAAGTGATATTAATCGATATTCTATGCTATAGGATGATTATCAATAGTTAAGCATTGTTTGAACTAAGTAGATTGAACATATACAAATCAAATGAAGGATTAAAAGCTTGATGTTTTTCATCATACTTTATCGATAGGATAAATGATTGAATGAGAAACTTCATTTATCTCTCATTCAATCATTTATCTTACCGAAGCTATCATGCATTAACACTCCCTCTTAGCTAGGTAAGATAAATTAAAAACAATATATCAAGCATCATAATTCAAATGATGGTTAGTATTCTTTACAGAATCTGACTCTGTAGAAAATCATATCACCTAATCACATGATATGAAGTATCACCTAAACAAGTGATACAAATGTTCATCACATCAATCTTATGATGATAGGATATCACCTAAGCATGTGATATCAGTATTGCCTAAACATGCAATACTTTAGGATAATCATATGAGAAAGATTAAATTCTCATCTTATCCAAGTTGTGGTATGTGCACTCACATCTTATACAAATGTTTTACCACAACACAATCATGGCACATCCATGACACACCAGAGACACAACATGATAACTAGTTTGAACATCATAAGATCGTCACCTTATGATGTCTACATACAAGTGTTCATTATCTTGAGAGATCATCACCTCTTAGATATGAACCTAGGGGATAAAATCCAAAATATCCTATCATGACAAAGAAGTTTACACATTAAACATCTTATTGATATGCAAATACAGATTACAAAGAAAATTACCTTTCTATCATACCTAAACCTTTTCTAAAGTGATCAACCTTCACTCTGGAAAGAGGTTTGGTCAGAATATCTGCAGTTTGATCTCCTGTACAAACATATTCTAATTGGATCACATTCCTGTCTACCATATCTTGCACATAGTGGTATGGAATATCGATATGCTTGGATATGTCATGGAATACTGGATTTACTGAAAGTTTTATGTAGCTCTGATTGTCACAATGTATAACAGTGGGTTTCATAGGCTCTCCAAACAACCCCACCAGCAACTTCCTAAGCCATACTGCATCTCGGGCAGCCATAGAAGCTGCAATGTATTTGGCCTCGATGGAGATTTGAGCTACAAAAGACTGCTTTCTGCTGATCCAGGATATCATGGTTGAACCTAGACTGAAGCAACACCCTGAATTGCTTTTTCTGTCAGTCACACTTCTAGCCCAATCTGAATCTGTAAATCCATGTAGGTCTATATCAACTTTCTAATATTTGAGACCAAGGTTTAGGGTACCTTATAAGTATCTCATAATGTGTTTTACTGTAACCAGGTATATCTCCTTAGGTTCACACATAAACTAATTTAGAGCATTAACTCCATAACAGATATCTGGCCTTGTATTTACCAAGTATATCAGGGATCCAATCATCTATCTGTATTGAGTAGGGTCAGTGGGTTGTGACTCTGCTGCTACTTCTTTAAGTTTATATAAATTGGTTTCAATAGGAGAGGTCATGGGCCTACAGTTTAGCATTCTGAATCTCTTCAAAATATCCAAGGTATACTTTCCTTGGTTTAGTATAATGTTGTCAAAATTCTTCCATACTTCCAATCCTAGGAAGTAATGGAGTCCCAAGTCCTTCATATCAAATTATTTGGATAGATCTTTCTTGCATTGATCTATAAGGTGATAATTTCATGTGATTAATAAGTCATAAACATATAAAATTAATATTAGCATATCACCTTTATTTCTTTTGTAGTAGAGATTAGGATCTGCATCATTCTTAGAGAAATCTAGTCCTTAGAGATAGGTGTCAATTCTTTCATACTAGGCTCTGGGAGCCTGTTTAAGCCCGTAGAGAGCTTTCTTGAGTCTACACACATGAGACTCTGCATCATGAATTTCAAACCCTTCAAGTTGTTCTAGGTAGACTTCCTCTGAGATCTCACCATTAAGAAATGTTGTCTTAACATCCATCTGGTGTACCTTCCACCCCTTTGCTATTGCAATGGCTAGTACAACTCTTACTGATGTATACCTGGCAATAGGTGCAAATGTTTCTTCATAATCTATTCCTTCCCTTTGTGAGAACCCTCTAGCTACAAATCTGGCCTTGTGTTTTTCAATACTGCCATCTGCAGCATGTTTGATCTTGAAAAGCCATTTAGATGAAACAATAGATTTCTTAGTTGGCCTAGGAACAATCTCCCAAACATCATTCTTCATAATGGACTGATACTCTTCAAACATGGCATCCTTCCATACTTGATGTTCAAGTGCATCTGATACATTGTTTGGTTCGGCTTTAGAGAGATTATTCATAAGGGCAACATAGCTAGTGAATTTATTTGGCCTTTTTCTTTCCTTGAAGGTTCCTGAATGAGCAACAAACTTTTGAGCTTCTACTACAATCTTGGTGGCCCATAGTGGTCTTTTCTTGAGGTTTTCTCTAGGTGGGTTTTGAGTTTCACCTATAGTTTCCTCAGGATTCTCCCTCTAAAGCTCAGGAGTAGGATATTCATCTATGCTAGGGGTAGGGATATAGATTTCAGGCTCTAGTGAGCTTTGGGCTCTTTTGAAGGATAATTCTTCTTCAAAGATCACATCCCTACTTAGTTAAATATTCTTTTGACCAGGTATATAGATCCTCTAGGCCTTGGAGGTTTCACTATATCCTACGAGGATTCCCCTCTTTCTAGAAGGCTCTAATTTTACTCTTTTCTCCCTAGATATATGAATATAGACAAGGCATCTAAATATCCTAAGGTGGCTGATATCTGGTTTTGATTTAGTAAAGACTTCCTCAGGGGTCTTATCTTCAAGATGGGAGTGAGGACATATGTTTTTAATATATACAACAATGCTAGTTGCTTCTGCCCAAAGATTGACATTTAGATTTTGATCAAGAATCATAGCTTTGGCAACTTCAACGATTGTCCTATTTTTCCTCTTAGCTACCCCATCTTTTTGAGGATTATAAGGTATTGTTAACTCCCTCTTAATCCCTAATTTTTTACAAAAATCTTTAAATAATTCTGATGTGTATTCCCCCCCATTATCAGTTCTTAGGGTTTTAATTTTATTTCCTGAGTAATTCTCTGTTAGTGAATTGAATTATGTAAACCTAATGAGGATCTCTTCTGATTCTTTACATTTCAGAAAGTAGATCCAAGTTTTCCTAGAGTAGTCATCAACAAATATTACATAATACAAAAATCCCCCCAAAGAAGGTACATACATGGGTCCACATACATTCGAATGAACTAACTCTAAAATTTTACTTGTTTTCCTAGTACTATTTTGAAAAGAACTCTTAGTATTTTTACCTAGGGCACATCCTTTGCATTCCCCTGAATGATATTGCTTTAACTTAGGTAGGCCTGTGATAAGGTCTCCCATTGATGATACATATCTAAAATTCAGGTGGCCTAGTCTTCTATGCCAGACTTTATTAGCATCTATAGTTTCATGGATTAGGACTAAGTTGGGCTCTGTGCATAGCTCATACAAGTAGCCTTGTCTTTGACCAATAGCTTTAGCTTTCTTGATGGATGAATTATTTGGCCAAGCCAACACTCTATTTTCCATGAAGGTCACTCTATATCCATTGTCCTCCAGTGCTGATATTGAGACTAGGTTTCTCTTGATGCCTGGGAAATATAGTACTCCTTTAAGTTGTAATGATACACCTGACTTTAGTTTGAAGGTGTAGGTTTGAACTCCTTTGACTAGATGTGTGGAGTCATCTCTGATAGTTACTTCCTCATCATTCTCCTCTTTCATAGAGTCTAGCACTTCTCTGAATCTTGTAATGTGTCTGGATGAGCCACTATCAATCGCCCAGGAATTAACTTTGTTTGATGTTTGGTTTGTGAGTGCTGAATAGAGTACATACTTCTCGGGGTCTTCTTCCCTTTTAGATTTCATGTTTTGGCAAATGTGGGTTGTTGTTTGGCTCTTTTTGGACATTTGGCAACATAGTGCCCAAATTTGTCACACTTGTAACATTGAATCTATGAAAGGTCCTTCTTGAAGGTGTTCTTGCCGTGATGACCTTTTCTCTTTGTAAATTACTTCTACTTTCTTTTCTTATTTGAGTTTGTATTTAGAACTTGGAGATCTTCATCTATATTCTTTTGCTTGATCCCTTTCTTATTTTGCCTTGATTCCTCTTGGAGACAGTTAGCCTTTAGCCTATCAAATTTTGGAAATTCATCCCTAGCACTAATGCCTTGGACGAATGTTTCCCATATACTAGGCAACCCATCTAGAGCAATGAGATTTAGTTCTTTGCTTTGGATCTCATATCCAAGAGTTTCCAGTTCATCCCTTAGGGCTGATATTTGCATGAAGTAGGCATTGACTAATTCTCCTTTGATCATGGCTATGTGATTTATTTCTCTCTTTAAAGCCAATGTTCTACTAGCATTAGATATCTCAAATGCATCTTCAAGTTCTTTGAACATGTTGTAGGCTTTTTCATGTTTCCTTATGGTGGGCATAATATTATTTCTCACCCCATCAACTATGATTTTGATGGCCTTTTCATTTCCCTCTGTCCAAGTTGTTTTGTTAGGTTGTGAACCTATTCTATAATTTTAATTTTTACAAATGATTCAACTTTATTTTCTTTTAGAATCATCTGAATTTTGAACTTCCATGTTGAAAATTCATCACTTCCTCCGAGTCTATCTTCAAATCTGATAGCACTAGCCATTAGAAGAATTTTGATGTTGAATATATGCTTGTTTGAATTTTCCACAAAATTGAATAGCCTCAGGTTCGATTTAACTATAGCTTTGATACCATGTAAATGATGTTCAATTCTCATTTCAATATGCAAGTTATATTCTAGTTTATCTTTACTTTATCTATGTATTATCTATTTTATATGATAAATCTAACTATCTTCTTTTCTATGGCAGGTGAGAGGAGCATTTATTGATTTCGATGTCCTTCTCACAAATGTTGATTGATATGTATATGCAAGTAGGGAGGATCAAGCAATGCCTTGACCGGTCATGTCTTTTAGACATGACTGATCAAGATATTACTTGATTGTACCCTTTGGCTTATCACTGTAATTACAATCGATGTATGTTTAACAAACCAATACCAATCAGTGTATACTTAACAACCCGATACCAATTGGTGTGTATTTATCTTGCCACCCGATACCAATTGGTGTATACTTAACCCGATATCAAACGATGCATGCTTAAATTGCCACCCGATACCAATCGGTATTTATTAGTTAATCTGGTAATCATTATTGTTCACTGTTAAATATATTAACCGATATAAATCGGAATGCATTGGTTAACCCGATTAATAATTGGTGATCACAGTTAATAAGATAACCGATATTAATCGGGATTCATTAGTTATAAAATAAACCGATATTAATCGGTATTCTATGCTATAGGATGATTATCGATAATTAAGCATTGTTTGAACTAAGTAGATTGAACATATACAAATCAAATGAAGGATTAATAGCTTGAAGTTTTTCATCATAATTTATCGATAGGATAAATGATTGAATGAAAGACTTCATTTATCTTACCGAAGCTATCATGCATTAACAAGGGCAATACTCTTAACCTATTGATGGAAGTGGATTCTACATTACTTATGATTCATTAAGTTCCTCATTCAAAATTAGCTAGAAATAATCCCAAAAACATTCAAAAACACTCAGAAAATCCAAATACATGTCAAAAACATCAAAAATAAAAAAACATTGCAAACACATATAATATTCTTTGTACATACGCATCACAACAGACACAAAACAAACATTTTGAGCTACTCAAACAATGATCACTTATCAAATCAATCAACCAAGTCAAAACATCTACACACAATCATCTTCACAAGGATGGATCCTTCCTCACAAAACAAAGACGTGATAACAACAAAAGTGTCCAACTCTCCTAAGGGATTGATGTTGGACCTAATAGGTTGTTCTCAAATAAATGTATGATGGGAAAGGATCCCTAGTTTGCATGATTAAGCTATTGAAACATCCATTTTTCCAACATTTCATTTTACTGAACTTGACATTTGTTGCATAATTATGATTTGGATGTTCATTGTAAAGGTGAAAATTAGGGTTTCCACCATTGTATGTAGTAAGACCACTCATTTTTGGTTAAGGACCATTACATTCAAAAGAAGGTTCCAATCCAATAGATTTAGTCATAAACCAACAAGGATTAGGACTGAGAATTGTAAATGGATTCAAGGGTTTTGATGATATGACTTGATAAAACCTCTTTTGTAAGTTGAATTGTTCAATTTAGGGTATAAGTGTTGAAAATGAAGGAAAAAATGAAGAAATAGTAAGCTATAGTCATCAAATTGAGCCACAAACCTAGATATGAGCAATGCAAATAGATTCAAACCTATTCCAAGAAAGAGCTCCTAAAATGTCAGGACTGTTTCGGCCACACCCTGGTCCTTTGAACTTTTTGCAATCTAATGGGAGATTGATTCGTCACTATAAATAATGCTTATCCTAAAGATCCCAGCTCCATACCTATTTCTTGCACACAAAAAGAAGGGGAAATAGGTGTTGGCATTGTATTGTCATTGATGTCAACTAGTAAACAGGCTTGTCAAATACGTTGTTGATTGGCATAACTGCTAAATTGTTGTCAACTGATAAACAGGAACAGAGAGGTGCTCACGCCACAGGTACAGATGATTGGAGAAGATTTAGATATTGTTATTTAGAATATATGTTCATAACATTGGCATGAGTCTGTGATTGATACTGCATCAAGTTTGGTGAGCCAGAGAGCATGTTTATAATTAACTAATATGTGCTTTGTGAAGAAGAATGTGTTAGGATTCCCAAAGATACTAAGAGGGGGGGTGAATCAGTATCTAACTGATTTATCAATTTACTTGAATTAAAACATGTAAATCATGTCAATACAGTGTACCGGTAAATCAGAAGTGATGCAGTAAACAAGAAAAACAATAACCACATGAAGAGCACACCATAACACAGTAGTTTAATGAGGAAACCCGGTGTGGGAAAAACCTCGGTGGGATTTGTGACCCACAATATTCACTTACTGGCCAATAAGGGAATATTACTGCTACAATAGGGGCCTGCACATGCAGGAAGGCCAAGTGCCTAGAGCTCACTGCTCAATTACAAAAGGAAGTCACACTGACTTACAAAAATGGATTATAATAATCCAATGTCTTGTACTACTTCAAAATAGCATCTACTATGCCAGATCTAGTAGCAGTTTTAGCTCTGCTGCATACATAAACCCTTAACCTAAAATTTGCATATTAGGTCTGCATTATTTCACCTATATCCTTATTACAAAATGTTCTACAATGATCTCATACATTTATGAGTCATATTACAACTCAACATGTCATCTTACAATGATTTTACAATAAATTACAAAATATATTATCAACAAAATTCATGTTGGCCTGGGTGCTGGTATCCTTCCTTTCACTGTCGGTGTTCTGTGTGCCGGTGTAGAGTTTGTCATTGCCGATGCTAGTATAATTGTCTTGTCAGTATCATATGATAACATGGTTTCCATCAATGACAAAACCTTCAATCACCTACAATTTCTCATTGGAGTGTGCATTTTCCAATAATCTCCCCCTTTGGCATTGATGGTAACACTCATGAGAAAAATCCAAAAAGTGTCGTCCAAAAAGAATCTGCCAAAATTGTCTTACCAAAAACTATGTGCCAAATCATATGTGCTCCCCCTGAGCTGATGGTGTCTTCTACTAATCATTTTTCTCATTATCACTACTCCGCCTTTGGCATCAATGACAAAGGTTGTCAAAGTGTCAACTGAGTGTGGTTTCCAGCTTCATCCCTATAACCAGTTGGTTACAATCTAAAAAAGGTCTGCCAATACCAGATTCAGGCTCTTAGTGAACCGTTCACTATCCTTTATTATGACCTCTGTCCTCTGAATTCTAGTAGTGAGGTGTTGCAATTTTTGTTCCGGTGTCTTCTGTCCTTGAACCAATGCCTCATATATCTCTTTTCTTAAGGAGGCGAGGTAGTCCAATTTTGGACTAAGTCTCCATTTCAGATATTTTGCCTTTCATTTTATTCTTTCCTTCTCTTTTTCAAATTTATGAAGTTCCTCCTCAAAACCTGTTATTTTCTGCTCAAAAATAGATAATGGTTGAGATGAATTAATGAAATTGTCAGCTAATTTATTTATTTCTTCCTGTACCATACTGATTTTCTTGTCTATATCTATTGTCAAAAAGTTTGTTTTACATGTATCTCTGTACAACTTTTAAAATTCTTTTAGTGGTTTACATAGTGCTGGTAAAAGAGTGTCAAATTGTCTCATGCACTTCTTTATTTCCTCTTCAAAGAATTTATGTTTTTCTTTCTCAATTTTCTCTTTGAATGCTTCCTCATTTATTTGTTCAACTGTCACAATGTTGTCAGTAATATACTTGGACAATGTGTTAAGTTGATTTAAAGAATCTTTATTATCCACATTACACTTGGGTGCTATCATTTTCAAAATTGGGATTGTATCATCAATAGCTTTGTATGCTTGTGCACTACACTCTATTATTTTCTTGATTGAATCCATTAGAACTTCTGCCACATTTGTTGGTCTGAATTCTACCATGGAAGAACCAACAATCTGTATTCCGTCTATGTGAGTAACTTCTTTGCTTGTAGTGACCTCTGGTAGGTCAGTTTGTGTTTGCATTTCTCTAAGCAAAGGTTTGGGTTTCTCAGCTTTTTCTAGTGGCACTGTCTCTGCATGAACCTATTCCTGTGAGGGAGCCCATTGCTTTGCCTATTTCTCAGTGTTGTCCATTTCTGGTTTTTCTTCTGTGTTTCCTATTGGCTCAGTAGATGAATCATTATGTACATCTATGGTCTTTTCCTTTCTAGTGTTTGGAGTCACTGTAGTCGGTGGCTCTCTTGCCACATCTAATTTCCCAGTTGATTCTTTATCCACCACAATATTGACTTTCTGAGTGTTAATGTTCATTGTATATAACATCTTAGAATCAAGATTTGTATCCTCATGTGGTGTGTCCATACTCTCAGCAGCCAGTTGATTGTCAGTAATAACTATCAGTGGAGTATCTAAAGGTGGTGGGGATAAGTTGTCTATTATTTTTATACTAGGTGGTCCACCAACCTTACCTTTTCCCTTATCCTTTTGATATACCTTGATGGGTTTAGGGCTTCGATACTCTTCCTATTTCTCCTTCTCTACAAGGAATATATCCCATGCATCAGTTGTTTCTTCTGTTACCTCATTCACTCTACCTACCATTAGTGCTACATGCCAGTGAGAAGTTGAAAATACTGACCGGTTAGCCTCAGAGATCAATTGATCTATCTCATCAGGTGAGTTGACAGGATGTACAACAAGTAGTTTTTCAATCTTTATTTTCTTATCAAGCTCAACAATAGCTAGCCTTCTAGCTTCTAGTCTATTAGATAGATCTGCCGGTATTTCGTCAACAACTTGCATCAAAAATTTCTTGTAAATATCTAAGTGTAAGATTACACTATTCTCTACTTTCTCCTTGTCATCAGCCGATAGTGTGTCATATAATTTGTTAATGTTTTTCAGCTTTCCATACTCTATTATTTCATTGAGAAGTTTATCAATGGGAGAAATAGTTTGTTGAGTCTTCTTCTTAGGGGTCATCTTCTTTTTCTTTGGAGTCAATTTCTTTGCTGGGGGCCTCACTGCTTGTTGTTTCTGTCTTATTTTTCTAGGAGAAGGTGAGGGTATCGGTGAATTTTTTCTCTTCCTTTCAACTCTTTTGAATTTAGCCAGTATGTCACTCTCAGAGGAAGTTGCAACCGGTGAGAGATGAATTTCTGGTTGAAGTTCTTCCAATTCACTCTCCTTAATACCAGTTTGTCTTAATACATCTTCCTTGATAGCTTGTGCCTACCGGGTACCTTTTCTAATAGTTGCCTCAACCTTCTTAACCCTTTTCCTTGATTGAATTTGGCTTTCTATTGTTTCAGCACTACCAAAAATATTTTCTTCAGGTTCCTTTGGAGCTTCTAGGAGGGCTTTTGCATAAGTTTCTATTATATTGACATCAGTTTCATACCCCATTTCAGTTACCCAGATGGCTCTAGGAATAACTGCCTCCATCCAAATTTCATCCTTCTTTATCACAAAATAGATTTCATCCTTATATTTGTCCACAATTGCTTGTGACAATCTGACTCTAGTTTTCATTCGGGCCTTCAATGCCTGAAAAATACTCATTTAAGTTCTTTTCCCTATTCTCTCCCTTGTTTTTTAGTAAATCTAACAATTGTTTGCCTACCGGTAGATCAAAACCAAAATTTATAATACTGATACCAGGTACTTTTTTGGTTATGTACAACATCAGACAAACAAGTAGATTTCCAAATCTGAATGTTCCCTTTTGTCTTTCTTTATCTTTCCCAAATTATCAATCAGTTAATCTTTACGCCATTCACATATGTCTATCCTTGCATTATTATTTACCATATCATAGGCACTTTTAATGCATAGGCTAGAGACTGAGTTTAACCTATTTGCATTTGTAGTTTTGTAGCCTAAGATCATACTAATAAATTTGACATTGATATTGATTACATCATTTACCCTCAGTGATCTCTTGTCAAATGTTGCACCAGTTAGGTCTATCATTGTGTCATTTGAGACTCTCTTGGTTTTGTCAGGTCTGTTACCGGTGGAAGGTAACCCTGTTACTGCTTTGACATCTTCCTTAGTAATCTTGTGAATAGAGTCCAACCAAAAGAATTCACCATGAACCCTGCTTAGCACAATTCTTATGATATCCTTGGGAAAATCTGGGATACTAAGAATTTCTGTAAAACCTAGGGTTTCTATTATCTTGTGTCCAGTTTTGACATTTCCAGACTCATCACAAATTACAGATTTATACATGTTTTTGATTTCATCATCACCCCATTCCTCTATATGACAATGTATATACATTCTAGGGTCTTCAACATAAACTACTCCTTTAGGGATTTGGGAGAATGCACCTATGTCATCATCTTTCTTAGCAATTTTAGGAACCAATTTGAAGACAGGTCTAGGGCGCTTAACTACCTCAACAACAGTAGGGTTTGCAATGAGTTCAGGAGTAGATGAAGAAGCCATGGATATAAATACCTTTATCTACCTTAAGGAATGATTGCTTGATGAATTGCTTCGCTAAGGGTGCTTTCGCTCAGAAATTTTTGTGCTCTCAAAAGTTTGAATGCTTGGTGAATGAAAAATGGAGCCAAAACACTTGCTTTATAATGTCATTATCCCCAACTACCATATTTAATGCTTGTTGGTTAAGTAATGACTTAACTTATCTTCCGATGTAGAAGTAATTTCAACTTCTTACCATCAACCGAGGGAATAATAGCATGTTTCTCATTTAGTTGCTAAACCCTCAAAGGATTTTCCTTCAGTTAGATGAAGAGTCCCTTGCCGGGGAGTGTTACTCTATTCTATCAGTGGAGAAGTATTCACATCAACATTCTAATCTGACTTTCTAATCCATTGTTTTGAGAATTCTTGCTTTACCTCTTCAACCTTTTCTTTACCTTTCAAACTAGGACCTTTGTTATTTGCTGGCGAGGTCTTGCTTCTACAAAATTTAGCAATGTGTCCAATCTTGTTATAGGCATAACAAGTCACATTGTTTTTCTGAATAGCTTTCCCATATCCTATGCCGGTATGTGTTCTGCATTGATTAGATAAATGTCCAAATCTTCCACAAACATAACATCTTACATTCATTCTGCAATTTTCTGAATTATGACCAACTTTGTTGCATTTAGAACATTGATCGGTGGGTGTATTGGTTTTCTGATAATTTCTAGATCTACATTGATTTTCTCTATGATCATACTTGTTACAGTTAAAGCATTTGCCGTTAAATTTGTAAGTAGTAGGTTATCTTACCGGTTTGCTATGATCATTATTGTTTGCAGTACCAGAGCTTTCACCAACTTCAAAGCGAAGCCCATTTGTATCACCTTTAGGTTTCTGATTCTTCAGCATGTCACCAAGTTCTTCTAAACTTTTCTTGAATTTTTCTTTGTGATGATTTGCAGCAGTTAGTTCACTTTCCAAGATTCCTTTCTGTCTTATGAGTTCAGTTCTGTCATTTTGTGTGTGCATTAAATCTGTCTTCAACATATCATTTTCATGACTAAGTCTTGTGTTCTCATTTCTAGCATCATTTAGTCTTCTGGCCAAGTCTTCTTCATTCTTCTTCCTATCTTCAATTTCTTTACAAAATCTCATAGTCATATCCTGCATCTCATTCTGTGTTGTACTGATCTCTTGTCTTAGCTTGTTTACCAGATCATTAAAAGTTTCCTTTTCATCTCCCTCTTTCTGCATCTTCTCACAAAGTTCTCTTCTTTTATTCCTTGCTATAGTGTAATTCTCTTGAAGTGCTTGAATGATATCTTGAGCAGCCTTCAGATCATCTTCAAGTTTGATATTCTTCACCTTTTCTACATCAAAGTCTGAAAGAGCTATTTTCAATTGTTCTCTTAAGTTTTCCATCTCTATCGATTTCAAGATCTTCCTCAAGCTATTAGACTTCTAAAAATAGAGGACCAAGCTCTGATACCAATTGTTAGGATTCCCAAATATACTGAGAGGGGGGGGGGTGTGAATCAGTATCTAACCGGTTTATCAATTTACTTGAATTAAAACATGTAAAGCATGTCAATACAGTGTACCGGTAAATTAAAAGTGATGTAGTAAACAAGAAAAAAAAAAACCGCATGAAGAGCACACCATAACACATTAGTTTAACGAGGAAACCCAGTGTGGGAAAAACCTCGGTGGGATTTATGACCCACAATATTCACTTACTAGCCAATAAGAGAATATTACTACTACAATAGGGGCCTGCACATGCAGGAAGGCCACGTGCCTAGAGCTCACTGCTCAATTACAAAAGGAAGTCACACTAACTTACAAAAATGGATTATAATAATCCAATATCTTGTACTGCTTCAAAATAGAATCTGCTATGCCAGATCCAATACCGGTTTTAGCTCTGCTGCATACATAAACCCTTAACCTAAAATTCGCATATTAGATCTGCATTATTTCACCTATATCCTTATTACAAAATGTTCTACAATGATCTCATACATATATGAGTCATATTACAACTCGACATGTCGACTTACAATGATTTTACAATTAATTACAAAATATATTATCAACAAAATTATTGTCAACCTGGGTGCCAATATCCTTCCTTTCATTGTCGGTATTCTCTGTGCCAGTGTAGATTTTGTCGTTGCCGGTGCCGGTATAACTGTCTTGCCGGTATCATATGATTACAAGGTTGCCATCAATGACAAAACCTTCAATCACCTATAATTTCTCATTGGAGTGTGCATTTGCCAACAGAATGAATATCGGTCTGATATGCAAGTAGGTGTGGTATCAACAAGTAAACATGTCCACTGGTAAGCATGCAAGGGACAAGTAGAACTTAGAGCATGGCATCAGATCATATGAAGTCAAAAGGTATTTTGTCCTAACCGACCAAATAGAGAAGAGTATGGCTTGAAGGTTAACAAGTTATTGTATAACTAGTAGTATAAAGTGAACACCAATTGTGTGTTTGGTCGATGCCTAAGCCTAAACTGACACTGTGAACTGAGGTGGATGCCGATGAAGATGACACGTAGTATCCAGGTGGCTAATGTACAGTGGATGGTGAAGTGTGCATCGGTGAAATAGTTGTCGACTGATTCTGCATTTAATGTTGACTGCAAAAATCATGGCTGAGTTGCAGAGTATTACGACTTGAAGCAGATTGAAGGACGTCTCTTGGTGAGTTGATCAAAGTAGGACATCTGATCATCTTATTGACCTAGAGAAGAAAACTTATCGATCATTTATTATGATTGACAAAAAGCAGGGTTGTGTTTTCTAAAAATAGTAAACATGTATTGAAAGAAAAGATTTGGCGGTGCTATTTGTTTTTGTTGTAGGTTGCCAATCTCATATATGAGATATGATCTAATTTGATATGGATTGGGTTGCTGAAGAAAACCCTAGGACGCAAGGTTTGATTTTCTGTTTTGGCGAGAAAGCTTGATTATAAATATGCAGATTAAAGATCTAAGTTGATGATGCCATTTGACGGAGAAGAGCGTGTTTGAGTGAGTAGAGATTTGATTTGACCGAGTGTGATCAAAAAGATTGAAGCAACTGAGTATTTGAACTAGAACCTAGAGGAAAGCTTTAACCGACAAGAGGGGTTTAACTAGTAAGCTATTACAGAGTATAACAGTCAAGTGAACCGGTAGTGTTTGAATCGGGAAGAAGGCAACAGAGTGTGAATGAGTATAGAGTGAGGATCAGAGGAAGTCAGGAAGGTAGAGGTTGAACAAGAGAGGGGTCAGAGAGAGTGAATAGACAACTGATAGGTAAAGAAGTTGTGAGATAGAGAAGATTTAAAACTGGTAGAGAGTATAGATTGGAGGTGTTACAAAATCCATTTTTAATAAGGTGCACATTATTGTATAACCTTAATCTTATTGTATTTCACTAAGTGGATGCTTGGTGCAGGGGTTTCTGCTCCTTGAGTTGGTGCTCAAAATAGTGTAGGGATTGGTGCTCCTTTGGGATGGTGCCCATAAATTGCTAGGGGTTGGTGCTCCTTGGGTTGGTGCCCTAAACTATTATAAAATTGTTATTCCATTGTGAGGATAGATTGGAGCAATAGTCTCTAGCAACATTTCTCACCGAGGTTTTTCCCACATTGGGTTTTCCTCATAAATCCGGTGTTGTGTGATGCATCCTTTATGTGTGTTTGATTACTAGTGTTTTCATTACTTTTCCGGTTGCACACATATAGTTAAAAATTATTTATAATCACTGATTCACCCCCCTCTCAGTGATATCTTGTGTTCTATAATTGGTATCAGAGCCTTAGGTTCCCTACTGGTTAAATATTTCTCTAGCTTGGGTAGATCTTGTTTAAGAACACAATGGTAAGGAATGAATCCTCCTCCTCCAAAGCCCCCATGTTTGATGGAACCAACTATTCCTTTTGGAGAAGAAGAATGGAAACCTATCTATCCTCCCTAGGTTTTGATGTTTGGATGTCTGTTAAGAATGGGTATATTGTCCCTAGTGTTCCTCCTACAAATCTAGATGCTAAGAACGAGTATGAAAACAATGAAAAGGTTAAATATTCTATTCTCAGTGGGCTATCTGACAATGAGTTTGTTAAGGTTATGCACTTCTTATCTGCCAAGAAGACTTGAGATAAATTGTAGAGATTATTTGAAGGAGATGTCAAGGTCAAGGTGGCCAAGCTACAAACACTAAGAGGTCAGCTTGAAGGCTTGAAGATGAAAGATGAAGATAAGATTGTAGATTATCTTCAAAGAGTATATGAAAATGTGAACACCATCAAAGGACTTGGAGAGAATGTATCTGATGAAGTTATTATCAAATACTTAGATCACTCACATCTAAGTATGATAAAAAGGTCTTTGCTATAAAGGAAGCCAAGGGTCTAAAAAAAATTCAATGGATGAGTTATTCAGTTTCCTAATTGCTTATGAGATGAGGAAAACTGGTGAAGGAACTTCCAAGAAAGAGGATTCTTTCAACTCCACCAAAAAGGTTAAGGAAGAAATCGTTCATAGAGAATTCAGTGTAGACTTGGATACAGAGGTGGAAAAATTTGTAAGGAAGCTCAAAAGAGGATCCGGTAAGTATAAAGGAAAAATGTCTTTCAAATGTTTCAACTGTGGTAAAATAGGACACTTTGCTTCTAAATGTCCCTATGGTGAAAACGGTGGAGATGAGCAAAATAGCTCGGGCATATTTTTTGGTAAGGACAGAAAGCAGAAAACTTACCAGCAAGACAAAAGAAGTTATCGAGAGAAGAACAATCTATATACCTTTGAAGATGATGCTATAGATGAAGAAATTATATCAGAAGAAGGTTGCTATGAGGATGAAAGAGAAACAAATCTCTTGATGGAACTAGATGAACCAGTTGATGAAGATAATGAAGTTGAAGATATTGAAGCTGAAGTGGAATTGGAAGGTGAACTCATAAGTGCACTTGAGGAGTTGAACAAAACAAGAAGAGAACTCAAAAAGATTAAGTATGCTGCTACAGAAGATCAAGATTGTTTGAAGCAATCCCTGGATGAGTCCAAGAAAACAATTTTTGATCTACAACTCCAGTTGGAAGAAGCTAAGAGGATACGTGAAGTTACATCCTTCGATTTGATAAAGAAGTAAAAGGAGCGAGAAAATCTAGAAGAAAAAATTGTAAGGCTCGGAAAGGAGCTAGAAAAGAGAAAGGATGAATTGAAGATGAGAAGCAAGTATGAGGGCAACATTGAAGCCTTAAACAAGATGTTGAGAAAAGGGAAGCATTCAAAATATATTGGTGGTATAGGATTTAAAGAAGGATAGAGTTCAAACAACAAGGACACATCTGGTAAGAAGATACAATTCACTTCCTCAAGTGAAAGTAAAGAGAAACAAATCTTTACAGTCAACAAAGATACTAGAAAGAAGACCTATGCTAAAGCTACAAGAAATCATCCTGTGAAATGGAATGCTCAGAACCGGAAGGGTCACATGTTAAACTGGTATGCAAATCATAAAGGAAAGCTCAAGGTAGATAATTAAGGATTCACTAGAGTCAACAACATGAGAGGAAGAGATCCGGTAACACAAAGGTTTGTCGATCCAAAGCAACAAGACTGGTATGTACCTAAATTCCATGGTTACTGCTACCGATGTAATAAGTTTAAACATAGAATTGCTGATTGTAGACTGATGAATAATCCCTCTGTTAGTTTTGAAAGTAGAAATTCTTTTGCTGCACTCCAGGAGATGAATGTTGTGTGTTATAAGTGTAATGATTTAGGTCATAGGAGTTATGAATGTAGGAAAAATCTACCAGTATCCTACAATAGTTTTTCAAATTCATCATTTAATGTCAATGTAAAATGTTATAATTGTCAAAAGTTTGGGTAATTGTGAAACATTGAAAACTTAGAAAAACCAAGAAAAATAAGTTAGTACCGGATCACAAACCGGTAACAAAACCGAAACATGAAATTGCAACAGACAAGAAGAAAGAAGCCAACCCATTTTGGGTTGAGAAGGACAAGATTAATGCAGAATCAAGTCTGATTGTGCAGACTGCTTTGCATGCAAAAAGAAGAAACTTGTGGGTTGTAGAGAGTGGAAATTCCAATCACATGACTAGAGACAAAAATAAATTAATTAAGTTTGAAGATTAGAATGGAGGTTCACTAAGATTTGGAGACAACTCTTCCATAAAGATAAAAGGAAAAGGTACTCTAAACATAGATGGAAAAATGAAGGCACATGATGTATATTATATGGAAGGTTTAAAGGATAACTTACTTAATGTGAGTCAAATGTGTGATAAAGGACACAAATTCACTTTTGACTCTACCGGTTGCTAGATAAGAAAAGAGAGTACCAAACAAATTGTAGTAGAAGGAAAAAGGACAGATGAAAATGTGTACAACCTAAAAGAATGTTTTGAGTCCCAATGCATGATGGGACAAGTGGATGAGAGTTGGTTGTGGCACAAGAGATTAGGCCATATAAATTTTGATAATCTAGTTAAAGTAAGAAAAAAGGGCTCTATGAGACATATACCACCAATCATCAAACTGGTAAGCACATTTTGTGATGAATGTGTAAAAGGAAAGTAGACTAAGGTGACCTTCAAGACTAAAGAACATAATACTTCAAGGGCACTTTAACTTATGCATACTAATCTATGTGGACCAACCAGAACAAGAGCTCTAGCTTGTGAAAGATACTTCATGCTCCTCATTGATGATTTTTCAAGAATGACATGGGTCACTTTCCTACATGGAAAATCTCAAACATTTGAAAGATTCAATATTTTCTGGAAGATGGTTGAGAGGGGAAGTGGATGCAAATTGAAATGTCTAAGACCTGACCGGGGTGGAGAGTTCACATCAAATGAGTTTGAAACTTACTGTGAGAGACATGGAATTAGAAGATAGTATTCAGCTCCAAGGACACCACAACAAAATGGTGCTGTAGAAAGGAAAAAATAGACTATCAAGGAGATGGCAAGAACTATGTTAAATGAAGCAAACATACTGGATATATATTGGAAGGAAGGAGTTCATACTGCAATATATACTTTGAACTGGGTTCAACTAAGAAAAAACAACAGAAGGACACCTTATGAACTATGGTATGACCGGAAGCCATTAGTCAAATATTTTAAGGTGTTTGGAAGTAAATGCTTCATCAAGAGAGATGAGGATGGCTTAGGTGGTTTTGATTCTAGGAGTGATGAAGGTATCTTCTTGGGTTACTCAACTCACAACAAAGCATACAAATGCTACAATAAAAGACTTAGAAGAGTCATTGAGAGTATACATGCTAGAGTTGATGAAGATATTCATAAAGGCAGAAAAGAAAAAGTAAACCAGCATGATGTTTCATGTGATGAAGATGAAATGCAGTTAGAAAGTGAACCGAAAGAAGCACCTAACAATTCCCCTAACTGATATGTGCAGATAAATCACCCAGAAGAGAATATTATAAGTGATAAAAAATGATGGTGTACAGACAAGAAGAAGACTTGCCCGAAACAAGAAGAATAATTGCCTGAAACAAGAAGAAGACTTGCCCAAAGCTTTGTATGGTTTGAAGCAGGCTCCAAGAGCATGGTATTCAAGGTTAGATAAATATATAAATGAGTAGGGTTTCAAAAAGGGAAGTGCGGACAATAATCTATACATTAAAGTAGATGGGAACTGCATGATCATTGTGGTTGTATATGTGGATGACATAATTTTTGGAGGCAACAAGAACACTTTGTGCAAAGACTTTGCTGATAAGAACTTTGTTGATAAGATGCAGTCAAAATTTGAGATGTCAATGCTTGGAGAGTTGTCATACTTTCTTTGTGTCCAGATCTCACAACAAGATAAAGGGATATTTATCTCTCAAATCAAGTATGCAAGAGATATGTTGAAGAAGTTTCAGAGGGAAGACAACAAACTGGTAGGTACCCCCATGGTGATCGGTTGCAAGCTGAGAAAGGTTGATGACTCATTGGTAGTGGATCAAACACTTTATAGATCTATGATTGGCAGTCTGTTATATCTTACTAATTCAAGACAGGATATAGTGTAGGAAGTATGTATGGAGATCTATGGCTCAGGGGGAGTTCACTACCATACCTTTTGATTCTTGGACCATTTGATGGACATAGGGGGAGATTGTACTGGTTGAGTAAATGAAGAGTCTTGTGGTCTACCCTACCGGTAATAGGGAGAAAGTTTTCTGTTTGTGCCCTTTGTCATTGTTGTCAAAGAGGGAGAAGAAATTGGTTTGATAGTCGATACTATGTGTGTTGACATCAATGCCAAAGGGGGAGATTGTTGGCATTGTATTGTCATTGATGTCAACCGGTAAACAGGCTTGTCAAATAAGTTGTTGATTGACATAACTGCTAAGTTGTTGTCAATCGATAAACAAGAACAGAGAGGTGCTCAAGCCACTGGTACAGACAATTGGAGAAGATTCAGGTGTTGCAGTTCAGAATATATGTTCATAACATTGGCATGAGTCTGTGATTGAAACCGCATCAAGTTAGGTGAACCAAAGAGCACGTTTATAATTAACTGATATGTACTCTATGAAGAAGAATGAATACTGATTTGGTATGCAAGTAGGTATAGTATCAACTAGTAAACATGTCCACTGGTAAGCATGCAAGGGATAAGAAGAACTTAGAGCATGGCATCGGATCATATTAAGTGAAAAGGTATTGTGTCCTAACCAGCTAAACAGAGAAGAGCATGGTTTGAAGGTTAACCAGTTATTGTATAACCGATAGGATAAGATCGACCAGTAGTATAAGGTGAACACTGGTTGTGTGTTTGGTCGGTGCCTGTGCCTAAACCATCACAATGAACTTAGGTGGATGCCAACAAAAATGACACATAGGATCCAGGTAGCTAACATGTAGTGGTTGGTGAAGTGTGCATTGGTGAGGTAGTTGAGTTTGCATTAAATGTTGACTGCAAAATCATGGATGAGCTACAGAATATTGCGGCTCAAAGAAAACCAAAGGACATCTCTTGGTCAATTGATCTAAGGACATCCGATCATCTTGTTGACCTAGAGAAGGAAACTACTCGATCATTTATTGTGATTGACAAAAAGCAGGGCCGTGTTTGCGAAAAATAGTAAATGTGTATTGGAAGAAATGATTTGGCAGTGTTGTTTTTTTTTTTGCAGGTTGTCAATCTTAGAGATGAGATCTGATCTAATTTGATATGGATTGGGTTGGTGAAAAAACCCTAGGACGCAAGGTTTGATTTTCCATTTTGGTGGGAAAGCTTGATTATAAATATGCAAATTGAAGATCTAAGTTGATGATGCCAGTTGTCAGAGAAGAGAGTATTTGAGTGAATAGAGATTTGATCTGACTAAGTGTGATCAAAAAGATTAAAGAAACTGATTATTTGAACTATAACCGATAGGAGAGGTTTAACCAGCAAGAGGGTTTTAACTGGTAAGAAATAGAGTAACTGGTAAGCTATTACAGAGTATAATAGTGAATCAAACTGGAAGTGTTTGAATCAAAAAGTAGGCAGCATAACATGAATGAGTGAAAATGAGGATTAGAGGAAGTCAGGAAGGAAAAGGCTGAACAAGAGAGGGGCCAGAGAGAGTGAATGGACAACTGGTACGTAAAGAAGTTGTGAGACAGAGAAGATTTAAAAATGGTAGAGAGTATTGATTGGAGGTGTTTCAAAATCCATTTGTAACAAGGTGAAACTTATTGTATAACCTTTATCTTATTGTATTTCACTAAGTGGGTACTTGATGCAGGGGTTGGTTCTCCTTGAGTTGGTGCTCAAAATAGTCTAGGGGTGTGTGGTCCTTTGGGTTGGTGCCCATAAATTACTAGGGGTTGGTGCTCCTTGGGTTGGTGCCCTAAACTATTGTAAAATTACTATTCCATTGTGAGGTTGGATTGGAGAAATGGTCTCTAGCATCATTTCTCACCGAGGTTTCTTGCACATTGGGTTTTCCTCGTATATCTAGTGTTGTGTGATACATCCTTTGTGTGCGTTTGATTACTAGTGTTTTCTTTACTTTACCGATTGCACACATATAGTTGGAAATTGTTTATAATCACTGATTCACCCCTCTCTTAGTGATATCTTGTGTTCTAAAATAGGTTGGGAATAGGGATTTGCCTAAGTCAAACCTTGATTTAGGAATTAACCTTGAATGAAATATTGCAAATACAAAAATAAATAATGGAAAGGTATACCTTAGATCTAGTAAAACCAAATAATGATGCTTTGCTCCTTGAATGTAACCACATATGTTGTATGAAATGGCATGAACATGACAAAACCTTAATCACACACATATGCTTACATATGAATGATGCAATGTTGCTCCACAATGGATGAATGAAGAATATGCAGCCTTGAAGTTCTCTAGAAATGATTGATGATGAATGCTTTAATGCTTGAATGATAGATTGCTTGGATACATATTTTTTGGATGCCTTATGATTCTCTTGGTTATGAAAATGAGAGGGATGGACCTCCTTTTATACTTTCCTATCAAAAACCAACTTAATTTTTAGACATATGTAGACATGGAGATCACATTCCTGCTAACTTATTGTGACCATTGAGAGGGACCCAATTAAGGTCCTATTTAGGAGGACCAAGATGCCACGCTTTTGTCCCAATGAGGACCATGGCACCATGCCTTGGTCTTGCCCCATTTTAGGGCCATAATAAGAGGGATATGTGATGTGAAAAGTGGAAATGAGGCTATAATTGCATGATGTGAGCAGAATTAGGTCCTAGTCTGGCTTTGGGACATGAACGTTAAGATGAGGGCCCAAACGTGGACCAAATTGTAAGGGAGTACAATTTAGGAAGCTACATTCATATTGAGTTTAGTTACATAATTTTTTGATTTGAGAAATTAATTTATAAAATTAATCTTTAATGTACTTTCATTCATTGATTAATCATAATTTTCTTAGCTCACGTATTGCTTGAATAGGTGGTTTATTAATCATTTTATTTCTATCCAATATCCATGTGAGAAGAAATTGTTGACTCATGGATTCCCACGGTTTAAATACTAAATATGTGGAGCATGAGTTGTGTGTTGACTTATTCCCATATAGGTGTTGGCATGTTTGGTATAATTGATACACATGGAGAATGATGACTAAACTGGTAAAAGATTGTTTGAGATGACATAGTGATGAATAGATTGAGATTGCATGATGGATGACTTTGATTAGTTATTTATGTTGTCATTGATGGAAACTAATGTTTATTAATGTCTACTAGTTTTTACTTATGTTGTATTGTGTCATCTAAATCTTTTGGTCTATTGGAGAGAGCTTACCAGTAAATAATCAAGAAATTGAGAATTAGGACCTTAACCAGTAAATGAGTAAATATTTTGATTGTATCTAGCAATTGGTGATGATTGAGGCTTTGTGGTTTTGAATGCAAGTTTTTATCATTGTAACATGTATCTGAATGGAACCACATCATGTTGTGACAACTGAAAGTTACGTTTATAATTTCTACTGAGTTTTTCCCAGGGTTTAAGAAGGGTTTAAGGACCAGTAAATAATTCTCTTGACCGGTAATGATTTTTGGTTTGCTGGTGATCTACATTAAGTTCACATGTTGATGATAATGTGACACAAACCACATGATGTGTTTGAAAGATATTTTGGTGCATTTGAAGAGCGAATTTCTTGGGAATGTGCAAAGTGCTTAGCGGAATGAACTAAGGGTTTGACTTTGTACCAAATCGACTTGCTATGATGATTTATGATCATTCAATGGTTGATATTGATTTGTAATTGATTGTAATAATCCATATAATAATCTTTAATGAGTTGTATAGATCCGTGATGATCTATTTAGTAAGTCTTAGGGTTTTGATGCCGACCTAGTTGTAAAGGTTATTTATGTCAGTAAGGTTGATGTTTTGAAGTGTCGGTGATTTTGAGAAGTGTGTAAAGCCGAACTAGGGTGTGTGAGAAGATCTGCTAGAGTGATGTAGACTTATAACTTAATTGGATCCGATCAAGCAAGTAGTTGAATGCTTTACATAGATCATTCATTATTGTTCTCTAACAATTACAACAGTTAAAATCCCTTAACTGAGTAGGTCCTAACAGACTTCACATTGTAAAATCCCCTAACAGGGTGACTCAATATCTGAGTTCTAAATTCTCTTGGAAGGTTAATCCTAACATATCAAAGCTCCTAACAGGGATGAGGTAAATCCCTTAACTAGGTGACTCCTAACATTGTCTTCTCCTAACAGGGCATCATTGTAAGCTTCTAACCAGGCTTGCCTCTTAATAGGGTGCATTCTAAAAAAGTGCAAAATATTTGTGGGTACCACTTCCCACCATGGTTTTTGCCTGTTTGGGTTTCCACGTGAAAATCATGGTGTTCATATGGTGAATATTTTTTATGTGATGGTTTGCTTTACTTTCAGTTTATGCATGGTTAATGAGCACTTAATGTGCAACATTGATATATCAGTTCAGTAGATGTTTATTAGTAGATACCAGTATTGGTAAAGGACTCTAGTGTTGATCTATATTTGATTTGGTGAAATTTTTATGAGTTTGATTTTCTGATTTCAAATCATTGTTAATAATGATTGACCCCCCTCTCAGTATTAACTGGATCCTCTAAGATTAACAATTGGTATCGGAGTGTTGGTCCTCTATGTGCAGAAAGCCTAAAAACTTGAGGGAAAGATTTTTTGAAAGATGATGAAAAAGGAGGATCTGACTGATGAGAAGGCTTTGGTGTCTCACATGGATACCATCAATGAATGGCTAATAGATAGTGGTTGCTCACACCACATGACTGGTGACAAAAGTAAGTTCTTATCCCTTGAAGAGTTTGATGGAGGTGTTGTAAGATTTGGTAATAACTCTCCCTGCATGGTTAAAGGTAAAGGACCAATTTCATTAAATGGGAAGAGTAATATAGATGATGTCTTTTGGGTTGAAGGACTAAAACATAAACTCTTTAGTGTTTGACAGCTTAATGATAAGAGATATCTACTTGAACTCAAAAGTGGAGTGTGCATTATTCTTGGAAATAATGGAGAATTGATTGCTACTAGGAAGTAGACTAGAGGTAATCTATTTCATTTCAATACAAATGTAAATGATTGTTTGTGGTGAAGATTGAAGACAGCTGGTTGTGGCACAAGAGATTTTGTCATGTCAATTCTGATAATTTGATTAAAGTTAGTAAGTCAAGTATTGTGAGAGGTTGGCCCCAACTTGTGAAACTAGACAATGTGTTATGCAAGGATTGTTAGATGGGTAAGATGACCTCTATATCTTTTAAGAGTAAGTCTTTCTCTTTAGAGAATAGTCAATTTGGTTCATACTAATCTTTGTGGTCCAATGAGGACTAAGATCTATTTTGGTGATAAGTATTTTATGATCTGTACTGATGATTATTCCAAAATGATGTGGGTAACTTATATGAGAGACAAGTATGAGGCATTTAGTAAGTTTAAAGAATTTAAAACTCTTGTTGAGAAAGATATCGAGAAGAATAAAAAATGTTTGAGATCTGACCGAGGAGGTGAATTTACTTCTGATGAGTTTGTGAAGTTCTATGATGAGCAGGTAATTAAGAGGTAGATGTCAGCTTCTCAAACTCCACAACATATTGGGATAGCGGAGAGAATGAATAGAATAGTTGTTAAAGCTACTAGAACCATGATGATTCAAAGTGAAGTACCGAAGATGTTTTGGAGAGAAGTAGTCAACACTGTTGTTTATACTTTTGAACCGGGTACTTGTCAAAAAAGGTAATAACAAAACACCTTATGAATTATGGCATGGAAAGATTCCTAGTGTAAGTTATTTCAAAAAATTTGGGAGTAAATGTTATATTAAGAGAGATGATTACATTGAAAAGTTTGATACTAACTGTGATGAAGCTATTTTTCTTGGTTACTCTACAAAGAGTAAGGCATTTAATGTTAGGAACCTAAAGGGAAACTGAGAGGGGCGGTGAATCAGTTGTCAATTAATTTCAGCCTAATTATGACTTAATCAAACTTGATACTTAATACTGGTAAACCAAACTTAATGTCGGTTAACAGATTAACAGTTAATATCAATACCGGTGAAACTTAATGCGTAAAACAGAAAAAGAAACAACATCAACAACACATAAGATAAAGATTTTGATGTGGAAAGCCTGTAAGGGGAAAAACCACAGTGGAAAACCTTACACACAATCAGATGATACTATTGCACATAGTATTTGTATACAAATGGCGTCTGCACATGCAAAAAGGCCAATCGCCTAGAGAAAACTGCTCAAATGCGAGCTGGAATGACTATAGTAGGATGGTTAAATCCTAGAATAATGTACTTCTCAAAATAGCATATCCAATGCTCGATTCAGTACCGGTTAATCTCTGATAAACACCTTCAAACCTTCCTTGAACCTTCTATGATCTACTCATATGATCTTCAATATTCACTCATACCATGTTACAATACCATACCATAACCTTACATACCATATCCCATCTCACAAATGAGATCTTACATATATACAAAACCTAAGACCAAATGTGTAGGTTGGCTCACGAAGAATATTACAAATAATTCTTGATGTGATGCATCATGTCAGCTCAATACATTTACAAAAATATCCAATCAATAAAACATCTCCATAATGTGTTGTGTTGATTTGGAATAGATAATGCATACCGGTCCATAACCAAGACCAATTGGCCAATAACAACAAATATGTCAACCGATTAGACCAATAACCAAAACACCAAAACCAAGTATTCAAACCATGTCTTTGACATAATCAAGTGATCTCTAGATGATAACAAGTCATCATCTATGTCGGTGAACCATATAACCTGTCGATGAGCATATATTGGTGACTGTGCATAAGTCATTGATCTTTCTGGTGAACACAATGTATCATTTCAACAATAAACCAATATAACCATAGTGCCAGATCAATAATGTAGATCCCCAGAAGGATAAGTGTTGAGATCAATGACAAAACTAATGCAACACATCCATAATACCAATAATCTCCCCCTTTGGCATTGATGGCAACACTAGATGGAAAAAACATCTAAGTGCCAAAGCAGAATGCCAAAAACCAACAATCTCCAGAATAGATCAATATCAGAAATCAAAAACCAAAAATACAAAGAGTATATATCTCTCTCGCAATCAATAATGTCTCATAGATATCTCTCCCAAGAATGTTTTTCCATTAATCTCTCTCCCCCTTTGACATCAAATGCCAAATCAATTAAAAAATACTAGAACATACAACCAACTACTCCCCCTAAGAAGTAGCTCTCCTCCATCAAAGCCAGAAAAAAAAATTCTCTATTAGTTTTTGTCGGTTTGATGCCAAACTTTAATTGTCTAAGTCTCTATCAGTGAGGGTATTACCCCAAGCTACTCTCTGAGATATTAAAAGTTTTCCTTAGGCAAAGGCTTTGTAAAGATATATGCAATTTGCTCTTTAGTATTCACATAAACCAATTTTACTTCTTTTGCTTCAACATTCTCTTTCAAAAAATTATATTTGATAGAAACATGCTTAGTCTTAGAGTGAAATACCAGATTCTTTGATATATCAATTGCTGTTGAATTATCACAATAAAAGATTATAGGTTCTTTGCATTTTTTTTTTTAATAAGTAAATAGCTGCAGAGGGGAAACACCCTTGTATTAATCAAAATAAGAGAATACAAGGCCTGATTCAGTGAGAGCGGTAGGGGGAAAGAACGAGGATGAAAACCCCCTACCCTAGCTCTATTCCTTATACAAAAATACCAGCAATGGAGGCTGGATAAGTACAAAACATCAGATGCCAACCTCTGGAAGAAGATAACAGAGGCCTTTAAACAAAAAAAGACAATAACCAAAATAGAGAAACCAGAGAGAGGTGACAATCGGAGTCAAAGGGAGTCTTCAGAGTCAACATCCATAGGAGCATGAGCTGCATCCAAGACAATAGGGCATTCAGTGCCACAGTTTGAGTGAACCACTGATTTTGCCTTCTCCCTAGGGAGTCGGTAGTCATTTCGAAACCACTCCTCACCAAGATCAAACCCTCAGTCATTACCATCCACCAAATATCCATTCTCTAGAATCCCAAATCCATCAGCACCCTCTAACTCTTCATCTCGAAGAAATGTTGTCCTCCAATCCGACGTGAAGCCATTTTGAATGCTAGCCACCTTAAGCAAAAATTCAATATTCCTGGTAAAGGTAGGCTAGGTTGCTTGAAGAGCATCAAAGCCCAAAGAGTTCACAATCACAAACTTCCTCACCTCTGCTCTGTTTCCCAAGGACATATAGTAATTTTGGGGAAGCGATATTCTTAGGTTGGCATCAATATTGTCCAATGCAGCATCAATTTCCTCCAATAGGTGATGTTTAAACATCATTTGAGTTAACAGTTTTTCTCTCTACTTTCTAGTCCCCATGTATACCACCATTGCAAGGAAAAAGGCTAGAATATCAGTATTGGATCTGTACCTATGATAAGCCATAAGGAATTCCTTCCCCAGTATCCTTTTAGGATTGTGAAGAATAAGAGGGTGTCGAGAGTAGAGGACCTCCTACAGACGTCTGTCAGTGATTTCGCCCAGGAAGGCCATCTGTCGACAAGTAGCTTCAAGGAGAATTGGGGTCTCCATAGCAAGTCACCGAGTGAAGAAAGCAAATGTTTGATGGAAAAATGAGCACATTCCATTATTAAATAGAAAGTCATCAAACTAAGGGATATGACACCAGGCAAGTAGTTCATGCCAATTGAATACACAAACGCATGAAATGTCACTGTCCAAACATCTTCCGAGCCAAATCTCGACAACTTAATATCAACCAACTTTAACCATCAAGTAATTATAAGCAAATCTTGAAAGGATCTAGTCATAAATAGATATTAATTAAAGTACACTTATGTCCAATTTCCACGAGGCCCAAACTGACACCGACCAATGATGACAGTGTGCCACATCTCGGTGACAAGAAGAAACCTTCATAGGTAAACAAATCAATCGATTGATCAATCCACTAGAAACCACGACCATTAAGTTAAGAAAGAATAAAGTGGAAATCAGGGAGGCAATGCACCAGTTTGCACTACAACTGGTGGTTCAAATAGAGAGAAACTCAACTAGAAAGAGAAATGAGAATGCAACCGATAAGAAACTCAACCGGAGAGCACCCCAATCAATGAGATAGTCGGGACACCATGTCAACTGGTGGAGGCAATACTACCAATTAGCACCATCATCGATTGACCAATCAGAGAAACATCATCTGGAAGGAGAAGACAGTCAGTAGAGACCACTATCGACAAACTCAACTGAAAAGCACCATTACTAGAAAGATAAACGGGCCATATCAACTAGTGGGAGTTCAATAGAGGTAACAAACTAGTCAAAGAGACCCAGACAGAGAGCCAAGGTGGGGTCACCAATGGCTACCACCAATTTAGAGAGTCTATCAACCTCTCCATTACCTTTCCTATAGATGTGGCTAATCCAAAATTCATCAAAGGTGGCTAGCAGCACCAGAATTAGTTGAAGCCATTGGTTAGGGTGCCAACTAGGGATGTTGTTATAGTAGACTGCATTAACCAGATTTAATGAGTCTCCCTCCAAATTAATTCTCTACACCCCAAGCTCCTTCCCTAGCTGTAGTCCTCTTAAAGCCGCCCTAAATTCAACTTCATTGTTAGTGGAAACTCCAATCTTTTCAGAGATTTCTTTTATACAGATACCATCGGAGTTCCTCAATAAACACCTAATACCACTATGACCCGGGTTTCCTGCAGAAGTACCATCAAAGTTCACCTTGCACCACATAGGCTTTGGTGCTTCCCATTTAACTCCCACTCTTGGATTGACCTAGTCCACCGGGGTTTCCTTGCCAAAAAGTGGTGGAATGAGTAGATTTGGAAGAGATAGCTTAATCTTCCAATCCTATTCTATATACACATTTTTCTTTAATGATTTGGATTGAGCAACCTCATTCAGGAGCTCAGTCAGGTGGTTCTCAATTTTCCCACATAGAGACATTAAGCTCATCTCTTTACCCTGGAAAATTTTGCGATTCTTTTCTTTCCAAATTTCCCAAATTAGAAGAGATGGTAAAATATAAAGTAAATCAGCAAAAATAGCCTTTCCTACCAGTTTCAGCCATTGCAAAAACCACTCATCCAACCCTAGTGGGAAGGGGCCAAAGATTCTCAATTTTCCCATGAAATGCCACCAACAGTGGCTGGAGAACTTACAGTGGATTAGTAGATGATCTGCAGTCTCTTCATGCTCTTGACATAAAATGCAATTACTAGGTCCATTGATACCCATTGAATAGAGCCTTTCTTTAGTTAGAATCTTTTTTTGACAAGCAAACTAGGCAAAAGAGCCTACTTTGGGAAGGAGATGTCGGTGCCAAAAAAGATTAACAGGCCAATATTTTTTGTCTATAGCCACTTCTTTCAATTTGTAACCAAAACATACTTTGTATTTACCATCAGAGGAACCACACCACCTAATAATGTCCTTTTCAGGGGGAGGGAAAATAACCCTTTTGCTGAGAATGTTGGCAAACAAGTCTTTCTGATGCTGATCCAAGTCCAAGGGATCCAAGGAGTTCCATTTCCACTTAGTAATACCATTTTCTTGGATAGGATAACCATAATCACAGATATTGTGACCCCAGAGGTGACAAGTTTCTACAATAATATGTTACAGTGAAGGATTGAGACATAAGGCATCTTCACCAGCCCAAGAGTCAATCCAAAAGGAGGCATCCCTACCATTCATGACATCCTAGGTAACCTGATCACTTATGATGTCCCTGCTATCCACAATAAAATTCTAGATGGCTGAACCTCTGGGGGGGTTGTTTATAGTGAGAATCCTTTTTGGCTCTAGGGAGTCTAGATATTTATGTTTTAGAAGCCTTGCCCATTTTTGTTTACCACCATTGCAAATTTCCCAAACCAATTTTGCACCCATAGCTAAATTCATAATTGAGATTTGTCGAATGCCAACATCCCTTGCCTTTTTTGGTTGACAGATCTTTTCCCAAGCCACTAGAGGAAATTTCCCTTTGTCATCCAAACCATTCCAAAGGAAATTTCTCATTATAGAGATCAATTCATCTTCAATTGCCATCGGTAATCTTAGACAAACTATGGAAAAAACCGGTAGCGTAGAGAGAACCAATTTTATCATCGTGAGTTTCCAAGTAGAGGATAACCACTTGCCTTTCCAAATTGCAAGCTTGGATTTGCACTTGTCAATAAGATGCTTCCAATAGTAATTTTTGTTACTGCCAATGAAGAGGGGGGTTCCAAGAAATTTCCCTAGGAAGTTTGCAACTCTGAGATTAAGAATCCTTGCTAAGACACCTTGCAAGTTAATCGATGTGTTGACAAAAAACACTTCAGATTTGTGCCAATTGATTTTCTGCCCAGAAGCCATAGAGTAATCATCGAGGCATGATTTAATTGTTCTTGCCTCTCTTCTACAAGCCAAACCAAACAGAATGGTGTCATCGGCAAATTGCAAGTGAGTCATTTTTTCAACCCCTATTGCTACATTGACTCCAATCCATCGATCATCTTGTTGAAGAGCTCTTATTTATCAACCTAAGACTTTAGCCATTATGATAAACAAAAATGGTGACATTGGATCACCTTGTCATATTCCTCTCGTTGAGGAAAAGAAGCCATGAGATGAGCCATTAACCAAAACGGAGAATTTGGGGGAAGATAGACAACTCGTGACCCATGTGATCCATTCCTTGAAAAAAACAAATTTATTTAGTACATCAATTAAGAAACCCCTGTCCACCATATCATAAGCTTTCAAAATATCTAGTTTTAAAATTATGAAGGAATCCTTGGTTTTCGTGGCCATGTGAAGCGTTTCCTGGGCAATGATTATGCCTTCCACAAGGGATCTTCCAAGGGAAAATCCACTTTGTTCACCTGATATGATGTGTTTAAGGAGGGGCTTCAATTTGTTGACTATGATCTTTGTTACAATCTTATAGACCATGCTGCATAAAGCAATGGGCCTAAAATCACTCACTTGTTGAGGGTTTTTCTTATTCGGTATTAAAGTAAAAAAGTGTGATTAATAGCACCTACCATAGTCATTTTCTTTCTTGATTCTTCTACTGCAAGATGTAGATCTTGAGTGATGATATCCCAGAATTGTTGGAAGAAAGCAGTGGGGAAGCCATCAGGGCCAAGATTTTTATCAGGTTTCAGCTGGAAGGTAATTTTCCTTACTTCATCAATTGAAATAGGATTAAAGAGAGTTGTATTTGGACTATCAGATATTATGGATGGGATTGAGTTAATAATTTTGGCTTTTGCTTCATGATCGATCTGGTGACCACCATTCAATAAAGAATCAAAGAATCTTACAACTTCTTGCGCAATGTCCTCATAGTTCCTGACAGTGTTTCCATCTAGTCTCATAATCTCCGATATTTTTTTTCTATTACGAATGACAATGGCTGATTTGTGGAAGAATTTGGTGTTTTTGTCACCTTCCTTAAGCCATAACTCCCTTGATTTTTGATGCTAATGGATTTCCTCACACTGAAGGATTTCATTTAGATCAGATTTGAGAGTATTTTCTTTGTTAAATAAATCCTCAGTCATACTTGAAGTAATAACAAAATTGGTTATTTCTTCCAACTTAGCCTTAATTCTTAATTCCTCCATATGAATATTCTTGAAATGGCTCTTATTCCATTCTTTGATCTTAACCTTAATATAGTTGAGCTTCTTATTGAGTATGAATAATCTCGAATGGTTCCCTAGAACCAATGCATTCCACCAAATAGATATAAGATCATATAGCTTAGGCACTCTGAACCACATTTTCTCAAACTGGAAAGGAGTGCCTCCCTCCGCTTGTCCCATGGCAACCTCTAGACAAATCGGGTAGTGATCTGATCCAATAAGAGGGAGAATCGATGACTCTAATGCTATATTTTGGCCTAGCGAATCACCAATAACAAGAAAGCGGTCTAGCCATTTAGAAATATTGGTAAAACCCTATCTGTTGTTTGTTCATGTGAAAACTCCATTTTTTAGGAACAATGTCTAGTAGGTGATTCTTCTCAACAAATTCCAAAAATTCTTTCTAGGCCAGATGAGTCCTCTGAATGCCCCCACTTTTCTCATTGTTGGAAAGGATCGCATTGAAGTCCCCGACAACCACACAACTGCCATCGGTAATACTACTAAGTCTGATGGTTAAGAGATCCCAGAGAGCACATTTATCACCAGCAGAAGATGGTCCGTACACATTAAAAAGATTGAAATTCTCATTCCGTCCAAGGATGGTTACCAGACAATGTTGCCAATACTTATCTTCCCCAACAAGAGAGATCCTAACAATCATGGGATTCCAAATGATTCCCAAGCAACTAGAGGCTCCATCTGATTGCCTAAACAGACCATTCCACTATTTCCAAACTCTCATTTTTGCATCAATCTCAACCTTACTCTATTTAGTTTCTTGTAGTAGCCAAATATCTCCTTTGGTGTCATCAATCTAGTGCTTAATCAAGCGCCATTTTTTAGGGGCATTGATGCCCCTGACATTCCAAGATAGGAGTTTTATTGCTTCTAGGGAAGGGCATTTCCCTCCCCTAAATTAAGTTTGGTTTGACCACTAGCAGCACCAGCCATTACTAGCATTAATTTTTTTGACTTGCGCCCATGCACTCCTTTTCACTTAAAATTTAGTTTGTCAATAGTTGAATCTGATTTCCCAAAACGTTTTATAGTATCCTCCAATATAAGATTAGAGTCAGGTTCAAAGTCTTCATCCCCCTCTGAGGAGGAAGACTCAATTTCACCATCTTCCAATTCAATACCTAGCGAGGAGAAAATCTTACCTCCCATCTCCCCTAGAGTACGATCCTCCATACCCTGAGTGTGAATTTTGCAATCTTCAATTACCAGCTGATTCCTAGGCACAAGAGGAGAGGGTGGTAGCTAATCTACTAATTTGTATTCAATATCCGCATGTAAGGTTTTAGTCTTTTCCAAAAGCATGAGACGATCTTGTTGGCTCTCACTTTGACCAAATGAGGGAGGAGCTATGTTCAAAGGGGTTGCCTTAGTCAATGGAATATTCTCATTATCATGAGTTTTGTTGCAAAAAACCTCCCTGGTATCAGTGGAGATAGGAGGTTCCGATTGCAGATTTTCTTCAATAGGAAATTACATATAGGAATAACTTCTTTGTATCATAGCCGAAACATCACAACCTATGCTAGTGTGATCCAAGGAGAAGCATTTAGGACAAATATGCAACTGATCTTCTCTATCAATCTTTTGGATCCAGATCTTCCCAACACTAATAATTTTGACTTCATCAGGGATCTTGATGATTTGATCTGTGCTAATGCAAATTCTAAGGAAGCTTCCCCATATTTTATCCTCCAAAATATCATCAACCAATACAAATGTGCCAAGGTTTTTTCATATATCCTTAATGACATCAATGTGCCAGTAATTTGAGGGATAGTTGTAGAGTCTTATCCATACCTTACTATTTGGTAATACATGAGTTCGGGGATTGAAATTGGGCTGCCAATCAATGATGTGAACTTCAATGCCATCCAAGATATATGGACCTTTGTTTTTAGCTTGCCATTTCTCATCATTGCTCATAAATTCAATCATAAAGAAATCATTAGGGATAATATTGATGTTAATATCCTTTCCCCACTGTGCTCTACACCAGTATTCAAAGTTGTCCTTAACCCATTTTCTACCACCCCACTTGATGAAAAGGCAAAACTCAAGCAAACTCAACCTAGCAAAATTAATTTTATTTTCATCCAAAAAGATGGTAGGTCTTAAAAATTTTCTTATCAGTTTAGGATGCCAAGGTCAATGAGGGAGGAAGGTCCATCTTCAGAAGTCAAGGTTTCTCTCTCGGTCCGACCAAGGGTTCCAATTTTTAGGATGGAAGTTAGATCTCCAAAACCTGGATTGGTCTACCCTTGAGTTATCTTGCCTGAAGCACCCATTCCACATTTGGAAATTACCATGAGCTTTTAGAGGGACCAGATTGGGTTCAAAGTGAGGACTGCCTTTCTCAATTGTCATGCCGAGGATGCTAGATTCAGGCGATGGTTGCCAATTTTGGGGGAACTCGAAGGCAGGATGCTTGGCTTTGTGAAACCAACCAAGTTGTTATTCCAAATAAAACCATTTTCCTTCCATTTATGTGGGTCAATAGGGCACTAGTTACCACTCAAATACGGATTTCCATAATTCATCCACAGTTTGAGATATCTGTCACCTGTGAACATGTCTTCTTTCCCAGAATTAGCTGGTTTCTAAGTAGGTTGCAATCTACCTATTTCAATAGGAAAGGAAATATTTGCTTCACTTCTCCATGATCCAACCTTCGTGGCCTGAATGTCAGATCTTCGCACATCGGTAATCTTGCTCCTATCACCACTGCCTCTCCTACTGCCTTCAAACGCCACCATGATAAGCTGATATATCACATATATTTAATTATTATAAGTTCTTTGCATTTTACCTTTATGTCCTTCAACATTTGCTTAATCCATAATACCTAAGTATAATTAGTTGTTGCTACAACATAATCTGATTTTGCTATTGATAATGATGTACAAGTTTTCTTCTTCCTTAACCATGAAATCAATTTGCTATCGAGAAAGAATGCTCTGCCAGTGGTACTCTTTCTTTCATCTACATATCCTGCCCAATTTGTATCAGTAAATGCACATAAATAAAAAAATTTATCTTTAGGATACCATAAACCAAGATTTGTTGTGCCTAGTTGATACCAAAAAATCCTTTTTATTGTTGATTCATGATTTTCTTTAGGATTACTCTGAACTATTGAAACAATACATACTGCATTCATTATATTAGGTCTTATTTGTGTCAAATACAATAAACCTCCAATCATAGATTTGTATCTTGTCAGATTAACAAGAGCTGAATCATCCTTCAATGTCAATTTATCAATTGTAGTCATAGGAGTAATTACCGGTTTAGAGTTTTCCATACCAAATTTCTTCAGTAGTTCCTTCAAGTATTTTGTTTGACATATGAATATACCTCTATCAGTTTGTGAAATCTGCAATCCTAAAAAGAATTTTATCTCCCCAATCATAGACATTTCAAATTCTTCTTGCATTTTGTTAGCAAAGTCCTTACACAATCCATCTTCTCCTCTAAAAATGATATCATCAACAAAAACTTCAATAACCAAGATGTCATCATTAGTCACTTTGAAATATAAGTTGTTGTCAGCATTACCTTTAGTGTAAACAAGCTTCAAAAGATATTTGTTCAATCTAGCATACCAAGCTCTAGGAGCTTGCTTCAATCCATACAAAGCTTTCCTTAATCTGAAAACCATATCTTTAACATTTGTCAATGAAAATCCATCAGGTTGTTGAATGTAAACTTCCTCTTCAAGATCACCATTCAGAAATGCACATTTTACATCCATTGATATACTTTATAGTTCTTATGAGCTGCAAATGTAAGAAATAATCTAACTACCTCAATTATAGCTACCGGTGCAAAGGTTTCATTATAATCAATTCCCTCCTTTTGTGAATATCCTTTACACACTAATCTTGCTTTGTTCCTGATTACCTTGCCATCTTCATTAAGTTTATTTTTGAATACCCATTTAGTTCCAATTACATTTTTGTCTTTATGCCGGGGAACTAATGTCCATGTATTGTTCTTTTTAATTTGTTCTAATTCATCTTCCATTGCTTTTATCCAATGTTCATCTTGACATGCTTCAATAATAGATGTTGGTTCAATTTGAGAAATTAAACACACCTCTTCATTTGCCAGTCTTCCTCTAGTCATAACACCTTGATACTTATTCCCAATTATTTGATTTTCTGAGTGATTCAGTCTTACATACCTGGGTTTATCCACATGTTGTTGTTCTTCAGTCATTGTGGAATTCTCTGATGATGCCGGCGTGATTGGATCCACATTCTATATTGGTGCATGCTGTATTGGTTCATTTATGATCATCTCAACTATCAGTTTAGAATCTATAGACCTTGAATTTCCTCTAAAGTGTTCATCTATCTTCACATTAGCACTTTCAATGATCTTCTCCAATCTTTTATTAAAACATCTATATGCCTTTCTCTTAGATGAATAACCAACAAATATTCCTTCATCACTTCTAGGATCAAATTTACCAACATACTCATCTCTCCTAATATAGCATTTGCTTCCAAATATTCATAAGTATTTAAGAGTAGGAGTATTACCAAACCATACTTCATAAGGGGTCTTACCGGTTTCACCTTTGATGTGAACTCTATTGAAAGTGTAAGCCATTGTATTCACTACTTCTCTCCAGTACACATTAGGTAGATTTGCTTCCAATATCATGCTTCTTGCTGCTTCCAGAATAGTTTTGGTCTTCCTTTCTACAATTCCATTCTGTTGAGGTGTCTAGGGTGTTGATAGTTATCTTTTGATTCCATTCACTTCACAGAATGCATTAAATTCCTTAGATATAAATTCGCCTCCTTGATCAGATCTTAAATATTTGATTTTCTTACCAGTTTCATTCTCTACCATTGCCTTGTATAACTTGAATTTTCCAAAATCTTATGATTTCTCCCTGAGAAAAGAGACCCAACACATTCTAGAATAATCATCAATAATTAGCATAAAGTATCTATCTCCCTATAGACTTCTTATTCTTGTTGAACCACACAAGTCAGTGTGAATTAAATCAAGAACATTACTGGATTTCTCAGAAATACTCTTAAAGGTTGTTCTAACTTGCTTTCCCATTTGACATTCCTTACATACTAGATTATGAGGTTTCACAATCTTAGGTAAATCCCTTACTACCTTAGTTGAACTAATCTTTACAATGCAATCAAAATTCACATGACAAAGTCTCTTATGCCATAACCAACTTTCATCAATATGTGCAATCAAACATGTCTTATCATTGCTGTTCAAATGAAAGACATTGCCTTTAGTTTGATTACCGGTTGCAATCTCCAATCTAGTTATGTTCATGATTTTGCATTTACCATTCTTGAATTGTAACTGAAATCCCTTTTCAAGTAATTGACCAACACTCAAAAGATTATGCTTCAAACCTTCAAAATAATAAACATTGTCAGTATTGTGCTTACCATCCAAAGATATAGTGCCTTTTCCTTTGATTAAACAAGCTTTATCATCACCAATTCTTACTAGACCTCCATTATATTCCTAAAAAGATAAGAATTTACTTTTATCACCGGTCATATAATGTTAACATCCACTATCAATAATCCATTCATCTTTTTCCTCAATTTTAGCTGCCAGGATCTGCTCTACCAGTGGGACAGTAGGTGTCAGTTGATATTCTTTTATTGCAGTGAAATCCCATCCATTGTTTGTCGGTTCTTCATCAGAATCATCTGTAAGTCCTTCATCAGCATAGTAACAAGATTTATCTTTGTTCTTCTTAAATCTGTATCTCTGATATTCAGGGTTAGGCTTATATGTTCTTTTTGCTTCCTCTCTCAATCTTGCATGTCTATCAGAATATCTAGATGCTATATGACCAACTTTAATTGTAGTTAAAACATTTAAACAGTGCTTTACCTTCATACTTACTTCCAACTGGACCTTTAGGCATTTTCCTTGTAAATAGTGCTTCAAGTTCTTCCAGTTCTTCATTTTCCCTTATGATATCTTCAAGTTCTTTTGCATAAAGTGCTTTCCAATCAGATTTGTCAGATGATGATGATGATGCTGCAGGTGATGATGCTTTGAAGGCCAAATCAGTCTTAATTGTAGCAACAAGACCAAATTCCTCAAGCTCAAATGCTGAAAGTTTTCCAACCAAGGTATCTCTAGATACTGATGTATTAGGCATTGTTCTCAACTCATTAATAGTAGTTACTTTCATTTTTTATGCTAGTGGAAAAGCTCTTAGAAATTTAAAAACATTTTCATCTTCACTTAAGGATCCTCGACAACATTGTATTCCTAAAACAATTTCATTAACTCTTTCCATAAAAGCTGAAATTCTTTCATCTTCTTCCATTTTTAAATTTTCATACCTGACCCGATAACATTCAAGTTTTGCAATTTTGATAGTGGTATCTACTTCATTTAATGTCTCCAATTTATCCCAAATAGCTTTAGCAGTAGATCGGTCTAATAATCACATGATTTGTTGATTTGATAATGCACTCAAAAGTGCTTCTCTTGCTTTGCAATTATTTTCTTGATCTTTACCCAATGTTGGTGGATTAGGTTGATTCAAAGTAGGACCAACATATCCATTCTTTGTAACTTCCCATATGTCTCTTCCAATGCAATTTAGATATGTCTCCATTATGATCTTCCATATACCATAGTTAGTTCCATCAAGTTTAGGATTGTCCTTCCTGAAAATGTTAGTTGCCATAGGATCTCCTCAAGTTGTTAGGCTTCTGCAAAAAAAGGACTTAGCTCTGATACCAATTGTTAGGAACCGGAAGCACAATTGAGAGGGGGGGTGAATCAGTTGTCAATGAATTTCAACCCAATTATAACTTAATCAGACTTGATACTTAAGACCGGTAAATCAAACTTAATGTCGGTTAACAAATTAATAGTTAATATCAATACCAGTGAAACTTAATGCATAAAACAGAAAGAGAAACAACATCCACAACACATAACACAAAGATTTTGATGTGGAAACAGGGGAAAAACCACGGTGGAAACCTTACTCACAATTGGATGATACTACTGCAGATAGCACGTGTATACAAATGGGGCTTACACATGCAGAAAGGCCAATCGCCTAGAGAACACTGCTAAAATGGGAGTCACAATGACTACAGTAGGATGGTTAAATCCTAGAATAATGTACTTCTCAAAATAGAATCTCTAATGGATTCAGTACTGGTTAAGCTCTGATAAACACCTTCAAACCTTCCTTGAACCTTCTCTATTGTTTACTCATATGATCTTCAATATTCACACATACCATGTTACAATACCATACCATAACCTTACATACCATATCCCATCTCACAAATGAGATCTTACATATATACAGAACCTAAGACTGAATGTGTAGGTCGGCTCACTAAGAATATTACAATTAAATCAATTACAAATAAGTCTTGATGTGATGCATCATGTCAGATCAATACATTTAAAACAATATCCAATCAATAAAACATCTCCATAACGTGTTGTGCTGATCTGGAATAGATAATGCATATCGGTCCATAACCTAGACTAATCTGCCGGTAACAACAAATAGTCAACCGATAAGACCAATAACCAAAATACCAAAACCAAGTATCCAAACCATGTCTTTGACATAATCAAGTGATCTCTAGATGATAACAAGTCATCATCTATGTCGGTGAACCATATAACCCATCAGTGAGCATATATTGGTGACTGTGCATAAGTCACTGATCTTGCCGATGAACATAATGTGTCGGTTCAATAGTAAACCAATATAACCATAGTGCCAAATCAATAATATAGATCTCCAGAAGGATAAGTGTTGACATCAATGACAAAACTAATGCAACACATCCATAATACCAACATTTGAATATTATAACAAGAGAACAAGAAGATCATTGAGAGTGATAATGTGAAGATAGATGAATTCTCTGAGAAATCTAGAGAGACCAGTAGGATCCGAGCCTCAGAAAGATGAAGAACGACTTGTGTTTATAGAACTGGAAGTGAAGAAGACTGATGAGAAAAATGTTACAGAAATAGGTGGTCAACCAGTAAATGCAAAGATTGATGAAGAAGATGAAGGACATGAAGCAGGAAGCACAACACTAGAATCAGCTATTCCAAGGTATGCCAGGGTAAATCACTTAGAAGAACAAATAATAGGAGATAAAAATGTTGGAGTACAAACAAGGAGGAAAATCAGAGAAAATTCTTGTTTGATTTCTACTATTGAGCCGAAAATAGTAAGAGATGCATTAAAGGACGATGACTAGATTAATGCAATGAATGAGGAGTTGGATCAGATAGAGAAGAACAAGACATGGACACTTGTTCCCAGACTGGAAGACAAGAATGTGATTGGAACTAAATGGGTCTCTAGAAACAAGTTAAATGAAGAAGGCAAGGTTGTGAGAAATAAAGCAAGATTGGTTTGCAAAGGCTATGCACAATAAGAAGGAGAAGATTATATTGAAACCTTTGCACCTATGGTGAGATTGGAAGGAGTAAGAATGCTACTTTCTTATGCTACATTTAAAGGATTTAAAGTCTATCTGGTGGATGTTAAATCAACTTTTCTTAATGGCATCCTTGAAGAATAAGTATACATAGAACAACCAGATGGATTTTCTTTGTCTGAAGACAAAGATATGGTTTGCAAACTACATAAGGCACTGTATGGATTGAAGCAGTAACTGAGAGCATGGTTTAAAAGGTTGCATGCACACCTCACCAAGATAGGATTCTAGCATACCAATGAGGACAGTAACATATATCTAATGATTGATGGAGAGAAAGTATTGATAGCTGAAGTATTTGTGGATGACATAATTTTTGGTGGTAATGATGAAGTATGCATGGATTATGCTGAGATGAAAAAGTAATTTGAGATGTCTCTTACGGGTGAAATTAAAATTTTCATTGGATTGCAGGTCTAGCAATTGGATGGTGGAATTTTTATCTATCAAAGTAAGTATGTCAAAGAGGTGTTAAAAACATTTGGCATGGAGGATTGTAGACCGATTGGTACTTCAATGGTGACAGGTTGCAAGTTGTCTAAACAAGATTATTCACCATCTATTGATGAGAAAGAATAGAGGTCTATGATTGGTAAATTGCATTATGTCATTCATAGTAGACTAGATATTTCACATGCTATTGGATTGGTTGCTAGATTTCAAAAGAATACCAAGGAGACTCACTTGGTAGCAGTGAAAAGGATATTTCGGTACCTAAAAGACACAGTAGATTATGGTTTATGGTATCCTTATAAAGGAAATATTTCTTTGAATGTGTTTACTGATGCAGATTGGGTAGGCAATGTTGATGACCAAAAAAGCACTACCGGTGGAGCTTTTGATCTTGGAGGCAAATTGGTTACTTGGATAAGTAAGAAACAAACTTCTGTTTCTCAATCAACAATAGAGGTGGAGTATGTTGCAGCATCAATGAATTGCACACAGACAATATGGATGAGACATGTGCTTGAAGGATTTAGATTTGATATGTCTAAACTAGTAACTACTTACTATGATAATACTAGTGCAATTAATATTTCAAAAAAACATGTGTTACATGCAATAACAAAGCACATAGAATTGAAATATCATTTTCTAAGGGAAAGAGTATAGGAAAAACAAGTCAGAATGGAGTATGTGACAAGCAAAGAGCAGCTAGCAGAAATTTTCAAAAAACCATTGCCAAAGACAACCTTTGAGTATCTCAAAGGTAAATTAGGGGTCAGACCCCTAATCAAAATGAACTAAATGCAAGATGCATCAATCCAATTGGCTTCATGACTATTTTTCACTTCGGATTGATGAGATGTAGGCTAATCCGTAGGGGGACAACTTAAATGAGTTTGGAGACATGTTGAAGAAAATAGTAGCAAATTTGATGATTTGTGATTCTTATGCACCTTTGGCATTGTTTTCAAAGGGGGATAAGAAATATAATTAGTCATAAGAGAAGAAATATGATCAGGACGAGAAGATGTGTAATTGAAGATAAAGTGTAATCAGCAGATGAGGTTCAATAGAGAAGAGAAGACTTGTAGAGAAGGTCCAAAATAGAGCGGAATAGTATGAGTTGAGTATGTTGATGTTTAGTGTTGCCATCAATGCCAAAGGGGGAGATTGTTGGCATGTTTTCCATAACTGATACAGATGGAGAATGATGACTGAACCGATACAAGACTGTTTGAGATGACATTGTGATGAAGATATTGAGATTGCATGATGGATGACTTTGATCAGTTATTTATGTTGTCATTGATGGCAACTAATGTTTATTCATTTCTATTGATGTTTACTTATGTTTTATTGTGTCATCTAAATATTTTGGTCTACTAGAGAGGGCTTAACAGTAAAGAATCAAGAAACTGAGAATTAGGACCTTAACTGGTAAACAAGGAAATATTCTGATTATATCTAGTGATTGGTGATGATTGAGGCTTTGTGGTTTTGAATGCAAGTTTGTATCATTGTAAAATGTATCTTATCATAACTGCATCATGTTGTGACAACTGGAAGTTATGTTTATAATTTCTATTGAGTTTTTGCCAGGGTTTAAGAAGGGTTTAAGGATCGGTAAAGAATTCTCTTGACCGATAATGATTTTTGGTTTGCTGGTGATCTACATCAAGTTCACATGTTGATGAGAATGTGGCACAAACCCTGTGATGTGTTTGAAATATGTTTTGGCACATTTGGAGACCAGATTTCTTGGGAATGTGTAAAGTGCTTAGTGGAATGAGCTAAGGGTTTGACTTTGTACCAAATCAACTTGTTGTGATGATTTATGATCATTCAATGGTTGTTATTGATTGTAATGATCCATATGGTGATATGTAATGAGTTGTAAATATTTTTGATGATCTATGTAGTAAGTCTTAGGGTTTTGATGATGACCTAGTTGTAAAGGTTATTTATGTCAGTAAGGTTGATGTTTTGAAGTGTCAGTGATTTTGAGAAGTGTGTGAAGCCGAATCAGGATGTGTGAAAAGATATGCCAGAGTGATGCAGACTTAGAACTTAATTGGATTTGATCAAGCAAGCAGTTGAGTGTTATACACAAATCATTCATTGTTGTTGTCTAACAATTAGAGCAGCTAAAATCTCTTAACCAGGTAGATCCTAACATGCCTGACATTGTAAAATCCCCTAACAGGGTGACTCCATATCTGAGTTCTAAATCCTCTTGCGAGGTTGATCCTAACAAATCAAAGCTCCTAATAGGGCTAAGGTAAATCCCTTAACTGAGTGACTCCTAACAATGTCTTCTCCTAATAGGGCATCATTGCAAGCTTCTAACTAGGCTTGGCTCCTAATAGGGCGCATTCTGAAAGAGTGCAAAATATTTCTCAAGTACCAATTCCCATTGTAGTTTTTTTGTATTTGGGTTTCCATGTGAAAATCATGGTGTTCATATGGTGATTGTTTTTGATGTGATTATTGGCAATTGACACTCATTGGATTCATTTTTTTGTCATTGATGGAAACAAGATATGATGGAAGTCATAAACCGGCACTAGGAAGCATATACCAGTAGATACTGGCTTTGGAGCATTTAGGGCTACACCAGCACTAACACCGGCACCGAAATCAACAATTCTTTGGAAGCCAACATCATGGAGGATTTACTTAAATCATTTTGCAATTATTATTGTTAGGTTTGACATTTTTGTAAATTTATTGCAAGCCGACATAAGGCATATCATTTGTAATAGGTATATAGATCGGTCTGCTAGGTTATTTTGTGATAGAGCAAGATTTATGATATGCATGGATATAGGAGAATATAGCAGAACTATATGAAGAAAAATATATATATGAAGATCATTTTGTATGCGAATGCTATATCATGCAATGATTTGTAGGTATCTTGGAAAGCATTCTTGGAGGAGAAGTGATACTGGTAGTAGTTTAGAGTTTATGAACCGGTACAAAGCAAAACTAGAACTGGAACTCTATTTGGCATAGCAGATGCATTCTTGAGTTCATTTTCAATTATTTACTTTGGCATAAAGCTTGTAGTCAATGAAGCTCTTTAGTGATGAGCAGTATGCTCTAGGAAATGTGTCTTCCTGCAAGTGCAGACCCCTATTATATTTAATATCTTTTCATATGGCTAGTGAATTGATATTATGGGTCACAAATCCCACCGTGGTTTTTCCTCATTAAGGTTTTCCACGTATAAAGTTTGTGTGTTATGGTGTTCATTTGCTTCTTGTTATATGCTTATTTGTTTACCAATATATATGCATGGTCTAAAAAGTTAAAAACTATTCATTCCAGCAGAACACAGATTCAACCCCCCTCTTAGTGTTCTTAGATCCCAACAATTGGTATCAGAGCCTAGTACCTTGGAAGAAGTTTAACAACTTGAGGAGGATCCTGAAACTGAAATCTTTGAACATGGCTATGGAGAAGAAACTTGAGATGGCTCTTGAGGATTATGATGCTGAAAGGATGAAGAACTTGAAATTGCAAGATGAATTGAATTATGCAAATGAATTCATTCTTATCTGGCAAGAAAGGTTATCATCTGCTCAAGCCAAGAGAAAAGAACTTTTGCAACAACTAGATGATGGGGAGAAAAATTCTCTTAAGGAACAATGTCAGAAACTAAGTCAAACAAACATGCTCATAAAGAATGAAATGCAAGATATGACTATGATGTTATCAAATGATATTGAGGATAGAAAGAAGAAGGAATATAATATGGTTATATCTCTGAAGAACAAATTTGATGAATGTGGTAGATTGACTCATGAGAATAATCTGTTGAGAACTGATTTGGCACACTCTTGGAACAATTAAATAGAACTTGAAAGACAAGTAACCACTCTGAGAGATGATCTGACTACTGCAAGTGAGTATAAAGAGAAGTTTAGGATCAGTTTTGCATAGTTGGATGACTTATTGAAAAGACAAAGACAGATTGATGATCCTAGAGGACTTAGATTTGTACAAGGTGAAAGCTCCGGTACTGCAAATGAAGATTAGACAATCGGTATGCAAAACTCATCAGATCAGAGGAAACCGGTAAGGCAATCTAATGCTTATTAATTCAATGGTAGATGTTTTGTTTGCAATTAAGTTTGGACATATGGCTAAACAATGTAGAAATAAGGTAAATCAAAACTAAAATTCTATTCCCGGTCAATGCACAAATTGCAAGAAATATGGTCATAGATCAGAATACTGCAGAATGAATGTTAAATGTCATGCATGTGGAAATTTTGGACATTTTGCTAATAATTGTAGGTCAAGAAATGATACCAGATATGTCAAAGAAATTTAGAAGAACAATGTTACATGTTATGCATATAACAAAATAGGTCATATTGCTAACTATTGCATAAGTAAGACTCAACTAGTTAATAATGAGAAAGGAAAGTAGAAGGTAGATGAAATACAACAAGATCACACCAAGAGATGGGTTAGAAAATTTGAAGAACCAAGTGAAGATGGATCTATACCGGTAACTCCACTGGTAGAACAGAGTATTCTTCCACCAACAGAAAATTCCACTGGTAACTAAGGCATAAGCCTTAGGGTTTGGGAAAGTCATTGCTAAAATTTTGCATATTACCTCGGAAGAGATCTAAGGAGATCTAGAGAGAGATCTGGAGAATTGTGTTCATCATCAATAAAGGTTCACCTAACACATAACTGTGAAACCGACATCCGTAGGGTTGTTGGTGAAGCATTTATTACAGGAAGTTAGGATTTTATTCGCTGATAAAAGAGGGTAACTGAATTCATTTTCACTCATCGAGCATTCAAGCATTCAGAGAAAAGTAAAGGCAAATCAAGAGTGAGAAAAAGCATTGTGAAAAGCTTTCGAGCAATTATCAATCTTCCACCGGCATTCACTCTTAGGTATTTATCGACATGGCATCTAGATCTTCGACACCTACTTTTATTACAAATCCCACCATTGCCAAAGTCAAGAATAGGTTGAGGCTAGTATTTAAGGAGGTTCCCAAAATTGCCAAAAAGGAAGACTCTACAGGAGCATTTATAGGGTTCCTAACAACGTAATATATGTTGAAGATGTGAGGGCATACATTCACTACAACCTTGAGGATTTGGGCACTGCAGACATCAAAAGCATGTACCAATCCATGATACTAGGAGACTCTAGAACCATTAAATCAAAATTCAAAGAAATTGAGGATTTAGGGTTAATCGATATTCTGTACATACCAAAATTGAAGGATGAGGTGATCAGATACGTTCTGAGCAGGGTTCACAATAAATTTATTTGGCTAGATAGGCCTTACATGATCATGAAGGAGGCAATTCAGGCTATCACCAACTTACCCAGGGTTGGACAAGAACCTAGCAAAAAAATTTCCAACACAAAGGTTGAAAAACTCACTGGTGCTACACCTGATAGCAGATCAATGAGGATAAGCACAATCACCGACACATATATAAAGTTTGCAAGCATGATCATAGGTGACAAGGTAACTCAATCCAACTGATTGAATTTTGTTTCTAGTTCATACATTCATGGCACATATAAGATGGTGAGGAATAATGTGAAATATGATTTATGTGATTGGATGAGGAGTGAGTTGATGTTAAACCTTGGAAAGATCAAAGGAATCAAGAAAAGCACCTTTAGATATGGAAACTTGATTGTTTGTTTAATGCTTTACTTCCTAAATGAGCTACCCAGTATAGGGAAGAATCATTAGGCTCATGACATACCAGTAGGTATACAGATCAAGGAAGCTATCACTGGTCTAGGTACCAGTAGAGATGAGAAACTTTTGGGGTATTTTAAGACTTTTCAAGAAAACATGAGGAAAAGGGAAAGAAATTCAAAGAACATTGTGGACAAATATTCCACTGATATTTGTTTCATGGTAAAAAATAATGAAACTCTTATGGAAGTAGTTGAACCGAGGCAAATTTGGATTACTGGGCTTGGAAATGAGGTAGATGATAGCATTTTTGAACTTTATGCAAAGATGTTGTTAGATGCCCCATTAGATGATAAAACATAACATTTTGGTACGGCAGGAGAGAATGCTCTTGAAGTGAAAACCAATTTTAATAGGAAGAGAAGAGAGAAGAAAATAGAAAAGATGTCTGCATATGTACAAGATGTGCTTTATAAGATAGACACTTAGTTGGGCTCTAAATATAAATAGGAAGCTAAACCAACAGAGGTTGCTACTGCATAAGTGAAGAAGCCACAAGTTCACATTTCCCCTATCACTTCTGACTCTGTCCCTGAGGATAATGAACCTCTAGCTTTCAGAAGGGTACAAAGGAAGAATGTGCTAAAACCACCGATAGAGCATAAGAAGGAAAAGCCTAGGAGGAGACTTGTCAGAAAGGTAACTAAGCCTACTACACCTCCACCACTGGAAAGGAACCCTATGCAGAAGAGAAAACCAATCACATCAGCAACCACAAGCAAAAAGAAGAAGGGTGATGATACTGGAACTGGTAAGACCACAATGACTAGTGTTGAACATGTTGATGAAGTTACAAAATATGGAATGTTGAAAAATATATCTAAGTATTGTGAAGATTTAGAAGAGAATGAGCAAAGTGAATTAGAAGAGGCTATTTTGTGTGGTACTATAAATAATGAGGAAATGAAAAAGTGTATTGACACTGCAAATAGGACTATCTTTAGTAGTAAATCATGATAGATAAGTCTTATGATGGGAAGAGTAAATGAGGTGGTAACTGAGACAAGTAAGGGATGGACAAAATTCTTTCAGAAAAAACCCAGACTTTCTCACATCTCAAGAAGAATTTGCAAGGGAAACATCTTCCACCATTCCTGACAAATCAAAAGGGAAAGGTATTTTGGGCAGTTCAACTCTAGTTTGGACACCACCGGAAGTAACTATAGATATTCAAAATCAACCAGCAACTAAGGAGAATATACAATCTGTACTGGAACAGACCATTTTTTAGCAAGGCACTATACAAGACACTAGAAATACTATGGATAATACTCCACCGACAGTAACCGACACTGCACCAAGTGGCGAAGCCACCAATGCAATAGAGGTTGAGATGGACAAGGTAACCACTGAGTCCATACTGGTAGGTAAAACTAATTCCCCGGCAAAGGTTTTGGCAATTGACACTTCTTAGGTTGAGAAGAAATTAGTCTCTGAGTTGAGTCCAACTGAATTAATGATGATGGCTACTCAGAAATCACTAAAGGAAGGTACTATGGATAAAGGATTAATTGATCAATCAGTCTCTGTATTGGACACTTACTTGGCTATCAGATTGAAGATGGAGCAAGCCCTTCCGGTAAGCTCAAAACTCTAACAAAACACATATCCAACAATTTTCAATCTCTGAGGCAGATAGTAGACTAACAGGCTTTGGAAAATTTTACAGCAACAAAAAGAACAACTTTTGATCAGCTTATAGAGATAGGGAAGAAGAAAATTGAAGAAAAACTTATCCCTATTAAGGTTTGTTTAAAACAATGTACAAATATCTAGAGAGTGTGTTGCAACATAGAAAGTCTTACAGCTAATGTAGATAGTAGATTGAAGAATTTATATGATAAGATGGCTAAAATTGCTAACTCTTTTGATGGATTGACTAAACTAACCACATTTGTTGATGGACAAATTTTATCCTTGGAGAACCAAATTTTTTCTTTTGAGAAGGAGAGAGACAAAATCATGAGAAGAGCAAGAAATCTAAGAGGATTGGTAAGTCCTAGACTAGATTCATTGGGTGTTCACAAGAAAAAATGCATGGATATGATAGCTAAACCCACACTGACACATATCCAAGAGAAGGAAACACTTGCCCACTTACTAAGTGGACTTTCATCTATTTCTAATACCTTCAAATCCTGTTGGGATACATATCTTCAGTTATTGAAAAAGGCATACCCAGAAATCTTGAAGATGATAAAGCTCCAGTGAAACTAATAGTATTCTTTTATTGTTTTAATTCTTTCACTGGTCTTTGGCATTAATGTCAAAGGGGGAGTATGTTGATATGTGAAAAATATCAGAAAAATACATTTTGAATAGAGTGTATTGCTCAGGGAGAGCATATCGGTAGGGAATCCATTTTTCACATGAGTGTTGCCATCAATTCCAAAGGGGGAGATTGTTGGCAATTGACACTCATTGGATTAATTTCGTTGTCATTGATGGCAACAAGATATGATGGAAGTCATAAACCGACACTAGGAAGCATATACCAGCAGATATCGGCTTTGGAGCATTAAGGGCGACACCGGCACCGATATAAACATTTCTTTGGAAGCCGACATCAAGGAGAATTTACTCAAATCATTTTGTAATTATTATTGTCAAGGCTGACATTTTTGTAAATGTATTATAAGCTAACATAAGGCATATCATTTGTAATAGGTATATAGGTTAGTTTGCTCGGTTATTTTGTAACAGAGTGAGATATATGATATGTATGGATATAGGAGAATATAGCATAACTGTATGAAGTGAAATATATGTATGAAGATTATTTTGTATGTGAATGCTATATCATGCAATGATCTATAGGGGGCTTGGAAAATATTCTTGGAGGATAAGTGATACCGGTAGCAGTTCAGAGTTTATGAACCAGTATCGAGCAAAACCAGAACCAAAACTCTATTTGGCATAGCAGATGCATTCTTGAGTTCATTTTTAGTAATTTACATTGGCAGAAAGCTTGTAGTTAGTGAGTCTCTTTAGTGATGAGCAATATGCTCTAGGCACTATGCCTTCCTGCAAGTGTAGGCCCCAATTATATGTAGTATATTTTCATATGGCCAGTAAACTAATATTGTGGGTCACAAATCCCACCGTGGTTTTTCCTCATTGAGGTTTTCCACATATATAATTTGTGTGTTATGGTGTTAATTTATGTGTATGGTTTATTTTCTTCTTGTTATATGCTTATTTGTTTACCGGTATATATATGCATGGTCTAAAAAGTTAAAAACCGTTCATTCCGACAGAACATAGATTCACCTCCTCTCTCAGTGTTCTTAGATACCAACAGTGATGGTTTTCTTTACTTCCAGTTTATGTATGGTTAATGAGAACTTAATGTGTAACATTGATATATCGGTTTAGAAGATGTTTATCAGTGGATATCAGTACTAGTAAATGACTCTAGTGTTGGTCTAAATTTGATTTGGTGAAAGTTTTATGAGTCTGAGTTTCTGATTTCAAATTATAGTTAATACTAATTCACCCCCCCTCTCAGTATTAATCGGATCCTCTAAGATTAACAATAGGAGCTTGTTTGAATCCTCTTTTCCTAATCCATTACATACCTTGCTTAACATTACTTATCATGATGAGGATGACTCTTCAACATAAGTGTATAATGAAAAAATGGTGAAGATTGATAGGTAATTGGGAGATCTTCAGCATTTGTTGAGTCAAGAGAAATTAGCTATCGAGGTTATCCCTTTGATTCAAGGTTTAAGGAAGTTGATTCAAAGTGGTAAACTTTTTGTGGACGTTATACATGGCATAGCTCACATAATGGATGACAACACTGTGAAGTTGGCAAGTTGTATGGAAGTCCTTGGACATTCCATTCCTCCAGCCCAAGTTATAGGAATGTACCTACATACACATCCTCCATCATGGCTACATTTACATAAAATGGTATTACTATCCATGTTAGTAGTGGGAGGAATCCTTTCGATTAATATACTTATATCCCACTTTCAACCAACCTCCTTTTTGTTTCTCAAAACATGCATCAACCATTTCCTCCACCCACCTATCACAATGTTCCATTTGTGTATCATGTCATACCTTCAAATCCTCCATCACATTCTATTTTTTTCCAAACCAATCCATCTATTGAAGCTATTATAAACCAGTTGTTTTAAAATATTTCATCTTTACAAAAATAATTGGCGAACATAACCTAATGCAAATACACTATGCATACATATTCTACAACTATCCCACTTTCCATTGAGATCATTTGCACTCCACTTCCAAAAAACATTGAGGTCACATGTTTTCAAAACTACCATGGAAAAGGTGACCCCACACTCATGTCAAAATATTTTTCACTTTATGAAATGATTTCTTCTATGACAAAAACATCCTTACAAAACCCTTCCCTTGTTCCTTAAAATTTAGTACTTTGGAATGGTTTTTCTCCTTTCCTAGTTATTTAATCATTAAGTTTCAACAATTGGTAGGTGCATTCATTCAACATTTTCAAAACAGTATTGGTAGGTGCATTCATTCAACATTTATTTTATTGAAAATAATGCATTAAGGAAAGAGCAACTGACTTTATTGGTAAATATCAACATTTGTATGCACAAATCTCTTATCTTGTTATTGATGATGAAATTCAAACAAATTTCATTAATAATTAGCAAAAATACATTAGATAATTTTTCTTTTGTGAGTACACATCTTTCACACAATTGTAGTCAACACTTCATAATTAGCAACTTCAGAGTAGTCAATATTGAGCTTCTTCATCTTTGACTCTAGTTGATAGGAACAAAGATGCTAATCAAACATTTCAACACATTAAAAAGAAAAAGAAAAACTTTATTAAGATCAATAGCAATAATTCTTCTAGCCATATTGACACTCAAGTTGTAGCTACAACAACTCCTATTGTAGCTCACTATTCTTCTAAACCATTCAAACATCAAAACTTCACACCCCATTCTAAGTCCTTGCATATCATCATGCTTAAATTTCTTAACAAAAAAATAATTTAGCTTTCGCCTATCCATCACATAGAACCATCAAAAACTTTACTTCCTTCCTATTTCCAAAGCCTTTTTTCAATAGAATCATCAACCCAAGCATGACATGGAGAAATTTATGCTTCTGAAGCATGAAATTTAAGACCTCATTAATTTTAATTCAAATCCAAAGCACCTCCTAATTAAAATTTTTAAATATTTACCAATCCTTTTCCTTCCCATTCCACAAATGGTGTTTAGCTTAAAGATGATATTAATATAGAAACTAATGAAGTTCTTGACCAAAATAATGTTGTGAACTTACTAGACCAAGAGGAACCTAAGCCCAGATGTGAGCCTAATATTACCTTTTACCTCAAGTGATATCATAAAAGAACATGATGGTCCATTATACATAACTGTGAAAATTAGAGGTAAACTCTCATGAGGAGTGCTTATTGATCTAGTATTTATGGTGAGTATTGTTATATAATAACATCTTTACACACAACAATTACATCAACAAACACGATAAATTAAAAGTCTTGATTAAGGTGCATGATGGTTTCACTTGCCACACCATAGCATCATCCTTTGTGTAGAAGTTGTCTCTAAGTGCATAGATGTTACCTTTACCATTATCCCTACCTTAGACAAATTTTGTGTGAAGTTGAATCATCCTTGGTTCACATCCATGAAGACATTCCCTTCTACCATCAATAGGCGTTTTAAATTTCCTAACAATAGACAAGTAATAGCTATAAATCATAGTCTTTTATAGGCATTAGCTAATAATGGAAACTTTACCCTTGATTACTTTTGGGCTAAATAATCTCAACTATTTAAACCTTATCAAGATATTCCATTTATTTCCTATCAAAATTTTAAAGCTAATAGGATAGATTCCTTAGGTAATCCACTGGGATCAACTTTTCTTACTTCCCCTAAGGATCCTTCACATCATATATTGGGGTGGGAGTGGCTCTTCTTGCTCCACATCCTAGACTAAGATTCCTTCATATTCCTACTATTATTCCTATATATGTTGTGGTTCCACCTCCAAAATAATATAATGGACAAAGATACGAATGCCCAACATCTTCTATCTCTAAACCTTTAGTGGTTTGTTTTGTTCCTCCCATTTGTAGAGAAAATAAAGAAAAGGAATTAATGTCAGGTAACCCCCAACCTTCCTCTACACAAGATTCAAGTTCTAACCAATAAAATTATAATGAAAGAGAGTGCCATTCAACATGTGATGCCAAGGCTCATGAGCTTGATTCCAAAATTGATTCTTCTCCTAAGTAGTTTAATGCTAATTTGATCTTATCCACTTATTCTTCATCTAATCCTAGAGATGATCTTTACATTGAACAACCTTGCTGACAATTAAAGTTGTCAATTCAAAGTGGTTCTTCTTCTTATTCTCTTTGCATTGAACCTCCTATTATTATCATTTTATATATGATTTTTGATGATAATATTGAAAATATTGAGGATACTACTAATGGTTTATCTTTGATCTTTTATAAATCTTTTACACTAGCTCCTAGTGACACACATGGTGATTCAAATTTAGAGCATGGTCCTTTTTTGGAACTAGAGATAGCTTCAACTACCATACTAGATGTAGCTTCTTTGGCATGTTGTCTACCATCTCTAAATGATGTTGAGAAAGATCTGGAAGCAGATAATTTTCTAGACTAGCTCATTCATGTAGTAGATTTATTTTATGTATTTTCTTGCATGTAATGCAATCCCCATAATGTGATTCTTAGAATTTATTTGTGCTTGTTAAGCTCTCTTTGCATAACTCTTGTTTCTCCATTGGCACAAGGATAAAAAGCAAGCGACCCTATCATAATATTCATCTATTTGTATCATCATTCTTTTATATGTTTAATACATGTTATGTTATAAATGTAATCTTTTTGTAAATGTGATTTTATAATGTCTACTGGGAACAATGTAAAGCATTAAGATCTTTTTGGTTTCTCTAAATTATTCTTGTAATCCCACTACCTTTCAAGGATGACATAAATTTAAAACAATCAATACTTGATACACAAGATTTATTTTATTCATATATTGACCCCATATAGTGGATCCCTTATGTTCTATTTCATGTCATGGGACCACTTCCTTTGATTTGTCTATGTTTGGGGGAATTTAATTGTTATGATGTGCTTGTCTTTCAGATGCATGTATGTTATCTTAAAGAAATTTATCTTGGTAAGGTGTAAGCAATCAATTTATGTGGGGTAATATACTCTACTATATGTTATACTTTATACATGCAACACAAGTTTGATTTGTACACTTTGATCACACACCATGATATGTTTGGTGCACGGTGCAACACCCATTTTGTAGCTAAATTTTTTTATTACCTAGAAAACAAAGGATTTTTTTGTAATATTTATGTTTGGTGCATGTTGTAGCACCAATTTTAAAGCCATTTTTTTCTAGATTATCTAGGAAACAAATATTTTACTTTGTAATATTTTGCAAGAGTCAACTAGCATAAGACACCTTTCTAAACCTATTTGACTCTCATTTCTCTTATGGATCCTAGTTAACAACCCTTACTAGACCTACATGACATATGCTTCTTTTTTCTCGGTTTCTTCATGTTTATGTCTAGCCTATGTTGGTCACTTTGTTCCTTTTATATTGATATTTTAGATCGATAAGATCCTATGTCTTGGGGGCTTGGTATTATCTTCTCTCTTTAATGTCTCAGTGAAAGTATTTTAATGCTATCCTATATTTTATTTAGAATTATAGTGTTGTAAATTGTCAACTTATACAATTCACACTCATTTTGGGCTCACTTTAGTTGTTTTCCTTCATGCCCCTAATTTCTAATTGGTTGTGCTTGTACCAAGGCCAAATCTGGATGCCTAATAAAGTCTCGAGCTCACTGTATTTGATTATAGATAAAAAAAAAATATAGGACTATGGTTCCTAACACTCTAGTCCTCCTATAGTGTGTTACCTAGTTCCATTGTCTATTCAAAATGGGATTAAATTTGAATACTTAATTATTAAGAAATTGTAGAGCATGAAAGTCTATCCAAATATCAGCCTTCTTTGAAATTTAAACATAAAATAGGTGAAGTTGTGTATAAATACAACTTCCACCCCCTCATTTGAATATTTCTCACTTAAAGCAAGTTTTCATTGAGTACTTTCAATCAAACATCTTCAAGGTAGTAGAGGAGAGATCTAAATTCAAGCATTCAAGCATTCAAGTTTATGTGCTCCTCCATGGATGAAGACATGCATTAACTCCTATTAAGCAACATCAACCTTTAATGAAGGCTTTGAGGAAAGAAGTTCATAGCAAAGGTATCATTCATAAATTTAGTATTTCCTTTAAGGTTTATGTTGAACCCACAACAAGACTAAGATGGGTGATTAATCAGTTTGAAACTTCAAAATAGATAATTTATAAACAACATTCAACCATTCAACAATGATATTGAAATCACATCAACCACCAACACACAAACACCAGATTTACGTAGAAAAATAAAATATGAAAAAACCACAGTGGGAATCTAACTCACAACATATATATGAATTATTACAATGTTTTAGGCTCATTGCCAAGGAGAAATAGTAGATAAATCACTTGTAGGCTAAGGCACACTAGCTTAGGGAAAGATACATGGACTTCCACAACAGAGGCACGTTGCTTTAAGACAAGATACCAAAATGTTGCTAAAGGACTCACTATCATTCGACAACAAAAAAAATAGCAGAACTGATATTTGAAGGATCTCCTAAACATGAAATTGTCCTTGAAAATTAGGATCAAGAAACAAATATCATTGCAAACATCTTTAAACCTATCACTGTCTCTGCACAATATCTTCCTAAATATATCACCTTTAAAGTTCTTCACAAACTGGCTTTTGCACATCCACAAACTCTATTTTTTTTGCATATTATTCACATAAATTTCTCATCAATTTACACACATTCCATACACAACTCATACAATCACATTCATTAAATATAAGATATCGTTGGACATTTCTACTGCTAAGACATGTTGTTGTCATTGATGTCAACATATTCCTGTGATTTATTGCTTTAGTGGTTCCGGATTGGTTTATTGGGATTGTTGGTGTAATTAATTATTCATGTTGGATATTATTACACCTTACTTAAGTTTACTTAGGTACATGCATATCATAGTAGTTTGGGTATGAGACACTTGGGTGTTTGTGCTACATTGGGATAGTGTGTGTAGGAGAATTTCCACCTTTTGTGGTCTTATCTTGTTGTTACATTCCACCTTCAGTGGATGATCCACCTCATGTGGAATATTTTATTATTTCTCCTACCTACCACACCTATTTCCTACCTACCATTGTTTCTTACTGAGCCACACGTCATGTTTGTGTGCTCATATATCCATATAGATTTTCCTATACAAGCAAGCTCATATTCATTGTATGTAACATTTGCTGATCCAATTGATCAATATTTTCATCTTGATAGAATACAATTTATTCCTATCAATATTTTGTCTCTCTATTGTACTTTTCATTGAACTCTTGATCTTGGAAAAATCTCAAATGGTATCAGAGCCTAAAGGGCTTCTTTGATTTGCCTTGGAGATGCATTTTAATCTGCAGTAATCTACAGGGCTTCTTTGGTGGCATCATCTTCATGTTTCCAGATTTTCACTATATCATATTGTATGTTCTTGCATGAGAAATGTTGTACTCGCACTATCATAAAGTGCCAAACCTCTTTGTATCTTGTCTTTGATGACTATTCGATGTAATCCTATTGTACACGTAGATTAGGAATATCCTTGTGAGACTTGGTGCATGGCTCCAGTTGAGACTTGGATTGTACACATTTGTGCATGGCTCCCATGAGACTTTTATTATACCAGTATTTCTGCTATTTACGAGTATCTAGATGATTCTCAAAGAAGGTTGTCTCCATGCATGATCTTCATTTTGTTGTAATGAGTGATTCATCGTCATCGACTTGGTACCTAGTTTTGTCACACTTTGACATTATTGGTGCAATATTGGCTCTCTTTCTTCCTTATGGGGAGGTATTTTTGGTCAACATCATTGGACCATCTTTGCAAGAGATTTTACATTGAGGGGAGGCTTCATGGTCCTCTTCTTCTCTCTTATGGGGGGGACTTTTTCCTCACATGAGGTTTTGTTATTCTTATTCATCATTGAGAGCATTGTGTGCTTTCTCATCTCTCTTTTGGGGGAGGATTTTCCCATGTGGTTTTTCTCTCTTTCCCCGCTTTATGAGAGATTTCATTGCGTTGGTTTGTGTGCATTTTCATTTGTACATGGGTACCTAACATGTCCTAGTAGCTAGGACACATCTTAGATTGCTTAGTTGCATTGTAGACTTAAGTGCATTCCCCTAAGTTGTACTTAAGGGGGGGTGTTGGTGTAATTAATTATTCATGCTGGATATTATTAAACCTTAAGTTTACTTAGGTACATGCATATCATAGTAGTTTGGGTATGATACACTTGGGTGTTTGTACCACATTGGGATAGTGTGTGTAGGAGAATTTCCACCTTTTGTGGTCTTATCTTGTTGTTACATTCCACCTTTGGTGGATGATCCACCACACATTGAATATTTTATTGTTTCTCCTACCTACCACACCTATTTACTACCTACCCTTGTTTCTTATTGAGCCACATGTCATATTTGTGTGCTCACATATCCATATATCCTTGCCTATATAAGCAGGCTCATATTGATTGTATGTAACATTTGATGATCCAATTGATCATTGTTTTCATCTTGATAGAATACAGTTTATTCCTATCAATATTTTGTCTCTCTATTGTACTTTTCATTGAGCTCTTGATCTTGGCAAAATATCACCTGGTTCAGTATATGGAGTATTTCTAGTATCATTATATCTTTTTGTATTGGTTTCTATGATCTGATTTACCGTTTGTTTTTTTTAATCAGTGCTCTGTAGAGTTTGGTATTTCCTCCAGTATATTCCGGTGTGATCAGATCTTGTGCTACAATTTTGTGAGACTATTTGGGATGTTCATGTATATATACATTTCAAATGGTTCATGATTTGGTGCTCCACTTGAGCTATCTTTCTAGTCCGAGTTGCTATCATTTGAGTGTTCTTGAGTTTCAGATACTGATCGATGAAGATTTGATAAGTGGTGTTGGTGAAACTATTGCATATGGTTCTAATGTTCTTTTTGGGGTTTCCTGATCATGTTCTATTTGTTTTGGTGGTCCACATTGATCCTTGTGCGCATTCTTGGTGATTTTGCTGAACGAGTGATATTATTCATGTTATGTGGTATTCTTGGTGGTGTAGCATGTTGCAGTTGATCTTGGCATGATTTCTGGTGGTGATGTGTGTTTGGAGATTTGGTTTAGGTCCAGGTTATGTTATGTACATCATTATATTGGTCTGATGGTCGATCTTTGTATTGTGTGATATAATTTTGTAATTGTGAGATGAGAGTTTAGCCGACCTTGTTACTGAGGTTGATGATTGGTATATATAGATGACCTAGTCATGTGATTTGAGTGTTGATATAGTGTTTGCATTATTAGAGAGTGGTATATGTGATTCTTAAGAAAATTTATCCTTTGGTGTGGTGTATTAAGTAGAGATTGTTGCAGGGTAGACAAATGTTTATAACCTGAACTGTCATCAAGCATAAGGAGATGCTATATTTTGAGTTCATATAATCTGGATTGTAGTTCAATCATTATTGTAAGTTAGTGAACCTTACTTGAGGGTTGTAGCCTTCTAGGTCATCCTATTTTGAGAAGTGAGCTCTAGGAAATATGCCTGAATGCATGTGCATTCCTCTTTATAATATTTACACATACTACTCTAGAGTATCATCTTATTGTGGGTAGGTTCCCACTATGGTTTTTCCCTTAACTAGGTTTTCCATGTCAAAATCTTGGTGATGTGTGTTGTGTTATAAATCTTCTTATCTTGGTTGTTACTGCATTTTATCAAATTTGCATTTGAGGTTAAGTTTGATAATCTAGTGAAAACTGATTCAACACCCCCCCCTCCCCCTCTTAGTTTTTCTTCATTGTTGTTTCCAACAATTGGTATCAGAGATAGATCCTCCGAAAGAAGCTTGACCACTTGAGGTGATCTGGGATGGCAATTGGAAGTGTTATTTTTAAGAAGGAAATTTTGAGATTCGATGGAAGTAATTATGCTATATGGAAGAACCGGATGGAGGTGCACTTGAGATGTCTTAGAGAGGATTACTGGAAGATTACAAAGCATGCCTATTATGTTCCTCAGAATGCACCGGTTATTGCTGTTGAGATCAAGGGTGTTGAAAATAACATCAGAGCTAAGGAAGCATTGTTGAGTGCCTTGACTGATTCTAAGATGACTAATGTGATGGGACTTAAGACTACACATGAGATATGGGAGAAGCTTGATACCTTGTATGAAGGAGACAAACAAGTCAAAGTTGCTAAGTTGCAGATTTTGAAAGGGAAGTATGAGATGCTAAAGATGAGAGAAGATGAGAACATAAAGTCCTTCATGGCTAAGGTGAATAAACTTGTGTTAGGTATTAGATATGGTGGTGGAGCCATTGAAGAAGATGAAATTGTTGCTAAGGTGCTGAGATCATTGCCTCCTTACAAACATAAGGTAGCTGCTATTGATGAGATCCAGAGTGTGAATACTGTGACAAGAGATATATTAGTTAGAAAGATTGTTGCATTTGAACTAACCAAATTTGGTGAATCACATGGAAAGTATGAGACAACATTTAGAGTAGTTGTATCTAGAAAGTAGAATAATGACCCTGATGAATGCAGAATATCCAGATATGAAAGAGATAGAGATGGAAGAGAAAGAAAGAGAATTATATGAGCGTGAAGCATTGATTGCTCGGATATTTCCTAAAGGAGTTGATAAGTATGATGGTAAATTGCCTCTGAAATGTTTTTCTTATAATAAGATATGGCATTTCGCTTCTAGGTGCCTAAAGAGAATGTCTAAGTATGATAGGCATTATAAATTTGATAAGCATGATAGAAATGATAGATATGAGAAGCATGAGAAGTATGATAAGCTCTACAAGTCTAATCAGAAGTATAAGCATCCAAAGAACTATTATTATGCTATTGATGAAGGTGTTACAGATGAAGAATCAGAAGGAGATGAAATTGTATTTATTGCTATTAAAGAAGATGGATTGTTACCTGTTGATTCCACAAGTTTCACTATTGAGGAGAAAGCTTTAGCTCCTAAAGTTGAAGAGAAAGATGAATGGGTGATTGATAATGGTTGTTCATATCATATGACCAGTGATAAAAGAAAGTTTGTGAGTATGGAAATATGATGGTGGAATAGTAAAATTTAGAGATGACAAAGCCTGTGCGATCCATGGTAGAGGTTCCATTTCCTTTTATGGTAAGCATAACATTGATGATGTCTTGTATGCTGAAGGTTTGAAGCATAATATTTTAAGTGTTGGATAGATGGTTGACAAAGGTTATGATTTGCAATTCAAGAATGGAAAATACAATATCCTAAATGCCTTTGGTATAGAGATTGCATCAGGAACTAAGACCGAAGGTAATATCTTTCATTTGAATGTTGGTGAGAAAAGTTGCTTGATTGCTTAGATTGATGAAAGTTGGTTATGGCATAGGAGAATGTGTCATGTTAATTTTGACTCAATGATTAAGATCTATTCTACTCAAGCTATTAGAGATTTGCCTAAAATTGTTAAGCTTTCTAATCTGACATGTAAGGAATGTCAAATGGGAAAGCAAACAGGAATTTATTTCATGAGTAAGCAATATTCATTCGATGGATTGCTATATCTTGTGCATACTGACCTATGTGGACCTACTACAATAAGAAGTGTGCAGGGTGATAGATATTTAATGTTACTAATTGATGATTATTCTAGGATGATGTGGGTTGCCTTTTTTAGGGAGAAATCAGAAGCATTGGACAAATTTAAGATATTCAAATAAAAAGTTGAAACTGAGACAAGACTGAAGCTTAAATGTCTGAGATCTGAAAGAGGAGGAGAATTTTGTTCCAGTGAGTTTGACTCATTCTATGAGAAGCATGGAATTAGAAGATAGTTATCTACTCCTAGAGCCCCACAACAAAATAGAGTTGAAGGAAGAACAAGACTATCTTGGATGCTGCAAGGACTATACTAATTGAAGAGAATGTTCCAAAGATCTATTGGAGAGAAGTTGTTAACATTGATGTTTACACATTCAACTAAATTCATATAAAAAGTGATACTGGTAAGACTCCTTATGAGCTATGGTTTGGTCATGTTCCTACTGTGAGATATTTCAAAATTTTTTGAAGTAAGAGTTATATCAAGAGAGATGAGAATATAAGAAATTTTGATGCAAGAAGTGATGAAGGAATTTTCTTCGGATATTCAACAAAGAGAAAAGCCTACTAGTGATAATAGAAGAGATTGAGAAAGATAGTGGAAAGTGAAAATGTGAAGGTTGATGAGAACTATGGAAAAGAAATCGGAGCATGCAGATATGCCGATGATCAGAATATTGTCTTAAAGCAAATTTAGACAAAAGAATAGAAGAAGAATGATCTAGTAGAGACAATTAATCCAAATGCTGCTACTAGCAGTGAAGAGGTACAGGAACTTGAAAAAATGAATAATCAGAAGACTCAAAGGTATGTGAGATTGAATCATTCTAAAAATTAGATCATTGGTGATAAAAATAAAGGTGTGATGACTAGGAGAAGGCTAGCTGCTGAAGAGGTATGTTTGATTTCTAAAATTGAACCTAAAGATGTTGTTGAGGCTTGCAAAGATGAAAATTGGATAAAAGCTATGGAAGAAGAATTTGGTTAGATTAAAAAGAATAACACATGGGAACTTGTGCCTAGACCTAAAGACAAGAATTTGATTGGTACTAAATGGGTATTCAGGAACAAATTGAATGAAGTTGGTGAAGTTGTTAGAAATAAAGAAAGATTGGTATGCAAAGGATATTCATAGAAAGAAGGAATTGATTATGAGGTGACTTTTTCTCTGGTAGCTAGACTTGAAGTTGTTAGACTATTGCGTGTGCTTATAAGGATTTCAAGGTATATTAGATGGATGTCAAGTCAGTCTTTCTGAATGATGATCTTGAGGAAGAAGTCTACATTGAGAAACCTGATGGATTTTCATTATTAGATGATGGAGACATGGTATGCAAACTAATGAAAACTCTTTATGGATTGAAACAAGCCCCTAGAGCCTGGCATGCTAGATCGGACAAGTATTTGCTAAAATTGGGATTTAATAAAGGTACTGATGATATTAACCTATATCTCAAGATTGAGAATGATAATATTTTGATTGTTGAATTTTTGTTGGTGACATTATCTTTGGAGGAGATGATAACTTAAGTATGAAGTTTGATAGTGATATGCAGAAATAATTTAAGATGTCTATGATAGGAGAGATGAATTTTTCCTAGGATTGCAAATTTCATAGACTAGAAAAGGTATTTTTATATCTCAAGATAAATATATAAAGGAATTTTTGAAGAACTTTGGGTTAGAAGCTTCTAAACCAGTTGGAACTCCTATGGTGATTGACCGCAAATTATCTAAAAATGATGAATCTTCAAGAGCTAATCAGACCTTGTACAGATCTATGGTTGGTGAATTGTTGTACCTAACTCAGACTAGACCTTACATTGTGCATGCTGTGTGAATGGATGCAAGATATCAAGCTAATCCTAAAGAGAGTCATGTCACTATTGTAAAGAAGATATTCAGATATCTAAAAAGAACTGTGGATTATGGTTTGTGGTATCCGAGGAATGATGATTTCATGCTATGTGCTTACACTGATGTTGATTGAGTTGGTGATGTTGATGATCATAAGAGTACCTTCGATGGTGCATTCCTTTTGGATAATAAATTGGTTTCATGGGCTAGTAAGAAACAAGATTTTGTTTACCTATCTATTGTTGAAGCTAAGTACATTGTTGCTGGCAATAATTGCAGTCAGGTAGTTTTGATGAAACAAATGTTGAAGGATATCAGAGTTATCTATGATGAACCTACTATCATATATTGTGACAATTATAGTACTATTAATATGTCAAATAACCCAGTGCAACATTAAATAACTAAACATGTATCAATCAACTATCATTTCTTGAGAGAAGTCAGTGAAGAGGAAGTAAAACTAGAGTATGTGTCTAAAAAGGAAAAAATTGCTTATATTTTTACTAAGTCTTTGCGTACAGATACATTTTTCTATCTGAGAGACAAGTTAGGGGTATCCACCCCTCTTGATGGGAACTAGATGCATTGAGTTGCATCAATCTGGTGGACTTCATAGTCTTATCTTCTTGTCCAGATTGATCAATTTATTTTGTTCTTCTGGTGGAGTAGTCTGTTTGTAGTTCAGTTGAGCTGATTTGTTTATCTAAGGGAGAGAGTTTGTTTTTTTGTTTTGAGAACCTGTCAAAGGGGGAGAGAAAGCATGTGAAAAACTATCTTATCTATTGTTGGTAAGCCTAATCTTAGGATAATTTTGTTGGATATGCTTTCTCTCTTTGCATTGACTATTTTTCACATCCATATGTTGCCATCAATGCTAAAGGGGGAGATTGTTGGATATTACTGTTACTAGGATATGTTGTTGTCATTGATATCAACATATCCCAATGATCTATTACTTTGGTAGTTGCAGATTGGTTTATTGGGATCATGGTTCAGTATATGGAGTATTTCTAGTATCATTATATCTTCTTGTATTGGTTTCTATGATCTAGAAGCTTAATTGATCATATCATATGATCTGGTTTATAGTTTGGTTTCTATGATCAATGCTTTATAGAGTTCGATATTTCCTTTGATATATTTCGGTGTGATCAGATCTTGTGCTGACATATTGGGACATTTTTTGGGATGTTCATGTGTATCTATATTTCTGATGGTTTGTGATTTGGTTCTCCACAAGCTATTTTTCTAGTCTGTATTGTTGTTGTTTGAGTGTTCTTGAGTTTTAGATGTTGCTCGATGAATATTTGATAAGTGGTGTTGGTGCAACTATTGTGGATGGTTCTAATGGTCTTTTTGGGGTTTCTTGATCATGTTCTATTTATTTTGGTGGTCCACATTGATCCTTATGCGTTTTCTTGGTGATTTTTCTAAACCGGTGATATTCTTCGTGTTATGCGGTATTCTTGGTGGTGTAGCATGTTGCAATTGATCTTGGTGTGATTTCTGGTGGTGGTGCATGTTTGGAGATTTGGTTGTGGTTGATCTTGGTGTGATTTTAGGTGGTGATGCATGTTTGGAGATTTAGTTTAGGTCCATGTTATTTCATGTACATAATTATATTGGTCTAGTGGTCAATCTTTGTATCATGTGATATAATTTTGTAATTGTAAAATGAGAGTTTAGCTGACCTTGTTGCCAAGGTTGATGATCGGTATATATAGATGACTTAGTCATGTGATTTGAGTGTTGATATAGTGTCTGTATTATCAGAGAGTGGTATATGTGGTTCTTAAACAAATTTATCCTTCGGTGTGGTGTATTGAGAAGAGATTGTTACAGGGTAGACAAATGTGCTTAACCAAAAATTTCATCAGGCATAAGGAGATGCTATATTTATAGTTCATATAATCTTGATTGTAGTTCGATCATTATTGTAAGGTACTGAACCTTCCCTAGGGGTTCTAGCCTTCTGGGTCATCATATTTTGAGTAGTGAGCTCTAGGTAGTGTGCCAGAATGCATGTGCATTTCCCTTTATAATATTTACACATACTACTGCAGAGTATCATCTTATTATGGGTAGGTTCCCACTGTCATTTTTCTGTTAATCAGGTTTTCCACGTCAAAATCTTGGTGTTGTGTGTTGTGCTATAAGTCTTCTTATCTTTTTTGATACTGTAGGTTATCAAATTTGTATTTGAGGTTAATCTTGATAATCTGGAGAAAACTGATTCAACCACCCCTTCTCAGTTTTCCTTCATTGTTGTTGCCAATAGATAGATCATCAAAAACTTTAACTGAGGGTTATCCATAACTGAAATAAGCAATATTGCACAAAATAAGCCACTTGGATAAAAAGTACTCAAAGTAGTCCACTATAGGAGAAAAAGAGAACCCAAATACATCATAACACATCCTCCCAAGACAAGTCCAATGAACCACATTTGCTAACACATCCTCTAAAGTCACTGTCAAATGTAACATGTAGATAGACAATAGAACTTATCAAACAATCAGCCAAAAGACATATTTTGTTAGAAGTAATTCTGCAAGTGTCTACACACACAATGGTGCGACCCATAACAATACTCTAACTCATTCTCCAATACATATCTAGACCAAAGAACATGGTCCAATCAAGATAGATCATTTGAGCACATCGAAGGGAAAAACAAATGAATATCCCATACAAAAATCAACGTCTCTCTTGTAGAATAAAGAATCCACTAGATAAGCACACTAAGAATACTATACGGACTATAAAAACATGTCCAGTAAAGTACAACACACACTACAACATATCAGAAGTCCATCAAAGACTTTCCAGGCTATTTTGACAAACACTCTTACTACAAGAAAATAGAAACAACCAACTTCTATAAACCAAAATCAAAATGCCACAACAACACCAAAATATCAAACTCAATCTACAACCTAAAACACAAGTGCAATAATTAGGAGCATATCCCGACCAAAATCCATCTAGATAACCAAGTTTTACATCAATGTAGTGCACTCACGATTAGGAGGTTCGTCAAGGAGAATAGTCCAGACCGTGCAGTAGATAAATCTCAACACAATCAACACAATGTGATGGAGGCAATGCAGAATCCAATTTATTATATCATAGGAATTGATTACAAACTATCGACAACTTCTGGGATCACAGGTTCGGCTCACATGCCTGATTACTAAACATGTGTGTCATGCAACATTCAACTCAAGAAAGAATGCAAGCCAACTTCGAAACTCCAAATCTTAAGATCTTTCTTATACGTGCTAAAAATGATTTCTAAATGCTTGATCATTATTGACATTGTATTATGGGATCATCTTGTTACCTTCAACCTTAAAATAAGATTTTTGTTAGTAGTGCCTTTCCTAAAGTTTTGTTGTAGCAAATATCTATCCAATATATCATTCCAAGCTCTAGGTGCTTGTTTCAATCCATATAGTGCCTTCTTTAAGATACAAACCATATCTAAATCTTCTGACAATATAAATCCATCTGGTTGTTCAATATATACTTCTTCCTTGAGTTCTCCATTTAGAAAAACTCACTTAACATTTATTTGATATACCTTGAAGTTCGTATAAGTAGAAAAAGAAAGAAACATTATTATAGCTTCCATCCTAGATATGGGAGAAAAAGTTTCTTCAAAATCAATACCTTCAACTTGTAAATAGCCTTTACATACCAATCTCTCTTTGTTCCTAGTGATATGTCCTTATTCATTCAACCTATTTTATAATACCCACTCAGTTCCTATTATATTTTTGTCCGCTGGTCTAGGTACCAATTCCTATGTCTGATTCTAATACATTTGATTTAGTTATTATTCCATTACTTTTACCCAAATTTATTCTCTTCTTACTTCCTTATATGATTTAGGTTTTACCAGTGAAAGAAAACAATAGTTTTCTTGTTCATTTGCTTCTGCAACTCTTCTTGTTGTTTGAACTCCTCTGTTTTTGTCTCCAATTATCTAATCTTCCAAATAATTTTTTTGTACATATTTGGTTGGGATTTTAGTAACTTGCATAGGTTCTTCTTCTTCTTCTTCTTCTTCTTCTTCTTTCTCTCTTCTATCTTCCAAATTTAAATATTTTCTTCTATAGCAATTGGAATAATCTCATAATCAACCTCTTATATAGGTTTAGGAGCAACTTGATCCCATTCTTCACATACTTTCACATTTGTACTTTCCAATATCTTTTTCAGTCTTTTGTTGTAACACTAGTAGACCTTGTTGTTTGTAGCATATCCCAAAAATATTCCATCATCTGCTTTGGTATCAAATTTGCCAAGATCATCTTCATCTCTTCTGATGTAGCATTTACTTCCAAAGATTCTAAAATACTTCCTAGTAGGAGGTCTTCCTTTCCACAGCTCATAAGGTGTCTTTGTTAGGATTTCCAAAGATACTGAGAAGGGGGGGGAGGTGAATCAGTATCTAACCGGTTGAAGAATTTACTTGATTTAAAACATGTAAAGCATATCAATATTGTATACTAGTAAACCAAAAATAATGCAGTAAACAAAGATAACAACAACCACATGAAAATCACACCATAACATAGTAGTTTAATGATGAAACCTGGTGTGGGAAAAACCTCGGTGGGATTTGTGACCCACAATATTCACTTACTGGCCAATAAGTGAATATTACTCTTACAATAGGGGCTTGCACATGCAAGAAGGCCAAGTGCCTAGAGCTCACTGCTCAAATACAAAATAAGAAGTCACACTGACTTACAAAATGGATTATACAAATCTAATGTCTTGTACTGCTTCAAAATAGCATACATAAATCCTTAACCTAAAACTTGCATATTAGGTCTGCATAATTTCGCCTATATCCTTCTTACAAAATGTTCTACAATGATCTCATACATATATGAGTCATATTACAACTCGTCATGTCAGCTTATAATGATTTTACAATTAATTACAAAATGCATTATAAACAAAATTCATGTTGGCTAGGGTGTCGGTATCCTTCCTTTGTCTACCGGTGTCTTGTGTGCCGGTGTAGAGTCTGTCATTGCCCATGTCGATATATTGTCTTGCCGGTATCATATGATTGCAATATTGCCATCAATGACAAAACCTTCAATCACCTACAATTTCTCATTGGAGTGTGCATTTGCCAACAATCTCCCCCTTTGGCATTGATGGCAACACTCATGAGAAAAATTCAAAAAGTGTCATCCAAAAATGAGTCTGTTAGAATTGTCTTCCCAAAAAAAATATGAGCTCCCCCTGAGCTGATGAACCATTTGTTGATCATTTTCTCATAGCCTCTACTCCCCCTTTGACATCAATGACAAAGGTTGTCATTCACTGTCAGTGGAGTCTTGCCTGGTTTCTTGAAATTGGTGAGTTACACTCTAAAAAATATCTATCAAAATTCAATTTATGTCATTGCTGAATGTTTTACTGTCTTTTATAGCCTCATGGGTTCTCTGCACTGTACCGGTGAGTATGTACATTTTCTGTTCCAGTGTCTTTAGTCTAGGAACCAAAGCCTTAGATATTTCTTTTCTCAAAGAAATAAGATACTCTAATCTTGGACCAAGTCGACATTTTAAGTCCTTTACTTTGTCCTTTATTCTTTGTTTTTCATTTTCTAGTTTCCTGATTTTCTCTTCTTGCTTTGCAATTTTCTTTTCTAATTTCAAAAATGAATCTGATGTCCCAATTAGATTGTCAGCAATATTGTTAATCTTATCCCGTGTCTTTCTGATTTCTTTGTCAAGATCTTTTGTTAATACATCCATTTTGCATGTATCCCTATATAGATTCTTGAAGTCAAAAATGATTTCATTGAGTTTCGGTAAAAGGGTGTCCATCTCTCCCTTGTTCTTCTTAACTATATCCTCAAAGAATTTTTCTTTTTCCTTTATCAATCTCTCCTTAAATGTATCCTCATTTATTTTGTCCAGTGTTATTAGGTTGCCAGTTATATACTTGGACAATGTGTCTAATTGGTTCAAAGAATATTTGTTGTCTATGTTACACTTTGGAGCTATCATCTTCAAAATTGGTATGGTGTCATCAATAGCCTTATATACTAGTGCATTACAATCTGTTATTTTCTTTATTGAATCTAGTAGTACCTCTATCACATTTGTTGGTTTGAATTTAGACATGGAGGTTCTAGATGTCTGTCCAACTGACTTCACAATTTGTAATCCGCCGGTGGTGATAATAGCATTGCTTTCCTCTTTTACTGGAGGATCGGTTTGTGTCTCCATTTCAGCTACCAAAGGTTTAGGTTTTTCAGTTGTAGCTGGTGGCACTGTCTCTAAATGTACTTGTGAATGAACATGCTATTCTTTCTATTTCTTTGTGCTCTCTACTAATGGTTTCTCTAATGGTGCCTCTGATGATTTTTTAGTGGTATCCACTACCGGTTTTTTGCTTGTGACTATGTATTTTCTATCGGTTTCTCTATGCTTGCCCCTGAAATGTTTTCTTGTATTGGTTGCTCAATACTAGTGCTATTAGTTTTTCTTGTATCTGTTGTTTGTTCAGTTTGTTGCTCACTCCCAATTTCAATGTCTCCAACTATATCTTCAACATTTGTCTTAGCTGTTGTGTCTTCTACCGGTGGCTCAGTTGCCACATCTCTTTTCTCACTTGTTTCCTTATCAACCACAATGTTGACTTCCTTTGTGTCGATATTCATTGTGTACAACACCTCAGAATCAAGATTTGTGTCCTCATGTGTTGTCTTCATACTCTCTGTTGCCGATTGATTTTTAGTAGTGTCTACCAGTGGAGTATCTAAAGGTGGTGGGGGTAAGTTGTCTATTATCTTTATACTGGGAGGTCCACCAACCTTTCCTTTTCCTTTGTCCCTATCCTTTTGATATACCTTGAAGGTTTTAGGTTTTTGAGACTTCCTATTTTTCTTTTTCTACCAGGAATATATCCCATGCATCTGTTGTTTCCTCTGTTATCTGATTCACTCTCCCTGCCATTAGTGCTACATGCCAGTGAGCAGTCGAAAATACTGACCAGTTAGCCTCAGATATCAATTGATCTATCTCATCAGATGAGTTAACAGGATGTACAACAAGTAATTTTTCAATCTTTATTTTCTTAGCAAGCTCAATAATAGCTACTCTTCTAGCTTCTAGTCTGTTGTATAGATCTGTCGGTATTTCATCAACAACTTGCATAAAACATTTCTTGAAAACATCTAAGTGTAATATTACACTGTTCTCTGCTTTCTCCTTGTCATCAGCGGATAGTGTGTTATACAGTTTGCTGATATTCTTCACCTTGCCATCCTCAGTAATTTCATCCAGTAATTTATCAATAGGAGCTATAGTTTGTTTTGACTTCTTCTTAGGAGTGAACTTCTTTTTCTTTAGAGTTAATTTCATTGCTGGGGGCCTTATTACCTGTTGCTTCAGTATTTTTGGTGTAGGAGAAGGCGCCGGTGAAGGTTTTCTCTTCCTCTCAACTCTCTTGAATACTGCAGGTATGTCACTTTCTGAGGAAGTTCCTATTGGTGAAAGGTGTGTTTTTGGTTGGATTGCTTCTAATTCACCTTCAGTTATACTGGTTTACTTTAGCACATCTTCTTTAATAGCTTTTTCTTACTAGGTTCCTTTTCTAACAGTTCCCTCAACCTTTTTAACTCTTTTCTTTGATTGAATTTGACTTTCTATAGTTTCAACATTGCCAAATACTTCTTCTTCAGGTTCCTTAGCAGCTTCTAGGAGGGTTTTTGCATAGGCTTCTATTATGTTTTCATCAGTCTCATACCCCATTTCAGTGACCCAGATGGTTCTAGGAACAATTGCCTCCATTCAAATTTCATCTTTCTTTATTATTAAAAAAATTTCTGTAAAGCGGAAAAATCGAACCCTAGGTGTTTCCCCCACTCCAAGGAGAGAGAAGGGAGGTCACTAGGGTTGACAGTTTTCACTTACGAGAGACTTTACATTCAAAAGAGGGGTTGAAACTCACAAGATCCAATCCCACACAATGCAAGATTGAATGCTAAATGAGTTTCAAGGGTTAAGACATCAAGGATACCCTCTTTTGTAAAGAATGTAGATAGAATGATTGAACTAGGAATGCATGTAAAGTAAGAAAGATTCACTTGTAGACGGAGATAGGGACACAGGATGAAGCTACGGACCTGAAATTAGTAGTAAAATGTCGAGACGATGTTGTTCTACAAATTTGAGCGAAAGTTGACGGGACGATGGTGCCCGGAGTGCACACGGTCCTCCGAAAAATCCACGAAACGAAGGTGGATCTGTTCGTCTCTGCACATGGATTCCAAATCTTCAATTACAGCCGTGTACCTGCAACCTACACATAGAAAGGAGAGGACAATTGGGGGGTTAGGGATTAGGGGTTTGCCTTTAGGTCAAACCCCAGTTTTGGAATTAACCAAGAAATGAGAATGCTGTAAATGTAAATGTTTGTAATGTAAACAAGTACTGATACCTTGTTGTAAGAATGTTTGTATTCTTACATGCGAAGTTGTAATGATGTTGTATGTTGTATGTTGTAAGTGATCTCCTCTTCAATGGTTGAATCCTTGTCTTTGAATGCAACACCTAGCCTTGAATGGAGACTTAGAATACTCAATTGCTTAAAGGAATGCTTGAATGCTTGAATGTTTGAATGTTTGATATCGCTTCCGCCTCTTTCTCTTGCTTATTTCCTTCCTCCCTTTCTAGGAGAGGAAAAGTAGTTTATATACTTGTCAATTAGGGTTGAGAGACTGATTTTTCCGACCTTAGGCCAACCTAGAAGCATCATTTTCCGAATTGCAAACTTAAAGACCCAATGCCCAACAAGAGACCGGGCCCAAAATATGGCCAGGGACCAAAGCGCTGGGTGCCATGGTCTTGGGGGACCAAGACGCTAGGTGCCATGGTCCTGAAGGACCAGGGCACTAGGCGCCATGGTCCCACCTCCCGAGACAGCAGGGTGCAAGGAAGGATCAGGCCAAGGTGCAGAAATATGCAGTTTTTGATGTCGCAAATAGGTTTCGAGGTCTCCATTCAGGTTCAACGTTGCACCGCCATCGTGAAGACCCAAATGCAGTCGAAATTGCAAGTGTCACAATTTTAGGATGCTACATTTAGCCCCCACTTTAGCGAGAGTATAAGCCTACGCCCATACTTCCGGTAAAGTACAAGGAAACAATGTTGAAAGACTTTCACCACGTCAAGGAGGCAAGATACACCAAGCCCCTAGTGGACTAAGGATCTTACAACTTTGATTGACAAAGTAAAAGGGAAGATCACGAGGGAGAACCATGACTGTCAGTATTAAGGTTCCCTCACTATGAGTCATGCAAGAAAAATACCAAAAATTTTCAAGGCAAAGCTAAGTTCGCCAAGAAACTTTCAAGTATCTTGAAGAGATATGAACGGGGTGTATGCCCCCCTACGTTAAAGTGATCGCACATGCCTCATCGGGGCTGATTTCTTTAAGGTAGTGATAAATATAAGAAATGAAAAAGGGAAAGGAGCACGTTATCACAAATATTTAGCCCCCAAGTGTGAGATAAACCCAAGGATAATAGACACAAAACACAAAGCACAAGGTGACTTCGCTTTCCTCAGGGTCAGTATTTTGTATGATAATTCATGTATATCATATGTATGTATGCATAATTGTTCTTCATTCCCCAATCAAGGAAGGTCACCTAGAAGAAGGGAACACATGTGTCTTTTGAGTCAACATGAGAGAGACCAAAAGAGATCTCAATGCTTTGCATCGTCCTCAAGTAGACAACACTAAGGACAACAAATAGAAGAATGAGAATAACACATAGAAGAAGTAACAAAAGAGATCAAGAGAGGAGGAGAGAGTCTTCTATGCTAATGAAACTAGTCTAGCACGTCATCTACCCCCCGATCTTGCTGATCAATATTTCGGGAAGGCAGGAAACACGCTAGAGGAGGAACATCCAACACAGCAGATGGAGCTATCACAAGATCCAAACAAGGGCTATGTTCATGTCCCACGCCACGTTGTTCTTGTCTAGGAGCTAGGATAAGTGCTTTAGAAAATTCGTTAGATAAATGGTTATCAAAATCAACATATTCATATTCACTATCAGAAGAAAGAGGAGTAACATTTTCATCATGAATAACATTTTCATCTATATCATCATCAAGATTTATAAAAATAGGATCTTTAACTCGCACAGGATCAAGACCATCATGCATCTTATGTTTAGGAGATTTTGGCTCAATTTTCGGCTGAGGAGAAAATGGAATAATACTAGCTGAAGGTGTTTTTGGGGATTGCAAAGTTTGAGAAGCAGCTGCCTAAGCTCTAAGATGATGCTTTCATCGGCGTTCACGTGCAGAACGATTTCGTCTAGTCTTAGTAGGAAGTTGATAAAATTGAGGAGGAGGAATGTTCTCATCCTTATCACTGTGGTGTTTAGGTTGTGGTCTCTTAGGTTGAACAATAGGAGAAGAGGAAGGTCTCTTCTCTCCATAAGAGGAAGGAGGAGGAATTGCTCCATGTAAAGGAGGAATATTTGGTTTAGGAAGGAGACCAAGTCCATCATGACGAGGAGGTATAGGTCTACTTTTAGGAAGTTTATTAGACATAGACATAGTCACATTCATAGGGATGGGTTGGGAATCTTCTTGAGGAAAGACATTAGTTTTATCTTTCAAAGGAAGGACTTCCTTCTCAAGAATGATAGGAATATCAATTTTGGGTGTTCTAGGTTCACTTAGAGATAGGATCATATCTTTTTTCCACTTTTGATAAGATTTGAAAAGATGATCACTCCACGGTGGAAGAGATTGGAATTTTTTAGGCCAAAAATAATCAATAGGAATGCTAGAAGTTCTTTCAGCTGGTTTAAAGAGACTATGATTGACAGTAACAACTTCACCATTATGGGGAAATTTCAAACACTTGTGAATAGGAGAAGCAATAGCTTTCATGGAAGATAGCCAAGGATGACCTAGCTTCACACGAAATTGTTCGGACGATGGAATAATAGCAAAGTCCACATCAAGGGATTTGTTATGAACCTCAATAGGTAATGTAATAGAACCAATTGTAGGAGAAGAAAATGCATCAAATAATTTCACAACCACATTTTTTTTGTCATAGATCACTTGATTCAATTGCAAAGTAAAATGAAATTCTTCAGTAATGACATTAACCATGCAAGAAGGATCAATAAGCACTCCACGGCAAGGTGTATTCTTGACTTTTGCAACTATATATAAAGGACCATCAGGTGCCCTGATAGTTTCACTAGAATCAAATGTGATGGAAGGTTCTTTAGGGATTTTCTGTTGCTCTACAAAGTTAATTACATTCGGAGTCATAGACACAAGACTATCAAGTGAGAAAGAGGAATCATTAGTCTCAATCACATTAGAGGTATGAGAAGGTAATGGATCAATAAAAATCTTAAGATTTTGGTTAGGAGGAGCTACAGATGTGTTGCTTTTATCATTCACACCAGAAATAGAGATAGTATTATTATCAATCAAATCTTGAATTTTACCCTTTAAAGCAAAACATTTTTCAGTATCATGGCCAGGTTGACGATGAAATTGACAAAAAGATTTGTTATCAAAATAGGGTGAATTAATCTTTGTAGGATCTATTTGCTTTATCGGAGGGAGAGTAAGCACATTTTGTTCCAATAACTTATTCATAATACTATGCAATGATTCATTCAAAGGAGTAAACTTTCTTTCTTTCTTGAAAAACTTAGAAATAGGAGGCACACCTGATGCTGCATTCACATTGTTGTTGATGATGTTTTCATTGAACTTAATGGACTCTCTATTCGGTTTAAACTTCCCAAATGGTTGTTGACTACTATCACCCTTATCACTCGAAGCCATAGGATTTACTTGTTCCATTTGACTCACAGTCAGTTGATAATTGTGAGGAGTTGCACACAACTGTTGGAAAGAAGTAAACTCAGAAAATAGAAGTTTTTCTCTAATATCTTTTTGTAAATTAGAAATAAAGATTCTTTGAATATCATTGTCAGGTACTGGAAAAGAAATTTGAGCATACAAATGCTTATATCTACCAATGAAATCAGTCACTTTTTCTTTAACACCTTGTTTACAATGCATCAAATCAATCAAAGTAACTTTAGGACTTATATTGTTTTGAAACTGTTGAATAAAAGCATTTGCAAGTTGTTGGAAAGAAGTAATAGAATAAGAAGGCAACGAGCAATACCATTGTAGGGCTTTATCTCTTAATGTTCTAGTAAACAGTTTTGCAAGCAACCTTTGGTCATAAGCAAAATCGGTACATATTGTTTGAAAGGTCTTAAGATGTGTTAGAGGATCACCCTTACCATTATAAAGCTCCAATTGCGGGATTTCAACATGCTTAGGGGGGATAGCTCGAACAATGTCAAGAGAAAGTGGTCTCGCAACATCAAATGTGGGCACACTAAACTTAGATTGATTCATAGAAGCAATTTGTTTCTGTAAAGAAGAGACAGTTTTTGCAAGATTGTTAATGGTCACTTCAGTCGAAGAGTTCATATTAGACGTGTTAGATTGTGATGGAGGTATTATGTTATTGAAAGAAGGTATTGATTGAGGGTAAGGTGGTGGGACACTATGTTAGTTAGTCATAGGAGATGATTGGAAAGAAGGAACACTACAAGGAGGAATGGAATGGTTAGATGAATTGCCCCCTTGCGTCATGTTCATTTGTGGAGATGAAATAGGGACACTCATTGAAGGAATGAATGAAGAAATTGGATTGAATGAAGGAAGAGGGTTGATTGAAGAAGAAGGATTGCCCCCATGACTGGTGATCATAGGTGGAATGTCTTGTATTGAAGTAGTCATTATGTTTGATGTAAAAGTAGGTATACTAGCAATAGAAGTTGTCAAAGGAATAGAATGATTAACTTGAGTAGGAGGTTGTGTATAACCTAAAGTTTCGGCACAACTCTTCATAGGCATCACATTCGAATCCACAATGTGTGCAATACTATGCAAAATATCAATTCCATTCTTATCACTTTGAACCATACGTTTTAGACCCTCAATTAATGAAAGAGCTTGACTATCAGGGTATTCTTGAGACATCCATTGTCGAAAATCATCAAATTGGTTATCCAATTTCGAAAGTTGTTTTACAGAAACCTGATGGAGAGGCTCTTCATCATTAAGAGGATTAGAGGGATTACCCATGTCCTCGTTAAAAAGGCCATTCAAATTAGGTTCCATCTCCTCGGTAATTACACCTTGGAAGGACTTAATTCTAAGGCTTCGTCTAACGGGAATAGTGTAAGCAGGGCTTATTGTTGTAAAACTCATGCACTAAAGAGAGAGAGAAGATTTTGAATTTTAGAGGTAGCAAATTTCAATAAAATCAGCCAATCTCCTAGATTTAAGCTATTAAATACAATCAGGACAATCTCCCGAAATTTCGAAAAAAATGTCAGGGACCGTGGTGAGCGGAGTGCACACGGTCCTCGCAACTTTTTTTTGAAATTTTCAGGGATGAAAGTTATGATGATTTTAAAGCTAATCTAAAAAAAATTGAGTGATTTTACGATCTGTAGATAGGCCAAATTAAAGTTGCAATCTCAAAATTGAACCCTACCAAGATTGTTGAAAAATGCAAAATTTGAATTTTGAAAAAGAGAGGGAAACTAAAATTTTGAATTTTATGATTTTAGAGGGAATACTGAAAGCAATACAAGCTTTGAAATTTAAAAGTTGACTCGATTTCATGCAAAATTCAAATTTGAAAGCAGAAATCAAAGTTGTTGCAATTAAACACTTAATTTCAAAAGTCACAAACTGCAAAAATTTGAATAAAGCACTGAAATTTTGAATGAATGCCAACACACTTTTCAGATTTAGGACTGTAAGAAACACAATTTTAACACAAATTTCAATTTCAACAATTTTTGAATGATTATAAGCCCTAATCCAAGCAATCACTAGACCAACTTTGACTTTAATTTTGAAAGTGTTAGCATTGATGAAATCAGCCAAGATTCTGGATTTTAGCAGAAAAATACAGTAAGATCTAGCTCCCAAAATTTCAAAAAAAATGTCGAGGACAATGGCGCTCGGGGTGGACACGGTCCTCGCAACTTTTTTCAAAATTTTCAGGGATGAGAGATATTGTGATTTTGTTACGGAATCCAAAGTTACAGCCAATTTGGAGGTGTTTTGATCAGTGAAATCATTGGTTAAAGGTTGAATCAAGAAGGTTTTAAAAATTAGGGTTTTGACACTTAACCACTTAATTTTCAGAATTAGAGCACAAATATGATTTGACAATTTGCAATAGAAGGGTAGATCTGAAACAAGCATTAACAACTAAACATTTCACAAGCTCAATTACTAAAAAGAAAATTTTAGTGTTTTTATGCAATTAACCTCTAAAAATCGAACCCTAGGTGTTTCCCCCACTCCAAGGAGAGAGAAGGGAGGTCACTAGGGTTGACGGTTTTCACTTAGGAGAGACTTTACATTCAAAAGAGGGGTTGAAACTCACAAGATCCAATCCCACACAATGCAAGATTGAATTCTAAATGAGTTTCAAGGGTTAAGACATCAAGGATACCCTCTTTTGTAAAGAATGTAGATAGAATGATTGAACTAGGAATGCATGTAAAGTAAGAAAGATTCGCTTGTAGACGGAGATAGGGACACAGGATGAAGCTACGGACCTGAAATTAGTAGTAAAATGTCGAGATGATGCTATTCTACAAATTTGAGCTAAAGTTGATAGGATGATGGCGCTCGGAGTGCACACGGTCCTCCGAAAAATCCACGAAACGAAGGTGGATCTGTTCGTCTCTACACAAGGATTCCAGATCTTCAATTATAGCCGTGTACCTGCAACCTGCACACAAAAAAGAGAGGATGATTGGGGGGTTAGGGATTAGGGGTTTTCCTTTAGATCAAATCCCGATTTTGGAATTAACCAAGAAATGAGAATGTTGTAAATGTAAATGTTTGTAACGTAAACAAGTACTGATACCTTGTTGTAAGAATGTTTGTATTCTTACATGTGAAGGTGTAATGATGTTGTATGTTGTCAGTTGTAAGTGATCTCCTCTTCAATGGTTAAATCCTTGTCTTTGAATGCAACACCTTGCCTTGAATGGAGACTTAGAATACTCAATTGCTTAAAGGAATGCTTGAATACTTGAATGTTTGAATGTTTGAATATCGCTTCCGCCTCTTGCTCTTGCTTATTTCCTTCCTCCCTTTCTAGGAGAGGAAAAGTAGTTTATATACTTGTCAATTAGGGTTAAGAGACTGATTTTTCTGACCTTAGGCCAACCTAGAAGCATCATTTTCCGAATTGCAAACTTAAAGACCCGATGCCCAACAAGAGACCGGGCCCAAAATAGGGCCAGGGACCAAGGCACTGGATGCCATGGTCCTGGGGGACCAAGGTGATAGGTGCCATGGTCTTGAAGGACCAGGGTGCTGGGCGCCATGGTCCCACCTCCCGGGATAGCAGGGTGCAAGGAAGGATCAGGCCAAGGTGCAGAAATATGCAGTTTTTGATGTCGCAAATAGGTTTCGGGGTCTCCATTCAGGTTCAACGTTGCGCTGCCATCGTGAAGACCCAAATGCAGTCAAAATTGCAAGTGTCACAATTTTAGGATGCTACAATTTCATTTTGGTACTTATCCACAATAGCTTGTGATAACCTTACTCTTGTTTTCATTCAAGCTTTCAATGCCTGAAAATACTCATTTAAGTTCTTTTCCCTATTCTCTCCCATGTTGTTCAGCAATACTGATAGTTGTTTTCCTACTGGTATATCATATCCAAAATCTTTGGTACCAATACCGGGTACTTGTTTGGTTATATATAGCATCAGACAAACAAGTAGGTTTCCAAAACTGAATATTCCTTTCTTGTCTTTTTTTATCTTTCCCAAATTATCAACCAGTTCATCTTTAAGCCATTCACATATGTCTATCCTTGCATTATTATTTACCATATCATAGACACTTTTAATACGTAGGCTAGAAACTGAGTTTAACCTATTTGCATGTGTAGTCTTGTAACCTAAGATCAAAATGATAAATTTGACATTGATATATGTTACATCATTTACCCTTAGTGATCTCTTGTCAAATGTTGCACCGGTTAGTTTTGTTACTAAATCATTTGAGACCTTCTTAGTTTTGTTAGGTCTATTGCCGGTGGAGGGTAACCCTGTCACAGCCTTCATTGCTTCTTTAGTAATCTTGTGAATAGAGTCCAACCAAAAGAATTTGCCATGAACCCTTCTTAGCACAATTCTTACGATATCCTTGGGGAAATCCAGGATATGAATAATTTCTGTAAAACCTAGGGTTTTTATTATCTTGTGTTTAGTTTTGACATTTTCAGATTCATCACAAATTACAGATTTATACATATTCTTAATTTCCTCATCACCTAGTTCATCAGTATGACAGTGTATATACATTCTAGGGTCTTTAGCATATACTACCCCTTTAGGTATTTGAGAAAATGCACCTAAACTATCATCTTTCTTTGCGATTTCAGGAACTAGCTGGAATACGGGTCTAGGGAATTTAATAACTTCAACAACAGTAGGGTTTGCAATAAATTGAGGAGTAGATTAGGATGCCATAGCTATAAATACCTTAATCTGCCTTAGGGATGAAAGATTTGATAGATTGCTTCACTTCTTTGCTTGGAATGCCTTTTCTCAAGATTTTTGCGCTCTCGAATATTTGAATGCTCGGTGAAATGAAAATGGAGCCAAAAACTTGTTTTATAATTTTATTTTCTTCACCTACCACATTTAATGTTTGCCAGTTAAGTCACATCTTAACTTATCTGCCGGTAAAGAAGTAATCTCAACTTCTCACCATCAACCGAGGGAATAATAGCATCTTTTAGATTCAATTGCTAAACCCTCAAAAGGATTTTCCTTCAATTAGATGAAGAGTCTCCTGTCGGTGGAGTGTTACTCTGTTCTACCAGTGGAGGAGTATTCCCATCAATATTCTATCCTGATTTTCTGATCCATTGTTTTGAGAATTCTTGCTTTACCTCTTCAACCTTTTCTTTACGTTTCAAACTAGGACCTTTGTTATTTGTTGGTGAGGACTTACTTCTACAAAATTTAGCAATGTGTCCAATCTTGTTACAGGCATAACAAGTCACATTGTTTTTCTGAATTGCTTTCCCATATCCTATGCTGGTTTGTGTTATGCATTGATTAGATAAGTGTCCAAATCTTCCACAAACATAACATCTTACATTCATTTTGCAATTCTCTGAATTATGACTAACTTTGTTGCATTTAGAACACTGACCGATGGGTGTATTGGTGTTCTAATAATTTCTAGGTCTACATTTATTTGCTTTATGACCATACTTGTTATAGTTAAAGCATTTTCCATTAAATTTATAAGCAATTGGTTGTCTTACCAGTTTGCTATGATCATATGTGTTTGTAGTACCAGATCTTTCACCAGCTTCAAAGCCAAGGCCATTAGTGTCACCATTAGGTTTCTGATTCTTCAGCATGTCACTGAGTTCTTCTGAGCTTTTCTTGAATTTTTCCTTGTGCTGATTTGTAGTAGCCAGTTCTCTTTCCAAGATTTCTTTCTATCTCATAAGTTCATTTGAGTCATTTTGTGTGTGCATCAGATCTGTCTTCAACATATCATTTTCATAACTAAGTCTTGTGTTTTCATTTGCAGCATCATTCAGTCTTCAAGTTAGATCTTCTTCATTTTTCTTCCTATCTTCAATTTCTTTGCAAAATCTCATAGTCATATCCTGCATCTCATTATGTGTTGTACTTATCTCTTGTCTTAGTTTGTTTACCAGATCATTAAGAGTTTCCTTTTCATCTCCCTCTTTCTACATCTTCTCACAAAGTTCTCTTCTTTTATTCCTTGCTATAGTGTAATTCTCTTGAAGTTCTTGAATGATATCCTGAGTAGCTTTTAGATCATCTTCAAGTTTGATATTCTTCAATTTTTCTGTATCATAGTCTGAAAGAGATGTTTCCAACTGTTTCTTCAAGTTATCCATCTCTACCAGTTGCAAGATCTTCCTCATGTTGTTAGGCTTCTGAAAATAGAGGACCAGACTCTAATACCAATTGTTAGGATTCCCAAAAATACTGAGAGGGGGGGTGAATCAGTATCTAACCGGTTGAAGAATTTACTTGATTTAAAACATGTAAAGCATATCAATACTGTATACCAGTAAACAAAGATAACAACAACCACATGAAAAGCACACCATAACATAGTAGTTTAACGAGGAAACCCGGTGTGGGAAAAACCTCGGTGGGATTTGTGACCCACAATATTTGCTTACTGGCCAATAAGTGAATATTACTCTTACAATAGGGGCCTGCACATGCAGGAAGGCCAAGTGCCTAGAGCTCACTGCTCAAATACAAAATAAGAAGTCACACTGACTTACAAAATGGATTATACAAATCCAATGTCTTTTACTGCTTCAAAATAGCATCTACTATGCTAGATCCAGTACCGGTTTTAGCTCTGCTACATACATAAACCCTTAACCTATAATTCGCATATTATGTTTGCAAAATTTTGCCTATATCCTTCTTACAAAATGTTCTACAATGATCTCATACATATATGAGTCATATTACAACTCGCCATGTCGGCTTACAATGATTTTACAATTAATTACAAAATACATTATAAACAAAATTCCTGTCGGCTAGGGTGTCGGTATCCTTCCTTTGTTTGTCAGTGTCCTGTGTGTCAGTGTAGAGTTTGTCATTGCCAGTGCAGGTATATTGTCTTGCCAGTATCATATGATTGCAATATTTCCATCAATGACAAAACCTTCAATCACCTACAATTTCTCATTGGAGTGTGCATTTGCCAACAGTCTTAGTATGATTTACTCTTATTTGTACCCTATTAAGAATGTAAACAACAACAAGCACAACTTCTTTCCAATACACATTAGCCAAGTTAGCACCCTTCAATATAATTCTATTTATCTCAATAATAGTCCTATCATTCATTTCTACAACTCCATTCTCTTGAGGGGTTCTTGGGGTATAAAAATGCCTTCTAATTTGATATTTCTCACAAAAAATTAACAATTCCATTTAAAGTAAACTCTCCTATCAAATATCAAACATTTGATTTTATCATCTACTTGATTTTCAACCATTAACTTGAACACTTTAAATCTTTCAAAATCTTTAGATATCTCTTCTAATAATATAACCCATGTCATCCTAGAATAATCATCAACAAGCAATGTAAAATACCTTTCACCATTAAGTCCTCTTGCCCTTGTAGGCTCGTAAATATTTGTATGAACTAGCTCCAAGGGCTTTGAAGTAGATTATTCCTTGTTCTTGAATCTCCTATTTATCTATTTCCCTAGTTGAAATTCCTTGCATATAGTATCTGTAGGTTTGATAATCTTATGCATATCTCTCACACTTTAGTATTATTGATCTTTATCATTTTATCAAAATTGACATGTCTGATCCTCTTGTGCCATAACCAACACTCACTACTCTGTGTTAGAAAATACCCACTTGCACAAGAGTTTACCCCTTGGGTAAAAGCTTTATCCAATGGATAGCCCTAACCTAACCTTAATCCTTACCTCCTAAGGTAACCTTCATGTCTTCTCAGGCATTTAATGCCTCTTGCATCTTCTCTCAAGCAACCTTTTGTAGACAATTGTCACCATTTCATTGGTGAAAATTGTAAACATGGATTGAGTAACTTTCAATCCTAACCATTGTTAAGATTATTCAATCTTAACCATTCATTGTCCTATTTTCCTTATAAATAGAGCTCTCATTCTTCATTATCCAAGAGATCCAAGTTTCATGCATCTACATTATAGTCTAATTTACTAAGCATTTTAGCCTCTCTTTGTTAAAATATCATCATAAACATATAGAAGCATTTCATCTCATATCATAGAATATTCATGCTAGTAAATCATGTTAGGATAATTTGCTAATCTCATTATCATATCACTATCTTCATTTTAACTTAATCATCATAAATGTTTAACATATCATATAGATCTTAGAATGCATTCATGCATATAGCTCACAATATCACTCGCTCTTGGAGTTGTCATTCTTAAGTCATTTGTTCAATGATCTGATAGCAAAACATTGACTTTAGGGATCTTGCGAGATAGATAACAATGGGACACCCCTTGGGAAGTTAAGCTAATTCAATTAGTTTATATACTTGCACTAAGAATATCATCGATATGTAGGTCATTTGATCTCGATTTATTTGTTTTGATCGCCACCTTTTCCTATGTACATTTATGGCACCCACCGTGGGGCATGTCCCCAAAAATAACAACATTTTGTGTGTAGGTAGGAGACAACAATCACATCAAAATTACAAATTAGCGCATCGGGGACTTTCTTTAGCACATTTGTGCTGAACTTTGGCGCATATATGGCACTATTTAGTGCATAGAGACCATAACTTAGCACATCCTGTTATGTTTCTGGCGCATACCCTTCTTTTTTTTTCAAAATGCATAGAAGAATGATTTTAGTGCATTCAAGGAGTAGAATAACATGCAGGTGTTCTCTTTTAGCGCTTCTACACCATACTGTAGCGCAATTATATGGAAGTTTAGCGTGTGGCTCTGATAGAGAAGAAAAATTTGTAAAAGAGTCAAAAAATTTAGGCTTGTGAAGCCCACCATTAGAATTTAATTTTGACTAATTGTGTGCAGGTTCTAACATTTTTCACTATAGGAAAAGGAGGAGTTAGTTTTATTTACTTTCTTTTATAAGTTCATAAAAAGAACTCACTTATTTATTGAAAAGGCTTAAAATGAATTTCACCTTCCTTTTGGATTCTTAAAAATAACTTCATCATTTCTTTTTGCTGCCTAAAATAGACTTCATCTTTCTTTCTTGCATGATTAAACAAAACAACAAAAATAAAAGCTTTCCTTTTATGCAAGACAGGATTATCTTTCTTTAGCCTCTAAAAAGAACAAAACAAAATTTCCCATTTCTGCAAAGGGGTAAAATTGAACATCATTTTCTTTTGGTGTTGATTAAAATGAACCTCATTTTTCATTTGGGAGTTTAAAAAGAAACTTCACATCATTTCAAAAGAGCTTTCAAGATTCCAAAACTATTGTTATTCATTTGGTGAATTTACTTTGGTTGACCAGGATTTCTTTAGATTAAATTTTTTGCTATCTTCACTCATTGATATATTCGGATAAAAAGAACATCATGTCTTCTTGGAGCAACATCTCCATCTAGCTTAGACAATTTTGCAATGAAGTTTTAAAAATAACCCTTGTCTTTTGTTCTTGTGATGTGATAGGTATATGCTCTCACCTTCAAAGGGTGATAAAAAAGTCAAAACCATCTCTTTTTTGCTTTCTTTCAGTTGTATGCATTAACACCTTTAGAAGGCCTGCCCTCCTGAGTTGCCCTTAGGGCACCATTAAGGTTGGTGAGAGGGGAACAACCTAAGTGGGAAATGGATTTATTGCCAAGTATCCACCCCACTATAATCAAATGTGGAGGTTGGTGAAAACCCCCTCCAACAGTTTTTCTCAGTGATTAGTCTTCCCCCAGTATCGTTAAGATATGCAAAGCCTTTGTTCTAAAGGTTGGGAAGCCTCCTAAGAGAGTTTATCACTGAAGATCGAACAAAATCCTGATTAAAAACCATAGAAGTAGAAGCTTTGAGCCAATTCATTTACCAAACATTAGCAATATCATAGTGCAAGGGTGGGGAAGAATCTGTCGCCAAGATCACTCACCATATATCTCCCAAGATAACTACTCAATTATGAAGCAATTCACTTTAGGTTAATTTATGGATAAAGGCAAAAAAATGGGCACCCCCTAGGGGGTGAAAAGATTGTTTGAGCTAACGGAGTATCAAGACTAGTGGGCTATGATATTGTCGATGACCTTTTGAATAAAGAGTCTACTTGATATGTCTTCTTTGTAATCCAAACTAGTGAAAACATCAGGGATTTGAAAACATCCTCAAAAGAACATACACTATTTGTTTAGCATAGACAAATTATTATTACTTCTATATGTTGTGTTTTCAAATCATTTTATCAGAAAATCATTCATCAAAGCACAAAAATTCATTTCTCAACATCTCAGCAAAATCATCAAAACAAAAATTATCAAGGTAGTTAGCGTGTAGGAGCAACATCCTAGTGCATCTCAACCATCAGATAGTGCATTCTAACCAACAGTTAGCACTTCTATCCCTCACATTAGCACATGATCAGTATCATACTGGTAAAAAATCAGATAGCGCTTGCAACATCTCTATAGTGCATTTGAAGATATTATAGCGCATTCATACCAAACATTAGCGCCTTAGAAGGACATATTAGTGCATAACCAATTCATCAATTGTGTTATCAAATAGTATAAAATAGCACATTTGAGAGGTAGCATAGTGCATCTGGATCATTCTTTAGTTCTTTGGGGGAATCCTTTAGCGCATTAGGTCTTTTTTCTAGCGCATGATCAAGATTGGTGAAAAACAAAGAGAAAATCACTCACCTTGTGAAATTTTCATCAACAGTTTAGGATACACTTTTAGGTCCTCTAACAAAATCCAACAAAAATTACAAAAACAAGGATCATAAGTGAGAAATTTCCAAATCCAACTAAGCACCCTTAGAAAGAGATATCAAATCTTCAACTATCTTGAGATCAGATTTCATCCAACAAGATTAAGGAGTATTGAAATAGTGATCAAAGGTTCCATCATCCAATGAATTCTATCAAAACAATACCTAGTTAGGTTCTCAAGTTGTCAAATTAAGTTTCTACATTGTGAAACTTGACTCATATCATTTCACACACTTTGTCATAAAAGCGAATCAAACTAAACTTCTACTTGACAAGTAAACTTGAGTATCCAAAACAAAGTATCCATATCCAACATCAACATGAACATTAATCATTTGTATATGACCACTTCCCATATTTTGAGAAGAAGAAGTCTTCATCAAAAGACTAAGTTGAAGAAGAGACAACCTAGTTCTAAGGCACTTACCAAAAGGAGTAAATTTCTCTACATTAATTGTCAACTATTTAAATCATATCATGCATTCTTGCGTCATATGCGGTTGTATATCCAAGGAAAAAATAATGAATTTTACAAAGAAACTTTGAGAAGTAGAGCTTACATTCAGAAAGTAGCATTCAACCAACGCCTTAATAGGGGAGGAAGGATTAATCCCACCTTATTTCTAAAGTTTCTCATCACTTACAATGAAGCTTGACCCAAGCCACCAACTCCACCAAGAACCCCAATAGAAGAAGAAGAATTCACTACTATAGAGATATATTGATTCCCGTTGTCACTCGATTTCAAAAAACTAAAAAGAGGGAATCACAACTAGAATCAAGCATGACTCATAGATTGTCCAATCCGTTTGATGAATATGCAAATATGGGAGAAACAAAGATCATGGAAGATCTTCTCCAAGAATTTCAAGAGAATGTGGCTTTCCAAAAATCATAGAAAGACTTGTAGAAGTAGATAAGCAAAAATATCTACTCATGCTAACTAGTAAAGGAGTCAATATTTATGAAGATTTTGACATAGAAAACTTAAGGAATATGGATAAGAGAATTTCAAGAATAAGGCTGATAAATTATGCTTATCAAGAACAACTGAGAGAAGAGGAAACATAGGATCAAGAAAACATACGCAACCAAGATTGCACCCATCAACAAGATAACACTCACGAACAAGACCATACCTACAATTGAGACAATATTACTGAATGAGGAGAAACTCCCCATCAAAGGACTAATGGACTCCTAGTTGTTCTTACGCAACAAATCTAAACACTTCAAAGACAAATGTAGGACATGCAACAAGGAACCACGGTATGATACTCATTCGATGACATTTGTCCTTTGTTAGACACAATGCACCACTGAGAGGGGGGTGAATCAGTGGTTCTCAAACATTTCTCTTTTGTTGTCCTCTATGAGAATACCGGTTAATGGATCTAACTCTATGCAGACTTACCAGCTAATAGGGAGATCTACACAAGAGCAATCACACAAGGAACATCACATAACACCAATATATACGAGGAAAACCCAAGATGGGAAAAAGCTCGGTGAGCAATGTTGTTGGAGACTACTTCTCCAATCAGCCCTCATAATGAAAACATTGTTATAAATTTTAGGGCACCAACCCAAGGAGCACCAACCCTTGACTTTATGGGCTACAACCCAAAGTAGCACCAACCCCTAACTTTATGGGCTACAACCCAAAGGAGCACCAACCCCTGCACTGAGCTACAACTCAGTGTTCTTAAAGTAAATTTCAAATACAAAAGTAGTTATCTTGTTAAAAATGAATCTTGCAACCATTTCATATACCTTTCTCTGTCAGTGAGATACCTTCTCTGCTACACTGACTCACTTCTCTTGATGCTTCTCTACCGGTAAACTCTACCAGTACACCTCTCCTCTTCTTCTACTCTACTAGATCTCCACCTTACTCTCTTCTCTTTACCGGTACAACACTTTTAGGTTTTTTGTATGCCTTCTCTACAACTTCCTTCACTTCAACTCTACTGGTATGGACACTACCAGTTCTGCTCTACTATCAGTTGAAAACTTCAATCAGGTTCTCCCTCACTCTCACTCTCTTCTCAGATACTCTCTGAGCACTTGTCTTATTTTCTCTCACATGCAGAAGTAACACTTAATCACTTCACAATAGCACAATATATTTCTTCTCTTCAGGAGCAACTAACAATGTATTTGCCCTTCATATTTATAGATTGGTTTCCTGCCAAAAGAAAATTCAAATTCTTGGTGGTTAGGGTTTCTTCACCATCTTCAAGGAAAACCAAATCCAATTAGATCCTATCTGATCTAATCTTCCAGACTGCCACCTGCACAACTCCACCATTTATGCACCTCCTAGATCATGCCTTACATCTCTTGCAATCTTCTTTTAACCCTATTGGTTGGTCTCTTGGTCAAACACCAAGATTTGGTTCTATTATTTCCTTCATCCACCTCGATCTCCTCAATCACTCTTAGTTGGATTGTATTTGTCCTCCAAACCTCGAGCCTCAAACCCTTGCAACAGCTCTGCAACATGTCTCGTGACTTATGGGACCTTCCATTAATGTCGACCAACCCTACAACTACCCTGTTGGTGTACATTCCATCTTTATCAAAATGCAGGTTCACCACCTTCACTCCAAGTGGCATCCATGCCGATCAACTGCCAACTTGGCTCTTCATGTCAGTCTAGATAGGATCAATGACCAAACACTTCTACCAGTTTCTATTCTTTGCCAGTATACAAACCCTCTCAGTATCTCACACTCTACCGGTTAACTCATCATGTATGGTCTTTGTTGAACTATTGATAGAACACCTTGACCATTCGTCAGACATGTCTCTCTTTAGCATGGCCATTCCCATAAGGTGGGAAGACATCTGCATCTGCACCTTGCACATATTACCATTGGACTTACATACCGGTAAACCTTCTTGATGACACTTTGTCATCAACCTTTACCATACACCATCTTCAGTCAGGCCACTTCCTCTGTTTGTATCTGCTCAGCCTTGCCTTCTCCTTGATCATATAGGACCATATCACAACTAGTTTGTCAAGATGACAAACACATCACATTCCTTATGTACCAACATTTCAAAATACCTTTACCTCTTCTCTCTTATCTCAAAGAATCATGATGCACACCCTGCATACCTGGAGATAAGTTCCACTTACTAGTGGAGTGGCATCTTGCCTTCTGCATCTTGCAATGTTCTCATTTGACTTCCTTGTTTGTGCAACATTTCTTCAAATAGGCACATGTGATCCGGTGTGGGCACATTCACTGTTAGTCATCTCTTCATATGGTGACTGCATCTTCATCAAGTGGGAGTCGTATTGTCCTACAACCTTACAACATAATACCTATTCATTCTTCTCCTCCATTATTGATGTGATTCAGGTAACATTCTACCTCTTCATCACAAACAACTACTCAAACACCTTGATCATCCTGCTTGTACACTAGTCATGACCTTTGCAGGTTGACAACCACTGACTTGGTTGATCTGAATTCCCCATGTTAACACATCACTTACCAGTTGACATCCTTTCCTTACTGGTGATATAGTGTACCGGTAACTCCAGGGGTCATCTTCCTTACCTTGACGTTGTTCTGCAACACAAGGTGATATCCAAGATATCTCAACTTGTACTCCTTCTTGATAGTGTTGCACATACATCTCTCATGTTGGTAGGTACTCCTATACTAGTTGACATCAATGGCAACATAATGCCACCAATCTCCCCCTTTGGCATTGATGTCAACTCTGGTAGTATTCAACATACTACATCATCCTTCTCCCCCTTACTATGATCCATGGATTCTCACACATGTCATATGCAGTATATTACAATGATTCTTCTCCCTCTTTGACAACAATGACAAAGGGCACTGTCAAGAGATCAGTCCACCCTATATTTACTGGTCACTCACAAAATTCTTTCTCCCCTTTTTTCTTTACCAGTTGTTCATCTTCCTTTGATACCAATTGGTACATTTTGTTACATTTTGTCAAGTCACAACACTTGAGATGGAGGATTCAACCATCAACTGACACTAATTGAGTATGTAAAATCTATACCATTTGTTAAAACACTCAATTTTAGAAGGATGTATCAGTGAACACTACTCATATATCAGTCAACCTGCATCACCTCATGTTTGATCCAAATTTCTTTAGGAATCAAATGTTATTGTACTACCAATACAACCAACCAAAGGATAGGCAGATTCCCTTTACAATGAAATTATCCTAGGTATTCCTACTACAATTTTCATCATCTGTAGTTTGGGTAGTCAGTATCCTTAACAGTTCAAGCATGTCGGCTCTGCATCATGAGAACTTGAACTCCCCCTGAGTTACACATCTCAGATTCTCATCACTGGTCAGGTCCAATATTGGGACTCCAATCTTCACCATATACAGGTTGATTTGTGCATATATGATCATCTGATGATCCTTCAATTCAATTGTATCCACCATAGCTTATGACATGATCCTTAAATCACACAATGCCATACAATAACATCATCATGCCATAAAATAAACCGGTTAGCCCAAATGTATGCAAGCTTGCATGATTAGCAACCAGGCCCACTCATGTCATTCAGGTCTTCATCAACACCACCTGAGACATAGATTCACTACATGCTACCAAGGCTATTGCAATGATCTCCAACCTCATTGTCTTACATATCCTGCAAGTACCTGTTAGTAGTCATACCTGTAACAATCTGCGCATACCAATTTCTTGTACTGGTCTATTATCACTACTGGAGCACCCTCATGTGACTCCTAACATCTTCTGTCACCATGTATCTAATTCCAATTGTTTTCTTATCATGCACAAACACATTAGTAGTGATCCAACATTCATCTGTAGGTGTGTAGTCAAGGAAGCCTCTACACACTCTTATCATTTCATTTTCATTCCTGCATACCGGCAACAACATGTCCTTCCATGTTGTCTTCATCACTGAGGGGGTGAATGATAAGTTCAATGTACTACTCCCCTTGAGGTCTCACATCTACTTTAGGCCTTAGGAGACATCACCTGTGCAATGAGTGCACAGTGTCGATCCATGGTCTATTAGGATTCCCAAAGATACTGAGAGGGGGGCTGAATTTGTATCTTGTCGGTATACAGATTTTTTGATCTTATTAAACAAATTGCATTCTAAAAAAGTGTACTGGTAAACAAGAATTAATGCAGTAAATATGAAAAATAAGCACAACATAGAAAGCACACCATAACATAAGATTTTTAATGAGGAAACCCGGTGTGGGAAAAACCTCGGTGGGATTTATGACCCACAATATTCACTCACTGGCCAATGAATGGATATTACTTACAATAGGGGCCTTCACATGCAGGAAGGCCAGCTACCTAAAGCTCATTGCTTAGTTACAAAAGGAAGTCTCGTTGACTTACAAAATGGATTATGCAAATCCAATATAATGTACTGCTTTATTTAAGCATTTTCTATGCTAGGTTCGATACCGGTTTAAGCTCATACAATAACCATAAACCTTACTCCAAAATGTGCTTTAATATTCACACATTACTTATGCAATAATCTTCCCATGTTTGCATCTATAAATGATCTATAAGATCTCATACTTATAAATGAGACTGATTACAATTCTCTTTGTCGGCTTACAAAAAGATATTACAAATAAATACAAAATGCAATATGTTATCACTGTTTTAAAAATGGATGTTCTCGGTCCATAATTGGCTAATTTTGTTAAAATTTTGAGTCTAGTATTGGCCTTGTTACCTCTATTTTGTTGTAGGCCAATGAGAAGGTTTAAGGGTTTTAAGTTTTAATCTTCAAAGGTGTCTGAGTAAAACTTGGTTCTAATCCTACGTTACTTTTTACCACTTAAGTGATGGGTCCGTTTGTCATGAGAAGTGTCCCCCCCCATTGTTTTTTACCTAGGCGGTCCCTTAAATATTTTAAATTGTATACACCTATTACTTTTCCCTTTTTCTAATGTTTATCAGGCTCTATAAGTATCTTGCAACTCTTTGTTGATCCAACGGCCCGTGTTGATTCATAAGATGAAGATGATCGCTAGTTATCCTCTACGAAATAGCAAAAAGTGGCGGGTCCCAGAAGTAGATAGGTTTCCCAAAGAGTAAAGAGTGGTTGGTTTAGAGGATGATCAATGGCCCACATTAATTCACGGACAAAAGGTGCTCAAAGCTTATCCTTCACGAAGCAGCAAAAACATGTGGCAGGTCCTGGAGACAAGTGGTCTTCCTTGGTTAAAGGGTGATTGGGTTGGAAAAGGATCAACGGCTCGTGTTGATTTGCAGTTGGGAGCTGCACACATTTTACCTTTCATGAAGTAGTGAAAAGGTGGCTGGTCCCACTAAAGGTGGCAATAAAGGTGGTAGGTCCAGCTAGCGATAACAAAGCAGTGATGGGGCGCTCAGTTGGTGGTCCGTAGTGGACCCGGGCAAGGTGGTCATTGAAAGAATAAACAACGAGCAAGTTCCTGAGATCTGACGGCCCGTGTGGATTCATGAAGATAAGATTCTAGTAAGATAGTCATCGTAAAGTGGTAAAAAAGGCTGGTGGGCCCAAAGGACAGGCAAGGCATGAAGTTAAAAGCCGATCAAGTTTGTTTTGATCCAACAATCCTCATGGTTTCATAGCTGCAAGCTAAAAAAAGATTAGTTTTTTGTGAAGTAGTGAAATGAGGTGGAAATCACATGAAAGCATCATGTGGCATGACAGTTCATGCATTTCGCAGAGTTTAATAGTGATGTGTTAAATGCCACATGGCTCTGAAGGGTAGTTGAGGGCCCGCCTAGGTGTAACCAGTAGTTATGTGGAGAAATGTGAAGCAAAACACGTGGCAATTTCAGAATGGAACCCAAAGGAGTTTCCTGAGCTAATGGATGATTGCCACGTGGCATTTGTGAACCGATGACTAGGTAAAGTAAGTGGTCTCCCAAAATAAAGGGCCCACTTGAAAGGTTTAATGTTTGTTAAAAGTTCTTCACCTTGTGTTTGATCCAATAGTTCTCATTGTTTCGTGGCCTGAAGATGCCTGTAGCTTAATCTCTTCGAAATGGCGAAAACCGTTAGCCATCAAAATGAGGTGCGGTTAGTTAGTGAGATTGATGGTCCTGGTTAGAGTTAAAGATCAGATGATTAGAGTTTGATCTAATGGTTGGCATCGCTTCGTGAAGGAAAAGTACACGAGTGTTAAAGCCCGTGAAATAGCAAAAAGAAGGTGGGGCCCAACATTAACAAAGAGAGATCAGATGGAGGTAAAGGTGGTGTAAGTTCTTTAAATCCAACAGCCAGTGTTGTTTTGCAAAAGAAAGATGCAAAGGTTTTATGCACTACGAAATAGCGAAAGACTAAAATAGAGGAAAGACTCGGAGAAGTTATGACCCATTGGAGCCAGTTTTGAATTCGATTTGGCGAATTCAATTCTGAAAAGATAGCCTAAGCATGTGGAGTTAATTTCTAAAAATTCAATGCCAACTTGTCCTTTAGAGTCTGCATCAACTTGATTGTTAGTATTGTTTCATCAAAATCTGTTGCAGAGCAATTGGTGCAGAGCGATTCTCTTTAGACGAATAATCAAATTTTTTGTGCTTTTCTTGATAATTCTGCTCTATTTCCAATCGTTGCTGTGTGAATTATTTCATTATAGGTTTGTGCTAGTTTCAAGTAGTATAGTTGCTTATTCAGAATGGCACCAACAAGAGAGTAGACAGGAAAATTGAATTATCAGGATAGGAACATCTGTGATGATTTTTTAGAACAGTTAACCATGTCCACCAATGTCAGGGCTAAGGCTAAAGAGTTATTACCAAAGAACCCTTGTTTGAAAAATTGGGGATGGCCTATATGATAAAGACAATTGGTTAAGGGACCCTAAGATAGGGATATCAGCTTTAGGACTGTTCAAAGTCGGTTTTGGGCAGAGACATTCCCTAGCTCCTTTAAATAGCATATGGGAACTGGATGTAGGAAAACTTGTGGTCCCTGGTGTATTCATGGATGTAGATTTGTTGACCCTAATTGCACAAAATTATGACCCTGTAGAAAGATGTATCAGAAATATAAAGGGATCAGCCCTAGTTGAAATCAAAGACGATGAGTTTAGAAATATTTTCAATCTCAGTGAGGCCTCAAATTTGTTAGAGTCTATTGACTTTGAGTCATTAGCCCATATTTACAATGCATAGAGGGATCATCTTAAGAGTGACCCATTGAAAGAGTTCTTTGTTAAGATAGGGGGGTTAACAGTTGTAGGCCCTAGCACAATGGAACCATTCTCCCTCAATTTATTTACTCTGAGAGCTAAGGGTATGTATTGGGCACTATGTCAGATATTTGAAGAAGATGCTGAAAAGAACATGCCAACCCATTACAAGTTAATGATTGCACAAATTCTAAACCCCTCCCTAGCAATAACATTTGATTTTGCCCCATACCTCACTGATGCTATTTATGCAGGGCTTGTAGGGATAAAAAATGGTAAGATGGATAGCCCGTTTGGATGGTATTCCATGTTAATGCACATGTTCTTGTTCAAAGGTGTTGATTACTTTGCAAAAGATATGGATTTGGTCAAGGTTAAAGATAAAGAGGAGATGCCCGTGCAACTTCGGAGCACTGTTCTCTCTTGGGATAGAGAGGATGCTAGTTTTCTGAAGTTTGATAGATGCTTTGCATCTAAGATTATAATTCTTTTATGTAGAGAAAACCCTAGAATTCCTAAGGCTCTGTTGGAATTCCTCAGACCTAAGGAGTTTGCAGAGGGTATTAAGATTGTTCACAATTGGGGAGACATGATTTTGTACCCTGTTTCTACTATTTTTAGAGTGTATGGTTTTAGAGGAACCCCCTACCTACTGCCCTATTAGCTTCCATTGAAGATCGGGATTGCAGAAGTGGTTAGATAGATTGGAGTACGAGAAGCAGAGCTAACCAATAAGGGTAAAGGGACAATTTTCCCAACTATTACCATGGCCCACCATTTTGTAATCACTAAAGGTGGATGGAAGTATTTTGAAGAATTCTTTAAGCCATATGGGTTGTCAACTGCAATTTCAAGATGTGCAAACCCTGAGGACTTTTTCAAAGGCATGTTCAGAAAGAGAGCAGTGTGTAGAGGTAGGCCTCACCAATTTCAGTTCCCTGAAGATTTAATTAGGAATGAATTCAACTTAGATGAGCAGGAACTAAGGAAGGAGAAACGGATTGCATATAAGAAGGCACTTGATTTTATCCATCAATTTGATAGTAGCTATGACCCTCTTTCTAGCTTCAACCCTTTTGAGGAGAAAATCAAATTCTTGATTCTCTATTTTGAAGACCTCATGCAGACCTTAAAAGAAAAAAGGGAGGCTATAATGCAGAATGATCCTGATAGGGTTAAGTTGGTCTTGGCTAAGCCTGCCTTTTCTAAGGCTATCCCACCTAGTGACTATGTAATGCATAAGAAGTCAAAGTACACTGTGATGATGCCAGTGGTAGGTGAGACTTCCACTTCAAAAGGGAAAAGTAAAATTGAAGATGTCATTGACATTTAGGATTCCCCTAAAAGGCAAAGAGTGGGAAAGGAGGTTGAAACTGATGAACCTCAATATTCTCCATCTCAGTCCCCTATCCACATTAGAGATGAGCAAGCGGTGGCAGAACAATTATTAAAGTTAGGGAGTCTAGGTGAGATTGCTTACACCTATCAGGAGACCCAAGAAGGGGATGCTAGAGGAGCCACCTAGTGCTGAAATGAACTTAACTGATGGTGACCTAAGGGGCAAAGAATTAGACCTTACTATTATGCAAGCCAGTGAAGAATTCCTCACTATTAGTAACTTTGTTACAATAGGGGCTTTCATGCAATTTGTGTGGAAGCAGAACATGCAACAGATCAGGACCAGATGTGAGAAGAAGAAGAGTGAACAACCTCTCAGAGATGCTAATCAGATAGAAGAAGAAATAAAGCAAGAAATGATGGTTGAATTCAAAGCTATCACTCCTGAAGCTAGAAGAGAGATGGTGTCAAAGGCTGGTGTTCTAATCCTCCCTGAATGGGATATAGCTAATGCTTTAGTTCTTGATGTAGTAAGGAAGGAAACAAAGCCAATGGAAGGAGTGACCTTCAGCAAGGACAATGCTACTCTTGTCATGTGGTCATTAAAAATGGATGAGAAAAAAAGGAGGAAAAATGCATTAGATTCTAGCTTCTTAGGAGGCATGATTGTTAAAAGAGTCCAAGATACAGGGGTAGTGGAAGCTGCAAGCATAGTTTTGGAAAGTGCAAAGTTTAATGTGGTAGTAGCAAAGAAAGAGGCACAAGAAAGATCTAATCTCCAATTGAATTTGGAGACTATTTTAAAGGCTTACAATGAGGCTAAAGACAGAATAGCCAATAGGGACAACATCATTACTAGACTCCATAGTCAATTGGCTGGTCAACACCATCTAGGTGAATCTTCTACACTCATGACAGCCTCCTCTCCAGCAAGACCCCCTCCTACTAGTCCCATTATTTAATACCCCCCTTCTCCTATGCCTTCTGGTTTCCAATCAGCTGAGACTGTCCAACATGAGTTAGAAAAGTTAAAACAAGCTCAAGCCTTGTTTGCAAACAAATATGAAGAGAAGGTGAAAGCCACAATTTTGAAGTTTGCTGACTCAGTCAAGGCCTCCATTGTATAGATAAATATGAAGAGGATTCTGGAGGTTATGATCAAATTAGGAAAAGATGAGGCCACTCTGGAACCAATCCTTAATAAGTGGATGCCCAGAGGTAAGGAGTTGGAGCTCATGTGTTCATCCCATGCAGATGCAGAGGAGAATGACCTTCTAAGGTCCACCAGTGAGTTTACAAAAGAGATGAATATTCTCTCAGAGGAAAGGGCAGGTATAAAAAGAAAAGCCCAACTATATAGAAAAGAATATTCGGATCACAAATTTGAATTGTTTCCAGGAGGTTTCATTGGTCCAATTTAGTTAAAAGAAGAGAAGACCTAGTTAGAGGAGCTAGATAATAATTTGTCCCAAAGGGTCAATCAAATTATCAACACTGATGACACATCTTTATTTGTCCAAACTATTGAAGAAATTGAAAAGGTGAAATCTCATTATGGTTTCATAGAAACAAAAATTGGGCATTTAAGAGTCACTTGGAAAAGACTAGAAGACATGAAACACAAGGTTGTTAGTTTTGCTTGTCCAAGTGACAATGTTTTTTAGGAATTAAAGGATAATTATGTCGGATAGAAAGAAGAGGCTCTGGAGCAGTTAGAAGAGGTTGCAACAGAACAAAAGGCACAAGAAGTTGTGGATGTTGAAAAGGACTTGTAACCGCTTCTTGGAGAAGAATTACAGATGTTACAAACTTTTTTGAAAAGGGTCTGAAGCTTGTATGCATCCATAATATTATAAATGGATACGATGACTAGTAAAAAAAGGGATCACAAGAATTCATAAAGAAACTTTGCAGAAATTTATCTGCGTTTTTCTAGTGTTTTACAGAAAACTATTTAAGTTTTGTAAGATTTTCTAGATTGAATATAAATATATAGACCATGAACTTTGAGCCTAAAATTTGTGTTGTCTTCTGGTATGCTTTCAAATATTTTACTAGTTTCATTTGGGTAATTTAGGGTTATTTCAATTGAATAGGGATTGTAATGCAATCTTTATAGATATGTTTCTTAGCTTTCTTCTTTAGGAGGGGAATTAAAAACACGAGAAATATCTTTATCAATAGGTTATTTGTTTGGAATTGTGAATTTGATGAACATTGTTTAGTATAACAAGGGAGGATTCTTATACATGTTAGGGATGTATGGAGTTCGTAGAAGCCAAAGTGATTGAGATGCATGGATATGTTTAATTCTAGAGTTCTTGTTTAAAATAGATGACTTTGTAGCCAGGATAAGGCACTGGTATCTATTAATGTTTTCTTTTCTAAATCTCTTGAAGATCAACACTGAAAATGAGCCTAAGTTTTCCTATATTTTTTCAGTTTTTCATTTAAGGCAATATGATCCACTAGTTTTTTGGACAATGGTTACTATGGATTTTGTTTAAAAGTGTGAAAGTATTTACATAAGGTATACCCACCTGAACTTTGGATAAGTTCGAAGTGTAGAAGGTTATTAAAACCTTGTCATATGTTTCTCTAAGGTTCTTGTTCCTTGATTTCTCCATTCACATGCAGAGTTATTCTTTTTCATAAAAGGGAATAAGAAGGGGATCAGAATTTGAGAACAACAAAAGTGATGACTTTGCTAGGGAGAGCCAAGGTGTGTCTGTGTTGCAGATTGGTACACAATGAACTATGAATGTTGTCTGGATATCTGTATTTAGAGACTTTCACGATCTTTGATTAGTGTTCCCTCTTTCTTTGAAAATTTTTAGTGATTTTGGTTTGAAGATTGGCAAATTTTTTGTTTGAAGCTTGTTTTCATTTTTCCCATAGTCTTTGTGGGTGGCGACTATGTTAGTCTTAACCAATCCTTTTGGAAATAAATAAAATTCTAAGAAGAAAACAAGCACAATGCAAGGAGGAAAGAACACTAGATCTTTCATGAAAAAGCATCCTCGTGAGATGTTGCAGGAGGGATTACCTAAACAATCACGAAGAGGTCAAAAAAGGTCAGTACTACATGAGCCATCAAATGTTGCTTGGGTGCAGAAAAGCAACAATACTGGTAAGATATCTAAAAGACCTATCTATGCAAAGTCAAATTCTTCTTCCCGAGAATCTGAACATGATGTTTTGGGTTTCCATTCTGGTTTATTTGGAAATACAAAAGATGTTCATGTTTTAAATCAAGATATATCTCATATTAGTTTTTCTGGGAGGGACAAAAGTAGTTCAAATGTAGTCAGAAATTTTGTACCTAGAACAGTTGATGGAAATATCAGCTTAATTGATATTGACCAAGTTAACATATCAGACTTTGAAGAAATCTTCCTTGATGAAGATAAAGTATCCCCGGAAATAGAGGACCTAAATAGAAGGGTTCATCATTTAATCTCCTTAAGAGCCCAAAAGGAAGCAAATAGGGAGAAAGAAGTTAAGGCAAAATTGATGGAGAGAGATAGGCTCCTGAGATAGATTTCTGATCTTGAGTTGCTTGCAAAAGAAAAGGCAAAGAGTGATGATGAAGGTCTAGTGATTAGAGAAGTTTTAGTCCCTAAGACCAAATCAACATACAAGTCAGAAGTGCAACAAAATAGAGAAATCCTTAGTGACCGGCAGCCTTTTAGAAAAGATGTAGACAAAGGAAAGCAGAAATGCATGGAAGGTGGGTTAGGATCTAAGACTACAGTGGAAATCTCTCATAGATTATCAACACATGAAAGGGAGATGGAAAGGATGAGGAAAGAGAAAGAAGATCTACAAATGGAGTTGGAGAAAGCTGAGTTAGAGGCAACTAACCAAAAAGTTAAAAGAAAAATTGGCTATCTAAAAGCTCCCCCCATCATCTTTCCATCAAAAGATCTAAATAAACTTGTTCCTCAGCAAGTTTCCCTCCCTCCTGTTAAAATTCAGCCAACTTTGTTTGGTAATATAGCAATAGCCAGTGAAGCCCCTGTTATTAACCAAAATAACTAGATCTCTCAAACTCAAATCCCCAATGTAAGAATGAACATGGGTAATAACCATGTCATTAACCCATTCCAGAGAAGACCTATCAACTTAGAACTATATAGGTAGCTATTTTTTGATGGAATCCCTGGATATCCCAGCAATTTTCCAACTAAGTTAAGAGATAGACTTCATAAATTTGCTGGGAACAACGCAATCAGTGCAGAAGAGCATTTGAAGTCTTTTGGTGATTTGATTAATGATAATGAGATCATAAATGAAGATGTCATAATGACATTATTTAATTAGTCCCTAATAGAAGATGCAAGAGACTGGTATAGGGGTCTTCCTGTTAATAGCATTGGGTCTTGGGAGGATTTTAAAAATTGCTTTCAAGAAGAGTATGGTGACAAAACAAATGTGAGCTTCATGCTCAATGAGTTCAACAATATTAGAAAATCTGATAATGAAATGGTCATAGATTTTAATGGTAGATTTCATAAAGCAATGCATAAATTATTTCAGGTAATGAGATTAGATGATAACATGTGCCCGAATACTTACTACAATGCATTTGATTCTAAAATGGCATATATTTTGAGGGATAAAAATCCACATAGCCTAAGAGATGCATTCATAATTGCTATCAATGTAGAGAGCAATAGAAAGGCATCTAGAAAATTAGGAAGAAGAATTGATGGTAGGCTATGGTAGGAAACAAAACAAACAACCAAACAAAGTTGCTAAGGAAGAAGATAAAATAGAAAAGTTAGTGACCGCCATGAAGGATCTCACTACCAAGGTGAATAAAAATGACAAGCCTCATTATAATTGGCAAGATAGACCTTCTAGATTGCATGATATGCCTTACAATACCAATTGGAAGGATGGTAAGCCTTAGAATGAGAAGCCTAAGAATTTTCAGAGCCAAGATACCCCTGATCCCTTAAAAGGAAAAAATGTTCATAACGTAGAAAATACTCCTTGGTGCGTAGCTTGTGATGGGCCACACTCTCCTCTCATCAATGTGCAGTAGCTCAAGCACTTGAAAAATCCATGAGACAGGAGGATGAGCCTGATATAAACATGTTTGAAACTATTATAGAAAGTGATGAGGAGTCTTTACATAGTGAATTCAGTGAGTGTGATGTGTCAGATGGTAAAAGGTCTTTTCAAGGATAGCTAGCACTTGATTGGCATCCTACTCTGAATGTGGTAACCATTGAGGATGAAGAAGTTCATCTTAGAAGGCCTAGTGAGGAAGATGTAAAAAATCTCACTAAGGCTACTATAGCCAAAGCCAAGCACAATTATAATCTGAGGAGTACCAAAAGGGATAGTGATCAGGGTGAACCTCGTTCCATGTTTATAAAATAAATATCCCAAAAGAAACCATCAAGTAATACTCCTTTGCCTCAAGATGGTCAAGAGAAGAAAAATCAAGCCAAAGAAGCGGCTAAGGAAACAGATGATAAACCTAGTAGTGATATACAAAGAGCTACCACAATAAAGAAGGTAGGTCAACCAAAGGCAGAAAAGGTTAAGGCCAATACTGAGTTGATTACTAATTCCACATTTGATATGACTTAGGCTCTTACTCAAATGAAGGTCACTATCCCATTAATAGAGTTGTTGAAAATAAAAGAACATTGAGAAGCTGTTTTATCTCTATTTTCTCAATTGTCTGACAGTGATATAGCTTCACCTTCCGGTTCTAATAAGAATGAAAAGGATCAGGAACTGCAAACTCTAGAGGTGTATGTAGGAACAACCATTACACAAGAACCCTCATAGGTTGATCCTTTTCAATTGCATGATAGATTCTGGTGCAGCTGCAAATATAATGCCTTATGGTCTTATGAAAGAACTAGGACTATCAGTGAATACAATGTATGGGAAATGCTATGCTATGGATAACAAGAAGTGTCTGTGATAGGTACAATGAAAGATGTTGAAGTTAAAATAGAAGCCTTCCTTGAGGCAACATATAAAATGGATGTCATTGTAACTGACACAAAACCCCATTATGGCATGTTGTTATCTAGGCAGTGGGCTGCGGCAATGGGTGGGAATGTTTAGTTGGATTTATCATATGCTACCATCCCCATTAATGGAAACCAAGTAAAGTTGTATAGAGAGCCACGTGCCCCTAGAGTAATTGAAAAAGTAGATCCTAGTATGCTAAATTGTATGATTGAAGTGGATCTTGATAACTTTAGACCACAACCAATTCTGCCTCCATTGAAAAATACTAACAGTATTGTGACTGAATTAGAGTCTTAGAAACATGCTTTGTGGCACATGTACTTTGATGGAGCTTTCTCAAAAGAAGGATCTGGGGCAGGAGTTCTCTTTTTGTCCCCTTCAGGTATTACTTTCAAATATTCATTTTTGTTAGCATTTCAATGTACCAACAATATTGCGGAGTATGAAGCCTTGTTATTAGGGCTTGAAGTGGCAAAAGGGCATGGGATACAACTGTTAAGAGTGTTGGGAGATTCAGAGTTGGTCATTTCTCAAGTTAGGGCTAAATATGCATATAAGAATGAGAGATTGAAATGATATAAGCATGTAGTGTGGGATGTAATTGAATACTTTAGTGCATTCTCTATCAATTGGATAGAAAGGTCAAAGAATATAATGGCTGATTTTTTAGCAAATGTTGCATTGAAGAATGATGATGTAACACTAACAGGTGTATCCACAATAGAGATAAAAGATAGGCCCGCTATCCCTGACAATGTTTATAACTGGCAAGTGTTTGAGGATGATGAAGATATCCTTAGGTTCATACAATGCATAGATGATTATGACAGACGAAAAATTGATTGCAATGTATTGGTAGAAGTGGTTGATAATAGAGAAACAATATTTGGAAATGACTTATTCTAGCTAGAAACCAATGAGATACCTAAGGGGTTAGTATAACTTGAAGGTATGTTTAGCTACAATGACAGTCATCTGCACCAGCAGTCAACCACTAAGTTAGATGAACTAGAGGAGGTAAACTTAGGGACTAAATCATCCCCTAAGTTGGTTTATATTGGAAAGAATTTGCCTCCTCATGTCAGGATTAATCTTATTAACTTATTAAAGAAGTACAAGCATGTTTTTGCTTGGTCTTATGAAGACCTAAAGGCGTATAGACAAGATTTGTTTCAGCATGAAGTTCCTTTGCTTCAAGATGCTAAGCCTTTCAGACAAAAGAAGAGACCTATTAATCCCCTACTAGAAACTAAGATGCAGCAAGAATTGACCAAGCTGAGAGAATGGGGGATCATTAAGCCTATAAGGCATTCTTCTTGGGTCTCCAATTTGGTCCCGATCAGAAATAAAAATGGAGACATAAGGCTCTGTGTCGACTTCAGAAACATAAATATTGCTTCCTTGAAAGATAATTATTCATCTCCAAATATGGAAGCTATGTTGCAAAGGGTGATTGGTTGTGATTTACTGTCTATGATGGATGGATTCTTGGGATACAACCAGGTGCTAGTGAAAGAATCAAAACAATTCACAACTGCTTTCACCACCCCTTGGGGAACTTATGTTTATGTCAGGATGCCTTTTGGTTTAAAAAATGCTGGAGCTACCTTCCAAAGGGCAATAGATGTAGTGTTCAAAGAATTTATAAATATCATCATGGTAGCATACCAAGATGATCTAACATGTTTCTGCAAGAAGGCAGATGACCACTGTGGGCATTTGGAAAAGGTGTTCAGTAAGGCTCTGGAATATGGTGTCTCTGTAAATTCAAAGAAGTGTCACTTTGTTGTCACTAAAGGAAAGCTGCTAGGGCATATTGTCTCCAAGGATGGGGTTAGGATAGATCCTGAAAGAATTGAAGCCATAGAAAATGTATCTAAGCCCACAAGTGTTAAAGGTATTCAGTCCTTCTTAGGTAAAGTGAATTTTGTAAAAAGGTTTGTTGCAAATTTTGCAGAAATTGTCAAGCCCATTGTGAGACTACTCAAGAAGGATACTAAGTTCTGCTGGGATCAAGAAGCTTCAAAGGATTTTGATGAGATAAAAAGGGCCATTCAGGAAGCACCATTGTTGAAATCCCCTGATTATAGTAAGCCTTTCTCTCTATTCTCTTTCACTTCATATCACACAGTAGCTGTTGTACTTTTACAAAAGAATAATGAAGGGTATGAGCATCTCATAGCTTTCTATAGTAAATCTTTGTAGGCTACAGAATTAAAATATGAAATCATGGAAAAGAAAGCATATGCTTTGGTCAAGGCTATCAAAGATTTTAGGCCATATCTGGTAAATGCACAAATAGTTGCTTATGTTCCACATGCTGCAATCAAAGAGATTTTATCCCAATCTGAGGTCACAGGTAAAAGGTGCAGATGGATAAACAGGATTCAAGAGTTTGATTTAGAGATAAAGGTAACTAAATTGGTAAGAGGTTTAGGCCTTGCAAAGCTCATGACCGAATCAAATCTTCTTAATGTGGAAGTAAATAATGTTGAAGTTGATAACACCCTGGTCACTAGTATTGAAAGGCAACCCTGGTATTCAGAGATAGTCCATTTCTTAAGAAATGCAACATTTTAAGAAGGGATGACCCACAATCAGAAAAGAACATTAAAACTCAAGTCACAAAAATATGTTCTCTTTCAAGGTGATCTATTTTGGAGAAATAGAAATGGGGAACTGGTAATATGTTTGGATGAATCCCAGGCTAAGAAAGTGTTGATTGAAATTCATGATGGAGTGTGTGGAGGTCATTACTCTGCTAAGACAACTGCTAGCAAGATAGTCCTGGCTGGGTATTATTGGCCTACTTTATTTAAAGATGCCCATGAGCATGTCAAGAAATGTGACCCATGTTAGAAGTTTTCATCCAAATTGAAGTATGAAGGAGCTTTACCCCTAAATCTAGTCACAGTGGAAGCACCTTTTGTCCAATGGGGCATTGATTTTATTGGAGTTTCACCTTTTGAATTAGTATATGGTACACAAGCTAGAGTGCCAGTAAATAATCTTCTTCCAGTATATAAGTTCTTGCAAGCTGAAGACATGGAGTTATCTAAACCTATGGGGGACTGAATGATTCAGATAGTGGAAGTGGAAGAAATTAGAACTTTAGCTCACAAGAGAAATTTAAAGATCCAATTGCAGTCGAAATATCTTTTCAACAAAAGAACATTGCTAAGAAAATTCCAAATAGGTGATATTGTTCTTCAGTGGAATGCGAAGGGACAAGATAAGGGCAAACACAAAAAATTTGAGTCACTATGGATAGGCCCCTCTGTGGTTTGTGATCTAAATGGAAAGGATTCATATTTTTTGCATAATATGAATGGTGAGGTATAGGAATTTCCAGTACATGGACAATTCTTGAAGCATTACTTCTCTTGATGTCCATGCACAGTAGGTCCCTGTTTGTATATATTTTGTTTTGCTTTTGTTGTTGTTTTTAGGCTTGTTTTTGGTCTATGTCCTGTTGGCATTATGTGAACCGGCATGGCATTATGTAAACTGGCATGAAGACATAATGATATTGTATGTTGTCATTGATGTCAATATGAGACATCATGTGAACCGGCACATGTGATAGGTGAAGAGAGAGAGGAATTGACATATGTATGAACCGGTCTATATGCCAAAGTGAAGCGACATAGTTGTTTAAGGTGAACTGACATGTAGCAATGGGAACCAACACATGGAAGCATTGTATGATTACCGGTTGGTAGGTAGCTTCCACTTCGGGGTTTCTGGTTGGAGTACCTTAAGTTTGTGTGACTCAATCAGTGATCCTTGTGTGATGAGTTAGTAGTATGGTGGAGGACAGATCATGTTGCCACGTAAGCTCTGTGTGCGTAAAGGATCTTGCATGAAGATGACTATTCCTATCTATCTCGGGAATGTGCAAAGTCTGTCAAATGGTGATAATGCATGATGGGTTATCACCCACCATGAAAATGATGGATAATGGATGATGGAGAATGTCTTGAGATCGATTCAAGATTGTTGCATTTAATGCAGCATGATTCAACGGTCAGGATTGAACCGTTTGAATTGCTTAACCTAATAGGTTTAGGGTTTAGGGTTTTTGCTACCGACCTGTATGTTTCCCATAAGGTCGATGTTGGATTTCTTTATGAGGTTATTGGCAAAATTTGTGAGTGTGTATCCAAGGAAAGTGATACGTGATTCTTGCTAGACCAAAGGAGAGAAGAGATGCCTACAAAGTGAATGTGTAGAAGGAAAAGAGGAGCCTAAATGGATTTGCATTAGCATTGAGTGCTATTAATAGATCATTGTAATACCCATTGATCTCTAACCACTTCAACAGTTGTAAAATCCCCTAATAGGGTAGCCTTAACTGGCTTGATTCAAAATCCCTTAAATCGGGTGGTCTTAACTGGCTTGATTCAAATCCCTTAACCGGGTAACTCAAGGCTAATGAGTTCTGAGAAGCTAGAGAAGCTTAGGAGATCCTTTCAACTATTGAGTTCTTGAAATACTCTAACAAGGTGACCCTAACGGGTTTAACCCTTAACCAGGTATCCCTTAACCGGGTGATTCCTAATAGGATCGGTTCCCACCAGAACCTATTGTAATGTCCTTAACTGGACAAGGCTCCTAATAGAGCGGACTTCTAAAGAGTTCAAAAAGAAACTTGTGGGTATTCATCCCCACCATGGTTTTTCCCAGTTGGGTTTCCACATGAAAATATGTGTGTCATGTGAAATGCTTTTGTCTTGTGATGCTTTGTTTTATCTATTAAGCACATGAAGGTTGTATGTTTTATGCCCATCTATAAAACATATTGAACTCACTATTGTGAAGATCTAATGAATAAGTTTACCTGTTTATGCATAAGAATATAATGGTACTATAGTATTGAGCTAAGAGGAAAGCTTATTGAGTGACCGGTTCATGACTGACTGAGCTATACTAGATGTTACCGGTTGCACTCTGTTTTATCGGTATCCTTGTTTGTTAGTCATTCGTAGTATTTACTGTCAAACCGGTTTTGGACTGTATTGTGCCGGTACTGATTCACCCCCCCCCCTCTCAGTACCGGTTTGGTACAAGATATTTATCATTGAGTTATCAATTGGTATCAGAGCCCTCCAGGTCCTCTATGTTGTAAGCTTAACCACTCGAGGAAAAGATCCTAGTCAAATGATGAAGAGGGAAGGTCCAAAGTTTAACAGGAAAAATTTTGGTATATGGAAAGACAGGATGAAGATATTCATCAAAAGCATGGGTGTTCAACACTGGAGTTATGTTGAAAATGTATATGTTGTTCCTACCGGTACTCTCACCGATGACCAAAAGAGAGAGATTCAAGAAAATGGGCAAGTCATGAAAGCCCTGATCAGTAGTCTATCTGACATTTAGTTCATTGATGTTCAGGACAAGGAAAATCCCAAAGAGGTATGGGATGCTCTTGAAAATATCTATGGTGGTGATGAGCATATAAAATAGGCTAAGGAAGAGAGCCTGAGAGGAAAGTTTGAAGACATGCGGATGGTTGAAGGAGAGACCATTCAGCAGTATGGAATAAGAATCAAAATAGTAGTTGGAGAAATAAAGAGTGCAGGTGGAAAAATAGAAGATTCCACTGTGGTTAGCAAAGTCTTGAGATCCCTGTTGCTGGTCTATGCAATAAGGGTTGCTGCTATTCAGGAGTTGAGATCAATAGACAAGTCTAAGGCATCCTTGGACTCCATCATAGCCAAGTTAACAACCTATGAGCTGAATAGTTTTGATGGTAGTGTTCAAAAGTCAAAATTAGCTTTTAGAGCCTCTGCTATACCTTCCAAAAAAGGAAAAGAGGATAGCACTAGTGGGGAACCTAATCAGAACAAAGAAATGAAGGATGAAGAGTTTTTGATGGAATTTGAAGCACTTCTTGAAAGGAAATTCTCAAAAGGAACTGGTAAATACAAAGGTAAGCTACCTTTGAAATGTTTCTCCTGTAACCAGATAGGACATATTGCTATGAACTGTCCTAATAATGATAACAAGGATAAACTGGAAAGGTTCAAGAAATTCAAAGGAGGAAACAAGAGAAATTGTTTTGTGGCAGTTGATGAAGGTGTCACAGATGAGGAATTAGAAGATGAAGAGAATGAAGACATTATGTTTGTTGTTGTAAAGGAAGATGTGGCAGACAAGAAGGCTCTTTTCTTCTGGTTTGATGATTCCAATGAGTGGATCAATGATAGTGGTTGTTCTCACCATATGACTAGTGATTGGAGCAAGTTTCTATCCTTAGAAGAGTATGATGGTGGTGTGGTTTCTTTGGCAATGATGCACCATGCATGGTCAAAGGCAGAGGGCCCATCTCTTTGAATGGAAGGAGTAGTGCTGACAATGTGTATTGGGTTGATGGTCTTAGACACAACCTTCTAAGTGTTGCCCAGCTAAATGACAGTGGTCTCACTCTATAATTCAAGAATGGAGTTTGCCAAATCAAAGGTAAAGATGGTAAATTGGTAGCCACCGGCATGCAGACTAAAGGTAACCTATTTCATCTGAATGCAAATATAAGTACATGTCTTATGGATAATCTTGATGATAGCTGGATATGGCATAGGAGATTCTGCCATGTGAACTTTGATAACATTGTGAAGGCTAGTAAGATCAAGGCAGTTAGAGGGTTGTCGGTGCTGAGCAAACCGGATAATACCTTGTGTAGAGAATGTCAATTGGGGAAAATGTCTTCCTCAACCTTTAAAGGTAAATCTTTCACTGGTGACAACTTGCTTGATCTTGTGCATACTGATTTATGTGGTCCTATGAAAACTAGAAGTGTGCAGGGTGATAGGTACTTCATGATTCTCACTGATGACTGCTCAAGAATGATGTGGGTCACATTCTTGAAAGACAAGTCTGAAGCTTTTGGGAAATTCAAAGCTTTTAGAGCATTAGTGGAGAAGGAAAGCGGTAAAAGGATCAAATGTTTCAGAACTGATCAAGGAGGGGAATTCACTTCCAGTGAATTCAACAAGTATTGTGAAGAATTTGGCATCAACAGACAGTTGTCTACCCCCCAGACTCCACAGCAGAATGGCCTAGCAGAGAGGAATAACCGAACTGTGGTTGAAGCAGCTAGAACCATGTTGATCCAAGGAAAGGTTGCTCACACCTTTTGGAGAGAAGCGGCGAGCACTACATTCTACACTATGAACCGGGTACTCATCAAAAAGGGTAAGGACAAAACTCCTTATGAGTATTGGACCGGTAAGACACCTCTGGTTAACTACTTTAAGGTATTTTGGTAGCAAATATTACATCAAGAGGAGTGAACATCAGGGCAAATTTGAAGCTAAATGTGATGAGGGAATATTTCTAGGATATTCCACCAAGAGTAAAGCTTTCAAGTGCTACAACAATAGGACTTAGAGAATTATGGAAAGCATCAATGTAAGAGTTGATGAATCCTCTAAGAAGATTGAGGAAACTAGCAGTGAGCAAGCTGTAAATGAATCGGTTGCAACTTTTTGGGAACCGGTTGTCAGTCAACTGAGTACCAGTAATAGTGTTTCTAAACCGGTGAATGCTGATACTGATGAAGATGAGGATGACAAAGAAAAACAAGAAGAACCAGTTAAGACCATTCCTTGGTATGTCAAGTTGAATCATGATCTGAAGCAGATCATAGGTGATAAGGATGCAGGAATCCTTACCAGAAGAAAGATCAGAGAAAACTCATGTATGATCTCTGAATTTGAGCCTAAGTCATTCAAAGAGGCTCATAAAGATGAAGACTGGATCAAGGCAATGGAAGAAGAACTTGACCAGATAGAGAAAAATGGTACATGGTCCTTGGTACCCAGACCAGAGCATAAAAATGTCATTGGCACCAAATGGGTGTTTAGAAATAAGTTGAATGAGGATGGCACAATGATTAGGAATAAAGCTAGACTGGTATGCAAAGGGTATGCTCAAGAAGAAGGTGAAGACTATGGGGAAACCTTTGCTCCTGTAGCCAGATTGGAAGGAGTTCATATGCTTCTTGCATATGCAACTTTTAAGAGGTTCAAGGTATATCAAATGGATGTAAAATCTGCATTCCTAAATGGTGTACTTCAAGAGGAGGTGTATATTGAGCAACCAGATGGGTTTGCCCTATCTGAAGATAGTGACATGGTATGTAGCCTACATAAAGAATTATATGGTCTAAAGAAAGCACCTAGGGCATGGTATGAGCACCTACATTCCCATCTTGTGAAGATTGGATTTGAGAGAACAAGTGAAGATAGCAATATCTACTTGAAGTCTGAAGGAGATTAGATTCTGATCTATGAAGTTTTTGTTGATGACATCATCTTTGGTGGAGATGACAAGATGAGTCATGAGTTTGCTGATGAGATGAAGAAAGAATTTGAGATGTCACTCATAGGGGAAATTAAGTTCTTCATTGGACTATAGATCCAGTAGATGGAAGATGGAATCTTCATCACTTAGTCCAAATATGTCAAAGAGGTGTTGAAGACTTTTGGCATGGAAGATAGCAAACCGGTTGGTACATCGATGGTGACCAGTTGCAAATTGACAAAGCAAGATGATTCTGCACTGGTTGATGAGAAGGAATACCGATCAATGATTGGTAAGTTGCATTATGTAGTGCATAGCAGACCGGATATCGCACATGCAGTTGGCATCACTGCAAGGTTCCAGAAGAGTCCAAGAGAATCTCACTTGAGTGCAGTCAAGAAGATTCTTAGGTATCTGAAGGGAACAGTTGACTATGGATTGTGGTACCCATACAACAATAATTTCAATCTGAAAGTATTCACAGATGCTGATTGGGCTGGTAATGTGGATGATCAGAAGAGCACAACCGGTGTTGCATTCTTTCTCGGTGGTAGACTGGTCTCATGGATGAGTAAAAAGCAAAGTTGTATCTCTCAGTCTATAGTGGAAGCAAAGTATGTTGCAGCTTTCATGAACTGGACTCAGACAATCTGGATGAAGCATGTACTAGAAGGCTTCAAGATCCCTATATCTGAACTGGTAAGTATATTCTGTGATAACACAAGTACTATCAATATATCAAAGAATCCGGTTTTACATTCTAGAACCAAGCATTTTGAGCTTAAGTATCATTTCTTGAGGGAAAAGGTTCAGAATAAAGAGATTGCACTGGCGCATGTGTCTAGTAAGGAGTACTTAGTAGACATATTTACCAAGCCTCTCCCAAAGACAACATTTGTGCATTTGAGAGGTGAATTAGGGGTATTGCCCCTTTAGGAGGTGAACTAAAAGTGATTGTTCCACATCAGTTAGGTACTGGAAAGACAAATCTTTGGTTGATTGGTGTGTTTAAGGATGCTACTCCTCAGGGGGAGCAGCATGGTGGAACAGTGATGATTGTACCTCCACTTTGGCATTATTGTCAAAGGGGGAGAAGGAGTGAAGCAAGAAGATATCTTTTGTATATTTCCATCAATGCCAAAGGGGGAGATTGTTGGCATTATTTGAACCGACATGGCATTATGTAAACCGGCATGAAGACATCATGATATTGTATGTTGTCATTGATGTCAATATGAGACATGGTGTGAACCGGCACATGTGATAGGTGAAGAGAGAGAGGAACTGGCATATGTATGAACCGATCTATATGCCAAAGTGAAGCGGCATAGTTGTTCAAGGTGAACCGGCATGTAGTTATGGGAACCGACACATGGAAGCATTGTATGACTACCGGTTGGTAGGTAGCTTCCACTTCGGGGTTTTCGGTTGGAGTACATTAAGTTTGTGTGACTCAATCAATGATTTAGTAGTATGGTGGAGGATAGATCGTGTTGCCACGTAAGCTCTGTGTGCGTAAAGGATCTTGCATGAAGATGACTATTCCTATCTACCTCGGGAATGTGCAAAGTCTGTCAAATGGTGATAACCCGTGATGGGTTATCAAGCGCCATGAAAATGGTGGATAATGGACAATGGAGAATGTCTTGAGGTCGATTCAAGATTGTTGTATTTAATGCAGCATGATTCAACGGTCAGGATCGAACCGTTTGAATTTCTTAACCTAATAGGTTTAGGTTTTAAGGTTTTTGCTACCGACCTGTATGTTTCCTATAAGGTCGATGTTGGATTTCTTTTTGAGGTTGTTGGCAAAAGTTGTGAGTGTGTATCCAAGGAAAGTGATACATGATTCTTGTCAGACCAAAGGAGAGAAGAGATACCTGCAAAGTGAATGTGCAGAAGGAAAAGAGGAGCCTAAATGGATTTGCATTAGCATTGAGTGTTGTTAATAGATCATTGTAATACTTGTTGATCTCTAGCCACTTCAATAGTTGTAAAATCCCCTAACAAGGTAGCCTTAACTGGCTTGATTCAAAATCTCTTAAAGCGGGTGGTCTTAACCGGCTTGATTCAAATCCCTTAACCAGGTAACTCGAGGTTAATGAGTTTCAAGAAGCTAGAGAAGCTTAGGAGATCCTTTCAGCTATTGAGTTCTTGAAATCCTCTAACAAGGTGACCCTAACGGGTTTAACCCTTAACCGGGTGATTCCTAACAGGATCGGTTCCTACCAGAACCTATTGTAATGTCCTTAACAGGACAAGGCTCCCAATAGAGCGGACTTCTAAAGAGTTCAAAAAGCAACTTGTGGGTATTCATCCCCACCATGGTTTTTCCCAGCTGGGTTTCCATGTGAAAATATGTGTGTCATGTGAAATGCTTTTGTCTTGTGATACTTTGTTTTATCTGTTAAGCACATGAAGGTTCTATGTTTTATGCCTGTCTATAAAACATATTGAACTCACTATTGTGAAGGTCTAACGAATGGTTTTTCCCAGCTGGGTTTCCATGTGAATATAATGATACTATAGTATTGAGCTAAGAGGAAAGCTTATTGAGTGATCAGTTCATGACTGAATGAGCTATACTAGATGTTACCAGTTGCACTCTATTTTATCGGTATCCCTGTTTGTCAGTCATTTGGAGTATTTGCTGTCAAACAGGTTTTGGACTGTATTGTGCTGATACTGATTCACCCCCCCCCCTCTCAGTACCGGTTTGGTACAAGATATTCATCATTGAGTTATCGTGTTCCTCCAAAGAGTTCCTGAGATTCTTGTGTTGATCTCATGATCAACCATCCCCACTCAGAGCCATTGTTATCACTATTTAAAAAATGGATGTTCTCAGTCCATAATTGGCTAATTTTGTTAAAATTTTGAATCTCGGATTGGCCTTGTTACCTCTATTTTGTTGTAGGCCAATGAGAAGGTTTAAAGGTTTTAAGTTTTAACCTTCAAAGGTGTCTGAGTAAAAGCCTGGTTCTAATTCTGCGTTACTTTTTACCAATTAAGTGATGGGTTCGTTTGTCATGAGAAGTGTCCCCCCCCCATTGTTTTTTACCTAGGCGGTCCCTTAAATGTTTTAAATTTTATACGCCTATTACTTTGCCCTTTTTCTAATGTTTATCGGGTCCTGTAAGTATCATGCAACTCTTTGTTGATCCAACGGCCCGCGTTGATTCGTAAGATGAAGATGATCACGAGTTATCCTCTATGAAATAGCGAAAAGTGGTGGGTCCCAGAAGCAGACAGGTTTCCCAAAGAGTAAAGAGTGGTTGGTTCAGAGGATGATCAATGGCTCATGTTGATTCGTGGCCAAAAGGTGCTTGAGATTTAGCCTTCACAAAGTAGCGAAAACACATGGCAGGTCCCAGAGACAAGTGGTCTTCCTTGGTTAAAGGGTGATCGGGTTGGAAAAGGATCAACGAATCGAGTTGATTTGTGGCCTAGAGATGCACACATTTTACCTTTTGTGAAGGAGTAAAAAGGTGGCAGATCTTGCTAAAGGTGGTACTAAAGGTGGTAGGTCCAGCTGATGATGACAGAGCAGTGATGGGGCGCGTAGTTGGTGGTCTGCAGTGGGCTCGGGCGAGGTGGTCATTGAAAGAATAAACAACAAGCAAGTTCCTGGGATCTGACGGCCTGCGTGGATTTGCAAAGATAAGATGCTAGTAAGATAGTCATCACGAAGTGGCAAAAAAGGCTAGTGGGCCCAAAGGATAGGCAGGGCACGAAGTTAAAAGCCGATCAAGTCTGTTTTGATCCAACAATCCTTGTGGTTTCGTAGCCACAAGCTAAACGAAGATTAGTTTTTGTGAAGTAGTGAAATGAGGTGGAAATCACATGAAAGCATGACATGGCATGATAGTTCATGCATTTTGCAAAGTTTAATAGTGATGTGTTGAATGCCACATGGCTCTGAAGGGTAGTTGAGGGCCCGCCTAGGTGTAATCGTTAGTTATGTGGAGAAATGTGAAGCAAAACACGTGGCAATTTCAGAATGGAACCTAGAGGAGTTTCTTGAGCTAATGGATGATTACCACATGGCATTTGTTAACCAGTTACTAGGTAAAGTAAGTGGTCTCCAAAAATAAAGGGCCCACTTGAAAGGTTTAATGTTTGTTAAAAGGTCTTCACCTTGTGTTTGATCCAATGGTTGTCGTTGTTTTGTGGCCCGAAGATGCTTGCAACTTAATCTCTGTGAAATGGCAAAAACTATTAGCCATCAAGATGAGACACAGTTAGTTAGTGAGATTGACGGTCCTGGTTAGAGTTAAAGATGGGGTGATTAGATTTTGATCTAATGGTTGGCATGGCTTCGTGAAGGAAAAGTACACGAGTGTTAAAGCCCGCGAAATAGCGAAAAGAAGGTGCAGCCCGACATTAACAAAGAGAGATTAGATGGAGGTAAAGGCAGTGTAAGTTCTTGTAATCCAATGGCCAACATTGTTTCATGAAAGAAAGATGCAAAGGTTTTATGCACTGCGAAATAGCGAAAGACTAAAACAAAGGAAAGACTTAGAGAAGTTATGACTCGTTAGAGCTAGTTTTGAATTCGATTTGGCAAATTCAATTCTGAAAAGATAGCCTAAGCATGCAGAGTTAATTTCTAAAAATAAAATGACAACTTATCCTTTAGAGTCTGCATCAACTTGATTGTTAGTATTGTTTCATCGAAGTCTGTTGTAGAGCAATTGGTGCGGAGCGATTCTCTTCAGGCAAATAATAAGTTCTTTTGTTCTTTTCTTGATAATTCTAGTTTGTTTCCAATCATTGTTGTGTGAATTATTTCATTATAGGTCTATGCTAGTTTCAAGTGGTATAGTTTCTTATTCAGAATGGCACCAAGAAGAGAGTTGACAGGAAAATTGAATTATCAGGATAGGAACATCTATGATGATTTTTTAGAACAGTTAACCATGTCCACCAATGTTAGGGCTAAGGCTAAAGAGTTAGTACCAAAGAACCCTCGCCTGAAAATTGGGGATGGCCTATATGATAAAAGCAATTGGTTAAGGGATGCTGAGATATGGATATCAAGTTTAGGACTGTCCAAAGTCAATTTTGGGTAGAGACATTCCCTAGCTCCTTTAAATAGAATATGGGAACTGGATGTAGGAAAACTTGTGGTCCCTGGTGTGTTCATGGATGTAGATCTGTTGACCCTAATTGCACAAAATTATGACCCTGTAGCAAGATGTATCAGAAATATAAAGGGATCAACCCTAGTTGAAATCAAAGATGATGAGTTTAGAAATATTTTCAAGCTCAGTGAGGCCTCAAATTTGTTAGAGCCTATTGACTTTAAGTCATTAGCTCAGATTTACAATGCACAGAAGGATCATCTTAGGAGTGGCCCATTGATAGAGTTCTTTGTTAAGATAGGGGGGTTAACCATTGAAGGCCCCAGCACAATGCAACCATTCTCCCTCAATTTATTTACTCTGAGAGCTAAGGGTATGTATTGGGCACTATGTCAGATCTTTGGAGAAGATGCTGAAAAGAACATGCCAACCAATTACATGTTAATGATTGCACAAATTCTAAACCCCTCCTTGGCAATAACATTTGATTTTTCCCCATAGCTCACTGATGCTATTCATGCAGAGCTTGTAGGGATAAAATGTGGTAAGGTGGATAGCTCGTTTGGATGGTATTCCATGTTAATGCACTTGTTCTTGTTCAAAGGTGTTGATTACTTTGCAAAAGATATGGATTTGGTCAAGGTTAAAGATAAAGAGGAGATGCCCGTGCAACTTTGGAGCACTGTTCTATCCTAGGATAGAGAGGATGCTAGTTTTCTGAAGTTTGATAGATAATCTGCATCTATGATTAGAATTCTTTTATGCAGAGAAAACCCCAGAATTCCCAAGGCTCTGTTGGAATTCCTCAAACCAAAGGAGTTTGCAGAGGGTATTAAGATTGTTCACAATTGAGGAGACATGTGTTTGTACCCTGTTTCTACTATTTTCAGAGTGTATGGTTTTAGAGGAACCCCCTACCTACTGCCCTATCAGGTCCCATTGAAGATCGGGATTGCAGAAGTGTTGAGACAGATTGGAGGAGTACAAGAAGTAGAGCTAACCAATAGGGGTAAAGGGACCATTTTCCCAGCTATTACCATGGCCCACCATTTTGTAATCACTAAAGGTGGATGGAAGTATTTTGAAGAATTCTTTAAGCCATATAGGCTGTCTACTGCAGTTTCAAGATGTGCAAACCCTAAGGATTTTTTCAATGGCATGTTCAAAAAGAGAGCAGTGTGTAGAGGTAGGCCTCACCAATTTCAGTTCCCCAAAGATTTAATTAGGAATGAATTCAGCTTAGATGAGAAGGAACTAAGGAAGTAGAAATGGATTGCATATAAGAAGGCACTTGATATTATCCATCAATTTGACAGTAGCTATGACCCTCTTCCTAGCTTCAACCCTTTTTTTTTAGAAAATCAAATTCTTGATTCTCTATTTTGAAGACCTCATGCAGACCTTAAAAAAAAAGGGAGGCTATAATGCAGAATGATCTTGATAGGGTTAAGCTGGTCTTGGCTAAGCCTGTCTTTGCTAAGGCTATCCCACCTGATGAATATGTAATGCATAAGAAGTCAAAGTACACTGTGATGATGCCAGTGACAAGTGAGCCTTCCACTTCAAAAGGGAAAAGGAAAATTGAAGATGTCATTGACATTCAGGATTCCCCTGAAAGGCAAAGAGTGGGAAAGGAGGTTGAAACTGATGAACCTCAATATTCTCCATTTTAGTCCCTTATCCACATTAGAGATGAGAAAGCAGTGGTAGAACAATTATTACAGTTAGGGAGTCTAGGTGAGATTTCCTACACCTATGAGGAGACCCAAGAGAGGATGCCAGAGGAGCCACCTAGTGCTGAAATGGACTTAACTGACGGTGAGATAAGGGGAAAAGAATTAGACCTTACTGTTAAGCAAGCCAGTGAAGAATTCCTGGCTGATAGTAACTTTTTTACAATAGGGGCTTTCATTCAATTTGTGTGGAAGTAGAACATGCAACAATTCAAGACCAGATGTGAGCACAAGAAGAGTGAACAACTTCTTAGAGATGCTAATCAGATAGAAGAAGAAATAAAGAAAGAAATGATGGTTGAATTCAAAGCTATCACTCCTAAAGCTGGAAGAGAGATGGTGTCAAAGGGTGGTGTTCTAATCCTCCTTGAACGGGATATAGTTGATGCTTTAGTTCTTGATGCAGTAAAGAAGGAAACAAAGCCAATGGAAGGAATGACCTTCAGCAAGGACAATGTTGCTCTTGTCATGTGGTCATTAAAAAAGGATGAGAAAAAAAGGAGGAAAAATGCATCAGATTCTAGACTCTTAGGAGGCATGATTGTTAAAAGCGTCCAAGATACAGGGGTAGTGGAAGCTGCAAGCACAGTTTTGGAATCTGCGAAGTTTAATGTGGTAGTAGTAGAGAAAGAGGCACAAGAAAGAGCTAATCTACAATTGAAGTTGGAGACTATCTGAAAGGCTTACAATGATACTAAAGAAGGAACAACCAATAGGGACAACATCATTACTAGACTCCATAGTCAGTTGGCAGGTCAGCACCATCTAGGTGAATCTTCTACACTCATGATAGCCTCCTCTCCAGCAAGATCCCCTCCTACTAGTCCCATTATATAATACCCCCCTTCTCCTATGCCTTCTAGTTTCCAATCAGCTGAGACTGTCCAATATGAGTTGGAAAAGTTAAAACAATCTCAAGCCTTGTTTGTGAACAATTATGAAGAGAAGGTGAAAGCCACAACTTTGAATTTTACTGACTTAGTCAAGGCCTCCATTGTATACATAAATATGAAGAGGATTCTGGAGGTTATGATCAAATTCAGACAAGATGAGGCCACTTTGGAACCAATCCTTAATAAGTGGATGCCCAGAGGTAAGGAGTTGGAGCTATGTGTTCATCCCATGCAAATGTAGAGGAGAATGACCTTCTAAGGTCCACCAATGAGTTTATAAAAGAGATGAATATTCTCTTAGAGGAAAGGGCAGGTATAAAAAGAAAAGCCCAACTATATAGAAAAGAATATTCAGATCACAAATTTGAATTGTTTCCAGGAGGTTTCATTGGTCCAATTTAGTTAAAAGAAGAGAAGACCTCGTTAGAGGAGCTAGACCACAATTTGTCCCAAAGGGTCAATCAAATTATGAATAGTGACGACACATCTTTATTTGTCCAAACTATTGAAGAAATTGAAAAGGTGAAATCTCATTATGGTTTCATAGAAACAGAAATTGGGCATTTAAGAGTCACTTGGAAAAGACTAGAAGACATGAAACAGAAGGTTGTTAGTTTTTCTTGGCCAAGTGATGATGTTTTTTAGGAATTTAAGGATAATTATGTTGGACAAAAAGAAGATGCTCTAAAGCAGTTAGAAGAGGTTGCAATAGAACAAAAGGCACAAGAGGTTGTGGATGTTGAAAAGGACTTGTAACTGCTTCTTGGAGAAGAATTGCGGATGTAACAAACTTTTTTGAAAAGGGTCCGAAGCTTGTATGCATCCATAATATTATAAATGGATACCAGGACTAATAAAAAAAGGGATCACAAGAATTTGTAAAGAAACTTTGTAGAAATTTATCTGCATTTCTAGTGTTTTACAGAAAACTATCTAAGGTTTGTAATATTTTCCAGATTGAATATAAATATACAGACCATGAACTTTGAGCCTAAAATTTGTGTTGTCTTCTGGTATGCTTTCAAATATTTTACTAGTTTCATTTGGGTAATTTAGGGTTATTTGAATTGAATAGGGATTGTAATGCAATCTTTATAGATATGTTTCTTAGCTTTCTTCTTCAGGAGGGGAATTAAAAATGCGAGAAATATCTTTATCAGTAGGTTATTTGTTGGGAACTTTGAATTTGATGAACACTATTTAGTATAACAAGGGAGGATTCTTATACATGTCAAGCATGTATGGAGTTGGTAGAAGCCAAAGTGATTGAGATGCATGGATATGTTTAAATGACTCTGTAGCTTGGATAAGGCACTGGTATCTATTAATGTTTTCTTTTCTAAATCTCTTGAAGATCAACACTGAAAATGAGCCTAAGTTTTCCTATATTTTCTCAATTTTTCATTTAAGGCGATAAGATCCACTAGTTTTTTGGACGATGGTTACTATGGATTTTTTTTTAAAGTGTGAAAGTATTCACATAGGGTATACCTGCCTGAACTTTGGATAAGTTCAAAGTGTAGAAGGTTATTAAAACCTTGTCATATGTTTCTCTAAGGTTCTTGTTCCTTGATTTCTCCATTCACATGCAGAGTTATTCTTTTTCATCAAAGGGGATAAGAAGGGGATAAGAATTTGAGAACAACACAATAAACAAAATCATGTCGGCCAGGGTGTCGGTAATCATCTTTGCCACTGCCGGTAAACTATCTGCCAGTGTCGGTGCCATAGGATTGAAAGGTTGTCATCAATGACAATACCTTCAATCACCTATAGTTTCTCATTGGAATGTGCAATACCAACAATCTCCTCCTTTGGCATTGATGGCAACACCCATGAGAAAAATTCAAAAATGTATCCAAAATTTGAAGTCCAAAAATTTTACCAAAATGTGTGCTCCCCCTGAAGAGATGATCTCTTTTGTCCATTATTTTTCTCATCTCTACTACTCCCCCTTTGACATCAATGACAAAGGTTGTCAAAAATGTCAGGTGAGTGTAGTTCTCGGTTGGATCCTTGTAATTGGTTGGTTACAATCTGAAAAAGTTCTGCTAGTAAAAATTTTAGGCTCTTAGTGAACCTTTCACTATCCTTTAATGTTTCTTCTATCCTTTGTATTGCTACGGTGAGTATGTGCATTTACTCTTCCGGTGTCTTTAGTCCTAGAACAAGTTCCTCTAAAATCTCTTTTCTCAAAGAGATGAGTATGTCAAGTTTCAGACCAAGTCTGCATTTCAGTTGCTTAGCCTTGAACTTTATTCTTTCCTTCTCTTTTTCAATTTTTTCAATTTTCTCCTCAAAACCTATTATCTTCTACTCTATAACTGATATGGGTTCTGATGAGCTGATGAGATTATCAGCAATATCATTTATTTCTTTCTGAACTTTACTGATTTTCTTGTCTATATCCATTTTCAAAATATCAATCTTCCATGTGTCCATGTATAACTCTTTGAATTCCATTATTATTTTTCTAAGTGCCGATAAAAGGGTATCAATGTGTCCCAGGCACTTCTTTATTGACTAATCAAAGAATTTTTCCTTTTCCTTGTTCATTTTCTCACTGAATGTCTCCTCATTAATCTGATCGACTGTCAATAAGTTGTTGAAGATATACTTAGACAATGTGTCTAATTGGCTCAAAGAATCTTTATTGTCCACATTGCACTTAGGTGCAATCAATTTTAATAAAGGAATTGTATCATCAATAGCCTTGTATGCAAGTGCATTACAATATGTTATTTTCTTGATGGAATCCAATAATACCTTTGTTAAATTAGTTGGTCTGAATATTGTCACAGAAGAACCAGATGATTGTCCAACTACCTTAACAATCTGCATTCTGCTAGTGTGAGTAACCTATTTGCTTGTGTTGTCCTCTGATAAGTCAGTTTGTGTCTACATCTCAACTAGCAAAGGCTTGGGTTTCTCAGCTGTTGTCGGTGGCACTGTCTCTGTCTCAACCTTTTTCTCTTCATGTTTCTCAGTGTGTACCTCAATTTGTTTCTCTGTGCTTTCTTCTACCGGTTTCTCTGATGAAGTTTCAATATTTACTTTCAGTTTCTCTATGAAGTTTCAGTATTTACTCCCGGTTTCTCAGTATGCACCTCTAAACTGTCCACTCTCGGTGTCTCTAACTCTGTGGGTTTGTCAATGTGTACACCAGTTACCATTCTAGTACCAAGGGGATCAACTGATTCTTCAGTATGTGTTTCAACCCCAATCTCAATACTTCCAACTGTATTCTCTACATGTGTTTCCATTTCAATATTCTCAATCGGTGGCTCAGTTGCCACGTCTTTCTTCTTAGTGGTTTCCTTATCAACCACAATATTTACCTCTTGTGTATCAATGTTCATTGTATATAACACTTCTAAATCAGGATTAGTGTCCTCATGTGTTGATTCCAACTCAACATTATTAGTAGTTGGTGGTCTATCAACAGTTTCAATCGGTGAAGTATCAGAAGGAGGTGGGGACAAATTATCTGTCACTTTTATGCTTGGAGGTCCACCTACCTTGCCTTTACCTTTGCCCTTATCCTTTTAGTAAACTCTAAAAGTTTTGGGTTGTTTGAGCTCTTCTTTCTTTTCTTTCTCCACAAAGAAGATATCTCATTTATCCGTTGTCCCTTCAGATATTTCATTCACTCTGCCAACCATTAAAGCTACATGCTAGTGACTAATGAAAAATACAGTCCTGTTTGCATCACTTATCAGTTCATCAATTTCTTTTGCTGATTTCACTAGGTGAACTGCAAGCAGTTTTTATATCTTTATCTTCTTATCCAGTTCCACAATGGCTAATCTCTTTGCATCTAGTCTTCTATACAAGTCACTTGGTAAATTATCTACAACTTCTATAAAAAATTTATGATATATGTCTAAGTGTAGAATGACACTGTTTTCTATGCTTTCCTTTTCTTCATTGGTAAAAGTATTATACAATTTTCTAACATTAGATAAGTTTCCATCATCCGTTATTTCATTCAAAAGATTATCTAAAGGAGGAATAACCTATTTTTTCTTCTTCTTCCTTGGTGTCATTTTCTTTGTTGGGGCCCTTGCTACCTATTGTTTCCTTCTTGTTCTCTTTGGTGTAGGAGAGGGTACTGGTGAAGGTTTTCTTTTCCTTTCTACTCTCTTAAACTCACCTGGGATTTCACTGTCAAATGAAGTTCCAATCAATGAAAGATGAGCTTTCGGTTGTATACTTTCCAGGTCACTTTCCTTAATACCAGTGGTATTCAATATGTTTTCCTTAATCTCTTTGGCCTATTTTGTTTCTTTTCTAATAGATTGTTCTCTTTTCTTCCTTTTTTTTAAGGATCTATACGTTTCTCTCAATGGTTTCAGCATTTCCAAATATTTCCTCTTCAGGTTCTCTAGGGGCTTCAAGTAGGGCTTTAGCATATGTCTCAATTATGTTTTCATCTACCTCATAACCCATTTCTGTCACCCAAACAGTTCGAGGAACCACTGCTTCCATCCAGATTTCATCTTTCTTTATAACAAAACATATCTCTTTCTGATATTTGTCAACTATGCTCTAAGATAGTCTTTCCCTTGTTTTCATTCTAGCCTTAAATGCTTGGAAGTGTTCAATTATGTTGTTTTCCTTGTCATCTTCCATGTTGATAAAGATATTCAACAGTTGTTTGCCTACTGGTATGTCAAAACCAAATTATTTTCTACCTATATCGGGAACTTCCTTAGTAATGTATAGCATTAGGCACACAAGTAAATTACCAAATCTGAAAGTACCTTTCTTGTCACCTTTAATTTTCTTTAGGTTGTCAATTAGTTCATCCTTTAACCATTCACATATGTCAATCTTAGTGTTACTTTTCACCATGTCATAAGCACTCTTGATACATAAACTAGAAACAAAGTTTAATCTGTTAGCATGTGTAGTATTGTATCCTAGTATCATGCTAATGAATCTGACATTTATATCTTTTACATCATTGACTCTCAAGGATCTGCTATCATGGGTTGCACCAGTTAGGGTCATCACAATGTTGTTTGGAACTTTCTTAGTTTTGTCAGGTCCGCTACCAGTGGAAGGTAAGCCAGTCATTGCCCTAACTAATTCTCTTGTAATCTTATGGATGGAGTAAAGCCAAATGAATTCCCCATGAACTCTGCTAAGTACAATTCTCACAACTTCCTTAAGAAAATTAGGAATGCTAAGTATCTCCACAAAACCTAGTGTTTCTATAATCTTGTGTTCCAATTTCACATTACCATTCTCATCATAAATTACAGTCCTATACATGTTCATAATCTCATCAGCACCAAGTTTTGTAAGATTTTGCCAAGATCAAGAGGCAATGGAAAGCACAAATAAGAGAGAACAAAATAGATGATAGAAATAAACTATATTCTATCAAGATGAAAATACTGATCAACTGGATCATCAATCATTACATATAATGAATATGATCCTGGTTATATAGGCAAGTCTATATGGATATGTGAGCACACAAACATGACATGTGGCTCAATAAGAAATAAGGGTAGGTAAGAAATAGGTGTGGGTAGGTAGGAGAAATAATATAATATTTCACATGAGGTGGATCACCCACCGAAGGTGGAATTATCACTCCACAATAAGTGGATATGATAAAGTAGTAACAAGACCAACACCATAAAAGGTGGAAATTATCGTACACACACTATCCCAATATGGCACAAACACCCAAGTCTCTCATACCCAAACTACTATGAAATTCATTTCCTAAGTAAACTTAAGTAAGGTGTAATAATATCCATGATGAATAATTATTTACACCAACACCCCCCTTTAAGTGCAACTTAGGGGAATGCACTAAAGTCTATAATGCAATTTAGCAATGCAAAATGGGTCCTAGCTACAAGGCCATGCTAGGTACCCATGTACAAATGAAAATGCATGCAATCCAATGCAATGAAATCTCTCACAAAGAGGGGAAAGAGAGAAAAACCTAATGGGAAAAAACCCTCCCCTAAAAGAGAGATGAAAATTAGATACAAAGAACTCTCATAGAAGTATGTGAAGGAAAAAACCCCATGTGAGGAAAAAGTCCCCCCCATATGAGAGAAGAAGAATAAGAAGAAGAAGAGAGACTAGGAAGCCCCCCCTCAATGTGTAATCTGCACCAATGATAGAAGCTTGAAGATGAATGAAGAAACTACTCCACGAACGTCAAACCACATTCCTCCCCTTATGAAGAAACAAAACCAAAAGTGTATCCATGAAGTCTCCCCAACCATGAAAGAAAGATGGAGAAAACATACTCATGATGAAAGGAATCTCTGAAAACTGCTCAAGTGTCCCCATGTCGATGTTGAAGGTTACCCCCTCCAAAGGTGGGAAACTACGCCACACTGTTGAAAAAGGCACTCCAAGATCTAGTGGAGAAGAATGTAGAACAATATTCAAAGACTCATATGTCTCCTCAAAAGATAAAGAGACCTCCTCCAAGTGTTGTACAAAAGTATCCATAATCATGTCAACCTCTAAAGATTGATCATGTAGAAAATGCACAAGAGGGTCAGAGTGTTCCCTCACAACAATCAAAGAAGGATCATCTTCATCAAAGAGAAGATGAATATCATCAATGGTGTCTCCCAAATTTGTAATGTAGGACTCCACAAACAAACTTGCAATGTCTATCAAGTAGGCATCCCAATCAACTGAAGCTGGAAGACATGAGATATCCTGCTGTACTGAATCATAAGAAGGCAAAACTGTCATACTAGCTGCATCATCAGGTGCAATAGGTGGTATGATATCAATAAGAGGAGATGAAATGCAAAGCTCAAGAATGGGATCACAAGTGAGAATTCTCTGTTCAAATGCCTAAAGTTCTCCTCAAAATCCGAATCATCAACTTAGGTAAAATCAACCTCATCAATAGGACCAAAATCTGAAAAAGACTACAACTGAGATGCATGATCAACCACCCCAGTCGCAATGATAGCTCCACTCTCCAAGTCTCTAATGATAACTAAATTAGGTGTGAACTCCACAATTTTCCTATTTTCCCCATGTGTGATTTGATAGATGGAAAGAAGATTATTTGTCAAGTGGGGAACACACAACACATCATTGAAGGAGTTATCCCCAATGGCAATAGATCCTTTCCCAATCACATCCATGTATCTATGATAGCCCATCAAAATCTATGGCATGTGATAAGGCTCAAATGTAGAAAACATAGACTACGAAGATGCCATATGATGAAAAGACCCTAAATCTAGAAGCCATCTCCCTAAATTAGGACTTGTAGTAGCACAAAGAACTTGTCCCTTTCCTTTATCTATCCCAAAAGAGTGATCCTTTCCTTTATCCTTGGAAGAATAAGCCAATGTAGACATTCTAGAAGGTAGGTTGATTCTATTCTTCTCAAGAAGATTCTTCAACTCATCAATATCCTTCTTATAACAATGATGTTCATCATGTCCTGACTTCTTGAAATATCCACAAAAAAGATTGTCCTTATATGATTTCCTCTTAGGTGAGAATGGTGAATCACCTTGTTGCGGAGAGGAAGATTGTGCTCCATCTTGTTGTGGTTTTGACTTAGGTTACTTTTGATTCTTTCCTTTTCCTTGATTACTTTGGTTGCCTTTGTTAGCCACCAAAGCTTGTGACTTTAAAGATTTGAGAATCCCCATCATGGTCAACTTAGATTGCTCAAGTATCAACATCTTCATGAATGAATTAAATGAGGGAGAAGTGTATGAGGAACCTTGAGCTAACCTATGGGTGTGAAAACTAGATACGAAGGTTGCCTACTCTGAAGGAAGTTTGTCCAACAAGTTATAAACCAATTGAGCATCTTTTTTGTCAATTGCACAATCCTTTAGCTTTGCTCTTAACTCAGTTGCTTTTGTGACATAATCTTGGATTGTATCAAAATCCTTGGGATCCAAAGTTGTGAGTTCACTATCAATTTTGTAGCCCTTAATCTCATCAACTTGACCATACAATTTCTTAAAAATATCCCAAGCTTCTTTAATTATTGTACACTTATCAATGTGAAAAATGAGGTCATTTGAACATATTTTCTAAGAGTTCCAAGTGCCATTGCATTCTTAGTAAGGCATTCAATTTGAGCATTAGGATCAGCCTTAGGATCAGGTGGTGTTGTTATAGTTTCATTTACATAATGAATGAGTCCTTTTTCCATTAGTTTACTCCATGCCTTAATCTTCCATGATGCATAATTATGAGGAGTTAAAAGTAGAAATTTAGGAGAACCCATAGCACCAAAATTAAAAAAAACAAGATAGCGAGAGGCACAATCACACAAGACACCCCCCAAAAATACTCAATCAAGAAACCCCCCCAAAATGATGATTTTGGTACTTTATACTTAGTGTGTATACAATGGGCCACTTGCAAAACAAGGAAAAGTGGACTTCTGATTTCAATTTACAACTTCTCAAAATGATATATAAGAGACTTCAACAAATGTTGCTAGTGATCTAAACTGAGATCCAAGCAAAATGCAAGTACCAAATAGGCAAAAAATGACCAAATTCTGAAAGTACAATTTCTACTTAAAATCACTACAACTAATGGTATATTATGAAAGTAGACAAAAAATTGTGCACTCTAAAAAAAAATAGCACCTGAAAAGGAGTCCATATGAGCCCAAATGAAGCCTCCAAAGTTGTAAAACTCGGGATTTCATGGTTTCCTAAAAATCCATATCTCAAAAATAGAAAACTCCTATACCACTATACAGATCACAAAATTCTACCCCAAAACGAAAAAAATTGCTCAAAAAAAAGAGTCCGGATGAGTGAGATATCGCTATTTGAAAATTGCTTGCAAATTTATAATTTCTAGAAAATTTCCACTGCATCTTCAAACTTCAAATGCCTCTAGATTTGGCCTTCGCAGTCCGATTTGGATGAAACAAAAAGAAAAACTGACTTTCTTGGACCTCCTCAATCCAATGGTGACCTCAGATTTGACTCATCAAGCTTCAATAATAACCTGCAATAGAAAGCTCCAAAATACACAACCTCAAATAGCATCAAATTTCTCTCAATTGAAAAAACCAATGACACTCTAATGGCTCTGATACCATGTGAGATTTTGCCAAGATCAAGAGGCAATGGAAAGCACAAATAAGAGAGAACAAAATAGATGATAGAAATAAACTGTATTCTATCAAGATGAAAATATTGATCAACTGGATCATCAATTGTTACATATAATGAATATGAGCCTACTTATATAGGCAAGACTATATGGATATGTGAGCACACAAACATGACATGTGGCTCAATTATAAACAAGGGTAGGTAGGAAATAGGTGTGGGTAGGTAGGAGAAATAATATAACATTCCACATGAGGTGGATCACCCACCGAAGGTAGAATTATCACTCCATAATAAGTGGATATGATAAAGAAGTTACAAGATCAACACCATAAAAAGTTGAAATTCTCCTACAAACACTATCTCAATATGGCACAAACACCCAAGTGTCTCATACCCAAACTAACATGAAATGCATTTCCTAAGTAAACTTAAGTAAGCTGTAATAATATCCATGATGAATTATTATTTACATTAACAAGTTCCTCAATATGACAATGTATGTATATCCTAGGGTCTTCAGCATATGCAACTCCTTTCGGTATTTTGAAGAAATGCTCCTAGGGTATCATCTTTCTTTGCTATTTTGGGTATGATCTTAAATACAGGCCTAGGGCGTTTAACCACTTCAATAACAGTAGGGTTTGCAATGAATTCAGGTGCAGAGGACGAAGCCATTTGATAAATACCTTAATTTGCCTTTAGGTTTGAATGCTTGAAAGATTTTGCTTCACTTCTCATTGTGGATGCCTTCGCTCAAGTTTTTCGCGCTCTTAGGAAATTTGAATGCTCAGTGAGTGAAAAAGAGTGAAAAACACTTTCTTTATAATGTCATTTCCTTCAGCTACCATAATAAACATCTGTTGGTTAAGTGTAAACTTAACTCATTTGCTGGTAAAGAATCATTTCATCTTCTTACCATCAACCGAGGGTAAAATAGCATATTTTCAATTAGTTTTCATACCCCCAAAAGGTTATCTCTCAGTTAGATGAAGAATCTCCTACCGGTGGAGTGATACTTTGTTCTACCAGTGAATGAATAGCCTCATCAACATTCTAATCTGTCTTTCTAATCCATTGTTTTGAAAATTCTTGCTTTACCTCATCAACCTTTTCTTTACCTTTCAAATTGCGTCCTTTATTATTTGTCGATGATGCCTTCTACAAAATTTTGCAATATGTCCAATCTTGTTACAAACATAACAAGTCACATTATTTTTCTGAATAGTTTTTCCATATCCTATGCCGGTTTGTGTTCTGCAATGATTTGATAAGTGTCCAAATCTTCCACAAACATAACATTTTACATTCATTCTGCAATTTTCTGAATAATGACCAATTTTGTTGCATTCAGAACATTGATCGGTGGGTGCATTAGTGTTCTAATAGTTTCTAGATCTACACTGATTTGCTCTATGACCATACTTGTTACAGTTAAAGAATTTCCCATTAAATTTGTAGGCATTAGGTTGTCTTACCGGTTTACTATGATCATAATTGTTTGTAGCACTGAAGCTTTCACCAACTTCAAAGCCAAATCCATTAGTGTCTCCATTAGGTTTCTGATTTTTCAGCATATCATCAAGTTCTTCTGAACTTTTCTTGAATTCTCTTTATGTTGATTTGCAGTAGCCAACTCATTTTCCAAGAAATCTTTCTGTCTCATGAGTTCAGTTTTATCATGTTCCAAGTGAATCAGATTTGTCTTTAACATATCATTTTCATGACTGAGTCTTAGATTTTCATTTCCAGCATCATTGATTCTCCTAGCCAAATCATCTTCATTCTTCTTTCTGTCTTCAATGTCTTTACAAAATCTCATAGTCATATCTTGCATCTCATTCCTCAAGGTCATGTTTTCTTGCTTCATCTTGCTTACAAGATCATTAAGAGTTTCCTTTTCATCATCATCACTCTGTATCTTCTCATGAAGTTCTCTTCTTTTGTTTCTATCAATAGTAAGATTATCCTGAAGTCCTTGAATGATTTTGTGTGTAGCCTTCAGATCATCTTCAAGTTTGATATTGTTCAACTTTTCTACATCATAATCTACAAGAGTTGTTTCCAATTGCTTTCTCAAGTTATCCACTTGTACTAGTGTTAGAATCTCCCTCAAGTTGTTAGGCTTTTGAAAAAAGAGGAACAAGCTCTGATACCAATTGTTAGGATTCCCAAAGATACTGAGAGGGGGGGGTGAATCAGTATCTTGTTGGTATATAGATTTTCTGATCTTATTAAACAAATTGCATTCTAAAGTAGTGTACCGATAAACAAGAATTAATGTAGTAAATATGAACAATAAGAACAACATAGAAAGCACACCATAACATAAGATTTTTAATGAGGAAAACCAGTGTGGGAAAAATCTCGGTGGGATTTGAGACCCACAATATTCACTCACTGGCCAATGAATGGATATTACTTACAATAGGGGCCTGCACATGCACATGCAGGAAGGCTAACTACCTAAAGCTCACTACTTAATTACAAAAGGAAGTCTCACTGACTTACAAAATGGATTATGCAAATCTAATATAATGTACTGCTTTATTTCAGCATCTTTTATGCTAGGTTTAGTACTGGCTTAAGCTCATACAATAACCATAAACCTTACTCCAAAATCTCGCTTAATATTTGCACATTACTTCTGCAATAATCTTCCCATGTTCGCATCTATAAATGATCTACAAGATCTCATACATATATATGAGTCTTATTACAATTCACTTTGTCAGCTTACAAAAAGATATTACAAATAAATACAAAATACAATAAATAAAATCTTGTTGGCCAGGGTGCCGATAATCATCTTTGCTGCTACCGGTAAACTATCTGTTGGTGTAGAGTCTGCCGGTGCCGGTGCCGATGGCATAGGACTGCAAGGTTTCCATCAATGAAAATACCTTCAATCACCTATAATTTCTCATTGGAGTGTGCAATGCCAACATGGTCTTCTTTGTCCATACCTTCTTGGTCTCATTCTTCATCTCATTTTCAGGCTTGGGAGCAAGCCTTTCCTTCTTTTGCTGATGGGTCTTTCCATTTCTTGATTCTCCGTCACTACTAGAAGTAGTGCTATAGTAGCACATAATATCCATCCCAACTTCATGATTAGGGAATCTCTTGACATACCGGTTCGACCATCTTCTCCTGGTCATGTTGTTGTGACTAGCAACCAGAACTGGTGGACCTCTTTCTCCCGCAGGGACATTTCTCCTTTGGTTACATGCAAGTATCTGACTTCCAAATGCTCTATTTTCACCTTTCTATAGATCATAGTTGTTGTATCAGCCTCTATGTCACTGCAGGTTCCTCTTCCTGCAGTCAAACTCTTTATGGCCAAAAATATTGCAGTTATGACAAACAACATTTTCATAACTGAGAGAGGGGTCATGCATGTATCTACTCCTGGATACATTTTGCTCATATACATGATTTCTATGAGATCCTAGATCATTCCTTCTAGATCTCTTTCTAAATTTTTCTACCCTTTGGCCATAAGCATTACATTCAAATCAGTAACCAGTAAAGGATGGCATATGACTTACAAATTTATTTTGCCATGCATGGGGAGATCTTACCGGTTTGGCATCTCCATTTATTCTTCTTTGCGAATGGATCCTTGGTTGTCCCTTCTATGTAGCTCTCCCATATGATCTCTTTTTATCCCACACTTGCTTCCCCTTATGGGTGGTAGCATTTCTTTGTCCTCTACCGGTAGAGAGTCTTCTTTGCTTCTTCCTTATCTTCCAACCTCCAGTGAAGCTATCTTCTCCCATTTTCCCTTTACTTTTGGGATCTACATTGTTCTTCCTTTTTGCAGCACTGATCTTCACCCTACTCTTCAAGTTCTCACCAATTGTGGTTAGGTCAACCTCCATTCAAGCAACATTTCTAACTAGGAAGGTCTGGCCATTGTTTCCTCCATTTGAGGAGATAAACAAAATGTCATTGTGGGGGACATTCTTGCTGGTGGAGCATTCACAGGCACCACTTTTTGGTCCTTCAGTGTTCTTGACATGCCTTTGCTTCTTCACCATTTTGTCTAAGGCATCACTACTGCCATCAGCCCAGATTCTCACCTTGATCTCATCTTTACATTTCTCAAGGTCATTTTGGAGGACCTCTATTTCTCTGAGCAGCTTCTGATGTTCTTTAACTTTTATCTCTAGCTGAGAGGCTAGATCTTCACACCAGCACACCTTTGTGTTCTTTGCTTGAGACTTCAACTCTGAGAAGCATTTCTTAGTATCTTCAAGGCATTTTGTCAGGTAGTTCTTCTCTACTATGGCAGCATTCTTGAATAGCTTGTATTCCCTTCTAACTCTGTTGAGTTCTTCAAGTGCATTCACAAGCTCTCCTTCAAGATCAACTTCTGCTTCATTCTCTTCTTCCCCTTCCTCATTACTTCCAAACACATCTTGTCAGTGGGATCTATTTTCCCTAGCACTTTCATATATGTGCACCTCTTCTTCAAATTCTTGAGCCATGAAGAGGTGGGTTCCTTCTTAACTACTTCTGATGCTGCTAGTAGATCTATCTTCATCATCCTTACAAACATGAGATATATTTCTCACATGTCCTTCACATGCTGGTTTTGCAGTAGTGGGCTCATTTCCATAGAGCCTCTTCAATCTTTCCCATAAGCTCTTTTCTTTTGTACATCTATCCACCTGTGAAGAGACATCACTGGTGAGTCCACTAAATATAGCCTTCATGGCTTCTTCATTGCACTAACTTCTTCTTTCTTCTATAGATCCGATAGGAAGACTAATCTTTCTAGGGAGACCATTAACTACTAACATCCATACATCAAACCCTAAAGAGGATAAGAAGACTTCCATTCTACAGCTCCAAATAGAAAAGTTTGAACCATCAAATATAGGAGCAGATATTGACAAGTTAGACAAACCATTATGTCCTTAGGCCGGAATCTACCCAAGTTGGAGAACACTCTTCTAACTGGGAACCTATGCTCTGATACCAATTGTTAGACACAATGCACCACTGAGAGGGGGGGGGTGAATCAATGGTTCTCAAACATTTCTCTTTTGATGTCCTCTATGAAAATACCAGTTAATGGATCTAACTCTATGCAGACTTACTAGCTAGTAGGGAGATCTACACAAGAGCAATCACACAAGGAACATCACATAACACCAATATATATGAGGAAAACCCAAGATGGGAAAATCCTCGGTGAGCAATGTTGTTGGATACAATTGCTCCAATCAAACCTTACAATGAAAACATTGTTACAAAGTTTAGGGCACCAACCCAAGGAGAACCAACCCTTGAATTTATGGGCTACAACCCAAAGGAGCACCAATCCCTGCACTGAGCTACAACTCTATGTTCTTAAAGTAAACTTCAAATACAAAATTTTTTGTCTTGTTACAAGTGAATCTTGCAACCATTTCATATACCTTTCTCTATCAGTGAGATACCTTCTCTACTACACCGCCTCACTTCTCTTGTTGCTCTCATATGCTTCTTATCTGTCGGTAAACTCTATTGGTACACCTCTCCTCTTCTTTTTCTCTATTGGATCTCCAACTTACTCTCTACTCTTTACCGGTATAACACTTTGCTGGTTTTTTGTTTGCCTTCTTTGTAGCTTCCTTCTCTTCTCCTCTATCGGTATGGACACTACCAGTTCTGCTCTGCTACCGGTTGAACACTTCAACTATGTTCTCCCTCACTCTCACTCTCCTCTCAGATACTCTTTGAGAACTTGGCTTATCTTCTCTCACATATAGAAGTAACACTTAATCACTTCGTAATAGCATAGTATATTTCTTCTCTTTAGCAAGAGCTAACAATGTCTTTTCCCTTCAAATTTATAGATTGGTTTCCCGCCAAAAGACAATTAAAATTCTAGGAAATTAGGGTTTCTTTACCATCCTCAAGGAAAAACAAATCCAATCAGATCTTGTTTGATCTGATCTTCCACACTGCTAGCTACACAACTTCTCCATTTATGCACCTCCTAGATCATGCCTTCCATCTCTGGTGATCTGCTTTTTACCCTATTGACTGGTCTCTTTGCCAAACACCAAGATTTGGTTCTGCTATTTCCTTCATCTGCCTTGATCTCGTCAATCACTCTTAGCTAGCTCATAGTTGTCCTCCAGACCTCGAGCCTTAAACCCTTGCAATAGCTCTGCAACATGTCCTGTAATTTTTGGGACCTTCCATTAATGTTGACCAACCCTACAACTACAATGTCAGTGTACATTCCATCTTTATCCAAATTCAGGTTTGCCACCTTGACTCCAAGTGGCATCCATGTCGACCAACTACCAATTTGGATCTTCATGTCAGTCCAGATAGGATCACCAACCAAACACTTCTACTGGTTTCTCTTCTCTATCCGTAGACAAACCCTACCAGTATCTCACACTCTACCGATTAACTCATCATTTTTGCTCTCTGTTAAACTGTCAGTGGAACACCTTGACCGGTCGTCAAATATGTCTCCTTGAGAATACTCATTCCCACAAGGTGGGAAGACATCTACATCTGCACCTTGCACATATTACCGGTGGACTTACATACCGGTAAACCTTTTTGATGCCACTCTGTCATCAACCTTTACTAGACACCATCTTTAGTCAGGCCACTTCCTCTATTTGTATCTGCTCAGCCTTACCTTCTCCTTGATCAGCTAGGACCATATCACAACCGGTTTGTCAAGATGACAAACACATCACATTCCTTCTATACTATTATTTTAACATGCCTTTACCTCTTCTCTATTATCTCAAAGAATCATGATGCACACCATGCATACTTGCAGATAGGTTCCACTTACTGGTGGAGTGGCATCTTGTCTTCTGCATCCTGCAGTGTTCTCATTTGACTTCCTTGTTTGTGCAGTATTTATTCAAATAGGCACATGTGATCCGGTGTGGGCACATTCATTGTCATTCATCTCTTCATATGGTGACTACATCTTCATCAGGAGGGAGTCCTGCTATCCTGCAACATTACAACATAATACTTGTTCATTCTTCTCCTCCAGTGTTGATGTGATTCGGGTAACATTTTGCCTCTTCATCACAAACAAGCGCTCAAACACCTTAATCATCCTGCTTGTACACTAGTCATGACCTTTGCAAGCTAACAACCACTAACTTGGTTGATTTGACTTCCCCATGTCAACACATCACTTACCAGTTAACATCCTTTCCTTACTAGTGATATAGTGTACCGGTAACTCCCAGGGTCATCTTCCTTACCTTACCGGTGTTTTGCAACACAAGGTGATATCCAAGATATCTCAACCTGTACTCCTGCTTGACAATATTCCACATACATCTCTCATGCCAGTATGTACTCCTATACTAGTTGACATAATTGACAATACAATTCCAACATCCTTATCCTTTTTATAGGAGATTGAACATGGTACTTTTTTCCCCAAATTTAGATATACCAAAGTGTGACAAATACGAGGGTAAGAGTGATCCCCATGATCAAGTTCAAGAATTTTGTACTATGAGCTTAGAGTTCACTCACAATGACACATACTTAATGAGACTATTCACAAGAAGTTTTGGAGGGCAAAAAATGGAGTGGTTGTCAAAACTCACACCTCCCATCAGATCATTTGATAAGTTGGTAAATAAATTCATAACACAATACTCCTATAATATCTAACAAGCAATCACCATGCTTGATGTGTGCAATATGAAACAAAAGAACAATAAAACATTCATGGTGTTTCTATAATGATGGAGGCTTATGGTTGCAAGATATCCATGAGATGTACCTGAAAAGGAAAAGATGGAAATCTTCATAAACAATCTGAATAGTGAAATGAGTTATCATCTTAAACTACAATGTGTACCATCTTTTGCAAAATTAATAGAGAATGGTATCAAAGTAGAGGAAGCTTCCATTAAGAAAGGATCCTTGAAGTTCTTTAAGGAAGGTGTTATTTCTTCAAACAATAACACCTTTAACAATCAAAACAATAACAACAACTTAGATAAATCCAGATTTAGGACAAGGAACAAAAACATTGTTAATGATGGGGTAATCGATGCCAACAATGTAAAGTCTAAACAACTAGTGTTGACTTTATCAAGCAACCCACCATCCAATAATGATCAAAGAAGTGCTAATCAAGGCACTAACACTTATCAACAAAATACCAACCAAGGAGCTTCAACCTCAAACAACAAAAAAAATCACCAAGGCAACAACAACAACAGCCTAGGGAACAACACAAACCAAAGAGGAAACACTAATACTTTCCTGTATCGATGAATATAAACACCATTAGGACAAACCTTGGAATCAATATTGTGAGAGCTATTGGCAAATAAGAAAATAATATTTCTGTAGCTAGGAAATTGGAAATCATCAAAGCAAATAGTATTAGTAATCTAGCTCAATCACGAAAGCTCAAATGCAATGATCAATCCTAAACACACTCAATAAAGACATGAAAACAAGAAATTCAAGATTGAAAACTAAGCAAACCAAATGCAGACTTGCATGTCTCCTTCATGTGGCTCCATTGTCCTTCTTTCTCCTTCAAATAGCTTTGTTTGTGGCTCTCACTTACTAGTGCATAAGCATGATGTGAAAGCAAGTAGACAAGATTGTAGCGCAAGAATACTCGAAGCGTGATTGATTCGACCAGGGATCAGGGAATCAAAAAAGTGATTCAAAAAAGTGATTAGATTAGGATTGAAGAAATTCATCCAATTTATAGACAAATTGGAGAAAAGATCAAATTAGCATGAAGAGATTCAAATGGAAATTGCAAATCAAAAAATGTCAATTATGACAAATTATGACAAATTGAAATGTCATTCCCATGAAATTAGGAGAAAAATAGGAGGAAATTGAATTAGAAATTAGGAAAATTAGAAAATAGGAAAATAGGAATTAGGAAATTAGAAAATGAGGAAATTAGGAATTTAGTGAATTAATTAATAATTTTTCATTTATTAATTAATTCACAAAGAGGGATGAATTAGTTAGCCAATTAAATGAACATTTAATTGTGACACGAAGACCTAGGATAAATAAATAAATTATTTAACCTAGAGGGAGAAATGACAAACAGGGTTAAATGAATAAAATCATGAAACCCTAAAAGATGAATTAAAAATGCAAGGATGACAATTAGGTCTTGACAAAGGATAATTGATATTGATTCGATTTGATCATGATTCTGACTTGATAAAAGACCGATGCTGATAAATGATGTGATTGATAAATGCGCCAATTGATGAGGGACAATGACTAATTGATCCAAATTGACATTATTGAGAAAGACGACGATCGATGACAAATTGATCGCAAAATGACAAAATTGACAAGAGGACAAGGATCGATGACAAAATAGATCACAAGATGACAAGATTGATGACAAATTGATCAAAAGACAAGAATCGATGACAATTATCAATCGCATGATGACAAGATTAATAAGAGGACAAAACCCTAATTAGGATTGACAATGTCCAAAATGATGACAAATGAATACGCATATAGATGCGACAGGATAAGATTGACCAAAATCATGACTGATATTGTTATCGACAAGACCAAATTCGAAAGCGAGACAGATGAAGGATGTAGAAGAAGGACTTGATGCTCGCAAATGATAAAGACCAAGTGCGAATCATAGGAGAAATGTTAACGCGACGCAAAAACCCTAAAATAAGGCAATGCACCAAATGTTAAAGTATGATTCCGCAAGAATTGACTATTTTTAAACGTCTACATTTTGCTCCTCTTTGAGACAATGCGATTTCAAGCATTGTTTCAAAGAACAATAATGAAAATGCCCCAGACAATAATAATGACATATGCATGCCCCCTCGAGGAATTGGCCGGAAACATCCAGAAAAGAGGCCAATTGATCGATAAGAATAATAGAACATGATAGGAACAAACAGACTGACAATCGGAGACCGGATGCATGAAGGACAAGCAATTAAAGATGCAAAAGACCATGACCAACATGAGATGGAGAGAGTGCACGTCCATCTATGCACTGACAAAGAGCTATAAATGAGACAAAGTGAGGGAAAATTGCTCATTTGCACTAGCCAAAGAGGAGAATTTGTTGCTCTGGAAAAAGACACTTGCAGAGAGATGGCAAACATTCCAATGGTAGATCACCTCAGAGAATGTGTATGCACCTACAGATGACCACACGATGCGGGAGCAGTGGTATGCATCTCAAAAACCCATGTTTTCAATTTTATGAATTTTAATCGCTTGTGGGACATTGCGGGGCCCACAAAAAATGCAAAAAGTGACTTCTGTGCTTGTGTAGGGCAAATTCTGCACTTGTGTAATGTCTTCTACACTTGTGTAAGGGGACATAGGCACAAGTTATGTGACACAGGCACAAGACTCATCACACAGGCGCAATTGTGTAGTGTAAACCCTAATTTGGTCAAAAAACAGTGTGCAAATGATCCGAAAAGGGGGGATAAGAAGAGGATAGGTCAAAATAGATGAAAAACACCCTGATTTGTGGATGAAATGAGGAAATACAACCCATAGGAGCAAACCCTAAAACTAACAAAATGTGCCCCAATTGTGATACAGAGTCGACAGTATCCATTGATCACGCAGGAGAACCGACCAGACTACTTCATGTTATGACATAGACTTAGGAGCACAAACAGAGATACATTAGCAGGACTTGGGATATACTATATCACATTCATGCCTGAGATTAGGGCAAACATAGGACTGCTTACCGCATTGGTAGAGCGATGGCATTTGGAGACCTCCTCATTCCATCTGGCGACTAGAGAGGCGACTATGACACTAGAGGACGTATGGCGTATCCTCCGCATTCTGATTCATGGAGAGATGGTAGAGTATGATCCAGTGACAGGGAGAGATGCATTGTGCAGATTATTTGAGTGTGACATAGATGATCTAGATATCGTAGAGAGGGAGATTGGCTGGGAGACCATGGCATCAGAGTATGATCGACGATATGTGGTGATAGCAATGGTGATAGCATGCCTACTAGCAGGAGATAGACGAGGACATGGATTCCCTATTGGATGGGGAAGAGTGCTGGAGCGGATGGTGTATGCATGGGGACCATGTGTGCTTGCTATGCTATATTTTCAGTTGCATCAGATAGCATATCAGGGAGTGTAGACTTTGAGCTGTGGAGTCACATTGTTACAGGTATGGGCATTTGAGCATATAGCCATATGTCGACTGATTGCAGAGAGACAGGTATTACCACATCGACCATATGTGTACTTCTATGGGGGAGCACTGAGATAGGGTCCTTTTGGATACATATTGTATTGGCGACACGAGCTAGACAGACTGAGAGAGTTCACATGGAGGCCATATCGTGATTGCCCGAGATGGTCAGATGATAGTGATGAGCTACCGTATTGTAGACAGGAGAGGTACCTGATTGGGCAACCAATGAATCACCAGAGAGTGATTGAGATGTACCTGCCAGAGAGAGTCAAATGATAGTTTGGAGAGAGGCAGGATGTACCTAGGAGGACTACACACTTTGCCCGATCTCACAGAGAGACGAGTTAGTGGGGGAGTATGATTCAACCACACATAGCATATGTTGACTTCACATAGCTACAACAGAGACAGTGCGATTGGAGATCAGATATGGAGGACGCTGGGATGACAGAGGAGTATGAGCGATGGTTTGCACGATGATGGCCAGTGCCATTGACAGATCCAGACATTCCAGTACTTAGGAGACAGGAGGACTTCCCACTCACAGGAGAGGAGGAGGGAGATGATGAGGACGAGGAGGATGAGGGTGAGGATGAGGATGAGGGGGATGAAAAGGACGAAGATGAGGAGGGGGATGACGAGGATGAGCCAGATTCAAGCGAGCATGAGGTATTGCAGGATATACCCATAGAGCTGAAGACAACTAGGATAGAGGAGATGGAGATGTGCAGGGCTACCATAGCAAGTCAGCTTGATCATATTGCGACATTAGAGAGAAAAAATGCCATCTTGAGGATAGAGAAAGATTAGTTTAGAGTAGAGATAGCTAGACTTACAGCAGCTCGAGATGCAGCAATAGCTCAGGCACAGCGAGAGGAACAGAGAGTCACTGAGTATATTGGGTCGATTAGGGATGCCAGTGCATGGGAGATGGCACAGATGTTGGTAGAGACTAGAGAGGAGATACGCCATTGGAGGACACTATATGAGAGTACAGTTCCACCAGAGCAGAGAGCAACTTCATATCGGGCACGATCGAGGATAGAGAGCAGGGCACGCTCTCGGAGGTCATTGAGCAGCATGGGGGTGAGTGGACCCATGAGACCGCCATAGCCAGGACCAAGAGGGACATCATCCATGATACATGGTAGGGATGAGGAGGACAGAGGGAGCACCCAATGATAGAGGCACGTGCTCCTTAGGACAGAGACAGATGTAGTTTGACATTATGTAGTCAGCCTGCGAGCCATACTTAGGATAGACAGTCCAATTTTGTACTCCGATATTATGTGTGTTGACTTATGTTTATTTTCCATGTATGGATGACTTATGCAATGTCTATGTACCATCATGGAACATGTATGGATGTATTTTTTTTGTGTGTTTTTGATGCATTGATAATATTAAATGGATAAAATGCTTGATATGATGCTTGATGTGATGTTTGATATAATGCAAATGTACTAACCAAATGGATGCAGGATGCAGCGTATGTTTTTGGAGATCGGAGCACTAGACCGAACTAACTATCCGAACAGACAGAAGAAATGTTAGTAAGAAGAAAATGAGATGGAGGACAGTTAGAGATGAAGAAAAACTTGCTTTCAGTAATGCACTTTGTAGGTGAGAACCTTTATTTTATGTAGCAAAATGGATGCGTAGCATCATGGAATTAAAGGCTAGAGCTGAAATGCAACCCTTTTTGCAAAAGACAGACACATTACAGACAAACAACAATCACAACAAAAACGAAAGGGACCATGAACCATCCCGGTCACTCTAAATCACTCAGTGACATCATCGAGCAACATAGGAACATGATCGAAGCCAAAGATAAATCAGTAAAAAGATAAGATACACAAATTCCAACAAGTCAAACAAACATCTTGATCTTCATTGTCAAAAGTTGAAAGTGCTGATAGGACGATCATGCTGTCTGGTTTCAGGGAATGCGGTACCCCGTCTAAGACAAGACATAGTCTGGTTTCGAGTATACCACACCTTGTATAAGACTCATGATAATGGTGACAAGGACAAATAAATTTGTGGTTGATTGATATGACAAGTGTGATTAGTTTGAATGTCTGGTTTGATTGAAAAGTTCATTTGTTTAAGCATGATTTCATTAAAGCATAGTGTATGATTGCGTGTCATCGGAGGGATGCTTAGTGATCTGTCTTATGCACAGACTGGTTATTTATTGCAAAATGCTTTTCGAGTTTTTACAATTTTTTTGTGTTCATTTTTTCAAGACTTTATTTGATTTTTTTGGATTATTTCAGGACATTTTCCAATTTTTTTGGATTATTTCAAGACATTTCTCAATTTTTTTGGATTTATTTTAGGACATTTTTCAAATTTTTTCTTGGATTATTTCACGACATTTTTCAATTTTTTTTGAATTATTTCAGGACATTTTTCAATTTTTATGATTTTGCCCCCAGTGTCTAGCAAGGCATGGAATATGACAGGTGAATAAATAGGCTTTCTGAAATGATGGTGGATAGAGGGAAGACAAAGGCCTTTTATTATGGAGATAATGGGACAAGAGACTGGATATGACAATGTAAAGCAGGAACATGGCATGAGGGACATGTCAAGAGGTTTTTGAAACCATGTTTTGCATTTCACGTCCTTATGTCAAATGAAGATTAAGGGATAGAAAGAGTGTATGGATAGTGATAAGATATGGATAGGATAAGCAAGACCAAGAATGGATAAGGGACAGGGACTGAAGGTCGGGATAGGATACAGGATAGTGGCAGAAAGTTGCAATAAGCCAGGGAATATGGATGAAAAGTTGTAATAAGCAAATGGATAAAGACCAAAAGCTATGATAGACTAAAAGTTGCAAACAAGATGCATGATGCTCATGGCGATCCTTAGCATTGTCAAGATCAAAGGTGGAAAGGGAAACTAGACATGAGGGACAATAGGATAAAGGAGGAGTATGACATGGTATGATAGGATAATGAACGGCAATAGGATATGAAGGAGGAAACCTACCCCCAAGTGAGGTGTGCAAGAAGTTCATGGATTACGCATGACACCTGTTTGCTAGATTTTCATCACGATACTTGCCCAAGGTGCCTATTTGCCAGGTTTTCACCAGTGGCCTTTTTCAATAGAAGATGGACACATGATAGGGGATGGAAGAAGGACTCAAGCATATTATTGTTTGGATAGTAACCTTGAAATAAATGGACCATGACCTTTGAAAGTATGCTCAAAAATGTTGGTAGGATGAGGACATGGAAAATGAGATGAAACTAAGGCAAGGATTTATGTAAAGGATTGTATCAAAGGGATCGAAGGATGAAAAATATGCATTGGATAATGGATAGGGTATTGGAAGAATTGGGCTTCAGTGGATGGAAATGAAGGCAAGATCAACATTGGTACACACCTTGAGGGGTGATGGACTGATGGAGGAAAAATGTATTTTGGATATTGAGATTTTGACGAAGGAAAGGCTATGGATTTTGGGACATAAGGGCCCAAAATGGATGAAGAAGGTGATGGAGGAATAGATTTGAGAGGGTTGGATGGAGGAATAGAAACTTTGGATGCCAAGTTGGATGTTTCTTTAGGCTTTTGTGCTTCAAGGAGCCGCTTAGGGATCCACATGGTTTTTGATTTTTCATGCTTTTGTGGTTCCTTGGAGTGCATTGCTTGCACAAGGGATTTAGGAACCCATATAGATTTTGACTTTGCTTTATTTTGCTCAGTGGACCTTTGTGGCCTTTTGGATATTTCTTTTTCTTTATAGATCATATTGTTCTTTGTTTTGACATGTCGATTATATTGGACATGTTGATCCTTGAATACATGTGGATTGCTAGACTTATGACTTTTATACTTGGCATCCAAATTGCTTGGAGGGGGAAAGGAATGCATGGATGGATAGGAATGAAATGGACTTCTTTTGGATGGATGAAATTTACTCAAGTATGTGTGCCTTTGCTGACGTTGCATAGAGGACGAAGGGATATAAGGACCTAAGATGGATGGGAGGTATGATGGGGAAGGGATATGTTTGGATTGTGATGGAGGGATACCAACATCTTGAGAGTGAGTTGTGTAGACATGACCTTTAAGATCTTCTTTGATATGGAGGGGTTCTTTCTCATGAAGGTCTACTCCTTTGCCTTTATGAATATCTTGACTTGTAGGATTCTCTTTTCTTTGGGAAGAATACGCGATTCCATTATGGGGTGGATATGATATGAGAGAAATAATGAGACCTTGAAGTGGGTCGGATTGCACCAAAGTGGAAGAACTCATTATGCATGTCGAGGGTTCATGAACATCTTGCACTGACACATTAGAATCATGAGGGGGACTAGGATTGTGTAGTGGACATGGTTCAATGATAGGCTTTTCAAGAGATGGAATGGGAGAAATAATGGGATCATCAAAAGAAATGCGATCTTGGAGTGTATATGGAGGATTAAGACAAGGAGATGGAGGAACAAAAGGATCTTGTGGAGGATCTGAAGGAATGATAGGGTCTTGTGTTGGAAATGAATTTGCAAGGATACTTTGATCTTGACAAGGAGGAAGATCATTGGATTCCTCTTTAAAGGTGCTTTGCTCTTGACTTTCAATGGGATCATCATAAAGGATCGAAAGGATATCTTGATCTTTCTCAGGAAGTGGAATGTCAATGGGATTTGAAAGGACATTGTGGTCATGAAATGGAAGGGGATCATTTGGGATTGGATGAACTGGGATATCTTGATCTTGCTCGGGGAATGGAGTATCAATAGGACTTTGGATAGGATGGACAAGAATAGGGGAATCATCATGAGTTTCTGGGAAGATGAGATCCTGGTCAACAATTGGATGGGATGATAAGGTTTCAGGATCTTGATCTTGATCTGTTTTAACACGCATTTCAATCTTGATCTGTTTTAACACGCATTTCTTTATGCTTTAAATTATCCTCTTGACATGGGGTTAGACTTTGGATATGCATGGGGGATTCTGACAAGGGATCAATGGTTTGGCATGAAGGAAATGCACTTTGAACATTTGTGATGGATTCTGGCAAGGAATCAATGCTTGAACATGAGGAAGAGGGACTTTGAATGGGGTCCTCTAAAACAGGTAATGGCAATAAAGTGCATGGTGGCATTGGGTCTTGTATTTCTGAAACATGAAAAGGATGTGCATCATGAATTGGATTATCGTGGCAATCAATTATGGATAGCCCTTAGGCAATTTCATCCTTGGGTGTATTGTTTGATGAGGACAATATGGAAGGTTCTTGTGAAACTTCTAGAGGTGTAGGGATAGATGCCACTGGAGAGTCAATTTGCTTGTGAGGGGATGAGGCATTGCTAGACATAAGTGTATTATTTTGATCTTCCTCAAAGAACTCACTTGGTAATTTCCTTAAGATCATTGCAATAAAGCCACTTTTCTTTCAAGGTTTTGACATAGTTGAATCTGGAATTTGAACTTGTTTGGCAAGGAGTTGGTTCTGATATGATGTCATTTTTTGATATTGAACTAGATGTTGATCAAATTGGTTTGACATGTTCAAAATTTGGCTTGGTGCATGTTGCAAGCTTTGTTTTTGAATTTTTGGTTGTGGTTGTTGACATTGATATTCCACCATTGGTTGAACTATTTGTGGACATTGTATAGTTGGTTGGACATATTGTTGAAATTGAACCATTGGTTGTGTTGGTTGAATATGTTGGACAATTGGTTGAACCATTGGTTGTATTGGTTGAAAATCTGATTGATAGTAAACACCTTTTTGTTCTTGTTGTGGAGGAACATAATGTTGAAATTGATGTTGTCTCTTTTCTTGAAATTGTTTCATCATCTCTATTTGGGAGAGAACTAGTATGTCTGATCATTCAAGAAGAGATCTTACATCAATTGGCTCAATCTTTGGATTTCGACCTAGAAATTTTTGAAACATTTTGGACATTTGTGATCTATTCTTCTCAATGTTTTTCACTCTTTGTTCCAAAATCTCATTTTCTTGAGCTAGTTTCTCCTCTAGTTTTTGTATTTGGACATTTACATCATCATGATAAGTTTGACCCAAGTTCTGAGACATGTATAGATTGGATTGACATGATTGATTGCTCAATTGTGATGACATGGCTTCGTAAGAAGGTTGAGACCTCATTTCAACAAACATGTCACTATGCAATGCAACTAATGGGATTGACAAATGCAAGCTAAAAGGATGACAATGCAACTTAATGTTTTTGTACCTTTTCAAGATTTTGACAAACTTTTAGGGATGCAAATCTAAAAAGAGACCCTTAGGAAATTGAAATGATGTCTAGAATTCAAAGGACAAAAGGACCGAGTAACAAAAGGACAAAATGACAATGTCTCCCCTATATGCTTGGATACTAAGCTAGGTTTGACCAAATGACAATAATGACAAAAAGAGAAAAGGTTTGATAAGGTCTAGACTTCCTAACAATGACTTAGGGTTTATTCAAAGATTTGGATTACTCAAGTATGACAAAACCTAGTTTTGACACTATATGCTAAGGGACAATTACTATGCAAGTGACCCTAATATGATATGATAATGACCTAAGCTTAATGAAGAAACCTAGGGTATGCAAATGCAAATGTATGACAATGTCAACCTAAGTTTGAATTATGAAATGGTATTACTCTAATGCAAGAGGACACATGCAAAATGGATGACCCTTATTGATATTCAAAGGAGTATGACCTAGGTGAAACTTAACCTTGGTAATTGACAATGAATTTGCAAAATGCAAACCTAGGATGAACCTAAATCTAAGTGACATGAATGTTGAGACAAGATTTTGAAAAATGTTTGACAACCATGTTTGAAGGTGTTTTTGAACTTTGTTGGATGAAATGTTCTTGTGTTTAACCTTGTTTTGAATCAATTTGTCTTGTTTTGAAATGAGACACAACTCAACTTTTGACAAGCAAAGAAGACAAGATATTTCAACTTAGACTCAAGACAATCATGCTCATTCACACATTTCTTATGGTAGGCAAGGGCAGTAGGTACTTGAGAGGTAGACTCGTTATGAGATTCAAGGAGAATACATAGATGCTTGACCCCACGGGCTCCCCTCCATGGCACTCACTTCTCAGGGCAGCCAAGCATCAGTCCCCATGGCGAACTTAGTATCTCTTCCAAGTATCCGAACTTGTCCTTCTCAAGCAACTAGAAGGATTTTTTGCCTCTAAATACAAGGTGTTTAGTAAGGATTTCTATTAAGCGTTACTCCTTGGTGTCACGCAACCATGATTGAGACATTAAGCCCACCAAGATACCAAACAAATGTAGTCACGCAAGCATGATTTAGACCTTGAGGCCCTACTTAGATGTTGATATGAGAAAGAGTCCAAGGGTCATCACTTCCCAAGTAACTACAATTCCCACGTAACCCTTCCTTCAAAGCTTTCGCCCATTAGGTACTTATTTATAGTGAGTTAGAATGCCAAGGTATTCTAGCTGTACTCACTTTGGGTCATTCCCTTCTCACGATTGTCACTTGCTTGCAAAAGAAAGAAAATGGTCGAGAAGGCAGGCCCTCTAAAGGTAACAAACAATCTGAACCAAGAGAATGGTATCGAAGATCTGGATTTCTGATCACCCTAAGAAGGATGAGAGCATACTCTCCTACTCCAATGTCAAACTCAACAATCAAAGCAAACACACGTTCATTCCATCCTATTTAGCAATCATACTAGGTGCCTAATTATGAATTACAAACACCAAGTTTAGTTGGTGTACAAGGCAACCTGCAAAACCACCAAGTCAGAAGTTTAATTTGCTTGATCTTTGACTAGCGAACCTGCATAAAATTTGTTAGTAGTTTCATCTTTGTCTTTGCCATGCATAATGCCAAGGTGGTGCACAAAGAATCAGTACCAAAAAAACCAGAATGCAATAAACAGAATGAAAAATACAAAGTAATTTGCAAGCAAAAACACTAGTTTTACCCTTGTTTCTGGCCTTACACAAGCACAGAATGTCTCAACACAGGCACAGGATGTCTTTCTTACACAGGTGCAGGATTGCTTACACAGATGCATGATTACTCACACAGGCACAGGATTGCTCACACAGGCATAGGATTGCTCACACAGGCGTAGGATTCCTCACATAGGCGTAGGATTGCTCACAAAGGCACAGGATTACTCACACAAGCACAGATTGCTTGACACAGGCATAGAAGTTCTCAAAAAATCCTGCATTACCCTATTTCTTGGGTTTTTCACCTGCAAATCAACTCAAAAGCACTCAAAAGCATGATTAGGGGGTTAGTTCACGTCGGGTTCACCAATTAATGTAGCTAGGAAATTGGAAATCATCAAAGCAAATAGTATTAGTAATCTAGCTCAATCACGAAAGCTCAAATGCAATGATCAATCCTAAACACACTCAATAAAGACATGAAAACAAGACATTCAAGATTGAAAACTAAGCAAACCAAATGCAGAATTGCATGTCTCCTTCATGTGGCTCCATTGTCCTTCTTTCTCCTTCAAATAGCTTTGTTTGTGGCTCTCACTTACTAGTGCATAAGCATGATGTGAAAGCAAGTAGACAAGATTGTAGTGCAAGAATACTCGAAGCGTGATTGATTCGACCAGGGATTAGGGATTCAAAAAAGTGATTCAAAAAAGTGATTAGATTAGGATTGAAGAAATTCATCCAATTTATAGACAAATTGGAGAAAAGATCAAATTAGCATGAAGAGATTCAAATAGAAATTGCAAATCAAAAAATGTCAATTATGACAAATTATGACAAATTGAAATGTCATTCCCATGAAATTAGGAGAAAAATAGGAGGAAATTGAATTAGAAATTAGGAAAATTAGAAAATAGGAAAATAGGAATTAGGAAATTAGAAAATGAGGAAATTAGGAATTTAGTGAATAAAATCATGAAACCCTAAAAGATGAATTAGAAATGCAAGGATGACAATTAGGTCTTGACAAAGGATAATTGATATCGATTCGATTTGATCATGATTTTGACTTGATAAAAAACCAATGCTTATAAATGATGTGATTGATAAATGCACCAATTGACGAGGGACAATGACTAATTGATCCAAATTGACATTATTGAGAAAGACGACGATCGATGACAAATTGATCGCAAAATGACAAAATTGACAAGAGGACAAGGATCGATGACAAAATAGATCACAAGATGACAAGATTGATGACAAATTGATCAAAAGACAAGAATCGATGACAATTATCAATCGCATGATGACAAGATTAATAAGAGGACAAAACCCTAATTAGGATTGACGATGTCCAAAATGATGACAAATGAATACGCACATAGATGCGATAGGATAAGATTGACCAAAATCATGATTGATATTGTTATCGACAAGACCAAATTTGAAAGTGAGACAGATGAAGGATGTAGAAGAAGGACTCGATGCTCGCAAATGATAAAGACCAAGTGTGAATCATAGGAAAAACTTAATGTGATGCAAAAACCCTAAAATAAGGCAATGCGCCAAATGTTAAAGTATGATTCCGCAAGCACTGACCATTTTTAGACATCTACAATTTCCAACCACAAGCAACTTTGACCCACAAGTCCAACCACCATGGTGGAATGACTCACATTATTGTGATTATCATCGAAACAAGTGGCATAACATAAATTATTGCATGAGGTTGAAGAAAATAGTTCAAGACATGATAGACAAAGGAGACTTAACGGTCGATGGTCATAAAACCAATGGTGACCATGAAGCTTTAAAAAATCCTCTTCTCAATTACGATGAGGGAGGAGCATCAACATCAAACAACACCAAAGGAGCTCATATCAATCACATATACAAAAACACCATCAATCACATATCGACATATTACAATCAATTCAATGTCATAAAAATCAAAGATAAACAAGAACATGCGTCAATAAATGTGACAACAAGAGCTCAGAAATATGTCTTGAAGGGAAACGCATAAAGAGCAACAAATCTTCCAAAATCTCAATATAACTTGGTTGACCAACTACGGAGAACACTATCTCAACTATCTATACTTGAGTTGCTCAAACTTTTACCAAAACATAAGGATATCTTGGAGCAAGCTCTTGTCGAAACAACTATTCCAATGATTTGGCTATTGATCGGTTCCAAGCCATGGTGGCCCATATGAAGGTACCACATAACATATCTTTTTCTAAACATGATGATGTCTCTTTGAATTATCCACATAATACCCCACTACATATCAAGGTATTAGTCTATAAACATCGGGTAAAAAGAGTATTAATATATGGAGGAGCTGATCTCAATATATGTACTCTAAAGCTTATCCATGAATTGGGATTTTTTGAGCAAGCTATTGATCCCAAAAACAAAATCACTATCAAAGGCTATGATGTTGAAGAAAGATCATCTGAAGGAACTATGAACTACCCATTTAGGTAGGTCCTATATAAAGAGACACAATGTGCCAAGTCTTGGACATAAACTTGACATACAATATACTATTGGGTTGTCCATGGACCCATGAAATGCAAGTAGTGCCTTCCACATACCATCAATGTCTCAACTTCCCTTACAATGGTCAAGAAGTTTCAATATTTGTAGATACTAACCCTTTTCAGTAGTGCAATACTATGGGGGTAGCTCAAGATAGCCTAGTTCTACACAATAGGGAGGCCCAAGCTTCCTCGTCATCCAACCATTAAGAAGAACTCAAGTCTTTATCCATGAACTTCAAGAAAAAGATGAAAATTAAGGAACATGGCATGGGGGAGTACTCTTTTGAACCCTTGTGTCTATCTAAGTTGCCAACTTCACCAAGGTCTTATGGACAACCTCCAACATCAAGACATCAAGAAGCACAACCCATCACAAATTTTGATGGTAAATTTAACCAAATGGGGACACTGGCTAAAGAATCAGAAGATAAAGACATCCTTAGCTGGATATACAAGGATGAGGAAGAAATTAGAGCTTCTACCCTAGAAGTAGTTGTACCAACATAACAATATGGAAATAGATTCCCGATCATGCAACAAATGAGATACAAAGGAAAAGGACCTATTGGCACGCATCATGAAGGCATCATAAAACCCATACAACCCCATTCACAATTTACAAAAGACAAAGAAGGACTTGGGTATGAACAACATATTTCACTTGTACAAATGAGAGCTCGTCATCAAAAACCTCAATGGAAAGAAAAGAAAAAACATAAAGAAGACTCATGGAAAGAAGCACTAAGCCAATCAACATAAAAGACAAGGAAGGAACAAAAACATGAAGAAAACAAGAGACGACAAGAAGAAATCGCTATTCAAAGGGAGGAAGCTTTGTTGGCATTATGTTGTCATTGATGTCAATCAAGATGGGATGACTATCGGTAGATCGGATGTATGTGCAACACTGCCATGGAGGAGTACATGATGTGATATCTTGGATATCACCTTGTGATGCAAGAACACCAGTACATTATCATTTTCACAAAAGGAGATTGTTAGCATCTCAGTAAGTTTGTTTGTATGAGGATATTGAGAAGGTTGTTGGAGATTGTTGATATAATTGAGAAAGGATGATTACTATCTTAATAATATTATTTTTTCATTGATGTCAAGAAATTGATTTTTTGATACAATATGATGTTGCCATATCTTAATGATTATGTTTTGATAAGTATAAAGATGTTGGTAAGAGACACATAATGAATGTGAAAATAAAAGGGGAATAATAAGTTATTCAATGGGCAACTATTACCGAGTTAGACAGTGATGAGATTATGTTGTTTTGATTGTTTTGAATACTCATACATAGGATATCAAAACAATCAAAACAACATAATCTCATCACTATCTAACTCGGTAATAGTTGCCCATTGAATAACTTATTATTCCCCTTTTATTTTCACATCCATTCTGTGTCTCTTACCGACATCTTTATACTTATCAAAACATACTCATTAAGATATGGCAACATCATACTGAATCAGAAAATCAATTGCTTGACATCAATGACAAAATAATATTATTAAGATAGTAATCATCCTTTCTCAATTATATCAACAATCTCCAACAACCTTCTCAATATCCTCATACAAACAAACTTACTGAGATGCTAACAATCTCCTTTTGTGAAAAAATAATAAGTTATTCAATGGGCAGCTATTATCGAGTTAGACAGTGATGAGATTGTGTTGTTTTGATTGTTTTGATATCTTATATATGAGTATTCAAAGACTGAATAAGAAGGAGAAAAGATTTCAAGCTATAGAATTAGTTAAGGCTTGATACTGTTCCATGTTACCGAGCAAGATGCTAGTCAGTAAACCCTAAGGTTATCACTATCGGTTAAAGAAGGTAGAACATCTACCGAGTGAAGTTCAGTATTTATCGAGTAACAACTGAGTAATAATAGAATGCATTGGATGGATAATTACATTATTAAATGTAGAATACCAATGAGCTAGATTTGATCAGATGATTGGTATGTCATGCAAGAAGTTTGTTGAGGATTGATGACATCGAAAATACAAGAGATAAGATCTACAATGCAGATTGAACGCTCATAACCTAGCACAAGTTCCAAGGCAAGGTAAAACATTTTCAGATCAAAGGATACAATGAACCTAGTCATGTTTTAAGATCTGATGGCTAAGATTGATCATGGGAAATGTGATCAAGGAGATTAAGCAGTTAGGTATTGTTCATAAATAAGAAACTATTGATGAACAATGTATGCAGGCCCAAAATAGAAGAACAGTGACACGATAGTAGTGATCACCGAGCACAGAAGATTGAAGATCTTATTGAAAAATAGATTGAGAAGCCCAGCAAGAAGCAAGATAAGTCTTATGACAAGATTGTTTTGAGCATATAGAATCTACTTTAGCATTTCAGATTTGAAGTTGCAGATATATTTTATTACTATTATTTATTTTGTAAGTGAGAGGAAATCTCTTAACCAAGTGGACTTAACAATCTTATTTGTAAACCCTCTAGCAAGGTAACATTCTAAATGAGTGTTTGAAATCCTTTGACAAGGTCACTTCTAACAAAGTGCAAGACTCTAACAAGTCTGAGGGAAATCCCTTAACTGGGTAACATCTAGCAATGTGTTTTTGTAATCTGTAACTGGATTAGCTTTTAACTGAGCATACTCTAGAAGGGCATATTTCTTAGTGGGTCCAAAATACCATAGTGGTTTTTCCTTATTTGGGTTTCCCCGTTAAATCTGGTGTTAAATGTGTTATGATGTTTTAAGTGTATCTGTTTATGAGTATTGAATGATTTATAGTCATAGTTGCATATCAATAAAGGCTACTGAGGTTGAATTTGGTGAATATATTATATTGTGAGTTTTTATGATTCACCCCCCTCCCCCCTCATCTTAACTAACAATTGGTATCAAAGCTTTGGACTCTGGAAGAAAAGTTTAAAGGTACTTGAGGCAAGATCCAAAGATGTATAAAAGGGATGCACAAAAGCTAAACAAGTCAAGTTTCTCCACATGGCAAAAAAGGATGAAGCTACATTTATCAGGAATTGGAGAATATGCAACATATTATCTGAAGAATGATTACATAGCACCTAGCACCAACCCGATGACAATGGAAGAGATAAAGGCAAAGCAAGAGCATATTCAAGCTATGATTGAAATAACATCTACATTAATTGACTCAGAGTTTAATGATCTAGAAGGCTGCAATGATGCCAAAGCGATGTGGACCAAGCTTATATCTGTGTATGGTGGTGATGAACATGTTCAGAGAGAAAAAGTAGACAGTCTAAGAGGTCAATTTGAATCCATGAGAATGAATGAAGGTGAGAACATAACCCAATACAGTATAAGGTTAAAGGAAAGTGTCAATCAAATCAAAGGAGCAGGAGGAACTATTGAAGAAAAGGATGTAACAAGTAAGTTGCTTAGAACACTTCTACCTGCTTATACCATTCAAGTCTCTACAATCAATGAATTAAGGTCTGTGCCAAACATGCCAGTCTCTTTGGATGCTACCATTGGTAAGCTACATGCATTTGAGTTAAGTAATTTTGATAACAATGGGTCCTCAGTAAATAAAGTTGAATTTACATTCAGTTCTTTTCATATTGGTGAATCTGATGATTACAATGATAGAATGTATAAGTATACTAAAGGAAATCATAGTGGAGCAAGTGAAAGATTTTGCAAAAACATGGAAGAGGTACACAAACTATATGAAGAAATCAGAAAGCAAGAAGAGTTTGAAGCATTATTAGCCAGAAGGTTACCGAGAGGCAAAGTTAAGTATAAAGGAAAGTTACCTTTAAAATGTTTTAACTGTGATAGAATAGGACATATGGCTTCTAAGTGTCTTGACAAAGAATCTAGTGAAAAGAGAGAATACTGAGATGACAGACAGAAAGACAACCAATACAGAGGACACTGAGACTTCAGAAGGAAAGATAGAAAGACATGCCTAGTAGCTGATGAGGAATCCAATGATGATAAATCTGATGGGACTGATACAGAGGAAGTTGTTTATGTGGCTATCAAAGATAGATCAGATGAAGAAAGGTATGAAGAAAAATCCCTAATATCTCACATAAATAAAAATGATTCTTGGATCATAGATAGTGGATGCTCACATCACATGATAGGTGACAAACACAAGTTTGTTAAATTAGAAGACTATGATGGAGGATATGTAAGATTTGGTAATGATGCACCATGTCTGGTGAAAGGTAAAGGATCTATAGCACTTCTTGACAATGCTAAATGTGATGATGTATACTGGATTTAAGGTTTGAAATATAATTTGTTGAGTGTAGCACAACTAAACAATACAGGATATCGAATAGAATTCCATAAGGGATGTGTCAAAGTTCATGATAAACATGGAAAGATGGCTACTACCAGGACACAAACAAAAGGTAATACATTTCATCTTGACTCAACTCGGAACAATTGTCTATATGCTAAACTAGAAGATACTTGGTTGTGGCATAAAAGGTTTTATCATGTAAATTTTTATAACTTGATCAAAATAAGTAAGAAGCACTGAGTAAGAGGTCTATCGAGCCTGGAAAAACTTGAGAATGCAATATGTTGAGGATGCCAGATGGGTAAGATGACAAAGTCAAGCTTTACAAGTAAGTCCTTCACTTCTACAGGAATTTTAGATCTAGTGCACACTGATCTTTGTGGTCCTATGAAAGTTCAAAGTTATTATGGAGATAAATACTTCATATTATTTGTGGATGATTACTCAAGAATGATGTCAGTTATGTTTTTAAAAGAAAAACTAGAAGCCTTTCAAATGTTCAAATGGTATAAGGCTAGAGTTGAAAAAGAAATAGGGAGATAGTTGAAATGTCTAAGATCTGATAGAGGAGGAGAATTCATTTTTGATGAATTTAATCTATTTTGCAATGATCATGGTATAAAGAGACAAGTGTCTGCACTGAGAACACCTTAGCAAAATGGGATAGCTAAAAGAAGAAACAGATCAATTGTAGATTGTGCCAGAACCCTAATGATAGAAAAGAGGGTACCTCAAACATTTTGGAGAGAAGCAATCAGCACTGCAGTTTACACCTTGAACCGAGTACAACTGAAGAAAGAAACTTTGAAGACACCATATGAAATCTGGTATGATAAGAAACCCAATGTAAGTTATTTTAAAATATTTGGAAGTAGACGTTATGTTCACAAAGAAGACAGAAATGGAAAGTTTGATCAGAAAAGTGAGGAAGGAACATTCCTTGGCTATTCTTCTAGAAGTAAAGCATTTAAATGTCTGATCATATCATCTAACAAAATTATAGAAAGTGCAAATGTGAAAATTGATGAATTTGCAGAAAGAAATGATGAAGAAAATTACAAAGAACCAGAAAATTATGAAGAATTTGTGTATGTTCAACCGAGAAATCCTACAGAGAAAGTTGATGAAGAAAATGAAGAAAATACTCAGTTACAGAGTGATGAAGAAGATCAAACAGAGCATGCCAAGCCCATATTAGCCAATTATGTCAAAATAAATCATGCATCAAGTCAGATTATAGGAGATAAGGATGATCCAGTGATGACAAGGAACAAACTGAGACAAAACACATGTCTGATATCTGAATTTGAACCGAGGATAGTAAAAGAGGCATTTAGTAATGAAGATTGGATAAATGCTATGACAGAAGAAATTGAAAAAATCAAGAAGAATGAAACATGGACACTGGTCCTAAGACCAAAAGAGAAAAATGTAATCGGAACAAAGTGTATTTTCAGAAACAAGCTAAATGAAAAAGGAGAGGTCATTCAGAATAAAGCAAGACTAGTTTGCAAAGGATATGCTGAAGAAGAAAGAATTGATTATGGTGAGACTTTTGCACCTATGGCAAGACTTGAAGGAGTGAGAACATTGTTGGCATATGCTGCTTACGAAAATTTTAAGGTATATCAAATCGATGTTAAATCTGCATTTTTGAATGGTATACTAGAAGAAGAAGTTTATATTGGACAGCCTAAAGGATTTATTGAAGACAAGAATAAAGATCAGGTATGTAAGTTGAACAAAGCATTATATGGTTTAAAGAAAGCACCTAGATCATGGTATGAAAGAATGCACTCTTATTCGATCAAGATTGGATTTATAAGGACAAGTGAAAACAACAACATGTATATGAAAAATGATGAAAACAATGGTATACTGCTTTCAGCCATATTTGTTGATGATATTATTTTTTGTGGTAATGACTCCTCATGCAAGAACTTTGAAAATGAAATGTGCAAAGAATTTGAGATTTCATTAATTGGTGAAATAAAGTATTTTATAGGTTTGCAGATACTACAAATAAAAAATGAGATTTTCATTACTCAATCCAAGTATATAAAGGAAATCTTGAAGAAATTTGGAATGGAGGATTCTAAACCTGTAAGTACTCCTATGACTACCAATTGTAAACTATCAAAGAGTGATGAATCTCCATCTTTTGATGAGACACTTTACCGATCTATGATTGGAAAGTTGCAATATGTGGTTCACAGCAGGCCAGATATAGCACATGCAGTAGGTATAGTTGCAAGATTTTATGTAGATCCCAAAGAAACTCATTTGACAGCAATCAAGAGAATTTTCAGATACCTGAGAGGCACTGAAGATTATGGCCTAGTATATCAAAAGAGAAATGTTTTTGACTTAAAAGTCTATACTGATGTTGATTGGGCAGGAAACATTGATGACAGGAAAAGCACAAGTGGCGGAGCTTTCTTTTTGGGGGATAGACTAGTAAGTTGGCTTAGCAAGAAACAAGGATGCATTTCACAGTCAACAGCTGAAGCTGAATATGTTGCTGCAACATTGAATTGTACCAATATGGAATGGATCAAACAACTATTGGAAGGTATGAATGAGAAAGTTACCAAGCCAGTAACTATATTCTGTGATAATACCAGTGCCATTAACATTTCAAAGAATCTAGTAATGCACTCTAAGACAAAGCATATCTCTATAAAGTATCATTATCTCAGAGAAGAAGTTCAAGAGAAGAAAGTTGTGCTCAAATATATCAGTTCAAAGGAACAAATAGCAGATATTTTCACAAAGCCATTGCCAAGGGACACTTTTGAGTATCTCAGAAGTCAGTTAGGGGTCCTACCCCTATCTAGTACTCACTAATAGAGTTCGATGAAAGCATCAATTCTATGAATCTAAAGGATAACTATTTATGAGTTGATGTTGCTTTACACACTTTAGGAGGTTGCCTAAAGTTGTACAAGGAAAAATTGATTGAAGATAAAGATTCTCTGACCATGAATGAGACTGCAAGGAAATTACTTCACAAAGGAAGAAATCATGAATTAGTTTTTCTTTTTTGGCATTGTTGTCAAAGGGGGAGAAGACTAATTTGTAAGGAACTAACAGAAGAAGCTGGGAGAAGACTAATGATTGGGGGAGAATTCTAGAAAATTTCAGAGAAGTTTAAACAGCAATTCGGATCCGAATCAATTGAAATAAATCATGTTGGTATTAAAGTTGGTTTTGCCATCAATGCCAAAGGGGGAGATTGTTAGCATCTCAATAAGTTTGTTGGTATGAGGATGTTGAGAAGGTTACTGGAGATTGTTGATATAATTGAGAAAGGATGAATACTATCTTAATAATATTATTTTGTCATTGATGTCAAGCAATTGATTTTCTAATTTAGTATGATGTTGCCATATCTTAATGAGTATGTTTTGATAAGTATAAAGATGTCGGTAAGAGACATAGAATGAATGTGAAAATAAAAGGAGAATAATAAGTTATTCAATAGGCAACTATTACCGAGTTAGACAGTGATGAGATTATGTTGTTTTGATTGTTTTGATATCCTATATATGAGTATTCAAAGAATAAACAAGAAGGAGAAAAGATTTCAAGCTATAGAATTAGTTAAGGCTTGATACTGTTCCATGTTACCGAGCAAGATGCTAGTCGGTAAACCCTAAGGTTATCACTGTCGGTTAAAGAAGGTAGAACATCTATTGAGTGAAATTCAGTATTTACTGAGTAACAATCGAGTAATAACAGAATGCATTGGATGGATAAATACATTATTAAATGTAGAATACCAATGACCTAGAGTTGATCAGATGATTGGTATGTCATGCAAGAAGTTTGTTGAGGATCGACGACATCGAAAATACAAGAAATAAGATCTACAGCATAGATTGAACAGTCATAACCTAGCACAAGTTCCAAGGCAAGGTAAAACATTTTAAGATTAGATGGCTAAGATTGATCATGGGAAATGTGATCAAGGAGATTAAGCGGTTAGGTATTTTTCATTAATAAGAAACTGTTGATGAACAATGAATGCGAGCAAAATAGAAGAACAGTTACATGACAGTAGTGATCACCGAGCACGAAAGATTGAAGATCTAATTGAAGAACAGATTGAGAAGCCTAGCAAGAAGCAAGATAAGTCTTATGACAAGATTGTTTTGAGCATATAGAATCTACTTTACCATTTTAGATGTGAAGTTGTAGATATATTTAATTACTGTTATTTATTTTGTAAGTGATAGGAGATCTCTTAACCAAGTGGACTTAACAGTCTTATTTGTAAACCCTCTAGCAAGGTAACATTCTAAATGAGTGTTTGAAATCCTTTGATAAGGTCACTTTTAACAAAGTGCAAGACTCTAACAAGTCTGAGGGAAATCCCTTAACTGGGTCACATCTAGCAATGTGTTTTTGTAATCTGTAACTAGATTAGCTTTTAACTGAGCATACTCTAGAAGGGTATATTTCTTAGTGGGTCTGAAATCCCACAGTGGTTTTTCCCTATTTGGGTTTCCACGTAAAATTTGGTGTTAAATGTGTTATGATGTTTTAAGTGTATCTGTTTATGAGTATTGAATGATTTACAGTCATAGTTGCATATCAGTAAAGGCTACTGAGGTTGAATATGGTGAATATATTGTATTGTGAGTTTTTATGATTCACCCCTCCCTCTCATCTTAACTAACATGATAAAGTAAGGAGAGTATGTCAACTGTTAAGTGAAGTGTTGAAAATGGGCAAGGTGGTTGAGTGGTTGTTTGTGATGAAGAGGCAGAATGTTACCTGAATCACATCAACACAGGAAGAGAAGAATGAATCGGTATGTCGTGAGGTTGCTGAACAACATGACTCCCACCGGATGAAGATGTATTCATCATGAGATGCAATGGTTGATAGTGAGTGTGCCCACATCTGATCTACCGATGAATTGAAGGAATTCCTTAAGTGCATGAGATCAGGGTTATGCAGTGGACTGACAGAGAAGGCATGTTGAGATGCCAGTACAAGGGAAGTGAGAAGTGTTTGTCAGCTTCACAAACTAGTAGAGGAATGAACAAAATTGATCAGGGAGAAAGGAAAGGCTAAGCAAATGCAAACAGAGGAATCTAACCTGATTGAAGATGAAGTCTTGTGAAGGTTGATGACATGGTGTCATCAAGAGTGGTAACCGGTATGTAAGTGCACTGGTTATATAAGCAAGGTGTAGATGCAGATGACTTCCCACTTGTGGGATTGAACATACTTTGGATTTACTTGTCTAGAGGCTAGTTTGGGAGTTCCATCGGTAGTTCAAGATGAGGGAAAATATGATGAGGTAACTGGTATAGTGTGTGAGAGTGGCAGGGTTAGCAAACCGGCAAAGAAGAGGAACCAGTAGGGTGGTTGGTCGGTGATCCTATCTAAGAGCCAAGTCAATAGTTGGTTGACATGGATGCCACATAGGGTCAAGGTGGCAAGCTCGCAGAAGTTGGTGAAGTGTCGTGTGGAGTTAGGTATCTCGACAGGTGTGCATTGAATATGGATCCCGTGATTTATGGATTGGGTTAGAAGTGTGTGGCTCGAGGAAGAACGAACAACATAGAAGAATCAGGGAGTTGTTGGCACCTGAATCAAAGCAAGAAGATCAAACTATTAGAAGACCTTGAGAAGGAAACAACAAAGGCATTAATGGTGGTTTGACAAATGCAAGATGAGGTAGAGGATCGCATTTCTTATATTTGGAAAACATGTATTAAAAGTTGAATCAATGGCGGCGATGAACAAATGGATATCAGGGAGATCAGATCAAGCAAGATTTGTTTGGATTTGGTTTGCCTCAAGGATGGTGAGGAAACCCTAACTGCCTAGATCTTGAATTGGGCTTTGACGGGAAAACCTGGCTATAAATATGAAGGCCAAAGACACAGTTAAGTTGTTGTAGAGAAGAATATTGTGCTACTACAAAGTGTGATACTTCTGCAAGTAAGAGAAAAATAACCAAGTGCTCAATGAGTATCTAAAAAGAGAGTAAGAGTGAGGGAGAATAAGGTTGAAGTGTTCAACTAGTAGAACAGAAGAATCGGTAGTGTCCATACCAACAGAGAAAAGGTGAAGGAAGTTGCAGAGTAGGCAGGCATAGAACTGGCTAACTATAGTACTGGTGGAAAGAAGCAGAGAGTTGAAGGAAGTGAGAAACGGAAGAGAAAAAGGTGAACCGGTAAGTATCAGTAGTGAGAAGAGAGAGCAGTGAGTAAGAAGAGCAGATATAGCAGGATAGTGACTGAGTTGATGAAGATTCAGTCAGAGTGAGTAGAGAACTGGTAAGCTGGGGAGATGCCTTACCGGCAGGGGGGATTGTATTGAGTTGTTAAAAGATCCACTTGTAGCTAGATAACTACTTTTTTAATTGAAGTTTACATTGTGAACACTAAGTTTTAGCTCGATGTAGGAGTTGTAGCTCCTTGGGTTGGTGCCCTAAAGTCAAGGGTTGGTGCTCCTTGGGTTGGTGCCCAAAACTTTGTAACAATGTTTTCATTGTGAGGCTAGATTGGAGTAGTAGACTCCAACAACATTGCTCACCGAGGTTTTTCCCATCTTGGGTTTTCCTCATACATCATGGTGTTATGAGATGCCTCTTTGTGTGTGATTATTTTGAGTTGGTCTCCTCTCTAACTGGTATGTCTCCATTATGTTAGATCCCATAACTAGTATACACACATAAGTTAGTTAAGGGTAAAATATTAAGAACCACTGATTCACCCCCCACATAGTGGTGCATTGTGTCTAACAATTGGTATCAGAGCCTAGGTTCCCAGCTAGACAAGCTTTCTCCAACTTGGGTAGATTTCGGCCAAAGGACACAATGGTTTGTTTAGTGTCAATCCCTGCTCCAATGTTTGATGGTGCAAACTATTCTATTTGGATTTTCAGAATGGAAGTCTTCCTATCCTCTCTAGGGTTTGATGTATGGATATCAGTTGTAAATGGTCTCCCTAGAAATGTCAGTCCTCCCACCGAATATGAAGAAGAAAGAAGATGCTTGTACAATAAAGAAGCCATGAAGGTCATATTCAGTGGTCTCACTAGTGATGTCTCCTCATAGGTGGATAAGTGTAAATCAACAAAGAGTCTATGGGATAGACTGAAGAATCTATATGTAAATGAACCCTGCACCACTGAATCAACTTGTGTGAGTGAGAAGAACTTTGCAACAGATACATGTGTAGATGACAAAGGCAGTACAGATTGTTGCAACTACAATGATGATGAGGAGACTCATCTTTTCATGGCCCATGAGATAGACATTGAGAATCACACATCAAAAGGAGATAATACAGATAGATCCCACTAGTATGATGTGTTTGACAGTGACACTAAAAAATATGAAGAAGAAGAAGATGCAGAAGTAGATCTTGAGTGTGAACTGATAAGTTCTCTAGAAGGGCTTCAAAATGATAGAAATGATTTTAAAAACTACAAAAGATTAGTTCATGAGGATTTCTACTAGTTGAGAAACCATCTTGAAGTATCAAACCAAAAGGTTGGTTTATTGACCACTCAACTAGAAGAGACAAAAATATTGACTGATGATTTGAAATCAGTCTTGGACTCCAAGGAAAGTAAAATGGAGAATCTGAGAAATGAATACAAGTTGTTTAAAAATGATGCAGTTGTTGAGCAAAACCAGTTGATCAGATGCCTTGAAGATTTTGAGAAATGTATCTCAGAGTTAAAGACTCAACAAAATGACACCAAGGAATGTAGGTGCAAAGATCAAAAGGTTGAGCTAGAGACAAAGGATAAAGAGCATCAACATATAATAGTTGAAATGAAGCTCCTCAGGAAAGAACTTGAGAATTGTCAAGATGAGCTCAAGCTGAGGATGAAGAATGGTGCTGCATGGAGAAACAATGCAGATCTGAAAGGAAAAGGAAAGATGAGAGAAGATAGTGCTACCGGTAGCATGAATAGGAGAAGACCTCCTACAGATAAAAGACAAAGAAATGTTGTTGCCACCAAGTCTAGATAAGCATGGTAGAAGAAGAGATCAGACGAAATATCTATAGAGAATGGACAACTCTAGATCCATTCCTGAAGAAGCAGAAATGCAGATGCCAAACTAGTAAGAAAACCTCATGTTTGGCAAAATAAATTTGTAAGTAATAAGCCTCCTCTCTCTGGTTATTGTTTTGGATGCAAAGGTTATGGCCATAAGGTAGAAGAATGTAAAATGAGGCCTAAGAATAGACAGGGTGTTCTTCCTAGGCATAATAAATCAGATGGCTATATATTGTATGCATATGAACATAATGCATCTAGGGGAAGAAGAATCCATGCCCCCTCTTTTGGTATTGATAATGTTGTATGTCATAACTGCGATAGACCTAGACATAGAAGTTATGATTGCAGGAGGAAAAACTTGCAGTCCTACAACAACTGATCGAATAGTCATGCTCATAATGGAAGCAGTTACAGAGGATTCAAGCAACAAAGACCTACATGGAACAAGATGAGTGGTGTTCCTGATCAAGAAAGGTATCCAAGGAAATCAATAGATGGCCACATTGACATGACAAGAAGAAGAGCAAACAGGTACGATAGAAGGTTCCCATGTCATGAGGTTAGCATGGATGTGGTGTGCTTCTACAACACTACCTCCTATCTTGGTGCTAAATCTAGAAGTGTAAGTGTTGATCAACAGGAGAAGATGAAACTTGTTCCCCTGGCTAAAAAGGGGAAGAAGAGTGAGACTGAATAGGAATGGAGGAAGAAGCAGGAAAATAGGACCATGAACCAACTTTGTGTATTTAATGCACAAGTGATATCTCCTATAGCTTAAAGGGGATGCGGGACTAAGGGAGAGTCACCTATTGATCAGATCATTCACCCCTTAGTTGAAAGTGGTCATGGTGTCATCAAGAGTGGTAATCGGTATGTAAGTCCACTGGTTATATAAGAAAGGTGTAGATGCAAATGACTTTTCACTTGTGGGATTGAGCATACTTTGGATTTACTTGTCTGGAGACTGGTTTGGGAGTTCCATCGACAGTTCAAGATAAGGGCAGATACAATGAGGTAACCAATATAGTGTGTGAGACTGGTAGGGTTAGCAAACTTGTAGAGAAGAGGAACCGGTTGGGTGGTTGGTCAGTGATCCTATCTAAGAGCCCAGTCAACAGTTGGTCGACATGGATGCCACATAGGGTCAATGTGGCAAGCTCGCAGAGGTTGGTGAAGTGTCTTGTGGAATTAGGTATCTCGATAGGTGTGCATTGAATATGGATCCCATGATTTGTGGATTGGGTTAGAAGCATGTGGCTCAAGGAAGAATGAACAAAAAAGAAGAATCAGAGAGTTGTGTGGCTTGAGGAAGAATGAACAATAGAGAATAGGTGAAGGAAGTTGTAGAGTAGGTAGGTATAGCACCGGCTAAATATAGTACTGGTGGAAAGAAGCAGAGAGCTGAAGGAAGTGAGAATCAGAAGAGAAAAAGGTGAACCAGTAAGTAGAAGCAGTGAAAAGAGAGAGCAGTGAGTAAGAAGAGAAGATCTAGAAGGATAGTGACTGAGTTGATGAAGATTCAGTCAAAGTGAGCAGAGAACTATTAAGGCTGAGCAAAAAACCTTATCGGTAGGGGAGATTGTATTGAGTTGTTACAAGATCCACTTGTAGCTAGATAACTAATTTTGTAATTGAATTTTACATTGTGAACACTGGGTTTTAGCTCGATGCAGGAGTTCTAGCTCCTTGGGTTGGTGCCCTAAAGTCAAGGGTTGGTGTCCTAAAATTTGTAACAGTGCTTTTATTGTGAGGCTAGATTGGAGTAGTAGACTCCAACAACATTGCTCACGAAGGTTTTTCCCATCTTGGGTTTTCCTCATACATCCTAGTGTTATGAGATGCCTCTTTGTGTGTGATTGTTTTGAGTTGGTCTCCTCTCTAACCGGTATGTATCCATTATGTTATATCCCATAACCAGTATACACACATAGTTTAGTTAAGGGTAAAAGATTAAGAACCACTGATTCACCCCCTCTCAGTGGTGCATTGTGTCAAACAATTGGTATCAGAGCCTTGGTTCCTAGCTAGATGAGCTTTCTCCAGCTTGGGTAGATTTTGGCCTAAGGACACAATAGTCTATTTAGTGTCAATCCCTGCTCCAATGTTTGATGGTGAAAACTATTCTATTTGGAGTTGCATAATGGAAGTCTCCCTATACTCTCTAGGGTTTGATTTATGTGTGTTAGTTGTAAATGGTCTCCCTAGAAATGTCAATCCTCCCACTGGGTTTGAAAAAGAAAGAAGATGCTTGTGCAATAAAGAAGCCATGAAGGCCATATTTAGTGGTCTCACTAGTGATTTCTCCTCACAAGTGGATAAGTGTAAATCCATAAAGAGTCTATGGGATAGACTGAAGAAGCTATATGGAAATGAACCTTGCACCACTGAATCAACTTGTGTGAGTATGAAGAACTTTGCAACAAATACATGTGCAGATGACAGAGGCAGTATAGATTGTTGTAGCTATAATGATGATGAGGAGACTCATCTTTTCATGACCCATGAGACAAACATTGAGAATCACACATCAAAAGGAGATAATATAGATAGATCCCACTAGTATGATGTGTTTGATAGCGACACTAAAAAATATGAAGAAGTAGATCTTGATTGTGAACTGATAAGTGCTCTAGAAGAGCTTCAAAATATTAGAAATGATTTTAAAAACTACAAAAGATCAGTTCATGAGGATTGCTGCCAGTTGAGAACCCATCTTGAAGTATCAAACTAAAAGGTTGGTTTATTGACCACTCAACTAGAAGAGAAAAAAATATTGACTGATGATTTGAAATCAGTCTTAGACTCCAAAGAAAGTAAAATGGAGAATTTGAGAAATGAATACAAGCTGTTTAAAATTGTTGCAGTTGTTGAGCAAAACCGATTGATCAGATGCCTTGAAGAATATGAGAAATGTATCTCAGAGTTAAAGACTCAACAAAAAGAGACCAAGGAATGTAGGTGCAAAGATCAAAAGGATGAGCTAGAGACAAAGGACAAAGAGCATCAATAGATAATAGTTGAAATGGAGTTCCTCAAGAAAGAACTTGAGAAATGTCAAGATGAGCTCAAGTTGAGGATGAAGAATGGTGCTAGATGGAGAAACTATGCAGATCTAAAAGGAAAAGGAAATATGAGAGAAGACAGTGTTACCGGTAGCATGAATAGGAGAAGACCTCCTACCAGTAAAAGACAAAGAAATGTTGTTGCCACCAAGTCAGGACAAGCATGACAGGAGAAGAGATCAGATGGAAGATCTATAGAGAATGGACAACCCTAGATCCATTCCCGAAGAAGCAGAAATGCAGATGCCAAACTAGTAAGAAAACCTCATGTTTGGAAAAATAAATTTGTAAGCAATAAGCCTTCTCTCTGTGGTTATTGTTTTGGATGCAAAGGTTATGGCCATAAGGTAGAAGAATGTAAAATGTGGCCTAAGAATAGATAGAGTGTCCTTCCTAGGCATAATAAATCAGATGGCTATAGATTATATGCATATGAACATAATGCATCTAGGGGAAGAAGAATGCATACCCCCTCTTTTAGTATTGCTAATGTTGTATTTCATAACTGCAATAGACCTGGACATAGAAGTTATGATTGCAGGAGGAAAAACTTGCAGTCCTACAACAACCAGTCGAATAGTCATTCTCGGCATGGAAGTAGTTACAGAGAATAGAAGCAGCAAAAACCTGCATGGAACAAGATGAGTGGTGTTCCTAATCAAGTAAGGTATCAAAGGAAATCAATAGATGGCTACAATGACATGACAAGAAGAAGAAGAGAAAACAGGTACAATAGAAGGTTCCCATGTCATGAGGTTAGCATGGATGTGGTGTGCTTCTATAGAACTACCTCCTGTCTTGGTGTTAAATTTAGAAGTGTAAGTCCTGATCAGAAGGAGAAGATGAAACCTATTCCCTGGGCTGAAAATGGGAAGAAGAGTGAGACCAAATAGGCATGGAGGAAGAAACAAGAAAAGAGGACTATGGATCGGCTTTGTGCATTTAATGCATATATGATATCTCCTATAGCTTAAAGGAGATTCAGGACTGAGGGGGAGTCACATATTGATTAGATCATTCACCCCTTAGTTGAAAGTAGTCAAGATCTTGACCAACTGAATTCAGCCCACAACATATCTACGAGGCTAGTGAGAATGAGAAACAACAATACGAACAAGGCAATGCCAAGGGAAGTACCATTGAAGACCTTGAGAATATCATAGACCTCACTGGTATCCCAAAAAACTATGATGATGTCTCCATCATGACACTTACAACAACTAATCTTAACACGCCAAATGACTCCTTACCACTCATATAACCTGACCTGATAGACTAGGAAGAACCTAAACATCCTGATATACCAATATTCACAAATGATGAATCAATTGTCCAATACCTGTGCTCAGTCAACCTAGAAACATGCTCCACTAGTGAACTGCATAACAATATCAACAATCAAGGGAGTGCCAAGTCTCTCTGTCCCAAAAACGAAATAAAAAATGGATCTAATGATGAAAACCATTTAATGGCAGTGTTAGATCACACAAAAAAAAGTAAAAAATAAAGGACACATCTGAATGTGAAAACCTTTTTGAAGCACCTGAAGATGGGAGACTTGACACTCTTCCTAAACATTACCAGGAGAGGTCACCAATATTGATTGAGCCAACTCAATCAATAAATATCAATACGGAAGCAGTAGCTAAAATCGTACATCTGGCATAATCACTCACAGAAAAAGAAAAACCAAATTTTGTCAAATTATTCATGGAGAAGCAAATCAATTTTGCTTGGTCTTATGCTAACATTCTAGGGGTAGATCTAAATCTAATCATGCATCACTTGTCCATCGCTCTTGGAGATAAAGCTTTCAAACAAAAATTAAGGAAGATGAATCCACATGTGGCATTATTAGTCAAAGCATAACTGAAGAAGATATTAGATATCGGATTCATCCGACCTATAGACTATGCCGAATGGATCTCAAACATTGTACCAGTTTCTAAACCAGATAAAAGAATAAGGATTTGTGAAGACTTCAAAGACCTCAATAAGGCATGTCCAAAGGATGAATTTCCTTTGTCAAGCATTGACACCATTGTTGATCTCACAGCAGGACATGCAATGCTATCTCTTATGGATGGCTTCTCTGGCTATAACCAAATCAAGATAGCTCCAGAGGATCAAGATAAAACTGCATTCACATGTCCATGGGGAACATATTGCTAGAATGTCATGCCTTTTGGCTTGAAAAATGCTCATGCAACTTATCAGAGAGCCATGACAACAATCTTACATGACATGATGCATACTTTCATGGAGGATTATGTGGATGATTTGGTAGCTAAATCATTCACAAGAGCTAAACACCTTGACATCCTAGATAAATAAATTCAACGATTGGAACAATTCAATATCAGATTAAACCCTAAGTAGTGTGTCTTCAAGGTCACATCCGGAAAACTTTTGGGCTACATTGTATCAGAAAAGGGCATCAAAGTGGATCTCACAAAGGTTTAGGCTATCATGGAGATGCCACCTCCTAAAAACATTAGCCAGCTACAATCTTTGTAGGGCAGAATACAATCCATCAGACGATTTATTACTCAGTTAGCAGATAAATGTCTTCCATTAAATCATCTGCTTCATAAGAATATACCTTTCATGTGGGAAGACAAATGTGTAGACTCATTCCACTAGTTTTGCTACCACCAATAGAAGGAAAGCCACTCATCCTCTATATATCAACAACAGAAGCATCATTTGGGGCACTCCTATCACAAGATGATCTAGTAGGCAAAGAAAGGGATATCTATTACATCAGTAGGACTTTGAACAGATATGAACTCAATTATACATTCATCAAAAAGTCTTTCTTAGCAGTGGTGTTTGATTCTCAAAAGTATTGCCACTATATGTTGGCCCACACAATGAAGCTGGTAGCAAAGATCGATCCTCTCAAATAGCTACTCACCAAAGCCACTCTCACAAGAAGATTAGCTAAATGGATCATGATCCTAAGTTAGTTTGAGATTAAATACATGGAATGATGGGCTATCAAAGGACGGGTAATTGCAGATCAACTAGTAGAAGCACCACTACCAGACCAACACCTACTACAGGTGGAATTTCTAGATATGGATGTACTCACTATCATACCCAAGAAATGGACCCTATACTTTGATGGATCCTATACACAACATGGATCGGGTGCCGACATCATGTTTGTCACTCTAGAAGGGCACACAATTTCAAGATCTTACTGACTAATATTTCCATGCACCAAAAAAATTGTTGAATACGAAGCCCTCGTAATAGGAATCAAAGTAGCTATAGAATGGAGAATCACATAATTAAAATTCTATGGGGATTCTCAATTAATTATCAATTAGATCAATGATGACTATTAGATGAAAGATGATAATCTAATACCTTATAAGAGAACGGTGGATGACTTCAAAAAGTACTTTGTGTACATCACCTTTGAGAAGATTCCAAGATTGTACAATAGAGATGTCGATGCAATGGCCACTAGCTCCTCGCTTCTACAAATTCTAGATAAACAAAATCATAATGAATTCCTAGTGGAGCAATTGTTTTCCCCAGCCTATGACAATTCCACATCCCAAGTCAACTGTGCCCTGACCGGTTTTGATTCCTCTCTATACAAGAAGATATATGACTATCTCAAAAACAATAACCCCCCACCTGATGTATCACACAACCAAAGATAAAGCTTTATTAAACAAGCTTCCTGCTATACCCTAACCACTGATACACTTTACCGCCGAGGTCTAGATGGTACTCTCCTTTGATGCCTCAATCATAACAAATCTGACTGTCTTATAAGAGCTTCACAAAGGTATTTGTGGTACACATTCAATTGGTCCTACTCTCACCAAGAAACTTTTGAGAATGGGATATTCTAGCCCACAATGGAAAGAGAGTCCTATCAATTTTCTAGGAAGGGTCCTAAATGCCAAATTCATGGTAACCTCATACATGCACTAGAATAAGAGTTGTAACCATTCACCACATCTTGGCCTTTCTATCAATGGGGACTTGATCTAGTGGAAAAGATTAATCCTTCCTCTTCAAACGAATATAAGTTCATTAACACCACCACAGAGTACATCACCAAGTGGATCAAAGAAATCCCAATGATCACCATGGCTGGAAAGAAGATCGCATCATTCATCCTCAACTATCTCATTTGTAGATATGACATTCCTAGTTCCATCATCATAGATAATGGACGTCCTTTCAATAATCAAGATGTGCAAGAGCTATGCGAATGATTAAAAATCTAACATCACTTTTCCACACCATACTACCCATAGGGGAATGGCCAAGGAGAAGCATCAAACAAAACAATCCTGAAAATCCTCAAGAAAATAGTAAATGATGCAGGCAATGACTGGCATATACAACTCAATCTGGCACTTTGGGCCTATAGAATGAGTATCCGTACACCCATAGGGGATACACCAAATTCATTGGTGTATGGTTTAAAATAAATTCTACCTCTTGAGGTAGAATTCCCATCTCTTCGAGTATCTTTGAAGGGCCTCATTCCAAATGAGGAATATTGAGTGAACAGGTTGTAGGAACTAGAGCTTCTTGATGAAAAATGACAATGTGCCTACGAACATCTCAGGGCATATCAACAACAAATGTGCAAAATCTATAATCACAAATTCATCACAAGGGCTTTCTAAATTGGTGGTCTAGTTCAAAAGGAAAATCCCAAAAATTAGCAAGATCAAGAAAAGAAGGGGAAATTTGAACACAACTGGTTGAGCCCCTTTGGCATCATATCAGCCTATGGATCAAGAGCATATCAATTGTCAAATTTAGAAGGGGATGTGCTCGATGAACCAACCAACAACATCAATCTGAAGAAGTTATACACTTGACTCATCCAATGCATAGATCAAGCAAAAAAACAAAAATAAAAAAAAGTATCAAAAATCATCACTATGGTGAAAACCTGCCAAAACAGGCACTTTGTGACACAAAAAATTAAACAAATCAGAAAAATACAAAAAAAATGAAAAACAAATAAAAAATTGCAATAAAAACAAGTGGCAAAAACCTAGAAATGGGTGCTATTTGTGAGAGAACGTCTCCTCCATCTATCGATGCTTACATCAAATCTTTACTCCATCTGATCTCAACCCATAACCATCGCAAAACACTTATACATGCAACATTATCCTGGACATACTTAACATAGTCACTGTCCTTGATTCTCTAAAAAGTTACCCATATCATATCCCACCATGGCTTGGTGATTAATGCATATATCCACATCGATGAGTGTCCATAACTAGGAGAAGCATTCATCTCCCTTTAACATTTAGACAACAAACAAGGATCGCAACATAACAAGGAAACCAATGTCAAAACTACTCATCGAACTAGAAAACGGGATCATTAAACTAAAACTTCAACACACACAAGATGGATGATTTTTTCTGAATTGTGATTTTTTACATTTGGCATGAAGTTTTTACTATTTGTATCCTGATTTTTGAACCATTAGATCTCTTGAGCTACTCAAGGATGCACTAAGCTAGAGAAGCAACAAAGGAATCCGATATTTTTCCTTGGTTTTCTTTTTGTGAGGCGATCATTCATATGGTGCAAATTTGTCTCGAGACATGATTGGAAACATATCATTGAAGACATTTTCCATTTCGCACATAAAAAAGGTTAACTCTTGTCTATTTTACACAAGCAACACTCAGGTCATCTTGGTTCAATTATACCTTGATGCTTGTATCATCTTGCATTATCAAAAATCCATGTAAGTTATACTCAGATCATTATGGTTCAATTATACCATGATGCTTGTATTAAATTTTAACATATCAAAAGCTCAATGATGACAAAAAGAGCACAAACAAGTGACTAATAGGAATGACAATGACAAAATTTAAGTGATCATGTACTTGCATATCATCTTAAACTTGCAGTAGGTTTCATATCATTTTAAATGTTGCTTTAGTATCATATCATTATCATTATCATTTACATCTCATTTTCAAGATACATATCATATCATTATCATTATCATTTACATCTCATTTTCAAGATACATCTCATATCATTATCATTATCATTTATATCTTATTTTTAAGACACATCTCACAATAATAAAGATAACATCATATCTCATATCAAAGTAAACACAATACATATCACATCATCAACCATGCATTCACATCATCATATAATAATCAACATTAAGAGATCAAGAACATCATTATTATCTAAGTATCTAATCATCCTCATAGTATCATCATATCAAATAATGTGCATCATAAATCAATCATCATCAATAACACTCACATATGGATCAAAGAAAATCAAATGCCATGTATCATATATATCTCATAAAACTATCAAAGTGTACAATGGGTATCATGTCTATCAGTACAAAGTGATCAATACAACAAGATAGGACTCTCAGGTGTGACTATCTCTTGAGGCATAAGGTCTAGCAGAAGATGTCCCAGCTCCTGAGTCTCCACCAGATGGATCACATCACGTTGACCCTGTAACACCTCTTCTCTTTGTCCTTGTATGACTACGTTTAGATCAAGTGGACGCCACTTCAGCATAGCTAGGAGCTCTATGATCTTGAGGGACCACATCTTCATACAAACACCTATAATACTCGGCCTCCTTGGCCGAGTACTGTATCTCCCTCAGTGTGTCCCATAGCGGATCTCTCTAACCTATCAGCAAGGGCCTCTTCTTGGCTCTGAAACTCTATTGTTGTGTCCTTATCTACCTGCAGCTACATAATTTGTTGTTGTTGTGCTAGTACTTGTGCCTGCAACTCCTGCACCAAGAACTATAATGCCCTAATCTGAGCATCTTGCTGGTAGGTGTTGGCATTATAAACTCAGATGAGAATGTTTTATATTGTCATTGATGGCAACCAAGTGGTAACAGGGTTCAAAGGTTCTACCAACAACAGACTTCACCTACCGTCACCAACAGTCACTTCAAGGTCTATTCACATCAACATCCAGTTACATCGGCAACAAATTATTCCAGTAGTCCAAGCCAACTTGGAAATAATATTGTTTATGAGAAATGTATTGTAATATAATATTATATTTGTATGGCCGACATGATGTATTGTAAAGACTCATATATGTATGAGATGTTGTAGGTCATTTGAATTGTGTGAGAGTATGTATGTAGGTATGTATGTAAGCGATATATGAGAGTGAATTATTGTATATGAATTTTGATGTATTTATCTTAAGAGTGAATAAGAAGCAGAGTAGAGTGAAGCAAGGTTTTGGTAGAGGTATCAGACAGAGCTTAAACCGGTTTTGAATCCAACATTGCAGATGCTATTTTGAGCATTACATTGTTATTGGATTTAACCATCCAATTGTGTAGTTAGTGAGACTCCATTTTTTTATTGAGCAGTGAGCTCTAGGCAGTTGGCCTTCCTGCATGTGCAGGCCCCTATTATACTGAGTAATATTTATTCATATTGGCCAGTGAGTAAATATTGTGGGTCACAAATCCCACCAAGGTTTTTCCCTTACCGGGTTTCCTCACCAAAAATATATATGTTATGGTGTGCATTAATGCTTATTATTTTGTTTCTCTTTACTACGTTATTATTTGCTTACCGGTATATTAATTTGGGTTGTAAAGATGCAAATAAGTTTAAATTTTCATCTACCAGTTAGACACTGATTCACCCCCTGGTCTTAGTGTCTTTGGGACTAACCAAGTATCTAACAATTGGTATCAAAGCCTAGCCCTCTATTTGTAGAAGCTTAACAACTTGAGGAAGATTCTGGAACTGGTACCAATGGAAAGTTTGAGACAACAATTGGAAGGATCTCTTGAAGATTTTGATGCAGAAAAATTGAAGAATATCAAACTAGAAGATGAACTCAAATCTGCTCAGGAATTTATCAAAGAACTTTAAGATAACCTAGTTATAGCAAAGAATCAGAGAAAAGAATTACATTTGCAACTGTAAAACCAAGATGATGAAGAAAAGGAAACTCTCAGAGATATTGCAGAGAAATTGAGACAAGAGAACAGTAACATGAGAAATGAGATGCAAGATTTAACCATGAGACTATGTAAGGATATTGAAGATAGAAAGAGGAATGAAGAAGATTTGGCTAGAAGACTTAATGATAGATCAGATGAATCTCTAACACTTAGTTATGAAAATGATATTCTTAAAACAAATTTGATTCACATGCAACATGACAAAGAGGAACTTATGAGACAAGTTAGTACTTTGGAAAGTGAGTTGGTCATTGCAAATGAATACAAAGACAAATTCAAAAAAAGTTTAGCTAAGCTTGATAATATGCTGAAAAAGTCAAAAACTTGATGGAGAAATAGTTGGACTTGGATTTGAACATGGAGAAAGTTCTAGAACTGCAAACAATCATGATCACAACAAACCAGTAAGGCAACCTAATGCTTATAAATTCAATGGCAAATGTTTTAATTGCAACAAATTTGGTCATAGAGCAAATCAGTGCATATTTAAGAATAATCAGAATACAAACTCATCCATTGGTCAATGTTCCAAATGCAATAAAAATGGTAACAACTTAGAAAATTGTAGAATGAATGTGAAATGCTATATTTGTGGTAGATTTGGACATCTATCTAATCAATGCAGAACTCGAACTAGTCAAGGTTATGGAAAAGCTATTCAAAGAAAAAATGTAACTTGTTATGCATGTAACAAGATTGGGCATATTGCAAGATTTTATAAAAGAAAGAATGTATCGACAAACAAAAGAGGATCTAATGACAAAGGCAAAGAAAAGGTGAATGAAATCAAGCAAGAATTCACTAAACAATGGATCAGGAAGAGAGATCAGAGGAATGATGAATCTATCTTTGCACCGGCAAAACAGAGCAATCCTACACCAACAGGAGATTCTTCATCTAACTAAGGAATAATCCTTAGGGGTAAGGCAAATAATTGAAGATCTTGCATTTACCCTCAGTTGGTGGTAACAAGTCACATTTCTTCTTTACTAGCACATATGTTGGAAATTAACTTTACTGGTGAAGCATTTAATGCAGTTGTAAGTTAAACTTTTTGGTTATAAAGCACTTGAATTTCTCATTTCGACTTACCAAAGCATTCAAGCATTCAAAGAGTGCAGGAGTTGAGCACCAGCATTCAAGAAGTGAAGCAACAAAAATTTTTCAGAGCATCCAAGGTTTTCACTTGCATTCGACAGTCAAAGGTATTTATCTTATGACACGGCTTCTTCATCTTCCATTCCCAAATTCATTGCAAACCCTACTATTATGGAAAATGTCAAGCATCCTAGACCAATCTTCAAGATCATCCCTAAGATAGCAAAGTTGGATGACTCCATTGGTGCATTTTTTAAAATTTTGAAAGGAGTTGCATTTGTTGAAGACCCTAGGGCATACATTCACTGTAACATTGAATATTTAGGGTCTGAGGATTTAAAGAACATGTTCATGAATGTTATTACTGACAACCAAGGTATAGTCAAAATCATAAAGTATACCGGTTTAGACACTTAGACAAATCTACAACTGCATTGTTAAACTTTACCGGTTGTCCTAATACTCAGTGACACAATGAATTAGATATTGAAACTTCAATACCATTTGACAAAACCCTAAATCACTTTACTAATACCAGTAAAAATAGGTTTCAGATCATTTTTGGTCATTCAAATATATCTGCAGATTTACCAGTCATTCAAATCAACCATATTAAAAACACATCCACACACAATCATTCACCACTTGGCGCAATGATTTTTCACGTGGAAACCCAAATGGGAAAAACCATGATGGGGATGAATACCCACAAGTATTATGAACTCTTATGAGGTTCACCTTGTTAGGAGCCAAGCCTTGTTAGAAGATTTTACAATAATGTCTTGTTAAGAACAAATCCAATTAAGGACCACTCGGTTAAGGGATTGACTATAATACCCTATTAAAGGTAATACCCTGTTAGAGATAACCTAGATGGAGGATTTCAAATCCAACATAATGGATCACTTGGTTAGAGGATTTCAATAGGAAGCTTGTTAAAGCTTACCCGGTTAACGGATTTAATTGTTGTAAGGGTTAGAGAACAATAGGTTGTTTGTTGATATGGTAATAGCACTTCTTTGCTTAATCAAATCCTTTTCTTCTCATATCTGCCTTCACAATATTCTACAGAGACACCTTCTGGTTTGGCAACAATCACACTTAACCAAATTTGCCAACACAATTTCAAACAACTTATCGACCTTAAAAACAAATACGATAGGTCAGTAGCACAACACAAACCCTATAAATCTTATAGATATTGCAAACATATCAGTTCAATCTTGACCATTAGATTACGTAGCAATCAACTACACATTGTTATAGACAGCTTCAACTGCTCCTAGATCACCACACATTGGATCCTATAGCTCATCACGTGTTTGTCATTTCATACTATGCAATTGATCATTCCCAAGATAAATGGTTATCTCTACATGCCAAATCCATTTTGAAACTCATCACGTTCATCATGCTTACATGGCATCTTCATCTACGATCATCATTCAGTCATAGATCACCACAATGGATTCTCCAAGATCCATCAGTTAGGGTTCTTCTTATCAAATGGTTAGGGTTACCAATTGATCTCTCTGCTTCAATAATACTACTAGTTGCCTTCACTGCTTTACTACTAGTTGCTTTTCTGCATCATTACTGGTTGCAATACATCTTCATTATTGGTTACTATTGACATCAATGACAACACTATACTTCATCAATGCAATCTTCATTTAATGCCAACATACTCCTCCAATCACAAAGCCCCTACCCCAAATCTCTATCAATCTTGATGGTCCTCTTGATTTTGGACAAATATCTCATGCTAAAAAGTTGATTCTTACAACAGTTGTATGAGCTCATGCCAGTCAAGATCTAGTCAAATTAGAGTTTGAAGACAAAAATATTATTTTGTTGTCTGTTGATGTGTTACAGAAGGTGGTTCCGGGAGTGCAACTAGATCCCAATTATAGCCCCTTCGGTAAATTATTACAATTGATTAACAATGTAAATACCAATTTTAATTCTTTGGATAAGTCTACTACTAAGCGAGTATTAGAGAGATTCAAAGAGTTAAGAATGTAGACATTCCAAACAATGATAGAGTCAGATTGAATAAATGTCTGTAGATCATTTTAGATGCATTGGCTGGAGGTTGTAAAATCTATAAGCCTTGTCTAATTTTGCCAAAGTCCACAGTAGACATAGACAAGCAAATAAGTGTTTTACAAGGTAAACTTGCTGATATTTCATAGTCTTCTGATCCTAATGTATCCCTAACTAGAAGTGTAGAAGGGCAGATAATGGCTCTCAATGATCAGATCTCAAGCCTTAATGCGGATAAGGATAGAATTTTGAGGAGAGTTGGTGAACTCTAGAATTTGATTTCCCCTCAGCTAGACACCATGTTGAGCAATAAGGTTGACTGTTTGAAGGCTATGGGACAACCTATCCCATCTGAATTGAAGGATGTGGAGATTCATGCATATGTTTTCAGTGCATTCATCACAATTTTGGATATCTTGAAGAGTGGGTGGGACACTCACTTAGGATTTTTTAAGAACATTTTTGCTGACATCTTCAAATACTTGTAAAGTTTTTGGTAGATATCTCTATATATAAGTTTTGGATAGCACCCCATCTTTGGTATTGTTGTCAAAGTGGGAGAGTAAAGGTGAAAAATGTACAGTGGAAGAGTGTAATGTATAGTGAATGTTAAAGGTTTCAGAACTCTTTGTCTAAGGGGGAGCCTTAGAAATTTTGATCTAGTGTACAAGTTTCAACACAATCATTTTTCACGAGTGTTGCCATCAATGCCAAAGGGGGATATTGTTGGCAATTGACACATTTGGTGGATATCGATGCTTGATTAGTGGTTTAGGGTTGTCATTGATGGAAACTCTTCTTAAGATTCTTATTCAGTAATAACCGATCTTGATATCCAGAAGTGGATGTGAATCGATAGCCAGTTAACCAGTAATTCAGATTGAGCAAAGAATTTTTGATCCAGAAGCTTTTTGGTGATTGCGATGTTATGAACCCTGCATGGGATAATAGGGACGACATAAAAATATCATTTTATCATCGATTGTGTAATCTGCATTTATCTTTTGTTCTCTGGTCAAGATGACATATGACTACACATTACATCAATAGGCCAACTTGATAAATGATTATTTTTTATTGCAGATATATAAGACCCATGCAGAAGATATTTTTGGTGAGTGGTATGATTGATATGTGAGAGAGTGGTGATCTATAATCCTTTGTAGCATAGTTTCACATGTGCATTCTTGATCCGATAGCTAACTGAGACTGGAAATAGAGCAAAACTGTAGGGTAGATATAGTCAGAGATTTGGCACTTAACCAGAACTCATCCAAGCATTGTTAGATTCTATTTTGGATTTCTTTAATTATATTTCATCATTATAATTTATCAATAAGGCAGTGAGCCTTCTGGGGTCGTAGCCCTTATTGTAATTGGCCAATGAGCTCTAGGTAGTGTGCCTGAATGCTTGTGTATTCCCCCTCATGTAATATTGTTTGGCTACTAGCCATAGTAGAATAATATTATGGGTTCAAACCCCACTGTGTTTTTTCCCATTTAGGTTTCCACGTAAAAATATTTGTGTTATGTTTTTGTGGTTGATTGTTTTGAGTTTCTGCATTTCAATTTCATGTGTATTCTTCTGGTGGTTTAAAGCTAAATAAAAAAAATTGTTAACTGGTAGAACACTTATTCACCCCCCCCCCTCTCAATTTTTCTTGATTCTAACACTTCCTCCTTAACAAATGCTAACCTGGCTAACCCAAACAACTACCCTTGTGGTGCTTTTATAGAGACAAGCAACCACAAAACCACGAAGTAGTATTGCATAAAAACCATGTACCCAAAACCATGTGTGTTGGATATTGTTGGTCATTACTTCTGCTAGGATATGTTTTTGTCATTGATGTCAACATATTATTGTGTATTGCTCCAGTGATTGCTAATTGGGAAGATCTTATGATCCGGTTTTGTTGTTATTGTTTTGTTGATCATTGTTTGCAAAGTTTGGTATATCCTCCAGTATATTCCAGTGTGATTAGATCTTGTGCTAAGATTTTGGAAAATTGTTTGGGATGGTGTTGTGTATCTTCACTTTAGATGGTTCATGATTTGATTCTCCGCAAGTTATCTTTCTTCATGACAATTGTCGATTGGTTGTGTTCTTGAGCTTTCAGACATTGACCGATGAAGATTTGAAAAGTGGTGTTGGTGCAGCTATTCTTGATGATTCTAATGTGCTTGTTGGTGTTTCCTAGTTGTGTCCTATTTTTTTTGGCAATCCACATTGATCGTTGTGCAATTTTTTGATGGTTTTCCTTAACCAGTGATTATTTTTGTGTTATACAGTTTTCCTGGTGGTCTAGCATGTTACAGATGATCTTGGCGTGATTTCTAGTGGCATTGTACATTTGGGAATTTTCTTTAGCTCCATGCTATGGTATGCAAATCATTATATTGGTTTGGTGGTCGATCTTTGTATCATGTGATGTAATTTTGTAATTGAGAGTTGAAGGTTAGGGTTTATCCGACCTTGTTATCAAGGTTGATGAATTGTATATATAGGTGATATCTTCATGTAGTTTGGATGTCGATGTTGTGTCTGCATTATGAGAGAGAATTGTTTGTGCGAACAAGTGATTTATCCTTTAGTGTTGTAGTTGAGGTGAGATTGGTGTTGCAACATAGATAATTTTTCTTAATCAAAACTATAATCAAGCATTTGGAGATGCTATTCTTTCAGTTTATTTCTTCTAGATTGTAGTCTGAATCATATTGTAAGTTAGTGAGACTTCCTTGAGGGTTGTAGCTTTCTGGGCCATTACATTTGAGCAGTGAGCTATAGGCAGTGTTCTTGAATACATGTGCACTCCCTATTGTAATATTTTCACATTATAGTGTAGAGTATCATCTTACTATGGATAGGTTCCCACCGTGGTTTTTCCCTTAACTAGTTTTTCCATGTCAAAAATCTTGGTGTTGTGTGTTGTGCTTTCAATTTTCTTATATGCCTTATTGTTGTAGTTTATCAAACCTATTTTAGGTGGTTAAGTTTGTGTATCTAGTGAAGACTGATTCACCCCCCCCCCCCCCCTCTTAGTATTCCTTCTTGATTGCTACTAACAATTGGTATTAGAGCTAGATCCTTTGGTAGAAGCTTAATCACTTGAGGAGATCCGGGATGGCAACTCAAGGTATTCTCTTTAAGAAGGATAGTTTGAGGTTCGATGGAAGCAACTATACTATATGGGTCGGATGGAAGTGCACTTACAATGTCTTGGAGAAAATTATTGGAAGATTACAAAGAATACCTATACTGTTCCTTATAATGGACCGACTACTCTTGATGAGTTCAAGGAAGCAGAACACAATATTAGAGTGAAGAAAGCATTCCTTAGTGAATTGACTAATTTTGAGATGACAAATGTGATGGGACTTCAGACTGCACATTAGATTTGGGAGAATCTTGAGATTCTATATGAAGGTGATAAACAAGTTGTTGGGACTCATTAAATTTGAGTCAATTTTAGAGGCCCATTTCAAAATTTTGCCCTGCATTTCCAAATGAGTTAGTTTGAATGGCCTAGTTTGAGAGGGTAAAATGGAGCCAGTTGATTTTCAAAGGGTAAGGGTTTGGAAACTTTTTGTACACCTTTAATTTGGCCTATGTAGTGATGTGAAACTTCCATATTTTAGTTTGGATCAATTTATCAGGTACCCATTTCAAGGGGTGAGCTGAAAGTGCATTTTAGGCACAAATGCAGATTTTAATAAGTAGCCTACTTTGGGTGTTTATATATTTTTCCCTATTGATCATCATGAATAAATTCAAAATGGATTTATTTCTACGCATAAAAGTATGTCTCCATGCAAAATTTCAAGTCTTCATGAATCCATTTTCTCATTTTACCAAGCTCAATTTGTTTGTAGTTTGTATGTTTTGACAAGTCCCTGTTTCAGGACCTAGTCGAAGCCCTATTTTGCATAAGTGTAAAATTTGCCTCAGTGAATTTCATGTCAAAATGTTTGTTCCAGGCTGTTACTGGTATAAATGACAAGCTATGTTTCAAATTTCAAGCTCCTGCCAATCCGTTTGATCAATTTTCAAAAGGGTTTCTTGAGCCATCTTTTTCAGTGATCTGTACTTTCATTGTCGTATCAGTTAAAATTGTTGTTTTTATGAGCGCACCATTTGCACCTAGTCTGAATTTTGGTTGAAATGAGAATCTATGTTTTGATATGTACATCAAGGTACCTATGCATCAGATTTGAGGGTCTACGGAGATCGTTTGATATTTTTAAGAAAGGCATCATGGGCTGCCTATGCATTGACTTCATCAGGTCCGCAGTGCCGACAAAGCCAGTTGGTCATTTTTTACCACTAATATCTCTTCACTTGGGATTCATCTTGAGAAACTGTTTGGTAGAGTTCATGCTTGTATATCATAGTACACGTATGTCAGATGGCAAGGTCCAGAAAGGTGTTTTGATTGGTTTGAAAATTACGTCTTCACGATTAAATGCGAAAATGTGGCATAGGCGCCTGAAAGTTGCAAAACTCAATTTAATGATCTGAAAATGGCGCCGATTGATTCCAGAGGTAAGTTTAAGGTTCTTGAAGCATTTCAGAGGTTAGTGGCATGAAAAAAATAAATTTTTTAGCCGGACCCACTTTGGGGCCCAACCTAGCTCATGCTCGTGTATTGATTTTATTGGCAACTTGCCTCACTGTAAGAATTTTAGAATATCTAAATTTGGATTCTGATTATGAGACATGTTATAAGAGTGATGATGATAAAATTCATCTCCTGTGCAGTCCAAATAAAGAAGGCACATTCACTAAACCAAATTGCAAATTGACAATTAACAAAGGAGGCATTATAAACTTTCAATGCAAATGTTGGTAAGTGTAATTCCACATTTGCAAGGCAGCCAACGATCCCTCCTCTATGTGGAAAGTGAAAGAGAAAAACTTCCAATCAAATGAAAATTAGTAAATGTACCAATGTCCTCATGTGGTGTGATAGTTTGAAAAGACCTTTAAACTTCAGCAAAATGCATTGCCAGACGAGAATTCAATCCTCCCTGTGTGTGGTGTTGAAAGGGGTTTTTTTTAAATCAAGCAAATGCAAATTGGCAGGTCACGTAGGCAATAGAAACACATGCATTTTCCAGTTTAGCCAGGAAGGTGGATGATGAGGCTATGTAGCAAAGTAAATGCAGGTGCAGATTTAAAGCAATCCCCTCCCCTCTGCTTGGGTCTTTGGCTGTTAAAAGACTAAGGTTAAAAATCCAATGGAAAATATAAAAAGCAAGCAACAGGCTTAAAGCCCAGCCCTCCTACATTATGGTAAATGGCAGCGATGAAAAATTGACAAAATGCAATGTGTTAGGCCCAACACCCCTCCTGCATGATGTCTTGAGGAAGGCAGAAAATCTTCAAAACATAGTAAATCATCTCCCCATGTGGAAACCAATGAAACCCCCTTGCGTGGTATGGTGGAGGAGAAGGAGTATGAACTTGTTAGCCAAAGCAAATAGTAGGTGTATGTGCCAATTTCCTCTGGTGCGTGTAAGTTAGGAGGTGGAGCATCGTGTGGTTGTAGATTATAATAATTGAGCTTCCAAGCAAATTCAATCTGCAAGTGTAAAAACCAGATTCCCCAACCTTTCAAGCTCATCCCTGGCAGATGGCGTGGCAGATGGAGGCCATTCAATCTCCAAGCAAAGTCCCCCTGTGTAGTTGTAAATCTCCTTCCCTGTGCATGGCAATTGAAATTTATTGAGGAAAAAGTGTTGAAACCCCATGCAAATGAAAATGGCAGATGAAAATTGTCATTCCGTCCCCCTACATGGTTAAGAGAATGGAGTGGCTACTAGAAGACTTCAAAATTCATTACCAAATGGCATAGGCACCATTAAAATTCTCTGGAAAACCCTCAAACTTGCAGCCCCAAGCAAAATGTAATATCCCACATTCGCTAGGAAATGAACAATTTTGGTACTCATAAGTAAGACCCCACACAAGTAATATGTCAAAGCCTCAAGAAGCTTTTGACGAATGGTGTCAGTTAGGTGCCCAAATGGACCCCACGCATGTGGGTGTGCTTCCCAAGGTGATCGAGGAGGCTGACAAGTGGTGAGAAGTGGACCCCAGACAAGCACAGATCCTGAGGCAAGCAAATTTTGTAGAGAAAGAGCAGATTAACGAGTGAGCAGGTTGTCAAAGATCTATGGTGCACATGGATTCATTAAGGGAAGATGCATGTCGAATACCCTTCACGAAATAGCAAAAATCATGTGCGAAAATTGAAGGTTAAAGAGTGAGCAAGTTCAGATGATCCAACGGCTCGCATGACTTCGTGACCTGAAGATGCAAGCTCGTTAGCCATCGCCAAATGGCGAAAGATGGGTGGCAGGTCCAAGTGGAAGTCCAAATCGTGGGTCCCATCCAGTGGCACTGACATGGCGATGACATGGTAGTCCAGTGGCAGTGACGAGGCAGACACGTGGCATATCGATGAGGTGTCATCCAAGGTGGCATCCAGTAGACCTTATCAGCAAATCAGAGGTTGCCACGTGGTAGGGCGTCAGGAGCCAAAAATTGGTAAAAAGCAAAGTTAAAGATATAGTTGAAAACTATACAGAAAATCCAAAAATTTAAATGATGTGCACATGTTGAGGATTAATTCTCTCAGAGGCTTATTTTTGGCCAAAATACCAAGTATCATATATCACCCGAAAGCTCTCAAGATAAGGAATCCAATCATGTAGTTAATTTTAACAAGTAATGGATATTTTGGGAGCAGTTTCCACGAGAAAGAAGAAGAAAGTGAATTCAATTGGAAAAAGAGACACTTGGCAATTTCGGTTGCAGACCTAATGTTTTTCCCTCTCCTTCTTATTCCCATTTTCTTCTCATTGTAACGGTTCCAGAAATTTGGAGTATGGCTCCATATATTCATGGTTTCCAATTCTGAGTTTCCTTGAAGATTGTACAGGGCAGGGCTTTTCTTTCAGTAATAGAGTTCAATTCTTGTTGTAGGTGTTCTTAGTTGTGGGTTCTTGTGTATGTAAGGCATGCACAAATTCACACAGAATTTGTCTCTAAAATGTAATCTCATTTTATTCAAATCTAATTCTTAAGGAGGATCAAGTTGGTCATGAGCAGCTGTGTCTGTGAGTGTAATGTTGGTTTGTAGGTAATCTTCAAGGAAGATTTTAAACTTTGTGAGCAAACATTAATAAAATAGGGTTTATGTTTTTGGATCTGATATTTTCTGTGGATGAGCTGAGTAATGTATTTATGCAAGGCATTAAATGCAGGAATGCTTAAGAATTAAGATGGATCTGTAGTATAAGTTTTCATCTATAGTTTGATTTGTGACTCTATTGCCCTTGGATAAGGCACTAATCCTGCAATTAAGGGGATTCTCAAACCAATCAAAATCCAATTAGAATATCTTTATTTTATGTTATGTTTTGAAATGTTTCATCTATCTATGCTCAAGCATAGCTAAGTTTTATGTGTAGATCTAGCCCATCTATAGTAACCCACTTGTTATTGAGCCCTGGTGAGATCTATCTGCTTCTGTTGATGTTGTCATAGGTGTGTAATAGGTTGAATTTTAAGCATCAAAGGTATACCCGCCTAGGTTTTGTAGAGCCTGAAGAGTAGAAGGATTCATATCCTTGTCATGTTGTCCCAGCCCTAAGGTTCTTCATAGATTGAATTGGCTACTTCATAGATCAATTGCAGGTGTACTTGGGTTAATCAGTTTTGATGAACAACAAAAATGGCAACTCTACTGGGGAGTAAATGGATATAAATGTTTGATTGATAAGGTTAGAAGTTGAATGTATTCCTCATCCTGTCAATTTCATATCCAGCCAGTCTATCCATTGTATATGCATAGAGTTGAAAGTGGTTTTATGGTGAAGAGAATGTTCCTTATTCTAGATCTGTAAAATGATATGTTTGTCATGTCATATTTTATAAAAGAGTAACTATAAATTCATGTTGATGAGTTGTGAGCAAGTCCTTGTAGTTGTATGCAAACTTTTCCCCAATTCCTTATTGGGTGGCAACTTTGTGGTTCATACCAGTGTTTAATGTCCTTGCAATAAGTATTGCATAAGGTTTTTATGGTTCGATGTATAGTGTAGAGATACGAGTTATCACTGCTAATGTAGATTTATAGATAAATTCTTCATCATAAAAGTTTGATGTAAAGTGTAGTAGAAAGATACACATAGATTTGGTGTTGATTTCCCAAATCCGTATGTGTTAAATAGCCTGGAAGAGTGTTGGTTGTAGTGAGATTGAAGGAGACAGTAGAGAATTTAAATTTGTGTTGAATGGTATTCTGCTGTTCAAAATGTCCTTTATGCAAGAGGTGGCGACTTTGAGGCAAAAGATAGTGTTGAAAGTTGAAATAAATGCTTAGATTTATAAATCCTACCGCTGCAAACACCCAGGTATTTTTGAAAGTTTTAATGCAAACCATTTATTCTAAAAATTTGAATGAGTAATGTAGTTTTTTCATTAAGTGAACAACACTAGTAAAGAGGGAAAGAAAGGGATCACAAATTAATTTGCATATCCATTCTGCTGAAGTGTCCAATGTATATGCTCTTCTGTAGTATGCAAATTTGGAAAGCTTTATGTCAAGCAATGTTATGAAAAGATTTGAAAAGGATATGTGCTTGAAATGTTTTATTATTCAACGCACATTTGTATAATCATTTGTGGGAATAAGAAGAAATGAGTAGTGAATTTTTTCAGCCTTGTGTATTTCCATATATGACCATGCCTAGTGAAGTGTCATAGCCATGTAATAGGAAAGGTTTCAGTATGAACCATTATGCTGCTCTAAATTTTGAAGATATTCTGGGTTGCCCAAATCCCATACCCACAGAAATAAGAAAATATTTGCCAATATTCAGTGGGAAGAAATCAGAATCAGCATGTCAACATGTGAAAATATTTTCAGATTTGATGGCCGAGTTTGAAATTTGTCAAGAAGACGTGTGTATGAAGTTGTTTGTTCAATCACTGAAAGAAAGTGCAAGGGATTGGTTTTCCTTTTTTACAGTAGATTGTATTTCCTCATGGGAGGAATTGCTTTCAAATTTCATAGACCAATTTGATGAAAAGGTGAGTGATTGTGATTTGCTGAAAGAGTTCACATACATACAAATCAGGGAAGATGAACTGGTACCAACATTTAATATCATATTTTCACAAGCTTTGTCTAAAATTTCCAGGAAGCATAAGTTTGATGATAAAGTATGTCTGGATATTTATATGAGTGCTTTTGGTAAGAAGACAAGTTTCCTATTGAGAAACAAAGAACCCAAAACTTTGTATGAAGCTTTTAACATAGCTAGGGACATTGAAAATAATTTAAAATTTGGGATATCCAAGAGATTTGTGTCTGTTGTTGTTTCTTGCCAAAACACCTTCAATGCTGAAATACCATGTGAAGCTGAACAAATCATTCTGTGTCAAAATATGTCAAGCCCTACTCTTCCAAGTAGTTTTGCTGATATATGTGATTCAAATTTAGATGAGAGTCAAGAATCTCTCTTGTTAATGTCAGTTGTCTCTCATAGTAATGATGGAATGATCAGTGGGAAATGTTGTGATAATGTTGATACAGAGGTAGATTTGTATAAAGGATATGTACCATTTGATTTGTATGTCGGTTATGTTAGTTATGTGACTGCAAATTTTCAAGTAAATCGTGCATCTCCCAAGGGTAATAATAATGAAATTAATGAGGATGATGACCATCGATCCTTACATGTTGCAATAACAAATACTGAAGGATCACCAAATGTTGCTGATTATGTAAGTGAAAATGTGCCATATGATGTATATCAGATTTTGTTTAAGTCTGATAAAGCTGAAAATGAAATTGCGGATGATGCTAATAGTGTTTTCAATGCAAGTATACCCAGTGATGAATGTGTTTCAGAATGGAGTGGTGCTGCTAATTATGAGGACATTGAGTTTGATTTTTAGCACCTTGAAGGTATGCAAATGAATAGTGAGGATCAATTTCAAAATGAGAATGATCGTGACACGAGTTATTCACTTTCTTATGATCAACAAATGAATGCCAGTCACATAGTTGATGATGGTTATGAGAATTCTTATTATTCATCTTGTGAAGATGATATAAGAGGAGACCAAGTTATATACTCCAGTCATGAATCTAAAAATGAAAGTGTTTTTGAAGATAAAAATGTATGTGTAAGTTAGGATAATGTTCTATTTTCATATTTAAATGAACCCATATTTGAATGCTTTCAAAATTTGAAGTACCATGAAGAGGATGTGAATGTTGATAGTATGCTTGAACCGGATATGGAGTTCTTTTCCTTTGATATTAATATTCGTAGTGTTGATCTCATTGATGAAAATGCTGAAGTTTCCCCTTGTGTTGAACAAGTTTGTAATGCTGATGTAATTCCGAACAGAGGTAGCATGTGTTGCAAAATTTTACTTCATGATGAAGATAAGAGGCATGGGTTATGTGATGATTACTTCAGATCACAGATGGAATTTTTTCAGATGGATGTAAGTCTGAATGAGAAAGACTTAGCTGAGGATTTGCTTCAACCAGAGGTATGCATTCTTTTCCATGAATGGGATATTGAGGATGTAGATGTTTTGAGTTTGATAAACAAGGATAGTATAGAGTTTGATTAGCATACTAAAGTATCACATCTAAACCAAAGTATTTGTGTTCCTTGTTTGCATCAATTGGTTCGTAATGCCCCTCATTCTATGAATTTAAATGATAATAAGGCATGTGCTGATGAGAAATACAATGTTGAGATTGAATGCTTTATTTTTTAAGTTCAACATGATGATGCGTTTGTAAATGATAGAATTGATTGGGATAGTGAAATGTATGGCAACTTGTGGGAAGGCCTCTATTGTGTTTTGTCTCATGATTTCACTTTTGTTGAAATAGTGTGTGATTACAAAGTTCAAAATCAAACAAAAGGTATGCACACTAGCTGTCATAGTAATGAGATGAAAGAGGTGGATTATAAGGATTATGCTCAGTTGTTATTGGAAGGTGTCTTTGTTTGGATCATGATGTCAGGTGATGAGAATCAGATTTTTGACAGAGGTAAATGTTGAGGAAAGTGAGGCAGCTTATAATCAGTCATAAGTATGTTTGTATATCTTGTATAGTTGCTTTGCTTCAGTTGTGTGGTTTTCAATAAAGTGCCCTGATGTTTGGGTTGAATAAGGAAGCCCTATTTTTGAGAAGAGAAGAGGATTGATTCATTTTTGGGGGGGTCTGCTTAACCATAGATTCTAGATTCTTGTGTTAATCTTGCAATCAACCATCCCCAATCAGAGCCATTATTGGGACTCATTAAATTTGAGTCAAGTTAAGAGGCCCATTTCGAAATTTTGTTTTGCATTTCCAAATGAGTCAGTTTGAATGGCCTAGTTTGAGAGAGGGTAAAATGGAGCCAGTTGATTTTCAAAGGGTAAGGCTTTGGAAACTTGTTGTACACCTTTCATTTGGCCTATGTAGTGATGTGTAACTTTAAGATTTCAGTTTGGATCAATTTTTCAGGTACCCATTTCAAGGGGTGAGTTGAAAGTGCATTTTAGGCACAAATGTAGATTTTACTAAGTAGCCTACTTTGGGTGTTTATATATTTTGTCCTGTTGATCATCATTAATAAATTCAAAATGGATTGAATTCTATGCATAAAAGTGTGTCTCTGTGCAAAATTTCATGTCTTCATGAATCCATTTGCTCAGTTTACCAAGCTCAATCTGTTTGCAGTTTGTATGTTTTGATAAGTCCCTGTTTCAGGACCTAGTCGGAGCCCTGTTTTGCATAAGTGTAAAAGTTGCCTCAGTGAATGTCATGTCAGAATTTTTGTTCTGGGTTGTTACTGGTATAAATGAACAGCTATGTTTCAAATTTCAAGCTCCTGCCAATCCGTTTGATCGGTTTTCAAAAGGGTTTCTTGAGCCATCTTTTTCAATGATCCGTACTTTCATTGTCGTATCAGTTAAAATTGCTATTTTTATGAGCGCACCATTTTCACCCAATCAGAATTTTAGTCAAAATGAGAATTCTATGTTTTGATATGTACTTCAAGGTACCTATGCCTCAGATTTGAGGGTCTACGGAGATCGTTTGATATTTTTAATAAAGGCATCATGGGTTGCCTATGCATTGACTTCATCAGGTCCGCAGTGCCGACAAAGCCAGTTGGTCATTTTTGAGCATTAATATCTCTTCGCTCGGGATTCATCTCAAGAAATTGTTTGGTAGAGTTCATGCTTGTATATTAGAGTACATGCCTATCAGATGGTGAGGTCCAGAAAGGTGTTTTGATTAGTTTGAAAATTACGTCTTCGAGATTAAATGCGAAAATGTGGCGCAGGCGCCTGAAAGTTGCAAAACTCAATTTAATGATTCAAAAATGGTGCCGATCGATTCTAGAGGTAAGTTTAAGGTTCCTGAAGCATTTCAGAGGTCAGTGGCATGAAAACAAAAAAAAATTTAGCCAGACCCACTTTGGGGCCCGACCTGGCTCATGCTCGTGTGTTGATTTTATTGGCGACTTGGCTCACTGTGAGAATTTTAGAATATCTAAATTTGGAGTTTGATTATGAGACATGTTATAAGAGTGATGATGATAAAATTCATCTCCTGTGGAGTCCAAATAAAGAAGGCACATTCACTAAACCAAATTGCAAATTGACAATTAACAAAGGAGGCATTATAAACTTTCAATGCAAATTTTGGCAAGTGTAATTCCAGATTTGCAAGGCAGCCAACAATCCCTCCTCTGCATGGAAAGTGAAAGAGAAAAAACTCCAATCAAATGCAAATTAGTAAATGTATCAGTGTCCTCCTGTGGTGTGATAGTTTGAAAAGACCTTTAAACTTCAGCAAAATGCATTGCTAGGCGAGAATGCAATCCTCCCTATGTGTGGTGTTGAAAGGGGGTTTTTTTAAATCAAGCAAATGCAAATTGGCAGGTCATGTAGGCAATAGAAACACATGCATTTTCTAGTTTGGCCAAGAAGGTGGATGATGAGACTATGTAGCAAAGTAAATGCAGGTGCAGATTTAAAGCAATCCCCTCCCCTCTGTGCAGGTCTTTGGCTATTAAAAGACTAAGGTTAAAAATCCAATGGAAAATGTAAAAAGCAAGCAACAGGCTTAAAGCCCAGTCCTCCTACGTTATGGTAAATGGCAGTGATGAAACATTGACAAAATGCAATGTGTTAGGCCCAACACTCCTCCTGCATGATGTCTTGAGGAAGGCAGAAAATCTTCAAAACATAGTAAATCGTCTCCCCACGTGGAAACCAATGAAAACCTCTTGCATGGTATGGTGGAGGAAAAGTAGTATGAACTTGTTAGCCAAATCAAACAGTAGGTGTATGTGCCAATTTCCTTTGGTGCGTGTAAGTTAGGAGGTGGAGCATCGTGTGGTTGTATATTATAATTATTGAGCTTCCAAGCAAATTCAATCTGCAAGTGTAAAAACCAGATTCCCCAACCTTTCAAGATCATCCCTGGCAGATGGTGTGGTAGATGGAGGCCATTCAATCTCCAAGCAAAGTCCCCCTACGCAGGTGTAAAGCTCCTTCCCTATGCATGGAAATTGAAATTTATTGAGGAAAAAGCATTGAAACCCCATGCAAATGCAAATGGCAAATGAAAATTGCCATTCCTTCCCCCTACATGGTTAAGAGAATGGAGTGGCTGCTAGAAGAATTCAAAATTCATTACCAAACGGCATAGGCACCATTAAAATTCTCTAGAAAACCCTCAAACTTGCAGCCCCAGGCAAAAGGTAATATGCCACATTCGCTGGGGAATGAACAATTTTGGTACTTATAAGTAAGACCCCACACAAGTAATATGTCAAAGCCTCAAGAGGCTTTTGATGAATGGTGTCATTTGGGTGCCCAAGTGGACCCCATGTGTGTTGGTGCACTTCCCGAGGTGATCAAGGAGGCTGACAAGTGGTGAGAAGTGGACCCCACGCAGGCACGAATCTCGAGTTAGGTGAATTTTGTAGAGAAAGAGAAGATTAACTAGTGAGCAGTTTGTCGAAGATATACATTGCATATGGATTCACGAAGGGAAGATGCACACCGAATACCCTTCACAAAATAGCGAAAATCATGTGCGAAAATCGAAGGTTAAAGAGTGAGCAAGTTCAGATGATCCAACGGCTCGCATGACTTCATGACCCGAAGATGCAAGCTCATTAGCCATTGCCAAATGGCGAAAGATAGGTGGTAGGTCTAGGTGGAAGTCCAACTTGTGGGTGTCATCCAGTGACACTAACATGGTGATGACATGGTGCATAGGTGGTGATGACATGGTGATGATGTAGCGTACACGTCGTAGTCCAGTGGTAGTGACGAGGCGGACACGTGGTAGATCGATGAGGTGTCATTCGAGGTGGCACCCAGTGGACCCTATCAGCGAATCAGAGGTTGTCACGTGGCAGGGCGTCAGGAGCCAAAAATTGGTAAAAATCAAAGTTAAATATATAGTTGAAAACTATAGAGAAAATCCAAAAATTTAAATGATGTGCACATGTTGAGGATTAATTCGCTCAGAGCCTTATTTTTGGCCAAAATACTAAGCATCATATATCACCAGAAAGCTCTTAGGATAAGGAATCCAATAATGCAGTTAATTTTAATAAATTTTGGATATTTTGGGAGTAGTTCCCATGGGAAAGAAGGAGAAAGCGAATTCAGTTGGAAAAAGAGACACTTGGCAATTTCGGTTGCAGACCTAATGTTTTTCCCTCTCCTTCTTATTCCCATTTTCTTATCATTGTATTGGTTCCAGAAATTTGGAGTATGGCTCCATATTTTCATGGTTTCCAATTCTGAGTTTCCTTCAAAATTGTACAGGGCAGGGCTTTTCTTTCAGTAATGGAGTTCAATTCTTGTTGTAGGTATTCTTAGTTGTAGGTTCTTGTGTATGTAAGGCATGCACAAATTCACATAGAATTTGTCTCTGAAATGTAATCTCATTTTATTCAAATCTAATTCTTAAGGAGGATCAAGTTGGTCATGAGCAGTTGTGTCTATGAGTGTAATGTTGGTTTGTAGGTAATCTTCAAGGAAGATTTTAAACTCTATGAGAAAACATTAATAAAATAGGGTTTATGTTTCTGGATCTGATTTTTTCTGTGGATGAGCTGAGTAATGCATTTATGCAAGGCATTAAATGCATGAATACTTAAGAATTGAGATGGATTTGTAGTATAAGTTTTCATCTATAGTTTGATTTGTGACTATGTTGCCCTTGGATAGGGCACTAATCCTACAATTAAGGGGATTCTCAAATCAATCAAAATCCAATTAGAATATCTTTATTTTATGTTATGTTTTGAAATGTTTCATCTATCTCATGCTCAAGCATGGCTGAGTTTTATGTGTAGATCTATCCCATCTGCAGTAACCCACTTGTTATTGAGCCCTAGTGAGATCTATCTGCTTCTGTTGATGTTGTCATAGGTGTGTAATAGGTTGAATTTTAAGCATCAAAGGTATACCCGCCTAGGTTTTGTAGAGCCTGAAGAGTAGAAGGATTCATATCCTTGTCATGTTGTCCAAGCCCTGAGGTTCTTCATAGATTGAATTGGCTACTTCATAGATCAATTGCAGGTGTACTTGGGTTAATCAGTTTTGATGAACAACACAAGTGAAAGTTGCCAAGTTGCAGAGCTTGAAAGGAAACTATGAGACACTAAAGATGGGAGATGATGAGAACATACACTCTTTTATGGATAAGGTGAATGATCTTGTCCTAGGTATCAGATGTGTTCATGGAACAATTGAGGAAGATGAAATTATTGCTAAGGTGTTGATATCTTTGATTGTTGCTTATAAACATAAGGTTGTTGCTATTGATGAGATCTAGAGTGTGACTATAGTGACAAGAGATGTGTTGGTTGGAAAGCTTGTTGCATTTGAGCTGAGTGAATTTGGAGAATCACATGGAAAGTGAGATAACATTTACAACATTTGTATCTATATCCAGTAAGCAAAAGTATGATTCTGAAGAATGCATAATATCCAGATATGAAAGAGAGAGAAGAGAGATGGAATAGCAAGAAAGAGAGCTAGATGATATTGAAGCCTTGATTACCTAAAGATTTCCTAAAAGAGCTATTAAGCATGATGTACAATTGCCTTCGAAATGTTTCTCTTGCAATAGGATAGGACATTTTTCTTGTAGATGCCTGGAGAGAATGACTAAGTATAATAGGCATGATAAGTTTGATAAGCATTATAGAAATGATAGATATGAAAAGCATGAGAAGTATGATAAGCCTTACAAGTCTAAATAGAAGTTTAGGAACTAGAAGAACTGTTATTATGCTCTTGATGAAGGTGATACATATGAAGAATCAAAAAGAGATGAAGCTGTATTTATTGCCATTAAAGAAGATAGACCTATATGTTGAACACAATGTACCACTGAGAGGGGGGTGAATCAGTGGTTCCTAAATATTCTTTTCTCTTTCAAAGCAACCTTATAATACCAGTTGTTATCCCAAGCACTAAACAATTAAACCAGTAAGGCCAATGAGGATACCAAAGAAGACAAACACATAAATCCAACCCACACCACGAGATGTACGAGGAAAACCCAATATGAGAAAAACCTCAGTGAGAAATGTTGTTGGAGACTACTGCTCCAATCCAATCTCACAAGTGAAACACTGAATTACAAAGATTTAGGGTACCAACCCAAGGAGCACCAACCCCTACACCAAGATCCAACTTGGTGATGTATAGTTAAATATAATTTAGCTACAATTATAGCTTCTTTTTGCAAATGAGTTCTGCAATGCTTGATCAAATAGATCTCTGTCTATTAACAATCTTCTCTTCTTCACTGGATCTCATACTGTCAATTAATAGATTTCTCTCTTTGATTATTGGCCTCTCTTCTCTCTCTCTCATAACCTCACAACACATTGTGTCACACTTGGATGCCTTCTTTATCAATCACACTTCACCGGTAAGCTCAATTGTTGGACTTGCTACAGTTTACTGGTACTCTATCACTACCAGTTAAACCCTCTTCACCAGTTTGCCTCCTCACTCACTCTGCAACTTTCTTAGAATAAATTATAAGGGAGATGATTCTTCTCTACACTCAAGATCTCTTCACTCTTCTTATCATCAAGAATCAATCTTTTCTATCTCAAGCTCATCTATTCATAATCTTGGATTCCCACCAAGAACACATTAAATCAATGTTGTGTTAGGGTTTTCCTTCTCCAACTTAATCCGAATCCAATTTTATTTGATCTTCTTTTCTAGGGATAAGATCTTCATGACATCGATCAATCACTAGCAAAGCTTCGCATTCCAATGTGCATTTTCTAAATCTGGAGGTCTGCACCATGCTTTTCTCTATCATTTGCCTTTAATGGATTTGTTGTTTCCTTCACAAAATGGGTATGAAGATCAAATATTCTTGCAAGATTAGTTCAGTTGCTTTACCAGCTTGCCTTCCTCAAGCCGCAATCTTCTGGCATCCTTCATGACTTTTGGGTTCTTCATAAAAGTTGGCTTGCTATAGATTTGTTACATCGATGCACACTCCACCGACCTATGCAATACCTTCACCTAGCATCCAGCTCTCATGATTTTTGACATCCACCTTTGTTTGGATTCCTATGTCAGTTTTACATTCTTTGTCGACCAAGGTTGACCACCGGTTTAGTTCATCTTATTGGTATGACCATCAGACATCCTCTGTACTAGCAACACATCCTCTCTATTCTACTCACTTGTTGTTGTGCCTTCATAACAAACAAACAACCTTCATCTTGTTTTGTGCCTTACTGGTAAGCCTTCTTTACCGGTAGATGACACAATTCATGTGTACCAATAGCCTTCCTTTTGTCTTTCTCTTCTTATACCAGTCACCACTTCTTACTTATCGGTAACCTTGCCAAACCTATCTGACATAAATGACAACTTAATGCCAATAATGCCAACAATCTCCCCCTTTGGCATTGATGTCAACTTACTGCAAGACAATTCATATCGGTAGACTTATCTGCCTTTGACATAATGACAAAGGGTACTATCCACTCCCCCTTAGACTGCTACCAGCTATTGCAACCAGTATTGAGATGTGGTTCAAGAGTTATAGATGCTGCTATGAACTCCCCTTGAACCATATAAATCCTTCATGTCTTAAGTGCATAAGGCAGTTGACACAACTCCTAACTTGTGTCTTAGGTACTCAAAAGTTTCTATCGGTAATGGTTTGGTGAAAATGTTTGCTACTTGTTCTCCAGCAGGGACATAGTCCACCTTTACTTCTTGTCCTTCAACCTTCTCTCTGAGAAAATGATACTTGATAGCAATGTGCTTTGTCCTATAATGTATCACTGGATTATTTGATATGTTGATAGCACTCTAATTATCACACCATATGAGAATAGGGTAAGTGATGTCCACCTATATATCCTTGAGATTTTTCTTCATCCAAAGCACCTAAGAGCATCATGTACTTGTAGCAATGTATACTTCTTCAACAGTTGATAGGGAGACAAAATCATGCTTCTTTCTATGCCATGAGACCAATTGGTCACCTAGGAAGAATGCACCACCACTTGTGCTCTTCCAGTCATCAATGTAACCTACCCAATCAACATTAGTGTATGCTTCCAAGATGAATTTCCCTTGTTTATGGTACCACAATCCATAACTAAGTGTTCCTTGGAGGTACCTAAATATTTTGTTTACAACATTCATATGTGATTGCTTAGGTGCAACTTGAAATCTGGCCACCATGCATACTGACTATACTATATCCGATCTAGAAGCAATTAGATACAATAGACTTCCTATCATGGATCTATACAATGTCTGATCCACCACTGGTGATTCATCATTCTTTCTTAATTTACTTCCAGTCACCATGGGGGTACTTACCGGTTTTCAATCTTCTAGTTGAAATTTCTTCAACATATCCTTTTACATACTTAGTTTGTGAGATAAATATTCCCTTCTTTCTATAATATCTACAAACCAAGGAAGTATGTCAATTCACCAAGCATTGACATCTCAAATTCTGACTGTATTTGATCAGCAAATTCTTTGCAAAGGGTGTCTTTATTGCCTCCAAAAATAATGTCATCTACATACACAACCATAATGATCATGTGGTTTCCATCTTTCTTTATGTACAAATTGTTGTCAGCACTCCCCTTTTTGAATCCTTTCTCCTTCAAGTATTGATCTAATATTGAAAACCATGCTCTAGGAGCTTGCTTTAAGCCATACAGAGCCTTCTTCAACCGGTACACAAAGGTTTCATCATCATGTAGCATAAACCCTTCTAGTTGCTCCTTGTACACTTATTCTTCCAAATTTCAATTTAGGAAGGCAAATTTTACATCCATCTGATATACTTTATAACCCTTGTAGGCAGAAAAGGATAGGAACATCCTAATTGCTTCTAATCTAGCTATTGGTGCAAATGTTTCTTCAAAGTTTCTTCGCTCTACCTAAAATTATCCTTTGCACTAGTCTAGCTTTATGCCTAACAATTTTTCCTTCTTCATTCATTTTATTCCAGTAGACCCATTTAGTGCCAATGATGTTCTTATCTTCCGTTCTAGGGACTAGTTCCCAAGTCTTGTTCTTCTCAATCTGTTGCAATTCTTCTTCCATGGCATTCATCCATTCCTATCTTTAGCTGGCCTCATTGAATGTTTTAGGTTCTACTTCACTCATGAGGCAAAATTTGACTTGTTCATCATTTCAGGCAAGTCTTATTCTAGTCTGTGCACCATCACTCTTATTTCCTAGAATTTTCTCTTCTAGGTGATTCAACTGCACATACAGGTTGGTAGCCTTCTTGGATTCTTTTTCCTTGTTCATTGTCTGACTGAGCTTCCTCACCTTCATCACTGGAATCATCATGTCAGTTTACCTATGATTGACTTCCTTTGTGCATATCCTCATCAACTTTTACATCCACACTCTCAATGACTCTTCTTAGTCTTTTTTTGTAGCATTTGTAGGCCTTGCTATTAGATGAGTAACCAAGGAATATTCCTTCATCACTCCTGGAGTCAAAACTACCTAGACCATCCATGTCTCTCTTGATAAAGCACTTTCTTCCAAATACTTTGAAGTATTTGACTGATGGATTTCGGTCATACCATAACTCATAAGGTGTCATTCTATTGTTTGTTCTTAATTGAACCCGATTCAAGGCATATGTAGTAGTATGAACAACTTCCTTCCAATATATGTCTGGCAGACTGGCCTCATTTAACATGGTTCTGGCCATCTCCTTAATTGTTATGTTCATCCTTTCTACCACACCTTTTTGTTGTGGTGTCGTAGGGGTTGAGTATTGTCTTCTAATTCCATATCTTTCACAATAATCTTCAAACTCATTTTATGTAAACTCTCCACCCCATTATGATCTTAGACATTTCCGCTTGCACCCACTTTCCTTCTCCACCATCTTCCTAAATATATTGAATCTATCAAATGCTTGTGACTTATCTTGTAGGAAAGTGACCCATGTCATTCTTGAATAATCATCAATGAAGAGCATAAAATATCTTTCACTAGCAAGTGCTCTTGTCCTATTTGGACCACATAGATCTATATGCACAATTTCAAGTGGTCTTGTGGTGTTGTGCTCTTTTGTCCTAAATCTCGCCTTAGTCTGCTTCCCTTTTACACATTCATCACAAAATGTTCTTATCGATTTGATGTTGGGAGGAATATTCCTCACACACCCCTTTTTCCTTACTAAAACTAAGTTATCAAAGTTTATGTGGCCTAATCTTCAGTGCCACAACTAGCTTTCATCAACCTATCCTCTCATGCATTGGGACTCATAGTATTCCTTCAAATTTTAAACATTTCCATCTATTCTTTTTCCTTCTTCCACAACTTGACCGATACTCTCTTTTTTTATCTGGCAACTAGTTGAGTCAAAGGTGAATTTATAACCTTTGTCACACATCTCACTCACACTTAGCAAATTGTGTTGTAGGCCTTCCACATAATATACATCTGTTGGCATTTTTGTGGTTTATGTTGTGATTATCATTGATGGACACACTTGTATTGAGATCCCCTTTATATCTATGAGCTTATGCTCAACTGGTATTTGTTCCAATCGGTATGTTGTATTCTAGCCTTTAGACTAGTGGTTATTTTGCAGAATGTCTTTCCTGGTCTGAAGCGGCATGTTGACCCCAAGCGGTTCACAGATCACAAGTGGTATGAGGGAGAAAAGCAGCACAACACATTCTTACCAGTCTTCATTTTTTTCAAACCGGCAATCGGTATTTTGTATGAACCGGTAATACTCTGTGATGAGTTACCAATCCACTGATTGTTTGACGGTGTTGACACATTGACAGTGATTCTTGTGTCGTGTTACTGAGTATGTCTAGATTCATTGAACGTAGGAAATTGTAATGTAATCCTATTGGATCGACATGAAATCAGATTCCTTTAAAAGGACATCATGTCTAGGGTTTTTGAGTTGTTGTTGCTATTGCTGAAAGGGTTAATGTTGAGCTAGGGTTTAAGGTGGAATTTGAGAACGATCTTATCTAAGAAGATCAAGTTGTAATTATGAGAGAGAGAGAAGACTGAAGTAATGCCAGAATGCATTAGCTGTGAGCAATACTGGATCTAACCAAGTAGTTTGTGCTATTAGATAGATCAAACACTTGTTGATTACTCACGTCTTTGACAAGTCTGTAACCCTAACCGGGTAGGCCTCAAAGCCTTTGTAAAATCCTCTAACAAGCTGGTTCACACATGTGAATCTAAAATCCTCTAACAAGGTAGTCCTTAATCGGACTTATCTCCTAACAGAGATTGAGATTCCTAACAAGATCTATTCTGGTGAAGAACATTGTAAGACCTTAACCGGTCTGACCTTAACCAGTCTGGTTTCTATTATGCAGATAGTGACTTGTAAGTTCCATCTCACCGTGGTTTTTTCCCAATTGGGTTTCCACATCAAATATCTTGTGTTATGGTTGTATTGCTTTTGTGGGTGAATGTTTTATTAGCATTTTGGTTTGCATGTGTGGTAACCGGTTTGACTGTCAGACTGCTTTACTGGTTTATCTTTAGACAGTGTAAGTGTTTTAGTGCAAATATTTTTGGCATACTAGTTCACCCCCCCCTCTTAGTATTCATCAATTGGTATCAGAGCCAACCTTTCTATAAGTTTAACCACTTGGAAAGAGATATGGGGGAATACACCTTGAGGGAACTTACTCAATGGCTCATTAAGTCTGAGCAAGCCTATGATGATCTTATGGTCAAATACAAGGCATCTCAAGCAAAAAGAAGAGAACATGCAGAGAGGCTGATGGAACTATCTGAAAGTAGTTCTGAAGATGAAGCTAACATGGAAGCTATGATTGCTGAAGTGAATAAGCTGAATGATTCAAACTCCAATCTGAGAAAGGAGTTGGAAGGACTGACTATTTGGTTTAGTCAAGAGCTTGAGAACCGGAGAAAAACTGAAGATATGGTAAAAGACAGAGATCATGAGATCTCCAAGTTGAAACATGAGATTAGTGCACTAACTGCTCGCCTTCATGAGAGTAGAATGGAAAAAGAAGACATGCAAGGAGAACTAAACATTGCCATCTCTAAAAATGCAAGTCTTATGGAGACAAACACTACTATTTCCAAAGAACTCTTTGAGTCAAAGGAAATACTTGCTAAGTTTGGCAAAAGTACAGTCAAGCTAGAGCAAAAGCTTGAGTCATCTAGACCGGCAAAGAATACCAATGGTCTTGGTTTTTCTAGACATGAGGAAGGAGAATCCTTAGGAACAAATGCTGAAGCATCAAAGAAGCAACCGACACTCAAAGGAAAAGGTAAGCAAAAATTCAAACCTGTTTGCTTTAATTGTCTTAAAGAAGGACACACTGCCAATGTATGTAGGAGCAAAGCCTACAATAATTTTCCTTATTTTATCAACAATGTACCTAGATTCAATAAGTTCAATGGTCATTGTTATGCATGCAACAAGTTTGGGCATATAGCATTTGAATGTAGGTCTGTAGTGGATAACACTGGAAGATATCCTCAGAGGACCCAAGGAACTGGTCCTGAATCTTTTATGAACCGGAACCACAACCGGTTTAATGACTTCAATCATCAGTCAAGAAGCAGTGGTCATCAAGCGGCAATCGGATGGAGAGAAAGTTGTATGATCTGTCATGGTCATGGTCACACTGCTGCAACATGCAGAAGGAAGAATGGAAGCATGTACAATGGACCTTGGAGAGCACCTGGACTTGTTTGCTATCACTGCAACAAACCGGGTCACATTGCAAGATTCTGTAGAAGCAGAAAAAGTATATCTAATGATATACCAGTTACTCAGGAAGGAGAAATCAATGTTGAAAAAGTTCAAGGGGACATGAAGAAAACATGGAGGAAGAAACCAACAATGTCAGAAGAGGAACTGGTTTCTACACCTAGTGTGGAAATATCGGAACCAGCAAACTAAGCCTCAAAGGCTTAGGGGGAGCAAATAGCGAAATGCTTTCAAACCCCCAGTTGACATTGGTAAAAGACCTTAACCGATATGCGATACCTGTCACTTGGCAGAAGACCGAAAATGGTAAAAAGGCAAATTAGGGTTTATGCCCTAATAGAGAAGCATTAATGATGATAGGTGAGAGACATGTATAAATGCATTTTTCAAATCATTTCTCACTATCTGTTTTCGAGCGAAGAAAAATTTTCAAGTGCAGAGCGAAGAAAAGGCGATTTGAGCTTAGATTTCAAGAAATTGAATAACCTTGAAAGAGATTCAAATCCAATTTGCAAGTGGTAGTAGAGAACACAAAGTGGTGATTCGGCATCCGATGGAGAGTGAAGTGAAGTAGAATCAGGAAGCCCTAAATTCGTGTTTGAAAGGTATTTTTTGTGTTCTTGAAGTACTCTTCAATGGCTTCTGCATCTCATACTAGTTCAAGTACATCAATTGAGTCGGAAAGTTTTATTCAAATGAAGTCAAAATATAATGCTTTGTCACGAGTCCCAGCTAGAGTCATAGTCGAAGAAGGAATTTCTGATTATATTGATTGCAAAATAGAAGACCTAAGGTCTTTAGCCATTTATACTCAGCTAGGTCTATTTTTTAGAAAGGACAAAAGGATCAAACCGGAGTTTAGTATCTTGGAGAAGAAGAAACTCCATAATGCAACATATTTTCTAGAAGATTTCACAGAGGATCACATCAGGATCATCTTGAGCAAAGTCCTTGGTGACAAGATGTACCTGGAGAGAACACATGATATCACGCCTGAGGCAATTCATGTAGTCACCGGTTTCAGCAACACAGGGGAAGTACCAACCCTGAGAACGGTAAGCAAAATGGAAATGACCAAGCTCACTGGTTCAACAAGTGATTCGCGAGGTATGATAGTCAATCCTATCAAGGATGATCTGGTGAAATACGCCTGCATGGTGATAGGCTACAGAACATTCTCAACCAGCAGGATTAATTCTATATCTACTGCAGTGGTAAATGCCGCTTATCGGATGATTAAAGAAGATAAATCATTTGACCTATGCACGGGTATGCAGAGGCAACTCCTGTTGAATCTAAAAGCAATCAAAAAGGACAATTCACTAAGGTTTAAGTTTGGACAACTACTGGTAGGGTTGTTTTTCTATTTCCAAGGCTACTTTCCGGGTGTAGGAGATGTCCAGTGGTCCCCTAACCAACCGGTAACCAAGTAGATAAAGGAAAGTGTGCAAGCCATTGGAACCGGCTACCCTGAGGTACTGAACAAATACTTTGATGAGTTCAAAAGAAAGATGAGTCAGAGGGTAAGAATCTTAGGAGACATAGTGAAGAAATATGAAGATGACATCTGTTTCACCATTCAGGTGGACAAATGCTTAATGGAGGCTATTGAGCCTAGAATGGAGGAAGTGGAGCCAATGGGCTATAAGGTTATGTATGACATGCTAGAAGGGTATGCCTCAACCCTTATTGCCTCGCCTCTTGATCCAAAGGCTAAGAGGAACAGAACCTACTTGGAGAGGATTGCACCGGTTGAAGAACTATCGGAGAAGAAGGGAAAAGAACTGGTAGCTAAGAAAGCTAAGGTAGTACCTGCAGCATCGGCATCGGCTACCACTGCAACTCCAAGAGTGACCAAGCAGTCATCGGCAAAGAAGAAATCGGAGGTAACACCAGCAAAAGTCTTCGAAAGAAAGAGGAAGACTAAGGCAAATGAACCGGACTCTGAAGAAATAGAGTCTGATGAACAGCCAAAGAAGGCAAGACAGACAAAGAAGATGAAGAAGAATGAACCGGCAACATCAGCATTGGTAAATATAGATATCTCCTCTTACAAACCTTTGACACATTGTCAAAGAGCAGTAAAGAATATTAGGAGAAAGTTACTTCATGATTTAATAGATTATTATGATGAATTCAATAGTGAAGAAAAAGATGAAGTACTACAGGAAATCATTCTTCATTTATGTAAAAATGACCGGTCACCATCAGAGATTAAATCTTAGACACCAAATTCATTATTTAAGGCATTAAATAGTAAATGGCGCATTGCCATTGAAAAGGAACAAGAGATTAGGGAGAAATTTTTTGCACAGTACTTCCCCGAACTCTCAAATTCAGAATTATTTGATGTATTGGATCAAAATAAAAGTCTCTTCTTCACAAGGAGAAGAAGACTCTGGTTGTTGGAAGGGAGAGTTGATGATGTTGAAAAATATACACATCAGCATATGGCTCATGCTATCAGCTTTCACAAAGCTCGAATGGCCAAACTCCAAGCGGAAAAGGAACTGGTTATTTCCAAATCCGATGAGGTTTTTGATGAGGAAGGAAACCTGGTGGAGGAACCAATCGACACCATAGATGTCAATGCCCTGGATATAGAAGATGTCACTCAGGACATACCTTCTGAGGGAACTGAATAGAGGCAACAGGCCAATCAAGGTGGTGAACAAGTTGTGGACACACAGCAAGCAGCAAAAGATCAGGAAGAGAAAAAGAAGAAGGATGAAGATGAGAAACAGAAGAGAAAAGAGGAAGAGGAGAAAAGAAAAGATGAAGAGAAGAAGTAGCAAGAAGAAGAAAGGAAGAAGAAAGAAGAAGAGGACAAGGAAGAAAAGAAGAAGGAAGAGGAGAAGAAGAAGAAGGAAGAGGAAGAGAAGAAGAAAAAGGAAGAGGAAGAGAAGAAGAAAAAGGAAGAGGAAGAGAAGAAGAAGAGGGAAGAAGAAGAAAAGGAAAAGCAAAAGAGGAGAGCAGAGGAGAAGAAAAAGGTAGAGGAAGACAAGGAAGAAGAGAAGAGAAAAGAAGCAGAAAAGAAGAAAGCTGAAGAAGCCAAGGAACGTGAAGCAGCAAAAATCTCTCAAGTGGAGACTCTGAAGGCAACTAGAAGTCAACCATCACCAGTTGATCTCTCTAGTCCTATCAATCTCCAATATACAAGTGAGTCAAAGCTTATGCAGAGCATCAAGGTTTCTCAAGAGCACCTTGAGATCATTCGTAGGAAAAAGGAACAGGACATCATTCAGGCAGTTGTAGACACTCTTATCAGTTTAATCCCCGGTACTAATCTTCCTGACACTGATTCATCACTAGCACAACTTAAACTTCTGTGTATTGTAGTGGATGATCAGGTGCAGAGTCTAGAAGAAGCAGCAGAGGCCAATGTAAAGAAAGAGCACCAAAAGGCTCTTAATGTTGCTCTAGTAAATAAATTAAATGAGCTTAGGACTGAACTGCTAAAGGATCAAAAGGACATAAGGAGTGCCTTGGATGAGGGAAACTTGCTACTTAGCAAAATCTGTCAACCTCATATGTTCTGTGATGATGTGCTAGCCAAGAAGCAACAGCTTCAAATGGACTTATAGTCCTACTTGAGCACATTCAAGACTCCTTACGACTCCTTTGCAGCATATGCACAAACTGTTCATCGGTTCCAGATCCAGTCAGCCAAGATGGAGCAAGAGATCAACACAAGGTCTAGGGATTTGCAGGAGCTTCAATTGGTATTACTTCCATGACTACAAATTCTCCAGAAATGCTATCTAAACCTGGATGCCCTGACAGTCACACAAGAACTGAGCACAATAGATGCCATGGAGGAATAGGTATCACAAATGCAGATAGAGAAGGAAGTGGCGACCTCCCTACTTGAGTCCTGGTCTCTTTCCATGAAACAATTTTTGCAGGACTATAAAGTGATTTTTGACAAGTATTATTCATTATTGTCATAAACTCTTTTATATATATAGAAACAGGTTTTTCAGTGGTACTTTGTCATTGTTGGCAAAGGGGGAGAAGTATATTTGCTTTTTGGTTTTAAAATTTTGAAATTTTGATATATCACGGGAGAAGTATATCAGAGGGAGAAGTATCTATTTTGAAATTTTGATATATGCTATATGCTCTGATGATTATGCTCTAAATGCAAAATTGCTATACACTCTGTTGATTAAGGGATAGTGTATATGCTTAGGGGGAGCAATTTTGTTAATGGCAAGTTTTTCTATTGTAAAACACTTAGATGTCAAAATTTTATTTTCCTAAGTGTTGCCATCAATGCCAAAGGGGGAGATTATTGGCATTTTTGTGGTTTATGTTGTGATTGTCATTGATGGACACACACTTGTATTGAGATCCCCTTTATATGTATGAGCTTATGCTCAACCGGTATTTGTTCCAACCGGTACGTTGTATTCTAGTCTTTAGACTAGTGGTGATTTTGCAGAATGTGTTTCCCGATCTGAAGCGGCATGTCGACCCCAAGCAGTTCGTAGATCACAAGTAGTACGAGGGAGCAAAGCGGCACAACACATTCTTACCAGTCTTCATTTTTGTCAAACCGGCAACCAGTATTTTGTATGAACCGGTAATACTCTGTGATGAGTTACCAACCAGCATTTTGTGATGAGTTACCAATCCACTGATTGTTTGACGGTGCTGACACATTAACGGTGATTCTTGTGTCGTGTTATTGAGTATGTCTAGATTCATTGAACCTAGGAAATTGTAATGTAATCCTATTGGACTGACATGAAATCAAATTCCTTTAAAAGGACATCATGTCTAGGGTTTTTGAGTTGTTGTTGCTATTGCTAAAAGGGTTAATGTTGAGCTAGGGTTTAAGGTGGAAGTTGAGAATGATCTTATCTGAGAAGATCAAGTTGTAATTGTGAGAGAGAGAGAGAGAGAGAAGACTGAAGTAATGCCAGAATGCATTAGCTATGAGCAATACTAGATCTAACCAAGCAATTTGCGCTATTAGATAGATCAAACACTTGTTGATTACTCACATCTTTGACAAGTCTATAGCCCCTAACCGGGTAGGCCTCAAAGCCTTTGTAAAATCCTCTAACAAGGTGGTTCACACATGTGAATCTAAAATCCTCTAACAAGGTAGTCCTTAATCGGACTTATCTCCTAACAGAGATTGAGATTCCTAACAGGATCTGTTCTGGTGAAGAACATTGTAAGACCTTAACCGGTCTAGTTTCTATTCTGCAGATAGTGACTTTTGAGTTCCATCTCACCGTGTTTTTTTCCCAGTTGGGTTTCCACGTCAAATATCTTGTGTTATGGTTGTATTTCTTTTGTGGGTGAATGTTTTATTAGCATTTTGGTTTGCATGTGTGGTAATCGGTTTGACTGTCAGACTGCTTTACCGGTTTATCTTTAGACAGTGTAAGTGTTTTAGTGCAAATATTTTTGGCATACTAATTCACCCCCCCCTCTTAGTATTCATCAACATCATGTGCCTTCAATTTTCCATCAATATTTAGAGTACCTTTTCCCTTTATTTTGATGGATGAGTTATCTCCAAATCTTACTAAACCACCATTCTAGTCTTCAAGTTTGATAAATTTCTTTTTATCACTCTTTATGGATATCAGTATTTGCATAATCTCCTGTCTATCACTATCAATTTCAAATGATTCACTAAGATGTCTTAAAATAGACATTCAAATCTTATGTTGGCCTAAGGAAATCAAAACACAATTTCCTAGGTGGAGTGTATCTAGACAAGTAATCATAACTCATCACAAAAATGATGGCCAAGAAAATGGTGCTGGTAACTCATCACAAAATCAGATACCAGTTAGAACAATCAATACCGATTGGAACAAAACATGTGATTTGTTGTCCTGGAAACTTCCACTTGATCTTCATATTCATCTTCATCCTCATTTTGATGCCGACTTAGTATAGCCACGAGTTATCTCTTAAGCACATATCGATTGACACAAAGTACTGGTTAGAGATAAACCTTAAACATATCGGTTGACAGTGTAAACCAATTGAAGTTACACTGATAGTCAATGTAATCATATGTGTGTGTGAGAGTGTTTCACCAATGACAACAAGTGATGAATACATTACAATCATCATCAAGACAACAATTTTTACCCTATCTCTTTCGAGAAATAAATTTAAAGCAATTGCAAAGCCGAATAAGATTGTCTTGTTGTCAATTGGCAATTTTTTTTGTGATTAGAGAAATTAATTTGAATTGAAAGTTGCAGAGAGGCGAGCTGGTGTGCACTTGGGAATTTCAACCTAGAAACGAAGCAACGTGCAAGAAACAAGGTATTTCTTTGAGTATACCACTTCAAAACTTTATTATCTAGAATGGCATCTACTTCTAAGTCTGTAGAGAGGTTGATGATCACTACTGAGCCCGAGGAAGCTCTAAAGGCATACCAAATTATGTCTTATAATGCATTGTCGCAAGTCCCGAGCGGAGTTGTGGTCAAAGGTGACTTGTCCAGTTATATAGACTGCAAGATAGAAGATTTAGGAACTCTACACATTTATACATAGTTGAAATCACTCTGTGATAAGAATGGAAAGATTGAAACAAAATATGCTAGGGTTTTTGAAAAAGGTTTTCATAATGTCACCTACTTTCTTGATGATTTTGAGGAAGAAAACATCAGAATCATTTTGAGTCGAGCTCACGGAGAGAAAATGTATTTAGAAAGGACTCACACAATAACCAAGGAAGCTATTCAGGCTGTAACTGGTTATTTCTCAATCGGTGAAATTCCTGTGCTAAGACGAATTTCAAAGGATACTATCTTCAAATTAACTGGTTCTACATCTGATAGGCGTGCTTTTTCTATCTACAATATTAACGACCCTGCAATGAAACTACCAGTAATGGTGATAGGCTACTGGGTATTTTAGTCCAGTAGACTTAATAGTGTTCCATCTGCAGCAATTCATACAACACATAGAATGATTGTTGAAAATGTAGATTATGATATCTGTGAAGCCATCAAAGGGCAATTATTTTAAAATTTGCAATCTATTAAGAAGGACAACACTCAAAAGTTCAAATATGGTCAGCTATTAGTTGGGTTATTTTTCTATTTCCAGAACTTCCTATCAGGAATTGGAGACATTGAATGGCCAAAAGACCTACCGATCAATGCACAGATCAAGAACAACATTAAGGCTATGAAGAATACCTTTTTAGCTGCCTTGAATAAGTATTTTAATGAATTTCAGAAGAAGAAAAAAAAAAGATGAGCATGAGAATGAGATTACCTAAAGATGTGGTAAAACACTTTGCAAAAGACATAGTCTTCACTGTTACCACTGACTTTTGCTTGATGCAAGAAATTGAGCCTAGAGAGGAAGAGATGGAAGATATGAGCTATGAGGTTAATCATGATTTACAGGTTGGATATGCTAATACACTATTAGCATCACCTAAAGATAAATAGTAGGGAAAATTGGACATTGTGGCAGTCCAAGTTGTACCAATAGAAACCGGTACTATACCTGTAGCTAATGTGAAAGGAAGGAAAAATAAGTATAATGAAACATATCATGTGATAAAGACCTCAAGGGTGACTCGGAGTGTCCTAACCAAAAAGGAACTGGCACCTAAAGTATATGTAAAGAAGGAGAGTGCACCAAAGAAGAGAAATCAAAAATTGATTTTGCAACTAGAGTCTGAGGGAACAGATTCTAAAGAAGAACCAAGGAAGGAAAAAGCAACCGGAAAAAAATCCAAGAAGGTAAAGGTCATGCCAAAGGAAACTGCACCTATTGATATAGCCACCTACAAACCTAACATAGTTTTTGAGAGAACAATGAAGACACTAGGAAGGAATAGGTTTGACAATGTCAAAGAATATTTTGATTCTTTCACTAAAGATGAGAAAAAGCAAGTCATTCAATAGGTAATCAGTTTTTTGGGTCATTACAATAGATGGAAAACAAAGTAGACAGGTTTAAAAACCTTCGTACCAGTAGTCTTATTGACTTCAGGAGCAATTTTATTCTTTGGATAGTTGCTCTTTGTACTGGAGGATTCACCTTTTTTAGATGTATGAAAACCAAGTCCAGAGATATCACCCTTCATTCTTTGTAATTGAATTTGTTCTTCCAGCATGGTAGAACTTTCGACAAACTTCTTCAATTTCTCATTGGCTTCAGTAATCTTTTTGACGAGAACTTCATTATGCTTGGACAGGTTCTCTTTCAGGTTTATTTTGGGTCATATACATCATGTGCCTTCAATTTTCCATCAATATTTAGAGTATCTTTTCCCTTTATTTTGATGGATGAGTTATCTCCAAATCTTACTGAACCACCATTCCAGTCTTCAAGTTTGATAAATTTATTTTTATCACCAGTCATGTGGTTGGAACTGTTGGCTTGATGATGATTGTAATGTATTCATCACTTGTTTTCATTGATGAAACACTCTCACACACACATATGATTACATTGACTACCGGTGTAACTTCAATTGGTTTACACTATCAACTAGTATGTTTAAGGTTTATCCCTAACCGGTACTTTGTGTCAACCGGTATGTGCATAAGAGATAACCTATGGCTACACTAAGTTGGCATCAAAATGAAGATGAAGATGAAGATGGAGATCAAGTGAAAGATTCTAGAACAACGGTTCACACATTTTGTTCCAACCGGTATTGACTGTTCTAACAGGTATCTGATTTTGTGATAAGTTACTAGCACCAAATTCTTGGCGATCATTTTTGTAATGATTTGTGATCACTTGTCTAGAAATACTACACCTACGAAATTGTTTTGATTTCCTTAGGCCAACATAAGATTTGAATGTCTATTTAAGACATCTGAGTGAATCATTTGAAACATATAGAGAATGATGTTATGCAAATACTGATATGCATCAAGAGTGAAATATTTTATTGAAGAGCGATAAATGTTAAGATGAAGAGAATGTTGAATGTACTTAGAAGGATCTGATCAAGAAAGTATTGTGTTGCTCAGAATAGATCAAATCATTCTTGTTGTTTTCTAATCATTACAACAGAATCAAATCCCCTAATCGGGTAATCTCTAACAAGATTCATTGTACAAATCCTCTAACAAGGTGATCTATTGGTTTGGATTCTCAAATCCTCCAATGAGGTTACTCCTAAAAGGGTAGTACTCTTAACAGGGTATAAGCTTCTAATCAAGCTTTGGTATCTCTAACAAGATTTGCTCCTAGCAGAGCACTTTGTAGACCTTAACCATTCAGTTATCTATTACTGCAAATAGTTAACTTGTGAGTTCCATCTCATCATGGTTTTTACCTATTTGGGTTTTCTACGTATAAACACATGTTATGGTGGGTGCTTTACTTATTGTGGATGTTGTTATATCATTTTGGATAGCATGTATTTTGTTTAAATGCTTGGTTAAGTCATCTACCAGTTAGTGTTTGAAGTAGTGTTTTATTTGGTGTCACTCATTCACCCTCCCCCCCCCCCCCCGCCCCTCTCAATGCTTTCCAAGTCCATCAGGAACAACCACTATCTACAACCCATAGATTTTTCCTTTCATCATGTAAAGCAGTTTGCACTATCAGACTCGATTTTGCCTTGTTCTTTTCTTTCTCAACCCATACCGGTTTGGTTTCCTTCTTCTTGTCAGCTGCTATTTTGTGCTCCAGTTCAACTACAGGTTCTTGATCAAGATTTGTCTTCTTCTTCTTGACCTTGTCATTTTTACAAAACTTTTCTATATGTCTAAACTCTTGACAGTTATAGTATTTCACATTTTCATTTAAAGATGAATCTTTAAAATTATTGTAGGGCACCAATTTATTCTTCTTACATTCAAAACTCCTATGACCAAATCCATTACACTGACAAAAGACAAAATTCATATCCCAGAGTGCATTAAAAGGATTTCTACTTTCATAACTCATAGTGGGCTTATTGGTTAATCTACAGTAAGCTATTCTATGCCCAAATTTGTTACACCAGTAACAATAACCATGAAAGTTTGAAACATACTGGTTAGGTTGCCTTGGTCCTGCAAAGGACTACCTCATCAAGGGTCTTCCCTTCATGTTGTTGACTTTGGTGAATCCTTCATGGTCAACTCTTGTATTTCTCCTTGGATCTACATGTTAGTACAATGAGTGTGGCCTCTAGTTCATTGCTTATGTATACCAGTTTGTGTGGCAATTTTTAACAGCATTTGCATATGTCTTTTTACCGGTATCTTTTCTTACAGTGAATGTATTCTTGTCTTATCCTTCCTTTGAAGAAGTGAACTATATCTCCTTACCAGATGTGTCTTTGCTATTTTAACTTTGGCCTTCTTCAAAACCTAAGACACCATATCTTTGGATTGCTTCTATTTGCTCAACATCTTGTCTAAAGCTTTGATGTTGCCTTCATATTTGCTTCTTACTTTTATTTGTTCCTTACTTTCTTCAATCTCCTTTTTGAGCTTCACTATTTCTGCTTCCAGATCTTGATGCTCCTTTTCCTTCTTTAGTAGATCAGAGGATGTAACTTCACATATCCTTTTGGCTTCTTCCAACTGCACTTTTAGGTCAGATATAACTTAACTGGACTCATCCAGGGATTGCTTCAAAAGACCTTGTTCATCTACTGCAGCAAGTTTGAATTTTTTGAGTTCTCTTCTTGTTTTACTGAGTTCCTCAAGAGAACTTATAAGCTCACCTTCTAGATCCACTTCAGCCTCCATATCTTCTTCTTCCTCATCTTCACCAACCAATTCATCAAGTGCCATAAAGAGATTAACTTTTCCCACATTCTCATGATATTCATCTTCTGATGCACTTTCTTCATCTATGACATTATCCTCGATAGTGTATAGGTTGTTCTTCTTCTGGTAGCCTCTTCTTCCTTGCTGGTAGACATTTGTTTCTAAAACCTTTTGACTCATCTCCACCGGTTTCATTATAAGTGTACACACCTAAAAATGGTCAACGCTTGCGAGGTCATACTTTAACATTTGCGCATTGCCTCATTTTAGGTTTTTGCGTCACATTAACATTTCTCCTATGTCACGCACTTGGTTTTTATCATTTGCGAACATCGAGTCATTCTTCTACATTCTTCCTTTATCTCGCTCTCGAATTTGGTCTTGTCGACAACACTATCCAGTCATGATTTTAATCGATCTTGTCCTATTGCATCAATGTGTGTGCTTATTTGTCATCATTTTGGACATCGTCAATCCTAATTAGGGTTTTGTCCTCTTATTAATCTTATCATCAATCTTATCATTTTGGACATCGTCAATCCTAATTAGGGTTTTGTCCTCTTATCGATTTGTCATCAATCTTGTCATTTTAACGATCGATTTGCCATCGATCGTTGTCATGTTCGATCTTGTCATTTTGCGATCGATTTGTCATCGATCGTGGTCATTTTCAATCTTGTCGTCTTGCAATCTATTTTGTTATCGATCCTTGTTCTCTTGTCAATTTTGTCATTTTGCGATCATTTCGCTATCGATCGTTGTCTGTCTCAATTATGTCAATTTGGATCAATTTGTCATTGTTCCTCGTCAATTGGTGCATTTTTCAGTCAAATCGTTTATCACATTGGTCATTTATCAATCCAAAATCAGATCAAATCGAGTCAATTATATTTCAAGACCTAATTCGTCTTCAAGGGTTTTATGATTTATTCATGTAACCTAATTTGTCATTTCTTCCTCTAGGATTACTAAATTATTTATTAATCCTAGGTCTTCTCATTACAATTAAATCTTTATTTAATTGGCTAATTATTCTTCCTCTTGTAAATTAATTAATAAATGACAAATTATTAATTAATTTACCTAATTTCTTCTAGTTCCTAATTTCCTGTTTTTCCATCAATTTCTAATTCCTAATTGTCATCAATTTCAATTATATCAATTTGGATCAATTTGTCATTGTTCCTCGTCAATTGGCGCATTTTTCAGTCAAATGGTTTATCACATTGGTCATTTATCAATCCAAAATCAGATCAAATCGAGTCAATTATATTTCAAGACCTAATTCGTCTTCTAGGGTTTTATGATTTATTCATGTAACCTAATTTGTCATTTCTTCCTCTAGGATTACTAAATTATTTATTAATCCTAGGTCTTCTCATTACAATTAAATCTTTATTTAATTGGCTAATTATTCTTCCTCTTGTAAATTAATTAATAAATGACAAATTATTAATTAATTTACCTAATTTCTTCTAGTTCCTAATTTCCTATTTTTCCATCAATTTCTAATTCCTAATTGTCATCAATTTCAATTTTCTAATTTTCTTAATTTCCTAATTTCAAATTCCTCCTATTTCTCTCCTAATTCTATGGGAATGACATTTCAATTTGTCATAAATTGTCATAATTGATAATCAATCAATTTTGACATAGAATGTGTCATAATTTGTCATCAATTATCAATCAATCAAATTGTGCATGGAAAGTGCATAATTTGTCATATTGATTTGCAATTTCCATTTGAATTGCATCATGCTAATCTTGTCATTTATCCAATTCTTCTATAAATTGGATGATTTTCAATCAAAGCTAATCCTGAATCCCTAATCAAACTATCGAACTTATGCTTCTAGTACTCTTGATCAACAAACCAATATCAATCTTGCTTTCAATTGTATGTTGTGCACTTGTAGGTGAGATCCACAAATCCATTTGAAGAGGAAAGAAGAACAATGGAGCCGCATGGAAGAAGCATCCAAATCGTCATCTGGTTTGCATGAATATTTGCTTTTGAATGCTTTGTTTTTATGTCTCTATTGAGTGTGCTTAGGATTAGATCATTGCAATGTGTGTTTGGGATTGAGCTAATAATGAATAATATGTCTTTATATATATTTGCTTTGATGATTTCCTATTTCCTATGCTACAATAAGGACATTTTGTAGCAAAGTGTCTAACTTTACAATAGTTGAAACATTTGAGTGGTAGCTTTCCTTCATACTTGTCAGATCCTCTTTTGAGCTTTCTTACAAAGTTTTCTACCTCTACATCAGAGTCTTCACTAGATCCTTTATGAGTAGCTACTTCTTTGCCTTTCTGAGTGGTGTTGAATGTTGCCTCTTTCCTTAAGGATGCATCACCGGTTGTTCTCATTTTATAGGTTGTTAGTGAGCCAAATAGCTCATCCATTGTAAAGATCTTCAAATCCTTGGCTTCTTCTATGGTAGAAACCTTTGTATCATACTTAGATGTAAGAGACTTAAGTACCTTCTTGACAAGGATCTCATCTACAATTTCTTCCCCAAGTCCTTTAATGGTATTCATAGTTTCATCAAATCTGTGAAGGTAGTCTGCAATCTTTTCATCATCCTTCATCTTGATGCCTTCAAGTTGGCCCCTTAGTGCTTTTAGCTTGGCCTCTTTAACTTTTGCATCTCCTTCAAATAACCTCTGCATTTTATCACAAGTCTCCTTGGCAAATGCATAGTGCATGACCTTGACAAACTCCTTATCAGACAACCCGCTCAAAATAGCATGTTTGACCTTTGCATTATTCTCATACTCCTTCTTGGCATCGGGATCAATGGGAGGAACACTAGGGACAAATACCCATTCTTGACAGACATCCACACATCAAAAACAAGGGAGGAAATATAGGTCTCCATTCTTGGCATAGTTGGATCCATCAAGCATGCGGGCTTTTGAGGAAGCAATCTCATTTCTTGCCATTGTGTTCTAATTCCAAAATCTACCCAAGGTTTTCAAACAACTAGGAACCTAGGCTCTGATACCAATTGTTGAACATAATGTACCACTAAGAGGGGGGTGAATCAGTGGTTCCTAAATATTCTTCTCTTTCAAAGTAACCTTAGAATACTGATTGTTATCCCAAGCACTAAACAATAAAACCAATAAGGAAAATTAGGATACAAAAGAAGACAAACACACAAATGTAACCCACAACACTAGATGTACAAAGAAAACCCAATATAGGAAAAACCTCGGTGAGAAATGTTGCTAGAGAATATTTCTCCAATCCAACCTCACAAGTGAAACATTGAATTACAAAGATTTAGGGCACCAACCCCTTTTGATTTAGGGCACCAACCCAAGGAGAACCAAGCTCCAACTTGTTGATGTATAGTTAAATACAATTTAGATATAGTTATAACTTCTTGTTGCAAATGAGTTCTGCAACTCTTAATCAAATAGATCTCTGCCAGTTAACAGTCTTCTCTTCTTCACTAGCTCTCACACTGTTGGTTAACAGATTGCTCTCTCTAATTCTTGGCCTCTCTGATCTCTCTCTCTCTCACAGCTTGACAACACACTGTGTCACACTTGGATTCCTTCTTTCTCAATCACACTTCATCGGTTAGCTCAACTTTTGGACTTTCTATAGTTTACTGGTACTCTATCACTGCCAGTTAAAATGCTCTTCACTAGTTTGCCTCCTCACTCGCTCTGCAACTTTCTTACAATAAATTCTAAGTGAGATGATTCTTATCTACCCTCAAGCTCTCTTCACTCTTCTTCTTCTCATCAAGCATCAATCTTTTCTATCTCGAGCTCATCTATTTATAATATTGGATACCCGCCAAGAACGCATTAATCAATGTCATTTTAGGTTTTTCCTTCTCCAATTCAATACGAATACAATTTGATTTGATATGCTTTTCCAGGGATAACATCTTCATGACATCGATCAATCACCAACAAAGCTTCACATTCCAATGTGCGTTTTCTAAATATAGAGGTTTGTACCATGCTTTTCTACTTTTCACTGTCATTTGCTATTAATGGATTTGTTGTTTCCTTCACCAAACGGGTACGAAGATCAAATCTTCTTGCAGGATCAGTTCAATCACTTTTCCATCTTCCCTTTCTCAAGCCGCAATCTTCTGGCATCCTCGATGCACACTCCAGTGACCTATGTAATACCTCTGGCTGGCATCCTATTGTTATGCTTGTTGACATCCATCTTTGCTTGGATTCTTATGTTGGTTTAACATTCTTTGTTGACCAAGGTTGACTACCAGTTTAGTTCTTAGTACCGATGTGACCATCAAACACCCTTTGTATCGGTAGCACATCCTCTATGTTCTACTCACCTATTGTTGTGCCTTCATAACAAACAAACAACCTTCATCTTGGTTTGTGCCTAACCGGTAAGCCTTATTTACCAGTAGATGACACAAGTCATGTGTACCACTAGCCTTCCTTTTGTCTTGCTCTTCTATATCAGTCACCACTTCCTACTTACCGGTGACCTTGCCAAACCCATTTGACATCAGTGACAACTTAATACCAATAATGCCTACACTATACCTATTGATTCCACTTGCTGCATTGTTGAGGAGAAGGCTTTCGCTGATAAAGTTGAAGAGAAGGATGAATGGGTAATTGATAGCGGTTGTTCACATCATATGATTGGTGATAAAAGAAAATTTGTGAGCATGGAAAGGTATGATGGTGGAATAGCTAGATTTGGAGATGACAAATCCTATGTAATCCATGGGAGAGGTTCTATTTCTTTTGATGGTAAGCATAACATTGATGATGTCTTGTATGTTGAAGGCTTGAAGCATAATATTTTCAGTGTTGGATAGATGGTTGATAAAGGTTATGATCTACAATTCAAGGATGCTAAAAGAAAGATCTTAAATGCCTTTGGTATAGAGATTGCATCTAGGACTAAGATTGAAGGTAACATTTTTCATTTGATTGCTAGTGAGAATAGTTGTTTGATTTATCAGATTGATGATAGTTGGTTGTGGTATAGGAGAATGTGCCATGTGAATTTTGATTCAATTATTAAGATCTATTCTACACATGTTGTTAGAGATCTTCCTAAGATTGTTAAGCCTACTAATTTGGTATGAAAGGAATGTTAGTTGGATAAGAAAACAAGGATTTCTTTCAATAGAAAACAGTATACGCCTGATGGATTGCTAGATATTTTGCATACTAACCTATGTGTACCTAAAAATGCTAGAAGTGTGAAGCATGATAGATATTTTATGCTGCTAATTGATGATTATTCTAGGATGATGTGGGTGGTCTTTTTGAAGGATAAATTAGAAGCATTGGACAAATTCAAGATATTCAAAGTTAAGGTTGAGATGGAGTCTGGATTGAAGGTGAAGTGTCTGAGATCTAACAAAGGTGGAGAATTTTGTTTCGGTGAGTTCAATTCATTTTGTGAGATGCATGGAATCAAAAGACAACTATTTTCTCCTAGAACCCCTCAGCAGAATGGAGTTGTTGAGAGGAATAATAGAACTGTTTTGGATGTTGCAAGGACTATGCTAATTGAAGGAAATGTTCTGAAGATCTACTGGAGAGAATCCATTAGCACTACTGTTTATACATTCAATAGAGTTCACATCAAAGGTAATACCTGTAAGACCCCTTATGAGATATGGTTTGGTCATGTTCCTACCATGAAATATTTCACAGTATTTGGTAGAAAATCTTATATCAAGAGAGACGAGGATATAGGGTAGTTTGATGCCAAAAGTGATGAAGAAATTTTTTTGGGATATTCTACAAAGAGAAAATCCTATCGGTGCTATAATAAGAGACTAAGAAAGATTATAGAGAGTGAAAATGTGAAGGTGGATGAGAAACTTGGGAAAGAGATCAGAGAATGTGGCTATGATGATGCTCAACATGTTATTTTAACTCCTATTTAGACTGAAGATCCCAAGAAGAATGATCTGGTAGAAATTATTAATTCGGATGTTGTTTCTTTCAGCGATGGAGTGCAGGAACCTGAGAATTAGAATAATCAGAAGACTTTGAGGTATGTAAGATTGAATCATTCTGAAAATCAAATTATTGGTGATAAGAACAAGGGTGTGATGACTAGAAGAAGGTTAGTTGCTGAATAAGTATGTTTGATTTCTAAAGTGGAACCTAAAGATGTTACTAAAGCTTGTAAAATGAGAGTTGGATGAGATCTATGGAAGAAGAACTAGATCAGATTGAAAAAAATAATACTTGGGAACTTGTGCCTAGACCTAAGAATAAGAATGTCATTGGTACTAAATGGGTATTCAGGAACAAACTCAATTAAACTAGTGAAGTTGTTCGAAATAAAGCAAGACTGGTTTGTAAAGGATATTCACAACAAGAAGGAATTGATTATGAAGAGACCTTTGCTTAGGTTGCTAGACTTGAAGTTGTTAGACTTTTGTTTGCTTATAAAGATTTTAAGGTATATCATATGGATGTCAAATATGCCTTTTTGAATGGTGATCTAGAGGAAGAAGTCTACATTAAACAACCTGATAGATTTTCATTGTTAGATGATGGAGACATGGTATGTAAATTGAAGAAAGCTCTTTATGGATTAAAATAAGCTCCTAGAGCCTGGTATGCTAGATTAGATAAATACTTGTTGAAATTGGGATTTACTAAAGGTGCTACTAATAGTAATTTGTATTTTAAGATTGAGAATGATAACATCTTAAATGTTGAAGTCTTTGTTGATTATATTATCTCTATAGGTGATGATGACTTGAGGATGAAGTTTTTCAGGGATATACAAAAAGAATTTGAGATGTCTATGATTGGTGAGATGAAATTTTTCTTAGGTTCTTAGATTGCACAGACTGGAAAAGGTATATTCATATCTCAAACTAAGTATGTGAAGGAATTGTTGCAGAAGTTTGGACTAGATGACTCCAAACTGGTTGGAACTCCTATGGTGACTGGTTGTAAATTTTCTAAGAATGATGAATCTCCAAAAGCTAATAAGAGTTTATACAGATCTATGGTTGGTGGACTGCTATATCTTACATAGACTAGACCAGATATTATGCATGTTGTGTGTATGGATGCTAGATATCAATCTGATTTGAAGGAGAGTCATCTCACTACTATTAAGAGGATATTCAGACACTTGAAGGGAATTGTGAACTATGGTCTATGGTATCTGAGGAATTATGATTTCATGCTATGTGCCTTCATTGATGTTGATTGGGTTGGTGATGTTGATGACCGGAAGAGAACTACCCATGGAGAATTCTTTTTGGGTAAGAAGTTGGTTTCATGGGCTCACAAGAAATAAGATTTAGTGTCCTTATATATTGTTGAAGTTGAGTACATTGTTGTTGCTACTAATTGCACTCAGGTAGTTTGGATGAAGCAAATGTTGAAAGATATCAGAGTTATTCATGATGAGCCTATTGTTATTTACTATGATAATTCTAGTGCTATCAACATGTCAAAGAATCTGCTAAAACATTCAAAGACTAAACATGTGTTAATCAAATATCATTACTTGAGAGAGCAAGTTAGTGAAGAAAAGGTGAAGCTAGAGTATGTATCTACAAAGGAACAAATTGCTGATATTTTCACTAACCCTTTACTTGCAGATACATTTGTCTATTTGAGAGACAAGCTATGGGTATCCACCCCTCCTGATGAGAACTAGATACATTAAGTTGCATCAATCCACTCAAGGCATTATCCTTTTACCCAAATTAATGAGTTGGTGTTGGTCCTCTAGTGGAGTAGTTTGTTGACTTGGTTATGTATTTCAGGGAGAGAGAGATTCATGTCTCTTTTTTTGGGAGAGAGAGATTCATGTCTCTATTTATGGGAGAGAGAGTTTGGTATTCTATTTTATGGCTTTGGCATTATTGTCAAAGGGGGAGAGAGATTATGGGGAAAACTAGTTTATATATCTTGATCTTAGGGGGAGTTTGCTAGAGATATCTTCTTTCTTTGCATTGATTATTTTTCACATTCATATCTTATCATCAATGCCAAAGGGGGAGATTGTTGGATATTGTTGGTCATTCTTGCTACTTGTGTAGTGCTTCAGTGATTGCTAATTGGGAAGATCTTATAATCCAGTTTTGTTGTTGTTGTTTTGTTGATCACTGTTTGCAAAGTTTGGTATATCCTTCGGTATATTTTGGTGTGATCAGATCTTGTGTTTATATTTTGGAATACTATTTAGGATGGTCTTGTGTATCTTCACTTTAGATAGTTCGTGATTTTGCATTTCGCAAGTTATCTTTCTTCATGACAGTTGTCGATTGGTTGTGTTCTTGAGCTTTCAGATGTGGACCGATGAAGATTTGAAAAGTGGTGTTGGCGCAACTGTTCCTGATGATTCTAACATGCTTGTTGATGTTTCCTAGTCATGTCTTATTTGTTTTGGCAATCCACATTTATTTTGTGCAATTTTTTGGTGGTTTGCCTCGCTGATTCGCAGATGGCCTGGCCAGCATTTTGTTTCATCTCGCGAAACGGTGAATTAGACTAACATGGCGTATTATGCACCTTTGTTGTTTTGTGGACTACGTGGCCAGCATTTTCTTTGGCCTTGCAAAATGGCAAAAGCGACTAACATAGCATGTTTTGCATTTTTTCTATTTCATGGTCTCCGTGGCTGACATTTTCTTTGGCCTCATGAAATAGCGAAAGAAACTAACATGGCATGTTATGCGGCTTCATTGATTTGTAGGCTACGTTGCCGCCTTTTTCTTTGGCCTCACGAAATGGCAAAAGCTACTAACATGGTGTGTTATACAGCTTCACTGATTCGCAAGCTGCATGGCTGCCTTTTTCTTTGGCCTCACAAAAAGATGAAAGAGACTAAAATAGCGTGTTAGTCGAATTCACCATTTCGTGGACTATGTGGCCGCCATTTCCTTTAGCCCCATGAAACGGCAAAAGTGACTAACACACAATTTCGCGGTGCAAGAGAATGAACTGACCAGTCAAGTGGCTTAAAATATCCTCTATAAATGCCTTAAATTAAACAACCCAAAGCCTACATAATTAAAATCAATGAATTTTTTAATGAATCAAAATTTTAACTTTTGCAATATTGTAATCAATTTTAAGTACTAATATATTTAAATATTATATTAATAAAAAAAAATATAAAATACTAATATATATCAAGTTTAAGTTTACAATAGTGAAAAGTGAATAAATCGAATTTGTCTCCATATATCTTAGTTAAGAAAATGAAAATAAATTTATATCTTTAAAAATTTAAACTTGATTATACTTCTTATAAGTTAATTATCCCATTTACACAACATTAAAAAACTAAAAAATTCAAAGATATATGAATAGTAAGCTATTTTTTTTCCTATAAACGTTGCCATCCACAGAAATGATACAACTTATGATAAATACATTTTGCATTGACCTTAAAACTTATATGAAAAAATAACATGTTCAACAGATGCCACAGTCTCAAAAGTTCTACAATATGTTTCCATGGCTACCAAAGCCTTCAAGACAAAAATCATAATAACCAAAGAAAAATTTATAGACAACAATTGATCTGGAGGTTCGAGATGCAGAATTAGTTGAAAATTAAAATTAAAATTTTCATATTCAAATTTTAGAATATTTTCTCACAGCCAGCTTATCATTTCAAATTCTGATGGTTGTGGTGACTCTTGATATTCTTGTACTTGTTTATATTCTAGATTTTGCAAATGAGAAGTTACTTTTTGGATTGCATACAACTCCCTTTTCGAGTTTGCATCCTTCTTGTACTGAGAATAATATCGCAGGTTTCCTACACCAGATATTATTGATTTTGATATCATTTGAACCCCTACCTCAATTCAGATCAACAATGGCAGTGGCTCTCTTGCTTTATTGTTATGCTCATTTACAATGTTGTGACTAAAATAATACAATGCCAATGCCATTCACTGAGAATCTCATTTTCTCAATGTTATGTAGAGGGAGTTTGTTGCTACAAGCACCAACTCTAGTTACTACACGCAACTTCCTTGTCCACTATTATACCTTCAAATATTACACATACACATTTGCATCGCTGCCCTTTCACAAGATAATCAAATCTAGTCTCTAATCAAACATAGGGCATTTTGTATTTCCTAAATGCATATTTTACAAAATAACCTTGTCAACATGTATGTCAAGTACGGGAATTTGGTGGATGCTCATTAAATTTTTGACGATATTAAAGAACAGACAGATTCTCATGGAATGTCATCATTACAGCTTATTGAAGGCATGGATTTCCTCATGAGGCATCGTCACTATTTCACCAACTACAAAAAACAGATGCCCAACTTGATCAGCTTGCCTTTGTCACCATACTTCTAGCCTAATGCAAAGGAAAATGTTAAATACAAATCATAGATCAAAACAAAAATCCAAGAAAACTGCAAATTAGAGAAACCCAAAAGAAAATTACTTATTATACAAAAGCCTAGAACCAGACAACAGATTAAGTAAAGCTAAACTATAATTTAAGATTTCTTGGGATCAATAGTCATGCCTTTTTGTAGTGAGAATAAGCATAGCATATGGTAGTAGCTCTTTTCTCCTGGGCCCATTATCTCTCGAGTTGCCCTCCACTCATTTTCTTTGAAATGTTCAGCCACATCTTGCAAATTTGTGTTTGAAAAGCACAATAAAATGAAAATAGTATGCTAGAGTAGCAGAAGAGGAATTTAAAACAAATATTTTTGAATTGTACACCTCCATTTTTTTTGAAACCCACAAAAAATGCATGCTAAAAAAAAAGTGAATTTTACCATTCACTGACCAACATGGGCATGGGAAGCCATGATTATTGGAGCATGGCCTTTGTTCATGACGAAGAAATTATCCTTTTTGCTAAAACAATATCCCTATAGCATAGAAGGAATTCAACCTGGCAAAAATCATATTTCATCGAATGTCAACAGCATACCAGCTTTCATGGCTCGACTCTAGGAATCCAGACCTAACACCTTCTTTCATGGCTCCAACTGTAGTGATCTAGAATGGAAAAATGAATACAAGATTCATTTTTAGGAATTTTAATTATTTTTGAAATGTTTGGGCAGGAGAGAAATTTCAAATATTTTTGAAATGTTGAACGGGAAAGAAATTTCAAAACAATTTTTTTGGTGCATTGAAAACGGCACTACCATGCATTTCAAACAGTGACTGTCGTCTGACAAAAGTAGTTGTGCCTGTGACTGTGACCATGAGAACAGTCGAAAAATGTTAGCCATGTGCAAATGCTTTATGTCAACCGCAAAATGGCAATATGCCTCCATGTCATTAGAAGCCCGATGGTGGGTCTCATGATATCATGCGAGGGCATGCCAATTTGGAGCTGCACATCATGTCATGGCATGCCATTTTGGAGCTAGAATAGCTACATCCTTTCACATAGGGGTTCGAATAAGCCCTTACCCATTTTTGAAAGTTTATTTAAAAAATTAAATAACCTTTTCTTAAAAGGTCCCACATAGCCCCTTGTGCCATCAATTTTTTTTGTTATAAAATTCAAAGTGATGTTGTGTACTAGCATGCATACCTTAGGCCTGCGTCTATTTTCCTCGGCTTTTGTGATGTTCAGGTGCTCCTGCTAAGTTAAGTGGTGGTTTTGGAAAACAATTAATTTTGGTAGTTTATGTATATTTGGCTACAACTAAATTATTTGGAGTTCTCTTAATTTGGCAAGCCTTTAAAATAATTGGTTGTTTATATAAAGTTGGCAGACTTTTGAATTTAGTGATATTTCACCAAATTTGGCAGAGGTTCCGTTGGAGGATTTCATTTTGCATCTGAATTTTGGAAGGTCATATCTTGGGCATCCGGTGGAATTTTTTAGTGCAATGTTTTTTTATTTGGGGCAGAATTTTGAGCTCTTCATAGTGGTATGATTGGTTTTTTCTCAAGTGATCCGTATTTTCCAAAAAATCAATTTTTTCATCAAATCTTAAGGACAATCCTCATTTTTCCAACTTCAAATGGACATAGCTTTCACATATGACCTCGGATCAAGGTAATTGTTTTTTTGAAAGTTGATTTTTTTTTAGCACTATCCATTGTGCTATTTTTAGGTTGTAATTCTAATATTATATTGTATCTTCAATATTTGAGTCCATATTTGGATATTGTAAAACACTGGAAAAACTCCATAATTGTAAATGCACTAATTATAAAGTGCCACCATCATAGTTTTATTGGGGGATCTTTTATTTAGAGAATTTGGGGGGGTGATCTTGTGGTGATTTGGTTTCTCGTGTTCTATTGGGAAAAACTCAAATTGAACTCCTAACTCCATATAATTATGAAACATTGAAAAAATCAGTATGGAATTATCTATGGGAAAAAGGTTGCACTGGCTATGTCAAAGAAACTATTCCTGCACCTACTGATGCTAATGCTCTTCAAGCATGGGAGATCAATCGTGAGAGATATCTTGGATACATTTTTTCACGAGTCTCTTTTGATTTACAATTTCATCTTGAATCATGCAAGACACCAAAGGAGGCTTGGGAGACTCTTGAAAATTTATATGGTAAAACTGACAAGATTAGGATTTATCAGATTGATAATGATCTGATGAATCTTGATCTTGAAATTTTCAACAACATCCAAGATTATATCTCCAAGATAAAGCAACTAAGAACAGAGTTAACAGATTGCAAGATTACTAAGGAGGATTTACAATTGATTCTCAATGTGTTATCCAAGCTTGGTCCCGAGTATTATGTGTTTGTTTCTAGCTTTCATACCAACAAGGTTTCTATGGGAACTGCATATGTACAACCCACTTTTGATGCATTTTCAGATCTTCTAATCCAAGAGGAAGCGAAGCTAATTCAAATGGGCATAATCAAAAGTTCCAAGTCACAAGCATTGAGTTCTAGTGAACCTAAGGTAAAGAAAGAATCGGGGTATGTTGATCAAAAATAAAAGAATAAAAAGAACAAGCCACATAAAGAATCCGAGTCCTCTTCCTCGAAAAAGGAGTCATCTAAAAAGGAGAAGTCCACTTGTGCATATTGCAAGAAATCTGGGCATGATGAACATCAATGTTATTTGAAACAAATTGATGAGTTGAAGAATCTTTTAGCAAAGAATAAAATCAATCTACCATCAACTATGTCAAAGGATTCATCATATTCATCTAATGTAAAGTCAGAGAAACAAAAGGGGAAATCACTTGTTGCAATCACATATTCTAAGTGAGGGAGATGGATCCTTGATTTTGGAGCTTCAGATCATATGGCTTCATCACAAGATATGTTCTCTTCATTTGAAACATGTTTGTCACCAAACATTTTGATGGCTAATAACACATATATGTGTGTTTGTGGGAGGGTCTATTGACATAGATGAAGGATCATTCAATGATGTCCTTTGTGTGCCCTCATTGTCAACAAATATCCTTTCTATCTATTAGATCACACATGGTGGGGAAGGGAAAAGTGTTGAGTTATCTCCAGATTCTGTGATTTTTCAGGATTTGTATAGCAGAGATACGATTGCAGTTGGGGAGGTAGATCATCAATCTTGAGTATACACCTTCTCACATTTTTTCTCTAATATTCCTTTAGTTGGCGTACACACTTAGGCATCTAGTGTGGACACTTTTGAGGAGATTAAATATGGTCAAGTAAATCTTAGTATTATTTCAACTGAGGTTCAAGAGACATGTGCTGATACTTCATCTCCTCCATCAATTGTTGCTTCTAAGGATACTTGTGTTGCTACATTACTTGTGATATAGTGCAATAGGATATACATTGTCTTCCAGACACAGCTACTTGAAATGATTACTTGACAGACATTGCAGGTTTGTTTTGTGAGTCTTATCTTGTAGACTTGGAGGACACTATTGAGTGCATACATCTTCTCTTTGGTGAAGTCACTTTGTCTTCTTCAGATGTTGAGGGGGGGCCTTCTTACCCTCTTGTTCACTACCCACATGATCATTCCTCTCATTTTGACTTGACTATGGTCACTATTGAGCAGCATTTGGAGGAGGCACCTTTGTCTTCAGAGATGATACCTTTGTCTTTAGATTTTGTTCTACATACATCTCTACTAGGTTCTGGATTGTCATCTTCTGCAGTGTGGCCTAGAACACCTGGTTTGATGATAAAAAATTTTGGCATCAACATGGCGATACCTAAGCAGAGTTTAGAAACTTCATACATTTTGCACCATCTTCTTACATCTTTCTTTCAGGAATGGGAAGACAGTCTTCATGCACCTTTGGTGATGTTTCTTCCTAAGGGGAGGAATGTTGTTCGACGATCGTGGTCCATTTTTTATATCCAATTTCAAGCATCAACCATTGGTACAGTTGGCTACTTTGAGGAAGGATACATAATCTTTCTCATCCTTTCTATTTCAGAGGGGATTTCTTCCTTGCATAGGATTCTTTCTTATGTTGGAAAATTTATTTTTTCTCTCTTTTGGGGAGGATTTTTGTCCCACTGGGTTTTCTCCTTTTCTCCATTTGTGAGACATTTTTTTGTACATGGGTACCTAACATGGCCATGTAGCCGGGACCCATATTTGCATCTTTGTATCTTTTCACCCACCTAAGCTATGCTTAAGGGGGGGTGTTAGTGTAGGTTTTTAATATTTATTTTTCCTACACATTATTAAGCATACTTAGGTTAATAAGGGGCATGGTTTATATGAGGACATGTGACATAGTCCTACATTTACATGTGTCATTCATACCCATATTTGGGTGGTTGAATGTCACACCCTCTTTTGGACTCATATGCCACCTCCACATAACCATTTATTTTGCCCCCACCTAAGTTGGTTTGCCACATGTTTGTCCCTACTTGAGTTGGTTTGCCACATGTTTGGCATTGGCCAAGTAGGCACAACTCCCACCTAATTTGGTTATTTGGGAGTTATTATTCCTATTGGAATTGTGCCCACATTTTCCTATATAATCAACACTCACCTCTCCCTTATGAGCTAATTCAGAGCTAACTCAGATGAGTTCATATCAGCTCAGTCAGTATAAGGGAGTGTTGATCATTATTGTATAATTTTGAGTGTGATAATATCATTATTCAGTTATTGCACCATATTGCAGCATTCATACTCTCTTTTGCTCTCATGTAGAAAGTTGATCTTGGTTTTGCAAGTGATCCTAGGAGATTGAGTCCATCAGTGACTCTGATAGGTTGAAATTGAAGAAGAGCCAAAAAAGCTTCACAAAGGACAATTTACTTGACAAATAAGGAGGACAAACTCATATGGGCCCCATCTACAAATGGAAATTATACAATCCAAAACTGTTATTCAGCACTCCAACTCATGATAAACCAACAACAGACCCACATAGCTCTTTCCTTTTGTTGGAATAATGTAATCATGCTGAAAGAAGGGTGTTTCTCTTGGTTGGAATTAAAGAAAAGAATCCTTACTAGCGACAAGCTTGCCAAGCTTCAGATAGCACAACAATTTAAATGTGTACTATGCGACCAGGAATTTGAAAACATGGATCATTTATTTATCCAATGTCCCTTTGCACACCAATGTTGGTGTTTTGTTATGATAAAATTAGATCTATGCCCTTACCAAACACAATTTGGGAGATCTTTCAAAAATGGCCCATTCTCTTCAAATATTCTTTTTTTCTCATGTATATGGACAGTCATTCCAGCTATAGTCATATGGTCAATATGGTGGGAACAAAACAAGAGTATTTTTAGACAACATACCTCACCCATAGAGAAGTGTTTTGTGAAATAGAAAATTCAATCACCGAGCTAGTGAACACCTATGTGCAGAAACATCAGAAGAGTATTGCATTGTTCACTTTGTGGGATGGTGAGCTAATAAAAAAATGGAAGGGTATATGTCTACCAGCCAATGGTAACCAATCTTCGGTAGGTGAATCAAGGAATGATAAAGAACATACAGTTTGGCAACCCCCTTAACTCGATTTTACAAATCTCAACTTTGATGGAGCTTCAAGGGGTAATCCAGGTGAGTCAAGGGCGGGAGTGTGTACTAGAAATCATTTAGGGGAATTATTAGCTTTCAAATCTTCTTCACTACCCCAAGGAACAAAAAATCTTGCAGAAACCCAAGCTCTTCTATATGGGTATCACTAGAAAAAAAATGAGGATTCACAAAATACATATTGAAGGTGATTCCACTTTGATCACCAATGCATGCAAACTCAAAAAATCATCTAACTAGCATATTAGCTATGTTCTTAATCAAATATGAGATATACTAAATTCTTTTGAAACATATACCATTTAACATTCATTTAGTGAGGGAAAAAAATTGGCAGATGGGCTGGCAAATATGGGGTGTGACTGTGTGGAAGTCGAATCAATTAATGGGAGCATGGATTTTAATTTATTCCCTCACCTTCAGCAAATTCTAAATGATGATAAGGGCAATTAAATAATCATGACAAGGTGATATGAATAATAACCTTCGATTTGAAGTTTAGGTTCATATCAACTATTGTAAAGGCTAATTATTACGCATTTGTGGGTGCTCCTTTCATAGCTACAGACGCTCATGTAGACTAAAGGCCAAATGCTCCACCATTTACATGTACTAATTTGTAGGCATGTGGTGGGTTCTTCACACTTATCAGTTATCGTAAAGGCTCATTATAACACACATGCGAGCGCTTCTTTCATAGCTACGACCATTCGTGTAGACTAAAGGCCAAATGCTCCACCACTTTCACATGTAGAAATGTGTAGACATGTGGCGGGTTCTTCACACATATGCCATCACCCAACTAACTAGATAAATAAGGCTTGGTACCTGGTATTGTATCCACATAATTATTGGAAATAGTGAAATCTAATGGAAGTTGTATGAAGACAAAATTACTATGAAGGAAGTGGTTCTCTAGCTAATGAGAAGGTACAATTCTGAGTAATGAGCAATTACAGAAGAAGGAAAACGGAGGAATTGAGGTGTTAGCCGAAGTAACTCACATAGAATTCAAAATTTGTCATACAATGAGAAGCTTCAATAGAGGAATTGCAGGTGCAAGATGGACTACAAGCCACGAAACTATAGAGTCATGATCTCAATGGTAGATTGGGAGCACCCATATTTAGGCCACATCACTGATGAAATACTAGGACAAGTTTTTCATGCTCAAAGTAACCACACAAGGAGAAGTGTGAAAAGGATTATAGTCTAGAGGAAATCCTATTTCCCTAGGCAAGTAGGCTTATCTTCCCCTCCCAATTAGTGTCAATTTTTCTCTCAAATGCACTAGACCTTCTACAGTCGTTAGAATTATTGGAAATTATAGCCGAAAGAGTGGCACATGATGTCTATCTTCCTGCCAACAAATTAATCTTTGTTGTTCAAAAGTATAATATGTGGGAGGGTGAAGCTGAAATAGGAGGTCTTTTCCAAGGTATTTACTCCAAAATGGGCATGCATATGTTTCACTATATGATAGCATCAAAAAAACCCTAGAAATGAAGAATTTTAGGTTTCTTCAAATGTCACTGGATAAATACCATAGAACCTTTGGTTGTGATTTAGTTGACAACACCAAGAAAAAGGTCAATGCTTTGCTAATGCTGGTAAGCAATGAAAAGACCAGAGAAGCAACTCGGCTTCAACAACAAGTTGTTCTTGACCTCAATGCTATGTCGAGAATGGGGGACCCCCAATTTGGTCAGGATGATATACAAGATAGAGTTATGCCTGCAAAAGGAGCTTAAGAACAACTGGATGTGAATTTTGTGGCTCCAGTAGCCATGGAAGAATGATCAACAACCAATATGCTATTTTTTTTTTTTAACCATGCCTCCAATTTTGTATCATGAACAAAACATGGGGTTAGTGATGTGTTAAATGCTTCTCTTTTTCATAAAAGGGTTATGTTTGTGGGGGATGAAGGAGGTGTTTTATAGGAGCAACTGCATGAGAATGTTACTCTACCAGATGTTATGGAAGAATAACAGTTTTCTCCTATGGTCCCTTGACTCCAATTTTGATGTGGAATATGCTCTCACATCATCAGATACATCAAGTGGATTTTGTGGGGAATTTTTGTATTAACGGCTACCTGGTTTTTTAGCATATTCCACAATTTATCCCACTTTGGTCATGCCTAGTTGGCCTCCTCTCTGACTGGTTTTTTCTTCACGATTATGTTTGTCAGCTCCTTGCAAATTTTGGTCAACGACATTGGGGTTTTTGGCTTCCAAAAGGAAAAAAATTCATTTGAATTTACCCCATCTTTGTATGGTCATATGCCATTTTGTACTTTTCACATATGTAAGCTTAGTATAGTTTGTAATTAAGAATTGTAATTGAGATTTTCTTATCAAATCTCAAATTCGAATTGTAAAATTTGTCAAAATTTAGAGCTATAACCAGAGGTTTTCTTGTCGGCTCTTTCCTCCTAGTATGCTCTTTGAACCATCTTTTTTAACCTTATATCTTATATCAATATATTAGTGGCTTGCCACTTTTGCCTAAAAAAAAAGTTGAAAAAAAATTAAAATGATATTTTTAGATTTATTTTATCTATAATATATATATAACTAATAAATGTAATATATAACACTCTGATAAGGCTGAAAGGGTTGAAGAGACAAATGGCCTTCTTAGGGTAAGTAAAGATCATTAGGCTGCAATGTATAATTGTATTTCCTCATAAATTAGTCATTAGGGCAGCTATGCGAGTCCTGGGGGAGGATTATATCCACAATGAGGATAGGGCTAGGGAAAATTCTGATATAGCATCCATGTTTCTGGCAACAAACATGCATTTTGAGCCAGATAGAGAGGTTGTGAAGAAATTGTTTTGTAATGTGTTTATTAAGGACCTTCAAGGGGAGCTTGATCGGGTTATGGTCAACATCTCTGAGGAGCTAACTATCCCAAAACCAAGGCATTATGATTTTCTTGTATGAAAAAGCAACCATGTGCCCAGATTCCCATTTCTAGTTGTTGAAGATAGGGAGAGCTTTAAGATGAGGTGACCCATTATTGCCCGCAATCTGAATTTCATGTCTTGGCTTCTACATGTTAAAAGGCCCAATTATAGGAAAGGAACCGGTTTTCTCTTTATCTTCGGGAGGATGAGGCAAATTTTGGAGAAGATGGGCTGGAAATAGCGAATGCTAAATAGCTATTGCAGAGGAATCCCCCTCTGAGAGAAGGGGAAGCTCTTCTCTAAATCGAGTATCATAAGAATTATAGCAAGCTTCTTCAGGTTTTTTTGAATATGATGACATTATGCCAGTTTTGGGTTTAAGCAATAGCTAACTGTGCTTAGAATCTTCCTTTTACAGACTTGTATAGGTTTGTGGCTTTAATATGGACATTTGGATAGGTAATAGATAGGATGGCCTTTTAGTGGATTATTTGGGCTCTTTTTGTAGACTCTATTTTGGATATTGTTAAAAGCGACTAGTCATGTATACAAATTATGGATTAATTAATATAGTTAGTTTTCTATCATGCGATGTCTATATGTATTCTAGTTTGTCTATTCTACATCTTTATTTTCTTGATTAAACTCAAGATTAGGTATGTTTTTGGAAACTAGATGGATACCTGTATACATATTCTTTTTTTTTCATCATATGGCTTTTGTTATGTTTATCTTTTATATCTTTCCTTTTATATATACATATATTCGTTTATATATATATATATATATATATATATATATATATATATATATATATATATATATATATATATATATATATCTGTGTGTGTGTGTGTGTGTGTGTGTGTAGATATGTAGATATATGTAGATATGTAGATATACATATATACAGACATATATACATATATACATATATATATATATGCATATATGTATATATATGTATATATACATGTATATATATCTATATATGTGTGTATATATATATGTGTATATATGTGTATGTGTGTGTGTATGTCTATATATGTATGTATGTATGTATGTATGTATGTAGATATATACATATGTCTTTTGCTTTGAGTCTGATTCTTTGATTCAAAGAAATCTTTGTCATTCAGGTTGGCAAATTCTTTTAACATTTTCCTTTGAGATGAATGACATTTGGTTTGTTAGATAAGGTGGTGTGGCTTTCTAGTTAGCAAAATTGTTTGTATGTCAATGTTTTGACAATCGCTTCCTAGATTATGCTCTTGGCATGTATGTTAATCTTTTTTGAGCTGGGTAGTTACTGTGGTTGGTTTTATGTAATACTTCAAGTTGACTAACTTCATTTTGCAGAAGCTTTGTTTATTCCAGATGGATTGTGCTACATAGGTATCATTCGGTTTAATTATATTTTTGAAAAGTTCTAATTATGAATTGTGGAGATATGCCTATGTGTCTTGCAGAATTTGCAGATTTAGTAATAAGCAGGGGATTACAGTGCTAGGGATCCAGATAATCAAAAGGAAGTCTGTAATATTATGCTTTAATTTTAGTATCCCATTTTGACAAGCTTCGATTGTAATAGGCATTTTAACACCAATTGGAGGGGATTTTTGAAAGAATGTATACGTTCAGTCAATGTAATAAGGGTAGTTGTTAGTTAGGCTAGATATTGATCTTGGATGAAGGTTGCTTTGTAACTACATGGCAGAAAACCATCAATTGTAAATGTTTTCTAGGGAGCTTGTTCTTTTATCTAGGAATGTATATTCCTTGGGCAAGACTGTAGGTTTTCTTTTCTCGGTTCTTTCCTATCGATGCCCACACTGAATTGGGATTGTAATTTTTTTTCAAAATTAATAAAATTATCGGCCTTGTCTTATTACCTATCAAAAAAAATTAAAAAAAAATTTAATATATAAAAAATTAAAAGAAATATATTAAATTTAATTTTTTTAATTGAATCAAAGCATAATAATTGGTATCATTTTTAGTTTTAAGATTTTAATAATTATTATATGATAATATATAACAAATATAAATAATAAATTATATTTTTAAAACTTTTGAAATTTGTATTTATTTATTTTAGTAATTATTTTATTATAATATATATAATTGATTTTATATATATTAAATATATTAAAAATAAATAAAAATTCTATAATGATTTTTTTTAAAAATGCATATATCAAGATACATAAAGAGACTTCTTTCTATGCTCACTGATTTTTTAGATGAATGTATTTAAACTGCTTTTTCATAAATTTAATATATTATTTTCTAAATATATTATTTCATTAATAGTATCAACATTTTTTATATAAAAAAATTCTATTGTTTTAATTTTTAAACATTATGATTAAATATATAATTTGCATATGTATTTTATTTACTTTTAAAATTTAAAGTTTTTAATTCATTAAATTAAAAATATTTTAATAGTTTGATGAATATAATTTTTTATTTAAATTAATAAAAAAATTTAAAAAAAACTCTTTTGATACTTGCACATATTAGTTATTTATTTTCTTTTCAAAGGTTTGACTTGTACTCCATCATTAAGTTGAATATATAAGCATGTTTGTATTGTTTTTTATATTAATATTTTAAATTATATATTTTAAATTTACATTATTTTGTTTAAATTTTTAATTTAGATTTATCTTTGAAATGTATTTTTAATTATAAAATTACAAATAATAATTCAAAGGTATTAGAATTTTATTATTTTACAATTATTTGTCTTATTAGAACTTGAATTATTCTAGAATAATTATATTTTGAATTTATATTTACTTTATACATTATTAATAATATTTCATTCTAATAAATTTAAAAATAGTTTTACTTTTCAATTTTATTTATTTATTGGACACAAGGTCAGTCTCCCTCCAACCCACATGGTAAAGAGAATGTGTTGCACTAGTGTCACTGTTCATGTTAAAAAATTTACGTGTCACATTGCAATTTATAGAGAGTGCTATACTTGATTCCTACAGTCTAAAATAAATAAAAATATTTATTAATTTTTATTAATATTTGAATTTTGATATATTTTGAATTTGCATTTAGTTTATTTTATTTTAATTTTTTTATTTAGATTTAACTTTGAAATCTATTTTGGCAGATGTCTTGCATTGGCGGCACTCCCCATGGGTACCCAAACCAACCACCTAGTGGACGCCATGGGTGCCTACCAAATGCTGGAAATTGCAAGGTGTCTTAATTGCAGAATAGTATGGACTGAAGGTGATTCTAACAAAATTATAAAATATCTTAAAGGGGAGAATAAAGCCTCATGGACTATTGAAAATATTATAAAGTCCTCAATTGAGATAATTCAATCCTTTGAAAGATGCTTCATTTCTCATGTGTATAGGGAAATCAATACCATGGCTAATTGTCTTGCTAATTTGGGGGTGAAATCTAAATCAAAATTCACTTGGTATGGGGAGGACACCCTGGCGAGAGACGTTAAATCCCTTTTATCATATGATTGAACACATGATAATATTAGCAATTTGCCCACTTCTTTTGATGATGCAAATCATTGATTATGTGATCATTATTGTGAATGGCAATTGTCAGAAAGCTCTGGATACCAGTGTCTTCATATTGATTTCACACACTTCTCTGGGTTATTCCTGTCTTTATCGGGTTTGTTGTCTCTTCGGAGACTAGTTTGGATTTCTACCTTTTTTGGGTTTATCTTTCTCTATTTTGCAAGATGGGTGGGAATAGACGAAGAGTGGAGCTTGCGAACTATGAGGAGTGAAAAAATAATGTAACCTTTTGTTATCAGTTGCAGAAAGATGGCGTTACGCCTTTCTTGGAGAGGCTTCATGAAAATGACCAGAGAGTGACAAATATTTTTGTGAAGGAATGGAACAATGGGAAGATTAATCGTTTTGGTAAAGCGTCTGTGGTGGATGAGAGCCTCGTTGCAAAGGTTACTGGCCTTTCTATGGAAGAAATTAAATTTTACAAGGACATGAAGCTATCTGAAGGTGTTGTTAGGAAATTCCCTAAGATGACGAAGGAGAAAGCAGATTTGGTTAAGGTTAACAATTCCAACTTTGAGCCAAAGCAAATTAAGCCCATTTGGAGGGAACTTCTAAAAGACATCATGGAGTTCTTCACTCTGGATGACAAGTTTATGAATATTTATGGATACCACTTCGTTCTACTAAACCACTTCAGGCATGAGGTGAATATTTCTTTCCCCTTTTACTTGCTATCTTCTCTGAATACCAACATTAATGAACATAGAGAGAACCCCCGCATTAATCTGGTTTTGCATCAAGGGTTAATTTTTCTTATCTATGAGTGTAGACACCTATAACTAATATTTAATTAATTTAAGCTTGTCAACATAATTAATTGACTTAATTATGTTATCCTTATTCTTCTCAGTGTTAATTAAATCTAATTTAATTAATTCTATCACTATTGTCCAATAATTAATTTATCAAATAAATTAATTATTCCCCTATCTTCTAAAATCCCCTCCAATAATTATTTCCTCTAAACCCACTCAATTAATTAATTCTAATTAATTAACCTAGTCATGTGATTCCTACAGATCACTTTTTCGTAATCCCACTCAGCCTAATTAATCCTTCTAGAATCTCTCATAATCATGCTTATCATTATCCCTCAATTTTTAATTCCCACTCATGTCACATCAACATTGAGTCTCTCAAAGAAATTCAAATTTCTTTGAATCTCTCAATGCATCCTTATTTTGAAATTTTTAATTCCTCGTGTTTGAAATTCAAGAATTTTTAATTCCTCATGTTTGAAATTCAAAATTCTCCCCCCTTTTTCCAAGGAATGTTATATTCCTATTTATTTTCCCAAGGCACCCTTGATCCATGCCTTCTATCTCAAATAAATCTCAACTCTTCATGATCAAGTCAATCTTGGCCATCCATTGGCCTCCTCCATTCTATAAATTGGAGCCTCTTCTCCTCACAAATAGAATTAGCATCTTCTATGTCATTCTTATGCTGCTCTTTTCTCCTATCATCCTCTTCTAATCACCCCTCTATCATGTCCTCATAATCCTCCATTATCAAATCCTTCTATCCATTTCTATTTAATCCAAATCAAATCCTATCCTAGTCCACTTACCTTGTTGAGCATTTGGAGAAGCATTCCCAGATCCATCAAGAAGGAGCCTATCCAATCAAGTTGAAGAGAGGCACTATTCAACTTCACCGAAGGCTCAATTCGAGGGAGAGGTAAAATAGCAAGGTATAAATGATCTTTTGATGTTTTAGTGTTTTCTTGCTCATTTCATTGTTTTTGGATCATTTAACCTTTCAATCCATTTTCCCCTCTTCAATGAGCATTGTAAGGCTAGGGCCTCTGAGAACCCTAATAAGGCTCCTTCAGTCTTTGATTATTATGGGGAGGGCAGTTGAAGCTCTAAGAAATAGGGATGGGACACTGAGGATGATGACAAAGAGGCCACTCCCCCTTCTCCCAAGAAACCTAAAAGGGAGCAGAAGTGTTTGTGTGTTGGGACTAGCAAGTGAAAGGGTTCTCCTTTGGTGGGGGGAGATAAGTCTACGAAGAAAACCAAGGGGAAAGGTAAACACTCTGCATTTATGATTTCTGAAATCCCCTGGGAGCATGATGATCCTATCTCCCCTTCTGACTCTGAGGAATCTCTTTCTCCTCATGATAAGGAGGGGAATAAAACATAGTGGAATTTTGCTCCTATAATTTGATGCATGTTGGGTGTAGCGAAAATAGTGAGCATGATCAAATTTTTTATTTACATGTTTTAACTGTTTTGGTATTTATTTTTTTCTTTTTTATATTGTGGTTGTGTGGCATGTTTCTATTGCTATGGTAATTTTTCCTTCAATTGTTGGCTAAGTAATGATTTTTGGTTGTGTAAACTAGAGTATGTACAAGCTCTCCCAGTACATGTTAAGCTTTTGTCAAAAGACAAATTATCATTAAGTTTTATGACATAATCTATTGCAATTTTCAGGCTTGACTTTTATTATGTATATTGTAGTCTATATTGGTTTTGAATTGGTTTAAACTATATTTTGCTCTTTGATTAGGAGAGCCTTTTATTAATGGACAAGTTGTTCCATGTGGTCCAAAGTACCATAAAAAATGGGTGATGAATGCATGTTGTCATGAGAGAGATGATCCAGTGATAGACCACGAAACCCTGACCAATCAAGGAACTTTGAGAGACAAAGAGAAATGTGGCAGATTAATTACTAGTAGAATGTTAGCCCATGCCCACCACAAGGTAAGTGAATAATTTTGTCTTGTCATGAATCAGGACATATTTTGGTACTCTCTAAAAGACTTGGCTTATATTTTTTATTGATGTTATAGTTGTTGGCATTATACATTCAGATGAGAATAGTTGATGTTGTCATTGATGGCAACCAACTGGTAATATGGTTCACAGGTTACATCGGTAACAAACATCATCTACTAGCACCGACAGACACTACAAGTTTATTCACACCGACATCCAACCTACACCGATAGTAGATCACACCTACACTCTAAGCCAACGTGGAAAAAAATAGTTTTGTATTGTAATTATATTGTATAGTCGACATGATGTATTGTAAAAACATATATGTATGAGATCTTGTAGGTCATTTTGTAAGTAAGGAAATGTAAGTAGGAAATGAATGTAAGTGATATATGAGAGCAAATAACTGTATATGCATTATGATGTAATTATTTTATGAGAGAATAAGAGAATAAAAGAGTGAAGCAAGGTTTATGGCAGAGGTATCTGACAAAGCTTAAACCGGTACTTAATCCAGCATTGCAGATGCTATTTTGAGCAGTACATTATCATTGGATTTAATTATCCAATTGTAGTCAGTGGGACTCCATTTTGTTGTTGAGCAGTGAGCTCTAGGCTGTTGGCCTTCCTGCATGTTCAGGCCCCTATTGTATGAGTAATATTTATTCATATTGGCCGATGGGTAAATATTGTGGGTCACAAATCCCACCGAGGTTTTTCCCCTACTGGGTTTACTCGCTAAAAATATTTGTGTTATGGTGTGCATTGATGGTTATACTTTTGTTTCTCTTTATTGTAGTATTACTTGTTTACTGATATATTAATTTGGGTTATAAAGTTGCAAACAAGTTTAAATCTTTTGTTACTGGTTAGACACTGATTCACCCCCCCCCCCCCCCCCTCTCAGTGTCTTTGGGACTGATCAAGTATCTAAGAATAGTAGGTGACTAAAGATAATATCTTCAAACTAACACTTTGCCCATGGGTTCATGTCAAGCATTTTCACATGCCAACCATTTGGAATTACATATTTGTCAAGGAGGACATCGAAGCAGTACATATCAAGCTTTTTCCTACTTAGTTATTGGATAAGAGGATGTGTATTACCTTTTTTTGTCAGATATAACCTGAAAGATATATGAAGGATAGGTGTAAGTTTAAATTGGGTGGTTATTAGTATTTATTTTGCATTAAATGTCTATAAAATAAGCTTCTAACATTAGTTTTTTCCAATCCAATGGTTACAACCACATGAAAAAATTATAGTTTTGTAATGTACTCCAATAAATCAAATGTATTTTTGGAAGTCTTACTTTCCCAAGATAACCGAATGGATTCAATTTTTTTTCACTTAGATATTCATTAATGCATTCAAAGATGTAGTGTTAGTGTATTCCATGCATTAAATTGAATATTGCTCATGAAATTTTAGTTTTAGTACAGGAATATACAAAGTTGTGTGTTGAGAAAGTCTCACTTACTAACTTTCATGTTTCTCTTTGCGATCTTAGAATAATTTCTATTTCTATCAATATATATTTCCCTAAAACTATCAATGGTTTTGTATAGTTTCCTAATACTATACGACTACACAATGTCACAATGATGACAATATCTAAGACTATAATGTTATAAAGTTCATGCTCACTGTCCATCATCATAAATGGCAAAAATGATGAAAATTAAAAAAACACAAATGAATTGATAAAAGAAATTATTATAACGAAATAAGATCACTTTCGTTTGTATACCCTACATAAAAAAAAAAAATTATGCTACATTTATGATATTTTTTATCATTTAAAAAATTTAGAAAGAATGAAGAAAAGAAAAACACTCACCATAATGTTACTATTCTAAGAAATAAGTTTAGGAAAAAAAACACAATTTGACTAGAAATAACATATTAAAGAAAAGGTTTTATTGATTTTGTAAACATGATTTTTTTTATTCATCAAGCTTAATAGAAAAACATATAGAATACAAATTAAACCTCAAAGATGTAAGTTTATATTCTATATAAAAATCTAACACTACAATAAATATAAAACACAAATAGGGGAGAGGACCGAGTAGTTGTGGGATGCGTCTATTTTGGCTCCAAAATGACAGTACGGATTGACTAACATGCGTGTTAGTCGCATGTTTTACACCATCGATTTTGCAATAAACAGTTGTGATTAACTAACACATCGCTAACATGCTATACGAATGGTCCGTTTTGGAGCCAAAATAGTCACGGCTGTAGTTGTGCACCCTAACTTCCCGCTTCTCAAAATCCTACGTGGAAATTTCAAATCACTCCCAAAATTTTACAGCAACTTACTTGGCAAGTCCCTTGCTTATAACTAAGGTTCACGACCACATCATCAAATATGATGCCACATCAGCATGGTTTTTGCCAAGGTGTCCAAACACAACCCCCCCCCCAAAAGAGAGACTAAAAGGTGTGCAAAAGGGCCCCAATATTTGTGCAACTGATGTGGCATCACATGATTGGTTGCTTTTTACAACAAATGGTATATTTCATTCAATTATTGGTACTCATCATAGCAATAAAAACTTTGAAGTAACAACTATTGGTGCAATATTGTACTAAAATTGGATATTAAAATCAACAAGTATAGGGGTATTAAATCAACAACTTCTATCACAAAAATTGAAATGTGCTCAACTACTGGATCATTTCCCCTATTCCCTCCAAGACCATCCAAAAAAAAAACCTTCCTATCGACTGCCAATGGCTACGTAGTGGACAAAATGCCTTGCCTCATGCCATGCCTTCCCTTCATCCCATACCATCGCACATCGCTCATCCCACATTGGTCCTGTTGCGCGAACGTACAGCCTCCGCTGGAACGCTTTCCAAGGTAGCTTGTCGTGAAGTGAATCAGACGGGATACTTAATGTCAACCACCTGACCTTATTCGTTCTTTTTCTCAACTAAAATAATTTATATTAATATATTTCTTTATAATTTTTTGTTTATTATATTTTTAATTATATTAATAAATTAATAAATTAATAATTAAATATATATTTAATTTATCAATAAATAGTTATATGTTTAATTTTTAATTTTTATTATTAACCTTTAATGTTTTAAGTTTTACTCGTTTAACTTCTTTTAAAATTTTACTTTTATTGTTTATGTTTTTATGTTTTATTTATTTTTCTTTTTAATGTTTAATTTTAATAATAAGTTATATATTTAATTTTTTTATTTTTATTTATTTTAATATAATTGTATTATAATATATAATTATGTGATTTTAACATATATGTAAATTTAAATAGTATTATTTTTTAACTTTTTAAAATACATTAGATAAATAATAGTGTAATTTTTTAATAATATATTAAATTTTTTAATAAGAAATTTAATTTAAAAATAAAAGTAAAAAAGTTGTAATTAAGTAAGGTTTAAAAAATATAAAAATATGTGTAACTTAGTTACTTAAATATTTTTAACTAACTTAGTTACTTTTATTTTTACTTTTAGTTAATTTTTTTATTTATTTTTTAACTTAAATATGTGTAACTAATCATTAATCTTAACTTACATATGTTAAAATCACTAAATTAGTTATATATTATAGATGTTAAAATTTTACATTACTTACACATATTTTTTATTTTATTTTTAAGTTATATTAATATTTTTTTTAATATATATGTTAAATTTGTATATTAGTTACACATATTTTTACTTAATTACACATATTTTTACTTTTATTTTTCAATGAAAAAATATAAAAAAATATGTGTAAGTTAATATTTTTATCTTAAATATTTTTAGCTAAGTAACTTAGTTACTTTTATTTTAACTTTTAGTAATTTTTTTTTATATTTTTTAGTTAAAAATATTTCAGTTAAAAATAAACTATTATTTACCTATTTATATGTATGTAAAAAATTAAAAAATAATATTATTAAAATTTTTATATAATACATATATCTTAAAATCATCAATTACATATTATATATATTATCATACGATTTTTATTAAAATAAATAGAAAAAAAAAACATATAACTTATTATTAAAAAATCTAAATATATAATCAACTATTAATTTATTATATTACTAATTGTAACTTTTAAATATATATATAATAAATTAAAAATATATTAAAATAAGTGGAAGCGGCAGGACAATACTAATTTTGGGGGTGGAGCTTTTGACGGGACAATTTGATTGGATGGTGGCGTCATGGCATGGGGGCATGGAGAAGGGAAGGCATGGCATGGGTCGGCCATTTTGTCCCTTGCGTAGCCATTGCCCTATCGGCTTACCGTTGCACACAAATATCGTGCAACTACTAGTTGTATTTGACTTGGTCTCCTATTAACTTTCAAACTTGTGTCTTTTTCCTACACACCCCTTTTCATGAATAGCATACATAGCCTATATTTTAACCTATTGAAAAACCTAAAAATATGTCTAATGTTCTATTCCCATATTGATTGGTAACAAGGGTAATACTAATAATGTAGCAAACAAGGTTAGGGTCTCAAAAACCTTTCAACTTCAGTCATGTTGGGTTTTAAAGGTATTGACTGAGTCAATAATGCAAGAGCTGAGCATTTTGCTCCTGTAATTTGATACATGTTGGGTGCAGCGAAATAGTGAGCATGACCAAATTTTTTATTTACATGTTTTAACTGTTTTGGTTTTTTTTCTTTTTTATTTTTTCGTATTGTGGTTGTGCAGCATGTTTCTATTGCTATGGTAATTTTTCCTTTAATTGTTGGCTAAGTAATGATTTTTGGTTGTGTAAACTAGAGTATGTACAAGCTCTCCTAGTACATGTTAAGCTTTTGTCAAAAAATAATTTATCATTGTGTTTTATGACATAATCTGTTGCAATTTTTAGGCTTGACTTCTATTATGTATATTGTAGTCTATATTGGTTTTGAATTGGTTTAAACTATATTTTGCTCTTTGATTAGGAGAGCATTTTATTAATGGACAAGTTGTTCCATATGGTCCAAAGTACCATAAAAAATGAGTGACGAATGCATGTTGTAATGAGAGAGACGATCCAGTGATAGACCACGCAACCCTGATCGATCAAGGAACTTTGAGAGATGAAGAGAAATGTGGTAGATTAATTACGAGTAGAATGTTAGCCCACGCCCACCACAAGGTAAGTGAACAATTTTGTCTTGCCATGAATCAGGACATATTTTGGTAGTCTCTAAAAGACCTGGCTTATATTTTTTGTTGATGTTATAGTAGGTAACTAGAGATAATATCTTCAAATTGGCACTTTGCCCATGGGTTCATGTCAGGCATTTTCAAAGGTCATGCCAATCATTTGGAATTGCATATTGTCAAGGAGGACATTGAAATAGTACATATCATGTTTTTTCCTACTTAGTTATTGGATGAGAGGATGTGTATTACCTTTTTTGTCAGATATAACCTGAAAGATACATGAAGGATAGGTGTAAGTTTAAATTGGTTGTGTTAGAGTAATTGGGTATTTACTTGATTAATTAAACTATATTTGTTTAATTCTTTAAGTTCCCTATTATCTTTTTACACTTAAGCTAATATTAGGTGCATAATAATTAATTCTTTTATTAATTATTATGTGCAAGCCTAGGGTTTTCCTTTTTAGGGTTTCTTGACCTATTAAAGGTTAATTTTATTTTCTTTGTATCATTATGTCATTACACATTTTGGTGAATATTGAGCTCTCCTCCTTTGAGCATATTTTCCTGTGTTTTGTTATTCAGATTGTTTTGCTTCATTGCTTCTCCTTGTGACAGATTGTTTTAGTTTGTAGAAGATCTTTAGGCTCCTATGGTGTTGTGTTTCTCAACTCTAACATGGTATCAGAGCATAGATCTGCAGCTATCTATTCCTGTTTTTGAGAATTTTTGCATTGGAAGTAGATCTCGAGTTTTAGGCAATTTTTTTGTGTGCTTAGGGTTAGGCCTTTTTTTAGCACTTCGGACCTAAATGGACCTCGCCATCATTCTCAGAAGGCCCAAAAACCCCTATAGTCATATAAAATTTATCTATTTTTGACTCCTGAGCATCTGGGGGTGAATTGTTTCTCCAAAACCAGGTCGTACGACTCTGGCACACAAATCAAGAAAAAATATTTTTCAAAAAAATATTTTGCCTTTTTATGACATGTAGGCCGAATTGTGATTTTTTTTAAAAAATCAACCAAAAAAAATCAAAAATCCCAAAAGGCAAAACAGAAAAAGAAGTGTTATAAATTTTTTGGAGATTGGGTTTCACGTAGGTACCGACGACCTAACAGTCCAGCTGTCGTACGACGATCGGACCTATCAGTCTGACCCCCCTCTCGGCCCCACCTATAGGCTCCTGCTAGCCCAGCCCCTACTGTCCCCAGCAACCAGCGGCCTACCCTTCGGCTCTCGCCGACACTCCGACCCCCACCGGCCCTGCCCTGTCGGCCCCTTGCTGGCCCTCCAATCACTGCCGCCGGCACAGTCCACCACCCTGCTGCCCGGTTTTTCTCCACTACTGCCCAGATTCTCTCCTCCATCGTTCAAAAATCTTCACCGCCGCCCAACCCGACCACCACCACCGCTGCCGTCCGACCACCTCCTCCTGGCTCCTCCACCGAACCACCACCCTCTAGCCTTTTTGAGGGGGGGTTCATTTTTTGGCCCTATCATGAGCATCCGGAGTCATTTTTTGGAAAACAAATAGGCATCAGAAAGCTGGTTCCGAGACGGACATCATGGAGTTGGATTTTTTTTCCTAAATCTTCTGTTTGACTGTATTTTTTCCCAGTCAAATTTGGGCCTCCTTTCTGCACTTCTGAGGCCGTATAGGCATTGGAAAGCTCTCAGCATGCTCTATTCAGATTTATGATCTTTTTTCTCAGAATTTTCATCAGGTATATGAGATATCAGTTTGAAGTTTTTTTTCTTATGCATTGCTTCCTTCTCATTAGTTTGTAGTAGGGTTTGGGTTTATCTATTGTGGGGGGGTGTTTTTTCTCGCTTTCTGTCATTTATATCAGAAATCAAGAACACCAAAACTCTCAAAACTCTCAAAACAAACAAACCCTTCTGTATCTTCTGTCTATTCTAAAAGATCACATATTAAAAAAAACCAACAAGCAAGTGCTGGTGCAGATTTTTTTGTTCTCATGGCAAATCCTTCAGTTGAGTTGTTGACTTCACACAGCTATCACACCTGGAAGCCCTGCATCACGAGGCTTCTCAGGGCATGGGGGTTGTGGTCTTGTTTGGATGAGGTCCAGCCTATATTGCAGGGTCCTTATGAGTTTCTTCAACACATGAACAAGATGGATGAGGCCATGGGTTTGCTCTCTTTGCATGTCTCCGACATTCTTCTGTTTCACCTTGATGAGTTTCTCACTCCTTAGGCTATGTGGTTGAAGTTTTATTCTCTCTTCGGGAGGGTTAATGAGATTCAGGCATTACAGATTGAGGCAGAGTTGGTTTCTTTGTCACTTGATTCCTTTCCCACCATTGAGGATTTTTTGAACAAGTTCAAGACTACAAGATCTGTTCTTCAGGGAAGTGGCAAGATCAAGATAGACATAGAGTGCATTCATTTGATTCTTTCGAAGCTTTGGGGTCACTTTCAGTTTTTTGCCTCTGCTTTCTACTCCACCATGGATGGCTTGAGTGCTTGTTTCAACATGCCTACCTTTTATGTCTTTTGTGAGCATTTGTCTCGTGATCAATCTCATCTTTCTCAACTGGATAAGCTCTCAAGCTCCAAGAACAAAGCATTGGTTTCTCAGTCCTCTAAGGAGAAGGAGAAACAAAAGCAAAAACCGAAGCCCAAGAAGAATTCTGCAGGCAGTGAGTCTTCCTCCAAGCCATCTCCTAAGTTTGATTCTAAACCTCCATTTCCTCCAAAACAAGGGAAATCTTCACAGTCTGGTGAGTCTTCCTCCAAGACTAAGAAGAAATCAGGAGACACTTGCAATTTTTGTGGCAAGGAAGGACATCCAGTTTCCAGGTGTTGGAAACATTTAGAGGCTTTAGAGGAAGCCATTGTAGCAGCATCACATCTCCTCACCTCAGGCATCTTCTCCTTCCATGGGGAAAGGTCATACTCTCACTACTCAAGCTTCGACCTATGGGTCCACATTGATACTAGATTCTGGTGCTTCTCACCATATGACACACACTCAGTAGTTGGTTACTTCTCGTGCCTCGTGTGGCATTTCACAGATTGCAGTGGGTGACTTAGTTCAGCTTTCAATCTTGGGTACAAGTTCTGTCTCTTTGGATGGGGGTACTTTGCAGGATTTTCTGGTTGTCTCTGACATCTCGATGAACCTCTTGTCCATTTATCAGATTTGCCACTCTGGCTCTGGTAAGACAGTTGAGTTCTCACCACATGATGTGGTTATTCGGGACCTCCATGACCCTGATTTGGTTGTGGCTACTGGGAGTGTTGATACTGCATCTCATCTCTACAGATTTGATGACTTTGAGCCCCCTTCAGGTACAAGTTCATCTCTTATAACACATGTAGATTCAGTGAGTCAGCTTTGGCATGAGCACTTGGGCCATGTCAATTACAGATATCTTCAACAGATGAGTACACAGGCACTTGTTCTTGGGCTCCCACAAATTTCCTACACTGATTGTGTTTGTCATGGTTGTGTGCTTGGCAAACATCACAGAGATCCCTTTTCAAAGGGATGAGCCTCTCGTGATTTGGCACCCTTGGAGTTGATTCATAGTGATCTCATGTCCTTTCCCACTCCTTCTTTTTCTGGGGCCAAGTATGTACTCACTTTTATTGATGACTTCTCTAGACGCACATGGGTGTACTTTCTTAAGTACAAGTCTGATGTCTTTGATTCCTTTCGAATCTTCAAGACATTTGTAGAGAAGCAGTCTGGTTGTTCTATTTGGCAGATATGTACAGATAATTAGGGGGAGTATGTGAATCAGGCTTTCAGATATTTTTGCACTGAGCATGGTTTGCAACATCAGTTTATTGTTCCCTACACCCCTCATCAGAATGGTGTCGTTGAGCGCAAGAACAAAACTTTACAGGAGATGGTGAATTGTATGATTTAGTCTAGGTCCATGGATTCATCTTTTTGGGTTGAGGCAGTCAATTGTGCCAACTATATTCAGAATTAGATGCCTCACAAGGCGATTCAACATATGACTCCTGAGGAGGATTGGTCTCATGACAAGCCTGATGTTTCTTTTTTTCGAGGTTTAGCAGTGAGGCATGGGCTTTTATTCCTGATGCTCAAAGGAAAGCCATGGAGCGGAAGAACCGACCCCTCATTTTTGTTGGCTACTGTGAGGATGTTAAGGCATATAGGTTGTTTGATCCTGATTCCAGAGAGGTCCTATTTCGACGGGATGTTCAGTTTGATGAGCGCCTTCCCATAGTGGATACCCCGACTCCAGTGTCTACTCCTCTACCTATTCCACCCACTGCACCCCTTCAGGATCTTTTTGAGGATGATTTTTATGATGATGTTGATGATCCACCATCCCCACCTCCACCTGCTCCACCTCAAATGCCCAAGTGGGCTCGCCTTACTATTGAGGTGGCATGTCCTATGGTCGGTGATCCTTTGGATACTCGTCACACCCGTTCTCATACCGTGGGGTCTAGTCTTTTGAGTCATGCTATTTTAGATGATCCTCAAAAGTTTTCAGAGGCTACCAAACACCCTGAGTGGGATCATGCTATGGAGGAGGAGTATTCTTCTTTGATGAGGAATCATACTTGGGATCTTTTTCCTCTTCCTAAGGGCAGAAAGATGGTTAGATGTCGATGGTTGTATCGCACTAAGTATGTTGCTGATGGTTCCATTGATAAGTACAAAGCACGTCTTGTTGCGAAGGTTTTCTCACAGGTTGAGGGTATTGATTACTCCGAGACTTTTGCCCCTGTCACTAAGATGAACTCTATTCGCTTTGTACTATCTCTTGCAGCTTCTTAGGGATGACCTATTTTTTAGATGGATGTGAAGAGTGCCTTCTTGCATGGGGATCTACAGGAGGAAATCTACGTGGAGCAGCCTCAGGGATTTGTGCAGGACAGTTCTTTGGTTTGCAGACTTTGACATTCATTGTATGGTCTCAAATAGGCCCCTCGGTCTTGGTATGAGAAGATGGATTCTTTCTTGCTCTCCACTGGGTTCACCCACAGTCATTTTGATCACATAGTGTACATTCAACTTCTTGAGGGTGAGATCTTGATTCTTGTGCTATATGTTGATGATCTCCTCATCACCGGTAGCTCATCCTCTATGATTCAACATACTCAGCGAGCCTTGATGGATCAGTTTGCGATGGCAGATCTTGGTCTTCTGCACTATTTCCTTGTTCTTCAAGTGATTCAATCTTCTGATGGGATCTACATTTACCAGCAGAAGTATGCTCTTGACATGTTTCGACGCTTCGGCATGCTTTATTGCAAGCCTGCTCCCACTCCATTTCAGTCAAGGGTTGTTTTGATCACCACTTGCCCCACTCCTTCAGTAGATTCTACACTTTACAGGCAGTTGGTTGGTAGTTTGTTGTACCTGACTCACACCCGTCCTGATATTTCCTTTACAGTTGGCCTTGTCTCTCGATTCTCCCATGATCCTCATGAGAGTCATTGGCAAGCTGCCAAACATATTTTGAGGTACATTCGGGGCACTAGTACTCATGGCATTCACTACACATCAGGGGAACCTCACATTGTTGGCTACATTGACTCAGATTGGGCTTCTGATGTCACTGATAGGAGGTCTACTTCTGGCTTTGTTTTCTGTCTTGGCTCTGGTCCTATCACATGGTCTTGCAAGAAGCAGACTACTCATGCATTATCATCTACAAAGGCTGAGTACTGCACTGATGTGCTCGCCAGTTAGGAGATCTTATGGCTACGACAGTTGATGATTGAGTTTGGTTTTCCTCTTGCTTGTCCCACTGTTCTTTGGTGTGACAATCAAAGTGCTATTCATATTTCCCGCAACCCGGTAGAGCATCAGCGGACGAAGCACATTGAGCTTCACATGCATTTCATCCGCCAGTTGACTCAAGATGGTGTTCTCATTCTAGAGTACATTCCCACTACTGAGCAGGTTGCAGACATCTTCACAAAACCTTTTGCATCACTGCACTATCTTCAATTGCGCTCTATGCTTGGGGTGAAGGAAGTTGTCCTTGGGGGGACTTTATGAGGCCTTCCTTCCTTCTTTTTCTTTCAGCATGTTCTTTTATCTCTTTTTGGAGAGGAGTTTTTTCCCACTAGGTTTTCTCCTTTTCTCCATTTCATAGATATTTCATTGTATTTGGGTACCTGATCAGACCTTGTTGCCGGGACCCATCTTTCCTGCTTTCAGTAGTTGTTCTAGGTTTTAGCTTCTCCCTAAGTCTAGCTTAAGGGGGGGTGTTAGAGTAATTGGATATTTACTTGATTAATTAAACTGTATTTGTTTAATTCTTTAAGTTCCCTATTATCTTTTTACACTTAAGCTAACATTAGGTGCATAATAATTAATTCTTCTATTAATTATTATGTGCAAGCCTAGGGTTTTCCTTTTTAGGGTTTCTTGACCTATTAAAGGTTAATTTTCTTTTCTTTGTATCATTATGTCATTACACATTTTAGTGAATATTGAGCTCTCCTCTTTTGAGCATATTTTCCTGTGTTTTGTTATTCAGATTGTTTTGCTTCATTGCTTCTCCTTGTGACAAATTGTTTTAGCTTGCAGAAGATCTTTAGGCTCCTGTGGTGTTGTATTTCTCAACTCCAACAGGTTGGTCATTAGTATTTATTTTGCATTAAATATCTGTAAAATAAGCTTGTGACATTAGTTTTTTCCAATCCAATGGTTACAACCACATGAAAAAATTATAGCTTTATAATGTACTCCAATAAATCAAATGTATTTTTGGAAGTCTTCCTTTCCCAAGATAACTGAATGGCTTCAATTTTTTTTCACTTAGATATTCATGAATGCATTCAAAGATGTAATGTTAGTGTATTCCATGCATTAAATTGAAATATTGCTCATGAAATTTTAGTTTTAGTACACAAATATACAAAGTTGTGTGTTGAGAAAGTCTCACTTACTAACTTTCACATTTCTCTTTGCGATCTTAGAATAATTTCTATTTCTATCAATATATTTCCCTAAAACTATCAATGGTTTTGTATAGTTTCCTAATACTATACGACTAAACAATGTCACAATAATGACAATGTCTAAGACTATAATGTTATAAAGTTCATGCTCATCGTTCATCATCATAAATGACAAAAATGATGAAAATAAAAAAACACAAATGAATTGATAAAAAAAATTATTATAATGAAATAAGACCACTTCTATTTGTATACCCTACTTAAAAAAAAATTATGCTACATTTATGATATTTTTATCATTTTAAAAATTTAAAAAGAATTAAGAAAAGAAAAACACTCACCATAATGTTACTATTCTAAGAAACAAGTTTAGGAAAAAAAAAAAAATTTGACTAGAAATAACATATTAAAGAAAAGGTTTTATTGATTTTGTAAACATGATTTTTTTTATTCATCAAGCTCAATAGAAAAACATATAGAATGCAAATTAAACCTCAAAGAAGTAAGTTTATATTCTATATAAAAATCTAACACTACAATAAATATAAAACACAAATAGGGGAGAGGAGCCAGTAGTTGTGCACCCTAACTTCGCGCTTCTCAAAATCCTACATGGAAATTTCAAATCACTCCCAAAATTTTACAGTAGCTTGGCAAGTCCCCTGCTTATAACTAAGGTTTCACGGCCACATCATCAAATATGATGCCACATCATCATCGTTTTTGCCAAGGTGTCCAAAACAGCTCCCCAAAAAAGAGAGACCAATAGGTGTGCAAAAGGGCCCCAATATTTGTGCAACTGGTGTGACATCACATGATTGGTTTCTTTTTACAACAAATGATATATTCCATTCAATTATTGGTACTCATCATAGCAATAACAATTTTAAAGACAATTATTGATGCAATGTTGTACCAAAATTGGACATTAAATCAACAAGTATAGGGATATTAAATCAACAACTTCTATCACAAGAATTGGAACGCGCTCAACTACTAGGTCATTTCTCCTATTCCCTCCAAGACCATCCAAAAAAAAACCTTCCTATCAGCTTACCATTGCACGCAAATATTGTGCAACTGCTTGTTGTATTTGACTTGGTCTCCTATTAACTTTCCGACTTGTGTCTTTTTCCTATTTGACTTGGTCTCCTATTAACTTTCCGACTTGTGTCTTTTTCCTACTTAGCCCTTTTCATGGATAGCATACATATATTTTAACCTATTGAAAAACCTAAAAATATGTCTCTAATGTTCTATTCCCAAACAAATAAAATTAATAACTCTGACTAGTCACTATGACTGTTTGAACTCTAATTTGTACACAAATAAATGATGTGAATGGATTTCCAGATGTTGGTACATGATTTGGAACTTGTGCAGTCGGTGTGCGCTTCTAGAAAGTGAATATTAATTGCGCAATGACTCAACACCCATTCCACAAATCGAAAGACTTGGAAGACGACTCGACGACTTTAGTGGAATGACTTGAGTGACGACAAAATGAGTGCAACGACTAGACTGTTTTAAGCGACGACATTGAATGAGTATAGAGCCTTTTGCGGATGATTCACGTGTTGTCACTTCTTTCACGGTGCCTAACATGACAGAATGGTAAAAGCTCGTGCGCACTAAGTCCGACGCAGCCGCATTCAAATATTTCCATTTCACACTACTTTCGAAATTTTACCGCACGCGCTAGGTACTTTGTTCTTATCGGTGACTACGAAATATATCTGAAGTATTAATAAATTTATAATAATAAAATATATATTAAAGATATTTAATATATTTCTTGGGTAATTTTATATTGCTTGAAGATTTGTGTCGTTGAATATTAAGTGATTCTTTTATTTAAGCTTTTTTCAGTTTATTGCACAAATAATGAAATAAAATAATCATAAAAATGATCCGTTGCTGAAGTAAATTAATGAATTAAAGTATCTTCTTCAACATAATCATATTATCACCTACATTGTTGTTGTTCCCAAGTCTCGGGACCCTAAATGCATGATGGATTTTCTGTCTATAAGTCTCTCTAATACTATTTATAAGATCATTTCTAAGGTCTTAGTGAATAGAATCAAACCTCTTCTTCCCAAGTTTATCAGCCCTTCTAAAAAAGGCTTCGTCCTAGGTTGTCAAATCTTGGATGTGGCCATTGCCACTCATGAAATTATTCATTCCATGGACAAGAGCATATCCTTGGGTATGGCTTTTAAACTGGACATCTCAAAAGCTTATGAAAAAGTCAATTGGTGTTTCTTGTTTAAAACTCTCTCAAAACTTGGCTTTAATCCCAAACTTGTTGATATGATCCGAGAGTGTGTCTACGGTTCAGTTCTCTATCTTGGTCAATGGGGTTCCTAGGGGTTGCTTCAAAGTTGAAAAAGGTATCAGGCAAGGGGACCCCCTATCCCCCTATCTTTTTATTATGATTGCAGAGGTTTTGGGCATAAATTTTTTGAATCTGGTGGTCAATGGGAGAATACAGGGAATCAAAGTTGCTTCTACTATCCCCCCTTCTGTGATCCAACAATTTGTGGATGACACCTTCCTGTTTGGTAAATCCTTTGTGATAGAAGCTAAACACTGGAAGAACCTTCTTACTGAATATGCCTCTGCTTTAGGTCAATGTATTAACTATAATAAAAGCAATCTTTACTTTTTCAACACCCCTATTGACTTGCAGACTAAAATTCTTAATATTCTTGGGTGTCATTCTACCAATTTACCTGGGACCTACCTAGGTCTCCCTCTTATTGTTAAAGAGGCGACTTCGGCTTTCTAGAATACTATCATTGAAAGAATACAAAAGAAACTCACGGGCTGGAAGGGTAAATTCCTCAGTAGTGCGGGGAAGCTCTAGCTTCTTGATGCCTCCCTCTAGGGTATCCCTGTTTATTTCTTTTCCCTATTAAAAATCTCGAGCTCTATGGGGGAGAATCTTGAGAAGATTCAAAGAATCTTCCTCTAGACTGGTATGGAAGAAAAGAAACTCCTCTCATTGGTTAATTGGGGTACTATTTGTTTGCCTAAGACTATGGACGGTCTAGGTATTACAAAGATAAATACCTTGAGCAAGGCCTTAATTGCCAAAGTGGTTTGGAACTTGGCTAAAGGGGAGGCAGATTGGTGTAACATTATCAAGGCTAAGTACTTGGAAAGGGAACAATTCTATTCCAACTTGAATTCCATTAGCCTACCTCCTGGGTCTAAATTATGGAACGACATACTCAAGCTTAGACCTATTATCAGAGAGGGACTGAAGTGGCATCTTGAAAATGAAATAAAGATCAGATTTTGGGAGGATACATAGATGGAAGATAAACCTTTGGTTGAAACACACGTCTCCCAATTAATGTACATTCTAAAGGACCAATTTGGTGATTATATTGTTGACTACATTGTGCCGAGAAGAGGAAAGTCGAAAAACATCTCTCTGATCTTCATTGATTGGCCTGACCTCTTGCCTAAAGCTCTGGACCTTCAAGCCCTCATGCACACAATGCAAATACCTATCTCTTTCCATGAGGATAAACTCATCTAGAAGGGAACTCAGTGTGGGGATCTCTCGGTCAGGTCTTCTTACATACAACTTTTGAGATTCAATGGGGATACAGAATACTCGAAAAAGATTTGGAACCTGCAAATTATACCAAAGATTAATTTTTTTTGGTGAACTCTCATGCATGGAAAAGCATTGACTCGAGATAACTTAAGGAGAAGGGGCTTCCAATTACCTAACAGGTGTATCCTCTGTAAATTTGAGGAGGAATCGATCAACCATCTTTTTATCCACTGCCCTTTCGTTAGACACTTGTGGACCATTATCCTTGAAAAATGTGGCCTCCAATGGGTTTTCCATGGTGACATACACTAGTTTGTGGATGGATGGTCATCACCTTCTCACCACCCCCTGGTTATATAGTTGTGAAAGCAGATCCGTCCTCATATATGTTGGAGTGTTTGGAAAGAAAGAAATAACAGAATCTTCAAAGATGTTGAAATCTCCCTAGACAATGTTTTTAATAGTTGCTTCAAGATGATCATGGACAATATCTCGATGACTAGATGGAAAACCCCCTCCAATGCCCCTAACTTGCCTGACTGGAGGGTTGCTGAACATTGGAAACTCCCCCCAGAGTTTAGGTTGTTCAACAACACTAAAAAGATCAACAAAAAATGACCAAATGGAAATCCCCAAGTCCCTCATGGCACAAATTGAACTTTGATGGGGTAGCCCACAATAATTGGCAATCTGAAGGTGGTGCTATAAGAGATCATCAAGGTGATCTTATCGTCGCCTACATTGGAAGCTTGAGGAACCATTCTATCAACCAAGCTAAGGGAATGGTCCTTTTATGGGGAATGAAGTTCGCCATTGCTATAGGTATTAGACAACTTGAAATTGAAGGTGATTCAAAAATAATTGTGGAGGTTGTTAGTGGAAGGAGTGCGGTGGGTTGGAAAGTGGAAGCGCTATTGATGGATATCAGAATTCTCTTAGCTAACCTTGACAGTTTCACTATCTGCCATATTTACAAAGAAGGGAATGCGGCTGCTAACTCCATGGTTGCTTACGACATGCTGCAAGAAGGCTTATGGTGTTGGAGGAATGCTGATCCACTGCCAATGGCCACCAAGGAGATCCTTGAGAGAGAAATATTAAGTGTTAATAATGTTTTTTCCCCCTCTGCTTTACCTCTTAACCATTTCTAATCTGATGATGATTATAAATTTTTAAATTTTGAATTTGAAGTCGGAGCCAACCAATTACGGGATGGATATGCCATGTGGCAGCATATGGCCTAGTCATTATTCCCAAAATAAATCAAGGGGGTTGGATAATGATTTCATTTTCTTGCAGAGTATCAATATCGGGAAAGGTAGTATATTTTTAACCATCTAGACGAATGATATTGGTGGTGATGAAGGAAACGACTTATCTCGCCTAATCAACACTAGAAAAATTGATGGTTCACACAAGTGGAATAGATCTCAGGCTTGGGATATTCATTTAAACACGACTTGCAATAATGATGATGATTGTTGTACTACCTTATTTCATAATTTGTTGGGTATGTTTCTAGACTCTTCTTTGGCTCTTGAGTGGCTCTGCATTTCCATTTACCTGCTTCTCATTACTACCATTAAGTTGGAGGAAGTGGATATGGCGGGTGACAGACTAAGAATTGAACCAGATAAGACAGATGATTTCAAAGCCAAACTGACGGTTTGGTTTGTGTGCACGGAAGGAGGGATAGATAAATTCATGGAGAATATGAAAGGTAATGATGAGAGACTATCTAAACAGTTTGTGGCTTCCTAGGTGGATAGAAGGGTCACTATGGGTGGCATTTCGTTTGAACTGAATGAGGAAGTTATAGCTTAGGCGACAGGCCTTTCCATGGAGGGATGAAAATGGAAAAAGTAGAGTCGTATCTCGGACACCACTAGTCTGAATCAATTCTTTCATGATGGTGAGAACCATGTGAAGCGAGCTAGTGGGTTCAATCGTGAGGAGCTTCCACCGCCATGGGACGAGGTGTGCTACATCATTATGAAATATTTTACCCTCGAAGGGTGATATGGGGTTTTCTACTACTACCATCTCCCTTTTCTCAACCATCTTAGGAATAGGGATCTTATTTCTATTCTATTTTTTCTATTGCATTCTATGGTTGCTAATGTGAAAGATGTTGCTAAAGCAAAGAAGAAAAATAACGATTATACTATTCTCCATCAAGGTCTTATCCTTCGCCTATATAGTTTCCACTTGGCTCTGTGCCCTCCCCGCATGATTTTTGTTCAAAATATGCTTGAAAGTCAGTCCCTACCCATGGCCACTGCTAATCCTAAAAAAAACCTACTCTTTTGCTTGAACTTGGCTCCCCTAGCAAGAAAAGCAAAAAATGTGCCTGCCACTTGGAAGACTATAAACCCTTTGAACCCAAGAAGGTGAAGATTAACAAATTGACTCTGATGTGGAGATCACTGATGAAGCTAACACCCCCCGTCGCTCTGTGAGACTAACATCCAAACACCTTAAAAAATGATAAACCCTTAAAGGACCCCTCCTCATCCCATGACATGGGTGATTCTGAGAATGCGGGAGATGATACCAACCCCTTTGACAAAGTGACCTCGTCCCACTCCACCTCGGCCCCTCATCCTACAAATTCTACCCATATCTCTGAAAGGCCTAACAACTATGTGAACCTGACTGTTGACCCCAATTCCTGAGCCAATTCTCCTTCCCCTACCCTTAGGATCGAGAATATGGTTATGGTGGAGGAAGTAGATGACAAGCTGATGGAATTGGAAAAAAAAGTGGATGCCATGAATGAGAAAATGCCAGAAATTGTCAACAGAGTGGAATTCACTGAAAAAAGGCTCCATGAGGTCACCAGGTTCGCACTAAAAGTCATGCACAACTATGAGACCACCCTTTGTCTTTTGCAGTGTAATGTCCGCCAAAATGCCCTAAAGAAATACACTAACTAACATGCAAAAATAGAGATAACAATTTTTTTAACATCATATAAACTAATGCAACATATATAAACTACTCATATGCATTTAACAATCTTTAACACTCAACATACAATTACACATCATAGACATAACATACAAACCACAATACGCAAACGGAAATAGAATACAATAATCATCTACCTTCCCTAGGGTATCTCAATGCCATAACTTAAACTAACCACTTATCCATTTCTAAACATGATAACATATTTATTTTCATAATCCAAATGCAATCTAACTTACTATCGTTAATTCCTTGCACAATACCATACACAAATTCATTACTTTATCCTAGCATGATTTATGTTTACTCTAATCTTCCCATTAAGTTCATTTTAAAGCACCAATACCAAATGTTCCTAAACCCAACCAATCATTTCCTTAAGCATAACATACTCATATCAATACCAATTACCACACCATTTAACAATAGCAATGTGAACTAATTACATCATCTAAATACAAGTACACATCCATATTTCAATGTCAATATTTTCAATTAATGAATCATTCTCTAGATATACATAATGCATCATTTTCCCTAATATCATCTACTAGATACATCAGTACAATGTCTTCACAACAATGAGAAAATCTCTCAAATACAATCACATATACATGTCTAATGAATCATGATCAATAGGTTGCTTCAAATATCCATCCACGAACTGAAGAGATAAGAGATCCACATCCACACAAGCATCCAAGAGAAGCATTCACTGAAGAACATCCTAATGGAAGAAAGGTACCAACCACCCAACCATGTTTAACCAAAGGAACCACCCAACCATGCTAGGAGATGACACAAGATCCCACACACACTCTAGATCTACATTGACACCTATCAACCAAAGAGGAAACAACTCTAACATGACCAAGGAGAAACATACCAAACAACCAAGAGAACCTCCAAAGGCAACTCAACAACAAGACATAAGGAACTAAGATCAACATGTAGGGAAAGAGTCTCCTCACATGCTACCACAAAGGATACACATGCGAAACCATTTCAACCTTTGAGGAAATCAAGGGAGTTTGGTTTACCCAGTTACCAGATCTTCTACCTCACTCTGGTATCCGATCCATGAGATAGGAACCACAAAACATATTTATTATATTTCTTAAATGAGTTGCTACTACCTAAGATTAATTAAAGGATTTAACCTCCAATGAGCTATCCAAACAATCTAGACCTCGACTATCTTACTCAAGAATCCTAGCAATCTATTTCTCGTGACCTCAACATACTCATGGAAGCCCACTCCCCCTACTCAAACAATAAAGCTCACAAACCAAAATCCGGCTACCCAAGATAGAACATCATAAATACACATGACACATATACTATTTGAAAAGTACAAATTTTGATATTGGTGGTCGAGAGGTTAGAAACCCTGACCTCCCTGTTCCACACTTTCCTCTCTACCATTACAGGTATGGATTTTATTCCGAAATTATTTTCCCATTTTCTAAAGTTAAATCACAGTTTAAGTTTTATGTAAGGAAATATTTTATAAGCCAACTATAGAAAAGTATTAATAAATTATTTTTCCCAAATTCCCAAGAATACATGGAGAAGAAAATATTTTCCAAATTAAAAATGCGGAAGTAAGAACCTCCAACCTGGTAATACGCAGAAACAAGAATTTGATGAAAAAAATCCACAAGCTAAGCAATCCAAATTCCTTCAAAGATCCAAAATCCAACTGCAGCAACATGCATTCGAAAAACCCACCTTGCGATAGAAAACTCGAGAAAATGCTAACTTGACATCATACTTAGGAAGCCAAATAAATAGAAAATTAAACTAAAACTATAGAAAATCCTGACCAATTGAAATATTATAAAATAATATATTTTTTACCTACCCATCTCAAAACCAAGGTAAGAATAGTAAAATATTATTTACTTTACTTACCCAAAAATATAACCAATAAAATAATAGGGTAGGTAGAAAGAATCTACCAAGCAATCCAAGAGAGTAAAAAGAGAATAATGGTAATAACTCATAAAATCATGGGCACAAATAATTATAAAATCCCAATAATAAATAAATAAGTCAAGGCTATATTAACTTAAAGCCATAATAATAAATCAAAGGCTATTTATATAAATAAATATTCTAATGAATAATAAAGCCTTTCCTTACCAAATGATGATATTAATATTAATTTATCAACACTTATTATTTAATATTATACCAACTATCTATTTAATTAATTATTATAAACTATATTAATCTTTTATTTTAATTTAACATTATTATTATTATTATTTTTTATTAGTAAGAGGCCGAAGCCAAGAATTTTATTAACCATAATTTAAAGCTTACATTACTCCACTCGAGCGGGCATCGGTAGGAAAGAGTGGAGGCGAGAAAACCTTCGGCCTTGCCCGAGACCATAGTCCAGAAAGTTCCTTTAGTTATTACATATATGAACAAATTTAGAACAATACAGTAGCACCTCAGGCTAAGGGTGAACATCTGGGAAGATATATTCTTTCCCTTACAAGCCCTAATTACCATGAACAAATATCATTGTTTTCCTTGTGCTCGAAGAATGACCATTGGTTGCATGTAATTGATAGCCTATTTAGCACAACTGTCATCCTTTCACTTGGTAAAGATGGCTTCGCTCCTTCTGCAAGGTTAGTTTCAAAACACTTGCCAAGCTTGTTAGCAACATTTAATTTTCTATTTCAGATAATGAAAATTTGACTTCCATACAAGGATTCTTCTACAGTAATTGGAACTGTCAATCCAACACCTTATCATAGAAGTGAAAACAGAAAATGATTTACCAAAAAAGTTAGGCCTTGATGAGCTTAAAAAGGGACTAATCAAAAGCACTATTTTACATCGATAGAAGGTATGTCAAAGAAGCCACCATAGGTTCCATCGATGAAGGAATTTCAACGATGCCAATGAAGAAGCTATATAATGAGGAGCCTTTATTGATAAACTAAAAGATCGATAAGACAGTTGTGAATTCCTATCGAAAACAGGGTTTCGATGAACCGATGAAGGATTTCATCGGCACGACCATGAACACATGAGGAAATCTTTCGATGAATATAAGGAGATCGATGAGACCTCAAAGCTTATCGACGATAATGATGGTTTCATCAAAAAAGGGTAACATCGAAGAAACCTATCAATGTTTCATCGATAAGATGATATATCAGGGAGACTTAGGCCTCGGTGAACTTCAAAAGGGACTTATCGAAAGAGCTATTTTCATCAATAGAGGAAATGTCGATGAAACTAGAGGAGGTTTCATCGATGAAGCAAGGGTTTCGATGAGCGGATGAAGGATTTCATCGACACAAACATGAACATGAGGAAAGATTTTGATGAATATAAGGAGATCGATTAGGCCTCAAAGCTTATCGACGATAATGATGGTTTCATCAAAAAAGGGTAACATCGAAGAAACATATCAATGTTTCATCGATAAGATGATATATCGGGAAGACTTAGGCCTTGCTGAACTTCAAAAGGGGCTTATCGAAAGAGATATTTTCATCGATGGAGAATAAGTCGATGAAACTAAAGGAGGTTTCATCAATGAAGCATGGTTGTCAAAGAAACTAAGGTATTGGTGGGACATGAAAAGAATTCACCAAAGGAGATAGATCTACCGAAACAATGAGATTGAAGAAACTGGGGAGAGTTTCATCGATAGGATTTTTTGAGAGAAGAATGGTGTTGAAGAGATACTAAAGTTATTGACCGACAAGGCTCGTTCCATCAAAAGTCACAAGGTTGATAAAACATAAGAGATTTTCATTGAGAACATGCCATCGGTTAAAACAAAAAGTCGAAGGAAAATATTATTCTATCACCAACATAAGGAATTTCATCGATGCCACTGCATAAGATGGATGATGAGTAACCGTTATCAATAAGCTTAAAGATCGATGAGACAGTTGGGATTCCTATCGAAAAATAGGGTTTCGATGAACCGAAGGAGGGTTACATCGCCACAGAGATGAAAGGCCAAGCTTTCGATAAAAATAAGGCAATCGGTGAAACCCCAAAGCTCATATACGATAATGCTGGTTTCATTGAAACAAAGGTAACATCAATGAAACAAGGTGTGGTAGACGGTGATAGTTTCATCGACAAACAGAAGGTTGATAAAACATAAGATATTTTCATCGATACCATGCCATCGATAAAACCAAAAGGTCGAAGGAAGATATACTCCATTCACCGACATAAGGATTTCATCGATGCCAAAGCAAAAGCATCGATGGAGCATTACATCAACGATCACAAAAGGTGAAGATATCAGTGAAAAGAGGAGATCGATGAAACCACAGGGCTCATTTGACGATAACGATGGTTTCAATGAAACAGGGTATGACATTTCGAAGGGAGATAAAGTGATGCCCTCAAAGAGTATGAAACTAAGAATTTATGAACATGAGAGAAGGCATAAATACCTTTAGATAAATGAAGAGATGGATAAGTCCCAGATAATCCATGAAGGATCTTGGGTTGCAAGAATGTGGGGTAAAGCCTGAATATATATATATATATATATATATATATATATAAGAATATATATGCCAATTATAGACTGTAGTATGAGGATGGATGACTGAATCAAGGTGAGGGTTTTGTAATGAGAGAACCCAGATAAGTATATACCAAAATATTAGACAAGGGGCCTTTCCTTAGGCTGAAGGATGGATGACTAAATGGATGTGAAGGAGAGGACTAAAAATATATGATTGAATTTAAGTTTTACTGATTATATCTAACAATGGGTTGAGCCTAACTACCCGAGTTAAAGTCTGGGAGACCAGATATATGGGCATATTGAAACTGAATGTATGTCTGAGTATCTATTCAAAAATACAGGGGTAGGAAGAGGGGAAAATAATGGGGATAAAACAGAGAAACAATAGGGGATGAAAGGAAAAACATGCTAATGATAACTTAGGACACAAAAACCAAAGAGGAAAATACCTTAAGGTGGCACAGACAGGAAATTGGTGCCATTGGCTCCCAAGTTGGCCAACTCATTTGCTCTTTTATTACCCTCCCTATAAATATGATTGACTGTACACCTATCAAAATCTTTGCATAAGTCAAGAGATTTTGATAGCAAAGTATTTAGTCACCAATTAGGAATACTGCCTTTCCTAAGAGCATTGACAATTATAGCCGAGTCTCCTTCAATTTCCAAGTTCTTAACTCCTAGTTTCCTACATAAATGCAGACCCTCCACCAGGGCCTTAAGTTCAGCCCAAATGTTGGTGTTGATGCCTACCGGAGAGGCAAAGGTTGCAAGTTCCTTGGCTTCCCAATTTTGGACAACACAGCTTATCCCTACTTGCCCTAGATTGCCACGAGAAGCCCCATCAAAGTTAAGCTTCATCCACCCTTCACCTGGGGGCTGCCATTTGCATGCAGCTCTTGAACAAAGACTTGCAATAGGTCCCTCTCCTACAAAGGAAGGAAAGGATAAGCCATCCCAATGATTTTTCATCTTTTCATCCCAATAAGTGATAGAAGCATTCTTCAATGTGCCTGATGACAGTCGGTTGTTCATGAGCTCAGTGATAGCTGACTCTATCCTGTTAATGATTCTAGGAACCTCTAGTTTTTCATTTTTAAAGAGATGTCTATTTCTCTCCTTCCATAGTTCCCATATAATGGAATAAGGAAGAGTTTTCCAAAGACCTTCAAAGAGAAAGCCACGCCTGAGGAAAGGCCATGCCTTGATAATTCCAAAGATGGTGTGGGGGAAGGCTATAGACCAATCAAGTTTGTTGGTGAACCAGATCCAACATTTGTGAGCAAAGGGGTAGTTAAGGAGGATATGATTGGTGTCTTCCTTGTCTGCCTCACAAAGAGGACATCTACTAGGGCCCTCATACCCCATTCTTCTAAATTTGTCCACAGTTAGGAGCTTGTTCTAAACTGCAAGCCAGGAGAAGATACCTACCTTAGGCAGACAATACTTATCCTAGCAAAGTTTCAAAGGAAGCTCAGTCATAGGTCTTAAAAATGATTTGGAAATAAGAGAGTACCCATCCTTGGAGTTGTATTCTCCTCTGAGGGAGCCATCCTGGATGAGCTTGTCCTCATTTTAACCTAAGGCTATGTTCCTTGATTTGAGAATTGCCATAAGTTTTTGTTTATCCTTTACCGGGATATCCTCATCCTCCTTCTCAATGCATTGCCAGCCCGCCCCATCTTTTGAAGGGGAGATATAGTTGTTTAACAGGGAACCTCTATGAGATTCAAGAAGGATACGAGTGGCACCAAAGTCATGGATATTATCAATAGCCTTATATATCCTCTCCATGAATCTAACCAGAAAAGGGCTTTATCCCTGGACCCCAGGTTCCAAGTAAATCTGTATGAGATAATCTTCTTACAGTCTAGCATAAAATTCCATAGGTAGGACCCTCTAGGAGGGTTGGTTTCTCTAAAGATTTGGATAGGATTCCCTCCATTAAGGTATTTGTGGTGCAGCAAGCAAGCCCATTTAAGGTGGGGGGTTCTAAACATCCTCCAAACCAACTTGGCCCCCAAGGCTTTGCCCTGATCACGAAGGTTTTTAATGCTAATTACTCCTTCCTCTTTAGGTTTGCATATCTTGTCCCAGGATATTAGTGATATTTTACGATTATCATTAGCACCTTGCTAGAAGAAAGTCCTAACATGCTTGTTAAGCTCTGTAAGTTTAGAAGAAGATAAATGTTGACAAGAGAGCTGGTAAATGGGCATAGTTGACAAGACCAATCTAACCAAGGTTCCTCTACTTGCCGATGAGAGCCATTTTTCTTTCCAAGTGTTAATCCTAGACTTAGTTTTATCCACCAAGTTGTCCCACAATTTTGAGGGTCTTCGACCCTTGTCAAGGGGAATGCCTAGGTATTTGCAAGGAAGAGTTCCTTCACTAATCTCCAGGACATTTCTGATCACATTCCCTTAGGAGGGGTCTATGTTGAACATAAAAATAACAGACTTGGCTAGATTCACCTCTTGACCTGAGGCTAGCATATAGGAATTAAGGATGCCTTTGAAGGTGCTCGCTTCTCTTACACTTCCCTGCCCAAAAAGCATCGTGTTGTTGACAAATTGTTGGTGGGTAAAGGGGGGGAGGCCACTGGTGATGGGGATTCCTTGGATCCCACCTTCCTCTTTTTCCTTAGAGATGGATCTACCTAGGGCTTCAGCCATGATGATGAAGCGGAAGGGGGACATAGGATCTCCTTGCCTAAGCCCTCTTGAGCTGCTGAAGAAGCCTTCCGGGGAACCATTAACCAAGATTGAGAATTTGGGGGCGGATATACATTCAAAGATTAGGTTGATCTAGGATTTGGAGAATCCAAAGGCCTCCAAGCATTTGCATAGAAATTGCCAATCAATTTTTTCGTAAGCTTCCCTTATGTCTAATTTAACTAGCATACTAGGAGCCCTGTTGAGCTTTACCGAGTGAATGGCCTCTTGGGATATAATAACCCCATCATAGATTGATCTATCTTCTACAAAGCTGGTTTGTTCTTCGCTAATGATAATGGGGAGAATATTCTGGAGTCTAGCTGCAAGGGTTTTGGTTAAGAGTTTGTACAGAGTGTTGCAGAGGGCTATTGGTCTGAAGTCATTAAAGCTTTCAGGATTAGCTTTTTTGGGGATGAGAACTAAGAAGGTGTTGTTGATTTCTTTGAGAATCTTACCAGAGTTCCTGATACCTTCTAAGGCGTCTGTAATCTCTGTCCCCATAAAACCCCAACATTTTTGGAAAAAGCTTGTGGGGAAGCCATCCGGGCCTGGGAACTTGTCGAGATTCATCTTCATAAGGACGGATTTAACCTCCTCCTCAAAGAATTTCTTTGACAAAATTTTGTTGTGGTTATCATTAATGAGTTTTGGAAGATTTTTGGTTATATCAAGTTGGCCTCTAAGGTTGGAGCCTTCAATATTATTTAAGATTTTATCAAAAAACCTTGTTGCCTCAGAGGCAACATCATCTGGTTCAGACAAGATGGAACCCTGGCAATTCTTAATTTTAGAAATTCGATTGACCCATCGCCTTTGCTTAGTACTGTTGTGGAAAAAATTAGTATTTCAGTCTCCATCACTCAACCAAGTCTCCCTCAATTTTTGTTTCCAAAAGATCTCTTCATTTGAGAGTGTCTTTTCATACTCAAAGAGTAGAGCCTTTTCTTGAGGAAGAGATGTTCATCCATCCCCCTCTCAAGAACCTCAATGTTAACATTCTTAAGATCATTTTTTATTAGGAGTTTTTTATCAAAAATATTTCCAAAATTAGTCCTGTTCCATTCTAAGAGCTTCCTTTTGATAAGCTTTAACTTGCTTGTGATAATAAACATCTTCGAACCAGAGAAAACAAAGCTTCTCCACCAGTTCTCTATTAAGTTTTAAAAGTTATCATCTCTAAACCACATGTTCTCAAATTTGAAGGGACATTTTTTAGGGGAGTGGTCAGATAATAAGATTAGTTGGAGGGGAAAATGGTCAGATCCTGCAAAAGGGAGGAGTTCTGCATTCAGGGTAAAGTTAAGCTCTGAGAGCTTACCATAGATAAAGAACCTATCAAGTTTCTCAGCGATGTTACAAAAACCAAGCCTTCTATTGTTCCAGGTGAAGGCATTATCTGCCGTTTGGATTTCCAACAGAGAGTTCCTATTGATCCAGTGATTGAAATCTACAGCCGCAGGAGGAAGTTTGTTGCTACCTCCTCTTTTGTCAGCTACCTTAGTGATAGCATTGAAATCACCCCCAACAATGCATACGTCATTTGGAAAACTGCTGAGGAAAGACTCCAGTTCCACCCACACCCTAGCCTTATCCCTATTTTGGATAGGGCCATAAACGTTAATCAATTTGAATCTTAGGTTATGTTTATAACTTACTATTTTAATTTAACATTATTAAACTATAAATTAATTAAATAAAATAATTAATAATTAACCAAACTACACAAAGCGAGCCTCCAATAAAGCATTACACTCTAACCACGACTCACGCCAAGACTCTAAACTAACAAGGGTAATCAATCTTAAACCTAGAGTGTAGAATGGGATTTCATGTCATCTTTGATCAACTTGCCATTGGGATAAGACACACTCAAACCTGTGAAGCTAGATGGAGTCGATGTTTGGTACCTGCAAAATTCTGCATCCAGAAAACCACGATACAACATTTACGATATATAATACAGGCAGCTGATAGAGAATCACAATGGCACATCCCGCTCGCATGAGTGATGTGACATCATCCCTATCACAAAGACAATAGAAGACACTAGCAACCAATCAATAAATATCATAATAAATCTCACATCATGAAATAGGGTTAGCTCATCATAAAATATCCTCAAATCATTGTAAAATAATATAAACATCATAAAGAAAGAGATACATATAAGTCATCAAATGAGAACCTATCATCATAATTGTTAATCTTAGAGGATCCAGTTAATACTGAGAGGGGGTGGGGGGTGAATCAGTATTATCAATCATTTGAAATTAGAAACTTAGACTCATAAAAATTTCACCAAATCAAACATAGACCAACATTAGAGTCATTTACCAGTACTGGTATCTACTGGTAAACATATGCTAAACTGATATATCAATGTTGCACATTAAGTGTTCATTAACCATGCATAAACTGAAAGTAAAGCATACCATCACATCAAAAACATTTACCATATGAACACCATGGTTTTCACATGGAAACCCAAATAGGGAAAAACCACGCTAGGAATTGGTACCCACAAATATTTTGCACTCTTTCAGAATGCACCTTGTTAGGAGCCAAGCCTGGTTAGAAGCTTACAATGATGTCTTGTTAGGAGCAGACCCTGTTAGGAGTCACCTGGTTAATGAATTTACCTCAACCCTATTAGGACCTTTGATCTGTTAGGATCAACCTTGCAAGAGGATTTAGAACACAGATATTGAGTCACCCTATTAGGGGATTTTACAATGTGAGGCCTTTTAGGACCTACCCGATTAAGGGATTTTAGCTACTGTAATTGTTAGAGAACAACAACGAATGATTTGTGTATAGCACTCAACTTCTTTCTTGATAAGATCCAATTAAGTTCTAAGTCTACATCACTATGACAGATCTCTCACACCCTGATTCGGCTTCACACACTTCTCAAAATCATCGACACTTCAAAACATCAACTATACCGACATAAATAACCTTTACAACTAGGTCAGCATCAAAACCCTAAGAATTACAACATAGATCATCATAGATCTTCACAACTTATTATAGATCATCATATGGATCATTACAATAAATTATAAATCAATATCAACCATTGAATGATCATAAGTCATCACAACAAGTCGATCTGATACAAAGTCAAACACTTAGCTCATTCAACTAAACACTTTGCACATTCCCAATAAATTCACTCTCCAAATGCACCAAAACATCTTTCAAACACTTCATACGGGTTGTGTCGCATTATCATCAACATGTGAAGTTGATTTAGAGCACCGCCAAACCAAAAATCATTGCCGGTCAAGAGAATTCTCTACTGGTCCTTAAACCCACTCAACATAAATTATAAACATAACTTCCAATTGTCACAACATGATGCAGTTTTGGTTAGATACATGTTACAATGATAAAAACTCACATTCAAAACCACAAATCCTCAATCATCACCAATTGCCAAATACAATCAAAATATTTCCTTATTTACCGGTTAAGGTCCTAATTCCTAGTTTCTTGATTCTTTACCGGTAATCTCTCTCTAGTAGACCAAAAGATTTAGATGACACAATACAACATAAGTAAACCTCAATAGACATGAATAAACATTAGTTGCAATCAATGACAACACAAATAACTGATCAGAGTCATCCATCATGCAATCTTAATCTCTTCATCACAATGTCATCTCAAACAGTCTTATACCGGTTTAGTCATCATTCTCCATCTATATCAGTTATGCCAAATATGCCAACATTCTCCCCCTTTGGCATTGATGGAAACACTAAACATCAACATACTCAAATCATACTATTTCATTCTATTCTAGACCTTCTCTACAACTCTTCTCTTCTCTGTTGCACCTCATCTACTGATTACACTTTATCTTCATTTCTTCTCCCCCTTTCTGTTACACATCTTCTCCTCCTTATCATATTTCTTCTCCCATGACTAATCATATTTAGTCTCCCCCTTTGAAAACAATGCCAAAGGTGCATAAGCATCACCAGTCATCAAATCTACTGTTGTTGTCTTCAACATGTTTGCAAACTCATCTAAGCTACTCCCCCTATGGAGTAGCCTGCATCTCATCATGATGGTATGATGAAAGAATAAGTATCCGGTAGAATATGTAGAAGGGGGGTGAATTATTATATTGAAAAACTGGTACAAAGTTCCCAAACTCAAATTCAATCACACAAAGTAAACATATCTCAATCAAGATCATTATTCATAAGAATACTTGACATCAACCGGTTTAACTATTATGACAACTTAATAGTAAACAATTTCAATCTTGTAAACATCAACAATGCTTAATCATAACTCAACATATTCATCTCTCAATGCTTCTAGTTATCATGCCTTATCAGAAGTTAACCAAATCAACAAATAATATCATAACCACAAAAACATTCACCACTTGACACAAATGTTTATACGTGGAAAACCCAAATAGGTAAAAAACACAGTGAGATGAGACTCAAAAGGATAACTATCTGAACTCTTTTGAAGTTCACCTTGTTAGGATCCAAGCCTGTTAAAGCTTTACAATAAGTCATGTTAAGAACTAATTCTGGTTAGGAATCACCCAGTTTAAGGGATTTCCAAAAATGCCTTGATGAAAAGCACAATACCCTGTTAGGAGTAACCTCGATGGAGGAATTAAGAATCCAAGCTAATGGACCACCTTGTTAGAGGATTTAATGAGTAACCAAGCTTGTTAGAGATTACCCGGTTAAGGGATTTCACTTCTATTGTAATTGTTAAAAAACAACAGGTTTTCTTGATCTATCTGAGTAGCACTACATTTGCTTGGTCAGATCCTTTTAAGCTTCAATCTGCCTTCACTCAAAGTGTAGATCCATTCACTAGTTAGGCAACTACACACTCAACAGGTTTCTATCAATCTTGCCAACAACCTTTACAAACAACTTCATTGAGCTTAAATACAAATCAATTAGGTCGGTAACACAACAAAAACCTAATTCTCATCATTGAGATTACAAACAAGTCGGTACAATCTTGACCGTTAGAAATCACAACAATCTCTTCACATTCTTCAAGAATATTCCAACTGCTCCATGATCACCACTTCATCGGACTTTGTAACTCATCACACGTTGTGCATTAGATGCAATCCACTTTGCTCCTTCCCTAGACAAAAGAAAAAATGTGCCAAAACAATTTGAACTTATCCTCATACAATGATCACAGGTGTCTCCATCGTTACCGCTCATTAGATAATAAACCAACAAACTTGATCGGTTAGGGTTTAACAATTGATAGGGTTTACCGGTTACATTGCATAGAAAGGTTTAACCCTTTACACTGGTTTACCGGTTCAACTTACAAACTTTACATACCGGTTTACAACATTTTCCACAAAGCTCTTCTTACTGGTTACTAGCCAATACCAAAAACAACAATATCAGTAATAACATGAATATCATTACCAGTTCAATTGATATTAACGAAAACATATCATTAATGCAATCTCTATGTAAAATGCCAACAAACTCAAAATGCCAACAATCTCCCCCTTTGGCATTGATGGCAACACAAATATCAATGCCTCTGATTGCTACTGAGATTGGTGAATAGGAATCATGGTTTACATTACCAAGTATTCACCTTGCTTTGTCTGTCTTCAGCCTACCACTGGTTCACCTAATCAAACACATAATTCTTCTCCTGAATCACATAATTCTTCTCCCCCTTTGATAGCATTGCCAAAGTGAAAGTAAAAAAAAATGTAATTTTGCTCTCACTGTGCATCAACATCATTCTGCAACTTGATGCTCCCCCTGTGGAATACATCCACTTCTCCATCAATCCATGTAAAATTATGCAAGTGGTTCAGGGACTGATGTAATCAACATCATACTCAACTAACTTCATGAAGAGGGACAACCCCCAATTGACTTCTAAGAATCTCGAAAGTGGTCTTAGGAAGAGTTTTGGTAAAGATATTTGCAAGCTGCTCCTTAGTAGAAACATGCTCCAAGATAACATCTTTACATTGATTTTTTTCCCTCAAGAAGTGATATTTCAATTCAATGTGCTTAGTCCTTGTGTGCAAAACAAGATTTTTTGAAATGTTTATTGTACTTGTATTATCACATAAAATCTTTATTGGTTCTGAGATTTCCATCTTCAAACCTTCCAAAATGTGCCTCATCCACATAGCTTGTGTGCAATTCATATAAGCTGCTACATACTTAGCTTCAACAGTAGATTGTGAAGTACAACTCTGCTTTTTACTACTCCATGAAACTAGCCTTCCTCCTAGAAAAAATGCTCTATTGGTATTATGGATGTGTTGCATTGCTTTTGTCATTGATGTCAACATTTATCCTTCTAGAGATCTAAATTGTTGATTGGGCACTATGGTTATATTGGTTTACTATTGAACCGACACATTGTGTTCACCGACAAGGTCAATGACTTATGCACAGTCACCGGTATATGCTCATCTGTAGGTTATATGGTTCACCGGTACTGAGGATGACTTGTTATCATCTGGAGATCACTTGATTATGTCAAAGACATGGTTTGGATACTTGGTTTTGGTGTTTTGGTTATTGATCTAATCGGGTTGACATATTTGTTGTTACCGGTAGATAGGTCTAGGTTATGGTCCAGTACACGTTATCTATTCTAGATCAACACAACACATTATGGAGATGATTTATTGATTGGATATTGTTGTAAATGTATTGAGCCGACATGTTGTATCGCATCAAGACTTATTTGTAATTGATTTAAATGTAATATTCTTAGTGAGTCGACCTACACATTTGGTCTTAGGTTTTGTATAAATGTAAGATCTCATTTGTGAGATGAATGTATGGACATGGTATGATATTGTAACATGGTATGTGCGGATATTGAAGATCATAGAGAGAATCAAGAAGACATCATTTGAAGGTTAAAGGAAGGTTTAAAGGTGTTTATCTGAGCTTAAACCGGTACTGAATCCAGCATTGCAGATACACTTTAAAGTAGTACATTATTCTAGGATTTAACCATCCTACTATAGTCATTGTGACTCCCATTTGAGCAGTGTGCTCTAGGCGGTTGGCCTTTCTGCATGTGCATACCCCATTTGTATACACATACTATCTACAGTAGTATCATCTGATTGTGAGTAAGGTTTCCCACCGTGGTTTTTCCCCTTATAGGGTTTCCACGTCAAAAATATATGTTTTATGTCTTGTGGATGTTGTTTCTCTTTCTGTTTCATGCATTAAGTTTCACTGGTATAAACTACTAATCTGTTAACCAACATCAAGTTTGATTTACCGGTATTAAGTATTAAGTTGGATTAAGTTATGATTGGGTTGAAATTCATTGACAACTGATTCACCCCCCCTCTCAGTTGTCCTTCTAGTTCCTAACATGCTCCACCGACAGTACTCTTCTAGTCATCAATATTTCCTACCCAATCAACATCTGTGTATGCTTTCAAATCAAAATTTCCACCATATGGATACCATAACCCATAGTCAATAGTACCTTTCAGATATCTAAAAATGCTCTTGGTTGCCATTAGATCTGCCTCCTTTGGATTCTTCTAAAATCTAGCAACAATACCAATTACATGGGCAATATCCAGTCGACTGTGAACAACATAGTGTAATTTGCCAATCATTGACCTGTATTCCTTTTCATCTATAGACTTAGATGCATCTTCCTTGGATAATTTACAACCTGTAACCATTGGGGTTCCAATTGGTTTATAATCACTCATATCGAAAGTCTTCAAAACCTCTTTCACATACTTGGATTGAGTAATGAAAATACCATTCTTCATCTATTGTATCTATAAGCCTATGAATTTTTTTATTTCCCCTACTAATGACATCTCAAATTCATTCTTCATTTCATTTGCAAAACAATTACTCATGTTATCATTTCCTCCAAATATAATGTCATCAACAAATACTTCACTGACCAGTATTTCATCTCCTTCAGACTTGAGATAAATGTTGTTGTCATCACTGGTTCTTTGCAAAGCTTATCTTCATCAGATGAGTATGAAGCCATTCATACCATGCACTAGGTTCCTTCTTTAATCGATACAGATCTTTATGCAATTTGCATACCATGTCTTCCTTATCTATCAATGCATAACCATCAGGCTACTCTATATAAACCTCTTCTTCCAGTATCCCATTCAAGAATGCATACTTAACATCCATCTAGTATACCTTGAACTTCTTATGAGCTGAAAATGCAACTAATGTTCTGACACCTTCCAGTCTTTCTATTGGTGCAAAATTTTCTCCATAATCTTCTCCTTCTTCTTGCGTATAACCTTTGCATACTAATCTTGCCTTGTAGTGAACTACAACACCATTTTCATTTAACTTGTTTCTAAACACCCATTTAGTACTTATAACATTCTTGTTTACCAGTTGGGGTACCAGGGTCCAAGTGTTGTTCTTCTCAATTTGATCCAACTCCTCTTCCATAGCTTTCACCCAATGATCATCACCAAATGCCTCCTTAGCACTTCTAGGTTCAAAGGTGGAGATCATGCAAGAGTTCTATCTTATTCTCCTTCTAGTTAGTACACCGACATCCTTATCTCCAATTATCTATTCAGGATTGTAATTTAGTCTTACATACCTAGGAATAACATGATCATTCTCTTTAGTTTTAACTTCTTTATTATCATCTTCTTCTGAATTTATTTATTCTAGTTGAACAAGTACATCAGGATTTGCTTTACCGATTTGTGATTTAATAGTTTAAGGTTCCAAAAGAAAAATGCAAGGATCTTCATCCTTCTTCTCAGAATCGGTTCCTTCTGAAACTTCAAGACATTCATCTATATGAACATCAACACTCTCAACTTTTTTTGTGTCTGGTTGTTGAAGCATTTATAGGCCTTACTCTTGGTGGAATAGCCAAGAAATCTACCTTCATCACTCTTATCTTCAAAATCACCTCTTTTAATAAAGCATTTTCTTCCAAATATCTTAAAATAGCTAACATCAGGTGATCTCCCATACCAGCATTCATATGGGGTCTTGTCCTTACCTCTTTTCACCAGAAATCGGTTCATTGTGTAGATAGCTGTAGTTACAGCTTCTTTCCAAAATGTTTTTGCTACACCTCCTTGTATCAACATAGTCCTAGCAGCTTCAACCACTGACCAGTTTTTCCTCTCTGCTATACCATTATGGTGTGGTGTCCTTGCTGTAGAAAGTTGCCGCTTGATACCATTATCATCACAATACTTAGTGAACTCCACATAAGTGAATTCAACGCCTTGATCTGTTCTTAGACATTTTATCTTTTTGCCACTCTCTTTCTCAACTAAGGCTCTGAATGCCTTGAATTTACCAAAAGCTTCATTCTTATCCTTCAAGAATGAGACATACATCATCCTTGAGCAGTCATCAGTGAAGATCATGAAATATCTGTCACCTTGAATGCTTCTTTTCTTATTGGTCCACATAGATCTGTATGAACCAAATCTAACAAGTGCTCTGCTGAGAAGGACTTGCTCTTGAAAGTTGAAGAAGTCATGTTTCCTAGCTGACATTCTTTACAAAGAGCATTAATCGGTTTGTCTAGCTGAGGCAGACCTCTTATTGTCTTAGACTTGTTTACTTTAACAATATTGTCAAAATTTATATGACAAAATCTCCTATGCCAAAGCCAACTATCATTGATTTTTATAATCAAACAATTTCTAACTTTAGGATTGAGATGAAATATATTACCTCTAGTCTGTTTCTCAGTTGTAATCAATTCACCTTTGTTGTCAAAGATTTTGCACATTCCATTTCTAAACTCCAGTGGGTATCCTCTGTCATTAAGTTGTACCACACTTGAAAGATTGTGCTTTAGGCATTCAACCCAATAGACATCGTGAGCACTTCTCTTCCCATTGAGATTAATAACTCCCTTGCCTTTAACCATACAGGGTGAGTCATTGCCAAATCTGACAACACCACCATCAAATTCCTTTAGGGAAAGAAATTTGCTCCGATCACTGGTCATGTGATGTGAACAACCACTATCAATGATCCAATCATTAGAGTTATCCATTCTGGATACTAGTTCCTTCTGATCTGATATTTCTTCCTTAATGGCTTCAAACACAATATCTTCACTAGCATCATCATCAGATTCTTCATCTCTAATACCACTGTCAATAGCTACAAGAAAATATCTCTTGCCTTTACCCTTATACTTCTTAAATTTGTCTCTCTTGTATTCATTTTCACCATTAGGGAAATTATCTTCTATATGACCAATCTTGTTGCATGTAAAACATTTTAAAGGTAGCTTACCTCTATATTTACCAGTGCCCCTAGGCAGTCATTTTGCCGACAATGCTTCAAGTTCCACTAAGTTGTCTTCATCATCAACATCTTTGTTGGATCTAGATTCATAGCTATGACCGGTATCTCTACTTCTTCTCACATATGGGTTAGAGACAGAAGCTCTGAATGCTGATTTTGATTTCTGTGCACTACTATCATAGCCATTTAGTTCAAAGCAGTAAGTTTTCCAATAATAGAGTCAAGAGTTACCTTTGTCTTGTCAATGGATTTCAGCTCCTGAATAGCTGCAACTCGGATAGCATAGACCAGTAGCAGGGTTCTCAATACCTTATTGATTACTGTGGCATCTTCTACTTTCCCTCCTACACTCTTTATCTCACCAACTATCTCTTTAATACTTTGACCATACTGCTAGATATTCTCACCTTCAGACATTCTCATGTCATCGAACTTTCCTCTTAAACTCTCCTCTTTGGCAATCTTAACATGTTCATCACCGCTATAAATCTCTTCAATTTTTTTCCATACTTCATGTGCAGTTTCAAGACCATGAACATCTACATATTCAACATCAGATAGAGCACTGATAATAGCCTCTAATGCCTGGTGATTTTCTAGTTGTTCTTTCTTTTGATCATTAGTCAGGATTCCAGTAGGTGTAATATAATTAGTTCCTATATGATCCAAATACTGACTACCAAGACTCTTAATGTAAATCTTCATTATGTCACTCCATATTCTATAGTTATCTTTGTTGAAATTCGGACCTTCTTTCTTCATCATGATCTATAAGATCTTTTCCTCAAGCTGTTAAGCTTTTAGATTAAGAGGACCTGAGATGCTATGATACCAATTGATGGTATGATGAAAGAATAAGTATCCGGTAGAATACTGAGAGGGGGGGGGGGGGGGGGTGAATCAGTATATTGAAAAACTGATACAAAGTTCTCAAACTCAAATTCAATCACACAAAGTAAACATATCTCGGTTTGTATCAATATTCATAAGAATACTTGACATCAACCGGTTTAACTGTTATGACAACTTAATAGTAAACAATTTCAATCTTGTAAACATCAACAATGCTTAATCATAACTCAACATATTAATCTCTCATTGCTTCTAGTTATCATGCCTTATTACAAGTTAACCAAATCAATAAATAATATCATAACCACAAAAACATTCACCACTTGACACAAATGTTTATACGTGGAAAACCCAAATAGGTAAAAACCATCATGAGATGAGACTCACAAGGATAGCTATTTGAACTCTTTTGAAATTCACCCTGTTAGGAGCCAACCCTGTTAAAGCTTTACAATAAGTCCTGTTAAGAAATAATTCTAGTTAGGAATCACCCAGTTAAAGGATTTACAAATATGCCTTGATGAAATGCACAATACCCTGTTAGGAGTAACCTCGCTGGATGATTTAAGAATCCAAGCTAATGGACCACCTTGTTAGAGGATTTAATGAGTAACCAAGCTTGTTAGAGCTTACCTGATTAAGGGATTTCACTTCTGTTGTAATTGTTAGAAAACAATAGGTTTTCTTGATCTATCTGAGTAGCACTACATTTGCTTGATTAGATCCTTTTAAGCTTCATTCTACCTTCACTCAAAGTGCAGATCCATTCACTAGCTAGGTAACTATGCACTCAACAAGTTTCTATCAATCTTGCCAACAACCTTTACAAACAACTTCATTGAGCTTAAATACAAATCAATTAGGTCGGTAACACAAAAAAAACCTAATTATCATCATTGAGATTACAAACAAGTGAGTACAATCTTGACCCTTATAAATCATGACAATCTCTTCAAATTCTTCAAGAAAAATCCAACCGCTCCATGATCATTGCTTCATCAGACTTTGTAACTCATCACGCATTGTGCATTAGATGCAATCCACTTTGCTCCTTCCCTAGACAAAAGAACAAATGTGCCAAAATAATTTGAACTTGTCCTCATACAATGATCACACATTTCTCCATCATTACCGCTCATCAGATAATAAACCAACAAACTTGATCGGTTAGGGTTTAACAACTGATAGGGTTTACCGGTTACATTGCATAGAAAGGTTTAACCCTTTACACCAGTTTACCAGTTCTGTCATGCTCTGTGAAGTGTACCTATACCTGCAACCACAATGCACTCAATAAGTCATTACAAGCATGGTTAGAAGATTTAAATCAAAGAAAGACAAAACCATAGCTAATCAACTTATTGCCTCCTAGTAAATGCAAGTATGAAAAATGCTCTCAGATCTGATTATGCATATTCCAGTGACTTGACTACACCTAGATGGAGGATTTGAATGAAGAAAATGCATGATATAGCAAGAATAGAATGATTAAGCTAAGATTTAAGCTAAAATTGAGTATGATAACATTGCTAAAACCTAATAAACTATAAGCTAGATGCCTATAATAACAATGCATGAATACAAATGAGATGAATCAATCGATATGCAAGAAATGATATGAAATTGGGACCCTTTGAGCTCCAAAATGAGGTCTATTTATAGGATTTTCCAAGGCTAGGGGTGATGTGGCAAGAATCAATGGTCAAGATTGATCTGAAGATATCAATGGTTAAATTGGAGGAGGATGGCAAAGGGGGTTGGATTAAAGGGAACATTTGTCATCTCTATGGTGACAAGTGTCAAGAGGCTTCTAGAAGGAGTTAGATGAAAGGGAACACTTAGTGACAAGTGTCACAAAGGTTCTAGAAGATGTTGGATGAAAGGGGACATGGTGGTAGGTAGAATGGGTTAGGTTTAGGAATGGTTAGGTTTAGGAGTGGTAGAAGTTAGGAGAATTTGAATTTAAAAATTCAAATAATGGGAAAAGGCTAATTAATCTCAACTACTCATGAATTTGATTTTTTTTAATTAATTAGGGGTTTTAGAAGAAATAATTTTGGATGGAGGGAATTAATTAATTTGAATTAATTAATCAAAGAGGTGAAATGAAATGAACCTATTTAATAAACCCATAGATTTATTAATAAGTAGATGAAAAGGGAAATTTAATCAAATTGCTTAGTGAATTCAATTAAATTGGGAAGGAGGGAGATTAATTAAATAATTGCTTATTCAATTAATTATCTTCAGACCATTTTTAGGTGTATACAGGTTCAACTTACAAACTTTACATACCGGTTTACAACATTTTCCACAAAGCTCTTCTTATTGATTACTAGCCAATATCAAAAACAACAATATCAGTAATAACATGAATACCATTACCGGTTCAATGGACATCAATGACAACATATCATAAATGCAATCTCTATGCAAAATGCCAACAAACTCAAAATGCAAACACATCAATCCAAAGTGAAAAATAATCATTAAGCCTATTGGATTGATGGGTCTCCTAGATCCTATTTCTTTTTGAGTAGGGGTCTAACCCCTAATTTGCCTCTGAGATATTTAAAGGTTGTCTTCGGAAATAGTTTAGTGAAAATGTCTACTAGCTTCTCTTTGCTTGTCACATCCTTCATTCTAACTTGTTTCTCCTGTACTCTTTCCCTTAGATAGTGATATTTCAATTCTATGTGCTTTGTTCTTTCATGTAACATGAGATTTTTTGAAATATTAATTGCACTAGTATTATCACAGTAAATAGTTATAGGTTCAGACATATCAAATTTGAATCCTTCAAGCACATGTCTCATCCAGATTGCATATGTGCAATTCATTGATGTTGCAACAAAATCTGCCTCTGTCGTTGACTGAGAAACACACATTTTCTTCTTACTTGTCCAAGCAACCAATCTACCTCCAAGAAGAAAAGATCCACCGGTAGTGCTTTTCCAGTCATCAACATTGCCTGCCCAATCTGCATCAGTAAACACATTCAAAGAAAAATTTCCTTTATAAAAATACCATAAACCATAATCTACTATGCCTTTTAGGTACCAGAATATCCTTTTCACTACTACCAAGTGAGTCTCCTTGGGATCCTTTTGAAATATAACAACCAATCCAACAACATGTGCAATATCAGGTCTGCTATGAATGACATAATGCAATTTACCAATCATAGACCTGTATTCTTTCTCATCAATAGATGGTGAATCATCTTGTTTAGAAAAAATGCATCCTATCACCATCAGAGTACCAACCGGTTTACAATCCTCCATGCCAAATGTTTTCAATGCCTCTTTAACATACTTACTCTGACAGATAAATATTCCAACATCCAATTGTTGGACTTGCAACCCAATGAAAAATTTAATTTCACCAATAAGAGACATCTCAAATTCCTTTTTCATCTCCTTAGCAAATTCCATGCATAAATCATCATTACCACCAAAAATTATGTCATCCAAAAATACTTCATCTATTAATACTTTGTCTCCATCAGTCTTAAGATATATGTTACTATCCTCACTAGTACGCTGGAATCTTATCTTGATCAGGTGTACATGCAACCTTTCAAACCATGCTCTTGGTGCCTGCTTCAATCCATACATTGCCTTATGTAGTTTGCAAACCATATCTTTGTCTTTAGACAAATCAAATCCATTCGGTTGTTCTATGTACACTTCTTCTTTAAGGATTCCATTAAGAAAAGCTTATTTAATATTCATCTAATAGAATTTAAATCATTTAAATGCAACATAAGCAAGTAGCACTCTTACTCCTTCCAATCTCGCTACAGGTGCAAAGGTTTCACCATAATCTTCTCCTTCTTCTTGTGCATAGCCTTTCCAAACCAATCTTTCTTTATTTCTCACAACCTTACCTTCTTCATTTAACTTGTTTTTAAAGACCCATTTAGTGCCAATCACATTCTTGTCTTCCGGTTCGGGAACAAGTGTCCATGTTTTGTTCTTCTCTATTTGATCAAATTCCCCATTCATTTCATTAATCCAGTCATCATCCTTTAATGCCTCTCTTACTGTTTTTGGCTCATTAGTAGAAATCAGACAAGACTTTTATCTGATTTTCCTCCTTGTTTGTACTCCAGCATTTTTATCTCCAACTATTTTTACTTCAAATTGATTTAGCCTGACATACTTTGGTTTTACCAGTTTCAGTGTTGTGCTTCCTGCTTCATGTTCTTCATGTTCTTCATCTCTCTCTGCATTTACTGGTTGAGCACCTATTTTTGCAATATTTTTCTCATCAGTCTTCTGCACTTCTAGTTCTATAAACACAAGTATTTCTTCATCCTTCTCAGGCTCAGATATGCTGGTCTTATCAAATTTCTCAGAGAGTTCATCTATCTTCACATTACCACTCTCAATGATCTTTTTATTTCTCTTGTTATAACATTTAAATGCCTTACTCTTTGTACAGTAACCAAGAAAAATACCTTCATCACACTTAGCATCAAACTTTTCAGTATAATGATCTCTCTTAATAAAATGTTTTCTCCCAAATTTTTTGAAATAACTTACACTAGGAGTCTTTCCATGCCATAATTCATAAGGTGTTTTGTTATCACCTTTCTTGACAAGTACCCAGTTCAAAGTATAAACATCAGTACTAATTGCTTCTCTCCAAAACATCTTCGGTACTTCACCTTGAATCATCATGGTTCTAGCAACTTCAAAAACTATTCTATTCATTCTCTCTGCTATCCCATTCTATTGTGGAGTTCTTGGAGCTGACATCTACCTCTTAATACCTTGTTCATTACAGAACTTCACAAACTCATCAGAATTAAATTCACCTCCCCTGTCAGATATCAAACATTTTAGATTCTTCTTGGTATCTTTCTCAACAAGATCTTTAAATGCTTTAAATTTTACTGAATGCCTCATACGTTTCTCTCAGAAAAGTTAGCATCATTTTTGAAAAATCATCAGTAAAGATCATAAAATATTTATCACCAAAATAGCTCATAGTCCTCATAGGACCACAAAGATCAGTATGAACCAAATCAAGAATATTCTCTGAAGAGAAAGACTCTCTTTAAATATACAGAGGTCATCTTACCCATCTAACAGTCCTTGCATAACACATTGTCCGGTTTCACAAGCTGGGGCAAACCTCTCACAATACTTGCCTTACTAACTTTAATCAAATTTTCATAATTGACATGACAAAATCTCTTGTGCCACAACCAGCTATCTGCAATCTTTGCCACCAAACAATCATTTACATTAGTATTAAGATGAAATAGATTACCTCTAGTTTGCTTTCCAGTAGCAATCAATTCTCCTTTGTTTCCAAGAATCCTACACACTCCACTTTTGAATTCAAGTAGATATCCCTTATCATTAAGTTTTCCAACACTCAAGAGGTTATGTTTTAGTCGATTAACCCAAAAGACATCATCTGTATTACTCTTCCCATTTAATGAAATTGATCCTTTACCTTTAATCATGCAGGGAGAGTTATTACCAAACCTTACAACACCTCCATCAAACTCTTCAAGGGATAAGAACTTACTTTTGTCACTAGTCATGTGGTGTGAGCAACCACTATCTAATATCCATTCATCACTATTATCCATGTGAGACTCCAACACCTTCTCATCAGTAAGATCCTCCTTTACAACAACAAATACTATCTCCTCATTGTCACATTCTTACGATTCATCATCAGTCACACCTTCATCCATTGCAACATAACAATGTTTGTTGCCTTTTCCTTTGAATTTCCTAAACTTCTCTTTCTTATTCGTGTTAGGGCATTTAGCAGCCATGCATACAATTTTACTACAAGAGAAATACTTCAAGGGTAATTTACCTTTATATTTACTCGTTCCTCTAGGAAATATTTTAGCCAGAAGTACCTCAAGTTCCATCAAATGATCTTCATCATCACCATCACCTCTGCTACCACCATGACTAGACCTGCAGTCATGATTACGAAAAATATTTTTTCCTTTCCTTGTCGATGTACTAGTTACAGAAGCCTTAAAAGCAGATTCAGAAGGTTTAGAAACACTATTATCAAAACTATTTAGTTCAAATGCAGTTAGCTTTCCAATTAGAGAATCAATAGTGACTTTATCTTTAGAAATGGATCTAAGTTCTTGAATAGAAGAAACTTTGATAGAATATTGCATTAAAAGAGTTCTAAGAATTTTAATAACAACAGTATCATCTTCAATCTTACCTCCAACACTCTTTTTTCCACCTACAACTTAATCATTTGACCATATTGTGCTATGTTCTCACCGTCAACCATTTTCATATCATCAAATTTTCCTCTCAAACTCTCTTCCTTTGCCCTTTGTACATGTTCACCTCCTCTATAAATTAATTTTAATTTCTCCCATACCTCATTTGCAATCTCTAATCCATGAACATCTATATACTCAGAGTCAGACAAAGTACTTACAATTGCTTCAAGAGCCTGAATGTTTTCTTGTTGTTTTTTAAGTTCATCTGGTGTCAAGGGGATGGTAATAGGAGAAACATACTTGGTTACCACATGGTTCCAATACTGTGAACCCATTCCTTTAATGTAGATTTGATCTGATCACTCCATATCTGGTAGTTGTCCTTGGTAAACTTGGGACCCTCCTTCATCATCTTTCACATGATTTTTTTCTCAAGTTGTTAGGCTTTCTACACACAGAGGACCAATGCTTTGATACCAATTGTTAATCTTAGAGGATCCAGTTAATAGTAAGAGGGGAGGGGGGGTGAATCATTATTAACAATAATTTGAAATTAGTAACTTAGACTCATAAAAAATTTCACCAAATCAAATATAGACCAACATTAGAGTCATTTACCAATATCGGTATCTGCTGGTAAACATATGCTAAGATGATATATCAATGGTGCACATTTAGTGTTCATTAACCATGCATAAACTAAAAGTAAAGCATACCATCACATCAAAAAATTTTACCATATGAACACCATGATTTTCATGTGGAAACCCAAATAGAGAAAAACTACGGTGGGAATCGGTACCACAAATATTTTGCACTCTTTCAGAATGCACCCTGTTAGGATCCAAGCCCGATTAGAATCTTACAATGATGCCCTATTAGGAGAAAACCCTATTAGGAGTCACTCAGTTAAGGGATTTACCTCGGCCCTGTTAGGGGATTTTACAATGTGAGGCCTATTAGGAACTACCCGATTAAGGGATTTTAGCTCTTGTAATTGTTAGAGAATAGTATTCAATGATCTGTGTATAGAAATAAATTGCTTGCTTGATCAGATCCAATTAAGTTCTAAATCTGCATCACTTTGGTAGATCTCTCACACCCTACTTCAGCTTCACAAACTTCTCAAAATCATCGACACTTCAAAACATCAACTATACCAACATAAATAACCTGTACAACTAGGTCAACATCAAAACCCTAAGACTTACAACATAGATCATCACAGATCTTTACAACTCATTACAGATCATTACAATAAATTACAAATCAATATCAACTATTGAATGATCATAAATCATCATAGCAAGTTGATCTGATACAAAGTCAAACCCTCAGCTCATTTCGATAAGCACTTTGCACATTCCCAATAAATTTTCTCTCTAAATGTGCCAAAATATCTTTCAAACACTTCACGCGGTTTGTGTCTCATTGTCATCAACATGTGAACTTGATGTAGATCACTGCTAAACCAAAAATTGTTATTGTTCAAGAGAATTCTCTACCAGTGCTTAAACCCTTCTTAAACCTTGGCAAAAAGTCAACAAAAATTATAAACATAACTTCCAGTTGTCACTTGATGCGGTTGTCTATCGATGCACCAAAAGAAAGACAAATCAGGGGAGGAAACTACATCCTCCCCCCTTGTCTTAGGTTTACTCCTTGAAGCCTGAAACAAGTAGGGAAATAATTCTCTCTTAGTTGCACTACATCCTCCCAATCACTGAAGAAACATCACTAAGAACCCATTGAGCCCTTGCCATCACCTTGTCGTGCACCCTGAGGATCAACTCTAGATGTTGTAGAACATGCATGATCACCAAAGAAAGATACTCTTCTATGATGTGAAGCGTCAACTGCTAAAATTTGATGCACACCCTGACAATCATCTGCTAGGATAAACACAACTCTAACACAACCAAGGATAAACATACCAAACAACCAAGAGAACCTCCAGAGGCAACTCAACAACAAGACATAAGGAACTAATATCAACATGTAGGGAAAGAGTGTCATCACATGCTACCACAAAGGATAAAAATGCATAACCATCTCAAGCTTTGAGGAAATCAAGGGAGTTTGGTTTACTAGGTTACCGGATCTTCTACCTCACTCTGGTATTTGATCCATTAGATAAGCACCACAAAACATATTTTTTATCTTGCTTAAATGAGTTACTACTACCTAAGATTAATTATTATTGATGAATAATGATGAATAGAAAGTACTCAATTGATACTAAGAGCAGGGCGTGAATCAGTATAGACAATAACTTCCTTAAACCACTTTGACTGCAAAGACTGCACTAACTGGTAAACAAGATCACCGATCTAAAACAGGGCACTACCGATAAAACATAGAGATTGTGAAACACATAAACTGGTAACACTTAGATATTCTCCACACCTATTATCTCTTTTCCACTTCACCCATAAGCATAAACAAGTAATACATTAGAAATATAAAGACTAGTGGATCAGCATGCATTACCATTTAATAGAAAATACTAATCATCACATGAAAAGGCATCACACATGACACACTAATTTTTCACATGGAAACCCAACATGGAAAAACCACAATGGGGATGAATACCTGCAAGTTGTTCTTTGAACTCTTCTGAAGTCCGCTCTGTTAGGAGCCTAGTCCAGTTAAGGACTTTATAATAGGTTCTGCTAGGAACCGTGTTGGCATTTTTGATGATTGATGTTGTGATTGTCATTGATGGACACACACTTTCTTTGAGATCACCTTTTTGTATGTATAAGCTAAGCTCAACCAGTAATTGTTCCAAGCTGGTATCATGTTGTAGTCTTTAGACTATTGATGTTATGCAGAAAGTGGTTACCAATCTCAAGTGGTATGAAGACCCCAAGTGGTTCAAGGATCTCAAGCGGTACGAAGGATCAATGCGGTAGAACACATATTTCCCAGTCTTCATTTTTTACAAACTGGCAACTGGTATTTTGTGTAAACCGGTATTTTATATGAACTAGTAATACTTTGTGATGAGTTACCAACTGACATTTTGTGATGAGTTACCATCCACTGATTGTTTGGCGGTGCCGACACTTTGGCAGTGCTTTTGGTGTCATGTTACCAAATATGTCTAGATACACTGAACCTAGGAAATTGTATTGTAATCCTATTGGACCGACATGAAATTAGATTCCTTTATAAGGACATCATGTCTAGGGTTTTATGTTGTTAGGGTTTTGAAAGTGGTTGATGAGTTTTTGTAAGTGCGATCAAAGAAGAGAAGTTTAGGTCTACGAGAGAAGGCAGAGTGTGAATGTGTTGAAGACTGAAGTAATGCTGGAATGCATTAAGAACAAGCTATCAAGGATCTAACCAAGCAATCTGTGCTATCTGCTAGATCACTCACTTGTTGATTATTGACATCTTTGACAAGTCTGAAGACCTTAACCGGGTAGGCCCATAAAGCCTTTTGTAAATCCTCTAACAAGGTGGTTCACATCTGTGGATCTAAAATCCTCCAGCAAGGTAGTCTTTAATCAGACTTATCTCCTAACAGAGATTGAGATTGCTAACAAGATCTGTTCTGGTAAAGAACATTGTACAACCTTAACCGGCCTGACCTTAATCGGTCTGGTTTCTATTCTGTAGATAGTTACTTGTGAGTTTCATCTCACCGTGGTTTTTCCCATTTGGGTTTCCAAGTCAAATATCTTGTGTTATGGTGTTATTACTGGTGTGGGTGAATGCCTTATTTTCTATTTGGTTTGCATGTGTGTTAACCGGTTTGTTTGTTAAACTATTTTACCGGTCTACTACTAGACTGTCTAAGTGTTTAAGTTCAATAAATTTTGGTATACTAATTCACCCCCTCTTAGTATTCATCAATTGGTATCAGAGCCAACCTTTTTATAAGTCTAACCACTTGGAAAGAAATATGGGGGAATACACTGTGAGGGAACTTACTCATTGACTCACTCAGTCTGAGCAAGCCTATGATGAACTTATGGTCAAATATAAGGTCTCTCAGGCAAAAAGAAGAGAGCATGCTGAAAAACTGATGGAGCTATTTGAAAATAGTTCTTCTGATGAAGTGGACATGGAAGCCCTAATTCAAGAAGTAGAAAAGCTGAATGAATCCAATTTCAACCTGAGAAAAGAGTTGGAAGGACTGACTATCCGAATGTACCAAGAGCTTGAGAATCAGAGGAAAGCTGAAGATCTGGTAAAAGACAAAGATCATGAAATCTCTAAGTTGAAGCAAGAGATCAGTGCACTTACCGCAAAATGGAAAAAGAAGAAGTGCAAGGTGAACTAAACATGGCTACCTCTGAGAATACAACCTTGAAGGAATCCAATACTACTATTTCCAAAGAACTCATTGAGTCAAAGGAAATACTTGCCAAATTAAATAAGAGCACTGTCAAGCTAGAGCAGAAGCTAGAATCAACTAAACTGGTAAAGAATACCAATGGACTTGGTTTCTCTGATTATGAGGAACGTGAGACCTCTAGAACAAAAGATGAAGCATCAAAGAAATAACTAGCATCAAAGGATAAAGGTAAGCAAAAGTTCAAACCTATTTGCTTTAACTGTCTCAAGGAAGGACACACTGCTAATGTATGTAGAAGTAAGGCTTACAATAACTTTCCTTATTTTCTAAACGATAAGCCTAGATCCAATAGATTCAATGGTAATTGTTATGCATGCAACAAGTTTGGGCATAGAGCATTTGAATGCAGGTTTGTCATGCACAATACCGGAAGGTATCCTCAAAGGAATCAAGGAGTTTTTCCTGAACCCTCTAGAATCGGAACCCAAACCGGTTTAATACCTATAATCATCAGTCGGGTAGCGGTGGCTATCAAGTGGCTACCAGATGGAGAGAAAACTGTTGGATTTTTCATGGTCATGGTCACATTGCTGCAACATGCAGAAGGAAGAATGGAAACATGAATAATGGACCTTAGAGAGAACCTGAAATGGTTTGCTATCATTGCAAGAAATCGGGTCATTAAGCAAGATTCTGCAGAAGTAGAAAGAGTATATCGGATGATATATCGGTCACTCCGGAAGGAAAGATTGATGTTGAAATTGTTCAGGCAGATATGAAGAAAACCTGGAAGAAGAAGCCAGAAGAAGTGATTCAAGAAGAACTGGTTTATGAACCTAGTGTGGAAGTCGCTGAACCGGCAAACTAAGCATCAGAAAAGCTTAGGAGGAGCAAATAGTGAAATATCTCGAACCCTCAGTTGACACCAGTAAAAGACCTTAACCAGTATGTGATACCCGTCAGATTGGCAGAAGACCAGAAATGGTAAAAGGCAAATTAGGGTTTACGCCCTAATAGTGGAGCATTTATTATGGTAGGTGGAGAAGCTGTTTAAAAGGAATTTTCAAATCATTTCTCACTATCATTTTTTGAGTGAAGAAGTTTTTCAAGTGCAGAGTGAAGAAAAGCAATTTACACTATGATTCAAAGAATTTATAAATATCCTGAAGAAGAATCTGAAGCAAACATCTATTGGAGGAGTGTAGAACGCAAAGTGACAATTCAGCAACCGAAGGAGTGTGTGCCAAAGTTCAAATTGTGAAGCCCTAAGTTTTTATTAAGAAAGGTATTTTTCAAAATTCTCTATTTATCATGGCTTCCGCATCACATACTAGTTCCAATGCACCCATTGATTCTGTAGACTTCATTCAACGGAAGTCAAAATACAATGCCCTATCTCAAATACCCATTGGGGTTATAGTGGAAGAAGGTATTTTCGATTACATAGATTGTAAAATCAAAGACCTAGGGTCTCTTGTGATCCATTCCCAGTTGAGTTTGTTCTACGGGAAGGATAAGAAGATTAAACCAGAATTTAGCATTCTGGAAAAGAAGAAAGTCCACAGCACAGTCTATTTTCTTGAAGAATTTTCAGATGATCACATTCACATCATTCTGAGCAAAGTTCATGGTGATAAGATGTATTTAGAGTGGATGCATGATATCACACCAGAAGCGATTCATGCTGTCACTGGTTTTTGTAACATTGGGGAAGTGCCAGCCCTAAGGAAGGTCAGCAAGACTGAAATGTCCAAGATCACCAGTTCAGTGAGCGACTCATGTGGAATGACTGTCAACTAAATCAAGGACAATCTGGTCAAGTATGCCTGCATGGTGATAGGTTACTAGACGTTCTCTTCTAGCAGAATTAACTCTGTCTCTGCTGCAGCGGTAAATGTTGCTTACAGGATGATTAAGGAAGATGCATCATTTGAGCTATGCACTTGTATGCAAAGACAACTTCTATTGAACCTCAAGTCGATCAAACAGGACAATGCATTAAGATTTAAGTTCAGAAAACTACTAGTTGGGTTGTTCTTCTACTTCCAAGGTTGCTTCCCAGGAGTTGGAGATATTCAGTGGTCTACCGACCAACCAATGTCAAAGCAAATCAAGGAAAGCCTGCAAGCGGTTGGAACAGGTTATCCAGAAGTGCTGAACAGATACTTTGATGAGTTTAAATGCAAGATGAACCAAAGGATAAGAATATCTGGTGATATAATCAAAAAGTATGAGGAGGACATCTGCTTCACCATCAAAGTTGATGTGTGCATAATGGAGGCAGTTGAGCCTAGATAGGAAGAAGTGGAACCAATGGGATATGAGGTAATGAATGATATACTGGATGGGTATGCCTCTACCCTACTTGCCTCGCCTCTTGATCCAAAGGCAAAGAGAACCGACACCTATCTAGAAAGGGTTACACCGGTTAAAGAACCCTCAGTAAAGAAGGGAAAGGCAGTGCCTTCAGCATCAACACCGGTTACTGTAGCCAATCCCAAAGTGACCAAGCGGTCACCAGTAAAGAAGAAACTGAAAGCCGCACCTGTTAAAGTCTTTGAGAGGAAGCACAAGACAAAAAGAAACACACCAGACTCAGAGGACACTATGTTTGAAGAACAACCTAAGAAGACTAGGCAATCGAAGAAAAAGACAAAGAATGAACCGGCAACATTGGCACCAGTAAATATTGACATTTCTTCTTACAAACCTTTGACACATTGTCAAAGAACCATTAAGAATATTAGGAGAAAATTGCTGAATGATTTAATAGATCATTTTGATGATTTCAATAATGATGAAAATGAAGAAGTTGAACAGGAAATCATTAAGTATTTATGTGTTAATGACCGGTCGCCATCAGACATCAAATCTATGACACCGGATTCTTTGTATAATTCTTTAGACATCAAATGGTGCATTGCCATTGAAAAAGAACAGGAAATAAGAGAGGAAATATTTGCACAATATTTTCCTGGCGTATCTAATTCAAAACTCTATGAAATCATGGAGAACTATAAAGGCCTCTTCTTCATGAGAAGAAGAAGACTCATGTTGCTTGAAGGAAAAACCTCTGAAGTGGTGAAAGATACTCACTCTCATACCAAAGCCGCTCTGAGATTGCATCAAGTATCTGAGGCAAACTAGAAAGCTGAAAAGGAACTGGAAATCAAAAAACCAGATGAGGTCTTCGACAATGAAGGAAACCCGATTACTAAACTGGTAGACATTATTGATGTTGATGCTCTGGATGTAGAGGATGTTACTTTGGATGCACCAGTAGAAACAAAAGGTTAGGAGAAACAGGAGGAAGACAAGAGAAAATAGGCAGAGGAGGAAAGGAAGAAACATGAGATGGAAAAGACAAAATAGGCAAAATAGGAAAAAGAGCAAGAGGAAGAGAAGAAAAAGAAAGAGGATGAGAAGAAAAAGAAAGAGGAAGAGAATGAGACAAAAAAGAAAGAGGAAGAAAAGAAAAAGGAAGAGGAGAAAAAGAAATAAGAAGATGAGAAGAAGAAGAAGGAAGCAGAAAAGGAAGAGGAAAAGAAGAAAGAAGAGGAGAAGAAGAAGAAGGATGAAGATGAAGTGAAGCGGAAAGAGGAGGAGAAAATGAAGGCAAAAGAAGACAAGAAAAGAGAAGCGGCACAGAGCACTCAGATGGAGACTCCAAAGGCAACTGGTAGTCAAGCCAAACTGGTTGACACTACCAGTCCCATTGACCTCCAGTCTGCAAATGAATCGGAGCTGCTGCAGAGCATTAAACTTGCTCAAGAGCGAATGGATGCTCTAAGGAGGAAAAAGGAGGAAGATGTTATCCAAACTATGGTGGAAACACTCACCAATTTGATACCCAGTACAAACCTCCCCAGTACCAATTCCTCACTTTCTTGATTAAAGCTTCTATGTACAGTTGTGGATGACTAGGTCCAAAGCTTGGAAGAAGTTGTAGAATCAAATGCCAAAAAGGAGCATGAAAAGGCTCTGAACATTGCCTTAGTGAAGAAGTTGAATGAGCTTTGGTCAGAACTTCAGAAGGCACAAAAGGACATCAAAGATGCAATGGATGAGGGCAATCTACTACTCAACAAGATTTGTCAACCTTATTTATTCTGTGATGATGTGCTCACTCAGAAGGACAAACTGCAATCTGATATGCAGTCATTTATTAGCACCTTCAAGATGCCATATGATTCCTTTTCCACATATGGTCCAACTGGTCATTGGCTTCAACTCTAGTCTACAAGACTTGAGGCAAAGATAAGCAACCAGACACATAATTTGCAGGAACTTCAACTGATCCTACTGCCACAACTGCAAATTCTCTAGAAATGCTATCTAAATCTAGATGCCCTAATGGTCACTCAAGAGATGAGCACGATAGATGCCATGGAAGAACAGGTCTCTCAGATGCAAACAGAGAAAGAGGTGGCTACCTCCCTACTTCAGTCATGGCCCTTATCCATGAAGCAATTTTTATAGGACTTTAAATCAGTTTCTGACAAATTTTACTCTTTATTGTCATAAACTCTTATTTTGTTAATGCAAATTGAACAAGGGTTATTCAGCTGTACTTTGTCATTGTTGGCAAAGGGAGAGTATTATACTTGATTTCAAATTTTGACGGGGAATAGTATCTGTATTTAAATTTTGATGCATGCTATGTCTACTTTCATGTCTATCTCTGTAAGAAAGTAGTATACATTGTATTGTTTACAAAAGGGATAGTGTATATGCTTAGGGGGAGTAATTTTCATTATGGCATATTTTTTTTGTTGTAAAACACTTAGATGTCAAAATTTTCCTAAGTGTTTCCATCAATGCCAAAGGGGGAGATTGTTGACATTTTTGATGATTGATGTTGTGATTGTTATTGATAGACACACACTTGCTTTGAGATCACCTTTTTGTATGTATAAGCTAAGCTCAACTGATAATTGTTACAAACTGGTATCATATTGTAGTCTTTAGACTATTGATGTTATGCAGAAAGTGGTTACCGATATCAAGAGGTATAAAGACCCCAAGCGGTTCGAGGATCTCAAGCATTATGAAGGATCAAAGTGGTAGAACACATATTTCCCAGTCTTCATTTTTGACAAACCGACAACCGGTATTTTGCGTAAACTGGTATTTTGTATCAATCGTTAATACTCTATGATGAGTTACCAACCGACATTTTGTGATGAGTTACCATCCATCGATTGTTTGACAGTGCCGACACTTTGGCGATGCTTTTTGTGTCGTGTGACCAAATATGTATAGATACACTAAACCTAGGAAATTGTATTGTAATCCTATTGGACCGACATGAAATCAGATTCCTTTATAAGGACATCATGTCTAGGGTTTTATGTTGTTAGGGTTTTGAAAGTGGTTGATGAGTTTTTGTAAGTACGATCAAAGAAGAGAAGTTTAGGTCTGTGAGAGAAGGTAGAGTGTGAATGTGTTGAAGACTGAAGTAATGCTGGAATGCATTAAGAACGAGCTATCAAGGATCTAACCAAGCAATCTGTGCTACCTACTAGATCACTCACTTGTTGATTACTGACATCTTCGACAAGTCTAAAGCCCTTAACCGAGTAGGCCCATAAATCCTTTTGTAAATCCTCTAACAAGGTGGTTCACATCTATGGATCTAAAATCCTCCAGCAAGGTAGTCTTTAATTGGACTTATCTCCTAACAGAGATTGATATTCCTAACAGGATCTGTTCTGGTAAAGAATATTGTATGACCTTAACCGGTCTGACCTTAACCAGTCTGGTTTCTATTCTGCAGATAGTTACTTGTGAGTTTCATCTCAGCATGGTTTTTCCCATTTGGGTTTCCACGTCAAATATCTTGTGTTATGGTGTTATTGCGAGTGAATGCCTTATTTGCTATATGGTTTGCATGTGTGTTAACCAGTTTGTTTGTTAAACTATTTTACCGGTCTACTACTAGACTGTTTAAGTGTTTTTCAGTAAATTTTGGTATACTAATTCACCCCCCCTCCTAGTATTTATCAAACTGATCTTGCTAGGGATCACCTGGTTAAGGGATGGATAAATACCCTGTTAAAGGTTAGAACCCTATTTGAGGTTACCTCAGAAGAGGATTTGAAGAACTCATTGATTTGGGTCACCCTGTTAAAGGATTTACACAAAGCCTATTAAAGCTACCTGGTTAAGGGATTTTACAACTACTGGAATGGTTAGAAATCAACAGGTAATACACTAATATGATAACAACACTCAATGCCAATGCAGATCCACTTTAGTTCCTTTGCTTCTGTAGTCACACTCTACAGGTATCAACACACTCCTCTGGTTTGACAAGAATCAAGTATCTCTTCACTTGGATACACACATAACATTTGCCAACAAATTCACAATGCAAATTATTAGCGACCTTATAGAAAACAGATAGGTCGGTAGCATAAACCATAAACCCTAAACATTTAGGTTATCAATACAGTCGGTCCAATCCTGACCGTTCAAAACACATTGCATTGAATAAAATAATCTTGAATAGATCTAAAGACATTCTCCATCATTTGTTCTTTGCCACTTCAGGAAGCTGATAACCCATCATGCGCTCTCCACCATTTACTAATACTTTGCACATTCCCGAGGTAGATAGGATCAATCTTCTTCATGCAAGATCCTCAAGGAAATCCTTCACGCACACAAGGCTGACATGACAACATGATCTGATCTCCATTTCAATGCTAACCCATCACAAAATGTTGTCTGTCAAATCACACAGACTTGAAATGCATCAATCAAAAATCCTGAAGCTGAGACTACCAACCGGTAGTCATACCAAATGAAACCCTGATACAAAACTTTCCATATACCGGTTCACATTCCAACATACCGGTTCACTTGAACAAACATACCGCTTCACTTTTTCACATATACTATTTCACATCATCATACCGATTCTCTTGCCAGTTTGCTTACTTCAATATACCGGTTCATACTTCAACATATTGACATCAATGACAACATACAATACCATCATATCATCAAGCTATGCACATATGCCAACAATCTCCCCCTTTGGCATTGCTGACAATATACAAAGATATCTCTCCGCTTCACATCTTCTCCCCAATACTGCAGATATCTTCTCCGCTTCACATCTTCTCCCCCTTTGACAATAATGCCAAAGTGGAGGCACATACAACTATGTTCCACTATGCTGCTCCCCCTGAGGAGTAGCATCCATCAACACATCAATCCTGAAAAAGATTTTTCAATGCAATACTTGACTGATGTGGAGCACATACCTTTAGTTCACCTCTTGAAGGGGAAACACCCCTAATTTACCTCTTAAATAGGTAAATTTAGCCTTCGGTAGAGGCTTGGTGAATATGTCTGCTAACTTCTCCTTACAGAAAACATGTTCCAATACAACCTCTTTGTTCTGAACTTTCTCCCTCAAGAAATGATACTTGAGCTTGAAGTTCTTGGTTCTAGCATGCAATACCGGATTCTTGGAAATATTAATTGCACTTGTGTTATCACAAAATATACTCAACGGTTCAGATACAAGAACTTTGAAACCACTTAATACATGCTTCATCCAAATTGTTTGAGTGCAGTTCATAAATGCTGCTACATATTCTACTTCTGCTGTAGACTGAGAGATACAACTCTTCTTCTTACTCATCCATGAGACTAGTCTACCACCAAGAAAGAATGCACCACCGATTGTTCTCTTCCGGTTGTCCACATTACCAACCCAATCGACATTTGTAAACACTTTGAGATTGAAATCATTACTATATAGATACCACAATGCATAGTCAATAGTTCCCTTCAGATATCTAAGAATCCGCTTGACTGCTACCAAGTGGGATTCTCTTGGACTTTTCTGGAAACGTGCAGTAATGCCCACTACATTTGCAATGTCTGGTCTGCTGTGTACTACATAGTGTAACTTACCAATCATTGATCAGTATTCCTTCTCATTCACCAGTGCTAAGTCATCTTCTTTTGACAACTTACAACCGGTCACCATTGGTGTACCAACTGGTTTGTTGTCTTCCATGCCAAAGGTCTTGAACACCTCTTTGACATACTTGGATTGAGTGATAAAGATACCACCTTTCATTTGTTGAATCTATAGTCCAATGAAGAACTTAATCTCCCTGATAAGTGACATCTCAAATTCTTTCTTCATCTCATCTGCAAAATCATGAATCATCTTGTCATCTCCATCAAAAATTATGTCATCAACAAATACTTCATAGATCAGGATCTGATCTCCTTTTGACTTTAGATAGATATTGCTATCTTCACTTATTCTTTCAAATCCAATCTTCACAAGATGGGAGTGTAGACATTCATACCATGCTCTAGGTGCCTACTTCGATCCATACAAGGCTTTATGTAGCCTACACATCATGTCACCATCTTTTGATAGGGCAAATCCATTTGGTTGCTCTATATACACCTCCTCTTCAAGTAATCCATTCAGGAATGAAGATTTTACATCCATTTGATACACTTTGAATCCCTTGAAGGCTACATATGCAAGAAGCATTCAAATTCCTTCCAATCTAGCTATGAGAGCAAAGGTTTCTCCATAGTCTTCTCCTTCTTCTTGAGCATATCCCTTACACACCAATCTGGCTTTGTTTCTTACGACTGTGCCATCTTCATTCAGCTTATTTCTGAAAACCCATTTGGTGCCAATAACATTTTTATGCTTAGGTCTGGGTACCAAAGACCATGTACCATTCTTTTCTATCTGGTCAAGTTCCTCTTCCATTGTCTTGATCCAGTCTTCATCTTTGTCTGCCTTTTTAAATGTTTTAGGCTCAAATTTAGAGATCATGCAAGAGTTTTCTCTGACCTTTCTTCTTGTAATAATTCTTGCATCCTTATCTCCTATGATCTTCTTTGGATCATGGTTCAGCTTTACATACCTAGGAATGATCTTAATAGATTCCTCTAGCTTTTCCTCTTCATCCTCATCTTCATTAGCATCAACATCTACCAGTGTAGGAGCACTGTTACTGGTACTTGGTTGTTTTGCAACCGGTTCCTAGAAGGTTACAACCGGTTCATCTACCTCTTGCTCACTGCTAGTTTCCTTAGGTTTCTCAGAGGTTTCATCAACTTTGACATCGATACTTTCAACAATTCTCTGAGTCCTATTGTTTAAACACTTGAGAGCTTTTCTCTTGGTGGAATATCCTAGGAATATACCCTCATCACATTTTGCATCAAACTTACTCCTCACTCCTCTTGATATAACACTTGCTGCCAAACACTCTAAAGTAGTTTACTATAGGAGTCTTACTAGTCCAATACTCATAATGTGTTTTATCCTTACCTTTCTTGATGACTACCCGGTTCATAGTGTAGACTGTAGTGCTCACTGATTCTCTCCAAAAGGTGTGAGCAACCTTTCCTTGGATCGACATTGTTCTGGCTGCTTCAGCTACAATCTGGTTGTTCCTCTCTGCTATGCCATTTTGTTGTAGAGTCTAGGGGGAAGACAGTTGCCTCTTGATGCCATTCTCTTCATAGTACTTATTGAATTCTCCAGAAGTGAACTCACCTCCTTGATCGGTTCTAAGGCATTTGATTCTCTTACCACTTTCCTTTTCAACTAGTGCTCTGAAGGCTTTGAACTTTCCAAAAGCTTCAGACTTGTCTTTCAAGAATGTGACCCACATCATTCTTGAGAAATCATCAGTAAGAATCATAAAGTACCTATCTCCTTGAACACTCCTAGTTTTCATAGGACCACACAAATCAGTATGCACAAGATCAAGTACATTTTTTGCTATGAAAGATTTACCTTTGAAGGTTGAGGAAGACATTTTCCCCAGTTGCCATTCTCTGCACAAAGGATTCTCTGGTTTGTTCAATACAGGCAATCCCATAATGGCCTTGATCTTACTAGCCTTCATAATGTTATCAAAATTTATATGGCAGAGTCTCCTATGCCATATCCAACTATCATCATACTTAGCCATTAGACATTGGCTGATATTTGCATTTAACTGAAATAGGTTAGCTTTGGTCTGCATACTGGTGGCCATTGGTTCACCACTCTTTCCTTTTATTTTGCACACTCCATCTTTGAATTCTAGAGTAAGTCAATTATCATTCAGCTGAGCAATACTTATAAGGTTACGTGTGAGACCTTCTACCCAATACACATTGTCAGCACTGCTTTTTCCATTTAGAGAGATGGAACCTTTTCCTTTTACCATACAAGGTGCATCATTACCAAATCAGACTACACCTCCATCATACTCTTCCAAAGACAAAAAATTTCTCTGGTCACCAGTCATGTGGTGAGAACAACTACTGTCAATAATCCATTCATTAGAACTATCAAAGCGGGAGACAAGAGCCTTCTTGTCTGACACATCTTCCTTGACAGCTACAAATACTATGTCTTCACTTTCTTCATCTTCTGATTCATCATCAGTGACACCTTCATCAACTGCAACAAGACAGTTTCTCTTGTTTCCTCCTTTGAACTTTTTGAACCTCTTCGGTTTGTCCTTATTATCCCCATTAGGATAGTTAACAACAATGTGTCCAATCCTTTTGCAAGAAAAGTATTTCAAAGGGAGCTTACCTCTGTATTTACCAATTCCCTTAGGAAGTCTCTTGGCTAGAAGAGCTTCAAATTCCATTAGGATTTCTTCATCATCCATATCTCTGCTTTGTCTAGGTTCACAACTGGTACTAACTTCTTTACCTTTTCTAGATAGTGCAGTAGATGCTTTAAAGGATGAATCAGTCTTCTGGACACTGCCATCATAACTGTTTAGCTCATAAGCGGTCAATTTAGAAATGATAGAATCAAGGGACACCTTTGTCTTGTCAATTGATCTCAACTCCTGAATAGTGGCAACCCTTGTTGCATAGACTGGTAATAAGGTTCTCAAAACTTTTCTAACAATGGTGGAATCATCCATTGTACCTCCTACACTCTTGATGTCTCCAACAATAGTTTTAATCCTTATCCCATATTGTTGAATGATCTTTCCTTCAACCATCCACATATCTTCAAACTTTCCTCTAAGGCTTTCTTCATTATCTTGCTTCACATGCTCATCACCACCATAGATAGACTCCAGAGTATCCCATACATCTTTGGGATTGTCTTTTTCTTAAACATCAATAAACTCAACATCAGAAAGGCTACTGATAAGAGCTTCCATGACTTGTCCATTCTCCTGAATTTCTCTTCTTTGATCATCAATGAGAGTACCGGTAGGGACAACATAAGTATTCTCAACATAGCTCCAGTGTTGAGCACCCATGCTTTTAATGTTTCATTCTATCCTTCCATATCTTAAAGTTGTCTCTATTGAACTTAGGACCTTCCCTCTTCATCATTAGAATAGGATTTTTTCCTCAAGTGGTTAAGCTTACAACACAAAGGACCTGGAGGATGCTCTGATACCAATTGATGAATAATGATTAATACAAAGTACTCAACTAACTGGTAAACAGGATCACTGATCTAAAACAAGGCACTACCGGTAAAACACAGAGAGATTGTGAAACACACAAACTGGTAACACTTAGATCTTCTCCAAACCTAATATCTCTTTTCCACTTCACCCATGTGCATAAACAAGTAATACATAAAAAATATAAAGGCCATTGGATCAACATGCATTACCGCTTAACAGAAAATACTAATCATCACATGAAAAGGCATCACACATGACACACTAATTTTTCACATGGAAACCCAACTGGGAAAAACTACGGTGGGGATGAATACCCACAAGTTGTTCTTTGAACTCTTCTGAAGTCCCCTCTATTAGGATCCTAGTCTAGTTAAGGACTTTACAATAGGTTCTACTAGGAACCGATCCTTCTAGGGATCACCCAATTAAGGGATGGCTAAATACCTTGTTAAAGGTTAGAACCCTATTAAAGGTTACCTCGCAAGAGGATTTGAAGAACTCATTGATTTGAGTCACCTTGTTAAAGGATTTACACAAAGCCTGTTAAAGCTACCTGGTTAAGGGATTTTCCAACTACTGAAATGGTTAGAAGTCAATAGGTAATACACTAATCTGATAACAACACTCAATGCCAATTTAGATCCACTTTAGTTCCTTTGCTTCTGCAGTCACACTCTATAGGTATCAACACACTCCTCGGGTCTGACAAGAATCAAGTATCTCTTCACTTGGATACACACATAACATTTTCCAACAACTTCACAATGCAAATCATCATTGACCTTATAGAAAATAGATAGGTCGGTAGCATAAACCCTAAACCCTAAACATTTAGGTTATCAATATAGTTGGTCCAATCCTGACCGTTCAAAACACATTGCATTGAATAAAATAGTCTTGAACAGATCTCAAGATGTTCTCCATCATTCGTTCTTTGCCGCTTCAGGAAGCTGATAACCCATCACGTGCTCTTCATCATTTACTGAGACTTTGCACATTCCCGAGGTAGATAGGATCAATCTTCTTCATGCAAGATCCTCAAGGAAATCCTTCACGTGCATAAGGCAGACGTGATAACACGATTTGATCTCCATTTCAATGCTAACCCATCACAAAATATCGTCTGTCAAATCACACAGACTTGAAATGCATCAACCGGAAATCCTGAAGCTGAGACTACCAACTGGTAGTCATACCAATTGAAACCCCAATACAAAACTTTCCATACACCAGTTCACATTCCAACATACCGGTTCACTTGAACAAACATACCGCTTCACTTTTTCACATATACTATTTCACATCATCATACCGGTTCTCTTGCCAGTTTGCTTACTTCAATATACCGGTTCATACTTCAGCATATTGAGATCAATGACAACATACAATATCATCATATCATCAAGCTCTTCACATATGCCAACAATCTCCCCCTTTGGCATTGATGACAATATACAAAGACAATATACAAAGATATCTCTCCGCTTCACATCTTCTCCCCAATATTGCAGATATCTTCTCCACTTCACATCTTCTCCCTCTTTGACAATAATGCCAAAGTGGAGGCACATACAACTATGTTCCACTATGTTGCTCCCCCTAAGGATTAGCAAGAGAAAACCTAAGAAAATGCTAACTCGACATCATACTCAGGAAGCCAAATAAATAGAAAATCAAATTAAAACTATAGAAAATCAAATTAAAACTATAGAAAATCATGACCAATCAAAATATTACAAAATAATATATTTCTTACCTACCCATCTCAAAACCAAGGTAAGAATAATTAAATATTATTTACTTTACTTACCCAAAAATATAACCAATACAATAATAAGGTAGGTAGAAAGAATATACCAAGCAACCCAAGAGACTAAAAAGAGAATAATGGTAATTACTCATAAAATCATGGGCACAAATAATTATTAAATCCCAATAATAAATAAATAAGCCAAGGCTATGTTAAATTAAAGCCATAATAATAAATCAAAGACTATTTATATAAATTAATATTCTAATTAATAATGAAGCCTTTCCTTTTTTTTCTTTTTTTTTTAAAAGCCTGGTAAACTTTTTAATGTGACTGGTGACATTGGCATGACACGCCCTCTGGCTCCACGTGAAATGCTTTTGACCATGAGCTATGAACTGGTGAGGCCACAACTGGGGGACCTCATCCCCACACTTCACTTGTTCAAACCCGCGAGCACAACGACCCAGCGAAGACTTAAGGCCTACGAGCATAATGGCCCAACAGGGGTTTGAACCTTGGTGACCGCTTCACCAACGAAGTTTTTTAACCGCGACACTACATGTCCGAAGACATAATAAAGCGTTTCCTTACCAAATGATGATAATAATATTAATTTATCAACACTTATTATTAAATATTATACCAACTATCTATTTAATTAATTATTATAAACTATATGAATCTTTTATTTTAATTTAACATTATTAAACTATATAAATTAATTTAATAAAATAATTAATAATTAACCAAACTACACAAAGAAAGCCACCATAAAAATAATCCAAGAAAGCATGACACTCTAACCACGACTCATGCCAAGACTCTAAACTGACAAGGGTAATCAATCTTAAATCTAGAGTGTAGAATGAGATTTATAAACCTATTTGGGTTTCCACATGAAAATCTTGCATCCGCAAAGCCATGATACAACATATACGATATATAATACAGGCAGGTGATAGAGAATCACAATGGCGCATCTCGCTCGCAATGAATGATGTGACATCCTCCCTATCATAAAGACAATAGAAGACACTCGCAACCAATCAAACAATATCATAATAAATCTCACATCTTGATCACAAAACAATTTTCTTTTTGATACTTATCCACAATAGCTTGTGACAGTCTTACTCTGGTTTTCATTCAAGCCTTCAATGCTTGAAAATACTCATTTACATTTTTCTCCTTGTTCTCTCCCATATTGTTTAGTAAATCTAACAATTGTTTTCCTACCTATATGTCAAGACCAAAATCTCTAGCACCAATACCGGGCACTTGTTTGGTTATGTACAATATCAAACAAACAAGTAAGTTTCCAAATCTGAATGTTCCTTTCTTATCTCTTTTAATCTTTCCCAAATTGTCTATCAACTCATCTTTAAGCCATTCACATATGTCTATCCTTGCATTATCATTGACCATATCATAGGCACTCTTGATACATAGGCTAGAAACTGAGTTCAACCTATTTGCATTTGTAGCCTTATAACCTAAGATCATACTGATAAATCTGATATTTATATCTTTTACATCATTTACCCTCAAAGATCTTTTATCAAATGTTGCACCAGTTAGGTTTATCACTGTGTCATTTGAGACCTTCTTTGTTTTGTCCAGTCTGTTACTGGTGGAGGGTAACCCTGTTATAGATTTTATTGCTTCTTTTATGATTTTATGAATTGAGTCCAACCAAAAAAATTCACCATGTACTCTGTTTAACACAATCCTATGATATCCTTGGGAAAATCTAGGATACTAATAATTTTAGTGAAACCTACGGTTTCCACTATCTTATGTTCAGGCTTGACATTTCTAGATTCATCACAAATCACGGTTTTAAACATGTTCTTAATCTCATCATCACCTAATTCCTCAATATGACACTGTATATACATCCTAGGGTCTTCAACATATACTACTCATTTAGGGATTTGAGAAAATGCACCTATGCTATCATCTTTCTTTGCAAATTCGAGAACTAGCTAGAATATGGGTCTAGGGCACTTAACAATTTAAACAACAGTAGGGTTTGCAATAAATTCAGGAGTGGATGAAGATGCCATAGCTATAAATACCTCAATCTGCCTTAAGGATGAATGATTTGATGGATTGCTTCACTTCTTCGCTTAGAATGCCTTCGCTCGGGATTTTTTGCGCTCTCAAAGATTTGAATGCTCGGTGAATGAAAGAGGAGCAAAAATACTTGCTTTATAATGTTATTTTCTCCAACTACCACATTTAATGCTTGCTGGTTAAGTCACAACTTAACTCATCCACCGGTATAGAAGTAATTTCAACTTCTTACCATCAACCAAGAGAATAATAGCATGTTTTTCATTTTGTTGCTAAACCCCCAAAAGATTTTGCTTCAGTTAGATGAAGATTCTCCTGCTGGTGGAGTGTTACTCTATTCTGCTGGTGGAGGAGTATTCCTATCAACATTCTAATATGACTTTTTGATCCATTGTTTTGAGAATTCTTGCTTTACCTCTTCAAATTTTTCTTTACCTTTCAAACTCAGACCTTTATTATTTGTCGGTGAGGACTTGCTTCTACAAAATTTAGCAATATGTCCAATTTTGTTACAGGCATAACAAGTCACGTTGTTTTTCTGAATAGCTTTCCCATATCCTATGCTGGTATGTGTTTTGCATTGATTAGATAAGTGTCCAAATCTTCCACAAACATAACATCTTACATTCATTCTATAATTTTCTGAATTATGACCAACTTTGTTGCATTTTGAACATTGACCGATGGGTGTATTAGTGTTCTGATAATTTCTAGATCTACACTGATTTTCTCTATGACAATACTTGTTACAGTTAAAGCATTTTCCATTAAATTTGTAATTAGTAGGCTGTCTTACCGGTTTGCTATGATTATGATTGTTTGCAGTACCAGAGATTTCACCAACTTCAAAGCCAAGGCCATTTGTATCACCATTAGGTTTCTGATTCTTCAGCATGTCACCAAGTTCTTCTGAACTTTTCTTGAATTTATCCTTGTGTTGATTTGCAGCAGTTAGTTCATTCTCCAAGATTCCTTTCTATCTCATGAGTTCAGTTCTGTCATTTTGTGTGTGCATTAGATCTATCTTCCACATATCATTTTCATGACTGAGTCTTGTGTTTTCATTTCCAGCATTATTTAGTCTTCTAACCAAGTCTTCTTCATTTTTCTTTCTGTCATCAATTTCTTTACAAAATCTCATAGTCATGTCCTGCATCTCATTCTTTGTTGTACTGATTTCTTGTCTTAGCTTGTTTACCATATCATTAAGAGTTTCCTTTTCATCATTCTCATTTTGCATCTTTTCACAAAGTTCTCTCCTCTTGTTCCTTGCAATAGTAAATTTTTCTTGAAGTGCTTGAATAATGTCCTGAGCAGCCTTCAGATCATCTTCTAGTTTGATATTCTTCACTTTTTCTGCATCATAGTCTGTAAGAGTTGTTTCCAATTTTTTTTCTCAAGTTTTCCATCTCTACCGGTGATAAGATCTTCCTCAAGCTATTAGGCTTTTGAAAATAGAGGACCAGGATCTGATACCAATTGTTAGGATTCCCAAAGATACTGAGAGAGGGGGGGGTGAATCAGTATCTAACTAGTATATAAATTTACTTGACTTAAAACATGAAGAGCATATTATAACTGTGTACCGATAAACTAGAAATAATGCAGTAACTAAGAACAATAACAAAAACATGAGAAGCACACCATAACACAGTATTTTAATGAGGAAACCCAGTGTGGGAAAAACCTTGGTGGGATTTGTGACCCACAATATTCTCTTACTGGCCAATAAGAGAATATTAATTTTACAATAGGGGCCTGCACATGCAGGAAGGCCAAGTGTCTGGAGCTCACTGCTCAATTACAAAAGAAGTCACACTGACTTACAAAAAGGATTATAAAAATCCAATGTCTTGTACTGCTTCAGATTAGCATCTACTATGCCAGGTTCAGTACCGGTTTAAGCTCTGCTACATACATAAACCCTTAACCAATAATTTGCATACTAGGTCTACATAATTTCACCTATATCCTATTACAAAATGATCTACAATGATCTCATACATATATGAGTCATATTACAACTCGCCATATTAGCTTACAATGATTTTACAATTAATTACAAAATACATTTTAAACAAAATTGAAGTCGGCCAAGGTGCCAGTATCCTTTCTTTCAATGGTAAAAGTTTCTTCATAATCTATTCCTTCCTTTTGAGAGAAACCACAAGCTACAAACCTAGCTTTATATTTTTCAATACTACCATCAACATTATGTTTAATTTTAAACAACCATTTAGAGGAAACAACTGACTTACCTGTATGCCGATGTTGGTGCTGGTATCTTTGTCTTGCTGGTGTCATATGATTACAAGGTTGCCATCAATGACAAAACCTTCAATCACCTACAATTTCTCATTGGAGTGTGCATTTGCCAACAAAAATATCCTCAAATCATTGTAAAAGAATATAAACATCACATAGAAAGAGATACATATAAGTCATCAAATGAGAATCTATCATCATAATAACCCATATAAAAATCCATAATGTCATCATCCACATGAAATAATAGTATCAAATGCATTATAACATGTCTAAATCATATGTAAAATCCATAAAAATCCACTAAAAGAATCTCAAAGTAGTCCAAGCTATAGAAATATAGTATATCGATGCACGAAAATAAAAAAAAATTAGGGGAGGACACTACATGTAGGAGAACACCCAGAAAAGGAAATGAAAGGAGGAAGACGACTACAAAGACCTCTTTAAGTTTCTCACCAAATATTGGGCTAGGATGCTCCCACCCAAGCTTATTCATGGCAAAAAGAAATAGGGATGTTTTCTACTTGGTGGTTTTTTTATATTTTGGATGGCCTTTGTGGCCTTAGTGTTTTTAGTTATGAACATAATTATAATCTTTGTTGATTAATCTCAAATTGGTTATCTTTAGCCCTATGTGGCATATCTTATTATTTACTATGACTCTGTTAAACTTTGTTAATATGGTTAGTATGTTTAAGGTTTTTGATAGAGGAAAGTTCTAGGAGGCTATGACTTTGTTGTTTTTCTACTGACAGTTGTTCTTCTACTGTTAATGTGATTGTAACTGGGTCAGCCCCTAGTTTTGGCTACTTTTAATATAAAAAACATAATCATATTATTTATCAGTTTCTTCTTTTACATTATTGACAAAAAAATTTTGTGTTCATACTTAGACATCTTTATCGACACATAATCTAAGGATAAATAATGTAGTAAGATTAAACATTTTTTTTCATCTCCAACTTATCACTGTCCTGCCTGTGAAGTGTGATATCTACAACTACAACACAAAACACTCAATAGATCATTACAAGCATGGTTAGCAAATAATAATAAAACAAATATGAACCATGACAAAGCAACCTATCACCTCCTAAGAGATGCAAGTGTGGATTTTCTCTCAGATCTGGATAAGTAATCCCAATGACTTGACTACACCTAGACGGAGGATTTAAAATGATAATGATATGCAAAGATGAGATTGATTATGCTAGATTGATCCAAGAGAGTAATTAGGCTAATGATATGCATGATTAAGCTATGATGATGATACAATTAAGCTAGAAAAGAGATTGATTAAGCTACATGATTCAACAATTATGCTAGAAAATGATCAAATTAAGCTAAATCTAAGATGCAATTGCTTAAAACAACAATTCTCAAATGACATGCCTATAGTAACAATGCATAAGATGAAAATGGGATGGGATCCAAGTATTTATCCAAAATGAGGGATATTTATAGGATTTCCAAGGCCAGGGGTCAGGTGGCAGGAATCAATGGTCAAGATTGAGTCTGAATATATCAAGGGTGAAATTGGAGGAGGTTGGAGAAGAGGCTGGAGGAAGGGACACTTGTCATCTCTATGGTGACAAGTGTCAAGGAGCTTTTCTCATAAAAGGCCAAGTGTCCAAGAGAGGAGAGATGTGACCAAAGTGCCAGGTGTCTCAAGAAGAAAATATCCACACCATAGGAGGTTAGGATAAGGAGGCTAGAATGTGCAAGATAAGATAGGGTTAGTTAAACCCAAGGTTAGGTAGAATGGGTTAGGTTAGAGGGATGGTTAGGTTAGGTGGTTAGAAGTTAGGATGCATGTGGTTAATTTGAATTTAAAAATTCAAATAATAGGAAAAGACTAATTAATTCTCAACAACTCATAAATTGATTTGTTTTAATTAATTAGAGGATCAGAAGAATTGATTGAAATGGGGGGAGGATTAATTATTTTGAATTAATTAATCAAAGGGGACTATTGAAATGAACCTATTAAATAAATCCTTAGATTTATTAATAAGTAGATGAAAGGGAGAATTTAATCAAATTGCCTAATAAATTCAATTAAATTAGGAAGGGGGGTTAATTAAATAATTGCTTATTTAATTAATTATCTTCAGACCATTTTTAGGTGTATACATTTTGCCCCTCTTTGAAACGAGGTGTGATGACACGTTGATTCAAATAATAATCTCATTTTGATGATGATATTGGTTTGATAGGATACCCCAGACATTGATTGAAAATTGTGGTATGATGATGCCCCCTCGGGAGATCAATTGAGATAATTAATCTTTGGAGTTTTTGGATCTTTGCAAAATTGATATCCCGATTATAAATGATTCGATGTTTGCAACTGTGGTTTATGAAAATGTGAGTTCTATGATTAGCTTGATTGATTAGATTGATAAGATTGAGATTCAGTCTGGTTTAAGGAATGACACCTCTTGTATAAGACAAAGATGATCAAAGCATCTGGTTTTAGGAACAATATATCCTGTATAAGACATGATCAGAATGTCTGGTTTCAGGAAAGATACATCTTGTATAAGACATGATAGGATCGATTTAGATGCGATTGATTGATAGAATTGATAAGGTTGACTGGATAAAGAACTGTCAGTTTGTTGATATCAAGTTGCAGGAAGATTTAGATATGTTGATGTTGGTTCTGTTGGCAAGAAGGTAATATAAGATTGTTGCTGGGTCGATAATATCTAGAGAGAGATGAGTCACTATTTTGATTGTGTATACACTTATGATGACACCTTGATGATTCTTGTGATAGATTTAACCTTGGATAAAATGAGCATGCAGGATCCCATGCAAGAATGAAATGCAAGCTAAATGCGAATGCCAATGCAAAGCTATGACCGGACCAGTCACTAGGTTATTGTGTTTTGTCATCATTGAGCTTTTTTAAAATGTGGGAAGTGAGTGCAAACATCAATGGTATAATTAAACCATGATGACCTGAGCACAACTTTGTTGGATTTTGATATGGCAAGTTAGCACAAGCATCGAGGTATAATTGAACCAAGATGACCTGAGTGTTGCTTGCATAAAACAGGCAGTATTAACCATTTCAATATGCAAATTGGAAATGTCTTCGGTTATACTCCGATGATCATGTCCCGAGACAAATTTGCACATATTAATGATTTTTTTACAGACAACAAACAAGAAAAATATCATGTTCCTTCCTTGTTCCTCTAGTAAGAGACATCTTGGAGTTACTTAGAAATCATGATAGCGAAAATCAAGATAGAAAAGTTGAACAATCATGCTAAAATCATTATCCAAAAGATATCATCCATTGAAAAGTGTGTAAATGTGCTTAGATGGACTTTGTGATAGTTTGATGGTTGATAATTTGATCTCATGTTCAACATTGGATGTGTCTTAGTTTTCCCTTGATAAGAGTTGTTTAACTGTTGTTCTACCTGTTTGATTAAGCTCAAAATGATAAAAAAAATTTCCCCCAGCTAGGTGCAGGATTTTGCCCCAAGCCTAGAAACAAATTTAGTATGATATACCCAATGATACAAACCATGGCAAGAAGCCACCCGGGATGCTCGCGTATGTACAAGGCTTTACTATGGATATGAACAGTGCCGAATAAATGCAAGTGGAAGGATGCATGAACTGATAGATGGAAGAGCTAGCAGACAGATAGCGCCTATTTGCCAGGTTTTCGCCATCTGTTTTTATTGCACTTTTTCTCATATTTGATTTTTTGGATTTTCTGCTTTTTCACTTTTCTTTTTTTTTTTCATTATTTTTGGATTTTTTGCTTTTTCAGACATAAAATTTCTTTAGATGCATGCTATTGATGGGTTTGTCGAGCTAATCCCCATCCTGTGTTGATAGCTAATATTCTCCTGACCCAAGTAATGTTGTGACCACAAATGAACCTAACAATTTTGGTTCAAAATTTCCTTTCTTTTCTTGATCTGACTAGTTTCGTGGATTTTCCTTTTGTACTAGTTCCCCAACTTTAAAGACTCATGGTTTGACCCTATGATTATAACTTTGACATATTATTTGTTGATATACCTTTAAATGATCAAAGGCATTTTGTCTTCATTCATGGATCAATTCTAACTCCTGCAATCTAGATACTCATTGTTCTTCATTTGGGATAAGACCTTTTAATGATACTCGTAGAGAAGGTATCTCTACTTCTATTGGCAGTATTTCTTCTGATCCATAAACAAGAGAGAAAGGTGTGGCACCTGTTGGTGTGCGGATGCTAGTACAATAGGCCCATAGAGCAGGGTTCAATTGAATATGCCAATCTCTGCCAGCATCATTCACTATCTTTTTAAGGATTTTCAGAATAGTTTTGTTTGATGCTTCTGCTTGCCCATTCCCTTATGGATAGTAGGGTGTGGAAATCTGTGTTGGATCTTTAATTTCTCACATAGTTCTTGTACATCCTGATTCTTGAACGGTCGCCCATTATTAGTGATAATGGTCATGGGTATTCCATAGCGACAGATGATGTAATTCAAGATAAATACAAAAATTTTTTTTCCTATGATATTGATGAGAGGTAATGCCTCAATCCATTTTGTGAAATATTCTGTAGGTACAAGGGTGAATTTGTGACCATTAGATGAAGAATCATTTATCTTTTCTACTAGATCAAGGCCCCATTGACAAAAAGGCCAAGATGTTGCCAAAGCATGAAGTTCTTGCATTGGTGCATGAATTAAATTCCCATGTATTTGACATTGTTTGCATGTTCTAGCTATCTAAAAATAATCTCGTTCCATAGTTGGCCAATAATAGCCCAAGCGTATGAGTTTTTTCGAAAGGGTAAGACCACTTGAATGAGTGCCACAAATGTCATTATGGACTTCATGTAAGGCCTTCTTAGATTTTTCTTGTTCGAGACATCTTAAAAGAGTACCATCTAGACCTCATTTAGACAGGGTATCCGCGACGAGAGTATAATGGCAGGATTGATGAATAAAGTTTCTCTTTTGATTTTTTGATAAGTTAGGAGGTAGGGTATTATCTTTCAGGTATGTGTAAGTTTGGCCATAGTAGGAAGAATCATGCTCAACAAGGTGATAGATAGTTTGGGAATCGGGACAATAATGAGTAGGGTAAAACAACTCTTCCATGAGGAATTCATAATGTTGTTGATTTTCCTATGTCTGAAGGAGAGAAGCAAGTGTTGTCGTGGCATCTGCTGCTTTGTTGTCATTCCTTGGAATTTGCTGAAAAGTTATTTCTACAAAGTATTTGTTTATATCATCAACCATCTTTTTATAAGGCATTAAATTTTTGTCCTTTGTTTGATAATCATCATTGATTTGATTGATGATGAGCTAAGAGTGTCCAAAGACTTGAAGTTGTGTAATGTTCCATTCTATAGCCATTTTGATGCATGTAACCAAAGCTTCATATTTTGCTATATTGTTGGTGCATTGTATGCTTTTGGAATTGTATGACCTTATGGTGTGATGAATAGAATGCCCACTCCTAATCCATGTTGTGTATATGAACCATCAAAGTATAATTACCATGTTTTTGTGGTGACCATTAGGATATCAACATTAGGAAGTTCAATATGCAAAGGACAATTATCATGAGGCGGTGCCTCAACTAGTTGGTCTGCAATGACTTGCCCCTTGATATCTTTTTTGTCTACATATTCAATATCAAAATCACTCAGGATAATGATCCATTTTTCTAATCGTCCTGTTAATGTTGCCTTGCTGAGTAAATACTCCAGAGGATCGATTTTAGCTATCAACTTGATGGTGTGAGATAGTAGATAGTGTCTTAATTTTTGAGAAGCAAAAACTACCACCAAGCATTCTTTTTCTATTGGAGAATAGTTGAGCTCATATCCCACTAATGTTTTGCTGATGTAGTAGATGGCTTGTTCTTTTTCTTCATTATCCTGTAGTGTGAGCATAACCCCTAATGATACTTCAGTGGTCGATACATAGAGTAACAACGACTTTCCTGGAATTGGTGACATTAGGATAGGTGGTTGCATGAGATATGCCTTGATATTGTTGAAAGCATCCTCACATTGATGGTCCCACTTGAAATGAACATTTTTGTGTAATAGATGTGCAAATGGTTGACATTTATCTGCCAGTTGAGCAACAAATCTTTTGATTGACTGGAGTCTTCCTTGGAGTGATCTGAGTTGACTTATATTCTTGGGAGATACCATCTCCATGATTGCTTTGACCTTAGCTGGATCTACTTCGATACCTCTATCTGAAACAATGTATCCCAATAGCTTTCCTAAAGTGACACCAAAGGCACATTTCTTAGGATTGAGTCATAAATTATACTATTCTAACCTGTCAAAGATCTTTTCAAGTATTCCTATATGGTATTCCTATATGATCCACATAGTCTTCCATGAATGAATGCATCATGTCATGGAATATCGTTGTCATAGCTCTTTGATATACATCACCTACGTTCTTTATTCCAAAAGGCATGACATTCCAGTAGAAAGTACCCCATGGGCATGTGAAATCTATCTTTTCTTGATCTTCAGGTGCTATTTTAATCTGATTATATCTAGAGAAACCATCCATTAGAGAAACATAGAGTGTCCAGCAGTTAAATCCACAATGATGTCAATGTTAGGCAAAGGAAAGTCATCCTTTGGACATGCGTTATTAAGATATCTGAAGTCCATGCATATTCTAATGCTTTTATCTAGTTTTGAAATAGGAACAATGTTGGATACCCATTAAGGATAAGCTATAGGTCTGATGAATACAAAATCCACTAATTTCTTTAGTTCTGCTTTGACCAGGAGAGCAATATGTGGATGCATTTTCCTTAACTTCTGTTTGACTGGCTTGGCTCCTAGATTGACATTTCAGTGATGCATAATAAGCTCTGGATCTAACCCCAACATGTCTGCATATGACTAGGAGAAATTGATTTACCGTCATTTGAAGAATTCTATATATTGTTGCATTTCTTCTTCTGACAGAGAAGTTGTTGGATGTAAGATCTTTGGTTGTTATGTTGTCCCAATGTTAACTGCCTTTGTTGGTTCGATCAAAATGGATGACCTTTCTTGATAGTGCACAGGTAAAGTGTCAAATCTACCATATTCCAGTGCCTCAAGGAGGTTTTCACCATTAGATGCATCCTTTCTTTTTACTTTTTTCTGATCTAATGTTGCCAAGAAATGGTTTTCAGCATTAGACCTGATATTGTTTTCTTTATTTTCCTTTTTGTGACTAGGAGATTTGGCACCCACTTGACTAGAAGATGCGTTGCTGAAATTCCTGGTGAGAGTTGTTGTGGGTTCAATTGCATTAAGATATACAAATATGGCGTGGTCATTTGGAAAGGTATCAATGGCAGTATGTCCTTCATTTTCCCAATCAATAAGTTTAGGGTGGATTAGAGGTAGGGGGTCATTAGGTTGAGATGTTTTGAGAGTATCAAGGGTCATGATGGATGTATCAAAGTTTTCAATATGTATGTCAATGTCTAGAATGGTACTCTCATCAGAGTGACCTCGCACAAGGAGTTCCTGATCATCCTCGTTTAAGTTCAAGTCAGCCGAATGTGATTCGAATTCAAGTGAGCTAGTTCCTAACGTTTGCCTTGCATACGCGTGAACTACATCAACTCCTACATCTTCTTCAAAGTAATTTTCTTTAGCTGATTCTTCAGAGTTATAGGAATCCCATTCCCATTTATTAGAATCTGTATCACTTGTAGCCTGCAATCTATAGATTTGTTCATATAGTATTTGATTTGTTTCTTCAGCTTTTGTTGCTATATCTTTTCTTCTTTCATATTCAACCTCTTTAGGAATGAGATTGAGTTCTATCAACCTTAGTATGAGATCTCCTTGATTAGTACTAGGTTCATGCTTGTTTTGATTGAGATTTAAGGCTGCTTGAGAGGTTATTTTAGTTTATTTTTCTTGTTGATTTGAAGCTTGCTTCTTTTCCCATTTCATGTTTGCTTGTGTTTGTTGCTGAGCTGATGTTTCTTCTCTTTCAATTGCTAGTTGTTCTTGTCTATTTTCATATTCCTCTTGTTGTTGGCTAAAAGATGTGTCTTCTAGTAGAATAACTTGTCCATATCCTAAGCCTATTTTGTCTATAGCCTATTCAGTGTAAGGTTGGATAGGTTCTAATATACCTTCTTTTCTTTTCCCTATAGGACCTATTCCAGTGTATCCCATTTTTCTGAGAATGTTAAATCATTTTCTATACTTTTTTGTAGGTATGCCGACATTGTTGATCTTTTGTTGAACTTCTTCATCCTTGTATAGCCACTGTAGTACATATTTGTCTTCTATTTCTTCAGATAAGGTTCCAGTACTAACAAATGCTCCATCAAATATCAAAAGTTGTTTTACAATTGGTTGTTGTTTAGAGTTTGATGGTTTTCCAAAGGATTTAGGAGAAAGGGGTAATTGTGATATTGAATATTCTCCATTCCCTCGATCTCTTAGCTGCATTTGTTTTTCCATACTTGACAAAATTGAGGCAAATGATTTTTCTTTAGATTGTGTGTTTAAAGATGATTCCTCTCTATTATGAGGATCAATGACTTCTTGAGATGGTTTGAGGTTACTACAATACTAAAATGAATTTGAATCTTCTGAGATCATGATTTCCCACCCATTGTAGGGAAAATTTAAGCACTGATGATATGTTGATGGAACAACTTATATGTCATATATCTAGGGTCTTCCCAAGAGTATGTTGTATGATAAGTCCAAGTCTAGAACTTGGCATGCTGTGTCTTTCTGTAAAGGTCCCACTCTGATGGGTAACATCACAATTCCTTTAGAGGAACGTTCTTCTTCATCATTGGCTTTAATGGTGATCTTTTACCAGGGATAAACTATATCTTCTGAATAACCTAGAGCACAGACTAGACTCAAAGAGCAAATGTTTAAGCCAACTCCTCCATCTATTAGGACACGTTTAACTCGTGTCTTATGAATGATGAATTCGATATGCAAGGGAGCATTATGGGGATATTGCAAGGACATGTCGTCTTCTTTAGTGAATGATAAGTAGGATGGGTCATGAGGTGTCCCACCATGGTTTGGAATTGATCTATATCTAGTTCTTTAGACACTATTGTATCTACCAATGCTTGTTCCAGAATTTCTTTGCGTGAAGGTGAAAGCTTTAAAAGTTCTAAGATGGATATTTGTGCGGGTGTTTTCTATAATTGATCCACTAGATTTAATTTCTTTGTAGTGGATGACGTGTTTGTTGTAGGACCTGACAAAACAACTTTATCTTTGCTTCTTGTGATAACATGAGTAGGTTCTTGATTTTGCTTTTCTTTCACTACAATCACATTTACCACATTATCATATGTATGAGCATAGTTTACCTTCGCTTTACCCTTACCATTATTTGTTGTTGATGATTCACCCTTCTCATAGTTTGGAAGCATGGTTTTAAAAGCTATATGAGATTCATTTGTTGTATGTCCATCCATAGTTATTACTCCATTATCAATCAAATCTTGGATGACATGTTTCAACCGCTGACAATTATCTCTGTGATGTCCCTTGTTTCGATGGAAATTGCAATAATGGTTATCATTCCACCAAGGTGGTTTTACTTGAGGTTTGTAGTTCCTTTCTTCTGGAAAAGTAATCAATTTGTTTGCGAGAAGTGTCTTTAGTGTGGATCCAAGGGGTTCACCAATGTTTGTAAATTACCTTCGAAAGAAATTTTTGATAGTTGCTTTTTGGTGATGATTATTTTGTTGAGCCACTACTAAGTGATGGGATAAATTAAAAACTGGTTGTTTTGGTTTCACATTATTGTTATCCACTATTCCATTGTTGACAACATTACAATTTCTATTCCAAAACTTTGGCTTATCATTGTGGTTATTGTTAGTGTTGTTAGGAGGATGAACTCCGTCTTTGTATATTTTCAACTCACCTTTCTTTATTATGGCTTCCTCCATTCTGATTCCATTATCAATCATCTTTCCAAAACTTTGATTTTCTTGCATTTTTAGATGATAACTCATTTGATCATTTAGGTTGTCGATGAATATGTCCATTTTTTCATACTCTAGCAATGTACGAGGATATTGTGAAGCTAACTGTCTCCATCACTGTAAAAATATCATGAAAGGTTCTCTAGTATTTTGTTTGGCATTACATAGGTCTAGAATTGTTACTTCATGTTGTATGTTGTAGGAGTATTGTGAAACAAACTTATCCACCAATTCTGATAATGATATGATTCTAGGGGGAAGTTTGGAGAACCATTCCATAGCTAGTCCAGTTAAGCTTTTCAGAAATAATCTCATCAAGTAGGTATCCTCATGTACAAACTCCATACTCATTGTGCAAAATTCTCGTATATGATCTTGAGGGTCAGTGCTTCCATCATATTTTTTGTATCTAGGAGTTTCACAACCTATAGGAAATGGTATCTTGTTTAGATTTCTGTTGAATGGATAAGGACATATTTCTTGAAGTGAGTATCTTCTAACATTTCTTCTCTACATATCTTGAATTTGTTTTTCTGGTGTTTGTATTTGTTGCATGAGAGTTGTGATAGGATTATCAACATGATTTGTTCTTGCATAGCCATGATTTTGCATTCTAGGAGGATCTGGATCTCTTCTTGTATCATCTCTACTCCTTCTTGTATCTTCATTGGATTGAACGTTAATTAGAATTTCTACTTCATCCCTTTTGGGAATGTAAGTTTCCTCATTGGTTCTGTTGTTACTAGGGATTGACATGTCATTCATTTTGAGACCAAAAATATCCTCATATTGTTCATTATTAGGGGAGGAGTCACTTCTCTTTTGTGTTAATTTGTTCACATCAAAATCTTCGGAGAGTGTAGCACCAATTCTTGCTAACATTAGGAAGTATTTTTCTTTGTCCCCCTCCAATATTTTCTTCGTAAATTTATCGAATTGGGTATCTTTTTTGATGTCTCTGACATGTTGTTCTATTATTTCTCCTTCAACTTGTATTTCATCTTCATGTTCCATGGTTCTATGCTCTTCAGTTATTTCCAATGTTTTGATTTCCGTCTCTGTGATTTTTCATCTTTGAGCTCTGGTTAAAATGGACATACATGTGTGTTAGATATTGTGCTAGGATTTGATTGTCCAAAATTTGCTTTGATAAGTGATCAACTATCAACGTAAATAAGATAGAGCGATATGACATGAAAAGATGATTCAAGTATTTAAAAGTTTGCAAGTTTTTCGATCTTCAGTTTTGGAGTGCAATGATGATGATTTTGATAAAAAACAAGTCCAATAGGAACGATATATCCTACGATGTGGAACAAGGTTATCCTAACCAAATGTTGTAGTTTTGTGATAGAGGATGATATATCCCAATGAGAAACTATGTTTTGAGTGATGAGTTTATCAAGGAGGGTGATGATGCACTTTGAGATGTTTAGATCTTGAACTTGTTGAATGTGAATACTTGAAAACCTTGAGGTGTCTATTTCTAAAGTCCGATTTGATAGATGATAACTTGACCAAGTAAACCAATAAGACAATCCAAGCATAAAATGACAGATACCAGGTGTTTATGCTCACTGTAAACTGACCAAGCAAATATGACAGACCTAAAAAAGATGTGCAAGAAGACAACTTTGGACCAACAAAGACAAAAATTTGTATGACAATTTAAGTAGCCTCATACGACAATACATATAGGCCCATACGACAAATCAAGAATCTCATATGACAAAGCACATGCTCGTATGGCAATTCCCACTGAGAAAAATGATAAACCAGAGGCCTCATATGACAAAACTTTCTAAACCATATGACAAACAAGAAGGCTCGTACAACAAAACTTTCTAAACCATATGACAAACAAGAAGGCTCGTATGACAAAACACAAGCTCATACGACTCAAGACAGAACAAAGGTACAAAATGTTGTTTGGACAGATTTTGGATCATTGAAGTTTGATGTTTTTCTTCTATTTTCCAATTTTAGATGTTTGATTTTCTTGTTTCAGGGATGAAGACACAAAAAAAATGCGATATGATAAGTGACCTCAAGCACATTACACTACCTAAGGAAGTTGGCTAAGAGAAAACCTTTGCTTGCAAACTTAGGTATACACCCAATAGCTAATAAGAATACGGTCACTGAGTCTCACGCAATGGATTCTCAACACCGTATTATCCAACTCCAAACGCTAATGGGGGAATGAAATGTCAAGTGTCTTGGGAGAGTTACTATCTCTTTTAGATAAAGATTATCACCCTTTCAGAGGTGAATTGGGTAGCTTCTAATTAAAGAAGAACTAGTAAGGGATCCGTTCGACGTGTCAAGGTATAAACTCAATTAAGAGGTCTCCCAACCTTGAAAACCAAGGTTTGATATACCCGAAGGTACGAAGGAGAGCTATTCCCAAGCACTGTCATTGACTTGATTTTCATCAAATCACGTTTATTTTATAGTGGGTTGGAGTACTTGGCATTAGCTATTCCCACTTGGGTCGTTCCCCTCTCACTGACCTTAATGGCTTAGAGTTATTAGCTCCTCGAGAGGGCATGCCCGCTAAAGATATGCACTAATGAAAGAAAAAGATGAGTCTAGTTTTCTGATCACCTAAGAAAGGTGAGAGAATACTCACCTTGTTGGTATTATGGATCTGTTGCATTGGTTTTGTCATTGATGTCAAAACTTGTCAACACTTATCAACACTAAAGTTCTTTGGTTATGTTCACCAGCATGTTCAGTGACTTATGCATAGTCACCGGTATTTGGTTCACCGAAAGGTTATATTGTTCACTGACACTAAGGATGATCTGTTATCATCTGGAGATTACTTGGTTATGTCGAAGACATGATTTGGGCACTTGGTTTTGGTGATTTTGTTATTGGCCTAATCGAGTTTGCATATTTGTTGTTACCAACAAATAGGTCTAGGTTATGGACCGGCAAGCATTATCTATTCCAGATCAGCACGACACGTTATGGAGATGATTTATTGATTGGTTATTATTGTAAATGCATTGAGCTAACATAATGCATCACATATTGATTCATTTGTAATTGATTTAATTGTAATATTTTTAGTGATCTGACCTACACATTTGGTCTTAGGTTTTGGTATATATGTAAGATCTCATTTATGAGATTATGGAGAAGGTGTGTGAAAAAGGATTGTAACAAGGTATATGCAAATATAAGCAGAGCTATACACGCAGACATCATTTGAAGATTCAAGGAAGGTATGAAGAAGACAATCAAAGCTTAACTAGTACTAAATCTAGCATATGAAGATGCTATCTTGAGCAACACATTATCATTGGATTTATCCATCCAATTGTAGTCAGTGTGACTCCCTTTTTTGTGATTGAGCAGTAAGCTCTATGCAATTGGCCTTTTTGCATGTGCAAACCCCATTTATACACACATACTATTTGCAATAGTATCATCTGATTGTGGGCAAGGTCTCCCACTATGGTTTTTCCCCTTATAGGGTTTCCATGTACAAATATCTATGTTATGTGTTGTGGATGTTATTTATCTTTCTGTTTCATGCATTAAACTTTATCGATACTGTTATTATCTTTTAAACTGTCAACCGGAATTAAGTTTGGTTTACCTGTATTATGCATCAAGTTTGATTAAGTTATATTTGGGTTGAAATTAATAGACAACTGATTGACCCCCCCCTCTTAGTTGCCTTTGGGTCCTAACACGCATATCATCAAAACACATAATACGTGATTCTCCATTTCCTTTAGCAAAAATAAGTGTGCCTAGAAAGTTTAAAGAAGACATAAAGTTTGGTTGAGTCTTCCTAGGCAACCTCCAAAATAGATGCATTAGTAGTCATGATGTGTTTTGGTAAAATGAAGCTTTGACAGGTGTAATCTTCGATAATTGTCCTGCAAAAACTAGTTAGGTTGCCGAAAAACTCACAAACAGACCAAGGTTAGCATTAGTAATAATCAAATTGAAGCATGAAAACCCTAAAATGAAATCTTCTTTGAAAACACAAAAGAAAAATTTCATATGATACTATTTACCTGATCGTAGGAGTGTCTTTTTGTGACCGTACGAGTGCAAAATAGAGCTCGTAAGACAATTCAGTATCCTTAAAAGCCCATATGAGTAAGAAAAAATTCTTGTCTAGGTGCACAAAGGAGCTCATACAAGGCTGAAAAGGAACTTGTACGTGATTCTGATTCAAACTCAGCCAGAAATGAAGATTTGAGGATGCTTGAGAGGCCAAAAATGAGATTTTCGGCCCCATGGTGGGCGCCAAAATGTCGTGCCTGTGAAGTGTGATACCTACAACTGCAACTCAATAGATCATTACAAGCATGGTTAGCAAATAATAAGAAAACAAAGATGAACCATGACAAAGTGACCTATCGCCTCCTAAGAGATGCGAGTGTGGATTTGCTCTCAGATCTAGATAAGCAATCCTAGTGACTTGACTACACCTAGCTAGAGGATTTGAAATGATAATGATATGAAAAGATGAGATTGATTATTCTATATTGATCCAAGAGACTAATTAGGCTAATGATATGCATGATTAAGCTATGATGATGATGCAATTAAGCTAGAAAAGAGATTGATTAAGCTACATGATTCAACAATTATGCTAGAAAATGATCACATTAAGCTAAATCTAAGATGCAATTGCTTAAAATAAAAATACTCAAATGATATGCCTATAGTAACAATGCATAAGATGAAAATGGGATGGGATCCTTATTGCTCCAAAATGGGGGATATTTATAGGATTTCCAAGGCTAGGGGTGAGGTGGCAGGAATCAACGGTCAAGATTGAGTCTGAAGATATCAAGGGTGAAATTGGAGGAGGTTGGAGAAGAGGTTGGAGGAAGGGACACTTGTCATCTCTGTGGTGAAAATTGTCAAGGAGATTTTCTCATAAAAGAGCAAGTGTCCAAGAGAGGAGACATGTGGCCAAAGTGCCATTTGTCTCAATAAGAAAATATCCACACCATAGGAGGTTAGAATGTGCAAGATAGGATAGGGTTAGTTAAACCCAAGGTTAGGTGGAATGGGTTAGGTTAGAGGGATGGTTAGGTTAGCTAGTTAGAAGTTAGGAGGCATGTGGGTAATTTGAATTAAAAAATTCAAAGAATAGGAAAAGACTAATTAATTCTCAACAACTCATAAATTGATTTGTTTTAATTAATTAGAGCATTAGAATAATTGATTGAAATAAGGGGGAGGATTAATTAATTTGAATTAATTAATCAAAGGGGACTATTGAAATGAACCTATTAAATAAATCCTTAGATGTATTAATAAGTAGACGAAAGGGAGAATTTAATCAAATTGCCTAATAAATTCAATTAAATTAGGAAGGGGGATTAATTAAATAACTACTTATTTAATTAACTATCTTCAGAACATTTTTAGGTGTATACAATCACTATTTCTTAAAATAGAGCTTCTAGTGATTTATTGTAATTAAATCTTGTTAATTGGCCTCTAGAGATAATTCATTGTGATGCATACTTGACCTAAATTTTAAGTTTTCTTTGTGATTCTCTTGTTGTATACTTGTAGGATTTCATTGAGGACATCCATATCCTCTTTGATTATAGTTTCATAATAGTTGTTATCAATTCATCTTTGTCTTAAAATCTATTTTCAATATTTTATATTATCACATTCTTTAGTTAGGAATGAGACTCTTAATTCAATTTTAGAACAATTTTTAATTGATATGGTCTTCCTCAAACATCAAGCATTCCTCCCTCAAATTTCCTTTTAGATTGGGAAGATATTATACATACATATTTTTCTTTCTTTCTCTATAGGAAGTGACATTATTTGATGACATTGAATCATATTTATCATCAAATTTTGAGAATCTATGACTAGCACAAGAGTCGATTTGAGGGAGGTATTTGTAGTCTCTCTTTTTCTATCTCTTCTAGGAGGGAGTTTATCCTTGCATAAAGTTTTATCTTTCTAATTTATTTCAAGTAGGTTAAAAATCCCTTCTCACATCTTGAAAGAGATTTTTCCTTTAAATAATTTTCTTCTTCCCAACCTTTGTATAGTAGTCTATAACATGACTATAGGTTTATATGACCCTTTCTATTAATTTCTCTCTAAGTTTCATTTACGAGGATTTTGATGCATTTTAGTTTTCCTACATTTTGTTTATTTATTATATTGAATTTTGTACACTAGTTTGGCAAAGGCTCGCATAAGTGATTTTGTCAATCAATCATCAACCCATGTTTTATATACTTGAATGAAACTTATATAGACTTAGTGAAGTTACATTCCTTCTATCATTCTAGTTCATATTTTCATCTCCACCTACCATGCATGTTTATATTTAATTAGATTCCACTATTCATGTATTTCCTTACTCTGTATAAGTATATGATTCCTTGTATTTGAAACTAATTTATTTCAAATATTGCATCTTTTCAGAGAACAAAAATATTATATAATATTTATATTTTTACGTTCTTCCCATAGTGTGTTGATTAAGTGTTGGTGTTGTTGTTGTGACCACCAAGGTTCAAACCCCTGCTAGGTCATTGTGATCACAAGCTTGTGCATTCGTTAATCCAATGTGCTCATGGGTTTAAGCCTCAACATTTTTATATGGGGATGAGGTTCCCCATTTGTGACCTTATTGGTTCATAGCTCTGGTTCAAAAGAGTTTCACGTGGTACTAGAGGGCATGATGTGCTAATGACACCAGTCATGTTAAAAAAAATATCTCACACTAAAAAGAAAAATTTATTATTTTATATTTGATTTTGTCTATGTTTATCTTGCTTGGCCATCACCATAGCCAAATGTAACACATGAAACCATTTTGGTAGTTTTAGACAAGTTGACCAAAGTTACTCATTTCATTGTTGGGAATGTCCATGGAAATATCATTGTGGAATATATAAATTTATCAAAGAAATGGAAAGTTTACATGAGATCTTAGTTATGATTATCTCATACAAGGATAGGTTTTTAACTTCATTGTTCAATATCATATCGTTTGCAACATTTGGAACCAAGTAAATTTTATTATACTTACCTTCCAAAAACTCATGGCTTGATTGAAAGGATAAATTAGGTAGCAATATATATGAGACATATATATAAAATGGATTATCCTTCTAAGTGGTAAAATTTTCTTTATTTGATCAATTTTTCATATAAGAACTCTAATAATTGCTCTATTAAATTTAATTATTTGAAACTTTATATGGAAAATGCAAAAAAAAATTCACTTGGATGGGATAGTTTAGAAAACATATTATTTATTCTCCCTCAAGTACTTAAGCCATATGATGAAAAAGTTTAGATAATAAGGTATAGACCAAAAAATGCTTCGAATAGACATAAAATCCAAGTAGATTTTAAAAGCTCATCGTAAATTTTTTATTTGAGTTAAACTAAGAAAAATCTATATCAAATGTGTTGGCTACTGGTTTGTATTTGCTACAACAAGTGTAGTTGTTGTTTTGTTTTATACTGTAGCAAATCTTTTGCTAGTATGTGTTGTGTAACATGTTTGTCTAGAAATGGTTTCAACATCTCTTGTTGTTGTAGCAATGTTTTTGTGTAGTTTCTGCATGCTGCATCCAATCTCTTGCTGATGTAGCAAGTTTCTTGATTTATAATTTGTATATTTTTTCTTATTCAAATATATGAAAAAAAAGAAAAATCTTTATTCAATATAGAAAATCAATGAAGTTAGCTCCAAGGATTTTTTACCCTTTCAAATTTTTAAAGTGATCAATATTGTGGCATACCACTTGGCATTACCACCTTCCTTGCAAGGATTCATGATATTTTAAATTTTACATATTTTAAAAATTTATAGAGTGTAAAATAGGTAGATTCTTCAAGTTGAAGAATGACCAAAAAATAAAAAATGATTGAGTTGGTCTAAATATTGGACTAGTGTAACATTAATTTATGTAATCATACCATATAACAAGTATTGATAATGGGAAACCTTTCCTAGGGGCTATTATAAGCTCCTACCAAAAAGGTTTTATTCTAGGAAGACATATCTTGGATGCGACAATTGTCACCCATGAAGTTATTCACTCAATGGATAAAAGTCATAAACCCGACATGGTCCTGAAGCTGGATATCTCAAAAGCCTATGATAGAGTGAATTGGGCATTCTTATATAAGGTCCTACGAATGCTAGGTGTTGGAAATAAGCTGCTAAATCTCATTAAGGAATTCATTTCAACAGTCGGGTACTCTATTTTGCTAAATGGGATCCCTAGAGAACCTTTTCAGGCTTCAAGAGGAATTCGATAGGGTGACCCCCTTTCTCCTTATCTCTTTATTATTTTAGCTGAATTTTTAAGCAAAAACTTCAATTCTCTTATCAGCAAGGGAACTCTTAAGGGGATCAAACCAACTTCCTCAATACCTCCAATGGTCTTACAACAATTTGTCGGTGATACCATCCTTTTTAGGGTGGATTAAGTGGTTGAGGCTAGGGAATGAAAATCCTTCCTCAATTCCTATGCTGAGGCATCCAAACAACATATCAACTATGATAAAAGCAATATTTACTTCTTTCACACTATTGAAAGACTCCAAACCAAGATTAAAGCTATTATGGGGTGTTAGATTACGTCCCTCTCAGTCACATACCTTGGACTACCTCTCACTGTGAAGGAAGTTTCTAACTCCTTTTGGGTCTCTATTCTTTAGAGAATGCAAAAGAAAATGACGAGGTGGAAGGGAAAACTTCTAATCAATGTAGGAAAACTTCAACTTTTAGCTTCTTCCCTCTAGGGGATCCTGGTGTATTTCCTCTCTCTTTTTAAAATATTAGCAATAATGACAAAAAATCTTGATAAAATCCAGAGGAATTTCCTTTGAATGGGCATGGAGGAGAAAAGGAGACTCGACCTGATTGGTTGGGATAAAGTTTGTGTCCCAAAATACTATGCTGGACCGAGGATTAGAAGAATAGCTCATTTTAATAAATCTCTCTTGTCCAAAACTGCTTGGTTGTTGAACTATCAAAACACTGAATGGGGTTGCATAATACACACTAAATACCTCACCCAAGAGAGCTTCTACAAGCTCCTAGAGGTGGGAGGGGTCCCTAGGGGATCTAAAATTTGGAATAATATCCTCAAATCTAGAGACATTATCAGTTAGGGCATGAGGTGGTTCATTGGAAATGGAAGAAACATTTGGTTATGGAAAGACTGTTGGTTGGTAGACAAACATTTAGCTTTCTCCCCTTCCCTTAGAAGGATCTATCGCTCCACTACGGAGTTCTTTGGTTCACGGTGTTAGACTTGTGTGAATATTATCATTATTGTCATTGATGCCAAACTTGGTTATCTGGTTTGGACCGGATGGTGTTTGTTATTGAAGTTGCAACTTTTGGTATTGCTAGAAGATAAGAGGTGTTGTAGTAAGGCATAGATGGTCTACTAGACTGACTTTCAGAGATGGGAATATTGAAGTATGCTTATTTTGGTTTATACTCTATCCTATTATTAGTTGTGTGTTCCGGTATCAGTCATGATAATTGTATTAGTTGTATTTATCATATTTTGTGGTTCAAGATATGTGGTATGTATGGTATCTATATTTTGGAGTTTGGAGTTTCTATGCTTAGATTTTTGTGCTTGTGGGCTCATATCTATGGGTTCGGTTGACCCTTGATCTATTCCAGTAATTAAGGAATGTGCATCGGTGAATGAATTGTGTAAAGGAAGTGTGTAGAGATCTTGTAAAGGTCAACTTGGTTATCAAGTTTTTTGATAAGGATTTATTGGATAACATGTTGATCCGAGCAGCATATTACTTGTGCTTGGCCGACATATTATCCCTATGTGTAACCTTTCTGATATATATGTATAAATGTATTTGGTAGAAAATATAGGAGTATGAGATTGATAATAAGCAAATGAGGTGTGGTAGATAAGTGTGTAGTGTGCAATGTGTGGATAGTAAAGCAGTTTGAGTAGAGTTAGAGTGTGGACAACATTGCAATAATCCTTGACCAGATTTGTTGCAAGTGTTTGGTTCGATAGAATAGTGTTGTAGTAATTCTGTATTGGATCTATTGCAAGTGTTTGGTTCGATAGAGTAGTGTTGGATTAATCCTTTATTGGATTTGTTGCAAGTGTTTGGTTCAACAGAGCAATGTTGCAATAATCCTTTATCAGATCTGCTGCAGGTGTTTGTGGATAGTAGTACATATACCTTTTACCAGATCTTCTATAAGTTTTGTGAGTTGTGATTTGAGCTTAATCTGGAGCTAATTTCATGCATTTGGAGATGCAACTTTCCTCGGTTCATTTTTATCTATTGCATTGAGCATTCCGATGGTGAGCTGATTTTGTATTTTGGGAATGAGCCACCCATTTTGTAAACACCATATAACTAGTTATATTATCTTGAGAGCTAACACGCTCCATGGTTTTTCCCATTTGGATTTTTCATGTATAAAATCTGGTGTTCCTTTTTGTGGTTGTGTTTTCATGTTTATTCTCTATTTTCTATTTTATGTTGATGATCTTAATTGATAATACTGATAAATCAATAAAAGGTTAAGAAGTTGTGAGAAAGTTGTTAGAATTTGTGGGAATACCGATTCACCCCCCGTCTCAGTATTGTAGTCCTTTCAACCAATCCAACATGCGGGTCTCCAACTTCTTCTCTAGCAACTCCTGTAAGGACATTTCCACCTCCTACTAGGATCAACCACATCATTTATCGATTGCTCATGTATTATAGGCTATGTTAAATACAATCATGCTACCCTTCTTCCCTAGAGAGGATAAGTTTACCTGGAAATGGAATCCAAGTGGGTTGTTTTTGGTCAAATCTGCCTACCACAGTCTCCTAAGGATCAACAACCCCCCTGATTGGTGGATGCAAATTTGGAATCCTCATCTTATCTCCAAAGTCAATTTATTCTGGTGGGTAGATCTCCATAACAAAATACTCACACTTGACAACCTCTACAAGAGAGGATTTCAGTTTCCTTACAAATGTGTCTTATGTAAATCAAATGTTGAAAATTCCTCACATATATTTTTACATAGCGACTTTGCTAGAACTCTTTGGGGGATGGTTTTCCAGAAATTCAACATCTAGTGGTCAATGAATGACAATTTGATTAAAATTGTGTAGGAATGGGGAAGCTCAACCCACAACCCCCTAGTTGGTTAGCTCTAGAAACAAATACCACCATGTCTCATCTCGTGTATCTGGAAAGAAAAGAATAAAAGGATTTTTCGAGATAGTGAAGCTTCTGCTGACTCAGCCTTCTGGGGTTTTCTCAAACTTTTGTCAGAGAATATCTATTAATTTAGTTAAACTTCCCTCCAATCCACCATCCACTTCATATTATGATATTACACGTAGGTGGAACCTCCTACCCTCCTTTGTAGTTTTTGATAATTATAAATGCATACATAGATTGAATACCAAATGGAATCCTCACAATGGAGATTACACCAAGCTCAACTTCGATTGTGTTGCAAGACTTGGTATGGTTTTTGGGGGTGGAATTCTTAGGTCCCCTACTAGGGAGCTGGTTGTAGCTTATGTTGGTAACTTTAATGACTTCTAAAGTAATCAAGCTAAAGCTATGGCATTGGCCTAGGGCCTTCGTATTGTACTGTCCATTGGTGGTAGGGATATTGCCATAAAAGGTGATTCCAAACTAATATTTGATGTTGTTGAAGGGCTAAATAGAATCATTTGGTCAATTGATAGTGTAGACACCTAAAATTGTCATGTCTAATTAAATAAATATCTTTATTTATTTAATTAATTCATTTATCCTCTTCTAGCCTTATTTCTCATTTAAATAAATACATTTATTTATTTAAATTATTCTTTTCTTAAATTAAATAAATATCTTATTTATTTAATTAATCCCACTTCTTCTATTAATTAAATAAATCTTTATTTATTTAATTAATTCATTAACCTTTTCTACCCATGACACATGTCATTCATCTCTTAATTCCTACACTACCTACCCTTTCATTATTTTCTTATTTTCTTTACCTACCCTCTAATCATAGCCGACCTCTTTTACACCTCTCAATCTTATCCCTCCATTTCTTATAGTGTCTTCTATATAAGGAGATGCTTCCTTCATTATCAAACCCTGACAAAAACTCACTATGCATTCAGCCCCGACTATGCTTTCGAACTTGCATATGCAATCAAGCCTACTTGCAACCACATTTCCGTTCTTTGTTGAGCTCTTGTGCACATATAAAATATGAGAGCAAATATATCAAGTAAGATCAATGGAGATAGGAAGAATGGAGATCCAAACCCTATTGGACATGTGATGGTATAATCTTTGTGATTTCATTTGATTTGCATTGTCTTAGGTAATCTTCATATGTTATGGTGGATCTTTGTTGTTGTTAGGCTAGGGTTTTGTGGTTGAATTCATTTAGTCTTTCAATATTGTTTTATCCATTTTCACCATATACAGATAGTATTATCAGAGATATCTTCAATCTGTTATATGCCTTTGACTCATTCCTATTGAATCATATTTATAGAGAGGGTAATCAGGTGGCAGATGTTATGGCATCCCTTGGACTCAATGGGCAAAGGCTAAGATGTTGGATAAATTACAACTCCCTGCCTCCCAACATCAAAATCCTTATTGAAGGAGAGCTAAACAATATAATTCCCAATGGAGGAAAACTTCACTAAGCCTACTCCTCTTTTCCCTTGAACTGACAGAGAGTGGGAGTAGAGGAAATTTTTAAAATTTAAAAAGTATAACTGCCTACCCAGTGACACCAATGACTATTTGAGGTGGACTGCCACCTGTGTCATGAAGTATTACACTCAGGACTATAATAATTCTTTAGCACTGCCTCTTATATTTCATGATAATGCAATCCACTTTTGCGAGGAGTTATAAGGTTCATATGGAAGACCGTGCATCTGGAGGTTAAGATGGGGATTTTTGGACACATGGTAGCTTGGTTAATGATGATTTTTCATCCTTCGACTCTGAGATGGCATTTATCATTTTTAATGTCTCTTCAAAAGGTTGGGGGTACTCTTCACACACTTCACTTTGTCCAGCAAATTACTGTTACAATTATTTCATAGAAAGATTGTTTGACACCTTAATCTTTAATGGCAAGGAAAACTTTCTTTTTCAAGGCATTGTTTTATCACTTCTATGCATATGTCTAGAGTTAAAGGAAAAACTGTTTCTATCTCTGCTAGTGAGTCTATGATGGGAGGGGATAAATTCTGCTATGATCTAGATAATCTCAAAGATTTCAAGAAGGAAGTTGTGTTAGGATAACCAGTGGACAATGGAGAGAGGGGGGTTGAATTAGTTGTTAATAGATTATGAAACTTTAAGCACATAAAAACTTTTACTGGAATAACAGATATATCAATTAAGCACAAACATAAATCATAAACCAAATACCATGCATCCACAACACATAACACCAAGATTTGTACGTGGAAAAACTAGTAAAGGGAAAAACCATGGTGGGAAACACTACCCATAGTCAGATGATACTTATGCAGTAAGTATGTGATTACAATAAAGGGGCCTGTACATGCAGGAAGGCAACATGCCTAAAGTGCACTGCTAATCACAAAAGAGCCTCACTAACTATAGAAATATTTGGACTACAATCCTAGAAGAAGAGTGAACTGGAAGAATAACATCTCCTATGCCTGAGTAAAGTTCCAGTTAAGCTCAATACTAGAGGTCTTAAACCTTTTACTCAAACCCAATTCGATCACCTATGATCGACCAAAACCACTGCATATAATTACAACTTTATTCGCACATAGATAATCCTTTAACCCATGATCTACAAAGAGATCTTACATCATATTTATATAAACTCGAGACCCAAACAATTAGGTCGGCCACCTAAAAGACAATACAATAAATCCATTACATAAACCCACAAACTAATGATAACCCAATTCAAACAAAGACCGAAACAACATTAAATAAACAATAAATCCAACCAGTAATGCATTAAGAGCATCCACCAACACGTTACATAAACTAGTCCACAACCTAGGAGACTAACACATAATAGCACTAAACCTAAAATAGGTCACCATAAGAGAAATGCAACACCACCGATCAACTTGAACACGAACATGATAACCATCAACATCCTGAGAACCTTCCTAGAAGCTGCACCAACACCACTTATCAAATGCATCAAAACATCTTCAACAAAGCAATGCCGGTAAAACCCTTACCAGTAACCAAAAGGCTTACTAGAACATATGATAGGTTCTAGATCACCAAATCCTGAACTAACTGAATGTGACACGCACATGAATAACCAAACCAAACCAGTTCCACCAAACTGAACGTACCAGAGAATACCAGAGATGGTCTCCAAATCAAAATCACAATCCAACCACTCTACTGAACCCTGGTAGACAACCAAACAAGCTACTGTTGACATCAATGCAACACATAATCAATTCCTCCAAATTGCAAACAATCTCCCCTTTTGGCATTAATGGCAACACTGAATGTGAAAACATCTAAATGCCAAGAAATGCCAAACAAGTCTCCCCCAATGGAAGACACCCATGAAATGATATACCAATGAAGTTCTAAACCAATTAACCATCCATAGACCAAGCTCTCCCTGTGTCTAATATCTCTATTAAGCTCTTTTTTTCACAAGTATATCTCTCCCCCTTTGACATCAATGCCAAAAATCTGACATAAACATCAAAGAAAAAACATAGATCCTCTAAACCTCACAGCTGACTACTCCCCCTGAGTAGTAACACCAACTCATCAATCTGGAATGAATGATAGTTCTGATAATGCATACTGAACTAATGCCAATCAGCATCACTTAAGTCTCTACCAGAGGGGCAGAGACCCCCAATCTGTCTCTAAAGTACTCAAATGATTCCTTGGGTAAAGGTTTAGTGAAGATATCTGCAATTTGCTCTTTAGTGTTCACATAAACAGATCTAATTTCATTTGCTTCTACATTTTCCTTCAAAAATTTAAAGTTGATTGATATGTTCTTTGTCTTAGAATGAAATACCAGATTCTTTAATATGTCAATAGCAACAGAGTTATCACAGTGAATAACTATCGGTTTATCACAATCTACCCTTATATCTTTCAACATTTGCTTCATCCATAGAACTTGTGTACAACTAGTAGCAGCAACAACATACTCAACTTTAGCAGTAGATAAAGAAGTACATGATTGTTTCTTGTTGATCCATGAAACAAGTTTCTTTCCAATAAAGAAAGCTCCACTGGATGTGCTTTTCTGATCATCTATATCTCTAGCCCAATTTGCATATGTATATGCACATAGTATAAAGTCATCATCTTTAGGATACCACAAACCATATTTCGTTGTTCCTTGTAAATATCTGAGAATCCTTTTCACTGCACTCTTATGATTCTCTTTTTGATCAGTCTGATATCTTGATACAATACAAACCACATTCCTTATATCTGGTCTAGTCTGAGCCAAATATAACAGACCTCCAATCATAGATTTATACATTGTAGGATTTACCAAAGCTTATACATCTTTCTTTGTCAATTTCTCACTTGTAACCATAGGAGTACCAACTGGTTTAGAATTTTTCATACCAAATTTATTCAACAACTCTCAAGCATACTTAGTTTCACAGATGAAAATATCTTTATTAGTCCGAGTAATGTGCAAACCTAAGAAAAATCTCATTTTTCTAGTCATAGACATCTCAAATTCATTCTTCATATTATCAGAAAATTCCATACATAACTTTTTTTCACCTCCAAAAATGATATCATCAACAAAGACCTGAACAATAAATATGTCATCATTAGTGATCTTGTAATACAAGTTACTGTCAACATTACCTTTAGTGAAACCAAGCTTCAAAAGATATTTATCTAATCTGGTATGCCAAGCTCTAGGGGCTTGCTTCAATCCATATAAAGCTTTCCTCAATCTTCAAACCATGTTATTGTCATCTAAAAGAGAAAATCCATCAGGCTCCTCAATGTAGACTTCCTCTTCAAGATCTTCATTAGAAATGCACACTTAACATCCATCTGATAAACATTGTATTTCTTATGGGCATCATAAGCAAGAAATAATCTCACAGCTTCATTCCTTACTACCAGAGAAAAAGTTTCATCATAATCAATTCCTTCCTTCTAAGAATATCCTTTGTAGACCAATCTAGCCTTGTTGCTCACAAGTTGTCCATCTTCATTCAATTTATTCCTAAGAACCCATTTAGTTCCAATAACATTCTTATTTTTAGGCTGGGGAACTAAAGTCCATGTGTTGTTCTTTTCTATCTGATCCAATTCCTCTTCCATAGCTTTCATCCAACATTCATCCTTACATGCCTCAACTATTGATGCCGGTTCAATTTGAGAAATTAAGCATACGTCTTCAGCTGCCAACCTTCTCCTTGTCATCACTCCTTTGCTTTTGTCTCCAATGATCTGAGCTTTTGAATGATTCAACCTTACATACCTGGGAGTCTTCTAACTTTCTATTTCTCTTCTCTAATCTTCAATTATTGTTGAATTTTTTGATGCTATTGGGGCAATTGGTTTAAAATTTTGTTCTGGTGTAGGCACTACTAGATCAGTTATGATCATTTTCACTTCTGGTTCTCTTTCATAAGTTCTAATTTGACCTTTGTATTGCTCATCCACCTTGACATTAACACTCTCCATAATTTTCTGCAATCTTTTGTGATAACATATATATGCTTTGCTTTCATTTGAATAACCAAGAAATATCCCTTCATCAAATCTAGGATAAAAAATTCCAATGGAATCATCTCTTTTGATATAGCATTTACTACCAAAGATTCCAAAGTACTTAATTGTAGGTGTATGATGAAACCATAACTCATAAGGTGTCTCACCGGTGTCTCCTTTGATATGAACTCTGTTTAATGTGTATATTGTCATGCTCACAACTTCTCTCCAATAGATATGAGGCAAATTAGCTTCCATCATCATAGTTCTAGTTGCATCCAGGATTGTTTTGTTCTCTCTTTTCACAACACCATTCCGCTGAGGTGTCCGGGGTGCAGACAACTGTCTCCTTATGCCATGTTTCTCACAACAACTATTAAATTTACCAGATGTGAATTCACCACCCTGACCAGATCTTAAGCATTTGATCTTTAACCCTGTCGTTGTCTCAACCATAGATTTAACGATCTTGAACTTTTCAAAGGCTTCATATTTCTCCCTTAGAAAAGTAACCCACATCATTTTAGAATAGTCATCAATGATTAGCATGAAATATCTATCACCTTGAAAGCTTCTTATTCTAGCAAGACCACACAAATTAGTATGAATAAGATCAAGAATATCATTAGATTTGTCTTGTATACTATTAAAAGAAGTCCTGACTTGCTTACCCATTTGACATTCCTTACATACCAGATTATAAGGCTTCACGATCTTAGGTATATCTCTAACTACCTTAGTTGAATTGATCTTTACAATGCAATCAAAATTCACATGACACAACCTCTTATGCCATAGCTAACTCTCATCAATATGTGCAATCAAACTTGTCTTCTCATCGGAGCTCAAACGAAAGATGTTACCTATAGTCTGAGTACCAGTTGCAATCTCCAATCATGATCTGTTGATGATTTTCTATTTTCCATCCTTGAACTGTAACTAAAATCCCTTATCCACCAACTATCCTACACTCAAAATATTATGACTTAAGCCTTCTACATAATAAACATTATCAGTGTTATGCTTACCATCCAATGATATATTTCCTCTTCCTCTGATCATGCATACTTTGTCATCTCCAAATTCTTGCATCTCTAGTCATATGATGTGAACATCCATTGTCTATCACCCATTCATCCTTGTCTTCAACTTTAGCAGTAAGGGCCTTCTCTTCATATTGAATGTGTTGTCCTCAATTTCAGCATGACCAAAATCATGAGGCAACCCTATGAAACGAGTCTGTTTCATACCTTATGACCTCCGGGAGAGCTTGATCGACTCCATTGGTTAGCTCATTTAGCTTTGCGCTTTTCATTTTTATTGTTTTTAAGTTTTTAAGATTTGCAGTTTTTCCTACAGGTTGGACTTTAAAGTTCGACCTGTAGGGTTCCTTCTTTTCAAAGGTAATTGTACATTGGACTATAAAGTCAGATGTGCAAATGTTTGGTTTTCTCCTGTAGATCAAACTTTAAAGTCCGACCTACATGTAATCCTTCCCCTGCAGATCAGACTTTAAAGTCCGACCTACAGGTTGATTTGTTTAAAGTTGCATGTCAGAATTTAAAGTCTGACTTGCAAGGGTTTTAGTCTTGCACGTTGGACTTTAAAGTCCGACATGCACTGTGCAATTGGCATTAATGAGCGCATTTATTGCTAATTTTTAGGTTATTTATTAATCTTTTGTGGTTATTTCTTCATTTTTGTTTTGAGGTTTATCTTCTGCGCATGCCCTCCTGCTCTTCTCCTCGCAAATTAGACTTCGATTCATCACCAGTCACTTGATTTTATTTAGCCACTTGGATTTAGGTAGGGTTTTTGTTTGTTTTATCGCCTTTTCCTTTTCCTTTGGCATTCATTTTTGTTGTTATCGTAGGGTAATCAGACATTAAAATCCGATTTCTCTTAAACCTTCTCTACAAGTTGAGGGCAATAGGATTTTATTGTCCGATTGCCCCTTTGATCCATTTTCTTTCTCCCCTCGCCTGCACGTCGGGTTTTAAAGCTCGACATGCAGGCTGATAAACAAAGATCTCTCTGCATATCGAACTTTAAAGTCTGATATGCAAGAGGGTAAACCTCACATATCGGACTTTAAAGTTCAATATGCGAGAGGAGATTATCTGATTGACATGTCAGGCTTTAAAACCCGACATGTCAATTAGTTTCCCTTCCCTAGCACATCGGACTTTAAAGTCCGGTGTGTTGGTCTTCCAAATGATTGAACATTGGACTTTAAAGTCCGATGTGCTAATGATTTTTCCTAACTTGTACATCAGACTTTAAAGCCCAATGTGCCGATGAATTTCCCCAATTTGCACATTGGACTTTAAAGTTTGATATGTAAGTAAAGATGTTTTATCTTTGCACGTCGGGTTGTAAATTCCGACGTGAAAATTTTGACTCCTAAGGTGTAGATCGGACTTTTTTCCCCGACCTGTCATTTTTGACAATTTTGCTCCCAAGCCTGTTCTGAGTCTGATTTTTAGATCCGATTGATAAAATTTGGTTTTATTAATCATGATAACTATTGAAGAAGCTAATCCTCAGCATTGAATGCAATCATTTACAAATGTCAAGGCTCTGTCATGAAAAATAAGAGCCTTCTTTGAGTTAGCTAGAATTTTCACTGGGTAAAACATCATCAAAGAAGATGAAGTACAAGTATGATAAGTACTTGAATTTGTACCTAGAAAGTTTAGTAGATTCAAACATCAAGGAGATGAAAGATACAAAAATTGGTCATGTCAGTATGCAGGAGTTTATTGATCGAGTTTCAAAAGCTCCTTCCTGCCTAACAAACTTGATCAAATCTAATTTGCATAAATATGCTTCCTTCCTAGTTGCAGCTCATGATCTGGATTTTGTACTTGTAGTAGCGGATCACTTCGATCTGAATACAAGACAGGTTAGGGATGTTTATTAAAATGTGATCATGACTTTGGATACTATTTTCTTCAACGGTTTTTTCAAAGGTTCTTCAGTCGAGGAAGTAGCCAACATTTCTCAAGAAAGTGCTCAGGAGTACTATGAGAAAATGAGGTCAAATACAAGAAAGTGATCAATACAGTGTACCTCTCTACTACTAGAAATTCTACCACCTCATGATGGCCTACGTATTTCCATAGAAGTGACTTCAACAAGGAGTACAATGGTATAGTCACCATGTTGGAAAGAGTGAAGGGTTTAAAGGATTCTCATTACTTTCAAAGCTGGATGTGTTATTACATAAATATAATCAGGAAAGGGGCTATTACGATTGATTGGTGTGAGTAGATCATTGATGCACTCTGCGCGTAGTTGAAAGAAGTCAAAGTGACATTGAAATTTTATATGACCTCTTACCTGGTTTATGCAACTGCTTCTATGAGGCAATATCCAGGTTTATCTACCAAAGGTGATAGTAGATTAGTACATGTCTAGGAATACTATAATGAACACACAATCAAGAATCAAGGTAGCCATTTTAGAATAGTCAATGATGCCTTCTTTGTTGTGTGGAAGTGCATGTTTGATAAAATCCTACAGAAGAAAAGATTATCAGAGGCTGCATATAATAGGGTGTCTCATTTTTGATGTGTTTTTTCTTCAGTTTCCAACATTCACTTACATTCGGATTGAATGTTTCTCAGGTGAACCCTTCATTTTACCAAGGTATCCTGCTGATAAGATCATTCTCATGGAGTTGTGTTGGTAACTAATCTATGTGCATGGAAAGCAATTGCAAGAACATAAGACCAGGTTGAAGTTCCCAAAATCTATTGACAGGTACTCAGTTTTAACTAACCCCAAGGCCAAGAACATGGAGGAAGAGATGCAATGGAACACTATGAGAAGATTCAAAGCATGAACTAATTTTAATTTTTGTGGCATGAAGAATAAGCTCAAAAGAAACTACACCCATGTTTTTAGGTTTGAGGATGTGTGGGTGGATTGCCAAGATGAGGAAGACATAAGAAGAATGAATTTCAGTCATCTTACCCTAGAGTAGATTGAAAATTTAGATTTGGAAAAGATCCAAATGACCATGGAAGATATTGATGACATATTAGACCCAGCCTATAATGAAAATAAGATTTATGACTCTCCACTTCCATTGGTACAATGGTCGAAAAGGGAGAGTAAGTCTATCACTCAAAGAATTTCTCCCATTTTGGCAAACACCAATGCATGGTTGTTAAAAAAAAATCTTAGAATGAAACAACTTCCTGCTAGTTCTGGAGATGGTGATAATAGTGATGGCCTAGTTGGTAAGACAACTACGGCTGAAATAAGAACCAAGGGAAAAGCAGATCCACAAGCACTATCCTCAGCCCCTGCAATGCAATCTAAGGGGAAAGGACCAAAAATCAAGTTCATAATTAAAGGGTCCGAAAAAGGTGAATCATCTTCAGTAGTGTAGGAGACAACCACAAAGGAACCAAAACAACAGACTGCTAGAGATACTGAAAAAGAGGAGACAGAAGAAGGTGAAATTCCTTAACAAGAGGAAGCACAGGTTGAAGAAACGTCACATCTTGGTGAAGTTAATGTCCCAACCACTTCACAGGTGCCAACTCATTCAGAGGTGATTATCCATTCCATTGATTTTGAATCTGATCAAGAGGAAGAGGAATTCTATGATGAGGACCTGGGCATGGACATGACGCAATCATAGACTACTCAATAATTTTTTGCATTATCCAACTTTTCTAGTCTGGATGATATTCCCTCAACCACCCTTGAATCTTCAATGTTGGAGTTTCCTGAAGCTATGAAGCAAGTGTTTGCGGAATAGTAGATGATGAATTTACCTTCTACGATGGTCATAACATAAATTCCATCTCTGGTAAGCACCGAAGTTGTTTCTACTACGACGGTCATAACAAAAACTCAACCTCTAGTTAGTATTCAAATTGTTTCCACTGCACCTTCTACTCTCTCCTATGTGGTCGTAACTAAAGAAGGGTCAGCATCAGCAACCATTACTACATCAACAGGTATATCACTGGATACTTCAGCATTGATATCAATAACAACATCTACAACCACTGCAAGTTCAAGCCAGTTTGCTCTTGAAATACCAAGTGAAACTCAACAAGAAGCTACTACTCCACCCACCAATCTAGAATTACCACCTTGGATGGAGGTAGTAGCACCTAAGAGGAAGAAATAGGTAATTTCACCTAATGAGTTTGATTTTGAGCAGTTGGTTCCTCCAAAGCCCAAAGGATCAAAGAAGCCAAAGACTGTCTCTCAGGTGTTAGTAGACCCAACTTCTAAAAGGAAGTATGCTGAGGTCATGGTACCATCATTAGATAAAAATAAAGATGATATACAACCTGAGGATTACATCATGCAAACCGTGGAGCTTGGGGAGGAGATGCATGAGAGTGTTAAGCTGGATTCTCAAACAACTTTTAACTCTTTGTTATAGAGACTTGACCAAGAGAGGGATGAGAAGAATGAATAAAAAAAAAATGTGAACAATTGACTAATGTTCTTCTAAAAGTTACACAATCCTTCGAGGAAGTTGAGCCCATAGGATCCTCAATAGACATTGAAGCTCTTAAGAAAATTGAATAGGTAGGAGCCAAAGGCCGAGTGGTGGAGGAGTGGATTGCATGACTGAAGTCAAAAGGGTCTCATCTCCTAAGTTCAATAGTTATTGACCGATTTTGAAGTGATCCAAAGTTAGATGCAAAGTCTCAAAACTTCATTATCTTAGGAGATTGAAGATATTGAGAAGAGTACAATCCTTTGGAGCAAAATGGAGGACTTCTGAATAGACGTCCTCGTTGAAAATAAAGTGGTTCCTTCAAGGGAAAAATATATCCAAATCTTGTCACTATTGTCTCACAAGAAAGAGACAATAAGGTTGATGACAACAGAGCTGGATCGAGAGAGGAAGGTGATGATGAGATTGATCTCATTTCTGCCAGAATCACCGACATTCCTTGTTATTTGTTTGATGAGAATCAAAATCTTGTTACTAGTGATGCCATCATGTAGGAATTTATTTCCTTAATGGATCACTGTATGGGATAAGATTTCTCACTTGGTGCATTAGATAAGTTATTGGAGATCCAAGTCAGTTTTGAGGTCCTCACATCCATGTTGAAGGACGAGAAAAATATATATGTAGAGGCTGAGGATACGATTTCCCGTATTCATGTAATCATAGGTTCTACCCTAATGATGAACCAAGCAGAGATGGAGGTCATCCTAACTAAGTTCAAATAATTCCACAAATCAAATGAGGAGGAGAAATATGAATAAAGTGTCCCTTTTTGACATTTTCTTTTCATGTAGTTACATTGTTAGATGCTGCAAGTTTTCCCGTAGCTGTATATTTTCTTTCTTCTCTAGTTGTAGTCAAGTGGGATTGTGCAGTTGAATTAGTCAATTGTGCCCACATTTTTCTACACTCTTCTTATATATAAGGAGGACCCTCATTTGTATTTTTTTTCTTTTATTATGCTAATCAAAATTCTGCTGAATTTTTGTCTCAACTAAGACTTTGAGCTTTTTCTGTGAAGATTTGATCAAGCAAATAAAGAAAACAATTTTATTTGATCCCAAACTTTGCATTGTGTCAAAAAATGTTTATATGAGTTGATGTTCTTGCATTCATGACTTATATATGTTCTTGAATTTCTTGATATATGAGGTATTGTTAAGTAAGTAAAAGAGCTCTTGAATTGTGAAAGTAGACTTTGTGCTCCTTGAATATTTTGGGAAATTTTCTATTGTTAAGTGATTAGTAGTAGGCTTTGTATTGCTACTATTGCTTTTAGTTTTAAGGATGAAGGAATTATACTTGAATACTTTGAGCTACAAGATTGAATTCCAAGTACCATTGTGATATTTAGTTAAGTTAGTGTTATATTCAAGAAAGACACTGTGTTTCTTGCTTATAAAATCTTGGTATAGTTTGTTGGATTAATTCGTTCATTTCTGTAAGTATCAAAGTGATAGGGAAATTATAACAAAGTGGAGGGATAATACATTAACTCTGAAAAAAGAGAGTTATATGCCCAACACTAACCCACAGGTTTTAATTTCTTATTAATTAGATAGGAAATTTCAAAGGGAACCTCCCTTTGATGAGAGGAGAGATTAATTTCTCAACATAGATATGTGTGAATCATATATCTTGTCATTGGTACGCTATTGACAAAATATTCACCCAACAGAATGGCAGGTTCTAGAGCACCTTCCTTGATAGCTAAGAATACCCATTCTTTTCCATTGTTGGATCCACTAGCTGAATCTTTTGCCGGTTCATCATCAAAATCATTAGTTACACCTTCCTCATTAACATAGTAGCTTAGCATAGTAGCTTGATTTGTCTTTGTTCCTCCTATACTTATTCTTGTTCTGATATTCATGGTTATGATTAAAAGATCATCTAGCTTTTTCTTCAAATCTTGAATTCCTCTCAGGACATCTAGATGCAAAATGACCTATCTTATTACATGCAAAACATTTGAAAGGTGATTTTCCTTCATACTTACTTCCTGTCAGACCTTTAGGTACCCTTCTAGCAAACAGGGCTTCAAGTTGCTCAAGCTCTTCATCTTATTTCTTCATATCCTCTAGTTCCTTCACATATAGTTCTTTCCAATCACTCTTGTCAGTTGATGATTTAGATGCCTTGAATGTAGAATCTATCTTTCTAGCTCCTTGAGGACCAAATTCTTCAAGCTCAAAAGTAGATAAATTTACGACAAAAATATCCCTATTGACAAAAGAGTTAGATATTGTTCTCAGCTCATTAATTGCAGTAGCCTTCATTTTGTAAGCTGGTTGCAAAGCTCTCAATACTTTAGAAATGATCTCATATTCACTTTGAGATCCACCACAAAATTGAATTCCCAAGACAATTTCATTGACTCTTTCCATAAAAGCAACAATACTTTCATCTTCCTCCATTATCAAGCTCTCATATCTCACCCAATAACCATCAAGTTTGGTAATTTTAAAGGCAGAGTCACCTTCATTCAGAGTCTCCAACTTATCCCATATAGGTTTTGCATATGATTTATCCGTTAATCCCATTACTTGTTGATCTGAAGGGGCGCTCAAAAGGGATTCTCTAGCTCTGTAGTCATTTTCAATGTTCTTATCCAAGTCTATCAGAGGAGGATTTCCAGATGTCGGATCGTAAGGAGTATAGCCTTTCTTAGTGATCTACCAAATCTCTTTGCTAAGAGATCTTAGATGAGTCTCCATCTGAAGCTTCCATACTCTGTAATTTGTTCCTTTAAGCCTAGGGTTGTCCTTCTGGAACAAATTACAGAGTATGGAAGCTTCAGATGGAGACTCATCTAAGATCTCTTAGCAAAGAGATTTGGTAGATCACTAAGAAAGGCTATACTCCTTACGATCCGACATCTGGAAATCCTCCTCTGATAGACTTGGATAAGAACATTGAAAATGACTACAGAGCTAGAGAATCTTCCTCAAGCGGTTAAGCTTCTCCAGAGAGGACCAGGCTCTGATAAGAATCTTGAAGTTAACTACAAGAATAGCATCTCCTATGCCTGAGAATAGTTCCAGTTAAGCTCAATACTAGAGATCTTAAACCTTTTACTCAAACCCAATTCGATCACCTATGATCGACCAAAACCACTACATATAATTACATCTTTATTCGCACACAGATAATCCTATAACCCATGATCTACAAAGAGATCTTACATCATATTTATACAAACCCAAGACCTAAATAATTAGGTCGGCCACCTAAAAGATAATACAATAAATATATTACATAAACATGCAAACTAATGATAACCCAAGTCAGAAAGAGAGTGAAACAACATTAAACAAACAATAAATCCAACCAGTAATGCATCGAGAGCATCCACCAAAACATTACATAAACCGGTCCATAACCTAGGAGAATAACACATAATAGCACCAAACCTAAAATAGGTCACCATAAGCCAAATGCAACACCATCGATCAATTGAAACACGAACATGATAACCATCAATATCTTGAGAACCTTCCTAGAAGCTACACCAACACCACTTATCAAATGCATCAAAAGATCTTCAACAAAGCTCTATCGGTAAAACCCTTACCGTTAACCAAAAGGCTTACTAGAACATATGATAGGTTCCAGATCACCAAATCTTGAACTAACTAGATGTGACACACACATGAATAACTAAACCAAACCGGTTCCACCAAATTGAATGTACCAGAGAATACCAGAGATGGTCTCTAGATTAAAATCATAATCCAACCACTCTACCGAAACCTGGTAGACAACCAAACAAGATAGTGTTGACATGAATGACAAAAATCAATGCAACACATAATCAATTCCTCCAAATTGCCAACAATCTCCCCTTTTGGCATTGATGGCAACACTGAATGTGAAAAACATCCAAATGCCAAGAAATGCCAAACAAGTCTCCCCCAATGGAAGATACCCATGAAATGATATATCAATGAATTTCTAAACCAATTAAATATCCATAGACCAAGCTCCCCCTATGTCTAATATCTCTGTTAAGCTCTATTTTTCACATGTATATCTCTTTCCCTTTGACATCAATGCCATAAATATGACAAAAACATCAAAGAAAAATCATAGATCCTCTAAACCACAAAGCTGACTACTCCCCCTGAGTAGTAGCACCAACTCATCATTCTAGAATGAATGATAGTTCTGATAATGCATATCAAACTGATGCCAATCAGCATCACTTAAGTCTCTACTAGAGGGGCAGAGACCCCCAATCTATTTGTAAGGTACTCAAATAATTCCTTGAGTAAAGTTTCAGTGAAGATATCTGCAATTTGCTCTTTAGTGTTAACATAAACCAATCTGACTTTAGTTGCTTCTACATTTTCCTTAAAAAATTTATACTTGATTGATATGTGCTTTGTCTTAGAATGAAATACTAGATTCTTTAATATGTCAATAGCAACACAGTTATCACAGTGAATAACTATCGGTTTATCACAATCTACCCTTATATCTTTCAACATTTTCTTCATCTATAGAACTTCTGTACAACTAGTAGTAAAAACAACATACTCATCTTTAGCAATAGATAAAGAAGCACATGACTATTTCTTGTTGATCCATGAAACAAGTTTCTTTCCAAGAAAGAAAGCTCCACTAGATGTGCTTTCCCGATCATCTATATCTCTAGCCCAATTTGCATCTATATATGCACATAGTGTAAAGTCATCATCTTTAGGATACCACAAACCATATTCAGTTGTTTTTTGTAAATATCTGAAAATCCTTTTCACTGCACTCTCATGATTCTCTCTTTTATCACTCTGATATCTTGATACAATACAAACTGCACTCATTATATCTAGTCTAGTCTGAGTCAAATATAACGAACCTCCAATCATATATTTATACATTGTAGGATTTACCAAAGCTTATACATCTTTCTTTGTGAATTTCTCACTTGTAACCATAGGAGTACCAACCGGTTTAGAATTTTTCATACCAAATTTATTCAACAACTCTCAAGCATACTTAGTTTGACAAATGAAAATATATTTATTAGTCTGAGTAATCTGCAAACCTAAGAAAAATCTCATTTCTCCAATCATAAACATCTCAAATTCATTCTTCATATTATCAGAGAATTCCATACATAACTTTTTTTCACCTCCAAAAATGATATCATCAACAAAGACCTCAACAATCAATATGTCATCATTAGTGATCATGTAATATAGGAAGGCACACTGCCTAGAGCACACTACTCATCACAAAAGAGCTTCACTGACTACATAAATCTTCAGACTACAATCTAGAAAGAAGAGTGAACTGCAAGAATATCATCTCCTATGCCTGAGTACAGTTCTAGTTAAGGTCAATACCGAAGGTCTTAAACCTCTTACTCAAACCCAATTCGATCACCTATGATCGACCAAAACCTTTTCATATGATTACAACTTTATTTGCACACAAATAATCCCATAACCCATGATCTACAAAGAGATCTTACATCATATTTATACAAGCCCGGACCTAAACAATTAGGTCGGCCACCTAAAATATAATACAATAAATTCATTACATAAACTTGCAAACCAATGATAACCCAAATCGGTCAAAGACTGAAACAACATTAACCAAACAATAAATCTAACCAGTAACACTTCAGGAGCATCCACCCACACATTAAATAAACTGATCCATAACCTAGGAGAATAACATAGAATAGCACTGGACCTAAAATAGGTCACCATAAGCCAAATACAACACCACCGATCAACTAGAACACAAACATGAGAACCATCAGTACCCTAACAACCTTCTAGATGCCGCACCAACACCACTTATCAAATCCATCAAAAGATCTTCAACAAAGCTCTGTCAATAAAACCCTTATCGGTAACCAAAAGGCTTACTAGAACATATGATAGCTTCTAGATTACCAAATCCCAAACCAACTGAATACAACATGCACATGAATGATCGAACCAAACCAATTCCACCAAACTGAACGTACCGAAGAATACCGAAGATGCTCTCTAGATCAACATCCCAATCGAACCACTCTACTGGAACCCGATAGACAACCAAACAAGCTAGTGTTGAGATCAATGCAACACAATTAATTCCTCCAAAGTTCCAACATGTTGTGGTATGGAATCACTGCATTGAGGGAGAATGGCAGAATTCATGGAATGTCTTAAAGGCCATGATGAACAACTCTACATACAGTTTGCAACCTCATGGAATAACAGGCGTGTCATGGTAGGTAGAATCTCTTTCGAGGTGACAGAGGAAGTCATAGATCAGGCAATCAACCTTTCCTTAGAAGGAAGAATATGTAAATGCAATATAGCTACACCACTAACAATGAAGGTCTAAATATATTTTTTAGAAGGAAGGAGACTGTTAGTGCTATTTATTTTTTCTACACATATTATTTAAGATTTCTTAGGTTATTAGAAGTGGTTAATATGATGACACATGGTGAAATAATTTAGCTACATGTGTAACTCTCTACCTCACATGGGTAGTTGAGTTACACACCCTCTTTTGTCTTGTTGTACCACCTCTCATAGCCACTATTTTGTCATTTCCTAAGTTTGTTATGGGGTAGTTGGGTTTCTCACCCTCTTTTGGCCTTATGTGTCGGCTTTCTCAACTCCTTTTCTATCTTCATGTAAGTAGGTTATGCCACATGTTTTGGCATTTACCAAGAAGATTAAATCTCCCACTTTTGTTGGTAATAGGAGATAATGCACCTCTTGGATGTATATTCTGTAATATTTTATATAATAAGCACTATACTCTCACCTTCACTAGTTCAGTGATAGCTCAGTGAAAGTCTTCTCCAAAATTCTCTTCTATTTCTATTTTTATCTCATATTAGATTTATCTTCATTCAGCTATTTTGATCTTAAATCATCCATTGCTTGGAGTTGCATGTGATATGCAATCAACATCAGATCTTAGCTCGGTTCTTGCTTCTCGCTGAATCTAACATGGTATCAAAGTCATGTTGTTTGGTATAGCTCATTATTTTTTCTGATTTATTTGAAAGATTTGAGACTATTAGATAGCTAATATTTTCTTTAAAAACCAAGTATTCTCTTCTCTTGCATTATCGTGTGACTTGGAGAACCAAAATAGTTAAAAGGAAAATAAGCTTCTAGATTAATCTGGTTTATTATATATGTGCTCCTTTGAGATCTAGGTGATTGCAGTTTGTTGGTAATATTGGAAGCTTATTCAGCATTTCCAGAGTGTCCAAAAGGCTTGAGAAAGTTTAAAGTGACTTTTATTTCACCAAAATCAGATTTTGGAGCACACAATTAAAAAAAACTAGAGTGAAATCTTTTTACCAAAGCTATTTTCATTTCAGGTTTATAATTACAACTTTTGCTCATTTGTAGAAAATAATATTTTTTGGTTTTCTTCCCAACATCGAAAAACTTTGGGGTTTTTGATGGTGTTCCTAGAAAATTAGTACTTTTTGCAAAAATCAAGTTTGAATAGGGCATGCGCCATTTTTCTAGCTAGCAGATTTAGCAACCTCTCTTAAAAGTTGCATAACTTTTGCCTTGTGTGTCGCACTTTTGTGAACTATTACTTGACAAAAATATGGAAATGAGAACTTTCCATTCACATGGGTCTCATTGAAATATTCTACCTTTTTTTTTTTTATCAAATATTGTAGGTAGAATCAGTTGCATTTTTTTCTTCCCACGGCTCATATCTTTCACCTCACAACTCTATTTTTCAAAAATGAATAGTTATTGGAAAGGTATTGAAGAATATTATGTAGCTATAAGGATAATTTTTTCAAATCTTGTGTTAAATTTATTTTTCTTAAAAATTTGTATTTCTAGTCATTGGAGCCTTAAAAGCATTGTAATCTGATAAAAGCCCTTGTCAACACACTAATTATAAAGTGCCAACCTTTTAATATCTAGGGGGGTGATTTCATAGACTATTGGAAAGGGGGGGGTGTGTCTCGTGTGTCTTATTTCTTCCACTTTTCTTGATTCATTACAATCTTCTTTTCTTCTATCATGGATGCATCTACAGTTCCTCTTTTAACACTATACAATTATTTTAAATGGAATTCTAAGATGATAATTATCTGAAAAGACATGGATATCATTATGTTACAATGGGACTTGAATCTGAACCTCAGGATGATGCATAAAAGATTAAATGGTTTAATAAATGTTATGAAGCTTTTGGTACTTTATGTATGTTAGTCTCCCTTGACCTTCTTTTTCATATTGAATCTACCACTACACCAAATGGAGTGTGGACCACTTTGGAAAACCTATTTGGTAAGAAGGATGAGCTAAGAGGTCATCAGTTGGAGAGTGAACTCATAGGGTTGAATCTAACCAATTTTGACAGTATACAAGACTTATTCACAAAACTTAAGTCTATAAGATTGTAGTTGGAACAATGTGGAACTAAGAAAGATGATAAGCAACGGATCTTGAGTATTCTTTCTAAGCTTGGTCCTAATTATTTAGTGTTTGTTTCTACATTCTATGCTACAAAATGTGCCCTAGGTACCACATTCAAAATGCATTCTCTACATGAATTTGATGCAGAAATTACTAGGGAGCAAGAAAAATTGGTTTCAATGGGTATAATAAAACCCTCTAAGTCACATGCCTTAGTTTTAAATCAAGGCACAAAAGAACGAAAAGGGTCTAGTAAGTACGACAAGAAACAAAAAAACCAAGGAGAGAAGAAGAACAAAAATTTGCTACTTCAAAAGTAGATAATCAAACCTCTTCATCAAAAGGTGAAAACCCTAAGAAGGAGAAGGTCAAGTTACTGTAAGAGGCCTAACCATGATAAAAATAAGTGTTTAAATAAATAGATTGATCACCTTTTACATCTTCTTGAAAAGAATAATATCATGGTGCCTGATTCAATCAAATAGAGTTCATTAGAAGGATCTTCAGAGGACATAGATAAGAGTAAGGGGAAAGGAAAGGGTAAGGCCGTAGTCATTGTTGCTTCACAAACCAGTTCTTGGATAATTGACTTGGGTTCTTTGCACCACATGGCTTCTTTAGAAGATGATTTCACCTCTTTAGAGACATGTTCTATGCCTACCATACTAATGGGTGATGACACTCTAGTTGAAGTGCATGGGAGAGGATCTATTGATGTGGGTGAAGGAACATTTGAGGATGTCCTTTGTGTTCCATCTTTATCAACTAATCTCTTATCTATTTATCATATTGCTCACACTAGTTTTGGCAAGTGAGTTGAGTTCACACCGGATAGAGTGGTAATCAATGAAAAGCATAATGGGTCGACTATTGTTGTGGGAGAAGTAGATCATCATTCTAGATTATATTAGTTTTCTTACTTTGTTACTGACTCTCCTTTGATATTGTTACTCACTCATGTGGATGAGGTGAGTTGTTTGTGGTGTCAATGGTTTGGCCACTTGAACTTTCGTTACTTCCAACAACTCAGTCAACAAGGCATGGTTTCAGGGTTGCCTTCTATTCGATTTTCTGATGGAGTTTGCAAAGGATGCATTCTTGGTAAGCATCCCGAGGAGAAGTATGATAAAAGAAAATCATGGAGAGCTACATAGCTATTGGAGTTGGTACATAGTGACTTGGCAGGACCATTTCCACAACCATCTTTTAGTAGGGCTAGATATGTCTTGACATTTATTGATGACTTTTCTAGATATATATGGGTTTACTTTTTGACAAAAAATTCTGAAGTCTTTGAGAATTTTGTAGATTTCAAAGATTTTGTAGAGAAAAAATCTAGGAAGTTCATCAAGATTTTGTGTACGGATAATGGGGTGAATACATTAAAAATCAGTTTGAACAATTTTGTGCTTTAGAAGGTATCAACATGCTGCACACAATTCCATAGAATCCTCAATAGAATGGTGTCACAGAATGCAAGAATAGGTCCTTAAAGAAGATGGCCAATTGTATGATTCAATCCAAATATTTAGCACCTCAATATTGCATAGAGGCTATCAACTATGTGTGTTACATCCAGAACCAAGTTCCTCACAAATCTGTGAAGGGGGTAACTCCTTTTCAATCTTAGACTGGTCAGAAACCTATAGTTAAGCACTTCAGAGTGTTTGGTTCTCTTGCATGGTCCCACATTTTAGCAAAGAAATGCAAGGCCATGGATCCACATAGAAATCCTTGTATATTTGCTGGGTATCTAGATGATGTCAAAGGGTATATACTTCTCCATCCCACTATGCATGAGTTGTTCATTGAGAGAAGCATTCATTTTGAGGAGAGTTCTTCTAGTTCTTCTCATACCACTTCTCCATCCACTATCACATTTGATACATTGCATCATGATGATAGCTTTTCAGAGGATATTGATCCTCCTAATCTTGATGAGGAATCTTCTTCCTCCACTTTAGATGGTGACAATAATGACAAGGATTCACATTCCTCTCATAGTCATCATTCAAAGGTTTATGATTCTACCGCAGACTCTATAGCCTCAATGCCTCTTTGGGCTCAACAAACATTTGAGTTAGCAAGAGATTATCTTGGTGATCCATCAGATACTAGAACAAGGTCACAATTTCAATAGGCTCCACATCTCTTCATTGCTTTAGCTTCTAATCCACATTTTTTTTTAGAAACTTCAGGTGTTCTTGAGTGGGATGTTGCAATGCAAGAAGGGTTTAATTCCTTAGAAAGGAATCACACAAGGGATTTAGTTCCTCTTCCCAAGGGAAGGAAAATTGTTCGATGCAACTGGATCTATCAAACAAAATTTATAGCAGATGGGTCGATTGATAAGTATAAGGTTCACTTGGTAGCAAAAGGATTTTCCCAAGTTCCAGGGATTGATTACTCTGAGACTTTTTCTCCAGTTGCTTAGATGAATTCCATTCAACTTGTCCTTGCTATAGTTGTATCCCATCATTGGTAAATTCATTAGATGGATGTGAAGAGTACATTTCTTCATGGTGACCTTTTGGAGGAAATGTACATGGAGTAGCCATAGGGGCTTGTTCAGGATCCTTCACTTGTGTGTTGACTTTGAAAGTCTCTCTATGGACTCAAATAGACTCCTCGAGCTTGGTATGCCAAGATGGACTCATTCCTTTTGATAGTTGGTTTCACTCAATACCATTCTGATCCAAACATATACATTTTGCAGTAGGATGATACTCTCACATTTTTGGTCCTATATGTTGATGACTTGTTGATCATAGGGAATCACTCATCCACCATCAAGGGAGTTAAAACTTCTCTACATGATAGATTTTTGATGTCAAACTTGGGTCTTTTGTATTACTTCTTATGGATCGAGATCACTACGTCTTCTTTCAGTATCTTCCTTGGACAACCCAAGTATAAACTCGATATGCTCTTCATATTTCACATGGTTGATTGCAAGCCTGCACCTACTCTATTTTTATCAGGGGTCAAACTTGAGGCTAAGTGCTATTCACCCTTGGTTGATGGCACTCTACACCAACAACTTGTTAGGAGTCTCATCTACTTGACTCATATGAGACCCAATATTTCATATGTTGTGGGCATGGTCTCTAGAATCATGTAGGAGCCACAAGAATTGCATTGGAAAGTAGCTATACGGATCCTCCACAATATTCAAGGGACTCACAATTATGGAATTCAGTATGCAGTAGGCATGGTTATTAACTTGGTGGGATAGATAGATTCAGATTGGGCAGGTGATTCTTAGGATCGTAAGTCTACTTCAGGGTATTTCTTCTCACTTGGTTCTGGTCCAATTTACTGGTCAAGAAAGAAGAAGTTTGCAATTTCCCTTTCACTGATAGAGGCTAAGTATTGAGGAGCAGTCAATGCCACCATTGAGGCTATATTGCTTCAGAATATTCTCATTGAGTTTGGTATTCAAATTAGAAAGCCTAACATCATCTTTTGTGATAATTAGAGTGATATACAGATCTCAAGAAATCCAATTCATCACCAGAGGATGAAACACATTGAGATACATATGCGCTACATTCAGGAGCTAATTCAGGAAGGCATCTTTGATCTTAAGTATTCTTCTACATTGGAGCAGATTGCGGACATCTTCACCAAACCCTTTACTGAAAGAGAGTTCCTTCATTTGTTATCTTTGTTTGGGATGCGAGCTGTCTACTTCAGAAAGGGCTTCTTAGTCCTTCATTTTTCTCTCTCTCTATTTAAGGGGGGGTATTCCTCTTATAGGGTGGCTTCTTATTTTATGGGGGATATCTATGTACATGGGTACCTAACATGGACTCATTTTTTGGGACCCATATTTTCACCCACTTAAGCTATGCTTAAGGGGAGGTGTTAGTGTAGGATTTATATTTTCCTTATGTTAGGGGGTTATTTTTCCTATGCATATTATTTAAGCTTGCTTAGGTTATTAGGAGTGGTTAATATGAGGACACGTGGCGAAATACTTCAGCTACATATGTAACTCTCTACCTCACATGGGTAGTTGAGTTACACACACTCTTTTGGCTTGTTGTGCCACCTCTCATAACCACTATTTTATCATTTCTTAAGTGTGTTATGGGGTAGTTGGTTTTCTCATCCTCTTTTGGCCCTATGTGCCAACTTTCTCAACTCCTTTCCTATCTTCATGTAAGGAGGTTATGCCAAATGTTTTGTCATTTACCAAAAAGGTAAAACCTCCCACTTTTTATGGGGAATAGGATTTAATGCACCTCTTGGATGTATATGCTATTATTTTCTATATAATAAGCACTATACTCTCACCTTCACTAGTTCAGTGCTAGCTCAGTGAGAGTCTTCTCCAAAATTCTTTTTTGTCTCTATTTTTCTCTCATATCAGATTTATCTTCATTCAACTCTTTTTTATCTTCGATCATTTATTGCTTGGAGTTGCATGTGATCCACAACTAACATTAGATCTTGGCTTAGTTCTTTCTTCTCATAGAATCTAACAAAGACCCCTATCAAACTTCAAGGTGGGTTCACTAAAGAGGAGCTCAAGTATCCCTGAGATGTGGTATGTCTCTTAATCATGAAATATTTTACTTTGGAGGGTTGTCATAAGATTTTTTATTATTATCACCTGCCTCTACTAAACCATTTTAGGAACTATGACCTACTTTGTTTATCCTTCTATCTACTCCATTCTATGGAGAGTTATATTAAAGATGCCCTCGACCCTAAGAATGAAGGTAAACCTCCAATTCCCCTCGACCAAGGCTTAATCTATGGGCTTTATGATTACCATTTGGCCCTTTGCCCACCCAAGAACATCATGCTAGTTCAACCCTCTTTTCCTTCCTCCCACCCTTTGGCGATGTTTGCTACTGGTTTTACCCCACCTAGGGTTTTTCAACTTTCTAATGAGGCATTTGCTTCCCCTATTTTTCCCTCCTCTATTACCATCACCGAATTGAGCACTCCCTCTTTTCCTCCTCCCTCCTTGGGGGTGGACAAGAAACCCTCTAGCTCTAAGGGTAAAGGCAAAATGGGGAAACGTAAGAGAATTATCATAAATAATTCTAGTTTTGAAGGGTCAGAAGAGGATGATCCTATTGATGAAACTATTGGAAGACAAAGGTCTCGTAGGTTGTGTTGGTTCCCAAAATGGATGATGGGTTTACACTGCTTATGGGGCATAGACCAAGTTGATTTCCTCCAAATATATATGGAGAGCCACCTCCAACTATCAATATCTATCAGGCTTGGACCAACAATAACAAGGACAAAAATTCCTTCTATGCTTTAGGCTCTGTAGGAACTAGGGAGGGTGATCACTTCAGTAAGAAATTCCCACACTCTGCAAGGATACTCAGGAACTTACTAAAAACAAAGCAAATAATCTCATAATAAGACTCCACAGAAAGGGAGAATGCTCAAGGATGGCAAATCCTTCAGTGATCCTCAACCTTGAGCTAGAGTATGAGAGAGGATGAGACAAATTTCAGAAAATACATAAATCTTAGCAAATGATTGTTCTGATATTTATAAGATTCACTCTGAGAGATATAAAGAAGATAAAATCAAAAACTGATAACCTAATGAGATTTTCTAGCGAATACCTGTGCCTTATTCATTTGGGTTACAGAGTCTATGAAAAGTGTTACTGAAAACCTGATACAGTTTCATCTAATAGCTGGTCTAGCCTGAAATAATATTGCCTTACAATATTGCTCTGCTTATAATCCTTCATCTGAGCTACTTATCAAATCCTATGGTGAGCCTTATTTCCTCTGTAATCTTATTCAAGCATTTTAATTAATCCCTTGGACTAAAGCATTGAATAGAATAATACGTACATCATAACAATGCAATAACAAACGAAACCTTTGATCCCATTTGCTTAAAAGAAGATAAAATCACACATAGGAGAGTAAAGATTAGGAAAATATATTTGCATTAATATCATAAGCTATCTTTTATCAGATGATAGCCAACAAATTCAAATATAGAATGACCCTGCAACTGTTTTATTACTTTTTTGCTCTGCAAAATAACATTATAGTCCCTATTATTTCCTACGACTCTCTAGAACTATTTGATAACACAATGATGAACAATAAGTACCAAATTGGTACTGAGAGGGCAGGGGGTGAATTAGTACAATCACAAAATATTTTCCCAAACCGGTTTGACTGCAAACACTGCAAATGTCTGACAGACAGTAACACTAGTCTGAAACAGAATGCAACCGGTAAGGCTAGGAATGACTGTGACAGGCATTAAGCAGTTAATCACTTAGTTTTCCACTCAACTTAATACTACACTTCCATTTCACCTGTATGCATGAATAGGTAATCTATCATCAGAAATATAATAACAACTAGCTCAGCATGATTTACCTTCGGACACAAATCACTTAAGTCATCACATGAAAAATACTACACATGACAAACAGATTTTTCACATGGAAACCCAACTGGGAAAAACCACGGTGGGGATGAATACCCACAAGCTACTTTTGAACTCTTTAGAAGTCCACTCTATTAGGATCCTAGTCTGGTTAAAGACTGTTACAACAAGTTTTGCTAGGAATCAATCCTATTAGAGATCACTTGGTTAAGGGATGGCTAAATACCCGGTTAAGGGTTAAACCCTATTAGAGGTTACCTTGTTAGAGGATTTCAAGAACTCAATGAGTTTGAGTCACCCTGTTAAAGGATTTATAGCAAGCTGATTAAAGCTACTCAGTTAAGGGATTTTCTAACTATTGAAGTGGTTAAAGATCAATAGGTATTACAATAATCTGATAATAGCACTCAATGCCTAATGCAAATCCTCTTAAGTTCCTTTCTTCTGCACACACACTATGCAGGAATCAATCCCCTTATCTCATCTAGTCTAGCAAGAATCACATATCTATTCACTTAGATACACACATACCATTTGCCAACAACCTCAGCATGAAACACAACATCAACCTTATAGGTAATAGATAGGTTGGTAGCATGAGCCCTAAACCCTAAACATTTAGGTTAAGTAATTCAGGTGGTTCAATCCTGGCCATTAAACACTTTGCATTTGAATATAACGGTCTTGAATAGATCTCGAGACATTCTCCATCACTCGTTCTTCACCGTTATATGGAAGCGATAACCCATCACGCGTTCTCCACCATTTATAGGGACTTCACACATTCCCGAGGTAGATAGGATCAATCTCCTTCATACAAGATCCTTTATGTGTACAAGGTTGACATGGAACCATGATCTGATCTTCATTATAGTTCTAACTCATCATACGATGTCATCGGTTGAATCACACAAGCTTGGAACACTTCAACCAGAAACCCTTAAGCTAAGACTACCAACCGATAGTCATACCATGTTAAGTCTTCATAGAAAACATTCCATATGTCGGTTCACATTTCATCATACCGGTTCTCTTGGACAAACATACCACTTCACCTATTGCTTAATATACTGGTTCACTTCTTTGCACATAAAGCAGTTCACCACATTGTACCGGTTCACATTTCAGCATATTGCCGGTTCACTCTCCAACACATTGACATCAATAACAGTATAGTATCATCATGCACAAATGCCAACAATCTCCCCCTTTGGCATTGATGACAATATACAAAGATATATCTTCCTGCATCACATCTTCAACCCATTGTTGTGGATATCTTCTCCACTTCACATCTTCTCCCCCTTTGACATCAATCCCAAAGTGAAGGCACAAGCTTTCCTGTTCCACTATGTTGCTCTGCCTGAGGAGTAGCATCCTTCAACACATCAATCCAGAAATATTTGGACACTGCAATACTTGACTAATGTGGAGTACATACTTTTTGTTCACCTCTTGAAGGGGCAGCACCCCTAGTTCACCTCTTAAATAGGTAAATGAAGCCTTTGGTAGAGGCTTGGTGAATATATCTGCTAACTGCTCCTTACTGGAAACATGTTCTAGTAAAACCTCCTTCTTCTAAACATTTTCCCTCAAGAAATGATACTTGAGCTCAAAGTGCTTGGTTCTAGCATGGAAAACCGGATTCTTGGAAATGTTAATTGCACTTGTATTGTCACAAAATATGCTTACCAGTTCAGATACAGAAACTTTGAAAACATTTAATACATGCTTCATCCAAATAGTCTGGGTGCAGTTCATAAAGGCTGCAACATAGTCCACTTTTGCTATAGACTAAGAGATACAACTCTACTTTTTACTCATCCATGAGACCAGTCTACCACCGAGAAAGAATGCACCACCTGTTGTGCTCTTCTGGTCATCTACATTACCAGCCCAATCAACATTTGTGAACATTTTCAGGTTGAAGTCGTTATTGTATGGATACCATAACCCATAGTCAATAGTTCCCTTTAGATATCTAAGAATCCGCTTGACTGCTACCAAGTGGGATTCTCTAGGGCTTTGTTGAAACCTAGCGGTAATACCCACTGCATGCGCAATGTACAGTCTACTATGCACTACATAATGCAACTTACCAACATTGATCAGTAATCTTTCTGATTTACCACCGCTGAGTCATCTTCTTTTGATAGCTTACAATCGATCACCATTGGTGTACCAACCGGTTTACTATCTTCCATGCCAAAGGTCTTCAACACCTCTTTGACATACTTGGACTGAGTAATAAAGATTCCACCTTTTATTTGTTGAATCTAGAGTCCAATGAAGAACTTAATCTCCCCTATGAGTGACATTTCAAACTCCTTCTTCATCTCATCAGCAAATTCATGACTCATCTTGTCATCACCTCCAAAGATGATGTCATCAATAAATACTTCACAAATCAGAATCTGATCTCCTTCTGATTTCAAGTAGATATTGCTATCTTCACTTGTTCTTTCAAATCCAATCTTCACAAGATGGGAGTGCAAGAATTCATACCATGCTCCAGGTGCATGCTTCAGTCCATACAAGGCTTTATGTAGCCTACACACCATGTCATTGTCTTCTGATAGGGCAAACCGATCTGGTTGCTCTATATACACCTCCTCTTCAAGTATTCCATTTAGGAATGCAGATTTTACATCCATTTGGTATACCTTGAATCCTTTAAAAGCTTCATATGAAAGAAGCATACGAACTCCTTCCAATCTGGCTACTGGGGCAAAAGTTTCTCCATAGTCTTCTCCTTCTTCTTGAGCATATCCTTTACATACTAGTCTGGCTTTGTTCCTTACCACTGTGCCATCCTCATTCAGCTTGTTTTTGAAAACCCATTTGGTACCAATGACATTTTTATGATCTGGTCTGGGTACCAAAGACCATGTACCATTCTTCTCTATCTGGTCAAGTTCCTCCTCCATTTCCTTGATCCAGTCTTCATCTTTATGTGCCTCTTTGAATGATTTAGGCTCAAATTCAGAGATCATACAGGAATTCTCTCTGACCTTTCTTCTTGTAAGGATTCCTGCATCCTTATCTCCTATGATCTTCTTTGGATCATGATTCAGTTTGACATATCGTGGAATGCTCTTGACTGATTCCTCCTACTTTTCTTCTTCATCCTCAACTTCATCAGCATCAGCATCTTCCGGTGTAGGAGCACTGTTGCCGGTACTTGGTTGATTAGCAACCGGTTCCCAGAAGGTTACTACCAGTTCATCTCTTACTTGCTTACTACCAGTTTCCTCAGGTTTTCCAAAGTTTTCATCAACTCTAACATTGATTCTTTCAACAATTCTCTGAGTCCTATTGTTGAAACATTTGAGAGCTTTTCTCTTGGTAGAATATCCTAGGAATATTCCTTCATCACATTTTGCATCGAAATTTCTCTGATGTTCACTCCTCTTAATATAACATTTGCTACCAAACACTCTAAAGTAGCTTACCACTGGTGTCTTACCAGTCCAATACTCATAAGGAGTCCTATCCTTTCCTTTCTTGATGAGTACTTGGTTCATTGTGTATATTGCAGTGCTCGCCGCTTCTCTCCAAAAGGTGTGAGCAACTTTTCCTTGGATCAACATAGTTCTAGCTGCTTCAACCACAGTCTAGTTGTTTCTCTCTGCTAAGCCATTCTGCTATGGAGTCCGGGGGGCAGATAGTTGCCTCTTGATGTTTTTCATTTCACAATATTTGTTCAATTCACTTGAAGTGAACTCTCCTCCTTGATCAGTTCTAAGGCATTTGATTCTTCTACCACTTTCCTTTTCTACCAGTGCTCTGAAAGCTTTGAACTTTCCAAAAGCTTCAAACTTATCTTCCAAGAATGTTACCCACATCATTCTTGAGTAGTCATCAGCCAGAATCATGAAATACCTATCTCCCTGGACACTCCTAGTTTTCATAGGACCACACAAATCAGTATGCACAATATCAAGTAAATTGTCTGCTATGAAAGGTTCACCTTTGAATGTTGAGGAAGACATTTTCCCCAGTTGACATTCTCTGCACAAAGGATTTTCTGATTTGCTCAGCATCGGCAATCCTCTGACTGCCTTGGTCTTACTGGCCTTCACAATGTTATCAAAGTTTACATGGTAGAGTCTCTTATGCCACATCCAGCTATCATCAAATTTAGCCATAAGACATGTACTTACATTTGCATCCAGTTGAAATAAGTTACCTTTGGTCTACATGCCGGTGACCATCAATTCACCATTCTTTCCTTTGATTTTGCACACTCCGTTTTTGAATTCTAGAATGAGTCCACTATCATTCAGCTAGGCAATGCTCAATAGATTGTGTCTGAGACCTTCCACCCAATACACATTGTTAGCACTGCTCTTTCCATTCAAAGAGATGGACCCTCTTCCTTTAACCATACATGGTGCATCATTACCAAAATGAACCACACCACCAGCATATACTTCCAAAGATAGAAACTTGCTCCGGTCACTAGTCATATAGTGAAAACAACCACTGTCAATAATCCACTCATTGGAATTATCAAAGTGGGAGACAAGAGCCTTCTTGTGTGACACATCTTCCTTTACTGCAACAAACACAATATCTTCATTCTCTTCATCTTCTGATTCCTCATCTATGACACCTTCATCAACTACAACAAAATAGTTTCTTCAGTTTCCTCCTTTGAATTTCTTGAACCTCTCTAGTTTGTCCTTACTGTCACCATTAGGATAGTTTATAGCAATATGCCCTATCCGATTACAAGAAAAGCATTTCAAAGGGAGCTTACCTCTATATTTACCAGTTCCTTTAGGAAGTTTTCTGGCAAGAAGAGCTTCAAATTCCATCAAGATCTCCTGATCATCCATTTCTCTGCTCTGTCTTGGTTCACCACTGGTGCTTGCTTCTTTTCCTTTTCTGGATGGTACAGTAGAAGCTTTAAAAGTTGATTCAGTCTTTTGAACACCGCCATCAAAACTATTTAGCTCATAGGCTATCAACTTTGCAATGATGGAGTCCATGGATACCTTAGTCTTGTCTATTGATCTAAACTCCTGAATAGAAACAACCCTTATTGCATAGACCGGTAATAAGGATCTCAAAACTTTGCTTACCATAGTGGAATCTTCCATTTTACCACCTGCACTCTTGATATCTCCAAAAATAGTTTTGATTCTTATTCCATACTATTGAATGGTCTCACCTTCAACCATCTGCATGTCTTCAAACTTCCCTCTAAGGCTTTCTTCCTTGGCTTGTTTTACATGCTCATCACCGCCATAGATACTCTCAAGAGTGTCCCATATTTCTTTGGGATTATCTTTATCCTGGACATCAATAAACTCAATGTCAGATAAGCTGTTGATTAGGGCTTCCATGAATTGCCCATTCTCCTATATTTCTCTCTTTTGATCATCGGTGAGAGTACTGGTAGGAATAACAAAAGCATTCTCAACATAGCTCCAGTGTTGAGCACCCATGCTTGTGATGTAAATCTTCATTCTGTCCTTCCATATTTTGAAGTTATCTCTATTAAACTTTGGACCTTCCCTCTTCATTATTACAATAGGATCTTTCCCTCAAGCAGTTAAGCTCACAACATATAGGACCTGGATGCTCTGATACCAATTGATAACACAATGATGAACAATAAGTACCAAATTGGTACTGAGAGGGGGGCGGGGTAAATCAATACAGTCACGAAATCTTTTCCTAAACTGGTTTGACTGCAAACACTGCAAATATCTGATAGACAGTAACACCAATCTGAAACAGAATGCAACCGGTAAGGCTAGGAATGACTGTGACAGGCATTAATCGGTTAATCACTTAGTTTTCCACTCAACTTAATACTACACTTCCATTTCACCTTTATGCATGAATAGGTAATCTATCATCAGAAATATAATAACAGCTAGCTTAGCATGATTTACCTTCGGACACAAATCACTCAAGTCATCACATGAAAAATACTACACATGACACAGATTTTTCATGTGGAAACCCAACTAGGAAAAACCACGATGGGGATGAATACCCACAAGCTTCTTTTGAACTCTTTAGAAGTCCACTCTATTAGCAGCCTAGTCTAGTTAAAGATTGTTACAATAGGTTCTGCTAGGAACTGATCCTATTAGAGATCACCCGGTTAAGGGATGGCTAAATACTCGGTTAAGGATTAAACCCTGTTAGAGGTTACCTTGTTAGAGGATTTCAAGAACTCAATGAGTTTGAGTCACCCTATTAAAGGATTTACAACAAGTTGATTAAAGCTACCTAGTTAAGGGATTTTCCAACTATTGAAGTAGTTAAAGATCAATAGGTATTATAATGATCTGATAATAGCACTCAATGCCCAATGCAAATCCACTTAAGTTCCTTTCTTTTGCACACACACTATGCAGGAATCAATCCCCTTATCTCATCTGGTCTGGCAAGAATCACATATCTCTTCACTTAGATACACACATACCATTTGCCAACAACCTCAGCATGAAACACAACATCGACCTTATAAGAAACAGATAGGTTGGTAGCATAAACCCTAAACCCTAAACATTTAGGTTAAGCAATTTAGGTGGTTCAATCCTGGCCATTGAACACTTTGCATTTCAATATAATGGTCTTGAACAGATCTAGAGACATTCTCCATCACTCGTTCTTCACCGCTTTATGGAAGCGATAACCCATCATGTGTTCTCCACCGTTTACAGGGACTTTGCACATTCCCGTGGTAGATAGGATCAATCTCCTTCATGCAAGATCCTTTACGCGCACAATGCTGACATGGCACCATGATTTGATCTTCATTACAGTTCTAACTCATCATACGATGTCATCAGTTGAATCACATAGGCTTGGAACACTTCAATTGGAAACCCTTAAGCTAAGACTACCAACCGATAGTCATACCATGTTAAGTCTTCGTAGAAAACATTCAATATGCTAGTTCACATTTCATCATACCTATTCTCTTGGACAAACATACCACTTCACCTATTGCTCAATATACCAATTCACTTCTTTGCACATATATTGGTTCACCACATTGTACCAATTCACATTTCAGCATATTGCTAGTTCACTCTCCAACACATTGACATCAATGACAACATAGTATCATCATGCACAAATGCCAACACTATTTTGGACCTAACCCTACAGAAAAGATCTATTTTACAGGGATCCTTCCTAGAAAATTTAGACCCTAATTAATGGCCTTGAATTCCCTTTTATAAAAAACAAGGGAGCAACAAGCTTCAGGCCATAAGACACTTGTCAATAGCAGATTCACTCTAATAATTATCCCTTAAGGCTGTATACAATCCTATTCCAAAATGTCCACATGCCTATGCGCTGACACCTGTGAATCATCATTCTTGAACCGAAAATTGGTCAAAGTAAAAATGTTTGAGTCATGTCGTTATCTCCTTAACACCTTTGGATGGAGTGCGAGATGTTGCATTTTTGTCCCATAGAGAATTTCCCTTCCTTAGAGAGGGAATTAGGATCTTGACAAGAGGTAAAGTTGCCCCTCAAGATAGAGGAGGAGCTCAACCTTCATGCCCATGATCAGAGGTAGTGGGAGGTGAAGTTAGAGGGGAAATATGATATGTTGGGGAGGGGTCACAGCTTCCATGTAGCTACATGGATGGATTGTTGCCGCTCCCTACCCAAACATGTTCCCTTTTCATTCCTCTACGGGCTCTGTCTCAGAACCCTCTGCCACCGAGAGACTGAGTAGACATAGAGGCTGTGACATGCGTGACCTTTCATCACAAGAAAAGGCTTTCATGGCCCCTCAGGCAATCCTCCCCACTTTCACATCCCCTATGGCAATAGACATACTCACACATGAGAGAAAAAATCCATCCGCTATCACAAAGTATATTGAAACTCCATCTATAAGCTTGCTCAAACATCATTTTTCTACAGAAAGAAAACCTGCACATAGAAAATGAAAAGGCTTCATACTCTTTTACCAATTTGATCACCACCTTGCTACATTTATAGTTGAACCATACTTCATCAAGTAGTGCCTGTTCTTAAAACATCATCACTCTGGTGTTCTAAATTTACTTTGCCAGCTATGGACACTAGAATTCATGCATATCACATCTACTACATTCTTTTGTCAAGTTTCACCTGATGCAAACGATTTTATTCTAATCTTATTCCTCTTTTTAGTGTATAGTCTCCTACTTCAAGATTTTTGTTAACAAGCAAATCTCTGAATTCATCAAAGAACTCATGATTCATCACACCTGAACTGGAAGCTTACCCAAATCCTTTCACATCTCTGAGCTATCATCTTTGACTATCAAATCAATCCTAAATTGACAATTCTGAATCCCATTCATTCTGCCCTTTCCTGCAAGCTACGATCGGTGCCTCCAAAATCCCTCCAAACTTCTCATTTGAAACTCAACCACAAATCTCATCCAACTTGGCAAATATAACGGTCATTTCTTGTCAACTGAGCAATTTGACTTTCCAACTGTACCTGTGGGCGCACAAAATCTTGACTGGATAGCGCCATATCATCTTTCGATCAAGCTCCATCAGCAACTTCCCTGGAAGCCTTCCTGATCAACCTAGGATGCATGGCATCATCTCGTGATTCCACATTCTGTAATCTCCCTGCAACTTCCATTGCGAGAACACGAGGGTCTTCCGCTTTGTTCAATCTTTACCGCTTTGCATGTTCCCTGTCAACTCCTCCAGGACTCAAAAGTTGAGCACCTTTTCCCTCAGGATAAAAAATCTTCATTCATTCTGAGCATGTGCAAATTGATGGGACTATTAGTAGATTGACCTTCACTACCTGCAAATCAATATTACCAGACTTTCGACTGGTTATGCTGCTAACCCTACCGGTTTCCACTGATAACATGCGTCACAATCTCGCGATGCCATGGTCATTAAAATACTCGCATCTTTGATCATGGGGAAGCACCAGCCGTTGTATCTATCCTTTCTTTAACAGACAGTTAGTGTATTTAGGAATTTTCAAACTTAGGAAAATACAAACACATGCATAAATATTTTAAAAGGGGATCGGTAATAGGAAAGTTATGTGCTTGACTTAGGGGATTATTATTTCATGAACCGATTGATCAAAATTTTTCTTAGGGAATAAGATGGCCCCGCTCATGGAAAGGGTACCCTTGGTTTTAAGTGAAAAAAGTAACACCAAAATATATCACTTCTAGGGTTTTCTTCATAAAAATATAAGAAATTTTGATAAACCCTAAACCCTAGACCTTGAATCGTTCTCAAAAGATACAAGTAAAAACTTGAAAAATCAATGTTTTGGGCTTCAAATTTGAAAATTTCATGTAATCAATTTTTCAGGGTTATCAGGTTGGCTTCCAATGGCTCCATGGATAAGAAAGATGGAACTTGCATCAACACTATTATGGAAGAAGATCTGGATGAGGGTGATGAGGGGGAAATTGAAAAAGACCCCAAAAAGGAGGAGAATATTGCTACCAACATAGATTGTATTGATTTGGAGGACCCTAGCCTCTCTATGGGGCTAGAGGCTTCTCAACCCATCGAAACTTAGAAAATGGAGACCCTAGACAATATTACTGAGGGGTTGGAGTCAGGTACTATTTTGGCTGTTGGCCATTTGGAGGAATTAATTATGTGTTGCATTGATGTTTTGTCATTGATGTCAACACTAGCTATCTTGGATGTTGTACTGGTATCCTTCTAGTCCCGGTAGAATGTTTGGTTTCTGGTTGGATTAGATCATGATGATCTGGTATGCTCCGGTATGTTTTGGCTTATTCATGTTACTTAGATTCATGTTTAGTCAGTTGGTTTTTATTTGGTGATCGGATGCTATCTTATATGCTAGTAAGCTTGGTTTATTGTTCTGATGAGATTTTCATCTACAGAGATTTGTTGAAGATCTTTGATGTTATGCATAAGTGGTGTTGGTGCAGCTTCTAGTAGAGATTCAGGATGTTGATGGTGATCATGTTTGAGACTTGGTTGATTGGGATCATTACTTTAGCATGTGTGGACCTATATTGGGTCCCGATATTATCTAGGTTATGGACTGACTTAATGTAACGTGTGGATTGAACCTCTCGATGTGTTTTTGGGATGTCTTATGGGTAGGCTATTACTTGTTTGGTCTCAGGCTGACATGTTTTGTAATTATGTAATTGTTTTATTGTCTAGTGGTTGACCTGATTGTTTGTGGTCGAGGGTTTGTATATATATGATGTAAGATCTCATTGTAGATAATTGTGAGGATATAGAGGAATGTGCATAGGAATGAATAATGTAATAATCATTCATGCAGAGGATTTGGTCAATCATTGGTGATCGAGTTGGGTTTATGTAAGAGGATTTAGTCCTTCAGTATTGAGCTTAACCGAAACTATATTCAGGCATAGGAGATGCTATCATTGCAGTTAATCCTTTCTTCCAAATTGTAGTCTGGATTTCTATGTAGTCAGTGAGACTCCTTTTGTGATGAGCAGTGTGCTCTAGGCTATTGGTCTTCCTACAAGTGCAGACCCCTCATTTGTAATCACATACTTACTATAGAAGTATTATCTCACTGTGGGTAGGCTTCCCACAGTGGTTTTTTCCTTTACCGAGCTTTCCACGTACAAATCTTGGTGTCATGTGGATGGTATTTATTATTTAATTGTTTCTTATTTTTAATTGATATATCTGCTATCTTGGTAATTGGTTTATGAATTCCGGTATTGATGTTTTGGGTTCTGGTATTAAAGTTTTAATTCCTTAAGGTTCAAGTAATCTAGTGACAACTGATTCACCCCCCCTCCCTCTTAGTTCTCTTCTAGTTATTTGAATTGTCTAACAATTGGTATCAGAGTTTTGGCCCTCTCTACAGAAGCTTAACCGCTTGAGGAAGATCCTATGATGACTAACAGTTCAAGTTCATCTAGTTCATATCTATTATCTTTCGAAGAGATATTCCTAGACTTGATGGAACAAATTATAGAGTATGGAAGATTTAGATGGAGACTCATCTGAGATATCTTGGTAAGAAAATTTGGGAAATCACAGAGAATGGTTTTACCCTTTTTAATCTGGTATCTGGAAATCCTCCTTTGACAAACTTGGATAAGGAGCTTGAGAATGATTGTAGACAAAGAGAAGCCCTCTTATGTGCACTTTTAGATAAGAAAATAATGGGAATAACTAAAAATCATCATCAAAGGCAATATGGGACAAGTTGGAGACTCTTAATGAAAGTGAACCTACTGTTAAGATTGCTAAACTTGATCGTTACCAAGTGAGACATGAAAACTTGAAGATGGAAGGAGATGAAAGGATTACTGCATTCATGGAAAGGGTAAATGAGATTGTTATGAGAATTCAATATTGTGGTGGATCTCTAAGTGAAGATGAAATAGTTTTTAAAGTTTTGCGAGCCTTACCACTAGCTTATAAGATGAAGGCTACTGCAATTAATGAATTGATAACAATGGCTAATACTTTCATCAATAGAGATATCTTGGTTGGTAAATTATCTTCTTTTGAGATTGAAGAATTTGGACCTTTTGGAGCTATGAAGTCTGAACCTAATTTTCATGCATCTACATCATCAACCAAAAAGAAAGATTGGAAAGATTTGCATGCAAAAGAATTGGATGATATGAAGAGAGAAGATGAAGAATTTGAGCAACTTGAAGCCCTATTTTCTAGAAGACTACCTAAAGGACTGGTAGGAAGTAAGTATGAAGGAAAAGAACCTTTTAAATGTTTTGCATGTAATGAGATAGGTCATTTTGCATCTAGATGTCCTAAAAGAAATTCAAGATTTGAAGAAAGACATAGAAGATCTTTTAAGCCTAACCCTAGATATCAGAACAAGTATAAGAACATGAAAAACAAAGATAAATCATGCTATATTGTGGATGAGGAAGGTGTGAATGATTCTGATGATGAACTGACACACGACTCCGCTAGTGGTTCCAGCAATGGAAAGGAATGGGTGTTCCTAGCTATGAAGGAAGATGTTCCAGCACTGGAAGAGAATGTACCTGAAGAGAAGGCATTGGCTGCTAAAATTGAAGATAAGGATGAATGGGTAATTGATAGTGGATGTTCACATCATATGATTGGAGATAAAAGGAAGTTTCTATCTTTGCAAAAATTGGATTGCGATCTAGTTAGATTTGGAGATGACAAAGCAGGTATGATCAAGGGAAAGGGAACTATATCATTGGATGGTAAACATAATACTGATAATGTTTATTATGTTGAAGGTTTAATGTATAATCTTTTGAGTGTAGGACAATTGGTGGATAAGGGATTTCAATTACAGTTCAAGGATGGAAAATGCAAAATCATTAATAGATCTGGATTGGAGGTTGCAATCGGTACTCAGACAAAAGGTAATCTATTTTATTTGAATTTCGATGAGAAGACATGTTTGATTGCACAAATTGATGAGAGTTAGCTATGGCATAAAAGGCTATGTCATGTGAATTTTAATTGCATGGTAAAGATCCATTCAACTAAGGTATTTAGAGATATACCTAAGATTGTGAAGCCCTATAATTCGGTATGTAAAGAATGTCAAATGGGAAAATAGGTTAGAACCTCTTTTAAGAGTACACAAGACAAATCTAATGATGTTCTTGATATTATTCATATTGATTTGTGTGGCCTTGCTAGAATTAAAAGTTTTCAAGGTGATAGATATTTCATGATAATCATTGATGATTATTCTAAAATGATGTGGGTTACTTTTCTAAGGGAGAAATATGAGGATTTTGAAAAGTTTAAAATATTTAAAGCTAAAGTTGAAATTGAGACATGAATTAAGATTAAGTGTTTAAGGTCAGATCATGGTAGAGAATTAACATTTGATGAGTTTAATAACTTTTGTGAGAAGCATGGGATAAGGAGACAATTGTCTGCTCCCCGGACACCTCAGGAAAATGGAGTTGTGGAAAGAAAGAACAAAACTATCTTGGATGCTGCTAGAACAATGATGATGGAAGATAATCTACCTCATATCTACTACAGAGAAGTAGTGAGCACAATAGTTTATACATTCAATAGAGTAAATATCAAAGGAGAAACAGGTAAGACACCTTATGAATTATGGTTTGGCAATACACCTACAGTTAAGTATTTTAGAATATTTGGTAGTAAATGTTATATCAGGAGAGATGATTTCATTGGAAAATTTGATCCTAGATGTGATGAAGGAATATGTCTTGGTTATTCTAATGAAATCAAATAATATACATGTTATAACAAGAGATTGTAGAGAATTGTGGAGAGTGCTAATGTCAAGGTAGGTTAGCTGAATAAAAGTCAAATCAGAGTTTATGAGAAAGAACTAGCAGTGGAAATGATCATAACTGAACTGGTAACACCTTAACCAGAACATAATACAAATTTCCAAGGAAAGATGTTTCTACACTGGTAAATCCTACAAGATACAAATCTATGATTGGAGGTCTTCTATATTTGACTCAGACTAGGCCTGACATAATGAATGTTGTTTGTATTTCATCTAGATTTTAGAGTGATCCTAGAGAAAATTATTAGAGTGTGGTGAAAAGAATTTTTAGATACTTGCAAGGTACATCTAAATATGGTTTGTGGTACCCTAAGGATGATGAATTTACTTTATGTGCATATACAGATGTAGATTGGGCTGGTGATGTTGATGACTGGAAAAGTACTTCCGGTGGAGCTTTCTTTCTTGGAAAGAAGTTGGTTTCATGGATCAACAAGAAACAATCATGTACTTATTTATCTACTGCTGAAGTTGAGTATGTTGCTGCTGCTACTAACTATACACAATTTCGATGGATGAAGCAAATGTTGAAGGACATCAAAGGGCATTGCATTGGACCAGTAGTTATTCACTGTGATAACTCTTCTAGTATTGACATATTCAAGAATCTGGTATTTCAATCTAAGACAAAGCACATATCTATCAAGTATAACTCTTTGAAGGAAAAGGTGAAATAAAATGAAGTTAGACTAGTTTATGTGAACACCAAAGAGAAGATTGCAGATATTTTCACTAATCCTTTGCCTAAGAATCATTTGAGTACCTCAAAGACAGGTTTGGGGTTTCTGCTTCTCCGACAAAAACCTGATTGATACTATTTAGCATCAGTCTGGTATGCATTATCAGAGATATTATTCATTCTAGATTGATGTGGGGATGCTATTGCTCAGGGGGAGTATTTATCCTTGTGATTTAGTGGTTTATGTTTTTTCTTTGATATTTATTTCAGATTTCTGGTATTGATGTCAAAGGGGGAGAGATATTCATATGAAAAAATTAAGGGATATATACATTAGTGGGAGAAATTTCAGAACTCCATTTCTATATTCTTTTGTGGGAGATTTGTTTGGCATTTCTTGGCACTTGGATGTTTTTCACATCTAGTGTTGCCATCAATACCAAAGGGGGAGATTGTTAGCCATTTGGAAGAATTGATTTTGTGTTGCATTGATTTTTTGTCATTGATGTCAACACTAGCTATTTTGGATGCTTTACCACTATCCTTCTAGTCCTGGTAGGATGTTTGGTTTTTGGTTGGATTAGATCATGATGATTTGGTATGCTCTAGTATGTTTTGGCTTATGGAATTGGCTTATTCATACTACTCAGATTCATGTTCAGTAAGTTGGTTTTGATTTGGTGATTAGATGCTATCTTATATGCTAGTAAGCTTGGTTTGTTGTTCCGGCGAGGGTTACAACGACAGAGCTTTGTTGAAGATCTTTGATGTTATTCATAAGTGGTGTTGGTGTGGCTTCTAGTAGAAATTCAGTATGCTGATGGTGATCATGTTCGATACTTGGTTGATTGGGATCATTGCTTTAGCATGTGTGGACCTATATTGGGTCCCGATATTATCTAGGTTATGGACCGACTTAATGTATCTCGATGTGTTTTCAGGATGTCTTATGGGTTGGATATTATTTGTTTGGTCTCAGGCTGACATGTTTTGTAATTATGTAATTATTTTATTGTCTGGTGGTCGAACTGATTGTTTGTGGTCGAGGATTTGTATATATATGATGTAAGATCTCATTGTAGATAATAGTGAGGACATAGAGGAATGTGCATAGGAGCGAATAATGTAATAATCATTCATGCCAAGGATTTGGTTAATCATTGGTGATCGAATTGGGTTTATGTAAGAGGATTTAGTCCTCTGGTATTGAGCTTAACTGGAACTGTATTCATGCGTAGGAGATGCTATCATTACAATTCATTCTTTCTTCTGGATTGTAGTCTGGATTTCTATGTAGTCAGTGAGACTCCTTTTGTGATGAGCATTGTGCTCTAGGCTATTGGCCTTCCTGCAAGTGCAGGCCCCTCATTTGTAGTCACATACTTACTGGAGAAGTATTATCCGACTGTGGGTAGGCTTCCCACCATGGTTTTTCCCTTTACTGGGTTTTCCACACACAAATTTTGGTGTCATGTGGATGGTATTTATTCTCTAATTGTTGCTTGTACTTAATTGATATATCTTCTATCTTGGTAATTGGTTTATGTATTCCGGTATTGATATTTTGGGTTCCAGTATTAAAGTTTTAATTGCTTAAGGTTCTGGTAATCTGGTGACAACTAATTCACACCCCCCCTCTCAGTTGTCTTCCAATTATTTGAACTGTCTAACATCGGTTTCTAACATGGAATCCCTAAAGGGTGATGTGGGTACCTTGGAAGGTGATGGTAATGAAAGGTAAATTTAAAAAAGTATGAAGAAAAAGAAAAAGGACAGGGACCCCAAGGAAGATGAGAACATCAAACCCATGGAACCTAATGTGGGTGAGCTACTAAACCCCTGTATTCATATCTCTAGGATGAATGAGGAAATTTAGAAATTGAAAGAGGAAATCAAGGCAATCAACAATAGGTGAGCATCAACAAGCTCTACAATAGGGTTATGCACAGTTCGACGCTGACTCTTTCCCTCCTCCACAAATGAACCGCTAAAGAAGAAAATGACAAACAAGCTGCCATGGAATTTTATAAGTTCTTTTCTAATGATTGGGAGAAAATTTTAAACATGATAGGGTTGTGTAAATTGGCCCCTTAGTTTATAGGACTATCTTTACTAGTTTTTTGATTCGTTGTATGCCCTTGCTATTTATTTACTACTTAAACTCTTATCTGATTATTTTCCTCTAAACTTTCGTCTAGTTTTTTTTGTTGTTGAAGTGTTGTGGATAGTCAATGACTATGTTAAAGGGTTAGTGCCCTAGTTAACACTATTTTTTAATAAAAACAAATGATCCCCAACAATGCTACTTGGGAAGAGAAATAATTTATGATAGAGAAATTTCTTGACTTTTCTAATAACTCAATTTTTAAGACTACTTTAATTTACTAATATTATTTTTACAATGTTCTATTCATAGTGAGGATGGTAATTTTTTAAGGGGTGAGGATATCATACTCTTTTTCTTTCTTGTGTAAAATTATTTTTAATTAATTTAATTATTACATTATAGATATGATATTTCTATGACTTTTTGGTTATTGATAAATTGTATAGGAGTCTGTCTAGGAAAAAGTGATATAGTTTTGATCTCATATTCAATTATTTCATTATTAAATTAGGTTATTATTTTTCATAAACTATTTATCATCTCTTAGTATGTAAATATTGTACCAACATAAAGATCTCATTAGAGAAGGTGTGCCTGCTAGGGGGGTGTTATTGGCTTGTAGGGACTATAACATGATCAAATATTGATCATTTTATTTTTTTATATTTGTGTATTTTATTGTGACACTATATATTATGTGTAATCATTGCACCATTTTTATTTATTTAGGGCCTTTTGATATAACTAGGCATTTTTTAGTTTTAGCATGTTTCTACACCTTATTATTATTTTTATTCCTTTTTAAGTTAACTTTATTTATTTGTGAAAAATGGTAAATTAAAGTTTTGACGAGACCCTAAAATCTAACACATCTAAACAACAAACATACAATTTGAAATCAAAATAATGCAACCCATGCAACATAAATTCCATAAGATATTAAACACATAAATAGGAAAGAGTAGATATAATAGAAAATAATATAATAAAGAAAGAAAAATACCAAAAGGAAAAAGAATAAATGAAACCATACCTAGCCCTAAAAAACCACACACCCATCACCTTGGAGTATAAATTAGTGACATAATATGGAAGACATTTTTTGCTCCATTCAAAAATAGGACTCTTTAAATGGTATTTTTGGATCTCATACAAATAAGTGGGGAAGATGCATCCATATTTGTCTCAAACATAGGAGATAATTAGGGAAAACAATGCCCAATCAAAAAAATTAAACATCAATAATTGTTAACATAAACATGATTGTATTGTACAAAATAAAGAGATATATAATAAAAATAAAATTAGTTGATAAAGTATTAGTAGATAAAATTGCATATAGATCAATACATCATATTATGAGAGGAATGCCAATATTTATACATTAGCCACCTTATAAGCTAATAGGGGTAGATCTCATAGCAAAAGCATTCCTAATGTAATAGCATATACATAGTATATACAATAGAAGCATAGTAGAATAAAAAGATAATCAATAAGGATAAGAATATCTACATAACATAAGAACATGAATATATGGTATTATAATCTATTCAATGATGAGTGAAGTAACTGTTAATTTTTTATATACTATTATGATGAATGGATGAATGTGGGTTGATTCAAAACTTGTGTACATTCTCTCTCTCTTATCTTATTGTATTATGATATTTTCCATTGCATAAGATCTAAATATTCTTTAATTATAAATAGAAGGCATATATACATCACACATGAAGTTTGGGCTCAAAAATCTAGTCTATGACCCATTTTTTTGTCAACATTTGGTTCTATGATTGAGACCCTAGTCACACAATAAATAATAGATACAATTTTAAAAATATCAATTGAATTTCCAAAAGCATTTCTATGAAAGGCAATATAAATGAGGTAAATTTTATTTTTATGATATATGATAGATTCCTTTAGGTCCTGTTATTATGAAAGGGGGTTAGGAACCAAGGGGATGACAAATGGGAAAGAGGGGGATGCTAAATGAATCCTTAAAAATATGCAATTAATAGGCGTAGGACAAGGATAAATCACATGGGATGAATAAAAGACTAATATAATTTCAGATAATTCGCACCCATGGAAAACATAGATAATAGTAAACTAATAGCAATAGATTTGATCATTGATGAAAAATGAAAAATACACATTGGAAAGATAAGAAAGGTACTACAAAATAATGGAAAATATTAGGGAAGTGAAGATGGATCTTTCTATAAGGGTTGCAATAGTGGAGAAAGAGGAGGATGAAAATGCACATTTCTTAGAGTAATAGGATAAAAACATTATCATGTAAAAAGAGATAGAGATAAATAAAAATACAAAACTTAAAATACTAAGGCTCTTCATATAGAGAAAAAAATAATTGTGACACATTGGATATTTTAATGAGCCAATTCAGTAAAGTAATTAAAATTCTCACAAAACTAGTAGGAAGGATTGAGGAATATGGGAGGATATAAGGAATAACTTTTATATGACTAGTACTATTCCAAGAGTTTGATTTTAACATCACAGTCAAACCTAGAAAAACTAATCAAGACCATTATTGTAACTCGGGAATTAACATAGGAGAATAATTTAAAATTATGGATGACATGATCTACCTATTACAAACCTATTTATATTAGCTCTAATACTAGAAGAACTAAAAATATAGTGTAGCTACTCATGATATGCCAATTTATAGATAATATATCCACAAGTGATAAGAAAATGTGGAAGTCACTTCCATAAATATTGATCAAAGGGGAATTAATGATGGTCAAATTGGCACATGCAACACATGTAACATGCAATCAACCCACCACTCATGAAATAGATAGTAAGTCCTAAAATATAATATCCCCAAGGTCTCAATAGTTTGGTTACAACTTTACTAATTCACAAAGTGGTTAATATGTTCTATTTGTTAAAAGGGCCTATAGGTTAACCTTAACCAAACTAAATTATTCATGCTATCAATCCTTATTCTAACTATGTATCCAATAAAAATCAAATGATAGATCAAGGTATGAAAGATAAAAAGTGAGATATTTGTATTATTAATTTAATTCAATAGACTTTACCAGAGATATTTTATAAACTACCAATTCCTACATTAGAAATAAAACACGATCTATTGTATTAAAAATGCAAGATTCAAGGTATGTGTACAATTAAAATACATGCATTAATTTATCCCCAGTTACCATACTTCATGTGAAAATTGGAAATTAAATTCAAACAAGTTTCATTAAAATGGATTTATCTCTTTAACCAATTGATGAATAGAAAACACAAAGAGTACCACATTATTGTAGGAGAATTATTAGTATCATATTAATTAACTCTTCAAATTTGCGTAAAGAAACATATGCACATGTAAGTGGTAAAGAAACATATCCACATCTACTCTAAAATTCTACAACACAAACTTATAGGATTTAGCAATTAACATGATGTGGTAGAATCTTCCAAGGAAGGACTAGACATCAAAATAGTTTAGACAATGAAATAGATATTTAATAAAGGATCATGATTTTGTAAAACATATTAGATAAAATAATTTTAAGCATTTAGCCAATAAAGAAAGGATTTTATCAAAGGAAAGGAATTTGAGAGGTCAAGACATCAAATCTTGATGCATAGATGTTCCTCATAGATCTATATTTCTATAAATAGTTAAAAATCAAAATTTATTCCAAGAAAAATGGCCCAGACAACTTGTATATGACTAGAACTTGAGACACCTAAAACCTAATCATCATTTAAAATCGAAGAAAATGTCTCTGTGATTAAGGGAAGGAACAAGAAGAGCTAGGGAATTGGACCAAACAAAAATGGGGGCACACATTTTGTCAAATTAAAAATGGAGCATGTGTGTAAGGCAAAATTTATTTTCTAAATGAAGGATGATTTATTAAGTGGCGTCTAGATGAAATCAACTATCGATACTTGAAAGGAGTGTAAAATAGTACAAGCACTCACATTGTCACAATTGTAATAATTTAGAAATTTTTTCAAGAAGCCAAAGATAGATATAAAAGCTACAATGATGATTGTATTGGAAATATGATTTTTTATGGTTGTAATTGATGTCAAACTTGGTTGTCCAAATGGATTCTGGTCTAGATATGTTTCTATTTTATCTTCTATTTGGTACAACACTTCAGTTTTATGTTTTGGTATTGGTTGTGAAAATATGCAAGAAAGACGTTTTTAATGTATGCAAGAAATAATATTTAATGTCTCACATCGATTGATTTTCTAGTATGTGGATTGTAGAATTTAGTTGTTACTATTCTCTGATAGTAAGGGTATTTGTCAAATTGGTCCAGAAAGTCTTCGATGGCCTCCAAATATGTTTAAGTTTATGTTGCAGTTTAGTGGACATGATTATGTGGTTCATGTAGTATTTTCAGTATGTTTCTCTATTAAGTTACGTTGAATAGTGTTTGGTATATTCAATTGTGTTATGGTTCTATGTGTCCAATTGGATTATCTTGTTTGGATCATGTTATTTGGTCTGGGTATGGATTAGAGAATGAGTTATAATGTTGTTATGGGTCTCACCTTGGTGTGTATAGATTTATGTGGAATGATTTGCTTTGGAAGATGTCTTTTGGCCAACTATTTGACAAGATTTATTGCATATTTACACGTTACGTCTGGTGGCACCTTTGGAGGATGTGTTTGCATGTGCGAATCATTGGATTTATCTTGGAAGGATGTCTTGTGATTTATTTGGGTCCCTTGTTTCTTCTGGAGTGAACTGTCTTGAATATTTTTGGTCTAGGTGGCCTATTTTATACAATAATATTTATTTTGGTTGTGGTTGATCCTTAATTAGGTTTTTGATGATCTATCTTATATTTAAGGAGCGTAGTTGTATGAGTTGAGTATGGCATGGAATGGTGTGCATGGGACTCTAGTGTATGAATTGATGAGAAGTGAATTCAAATGATGTGCAAACAAATTTGATACTGTAAATGTGCGGAAGTCGGTTTATGATGAGATTTGGAGGTGATATATTCTATGAGATAGTATGCTAAGACAATGCTAGTTGTTAGAGGTGTTTTTCATAATTTTGGTCACTTGATATAGATGTTCAAAGATAATTTTATGATTAGGAGATCATTCTCATTTTAGTTATACTATTTATTTTGTTGTTGATTGATAGTGAGTCCTTTGGTAGCATCTTGTATCTTGCCCTGAAGCAATGTGCCTTAGTTTGCAAGTCCTTGTATCTTGCCCTAAGGTAGTGTGCATTAGTCTTGCCACAGTATTGCAAGTCCATTAGGTGCATGTTTCTCATTGGCAATAAGCCTAAAACATTGTAATCATTTTATTCATATTGTGAGTTTGATTCTCACTGTGGTTTTTTCCTATTCGGGTTTTCTACGTAAATATGATGTTCATGTGTTGATGGTTGATGCATTTTCAGTATAGTTGTAGAATGGTTAAGTGTTGTTTATAATTAATCTACTTTGAAGATCTAGAAGTTTTGGACTAAATCATCCCCCCTCTCGGACCTGCCTTGGGTTCAATAATTGGTATCAAAGCAAGGTTCCTCTTTGGAAAGCTTAATTGCTTGAGATAGATCTGAAATGACACAGGAACTTTATCTTAAAGCTCCATTGTTTGATGGTACAAATTTTACTTACTGGAAGGAGAGGATGGAATCGTATTTGGAAATCAAGTCCATTTATATGCCTTCATAGAATGGACCTCAAACTACAAATGAAGTAAAGAATCATGCCACTAATGGAAAAAATAGAATAGTAATATTCAGTTGCGTTATGTTTTGGTGTGTCTAGTTGGATTATCATGTTTGGAATTTTTAGTTGTGTTATGTTTTAGTGTGTCTAGTTGGATTATCTTGTTTGGATCATGTTCTTTGGTCTAGATATGCATTGGAGAATGAGTTAGAATATCATTATGGGCCGCACCATGGTTTATGGGGATCTATGTAGAATAATTTGTATTGGAAGATGTGTTTTGGTTGACTATTTGACAAGCTTTATTGTCTATTTACATGTTACATTTGGTGACATCTTTGGAGGATGTGTTAGCATGTACAAATCATTGATTTCATCTTGGAAGGATAATTTGTGATGTATTTGGGTCTCCTCTTTCTCTTGGAGTGGACCCCTTGAGTATTTTTAGTTCAGGTGGCTTATTTTGTGCAATAATGTTTATTATGGTTGTGGTTGATCCTTAACTAGGTTTTTGCTGATCTATCATATATTTAAGAAGTGTAGTTGTATAAGTTGAGTATGACATGGAATGGTGTGCATGGGATCGTGCATGAATTGATGAGAAGAGAATTTCAATGATGTGCAAGCATATTTGACACTGTAGATGTTGCAACATCCAAACATAAGTCTTCTACTTATATCTAAAATCTTATAAAAAAAATTATTATTTGATTGTGATTTGGGTGGTTAGATAGACACCTACTTCTTATCTTTTCCCTTAAATTTTAGTACTACTACATTGAAATTTCAAATTTTCATCAAATAGATTCATTATTTTCAAAAAAACACTAGTAGCTCAGAAAAGACATTTAATTTTATACAAATTCTATTCTTACATAATTTTGAAATAATGCTAGTAGCTTATTAAAAAATTTACGTCAATTTGTCTCACTCTATTTTTTTTAATTTTTATTACCACTTAAGGGCCTATTTGGCCTACCATGATCTTGTACATACCCACACCAGCACCTCCACCTCCTCCACTACAACATGCATACACACCATTATATAATGCCTACCTAAATAGATATTATAAATATTGTTGTAATGTTGCTAGCCTTCCTAGTAACCGTACCTTTGGTATTTGTCATCCCCTTCATGGCTAAAGGGAAATCCACTGGGGAGACTGAATTTATATTTATTTATAGGCCTCTACTTTAACTTCCTTATTTTTACCCTTACCCTCACTTTAATGCCTATTTTAAAAGGATTTATCAAGATAGACAAAGGTTTGAACAATATTTTCTTCAACTCTGCACTTGGATTCTTGGCATCACTCTCCATTTGCTCTATTTTTATTTTCCTATTGTTATAATAATTGGTAGTGACAATGATAGTCAAATCAAGATGGGATGTACACTAGCACTAGTACCTCTGCCGCCATGTACACTAGCACCAACACTAGTACCTCTAATGTGACATACACTAACACCGACACCTTTGTTGTGGCATACACCTCCACCTCCACCTTATCTACTAAGGTGTACACCAACACCTCCACCTCCTCTATTTCAAAAAACATACAAATTGATAGATGATGCCTACCTACAAAGACATAAAAATATTGCATAATGTTGTTAGTCTCCCTAGTAATTGCACCTTTTCTATTTGCCACCGCCTTCATGGATGAAGGAAAATCTAGTGGGGATGAACTATTTTTTTATTTATTTATAGGCCTCTACTTTACCTCTCTACTATTTATCCTAACCCTTACTTTTATGCCTCTTTTAAAAGGATTTCTCAGGCTAGGCATGAGATTGAATGATATTCTCTTTTACTTATCACTTGGAAGCTTGACATTTCTCTCCATTCTCTCTATTTTTTTATCCTTATTTTTCTAATTTTTCCATTACAATAATTGGCATTCATAGTGATAGAAATTTATAGTGACAATGATAGCAAAATTTAGATGGAACTACACCAACAATAGCAGCAACACCTTTGTTGTTGCATACACCAGCACTAGCAGCTCCACTAGGATGTACATCAACACTACCACCAACATCAATATCTCTATTACATCGTACACCTCCACCTCCTCCATTGTGGCATATACCTCCACCTCCACCTCCTCCACTATTGCATGCATGCACACCAACAAATGGTGCCTTCCTAAAAGGATATCATAATATTGTGTAATGTTGTTAGCCTCCCTAATAACTAAACCTTTTCTATTTGTGGTCCCCTTCATGGTTGAGGAAGATCCATTGGGTATGAATATAGTTTCTATTTATTTGTAGGCCTCTATTTTACCTCTTTGATTTTTACCCTAACTCCCACTTTCATGCCTCTTAGGGCCAAATAGGGTGACTTGGTAGATTTCAGCAATGCACAAGAAGACAACAAACTAATAGACAAATTCTAGAAGAAGATCTAGTGTAACAAACTAATATTAACTTGTAAAATTAATATTAGGAAAAATAGGGACTGGGTCACCCAGCTCAACTTGCTCCAAGGAATGAGCTTCTTGACTCAACCCACTCCCCGTAGTTTTAATTCCAACAAATTGCAAACTATAGATCTCCTCCTAATTGCTTTGTACTTGTTTTCATGGGCCCATGACCTATTCCTCCACACAAAAAGAGAGAAAATATTGGGTAGAAAGGAGTTTGTCTAAGTCAAACCCTAGTTTATGAATTAACCTTGAAATTGAGTTAAAATATACTTGAAAGGAAAGCATGTTGATATGGAGCAGAGTTTAGATCTGAAAATGAAGAAGTGTTATACCTTGATGATGCAAATATTCTTTGAAGATGGTCATAGATGTTGATGCAATAACATGACTCCACAAATAAAAACCTAAAAGGAAATCATAAAAGACATTCTTGCATGAAGGTTACCACAATAAAGGATATAGTGGGACGAAATGCCTTGAATGCTTGAATGCCTTGAGTTCCTGAATTGAATTGCTTCCTTATTCTATTCCTCTGCTCATAAACGTGTTACCTAAAATGAGGGAGAATGCCTTTCTTATAGACCTCTCCCAAGCATTTCAATGTGTTAAACTCGAAGCAAGCCAATATGGGAAAGGAATCCCAATAAAATAATCTAACCGTTAAGTGATTCAAATTTGGGCCCAAACATTGGGGAGAAAGGTGCACCGACTAGCCCTCTTCCGAGAGCAAGGCGCCTTTCTCCCTCTAATGTGGTTATAAATTGGGATCTAAGGTTCAAAATGGGAAGGAGAAGCCAAAATTGAATATGGAATTGACTTGGGATGAACGAGAGTAGATGTGGGAGGTCATACATACTAAAATGGGGCCTAGTTGAGCAAGAAATTACATAAGGATGCAATTTACAATGCTACAACAATGATAGCGATAGAAATTAACACTAACGGTGAATGTCAAATCAATATGCAATGTACTCTAGCACAAGCACCAACACCTCCACTATGGCGTATACCATCACCATTACCTTTGTTGCAACATACACACACTTCAACACCACCACCTCCACCTCCTCCACTATGTCATACACCTCTACCTTCTCCACTATAGCTTATGTAGACACGAGAAAATGATGCTTGCCTACATATATATAAAAAATATTGTGTAATGTTGTTAGCCTCCCTTGTAAATGTACCTTTTCTATTTTTTGTCCCCTTAATGGTTGAAGGAAAATCCAGTGGGGATGAACTAAGTTTCTATTTATTTGTAGCTCTCTACTTTACCCCCCTACCTTTTATCTTAACACCCACTTTAATGTCTCTTTTAAAAGTATTTCTCAAGCTAGGCACAAGTTTGAACAATATTTTATTCTACTCTACACTCAAATGGTTGGCATCACTCTTCATTCTCTCTATTTTTTTGTTAATATCAACAATTGATAATGAGACTAATAATAATTGATAGTGACACTAATAGTCAAATCAAAATGGAACATACACCAACACCTCCATTGCAATGTACACTAGCACAAGCACTTTTACTGTAGCGTACACCTCTACCTCCTCCATTATGGCATACGCTAGCACCTCCACCTCCTCTATTGCAATGTATGTACACACAACAAATGATTCCTACCTACAAAAATATTAGATATAGTGTAATGGTGTTAGCCTCCTGAATGCGGCTAAACTAGCTCCAAAACTGCACGCTAAAACTCATGTTATTGATATTTTGAAAATTTTCAAAAAATCAAAGCCACAGCTAATTTTGTTGATCACGATTAACGAATTGTAATTTTCGCAAAAATCAATAACACTAAGGTTACTGATCCATACTATGTGGTTTTGGAGCTAGTTTAGTCAGGACTCAACTAAACTAGCTCCAAAACCGCACGTTAAAACTCGTGTTATTGATTTTTCGAAAAATTTCAAAAAATCAATGACGTAGCTAATTCTACTGATCACGATCAACAATCTGTAACTTTTTGCAAAAATCAATAACATGTCTGTACTGTGCAGTTTTGGAACCAGTTTAGCCACGACCGTTTAGCCACATCCTTAACCTCCCTAGTAATTGAACTTTTTCTATTTGTCATCCCCTTAATGACTAAAGGGAAATCTAGTTGGGACAAACCTTTTGTTTATTTGTAGTCCTCTACTTTACCTCCTTTCTTTTTACCTAACCCTTACTTTCATGCCTTCTCAAGTTAGGTGTAGACTTAAATGATATTCTCTTCTACTCTACACTTAGATGCTTGGTATAACTCTTTGACACCTCTATTTTTTTTTTTTGGCATAACTCTTTGACCTCTATTTTTTTTTGTTCCTGCCATTATATCCATTATAGCTGACAGTGATACTGATAATCAAATCGAGATGGATCGTATACTAGCACCACTAGCACTGCCTTTTGCTTCAACATATACTAGCACCAACACCTTCGCTATGGCATACACTTCCACCTCCACCTCCTCTACTGTTACAGGCACCAACACGTCCACCTCCTTTGCTATAGCATACATACACACCAATAGATGTTACCTGCTTACAAAGATATCAAAACTATTGCATATTTTTATTAGCCTCCTTGATAATTGTACCTTTGCTATTTCCTATCCCTTTCATGTGTGAAAGGAAATCCAGTGAGGATGAATCAAGTTTCTATTTATTTGTAGGCCTCTACTTTACCTCCCTGATTTTTACCCTAACCCTCACTTTCATGCCTCTTTTAAAAGGATTTCTCAAGTTAAGCATAGGCTTGAACGATATTTTCATCTACTCTACACTCGAATGCTTGGCATCACTCTCCATTCTCTCTATTTTTTTGTTCCTATTTTTTGTTATTTTGATTACCTGTAACAATTGGTAGTGATAGTGATAGCAATCGATAATTCCAGTGATAATCAAATCGAGATGGTACGTACACCAACACTAGCACCTCCGCTACAACGTACACCTCCACCTCCTCCACTATGGTGTACACATCCATCTCCTGTACTACAATGTACACCAACACATCCTCCTCCTCCAATGTGGCATACATACACACCAGCAGACGATGCCCACCTATAAGGATATCAAAAATATTGTGAAATGTTATTAGCCTCCCTAGTAACTGTAACTTTTTTTCTCGTCCCCCTCATGGCTGAAACGAAAATCTAATGGGGATGAATTGAGTTTGAACTATTTATTTGTAGGCCTCCACTTTATCTCCCTACTTTTTACCCTAATTCTCATTTTCATGCATCTTTTAAAAGTATTTCTCAAGCTAGGCAAAAGCTTTAACAATATTCTCTTCTACTCTACACTCGGATGCTTGGTATCACTCTCCATTCTCTATGTTTTTTGTTCCTACCATCTGATGCAAGATATAATGTACCCCTTTTTCTTTCTACAATGGTAGGCATCATTGGCATTCTTCTTCACTATTATTCAACCTTATCATCAATTAGTGATATTCCAATATTTATGAAAGCTCAATGTGAGGAGTGAGAAGAATTTCAAGTAGGCTTAAGTGATATAATTTAATTTCGCATTTTGGGTAAAACATTACGTAGCAAGAGGCTTAATCATCTATTTAGATTTTTGAAATGTCTTCAAGGGTTGCAATCTCAAGTAGAAAAATATATATTTTATAGAATTTTCTACTGTGCCTATTGTAATTTTAGGTAGAAAAAAATATATTTCATACAATTTAATACCATGTCTATTGTAATCTCAAGTAGAACAATATGCAATTCATACAATTTTGTACCATGTCTATTGTAATCTCAAGTTGAAAAATATACAATTTCTACTATTTCTTTTCTACATGATGTTGTTGGTCCATATAATAAATAAATTGGTGTGCATTTCAGTTATTCTCACAAAAATAAGTTCTCTCCAAAACTTTAATGAAAAGGGTGAAGATAAGTCTATTTTTAGTATTATTGAAGTATGTTAGTTTTTTATTTTCTAAATCTAATTTTTAAATTATCTTTATATGCAATTTTTTTTTGTGAAACATATTTTATTTTATCTTGAAGATAATAATTTAAGACAACAAATCTTTTACAAAACTATGTGGGATGATAACCTTTTATTTTATTTTACAACTATATTTTTTTATTCAACATTTTGGGTAAATTAAAGCCTTTTGATATCTGATCTAGATAGTCTATACCAACTTCTCAACATCTTCTTGGGTGGATTTGATATTCATTTTCAATTTTGCATACTTATCAATCAATTCTTCAATGATACCTATAGACACACTATATTCTCAATTTGCTCTCTCCTTTCAAGTAGCCCGTGTAGCCTCCAACAAATCCAATCTATGCAAAATTTTCAAAAATAGGTCTACATAATTTCCTCGGTAACAAAATTTTCAAAATAACCATAGCCACTATACAACTCTTTCCATTTCCTAAGAATGAAAACTATATGCTCTACTATCAAATCTACTCTAAAGAATATAATTTTTATTCATTTTTACATATAAGATGTACATCTCATTCTTCTCCCAAAATATTATTTTTTGTAAATCCTTGAGATCCATCTTCTAAAGTTCTTAAAGAATATGCACTATATCCTTTTCTCTAAGGCTATTTGAATAAGCTAATCCTATATCCTTCTATCAACATTTGATCCATTTGGTTTAAAAATTTGATAGCCTAGGAATCCATAACATTGACTTTATATTTCATGGCATAAAGTTCATCCATCTCATGTTTTGAAATTAGCCTAGGTATATCAAGATTCATTGTTTATTGTTTAGCTAGAGGTATGGTCAACTCCTTGATGAATTTCATTAATTGGTTCATATGTGCTAATTAAGCCTTGATTTCTATCATTTTTTTGTTGGTCCTTATGCATCCTTGTCACTATAGCTCCATCAAAAGGTTTGGAAGAAGAAATATATTTTGGCCTATTCTTTCTATTTATATTGATCTATGTAAATTGATAATCTATAACTAGGAGACCCTACCATATTTATCAACTATTGGAATGAGCACTTCTACTATTTTCTCTCCAAATTCATTAATTCTTATGGAGTGTAGAGTCTTCGCTCTTTTACTAGACTTGGTTTTTTCCACCTCAACAACCATATGTTGTAGGTTCCTTGTCTTGAATACATGTTGTTTTTTCTCCAAATTAGTTTTTCACCATGTGAGAGTTAAAGGAGGCTACATATCTTATTGAGTCTCCTTTTTTCTTTTTTGTTCTTTATCTTTCATTAGAGTTTCTATCTTAGGAGCAATACTAATTTGTTGAGAGGGTGAGGTTTCTATTTACTTGGTACCAATCTACTCATCTTATTTCTCTTAATAATTTCATAATTTCCCCTACTAAATTAATGATATTTTTCTTTTGTTCTTAGGTGAGCACTAAGTTAGACTAGTATATTCCTTCATCAAGAAAATTTCTCCTTGGCCCCTCATACTCTTCATTATCCTATTCTTTGTCTTCATTAAAAACTTTCCCTTCTACTTTATTATGATCTTATTGACTATTCTTTACTTCAATTAATTATTTACTCACCTTAGGAAGCTTTGATGATCCATATTCATTTTTTACCTAATCACTTTGATCCCTATTGTCTTCCTAGTGGTGTAAGTGTCTTTCGATGTTGTGATGCCAAAGAAGTGGGATTTTTCTATCGATCAATTTGTTCTTCTTCTTTGTCCTATCCCTCTCCAATTTTTTTGGGAATGATTTTCTTAGTGGAATGACTTAGATCATTGGGATTTCAATTAATGTACTATTAGTCCCTAACTATATAGCTTTCTATAGAATTTCAAGTCTTTTAAGGGCTTGGGTTAATTCTTGAACTATTTCCTCAACTAGATTTATCCTTGTCCTTAACTCTTTGCCTCTTTTATTATTGAGGTATAGAAGAATACACTTCTATAACTTTTATTTCTTCCCTATTGGCTATGGATTGAGCAAATTGAAAATGAAGGTTTATCCTAGGTAAGCTCCTATTAATCACATTTTTCAAGATAGTGTCAGTAGATACATCTTATTTCTTTGACTAGTCTATTGGGTGAAGTTCTTCGGTGAAAGATTTTTGTCTCTCATATATGAGGTCTAATATTTATTCATTATTAGATAAGTCTTCAATAATATCTTATTTGATCCTATTCTCTCATTTTATAGGTAATCAACCTATTGTACTACCTCTTCCTAACTTCAAAGTCATTATATATGTTGGCCTAAAATTCCTTAAGTGTAGCTTAATGACTTGAGAAGATATTTTTCATTGCCCCCTTGAGCTTGAGATTCAAATCTTCTAACTTATATACTAATATTTTTGGCACTTTTATGGATGGGAACTCATAAAATCCCAACCTAAAAGGGTAGTTGACCCCATCCTTGTTCTTTGAAGATAGAATCAAATGGACCTCAATGATCTATCCTACAAACTTATTTAGTATTATCTTATTACTACAACACCTTGGGAAGAGAAAGGGTGATTTTGGAAAGCCAAATACCCTAATGTATATTGACCTTGGGAATTGGATGTACCAAAATCTGAAAGGAAACTTGCAACCAACTTTATGATAATTTCCACATAACCCAATTAAGATCTTAATCAAATCAACACATAGAATCCACATGCAAATAATAGACAACATACCCATGAAAATGTGACACAAGATATATCCTAGGAAAACCCTCACAAGGGAAAACCCAGCCTCCAAAAGCATCATCCACCATGCATTATCAACAATGTGTCCATTATAATACTAACTATGGAAAGCCTTCGAAAACCCAGCCATCATAAGCCATCTACAATAACTCCATGTGAAAAAGCATGAATCCACACATCCCATGCCATGGTTCCTTCCTTCACAAATGCTAACCTGGTTAACTGACCAACCCAAACAACTACCCTTGTGGTTTCTTTTATAAACACAAGCTCCCTCAAAGCCACCAAGTGGTATTACATCAAAACCATGTGCCCAAAACCATGAGATAATAAAATATAATATTTTTCCTACCTACCCTTGAACCACATTTAATATTGGGTAATTCATCACAATTACATTCCCCAATATTAAATAAATACAATATAACAATACTAATGTGTCAATACAACTCATCAAGTGGTTACAAGAATATTCCAAGGGAATCTCTACATGTTGCATTCCCATCTAGGTGTTCCTAGGTGCAACAATACAATATGAGATTACAATATAATTACATTTCCACCTCACACAATAATAAAATAATACAACAATGAAACATTATTATGCAAGGTGTACAACACCATTTTCCCAACATTCTCCCACTTGTTGTATACATTGCATAAGGGCCAAGAAGTAATCCATCACACAAATAAGAGATTGATCTCTCCACGCACATATACCATCATGGAATCCAAGTGATCCATGTGCTCCATGAAGATACCTACAACAAGAACAAAGTGACCACCATCTCATACATGAATGCTCTCACCCTCCATCATGCTACTACCACTGGACATGAAAAAGGCCATCCAAAGAGAAAGCCACATAATCTCTCAACAAATGATAAGTCCTGCACCAATTGATATCTGAACACTGTTGGTAGTGGGCCAACATCCCTCGTGAGGATTCATGACATGGTTTAATGGCCTCTTATGGATTCTATGTCTAGTGGTTGTATGGGGCATTGCCATGGCAGTCTTTTGGGGCAATGAAAACCCTATCTTGTAACAAGTGATATCAGAGCTTGGTCACAGGTTCGAATCACGCAGGCCGCGACGAGTGATGCTAGGAGGGGGATTGTTGGTAGTGGGCCAACGTTCTTCGCAAGGATTTGTGACATGGTTTAATAGCCTCCTATGGATTCTATAAGTCTAGTAGTTGTATCGAACATTGACAGGTCCATCTTTTAGTGCAACGACAACCCTATCTTGTAACAAACACAAACACTAATCCAAAGGTATCTGATGCAATGGTAGCTATTTACATAGCTAAAATAACATCCATAGAAAGTGATAACATATCAACTATACATACCTCCAAGGAATACAAACAAAGTGAATAACATCTCAACAACATATGCAACCTGTAACATGCAACCATAAGCCCCAAGTGCAATACCTGCCACGTATGTACACCAAGGAACTCCCACTTCATAAGTAATGTCAATATTAAAAATGAATCCACTAACAACATATCATAGAAGTGTAACCATGTAGTATCAAGAACATCCACATCAATATGAACATCATGTAAACCAATAACCTACAAGTACCACTCTCACACCATGTCTCAAATATTCTCCCATGTTCTCCACACCAACAAAAGAAAGAGATAAATGAACCTCTATGCCATCTCCCACATGACAAAACATGAACAAAAAACCAGTGAACACATATCTCCAAACAACCTCCAACTAATGTAATGTGAATATGAAAATCTAGGAAGATAACTGAAACAAAGAGAGAAACACTGCAAATCAAACCCCACAATATATTCTTCTACACACACCTCTAAATGCTAATTGTGTCAAGTATGATCTCCTCCATAAAAACCCAAAAGAGAATAGCATAACAACACCCAAATATCGTTCAGTCCCTTGGACCAAACAAACATATATAACATGTAATAAACATGGATGTAAGCCTCTCATAACCAAGAAGATCAAACTAAACATCTATTCCCAATCCCAAGGGAATATGCCCGATAAAATATCTCCCAAACTAATATCAATGAATGCAACCATCATAATAATAACTCAAATGCATAAGGAGATAACCAATGTCATACATCTCTAAAATGAAACCTCTAGAACTAAATATCTCCATAGCTCAAGATCCATATCTATGAAAGATAAACATAACATCATGCACCTAAAAGGAACAATGGGCAATGCCTCTCAAGTAGAAAATTGTCGAGTAGAACAAGAGTGGGGAATGAGAATTCTCATCCAAGATATCCAAGTCATCATGACTCATCTAAGAACAATATCCTCTCAAGTCCATACTAGGTGATTTCTCCTTGGTCTTCTTGTTGAAACCATCAACCATTCCAATAAATATCTCTAATCACAAGAGAATATCAGCATCACCTAAGTCTCCAAGTATCCATGAGTACCTGTAACCAATAAATTCATGCTAAACTCCAAATACAACATAGCACCACCATGAAGTAATCAAGAAAATGATCATGTACCCAATACAAAGAGATCTACCAAGATCAATGTCAAATCTCCAACTATAGAATCAGGAACAAATCATGACAACATGATCTAACCATCTCCTCCAAAGAGATAACATTCTCCATATGAACATATCAAATAACCCTATCATGCCAAAAATCTAAATGCATATCAAGAGTGTACCATGACATAATATCAACCATCTTATCAAGCATGGATAACATGTCAAATGAAAGCATAATCCCACATCTATACCAAGAACTCTGTGAGTCCTCAAGATGCAAAAATATCTTGACAGTGTACCTACAAATGTGAAAGATCCTTCTGCAACAACATGATCTAAGACATCCTCCAAACATCTTCACACTAAGAAGATCATTCGTCATCCAATGGTGAATACACATCACTGCTACAAGCTCCCACTAAATCATGATACCAAGGTCTCCATAGCATCATGATAACTAGATCTCCTAAATGAAGATCATCCAAGTCTACACACATACAACTGAAATGTCATCAATATCAAGTTTAAACCAATAACTCCATCTCAAGAAGATACAAAACCACCAAACAAACAATCAGGATCAAATCCTACACCGCCACATCACACTATCAAAAGATCCCACTGAAAGTGTATCCAAGCTATCCATGACATCATGATAAAACCATCCTCTAACCATGAGAATCAACCAAAATAATATAGTAATCAAGGAACTCAAAGCACACATCATGAGCTCCCTAAGAGCCAAATAAACCATCATCCTCAATACAAGAAGATACACTACCATAACCAACTAGGAATCCAAATAAAATCATAATCAATAAAAGCACCTGTAAATCCAACCATGTCATGCCAAAGCCCCTAAACACAAGGAGCAATCATGGCATCATGATCACATCCACGAAACAAGCATCTAACTCAATGTGTCCAACATGTCAACATCACATAGTCAACCATGTAGGTCCCCCATCATGACGGTACCTGGTTACAACATCTCTCCTCCTCACTGTGAGAACAAAATCAGCAAACCATGTGACTAAACCAAGCCACCAATCTGAATATGCATCAACAATGAAAGTTCTATGGGCATAGCCAACCCATATCCAAGCCATAAATGAAATCCTATAAGTATAGACAGCCTAAAACACTGCATAACTTGTAGACCCAACAATGCAACATATATACTAAAACCAAACTGATATCTATGTCATCATAAGAGAAGTCAAGATACAAAATTGAGTGTACAATGACATTAAATCAAAATCTCCAATATGTAACATTCCATAAACTCATAGTGTCACCATAGTCAAAAGAGCCCATAAATAGCTTAAATCAAAATATCAGTATATAAATCATATCAAATCTACTCCAAATCTGAACCAATGTTTAGTGCTCTCCAAGAAATTTTTGTCGATTATTCGAATTCCAAAATCCAACTCCATATGCTCAAGTTATGACCTCTTAAAGCCATAAAGGTACTTGTCACTTCTAGCTGATATTTCACTACCCAAACAACAAAATATAGAAAAATTAATCATATCACGATGAAGTATGTTGATTCACCTTTCCAACAACTATAAGAAGTCGAAAAACCAACATCATATGCCCAAGATATGCTATGTGAAAGAAAACAACCAATTAGGCTAAATATGCAAGCATGGACTCCAAAACAATTTCACCAATATGCAATAAAAATTATTTTTCCAATTTTTTCTCCCAATATTCCAAATGAATTAATTCTCCAAAAATATAGTGGTCGGCAAAAAAACCTAGACTTCACCGAAATTCAAAACATGACATATAAAATTGTTGGTATTTTGGATATGTTGATATGGTTTTGTCATTGATGTCAACACTTGTCAACATTTATCAGCACTTGGAGACTCTTGATTATGTTCACTGGCAAGTCAGTGACTTATTGATAGTCACCGATAGGTTATATTGTTCACTATCACTTGGAATGACTTAGAAAATACTTGGTTATGTCTAAGACATTGTTTGGACACTTTGTTATGATGATTTGTTCATTGGTCTATTCGGGTTTGCATATTTGTTGTTACCGGCAAATAGGTATAGGTTATGCACCGGCAAGCATATCTATTCCAGATCAGCATGACACATTATGAAGATGATTTGTTATTATTGTAAATGAATTGAGCCGACTTACTCAATTGGTCTTAGGTTATGGTATAAATGTAAGATCTCATTTGTGAGATTGATATGGGATTGGAAAAAGGATTGTAATAAGGTATATGCAAATATAAGCAGAGCTATACACATAGACATCATTCAAGATTGAAGGAAAGTTTGAAGAAAGCATATCAAAGCTAAACCGGTACTGAATCCAACATATGAAGATGATATTTTGTGCAGTACATTATCATTGGATTTAACCATCCAATTGTAGTCAGTGTGACTCCCATTTTGTGATTGAGCAGTGAGCTCTAGGCAGCTGGCCTTTCTGCATGTGCAGACTTCATATTGTACACACATACTATCTACAGTAGTATAATCTTATTGTGGGTAAGGCTTCCCATCGTGTTTTTTCCCCTTACATGATTTCCATGTACAAATATATGTGTTATGTGTTGTGGATGTTAGTCTTTTTGTTTCATGCATTAATCTTTACCAGTACTACAATTAACTGATAAAACTATCTACCAGCATAAAGTTTGGTTTACCGATATTAAGCATTAAATTTTGGTTAAGCTAATTTTGGTTTGAGTTTACTGGACAAGTGATTCACCCCCCCTCTTAGTTGTCTCTAGGACCTAACAAAAATGTTATAAACATGGCATATAATATAATACATAAGTTTTTATTTAAAAAAATTTCTAAAAAACAAATTTTAAATTTAATATTAACTGGTGGAATTTTTTAATTTTAAATTTTTTGTTAAAAAGTTTTTATTTCCAGCGACCATGTGGGGGGGACAAAATCGCACCCCATGGGTGGTCTCCATGAGGTTTACCCTGCCCAGGGATTTCCCCATGCGATGGGGGGCCCATCGACGACGTAGTGGTCGATGCCACTTCCGACACCCACTGCCGATAAAGCTGATAGTGGGTACTGACATTGGTACCCTACCACTGTCGGTGTACCTCTACAAGCCATGGGTTGTGGGGGGGTCTATGGACCCTCACCACCCCACAATTCTTTTGTTATATATATATATATATATTATTTTTTTATTTATTTTTATTTTTTTCCTTTGGTATTTTTGCATTTCTATTTTTTTTTCCTTTTTAAAAACAAAAGGCCCATCGAGTTCAATAAACAACAAGATTTTTTTTAATATATTTTCTGATGATTGTGCAAGCAATACAACCATATTGTCGTACCGTCTAATTTTTTTTTTCAAACTCATTCTTCCATTGCCAAATAGGGTTGAGTTATATATCAAAATTCATCTCCCAACTTCCCTGATCACAACCATAACGTTTTTTTTGTCCCACGAGGCCAAATCTAAAACTCCACCCTTAAAACCCCCAAAAATGCAAATCCATAGAAACCCATTTTGAAACATTTTTATAACACCAGATCTACAATAAATGCCCACAAATCTACAACCCACAACCTGCAACAAACCCTCATATCTTTCTTTGTCTTTCATTCATACATGCATTCATGAATTTCAACTAGGTTTATAACAACCATTTAACCAATAGCTCTGATACCACTTGAAAGGAAACTTACAACCAACTTTATGACAATTTCCACATAACCCAATTGAGATCTTAATCAAATCAACACATAGAATCCACATGAAAACAATACCAATACAATACCAATGTGTCAATACAACTCATCAAGTGGTTACAATAATATTCCAAGAGAATCTCTACATGTTGCATGGACATCCAGGTGCTCCTAGGTGCAACAATACAATATGATATTACAATATAATTCCATGTCCACCTCACACAATAATAAAATAATACAACAATGAAATATTATTATGCAAGGTGTACAACACCATTTTCCCAACAAAATCCCCATCCCTTTATCAATATTATATCCTCTTAAATTATCATATAACCTACATCTCTAGTGGTTTGGTTGATTATAGTTACCATCATTGACCTTTTTGAAGTGGGTTTCTACTGCCTTGTTTCCTAGCTAAGGATAGAAGTTCCAAATCTTACTTTCCCCTAGAGCTTCATCCCTAATCCCTTTTGTGGTTAGGCTTGGAAATTTTCTCATACTTGCTGCTATGTAGACCACATATGAAGATATAACCTCTTAGTATTGACAATAATGGCTAGTTGGGAGTGTAGTTGGTCTCAAATAATTTTCCCACTATCTAAATAATCTTCCTTGTTAAGGATGCCATTGATGTAATGAAACATCCATGTATCATAAGTCCTATAATATTCCTTCCTCATTTCTCTACTAAAAAGAGTTATGATGTCTACTACTTCAAGGATAAAGTATGCACTTGTCAACTTAATAGGCAACTTTTCTATTGATTTCTTTTTAATTTTTAGTCAATGTTTGTTGAGATGCCTTAGTTTATTGGATTCATCTAACTTATGCATGGAAATTCTTGGGCCATATTCATTACCTTAATCTCCCTATGAGAAGGGAGGGGAAATTTTATTCTAATCATAGAACTAGTGAAATATAATATCTTTATCCCATAGGGTTCTATGCATTTCCTTATTATAGGGTTGCCATTGTGAGAAATAGCCAAGATGATCTTAGGGGACTAAAAAATAAGGGTAAACTTATCTATATGAGTGAAGACAATGTCAAAAATTCTTCAATATTTAATAGTCTAGTATTATCTTCGAAGATATCCTTATCCATGGCATCTAGAGAAATTTAACCAATTTTGGTGTCTATAATGTTTTGTATCTTTGATAAGAAGTTTGATATCTTGGGAACTACTTGAATTTTTTAATTCATGGTTATAGGGGTGTTGTTGGCTTTATCCATCTTTCCTTTTCTCTCAGTTTTTTCAATTTGAACAACTACTTATTCTTCCACTAGCTCTACTTTTTTGAGACATTTAGGATGCCTACAATACAAAAAAACACCCTAAAGAACTATAAAAACTTCCTTGGGGATACCTCCTTGTAGTCGCTAAGAATTTTTCTTGTCTTGATGACCAAAATTAAACTTGGTTTTGCTTAGTAGTCCCGATGCCAACAATACAACCAAAACTATAATGCTAGGAAGAACCACTATAACTAACAAGGACTCTAATAGTAGAATAGGTCTCTAGTGCTAGACTAGGAATCTAGCACTATACCTAGACACTTGATAAGTCATCTTGGTGTTCTCTTTAGGTGTTAACTTCTCCTTTAGTTGCTGGTGCAGGAGCACCTAATTGAGCAAAACTCTCCTTTTTGAGTATTTAATGATTTCATGTTTGTAATGTATTGTGTCAAGTTTATAATGTTGTTTTAGGTTGTTGTGTGTCTTGTCTAGTGGTTTTGATCTTATTTTGGGCTCAAGAGGTCAAGTTTTGCCTTTCAAGCTTTGAGTTGACAATTTTTGGCAAAAATGTGCAAAATTGCCAAAAAGGTCTTCTAATGCTTTCCAAAGAATTTAAACATGTTTGATAAGTGTTTTTAAGAATGTCTAAGGTGTTTAGACAAGTTGATAAGGTTAGATTGTCAAAAAGGTCTTTTTGAGCAAGAAATGTTGTCATTTAGGCTTGCAAAAAGTTGTCATTTTTTGGTTTTTCTTGAAGAATGTAGTTGTGAAAGCCTCCTATCCATAAAGGGATTGATAACTAATTGGATGGAGTATAAAAATATCTCCCTTTTCCTTGAAGAAGTTTGGTGATTGTATGAGCAAGAGATTCCTAATAAAAATCATGAATTTTTGGCTTTATTCACTGTTTTTTGTTTCTTTGGAGTAACAGTCCGTACTGTAGCTTTGCTAGTTGGTACTCTACCTTTGGAAAGTGTGCATAGTAGTTTTACAATGCTCTCCAAGTGATTGTAGTACTGGTTTCCTTTGGCAATTTGTTTGTACAAAATTATTTTACTTGTGTGCTCACTGCCCTGCAAAGGGTTTGAAGTTCCAAAATGCCACCACTTGACTAATCCAGGTTTGGGATCCCAAAAAATGTATTTAGTCAAGTTGGTAATTATGTATATAATGTACATATGCTTCTTGTTGTGCCAAAATTGTGTTTGGAAGAAGGACTTGAGTGAATACTAGGCAAGTATTGATTACTCGGCTAGTAGCATGTTCAAAACTCAAGATTTGCACCCAAAAGTAATTTGGAGTGAACAAATGTATGAGGCAGGGGTCTGGAAATATGGCCAAGGGTGTTTAAGATCACCTTGGTTTGTTAGAGTATCTTGTCCTATTAAACATTCTCACTTTGTAAACAAAACAATGAGTTCACTGTTTTTGTAAATTGTGTTTGTCAAAATGCTCAAGGAATGCTTCAAAGCATAATCCAAGCCTTATAACCATGAAGGCTATGTAATAGGGAAGTTCATTAGTGTTTGCAGACCATATGGAGGTATATTTTCCAGTTCAAACTCCTTGTCATGCAAGACCAAAGATGTAGCAGCAAATTGACTAGTAAAGGGGCAGTTCTAATAGTGACAGTGACATTTCAGTTGTTTGCCAAGTGTTTGGCATTATGTTTGCAGGGCAGTAGTAGGGGAAGGATTCAATTTGGTGTGGCAAAAGTTCTAAGCTAGTTTGGAGGCTTGATTGGTGGATTTGGGAAGATTTCTCTATGTTCTTTGGTTCTAAACCCTACCAAACTGTACAAAAGTGCCAAAAATAGTGGACAATCCTCAATTTGCACTAACAGTGGTCTAAAACATAAAAATATATGAGCATATACCCCTTAGACACCATCCAAATCAATTTGAGGGAGGAAATACCCATCATAGAGTAGGATAAGCAAAAAAGTGTCAATTACCCCTCCACAGGCTAGTAGCCCTTTTGACTACATAACACACATTTGATTGTTTTGTCAAAATATGTAAACCCGATTATAAGGAGGAGTTTTGGGGCTTATGAAACCTTAGGAGATCAATCCAAAATAGTGAGATAAGTATCATATGGAACCTTGGATAGTACATAGCCTCAATTGGAGATTTTGAATTTTGGTTAGTGTATTGAGTAAGCCAAAGGCTATGGGCCTAAAACTAAGTTTTGATCATCAAACCTTGAGAAGACCTTGCTGCCCCTACATGACCATGTTGGAACTGCCTAATGCACACTGAAACCAATAAGTTGAATGTCCAGTAAGCCATGGATTGAGAAATGCGTAGATGGGTGAAGTGAGGAGTTGGAGTAAGCTAGAGCAAGGGTATGAATTTCCACCAAGAAGGGAGGTTGATGGTGAATAATTGTAGAGAGACCTATCAAGTGTAACTAAACTTGTTATTGCAAAACAATACCTCTTGTTTCCTTTTAAGGCCTTTTGACTCAAATTGGCCTTTTGAGCACTTACCTAGCAACCTCCCTATCATAGTGGTATTAGAGCCAATGAAAGATTCAGGAGAAAAGGAACATTAGGAAAACATGGTGACTAATGTTGAGTTAGCCAAGAATGTTGAAGACCAAGAAGAGGAAAATAGGGCACTCAAAGAAATATTAGATCAACTAGCAATGAAACTAGCTGAAGTAGAAGTTAAAATTGAAGAAGCCCATGATAAGGTTGGAGATCAGGGTAAAATGGTGGTCATAGAAGATGAGGTTCCCATACCTGACCCTGTTATTGAGCAAGAACCATTCTTGAAAGCCTTGAGAGCTATGAGTGGTAAAACCTTAGAGGGAGTGGCTCTTTTTAGTGGAAAGATGGATCCATATGCTCTTATAGAGTGGATTGAGGGTCTAGAAAACCATTTTGAATGTGATGGAGTAACTAAAGCACACAAGGTTAAGGTAGCAAAATGAAGGCTGAGAGGGGCAACCTTAACTTGGTGGAAGTTCATCCAAGAGGAAAGGTGAAAGAAGGTAAGCAACCACTAGCCACCTAGAAAGCAATGGTAGCCAAAATGAAAGAAACTTACCTTCCTGAAGACTATGAAATACAACTTCACAGGAAAAGACAAAATTTGAGACAAAAAGACCTAGATGTCAGTAGCTACACTTAGGAGTTTCAAAAACTGTGCATGAGATCCAAAGTAGTAGAGGATGAGAGTATAAAAGTAGCAAGGTACTTGAATGGGTTAAGATGGAACATCCAAGAAGAGATGAGCTTGTTATGCCCACAAACAGTACACAAGTGTTATCAACTAGCACTTAAGGTGGAAGAGAAAGGCATGAGAATGCAAGAAAAAAATAACAGAGGAAGAGGTAGGGGAAGAGATGGTAGAGGTCATAGAGGCATTTTTGGGGGAAGGAGCATAAAATAATGATCCTAGGGAGAGTCTAAACTTATAGAGCAAAGTGGGGATTCTCAAAGCAAACCCAACTATAGGGGTAGGGGATCAAGCAACCCGAGTAGGGGTAGATCTAATGGACCAGGGAGAGGGTCCTACTTCTCAACCATGAAGTGCTACAACTATCAAAATTTGGGCAACCCCACCTATAGATGCCCAGAGAAGCCTAGTTCATCCTATGGTGGTGAAAAGAGGGTAAACTATGTTCAGGAAGAAGGAGGAAATACCAGAACTTCAGCATTGAACCACCTAGCTTCAGAAGATGGAGAGAGTTTAATGATCAAGAGAGTGTTAATGAAGAAGCCACACGGTACAGAGGTCTCACAAAGAAGATCATTGTTCAGGATTAAGTGTAAAATCATGGGAAAGGTGTGTAAAGTGATCATAGATTCAGGATCCACAGATAACATCATATCAAAGGAAGCAGTTAGTAAATTGAAACTACCTAGGATACAACACAAGGAGCCATACAAGGTCACATGGTTAAATAAGGGACAACATGTGTTAGTAAATGAGCAAGCTTGGGTAGATTTCCACATAGGTGGATATAGAGATACGATCCTATGTGACATCCTTCCTATGGATGCTTGCCACCTACTGTTGGGTAGACCATGGCAGTTTGATCGAAAAGCACACCATGATGGGGAAAGAAACTCCTACTCATTTCAGAAAGATGGAGTAACCTATTAGATTCAATCCCTCATTGAAGAGGAGAGAGCAGCAAAAAAGTGCCTAACATCTTGTTAGTAAATGAGAAAGAATTCATAAAAACACTAGAAGAGGGTGAAGGAGTGGGATTTGCACTCATAGTGAAACCCAAGGAAGAAAAGGTAGAAAATAAAGTTGAGATACCATATGAGGTGCAGCAAATCCTTGATAACTTCAAAGAAATAATCAGTGATGGTACACCTGCAGCCTTACCACCTCCTAGAGCCATTAGCCATCAAATTTATTTCATACCTAGAGCCTCCTTACTAGATAAGATAGCCTATAAGATGACCCCTAAACAAAATGAAGAGGTAGCAAGACAAATACAAGAACTCTTAGACCAAGGGCTGATTAGGAAAAGCATTAGTCCTTGTGCAGTACCTACAGTGTTGGCACCTAAGAAGGGTGGAACATGGAGACTTTGTACAGATTCTAGAGCCATAAACAAGATAACCATTAGATACAGATTTCCCATACCCAGGATAGAGAATTTGATGGATTGTTTGGCGGGTGCACATTTTTTCAGTAAGATTGACTTGAAGAGTGGCTACCATCAAATAAGAATCAAAGAGGGCGATGAATGGAAGACAACTTTCAAAATGAATGAGGGTCTTTATGAGTGGCTTGTCATGCCATTTGGACTCTCTAATGCTCCCAACACATTCATGAGACTCATGAATAAATTTTTACATGATTTCATTGGAAAGTTTGTTGTTGTGTATTTAGATGATATTCTTATTTTCAATAAAACTAAGGAAGAGCATTTGAAGCATTTAGCTAGTGTTTTGAGAAAGTTATCTGATGAACAACTAACCATTAATCTTGAAAAGTGTGATTTCTTGAAGCAAGAATTGGTCTATCTTGGTTTTGTTGTATCAAGAGGCAATCTGAAAATGGATCAATCTAAAGTTGTAGCAATAACTAGTTGGCCAACTCCTAAGATAGCCAGTGATGTCAGAAGTTTCCATGGTTTGGCACAATTTTACAAAAAGTTCATTAGGGGATTCAGTGAGATTTGTGCTGTAATGTTAGACACCATCAAAGGGGGTGTAAAGGTAAAATTTTAGTGGATAGATGCAGCCAATAAGGGGTTTGAATTATTGAAAACTAAAGTAGCTACTCAACCAGTGCTCATTTTACCTGGTTTTGATAAGCTTTTTACTATTGAATGTGATGCTAGTAATATTGTTGTAGGAGCTGTTTTAAGTCAAGAAAATAGACCAGTTGCATTCTTGAGTGAGAAGTTGAATGATTCCAAGAAAAATTACTCTTCCTATGATTTAGAACTCTATGCATTAGTACAAGCACTTAGGAAATGGAGACACTATCTTCTTCCTAAAGAGTTTGTTGTATACACAGATAATCAGGCACTAAGTTTCTTGAACTCACAGGACAAACTGAATCATAGGCATGTTAAATGGGTAGAATATTTGCAAGCTTACACTTTTACTCTTAAGCATAAGAAGGGTTAGTTGAATAAAGTAGCAGATGCTTTGAGTAGAAGGTTGTTAACTATCCATGAGATTCAAGTATAGGGCATTGGTATTGATAGTTTTAAAGATATGTATCCTACTAATGATGATTTTGTTGAAGCTTATAAAGTTTGTCAAGATTTTGAGAATAATTTCCATGGTGCATATGCTAATTTCACTTTGCAGGATGGTTTGTTATTCAGGGATGGACAATTGTGTGTTCCAAAAGGTTCTACGAGGGAGAACCTTATTCAAGAGAAGCACAATGGGTCCTTAAGTGGACATTTTGGTCTCAACAAGACCTTAGAGTTGGTTCAAAGGTTCTATTATTGGCCTAAGATGCAGAGAGACATCAAGAGGTATGTTGAACATTGTTTGGTATGTTAGAAAGCAAAAGGTAATTCCTCCAATGATGGTTTATATCAGCCTCTTCCCATTCCACATAGGCCTTGGGATTGCATTAGTATGGATTTTGTGGTAGGATTACCTAGAACTCAAGCAGGTATTGATAGCATCTTTGTAGTAGTTGATAGATTTAGAAAAATGGCTCATTTTATTCCTTGTAAGACAACACATGATGCAAGTCATATTGCTTACTTATTTTTCAAAGAATTTGTTAGAATACGTGGATTGCCTACTAGCATTGTTTCAGATAGAGATGTTAAGTTTCTTGGTCATTTCTAGAAAACATTGTGGAAGAGATTGGGTACCAATCTCTCTTTTGGTTCAGCTTATCATCCACAAACTGATGGCCAAATTGAAGTTGCTAACATGTCTCTTGGAAACATGCTTAGGTGTTTGACAAAGGAATATGGGCAGAGTTGGGATCAGCTCATTCATCAAGTAGAATATGCCTACAATGATAGTGTTAATTGGTCTACAGGTAAAAGTCCTTTTGAAGTTGTTTATGGTATGCATCCAAGGGGTATAATGGAGTTGAGGGATATCACTAACTTGCAGCCTAAGAGTGGAAAAACAAATGACATGTCTCAATCCATGAAGGAGGTTCATGAGAAAGTGAGAAAAGATTTTCAAGATACCTCCCAAAAAGTCAAGGCAAGAGTGGATGCTACAAAGATAGATGTTCATTTTTCCATAGGTGATTATGTGATGATCCATTTGAACAAGGCAAGGCTACAAAAGGGAGTTCCAAGCAAACTTCATATGAGGAGAATAGTGTTGGAATTTTTTATGATTATGTTGTGATTGTCATTGATGGTCACACACTTGCTATGAGATCACTTTTTGAATGTATGAATTATGCTCAACCGGTAATTATTCCAAACTAGTATCATGTGTTAGTCTTTAGACTATCAGTGTTTTGTAGAAAGTGTTTACTGTTCTCAAGCGGTATGAAGACCCCAAGTGGATCAAGGATCTCAAGCAGCATGAAGGATCAAAGCGGCAGAACACATATTTCCCAGTCTTCATTTTCGACAAACTAACAACCGATATTTTGCATAAACCGGTATTTTGTATGAACCGGTAATACTCTGTGATGAGTTACCAACCAACATTTTGTGATGAGTTACCATCCACCAATTATCTGGCGGTGTTGACACTTTGGCGGTGCTTTTTGTGTCATGTTACCAAATATGTCTAGATGCATTGAACCTAGAAAATTGTATTGTAAACCTATTGGACTGACATGAAATCAGATTCCTTTATAAGGACATCATGTCTAGGGTTTTAGGTTGTTGTTAGGGTTTTGCAAGTGGTTGATGAGTTTTTGTAAGTGTGATCAAAGAAGGGAAGTTTAGGTCTGCGAGAGAAGGTAGAGTGTGAATGTGTTGAAGACTAAAGTAATGTTGGAATGCATTAAGAACGAGCTATCAAGGATCTAACCAAGCAATCTATGCTATTTGCTAGATCACTCACTTGTTGATTACTAACATCTTCGACAAGTCTGAAGCCCTTAATCAAGTAGGCCCATAAAGCATTTTGTAAATCCTCTAACAAGGTGGTTCACATCTATGGATCTAAAATCCTCTAGCAAGTTAGTCTTTAATCAGACTTATCTCCTAACAGAGATTGAGATTCCTAACAGGATCTGTTTAGGTAAATAACATTGTATGACCTTAACCAGTCTAGTTTCTATTATGCAGATAGTTACTTGTGAGTTTCATCTCAGCGCGGTTTTTCCCATTTGGGTTTCCACATCAAATATCTTGTGTTATGGTGTTATTGCTCCTATGGGTGAATGCCTTATTTGCTATTTGGTTTGCATGTGTGTCAACTGGTTTGTTTGTTAAACTATTTTACCGGTTTACTACTAGACTATTTAAATGTTTAAGTTTAGTATTTTTTGGTATACTAATTCACCCCCCCCCTCTTAATATTCATCAATTGGTATCAGAGCCAACCTTTCTATAAGTCTAACTAGTTGGAAAGAGATATGGGGGAATACACTGTGAGGGAACTTACTCATTGGCTCACTCAGTCTGAGCAAGCCTATGATGAACTTATGGCCAAATATAAGGCCTCTCAGGCAAAAAGAAGAGAGCATGCTAAAAATCTGGTGGAGCTATCTGAAAATAGTTCTTCTGATGAAGCGGACATGGAAGCCCTAATTCAAGAAGTAGAAAAGATGAATGAATCCAATTCCAATCTAAGAAAAGAGTTGGAAGGACTGACTATCTGAATGTGCCAAGAGCTTGAGAACTGGAGGAAAGCTGAAGATCTAGTAAAAGACAAAGATCATGAAATCTCCAAGCTGAAGCAAGAGATCAATGCACTTACCGCTCACCTTCATGAAAGCAAAATGGAAAAAGAAGAAGTAAAAAGTGAACTAAACATGGCTATTTCTGAGTGTAACCTTGAAGGAATCCAATGCTGCTATTTCCAAAGAACTCACTAAGTCAAAAGAAATACTTGCCAAATTCAATAAGAGCACTGTCAAGCTAGAGCAGAAGCTTGAATCAGCTAAACTGGTAAAGAATACCAATGGACTTGGTTTCTCTGAATATGAGAAATGTGAGACCTCTAGAACAAAAGATGGAGCATCAAAGAAACAACCGGCATCAAAGGATAAAGGTAAGCAAAAGTTCAAACCTATTTGCTTCAACTGTCTCAAGGAAGGACACACTGATAATGTATGTAGAAGTAAGGCTTACAATAATTTTCCTTATTTTCTAAATGATAAGCCTAGATCCAATAGATTCAATGGTAATTGTTATGCATGCAACAAGTTTGGGCATAGAGCATTTGAATGCAGGTTTGTCATGCACAATACCGGAAGGTATCCTCAAAGGAATCAAGGAGTTTTTCCTGAACACTTTGGGAACAGGAACCCAACCCTATTTAATACCTATAATCATCAGTCAGGTAGCAGTGGCTATCAAGTGGCAACCAGATGGAGAGAAAACTATTGGATTTGTCATGGTCATGGTCACACTGCTGCAACATGCAGAAGGAAGAATGGAAACATGGATAATAGACCTTGGAGAGCACTTGGAATGGTTTCCTATCATTGCAACAAACCGGGTCATTCAACAAGATTCTACAGAAGTAGAAAGAGTATATCGGATGATATATCGGTTACTCCAGAAGGAAAGATTGATGTTGAAATTGTCCAGGCAAATATGAAGAAAACCTGGAAGAAGAAGCCTGAAGAAGTGATTCAAGAAGAACTGATTTCTGCACCTAGTGTGGAAGTCGCTGACCTAGAAAACTAAGCATCAGAAAAGCTTAGGGGGAGCATGTTAGGGTTCCCACATATACTGAGAGGGGGGGGGGGTGAATCAGTATCTGACCAGTATTGAAATTTTCTTAAAACTGAATATGCAGAATATAAAGTAATAGTATATCGGTAAGCAAGAATTAATGCAAATAATAGAATCAAAAGCATCCACATGAAAAGAACACCATAACACAAGATGTTTAATGAGGAAACCCGGTGTGGGAAAAACCTCGATAGGATTTGTGACCCATAATATTCACTTACTGGCCAATAAGAGAATATTACTTACAATAGGGGCCTGCACATGTAGGAAGGCCAACTGCCTAGAGCTCACTGCTCAATAAGAAGTCACACTGACTTACAATGAGGATTTACACAAATCCAATATTCTATATTGCTTTACAATAGCATCTTCAATGCTAGATTCAGTACCGGTTCTTGCTCTGTTCTTTACATATACCCTTGACCTACAATTCACACATTAGGTCTGCCTTATAATTTATTTATTGCATTCTATCCATATCATACAAATGACTACAATGATCTCCTTTATATACAAGAGTCATTTTACAATTTGCCAAGTCGGCTTACAATGATAAACAAAATATTACATATCAAAAATCTTGTCGGCCTCTGTGCCGATATACATATTTCCTTCTGTGTCGGTGTACATCTTCTGTGCCGGTGCCGATGTAGATTGATCTTCTGATGCTGGTGTACTATCTTGCCTGTGTTATATTTTGCTGGTATAATATCTTGTTGGTGCCATAGGATTGCAAGGTTGCTTGTATAATGCTTTGCTGATATAATGTCTTTGCCGGTGCCATAGGATTGCAAGGTTGCCTGTATAATGCTTTGCCGGTATAATGTCTTTGCCGGTGCCATAGGATTGCAAGGTTTCCATCAATGACAAAACCTTCAATCACACACAATGTCTCATTGGAGTGTCCATATGCCAATAGAGAAAACGGTGAAATATCTCGAACCCTCGGTTGACATCGATAAAAGACCTTAACCAGTATGTGATACCTGTCAGTTGGAAAAAGATCGAAAATGATAAAAGGTAAACTAGGGTTTATGCCCTAATAGTGGAGCATTTATTATGGTAGGTGGAGAATCTATTTAAAAGGAATTTTCAAATCATTTCTCACTTATCATTTTTTGAGTGAAGAAGTTTTTCAAGTGTAGAGTGAAGAAAAGTGATTTACACTATGATTCAAAGAATTTATCAAAATCTTGAAGAAGAATCTGAAGCAAATATCTATTGGAGGAGTGTAGAATGCATAGCGACATCTCAACAACCAAAGGAGTGTGTGGCGAAGTTCAAATTGTGAAGCCCTAAATTTTGATCTATGAAGGTATTTTTCATAATTCTCCATTTATCAAGGCTTCCGCATCACATGCTAGCTCTAGTGCACCCATTAATTCTATGGACTTCATTCAACAGAAGTCAAAATACAATGCCCTGTCTCAAATACCCACTAGAGTTATAGTGGAAGAAGGCATTTCCGATTACATAGACTATAAAATCGAAGACCTAGGGTCTCTTGTGATCCATTCCCAATTGAGTTTGTTCTACGGGAAGGATAAGAAGATTAAACCGAAATTCAACATTTTGGAAAAGAAGAAACTTCACAACGCAGTCTATTTTCTTGAAGAATTTTTGGATGATCACATTCATATTATTCTAAGCAGGGTACATGGTGATAAGATGTACTTAGAACAAACACATGATATCACACCTGAAGTGATTCATGTCGTCACTGGTTTTTGCAACATCGGTGAAGTGCTAGCCCTAAGGAAGGTTAGCGAGACTGAAATGTCCAAGATCACTGGTTCAGTGAGCGACTCACTTGGAATGATTGTCAACTCAATCAAGGATGATTTGGTCAAGTATGCCTGCATGGTGATAGGTTACTGAACGTTCTCAGCTATCAGAATTAACTCTGTCTTTGCTACAATGGTAAATGTTTCTTACGGGATGATCAAGGAAGATGCATCATTTGATCTGTGCACTTTTATGCAAAGACAACTTCTGTTGAACCTCAAGTCGATCAAACAGGACAACATTAAGATTTAAGTTTGGACAACTCTTGGTTGGGTTGTTCTTCTACTTCCAAGGTTACTTCCCAGGAGTCGGAGATATTCAGTGGTCTGCAAATCAAAGAAAGCCTACAAGCGGTTGGAATAGGTTATCTGGAAGTGCTAAACAAATACTTTGATGAGTTCAGATGCAAGATCAGCCAAAGGATAAGAATATTTGGTGATATAGTCAAAAAGTATGAGGAGGACATCTGCTTCACCATCAAAGTTGACGTGTGCATAATGGAAGTGGTTGAGCCTAGATAGGAAGAAGTGGAACCAATGGGATATGAGGTAATGAATGATATGTTGAATGGGTATGCCTCTACCCTACTTGCCTCGCCTCTTGATCCAAAGGCAAAGAGCACTGACACCTATCTAGAAAGTGTTACATCAGTTAAAGAACCCTTGGTAAAGAAGGGAAAGGTAGTGCCTTTAGCATCGGCACCGGTTACTCCAACAAGTCCCAAAGTGACCAAGCGGTCACCAGTAAAGAAGAAACCGAAAGCGGAACCTGCCAAATTCTTTGAGAGGAAGAGGAAGACAAAGAAAAATTCACTAGACTCAGAGGACCTTATGTCTGAAGAATAGCCTAAGAAGACTAGGCAAACGAAGAAAAAGATAAAGAATGAACTAGCAACATCGGCACTGGTAAATATTGACATTTCTTCCTGCAAACCTTTGACACATTGTCAAAGAACTATTAAGAATATTAGGATAAAATTGATAAATGATTTAATAGATCATTTTGATGATTTCAATAATGATGAAAAGGAAGAAGTTGAACTGGAAATCATTAAGTATTTATGTGTTAATGATCGGTCGCCATCAGAGATCAAATCCGTGACACCAAATTCTTTGTATAATTCTTTAGACATCAAATGGCGCATTGCCATTGAAAAAGAACATGAAATAAGAGAGGAAATATTTGCATAATATTTTCCTAACATATCTAATTCAAAACTCTTTGAAATCGTGGAGAACTATAAAGGCCTCTTCTTCATGAGAAGAAGAAGACTCATGTTGCTTGAAGGAAAAACCTCTAAAGTGGTGAAAGATATTCACTCTCATACCAAAGCCACTCTGAGATTGCATCAAGTATCTGAGGCAAACTAGAAAGCTGAAAAGGAACCGGAAATCAAAAAACCGAATGAGGTCTTCGACAATGAAGGAAACCCAGTTATTGAACTGGTAGACATAATTAATGTTGATGCTTTGGATGTAGAGGATGTTACTTCAGATGAACCAGTAGAAATAGAAGGTCATGAGAAATAGGAGGAAGACAAGAGAAAATAGGCAGAAGAAGAAAGGAAGAAATAGGAGACTGAAAAGACAAAACAGGCAGAACAGGAAAAGGAGCAAGAGGAAGAGAAGAAAAAGAAATAAGACAAGAAGAAGAAGAAGGAAGTGGAAAAGGAAGAGGAGACAAAGAAGGAGGAAGAGGAGAAGAAGAAGAAGGATGAAGATGAGGAGAAGCAGAAAGAAGAGGAGAAAATGAAGGCAGAAGAAGACAAGAAAAGAGAAGCAACACAGAGCACCTAGATGGAGACTCCAAAGGCAACTGATAGTCAAGCCAAATCGGCTGACATTACCAGTCTGCAAATGAATTGGAGCTACTGCAGAGCATTAAGCTTGCTCAAGAGTGATTGGATGCTCTAAGGAGGAAAAAGGAGGAAGATGTTATCCAAACTGTGGTGGAAACACTTACCAATTTGATACCCGGTATGAACCTCCCCAGTACCGATTCCTCACTTGCTCGTTTAAAGCTTCTATGTACAGTTTTGGATGACTAGGTCCAAAGCTTGGAAGAAGTTGCAGAATCAAATGCCAAAAAGGAGCATGAAAAGGCTCTGAACATTGCCTTGGTGAAGAAGTTGAATGAGCTTTGGTCAGAACTCCAGAAGGCAAAAAAGGACATCTGAGATGCAATGGATGAGGGCAATCTACTACTCAGCAAGATATGTCAACCTCATCTATTTTGTGATGATGTGCTCACTCAGAAGGACAAAACTGCAATCTGATATGTAGTCATTTATTAGCACCTTCAAGATGCCATATGATTCCTTTTCCACATATGGTCAAACTGTTCACTGGCTTCAAATCCAATTTGCAAGAATAGAGGCAATGATAAGCAACCAGACACATAATTTGTAGGAACTTCAACTGATCCTACTGCCACGACTACAAATTCTCTAGAAATCCTCTCTAAATCTTGATGCCCTAACGGTCACTCAAGAGATGAGCATGATAGATGCCATGGAAGAACAGGTCTCCCAGATGCAGATAGAGAAAGAGGTGGCTACCTCCCTACTTGAGTCATGGTCCTTATCCATGAAGCAATTTTTGCAGGACTTTAAATCAGTTTTTGACAAGTTTTACTCTTTATTGTCATAAACATTTATTATTTTAATACTAATGAAACAGGAGTTAGTCTGCAATGTTTTTGTCATTGTTGGCAAAGGGGGAGAAGTATATAAATTTTGATGTTTTGATGTATACTTTCATTTTTATCTCTTATAAGGAGTAGTATAGATTGTATTTTCTGCAAAAGGGATAGTGTATATGCTTAGGGGGAGTAATTTTGTTTATGGCATGATTTTGTAAAACACTTAGATGTCAAAATTTTCTTAAGTGTTGCCATCAATGTCAAAGGGGGAGATTTTTGGCATTTTTGATGATTATGTTGTGATTGTCATTGATGGTCACACACTTGCTATGAGATCACTTTTTGAATGTATGAATTATGCTCAATCGGTAATTGTTCCAAACTGATATCATGTGTTAGTCTTTAGACTATCGATGTTTTGCAGAAAGTGTTTACCGATCTCAATCATTATGAAGACCCCAAGCGGTTCGAGGATCTCAAGTGGCATGAAGGATCAAAGTGACAGAACACATATTTCCTAGTCTTCATTTTCGACAAATCAGCAACTAGTATTTTGCGTAAACCAGTATTTTGTATGAAACGGTAATACTTTGTGATGAGTTACCAACTGACATTTTGTGATGAGTTACCATCCATCGATTGTCTGGCGGTGCTGACACTTTGGCGGTGCTATTTGTTTCATGTTACCAAATATGTCTAGATGCACTGAACCTAGAAAATTGTATTGTAAACCTATTGGACCGACATGAAATTAGATTCATTTATAAGGACATCATGTCTAGGGCTTCAGGTTATTGTTAGGGTTTTGAAAGTGGTTGATGAGTTTTTGTAAGTGTGATTAGAGAAGAGAAGTTTAGGTCTGTGAGAGAACGAAAAGTGTGAATGTGTTGAAGACTAAAGTAATGTTGGAATGCATTAAGAACAAGCTATCAAGGATCTAACCAAGCAATCTATGCTATTTGCTAGATCACTCACTTGTTGATTACTAATATCTTCGACAAGTCTGAAGCCCTTAACCGAGTAGGCCCATAAAGCCTTTTGTAAATCCTCTAACAAGGTGGTTCACATATGTGGATCTAAAATCCTCTAGCAAGGTGGTCTTTAATCAGACTTATCCCCTAATAGAGATTGAGATTCCTAACAGGATCTGTTCTGGTAAAGAACATTGTATGACCTTAACCAGTCTGGTTTCTATTCTGCAGATAGTTACTTGTGAGTTTCATCTCACCGTGGTTTTTCCCATTTGGGTTTCCACATCAAATATCTTGTGTTATGGTGTTATTGCTCCTGTGGGTGAATGCCTTATTTGCTATTTGGTTTGCATGTGTGTCAACCGGTTTATTTGTTAATGTTGGCATATGCACACTCCAATGAGACATTGTAGGTGATTGAAGGTTTTGTCATTGATGGCAACCTTACAATCCTATGGCACCGACAAGGCATTACACTGGCACTAGCAAGATTAGACTCTACACTGGCACTTAGACCATTGGCATCGATAGAGAAAGGAAGCATACTGGCATAGAGGCCGACAAGATTTTTATTATATTATAGTAAAATCTTGGTAACCCGACTTGGCATCATTGTAAAATGAATCTTATATAAGAGAGATCATTGTAGAACATTTGTAAGTAAGATAGTGGAATATATTAGGCGAAATAAGGCAGACCTATTATGCGAATTATAGGTTAAGGGTTTATGTAAGAGGCAGAGTAGAAACCGATACTAGATCTGACATTATAGATGCTATTCTGAACCAGTACAAGATACTAGATTTATATAATTCATCATTGTAAGCTAGTGAGACTTCCCATTGAGCGGTGAGCTCTAGGCGGTTGGCCTTCTTGCATGTGTAGGCCCCCTCTTGTAAGTAATATTCTCTTATTGGCCAGTAAGTGAATATTGTGGGTCACAAATCTCACAGAGGTTTTTTCCACACCAGGTTTCCTTGTTAAATCCTTGTGTTATGGTGTGTTTTTCATGTGGTTGCTTTTAATTCTATTTATTGCATTATTTCTTGCATATCGGTACACTGTTATAGTATGTTCTACATGTTTTAACTTACAAAATTCAATTCACTGGTTAGATACTGATTCACCCCCTGCCCCCCTCTCAGTATCTATGAGAATCCTAACAATTGGTTTTAGAGCTTGGTCCTCTATTTTCATAAGCTAACAACTTGAGGAAGACCTTGACATTGATAGAGATGAAAAATTTGATGAAGCAACTAAAAGCAGCTCTCTCAGACTATAATGCAGAAAAATTAAAAAACATCAAACTAGAAGATGATCTAAAGGCAACCTAGGATATTATTCAATCACTTCAAGAGAATCTTACTATTGCAAGAAATAAGAGAAGAGAACTTTGTGAAAAGATGCAAAATGAGAATGATGAAAATGAATCACTTAATGATATGATAAACAAGTTGAAACAAGAGAACATGACAACAAAGAATGAGATGCAGGATATGACTATGAGATTCTGTAAGGAAATTGAAGATAGGAAGAAGAATGAAGAAGAATTGACCAAAAGACTAAGTGATGCAACAAATGAGAACACAATACTTAGCTATGAAAATGGTTTGTTGAAGATAGACCTGATGCACACTTACAATGACTCAAATGAACTGATGAGACAGAAAGAAGTCTTAGAAAGAGAATTTGATACTACAAATCAACATAAATAAAAATTCAAGTAAAGCTCAGAGGAACTTGGTAACTTGCTGAAGAATCAAAAACCTAAAGGTGACACTTCTGGAATTGGCTTTGAAGTTGGTGAAAGCTCCAGTACTGAAAACACTCAAGATCATAGCAAACTGGTAAGGCAACCTAATGCTTATAAATTCAATGCAAAATGCTTTAACTGTAATAAGTATGGTCATAGAGAAAATGAATGTAGATCTAGAAATTATCAGAATATCAACACACCCACCGGTCAATGTTCAAAATGCAACAAAGTTGGTCACAACTCTGAAAATTGCAGAATGAATGTGAGATGTTATGTTTGTGGAAGATTTGGACATTTATCTAATCAATGCAGAACACAAATCGACATAGGTTATGGGAAAGCTATTCAGAAAAATAATGTGACTTGTTATGCATGTAATAAGATTGGGCATATTGCAAAATTCTGTAGAAGTAAAGGATCATTGACAAACAACTAAGGTTCTAGTTTGAAAGGAAAAGAAAAAGTTGAAGAGGTTAAGCAAGAATTCTCAAAACAATGGATTAGAAAGTCAGAACTAAATATTGTTGGGAATACTCCTCCACCAGTAGAACCAATCATCACTCCACCGACAGGACAGAGTAGTGCTTCACCGGTAGGACATAGTAATAGTCCACCGGCAGGAAGCTCTTCATCAATTGAAGAAAATTTTCTTGAGGGTTTGGCAATCAATGAGACATATGCTATAATTCCCTCGGTTAATGGTGAGAAGTTGAAAATTACTTCTATACTGGTAGACAATGTTAAGTGACTACTTAACCAGCATACATTAAATGTGGTAGTTGGTAGTTCGACATTATAAATTTGTGGTTTTGGCTCCATTTCATTTCACTGAGATTCCAAACATTCGAAGAGCACAAAATTTGCAGAGCAAAGGCATTTCGAGCAAAGAGGGAAAGCACTTTAGAAATCAATCCATCCAAAGGAAGAAAAAGGTATTTATCATGTCATGCTCCTCTGCACCTGAATTCATAGCAAACCCTATAGTAGTCGAGGTTATAAAACACCCTAGGCCCACATTTCAACTAGATCCCGAGGTAGCTAAGAAAGAAGACAATGTAGGTGCTTTTTGCCAAATTCCAAAAGGAGTTGTTTTTGCAGAAGATCCCAGAATATACATCCATTGCAACATAGAGGAATTAGGAGATGAAGAAATTAAAAACATGTATAAGACTGTTATATGTGACAATTCCAAAAATATAAAACCTGAACATAAAGTTGTTGAAACCCTAGGATTCACTGAAATCCTCTGCATTCCTGAATTTCCCAAGGAAGTGATTAGGATAGTTTTAAGCAGGGTACATGGTTCATTCTTTTGGCTTGATTTAGTTCACAAAATTACAAAGGAAGCTGTGAAAGTAGTAATAGGGTTACCTTCCACTAGTAACAGACTAAACAAGACTAAGAAGGTCTCCAATGACCTAGTAATGAACTTAACTGGTGCAACATCAGACAGAAGGTCTCTGAGGGTTAATGATATGACCAATATAAATGTGAGATTTGTTAGAATGGTTTTAGGGTACAAAGCAAATCATGCAAACAGACTTAACTCAATTTCCAATTTATGCATTAAGAGTGCTTATGATATGGTTAGAGACAATGTAAAAATTGATGTATGTGAATGGTTAAAAGATGAGTTGATTGATAACTTAGGCAAAATCAAGAAGGATAAGAAAGGAACTTTTAGATTTAGAAATCTACTTGTATGCTTGATGCTACACATAACTAAACAGGTTCCTAGTATTGGCCATAAGAACCTTGGATTTGATATATTGGTAGGAAAATAGTTAACAAACCTATTCAACAATATGGGTGAAAAAAAAGGAAAGAATATTCATGACTATTTTCAAGCACTAAAGGTTAGGATGAACAAAAGGATTAGACTATCACAGGAAATTGTTAACAAATACAAGGATGACATATGTTTTGTAATAAAAAAGGATGAGATCTAGATGGAAGCAGTCATCCCTAGAACAATTTGGGTAACAAAGATGGGTTATGAAACCGATGATCATATCATTGAAACTTATGCTAAAGCACTTCTGGAAGCACCAAATGAACCTAAGGAAGAAGTATTTGGTAGTGCTAAGACCATATAAAGTCAAATTCAATCTAAGAAGAGAGTGAAAAAGGTTGAAGCAGTTGTGAGAAGAGGTTCTAGACAAGCTAAGGCTATTAAAGAAGATATACTGAAACAAACTGCTATCACTGAGGATGAGTTAGGAACTCTATAGCCTAAGACTCACCTATCACTGGTAGCTACTTCTTCGGAGAATGGCATGCTTGCAACTTTCAAAAGAGTTGTAAGGAAAAGGGATCCTTCACTGACATCCACACCCTTGCTTAGAAGGACTGGACAAAAACAATAGGCAGTGAGGTCTCCGGTTAGAAAGACAACACCAAAGAAAAAGTTGACACCAAATAAGAAGAAGACTAAACAAAACATGGCCCCTCTTGAAAAATTGCTAAATGAAATCACAGAAGAAGGAAAACTCAAGAACATAGGAAAGGTCTATGATACACTATCAGCAGATGAAAAAGAACAAGTTGAAAACATTTTACACCTAGATATATATAAGAAGTTCTTGATGGAAGTAATAGATGACCTACTAGATGAATTGTTCAAAAGACTGGAAGCAAGAAGACAAGCTGTTGTAGAGCTTGATAAGAAAATCAAAATTGAAAAGTTACTTGCTGTTTACCCAGTAAATTCACCTAAGGAGATAGATGACTTAATTGCACAAGCCAACTGGTCAGTATTCTCTACTGCACACCGACATATTGTATTAATGGTTGGAAGAGTGAATGAAGTAATAGAGGAAACAAAAAATGCATGGGACATATTCCTTGTTGAGAAAGAAAAAAAGGAAGGGTACAAGAACCCCAAACCTTTAAAGGTATACCGGAAGGAGAAGGACAAAGGAAAAGGAAAGGTTGGTGGACCTCCAAGCATCAAAGTAAAAGACAACTTACTCCCACCGCCTCCAATTACATCACTGGTAATAACTACTGAAGATAAATCAGTAGATGAGAGTATGGACATAAAGGATACAAATCCTAACCCTGAGGTACTATACATAGTTGATGTTGATACACAAAAAGTCAACATTATGATAGACAAAGATACAACCAGCAAGACAGATATGGCTAGTGAGCCACCGGCAACTGATAGCATTGACAATACTGAAAGAAAAGTTGAAGTTGATAACACAGAGCAACAAACAGAGAGACAAGCAGAGCAACAGGCTCCGAAACAGCAACAGGTTCATGTGGAAACAGTGCCACCGACAACAGGAGAAGATCAAAAATCATTGCTTAAGGAAATGGAAACACAAATTGACCTACCAGAGGTCACTACAAGCTTGGTTACTTCCTCCACCGATAGAATTCAGAATGTTGGTTCCTCCTCAACAGGCTACGAATCAACAAATGTAACTAAAGTACTTTTGGACTCCATCAGAAGGATAATAGATTGTAGTTCATAGGCTTATAAAGCTATAGATGACACAATCCCAATTTTGAAGATGATAGCTCCTAACTGTAACATGGACAATAAGGATTCTTTAAGCCGACTTAACACTTTTTGTAAATAAATCATCGAGAACATAGTGATTGTTGAGCAAATAAAGGAAGAGGCATTGAACGATAAGTTAGAAATTGAAAAGCAAAAATTCTTTGAAGATCAGATAAAGAAGTGTACTAGGGAATTTGACACACTTCTACTAGAACTATGTAACTTATTGAAGGAATTCAAAACTCTGTACAAAGATACTTGCAAGACAAACTTTTTGATAGTAGACATAGATAAGAAAATGAGCAAGGTATAGAATGAAATCAATAAACTTGTTGATAATTTTGTTAACTCACCTGATACATTATCAGTTTTTGAACAAAGGATAACAAGTTTTGAGGAAGAGTTACTTAATTTAGAAAGAGAAAGGGAGAGAATAGTAGATAAGGCAAAGAATTTGAGACTAAAACTGAGTCCAAGATTGGACTATCTAGCATCATTACGGAAGGAAATATCTGACGCATTGGTACAAGGACAGAGAACACCGACAGAGCATATGCAACACCTCACCAGTACAGTTCAAAGAATAGAGACAACAATAAGGGACAACAAGAAGTTTATGGAAAGTATAAACTTGATTTTGGTAGATCTTTTTCAAATTGAAACCACATAGTTACAAGGTTGAGACTACAACTCTACTGACACCTTGACAACCTTTGTCATTAATGCCAAAGGGGGAGTAGTAGTATGAGAAAATAACCAGCAAAAGACTTATCTACTCAAGGGGAGCTCTTATATTTTTGGTAACATATTTTTGGAAACATTTTTGGATTACAAGTTTTGGATACACTTTTGAATTTTCTCATGAGTGTTGCCATTAATGCCAAAGGGGGAGATTGTTGGCATATGCACACTCCAATGAGGCATTATAGGTGATTGAAGGTTTTGTCATTGATGGTAACCTTACAATCATATGGCACTAGCAAGGCATTACACCGGCACTAGCAAGATCAGACTCTACACTGGCACTCAGACCACCAACATCAGCAGAGAAAGGAAGCATACCGGCACAAAGGCCGATAGGATTTTTGTTATATTATATTTTGTTTATTATTGTAAAATCTTTGTAAGCTGACTTGGCATCATTGTAAAATGACTCTTATATAAGAGAGATCATTGTAGAACATTTGTAAGTAAGATAGTGGAATATATTAGGTGAAATAAGGCAAACCTATTATGTGAATTATAGGTTAAGGGTTTATGTAAGAAGCAGAGTAGAAACCGGTATTGGATCTAGCATTATAGATGCTATTCTGAAGTAGTACAAGATACTGGATTTATATAATCCATCATTGTAAGTCAGTGAGACTTCCCATTGAGCAGTGAGCTCTAGGCAGTTGGCCTTCCTACATGTGCAGGCCCCCTCTTGTAAGTAATATTCTCTTATTGGCTTGTAAGTGAATATTGTGGGTCACAAATCCCACCAAGGTTTTTCCCACACCGGGTTTCCTCGTTAAATCCTTGTGTTATGGTGTGTTTTTCATGTGGTTGCTTTTAATTCTGTTTATTGCATTATTTCTTGTATACCGGTACACTGTTATAATATGTTCTACATGTTTTAAGTTAAGAAATTCAATTCACCGGTTAGATACTGATTCACCCCCCCCCCCCTCTCAGTATCTGTGGGAATCCTAACAGTTAAACCATTTTACCAGTTTACTACTAGACTGTTTAAGTGTTTAAGTTTAATATTTTTTGGTATACTAATTCACCCCCCCTCTTAGTATTCATCAAATAGGCCCTTGAAAAATCTTGGCTAAGTATGGGTCTAATGCTTACAAAGTTGATTTGCTTAGTGATGTTTCTTTGTCTCCCTTTTTTAATGTTGTAGATTTGATTGCTTTCAAGGGGAAGCCACCTGAGGAGATTCAAACAGTTTTAGATGTTGCACAATGCCTTTCTAATCTATCTCTCCCTTCTCTATCTATTCCCCAAGCAGAACAGGTTCTAGACTCCAGGATTCTCAAAAAGACAAGGAATCACACCTACATGGAGCATCTCATCAAAGGGAAGGATAAGCCTATCTCAGAGGCCACATGGATACTTGAAATTGACTTTTAGAAGTTTGGCATCCTTTCTTCTTTTCTACCTCAAGGAGTCACATGACTTCTTTGTTTTGGGGGGAGTATGGTGCAGGAGCACCTAGTTGAGCAAAACTCTCCTTTTTGAGTATTTAATGCTTTCATGTTTGTAATGTCTTGTTTCAAGTTTATAATTTTGTTTTAGGTTGTTGTGTGTCTTGTCTAGTGGTTTTGATCTCATTTTGGGCTCAAGAGGTCAATTTTTTCCTTTCAGGCTTTGAGTTGACATTTTTGGCAAAAATGTGCAAAATTGCCAAAAAGGTCTTCTAATGCTTTCCAAAGCATTGAAACATGTTTGATAAGTGTTTTTAAGCATGTCTAAGGTTTTTAGACAAGTTGGTAAGGTTAGATTGTCAAAAAGGTCTTTTTGAGCAAGAAATGTTGTCATTTTTGGGTTTTTCTTGAAGAATACAATTGTGAAAGCCTCATGTCCATATAGGGCTTGATAACTAATTGGATGGACTATAAAAATACCTCCCTTTTCCTTGAAGAGCATTGGTTATTGTATGAGCAAGAGATTCCTAATAAAAATCATGAAATTTTGGCTTTATTCACTATTTTTTGTTTCTTTGGAGTAATAGTCCATACTATACATTGGGAAAGTGTGCATGGTAGTTTTACAATTCTCTCCAAGTTATTTTAGTACTGGTTTCCTTTGGAAATTTGTTTGTACAAAATTATTTTACTTCTGTGTGCTCTCTGCCCCGTCAAGGGTTTGAAGTTCCAAAATGCCACCACTTGACTAATCCAGGCCTGGGATCCCACAAAATGGATTTAGTCAAGTTGGTACTCATGTATATAGTGTACATATGCATCTTGTTGTGCCAAAATTATGTTTGGAAGAAGGACTTGAGTGAATACTAGGCAAGTATTGATTACTCAGCTAGTAGCATGTTCAAAAACTCAAGATTTGCACCCAAAAGTAATTTGGAATGAACAAATGTATGCGGAAGAGGTTTGGACATATGGCCAAGGGTGTTGAAGATCACCTTGGTTTGTTAGAGTAGCTTTTCCTATTAAACATTCTCACTTTGTAAACAAAATAGTGAGTTCACTGTTTTTGAAAATTGTGTTTGTCAAAATGCTCAAGGAATGCTTCAAAGAATAATCCAAGACTTATAACCATGAAGGCTATGTAATAGGGAAGTTCATTAGTGTTTACAGACCTCATGGAGTTATATCTTCCAGTTAAAACTCCTTGTCATGTAGGACCAAAGATGTAGCAGCAAATTGACTGGTAAAGGGGCAGTTCTAACAACGACAATGACATTTTAGTTGTTTGCCAAGTGTTTGGCATTATGTTTGAAGGGCAATATCAGGAGAAGGCTTTAATTTGATGTGGAAAAAGTTCTAAGCCATTTTGGAGGTTTGATTGGTGGAGTTGAGAATATTTCTCTATGTTCTTTGGGTCTAAACCCTACCAAACCCTACAAAAGTGCCACAAATAGTGGACAGTCCTCAATCTGCATTAACAGTGGTCTAAAACATAAAAATCTATGAGCATATACCCCTTAGACACCATCCAAATCAATTTTGAGGGAGGAAATGCCCATCGTAGAGCAGGATAAGCAAAAAAGTGTCAATTACCCCTCCACAAGCTAGTAGCCCTTTTGACTGCATAACACACATTTGACTGTTTTTGTCAAAATACATAAACTCGATTATAAGGAGGAGTTTTGGGGCTTATGAAACCTTAGGAGATCAATCCAAAATAGTGAGATAAGTATCATATGGAACCTTGGATAGTGCATAGCCTCAATTGGAGATTTTGACTTTTGGTTAGTGTATTGAGTAAGCCAAAAGGCTATGGGCCTAAAACTAAGTTTTGATCATCAAACCTTGAGAAAACCTTGCTGCCCCTACATAATGCACACTGAAAACAATAAGTTGAACGTCCAGTAAGCTAGGGATTGAAAAATGTGTAGATGGGTGAAGTGAGGAGTTGGAGTAAGCTAGAGCAAGGGTATGCATTTCCACCAAGAAGGGAGGTTGATGGTGAATAATTGTAGAGAGACCTATCAATTGTAACTAAACTTGTTATTGCAAACATTTGGAGTAGACCCAAACAATACCTCTTGTTTCCTTTTATGTCCTTTTGACTCAAATTGGCTTTTTGAGCACTTACCTAGCAACTTCCCTATCAGGTGCTAGTGTCCTTTGATGGGCTATTTTTTTAATTTAGTCATATGTTTGGTCTTCTCTCCATTTCTTAAGAAAATTTTCTATACAAAAATATATTCCCTGTGTCATAGAGATTATTCTTGTGTTTTTATTTCATTTACAAGTGTCATACTTCAATTTTATATGGTACCTCTTTTTTTGTAAAGTGTGCGATGTCTTTAAAGTAACATATCATTTCAAATGGTGGAGGATTCACACATCCTAGTAAGGAAATCTTTTGTGAAGGCTTGCTCTCATTTTAAGGTTTCACTTTAGGGTTTTAGTTACTAGATGGGAGGTGAATATTCACATTTCCTACTCCTTATTTTTAAAAACCAATGGCCACATCATCTAGTGGAGGTGTGTTAGCTACTAGTCGTTTCACCATCTATGTGGGATTTTTTGGATGTTATAAGATATTCTAAGTGTTCCTTTGTCTATATTTGAGGTGAATGATTCAGTCACCATATCCTTTTAAGGTTTCTTGAGAGAAAATGAACACATATTAGTAATGGATCATCATTTGGGCATCATTTCCCCCTCATGAGTTAATTGTATTGATATCATCCATGATTGGTAAGTCTTTTGTTTGTGCAACATTTCTTGGTGAAATGGTGAATTTATTCTTCTTGTCAATTTCCTTGTGTCATTATATTCACTTGACACTTGTGGGCATTGATTTACAAATATGGCATGATGTTGTTGCATATTAGTCATTGTTTTTGTTATATTTAAAAAAAAATGTTTAATCACATGTTTTCATCTAAGGCATGTTAGCATGGGAAATTACACAAGATATCTCTATACTTTAATCTCCATACTTTGATTCTTGAAGGCTCGTCTCTAGTAATAATGACTTTGAACTTTAGACATGAATAGAGATAACTTTAAAGAATACTAGAAATTGCTATCATAGAAAAAAGTAGTAAAGATCAACATCTATTACGCTATGCATCTAAAAGACACATGATGCTCAATATAGTTTACTATTAAAGAATTATTCCCTACTTTCTATGATATAATAATATATCAATCATTATAAAGAAACCATTTAATGTTCACATATGATTTAATGATTTAAAGCACAACTTAAATTGCATCATAATTTGCATAATCACAATTATTAGATTGCAAATAACTTCTAAGGATAACGTAATACATCTTCTAAATAAATAAGTCTAGTGAAATATTTAAAATATTAAGAAACTTAAGATAAATAAAATAATTTAATAAAATTTAAATAGAAGTCTATCATAGAGAATTTATAATTTTTTCTTTAAAAAAAAAAACCATAAAGAGCTTTTACAATCTTTATATTTACATAAAATTGATGAGTGGCCAAATATTGAATGCTTATCTAACCATTGTCACATTTGTCTATAACAACAACACACACTCACTAAAAGAAGTAAAGTTTTGTAATTAATATTTTATATGGTATTCTTCAAAATAATTTTTTTGTTATTTTGTAATTTATATTTTCATTTTGTAGTCTACAATTTATATGAATACAATATAGGTCATTATTTTGTATATTCATTTGGTATTTGTGTTAACTACTTTTTTAAAAATGTTAATAGTTTAGAAATAAATATTTAAAAATTATAAGTTTTCTTTGATAGATCAGTAGTTTATTTTTATTTTGTCTTCATTGTTAATTTAGCATAAATAGTTAGTTTCATAACTTAATCTATTTTAATAACTATGATTTAGTACAAATATTTTAATTTTTCAACTAATTTGAATTTTTTTTTTGTGTAATTTTATTTCTTAAGATACAAGTAATCCTAGTTTAGATTTTCAAACCCTATTGTAGATAGCTTTAGGAAACCACCCTATTTCGATAAGATAAATCATGTATTATAGTGGGTGTCTCAACCATATTCTATCATAATACACCTACTCATAGTCTATCCCTACATTTGATGAATGCATTACAAAAACATATTCTATTGAAATATAATAGAAAATCAAAGATGTCTTCATACAAAAAGGATATATGACTTGTTATTTTCCTCATGATTAATCTTGGGAGAAGATCATACTTATCAATGTGTTGAGGCATTATCTGTTGATTTTATTTTCCATCAATGTTCTCAACTTGTATCTCACTTTTATCATAAGATCTTGGATATTGTGCCTTTTTTTAATAAAATTGCCCACAGTGTGCTCTTATGTCAAATGATAATATCAAATTCAATTATGTCCTAGGAATATTGTGGAACACCTCTACATGTAACAATTGATTTAATAGGAGCTAAGGAAAAGAGTATTTATTTTAATATCTTTTTGATACTATATTTAGAGGATCCCCTAATCTGATATTTAAAGTTTTAAAATTCATTTTGGTTTAGTACAAAAAAATATTATGAGAGGGAGTGATAACTATATAGACATAAAGTGTAGTCTCAAGTACGATAGACGTGGGGGGCGGGGAGATGGTGGGGCGGCGGGGTGGGGGTGGTAAGGCATGGGAGAATAATCACTTTTAGTAATTTATATAATAGATAATGCATAATGTTTCATAGAAAATTTATTATAGGAATCTAAATAAGTTATATCCTTAGAAAGTATAGGAGTGTTCTTATGACATACTAATATATGGCTACTAGAGATGAAGATATTTATGTAACTATGTATGTATAATGCAGGGTAATTATTAAAGTATTTAATACAGTTAGTTGCAATATGAGTGAATGCACTATAAGATGAATGATGCACAACAAACTATATTAAATCCTCATCAATTAGAGTATTTGAAGAAACAAATCATAATATATTTGAACATAATCTAGGAATTTCAATAAATTACTATATAAGTATGCCCTTTTATTTCCCCCCAAATCATCAATCATGAGATCTCTCATGATATATGGACAACAATAATAATTCAATACAAATGACAGTGATGCAATTTTTGGTAACTATCATGAATTTACCTAGATATCTATCACAAATAATTTATAAAATAAATGATATATGAAAAAATATATTTGATAATGATTTCTTACAAGAAAAATTGTTCACTATCATTTGTTTTTTATTAAGGTAAAAACAAATTTTGAAGGGGCTCTGAAACCCTTGACAAACGGAACTTAGCAGATAAAGCAAAAAGAGACAAAAAGGGACAAACCAATGAAAAGCCAACAAAAAACCATAGAGAACTAGCTAAAGCCCCACAATGCCAGCAAAACCAACCTGACCCTAGAGAAGAAACTAATTGATTTTTTTCAGGGTATTAGCCTAGGTGTTGCTAATCCCATGCAGTTCTTTGATGTTTTCCCTAAGATTAGGGATATCCTTAGCAGAAGTAGCCACAACTTTCTTGACACATGCCCTGGTCCTCTTAGTAGCACCAGTTGGAGTAGCTTCACCATTGCCAATCTGGATAGTATCTTTATCCATGTCAAGGTCCACCACCAGTTTAGGAGAACTAGAATTATCAAAGACCTTAGCAATATCCTCCAAGTTTTTAGTGACTGCTGACAGTATATTCGGGATAATGGCCAGCAAATTTTTCATCGCCACACTCCCTTCTTCCAGCGATTTAACCTTCTCCTCCATATCCTGCTTCCAATGTATCTGATCCCTATCGTCTTCCTTCCTCTTCTTGTCTGTCTGTTTCCCATTTTTTTCCAGGTTCTTCAAGAGTTCATAGGTCCATCTGTCATAATCCAGTCTCGCCTCACTGAGTTTTTTAAGGTTATCCAGGAATAACCCTTTACCCGCACTTTCCTTATCCTCACTCAAATTGTCCTTAGTCATATCCTTCTCAAGATCCTTGTTCTCCTCCCTCTCAGAATTCACATCTTTTTCCTCATTATCCTTGTACTCCACATCCTCCATAGGGTTCACTATCATTTGTTACTTGTAAAAAATGATTATCATTTTAAACTTTAGTAATATCACATTGTGAAAAGGGTAACAAAGAATATTCATCAAGTGAGCAATCATGGATAGTTATGGTCTTAATTAGCATGTATAGTTATGTTCTTTATTAAATAAATTATCAATAACAAAGAAAGAATAATTAGCATTAAGTGTAATAACCTCATCAAAAGAATCATTAACTATAGATGAAGTAATAAAATTTAGGGTTTATATACAAGATGTATGTTGTTTGTTCACAAATGATGTGTGCATAGAAAAATAAATTACAATATTGGCAAGCAATTATGGATTAATAGTAGGTCATTGGACCTTCATAACGTATCTCTTTTTGGGACACAATTGCGCTAAGCAATTGAAATTAGAGAAGTTGAGTTTTTGGAACACAATCACACCATCAATCTCATCTAAGGGTATGTTTTCATTCAGAGTAGAATTAACTCTTCAATACGTGCAATGCATATTCACTTAATGATATCTAAAGTAAATAAAATAGTATTGTCTTAAGTCTTTTCTGCACATGGAGTAAAATTTAGGACTTTTTTGTGGCTTAATCAAGCCCCAACATTTCTTTGTTAATGGTAACAATAAATAGAAGGGGAATGTGACAATGAATGTTGTTGAGCTAATTGTTGAAACTTGTTGAAGCTCAATACAAACTTATTAGGGATTTTGTCAAAGATGTCTTTTGAGTGTGCCTTGGTAATGTATATCAATTGTAGAGTTATGATAGTTATAGATGTCTCATATTGACATGTGATGATTGATGATTGATTAATAACTAGATGAGAAAAGTTGTTTGACACATTTATTATTCTTTAATTTTTTATTGATTCATATTTGAAAATGTCCTAGGATGATCTTTTATATAAATAATAAGTGAGATGCATAATTCAAGGTTTCGACACCCATATTAATGATTAATGTTGAGATAATACACTTATTAGCTTTGAAATTTACAATTTTAGACATTTAGTAAGGGGGGTGTAATTATGTCTACAATTTTATCGGAGAAACTCAATTATATCTATAATCTATTTCAAGATAATCGAATTAATAAAATCTAAATTAGACATTTTTTGTTTTAAATGTCACACAATTAAATAATAGATTAGTGTTTTTTGTTAATTAATATAACAAAATAGTTTAAGTCCCCTCTTCCTCAGTTGGGAAGGATAAAAAAGTCATTTCAATCAAGGGAAAAGGAAAGTACCCTCAGAAGCGGAAGATAATTATCCTTGATAATTCTTCCTTTGATGAGCTCGAAGAGGAGAACCCTACTCTTGAAATAAAGGGCAGAAGGAGGTCTTGCAAGCTAGCCTCCAAGGGCTCTACTAAGAGGAAGGGAAAACCCCAATACACTACGGACTTTGAGGATGACATCAATGAGGGCAGGAGTGGTGGCAATCAGGAGGAGTTGGCAGGTGAAGAGGCAGCCAAGGCTTCTCTGGGCACGACAGATGTGGGTATTCCTAGCCCCCCTCTGGATATTGAGAATTTGAATTCTGATAAAGAGGAACCTGTTGGAAAAATTGACTTGGTGGACCTGGATGAAATTATGGAAATAGTGGACCCTGTTGTTCGTAGAGACTCTGAGCAGGATTCTAGAACCCAGGCTAATGTGGGGGTCCTTGGGGGTGATGGGGTAAAAAACAAGGAGTTTGATAGGGATGGAAAAAAAAAGCTGGTATGAGTTTGCCCATGTAGGAGGAGCATAAGGTGGTTCGTGAGGAAGAAGAAGAGGTTCCCAAGGTTAACCCTAGTATGGAGGATCTATAAGGCCTTAACAATGAGGTCCGTGAGTTACTGACACGCATTGATAGCTTGGGAACAATCCGAGAAACCAAGGAACTCAAAGAGGAAATAAAGGAAATAAAGTGCAGGCTGGATATTAGAGACAAGCAAATGGTCAACACCAACAAATTCTACCTACAGGTGCTTCATAGCTTTGCACTAACACTCTCCCTCCTACGTGAAAGGACTGCTAAGGATGATGTTGATAAACAGGTGGCTAGGGAGCTATACAAGTTCCTCTGTGATGACTGGGACAAGGTCATTGACATGATAGGGGTCCATAATTCGGCCTTGTAGGTCTTAGGTTGTTGGTCCTTTTTGCTCTCGTTTGAGGTTGGGCCCTCTTGTTCTGCTGTTGAACTTTCTTCGTTATGTGTTTTTGATATTTTGAAACTATTTTAGTATTGTTTAAGTGTTGTTGATAGCTTCTAGCTATATTAAGGGTTAGCACCCTGGTTAACGCTATTTTTTAATAAAAAACAAAATAGTTTAAAGATACCTTTAAATTATATATCAAAATTATTATTGATCCAATATACACTTTCTCTTACATATATTGATATTTTTTTAAATAGAACATACTTCAGTCAAAGGTAAACTTTGACCACACCACTTTACCACTTTGTAATAGCTGAACAACTTTTTACCACTCACCACTATTTGACCATTGGACCTCTAAATATGGAAGGTTTCTTTGGAACGCAAATATTCCAACGGAGGTTTTCTTTTTGCCAAAACATATGGCAGAAATCATGCTCCACCTTGCTCCCGCTTTCATTTCCTGCGTTCTCACCTTATTGCTTTTGCTTCTCCACTGCAATTCCCTCTCCCATGACGGCGAAATTCTGTTTAAAATAAAAAAGGAAGATTGGAATGATGCGCGTAATGCTTTGAGTAGCTGGAATCAATCTCACCCAAATCCATGTGCTTGGAAAGGAATATCCTGCGATACATTCAACAGCGTCATCACTGTTGATCTCGCGGGTTCCTCCATTTCTGGCAACCTCACTTATGCTCTATGCGGCCTTCCTAATCTCACGATGTTAATTCTCCAGGACAATACTTTCAGCGGTCCCTTCCCCATTGGCCTCTTGCAATGCAAGCGTTTGCAGATGCTAGATTTGTCGAGTAACCAGTTTGCTGGTACGCTGCCCAGTCGTATCTCCGAATTAAGCAAGTTGAGAGTGTTGAACCTGGCATATAATGCTTTCATTGGCTCCGTTCCTCCAGCCTTCGGAATGCTGTCAATGCTCGAAGCTCTCTTCCTCCACGACAATAGTTTGAGCGGAGCATTCCCTCATTTTGTCGGGAAATTGAAGTTTCTGAAGAACCTCACGTTTGATAATAATCCTCTGCGTGCTGGTGAGCTACCCAGTGAGCTTGGCAATTTAAAGCAACTACAGCAGTTATGGCTACAGAACTGTAGTCTTCTGGGCGGAATCCCGAATTTCTTGGGCAATTTAACGCAGCTAGAGGAATTGGATTTGTCGCTGAATCATCTCTCGGGTGAGATCCCTACCAGTTTAATGGCTCTCTCAAATTTGACGGACTTGTTCCTCTATGGCAACAATTTGTCTGGCCAAATTCCTGCCAACATTGGTCAACTGAGGAGCATGTACAGTTTGGATTTTGGCGACAATCAACTTTACGGCACAATTCCCGAGGGAGTCTCCAATCTCACATATTTGAATTCTCTGCATTTGTATAACAATCGGCTGACCGGAGAGATACCTGCTGAGCTCGGCAAGCTGCGCTACTTGAGTTATTTGAAGCTGTTCGGCAACAAGCTCAGTGGATGGTTGCCACAGAGTTTGGGTACATTCTCCAATCTCATTCTTGTTGATCTGGAAGGAAACGAATTGGAAGGCCCTCTGCCGAAGAATCTGTGTCAACGAGGAGTCCTCTACAGCTTTCTTGGCTCTTCAAACAAATTCAATGGTAGTCTGCCTAAGTCCTTCGAAAACTGCAGTACTGTAGAGTATCTGTACATCAAGAACAATCATCTGAGCGGTGAGATTCCTCCTGGGCTCTGGGGTGCTTCCAATCTCAAGGAATTGTTTCTCAGCAACAATAAGTTTGAAGGCCAGATTTCAGCTGCAATCGGCGAAGCGAAGAATCTGAGTCGGTTGGAGATAAGCAACAACCGGTTCGAAGGAAGAATCCCTCCACAAGTTGGACAGCTGATAAATCTTCAAGTGTTTGAAGCCAGCAACAACTCTTTGTCAGGCCCCATTCCAGATGAGCTCATGGGATTGAGTTTGGTCAGTACCCTCCAACTGGACCATAATTTTCTGTCAGGAGAAATTCCCAAGGAAATAATGTCCCTAAAGCAACTAAGTCAGCTCAATTTGGGCCACAATCGACTTACGGGCGAAATTCCTGCAGCTCTGAACGACATCATGAACAGTCTCGATCTGTCAAACAATTTGCTTTCTGGTGGAGTTCCACCCGAATTAGGAAACCTGAAACTGAATGTTTTCAATGTCTCCAACAATGCCTTGTCTGGACGCATTCCTGACGCTCTCGATATTCCGGCTTACAAGGAGGGGTTTGTGGGCAATCCGAGGCTATGCGGAGGCCGGAATTTGATGCTATCTTCGTGCACCTCTGCACATAAGTTATCACCTAAGAATTTGTCACTCTTTCTGGTAATGCTTTTACTCATGCTAGCTGTGGTCTTGGGCTTCATTTATTTATATTGTGCGTATGTCAGGAAGCCATCCCAATCCGCAGAAATGGACGAGTTATCGATCCTCAGCAATCTTAAGGAGAGTGGACCGAGTGGATTCCAAGGTCATTCTGAACTAATGGTAGCCACTGAAAAACCCAGCCCACGAAAGAAGTGAATTTACATACAGGCATGAGAAAATTGTGGAGAAATCAAAAGCCTGAACTCAAGTACCCAAGTGGGGCATCCCCTTGACTTGATATACATAAATAAAATCTACTTGTAAAACGTAGGGTTTGTATGGTTTGTATGGGTTTCTATTAGAAGAGTTAACAATTAGATAAGGAAACTTCCTTCTTAAAATCTGGTTTTACTAGACCAGCAATAGCGCCTTTGGACGTCATGTTGGCAAATATCTATTTTAATTATCGTAAGTGTTACTTATTAAATAAGAATTGAGTCTTTTTTTGGTTTTTTTATAAATTAAATTTATATTATATATTTTTATAGTTAGTTTTATATTATTTTTTATAGATGTTTTGAATATTTTATTTATAATATGATTTTGATCAATTTGATACTTTCTTTTGTTTAAATTCTTAAATAAATATCAATTAAAGTTTAAAAAAAAAAAAAAAATTTAAAAAATGTAATTTCAAGTTTCGATATTTTCTTAGTATTTCAACATTCAAAATTTCTTTTTAGCTCAAATTAATTCATTTATAATCGGTATTATGTGTTGTTTATGTGATATTATAGTCATCTCAAGCACCAAGAAATGAGTCGAACTCTAGGTAGAACATACATAGGAACTTTGCTAAGAGGCAGCCACCAAGTTACTCCTCCCTTGATGGAAAAAGCTAGTTTAGTGGGTGTTGGACCAAGGGGTTGTTTACGTCATGTAAAAATAGAATGTTGTAGATGACAATAGATTTGTTGTTGCAATTTTTTGTTTTTTTTTAAATGTTTTTGATTGTGATGATTAGGGCAAGTTTTATTGTTGTCTAAGATGTTGATCTAACGTAATTAAGCAATCAACCCTTGTAACAAGTTAAAATTGGTGTTTCTAGTTTCCCAAAAGATGCTTATTCATGTCTAGCTTACATGTGGATATAATTTATGAGTTAACCTTGTAATTAAAAGATTCAGGTTATGTGCACCCTTATCATATTTAACTTATTTTCTTTTTTATTTAACCTAAAGATTTGTGTTTGTTCTTTGTCTTGTTCTTCATTTGGAATCTACTAGATAGGAAAATTCTTTCAAATTTCACTTTATATTGCTTCTATCCAATCTTCTTTTATTCTAGGACATATCATGTATGAGAGTTGAGTAAGGAGGAACAAAGATTGAAGATAGAGGAGAAAATGATTTTGTTGTTTGCAATCTCATTCTATGTTTCTTAGAGAAATTCAAGGCCTGCACTTGTTTTTTTTTTTTTTAATTTTTAATAAAGTTAAATATATGAAAAAATTAACCATTTTATTTTTTGATGGCACACACTAAACTATAGGTGCCCAAAACTACATGAAAAAAGGCTAGCAGATGTTGTATAGGTAGGTTTGTGTATCTTGTTGTAGTAACAAACATTTAATTGCAAAAACTCAAAAAAAGCTACAAAGGCTAGAAAAATGCAGCAATAACAAAAAACAATGACATTGACATGCAAATCATGCTACAAAAGAAGAATATGAGTTGTAAAAATTGACAAAGTAATAAAGTATATAGGAACAAAAATTACATTGCATAGAAAAATTTGTTGCTATAGGAATTCACCCAGAAGCTACAATGCTAATGTACATCGGTGTTGTAGGGGCTTTTAATAACACAACAACCACTCATAAAATGCCCAAACGTTCACACATAAAATAACTCACTTTTCAAAATAGAACAACTTATAGAATCTAAGCATCACAAGAGCACACATACTCCGAGAGATAAATCAGTTTTAAAGAGAAGTTTTTTATCACATTTAATAAAAAATACATTATTTTTACAATCATTGTGCAACATTCACATTCCCTTGAAGCATTGAACCAAATCTTAGTTCATATTGTCCTTTCTTCTAGCTATTTGACCTCACGTGCTCCACTTCTCTCTATGTCCTCTTCTCTATCTTCTAGATTATCTCTTGTTGTTCCTTCTTGTTCTTCTCCTTCTATTCTTATCTCTCTTCATTTTCTTGTTTCTATCTGTTCTTCCAAAATCCCCCTCCCCAAATCAGGAAACTTCTGCTACAAACCCCACTTAAACTACTTCAACACTTCAAAACCCCTCATTATTTTTCAAATACTCCTTTCCTAGCTTCCAAATTTCTTCCTAAACCTCTACCTACAAATTTGTCTTTTTTTTTTGGCATAGAGGGCACTATATGTGGGTAGTTGTTGCCTCAAGTAGTCAAAAAAAAAAAAAAAAATTAAAAACATTTCCCTTTGCACATGATGATGGTTAAAATAAGTTTAAATAAAATAAAAAATAAATACTTAATGCCCTTGCATCATCTTTTCTTGAAACAAACTATTCTATAATTTGCAATCTTTGAAATAAATTAAATGATCTCATTTAATTTTGATAATTCTTAATTTTAGGGAGAGTGTTGAAATCTCCCATTTTCAAATTTTGAATTTAAATGCAAATGATTATTCAAAGTTTCTCATGTTGGGGTCCATTTTTTAAATTTATTTGTCTTACATATTGTGTTTAAGGGATTTTACAAGAAAAAATCAAAGAAAATCTACTGGAAGTGACAAAAAACAATTTAATATATTCTTAAAATTAAATAAAAATTCACACTTCAACCAAAAAATGAACTAATTGAATAAAGAAAGATAATATAATCTTTTAGTGCTATTAGTGCTAACTTATGTCCTTGGAGTGCTCAACTTATTTACACACTACTCTACAATGATTGGAAGTTTCTCATGATGAAAATTAAGATAGGAAAGCTATAGATCTAGGAATTGTAGATTTATTGTAAGATAAATGAATTTTTCAAGCTTTAATGCATAAAGGGAAAGGGACCTAGATGTCCTCTATGAAGCATAAGAATGTTGTAGGTGGAGGTTGCAATAAAAAATGGTTGAATTATCTATAGATAAATCACAATCCTTGTTCTCAAATCAAGGGAGTATTAAATTCATAGCTATTAGCAACAACCTTTGTAAAATGTAAAAAAAATCAACCACCTAGATGTCAAAGGCAAAGAGAGTATTCATAGTATTGAAATTTCTCAATCATTGTTAAGTGATAGGATGTAGAAGTGTTTGGTTGGGAGAAAACTAGAGAGCTAATGCATAAAAGATTGAAAAAATAATTAAGAGTCAAGGAGAGAGGATTATTAGTTGGGGGAAGGGGTGGCTGAGTAAGGACTAGAAAGAACTCTCAATGTAAAAATGGGGGAAAATAGGCAAAAATTGAGTAATTATGTTTCTACCAAACATGCTACAGTCACCTATTTCAAGGGTCAAATTTTCCCCTTTTACTAATGCTAGTTTCCTAGAAAATCAGGTATATTTTAAGATAGATTGTATAAGCAGCCATATAGTCTACCAATAGACCATTCAATTAAAGGTTTGTAGAAGATATTTAGTACTCATAACTCAATTTAGAGGATAAATAATATAGGTAAGGGGCTAATATTAATGAGGGAGTTCTCATCGAGAAGGAAGATACTAATAAGATGTTTAATTTGTGCTTTATGGGTCATGAGATTTATTTAAAAATGATCATCAACCTATAATGTTGAATTGTACAATTTTAAATTGTAGACACATAAAATTGTCCCTTATCTAGCCACATCTAATTTTAGTCTACCTCAACCCATTAATTAGATAAATATTAATTATTTATTTTATTAGTCTTTTTTCTTATCATGCTACCTATATTAAAATAAATATTTATTATTTATTTAATTATTTTATCTGTATCCTATCCAATTAATTAAATAAATGTCTATTATTTATTTTTAATTAATTCCATGAATTCATAATTTTTCTTTACCCTTGTCCATTCAATCCTAGCCTCTCATCTTGTTCACATCAATCATAATCTAAATCCACAGTCATATGACAAGTGTCCCACCTTGTCCATTTCATATGTCTAACTTAATCCTTATCCCCATTAATTCAACCTAGATATCTTTCCAAAATTCAAACTAACTTTATATCCTACCCATTTATCTTAACCTAAACCTCTTAATCTTGGTCATTTCTATAAAGATGTTGCCTTCATCAATTATCCCAATTTCTATATCTTTCCTATCATGTGACATATGAATACTTCTTTCAAACCTAACCCTAATCCTCCTTCAATCTAAGCCATCCATTTAACCTCTTAACTATAGCCTTTGATTTTTCCTCTTAAGCTTTTTATATGAAGAGGTCTTTAACCAATCCACGTCATCTTTAGATATCATTATAAAACATATGCTACTATTTTGGTCATGTTATTGCTATCATACCAAGGTTATGTTGGTCCACATATCAAGAGCATATCAAATTCAACTAGGGTGCATTCTATTTTAAGCCTAATCAAGGAGAATGAAGATAGTTAATCTTGGTCATTTCTATAAAGATGTTGCCTTCATCAATTATCCCAATTTCTATATCTTTCCTATCATGTGACATATGAATACTTCTTTCAAACCTAACCCTAATCCTCCTTCAATCTAAGCCATCCATTTAACCTCTTAACTATAGCCTTTGATTTTTCCTCTTAAGCTTTTTATATGAAGAGATCTTTAACCAATCCATGTCATCTTTAGATATCATTATAAAACATATGCTACTATTTTGGTCATGTTATTGCTATCATACCAAGGTTATGTTGGTCCACATATCAAGAGCATATCAAATTCAACTAGGGTGCATTCTATTTTAAGCCTAATCAAGGAGAATGAAGATAGTTGAGGTATACATTTGATTTCTTTATATTTTTTATATATATTTTTCTTCAACCTATTTTCTTCCCTCTTCATTTTGTAATGACCAATGAGAACCATGTCCTTGTTCTAACCCTCCTTTGTTAAGTTTTTGTTAGTTTTAAATATTTTGATTGCATTTTTAGAGCCCTAGATGTAAAAAGGATCCTTCATTTTATAACTTGAGATACATTTTTTGCATACAATGGAATCTCTATTGCAATAATTTGTGCATCTATTTAAATTTTACATGCCTTTGTTACTCAAAACTATGCTTTTGTTTCCTAGTTCAATGTGCTTCTATCTAATAGTTTTAGCTTGAGAACTTAGAATATTTATTGAGATTTTTTAGATCATTTTAATGGCTTGATCTACATGTTTACATCTCTCTAACACTTTGTTTTTAAGTTTTTCTTTTAAGTTCTTCAATAAAATATATGGTTTCCTAGGCTTTCTATGTCTTCTATACATTGACATTTTCTTTCAAGTTTGTTAACTAGGATTGTAACCATATAATAATTTTCTGATATTGTTAATCAATTAAATATCACCCCCAAAAAAGAAATTCAGGTCTACTAACCTTATTTTGTATAGCGCTTTTCAAAATTTCTCTAAACTAGGGTTTTAAGGTCATTTTTAAAATTGAGTGTTTAGAAGTATCTTGTGACCTCTTGTGTTCTTTTGTTTACTTTACTTGGAAAAAATGGACCCCAACCTATTGATATATAGTAACTCCTAAGATGAAAATTAACTTCAAGTCACAAAAAATATATTTTCAAAGGTAAAACTATCATTTTTGGGGGTTTTCTATAAAGTTGCACATATGGTCTAAGTTTTGTCATCTTTGTAGAATATAATGGTGAATTTTATTTAAGGGTAAAAGCACAAACTTGTGTCTCACTTTTATAAAAGGAAAAGGTTAACAACAACAAAATAGTTCAACTTCAATGACACAAAAGTGATATTTCTATTTGGTATTTGAAGATGATATAAACTGATGAAATGTGTAAAAATGGATGAATTTTATGCCTATTATTTAAAAGAAAAAATTGGAACAAGAATTGATATGTTTTTTTAATTATTAAAGTCAAATTTTCAATTATTAAAAAATACTGCAAATCAGGGGTTTCACTTCCCACCACAAAACTATATGTAAATAATCTTATTTTCCTCTAATTTTGAAATATGTTTTAGATGACATCCATAGCCAGTGCAGGAAAAAAAAAATTGATTTCAATCTATATTTTCACCTTTATAACAATTCAATGTTGAAGTTTCCCGAAATCAAGAGTTTTTGTCTCCCACCAAATTTCCCCTATCAAAACTATAGTAATCCCCCAAAAAATTATATAATCTTGAAGATGACTCTCTCCTCTAGTGCTATCTATATATTTTAAATTTTTCTAATATGATTTACTATTTTTTTTTTTTTCCGAATCAGAGTCTTCTCTAATGTTAATATACCTATCTGTAGTATTTTGTAATTTTAGTATACTAATTCTAATTGAAATTCTATAAGACTTATATTTCAACGTTTCTCACTCTGAGCTCTCGAAAAGGGTATTTTCTAGTTTTTTTTTTAAATTGATGGTCTAATTCTTTGCAGAACTTGAAAGTTCTACAAATTGGGGAGGTTTTGTTGAGTAGGCTGCCATGTGGGATGCCACATAGGCAGCCTTGACCGAGTAGGACTCGGTTGAGTCCCCCAAGCAGCGGGACCCTCCATGAGCAGTTGCATGGGGAAGCAACTGCTCACTTCCCCACCCTTTCCCTCATACATTAATGAGGTCATTTTTTTATTTTTTAAAAACAAAAACAATTAATTTCAATTTCAAATTTTTTTAGGAAGTTGATTTTTTTCAAGGAAGGAGGTGATTTTTTCCAAAGGAGTTGGTTTTTTTCTTAAGGATTATTCACTTGCGATTTTAGGAAAGCAAATTTCAATACTTTGTGTAATGGGGAATAAAAGAAATAGAGAAAAAAAACATGATCATATAAGGGATGATTCAATGAAAGGTCATACAAAAAGTAATCAAGAGCAACCTATTTATGTTGAAGAAGATCTTGTTGATGTTGAAGATGATGCAACTGAAGTAGCGAAAGAAATTTGTACTAGTCAAGGTACATATTTTTCTTTTGTCATGAGAAATTTGTGTTGGAATCCAAGAACACTGAGACAAAGGGGGGGGTGAATCAGTTTTCTACCGGAATGATTAATTTTAACCTTATTAAAACATACTTTCACCAACTGATATACTGGTACATATAAGATTGAAAGAAGTAAAGCAACCAAAATTACAATCACACAAATAAATACCATAACACAGAGAATTATACATGGAAAACCTCAAAGAGGAAAAACCACGATGGGATTTGTGACCCTCAATATCAATCCGCTAGCCATATGAAGAGATATTACAAAATATAGGGACCTGCACTTGTAGGAAGGCTTACAACCTAGAGCAGACTGCTCAATCACAAAAGGAGTCTCACTGACTACATACAAATTCAGACTACAATCTAGAGAAATGATTGAACTGCAAAGACATCATCTCCTATGCATGAATACAATTTTGGTTAATCTCTATCTGTTCTGATCTAAAACCCTAAACCCTTACCGGAATAACCTCTTACATAAACTTCGCATTACAAATCATTATCACATTCGCCTATCCTTCCATATTACAAAATGATCTAATTAACTGACCTATATACCCTTTACAATCCATCATGCCTTAAGTCGACTTACAAAGATAATTACAATATGAATATACATGTCGGCTCAATAATATAATTACATATATATCAAAAACAATAGATGATTTCAGATATCCCAAATGATGTCGGCATCCAATGCCTATATCATGATGATGTCATGTTGGCCTGAAATATCGGTAACCAAAGATTCCTTCCAACCGGTGAAGATACCTATGAGTGTCAATGTCGATGTCGGTGAAGTGTCTGTCAGTAGACTTCTAAACCAAAATATGAAGCCGGAACATATTGCCATTAATGACAACATATTGAAACCAATAAATTGAGTGTCAATTACCAACAATCTCCCCCTTTGGCATTGATGGCAACACTCATGTGAAAAATGATTATGGTTTCCATTTGCCCATTTCATCATGAGCCTACTACCCCTGAGCTGAATCCATCTGAGATCATAATCAATACAAAATACTCCATACCTCCAAATCTCTTGAATATTTTTCACGTATACCTCTCCCTTTGACATCAATGCCAAAAATACCAAAAATAAAAAACCGGGACAAAAAAAGAAAGACTGTACAATGAATATGTCCCAAAATACCTTATCGGAGTTGAATATATTTGAAAATTTCTAGATAGGCCTTCTCCAAAAGCTCTAGATAGGTATGCCAACTAGAATTGAAAGTGTTCAAAATAGATAAAAGTCCATTTAGCATATGGGCATATGACTCTTTCTCATTAATCTCTGCCTATGTGGGCTTACCAACCATATCAATACACTCCTTCTTATGTACACTTAATGAATCCAACCGGGGACTCACCAATCCTCTAAGACCTTTGGCTCTCCTTATGATTTTATCTTTTTCCCTCTCAAGAGCTAAAACTTGGGCTTCCAATACCAAAATCTAACCATCTATAGATGTAGTCAATGAATGTGAACCATCAAAAGAATTGACTATACCTACAATCTTCTCCTGAATATCCTTGATCCATTTATTTGTCTCTATTGTTAGTAAACCTATTTTACAACATACTCTATAAATATTAGTACACTACCTCAAAGCATTATCAATCAATTTAAACTTATCATTTAAATCCCTCTTCTCCAACTCAATCCTCTGATCAAATGTAGCTCTCTTTGCCTATGTAAACCTCTCTAGTGCCTACAAGTTTGATATTTGTTGTAAAGATTGTAATTCCTTTGAAATGCGCTCTGTGATTATCTTAAGCTTTCCGGATGGGCTTGCTTCTTTGTCAAATTTGCACTCTGAAACAAGTCTATGCAAAACTGGGATAAATTGATCAATAACTCCTTTATCCATAGATCCTTCCTTCATCATTTTCTATGCATCCATCATCATGAGCTCAATAGAACTCATGTTCATTATTCTTTTCTGTTCAACCTGCGAGATGTCAATTGACAACAATGATGAACTCACTACCGGTTCCCTACCGGATTCATCTTTCTTCTCCTCTAATGGTTTATCAACTTTTATAACTTCCTCACTTGTACTAGTGCCTTTGCCACTTGGTGCAGTCTCAGTTACTGTTGGTTCCTCCTTAGGAATTGTGTCCTCATCCTATACATTCTGATCCGAAGGACAATTGTCCTCAACATTAGTAACCTGTACACTTGCAACTTTTACACTCTCTAATTCTACCCACATCTCAACATTTTATTGTACATTAGTTTCTATTGGGGCCTCAATATCTAATATCTTAATATTTTTTGAAATTGTAGATGTGGTACCCATTATACCTTTACCTTTCCCTTCAATCAGGATGTATGTAGTATCTATTTTAGCTTTTGGTGAAGTGTAAAAAACTAGGGTTTGCTGCAAAGAATTGAACCCATTCCTTGTGGGTCTCAGTGACTATCTCATTAACCCTACCTAACATAAGACTTATTATCCTATTCTTGCTATGAAAAATCTTTGTGTCTACAACCTCAAGAGTCCTATCCAACTCTTCTGGAGTAATAGATGCACAAATAGATAACAACTCTTGAATCTTTATATGCTTGCCCTCCTCCATTGCTGATAATCTTCTAGCATCTAATTTGTCATATAATTGTGCCGCTATTTGATTTTTAATTTCTAACAAGGATTTCTTATAAATATCCAAACATAGTAAAACTGCTTCCTCAACTTCTCTCTATTCATCATTATCTAAATGCTCATAATAGAATTGCATATTTTTCAACATACCATCTTTAGTAATTTCATCAACCAATTCTGCACAAGTCTTGGGTGGAATAATAGTTACATTACTAGATACAAGTGCAAGATTGGTGTCATCCTTCTTGTTTCTTCTTACATTACTGGATGGGACAGAAGGTGTTTCTTTAGGAGTTCTTTTCTGTGTAGGTACCCTGATTGTAACCTTCCTAACCGGTTGCTTCTTTGCTTCCACCTTAGTCTCTTCACTTTTCTTCTTCAATACCCTTTTGAATGCTAAGGCTATGCCATCATCAGATCTAGATTCTGATGGAATAGGCTCAATAAATATTTCTAGTTCTTTTCTCTTCCTTCCTTTTTTTGGAATAACATCAATTAATGCCTTGATGTCCTGTGAAACCTATTCCACAAACTTGCTTGCCTTGGATTGCTGCTTCTCCCTCTTCTTCCTGTTAAACTCATTTTCAACCTCTTGCTTCTTTTTCTTATAAGTACCAAAAGTTTTCTCAACTTCATCAATAGTTGCATCAATTAGCAATTGTGCATAAGCATCTAGAATCTGAGCATCAAATTAATAAAACATCTCTTCAATCCATATCTTCTAGGGCTTGACTGCCTCCATCAAAGTTTCATCTTTCTTAACCATGAAGCATATCTCGATTGAGTATTTCTCAACAATTTTCTTTGGAACCCTCTCCCTATAATTCATAGCCTTCTAGAATGCCTCAAAGTAACCCCAAACTTTATCATCTCCCTGACTACCCAATGTAGCAATAGATTGTTTCAGTTGTCTTCCTACTGGGATATCGAATGCCCATTGTTTCTTCCCAAAACAAGGAGTTTCATTAATGAAAAACAACATTAAATAGACAATAAGATTACCTTACCAGAATGTTCCCTTCTCTACTTTGATCTTCCCTAGGTTAATTAACAATTCATCCAACATCCATCCACAGAGATCTAACTTCTCATTTTCTCTCATCATTTTATGTGCCGCATAAATGTAGGAGCTAGAAATATAATTCAGATGGTTTGATTGGGTTACCTTGTAACCAATAATCATGCTTTTGAATCTGATATCTCTGTCGGTGATAGTGCTAACCCTCATTGATTGCTTGTTTGATGTTGCATCGGTGATCTTGTTGACTTGATCATTAGAAACCTTCTTCTCGAGATGTTGTCCAAACTATGCTGAATAGGTGATTGCCCTGATGGCCTCCTTTTAAATCTTATACAGTCTATCCAACCAACTGAATTCTCCATGCACTCTACTCAAAACATATCTGACAATCTCATCTTCAAATTATGAAATATCCAGAATGTCGGTAAACCCTAGATCCTCAATATGCTAGTACTTGGGCTTAATCTTTCTATAATATCCCATTAAATCACTCATGTACATGCTCATAATATCACGTGTTCCCAAATCCTCAATATGACAGTGAATGCAAGCTCTGACATCTTCAACATATACAACTCCTTCTGGGACACAAGAAAATGTGCCAACCGAATTGTCCAAAGTAGAAATATGGGGATATCACTTGAAAATTGACCTAGGATGGTCCTTGACGTCAACAATAGTAGTATTTGCAATTCAAGTAGGTATAGATGATGATCCCGCTTCCATGATGAAAGATAAATACCTATGAAACAGTTGCTAGTCGAAACCCTAAAGAACTATTTCGATCGCACTGAATCACCTTAGACATGCTTTGAATCTCTCTGAATCTCTCTAAATGCAAAGTGATCATAAATAAATTGAATTTAACCTTTTAACCACCAAGAAACCCTAATCCATCATTGATATGAATGACTGTCTGTGAAAGATACTGGATCTCGATCAAACATCTCCATGTCGGATAAGAATCTTCAATGTTTGAAACATCTTCCAGAACCTCTTCTTGGGGCATATGCAGTATCATCATGAATTTTTCCTACCCCTAAGGCATCTACCTCAGTTATCAGATGAGTTTCCTGCCAATGCAGGAGCAACCTCCTCTATCGATTGAGTAACCAGTGCATTTCCATCTGCTGATTGATGTTTTGTCTTCCTGGCCCATTTCTTGATATGTTCTTGCCAGATTTCATTTACCTTCTCTTTCCCTTTATCATTTGATCCATCATTACCAACCAGTGGATTTCTTCTTCTACAGTACTTAGCAATATGTCCAACCTCATTGCATGCATAGCATGTAACATTGTTCTTTTGAATCGCTTTTCTAAAACTGGTATAATTGCTTGACCTGCACTGATTAGCCATATGTCCAAATTTTCCACATGCATAACATTTAACATTCATTCTACAATATTCTATCTTATGTCCATACTTGTTACATTTAGAACATTGACTGGGAGCAGAATCAGGGTTCTGGTTTGCTCTATTTCTACATTGCCTAGCCATGTGACTAAATTTATTACAAACAAAGAATCTACCATTAAATTTATAAGTATTAATCTTCCTTACTCATGCCTGATGGTTTCGATCTTCATTTGCAGTACTAAAACTTTGTCCTTGTTCAAATCCAAGTCCACTGGAATCTCCATTCTGTCTTTGACTCTTCAATAACTCATCAAGCTGTGCTGAACTAACCTTGAATTTTTCTTTATACTCACTTGCAATAGTCAGATCATCTCTCATAATTATTATTTGTCTCTCAAGTTCTTGTTCATTACTCTGAGATTGTACTAAATCAGTTCTCAACATATCATTTTTCATGAACCAACCTACCGCATTCCTCAAATTTGTTTTTCAGAGATACAACAAGATTTTCTTCCTTTTTCTTCTGGTCCTCAATCTCCTTAGACATCCTCATACTTAAAGATTGCCTTTCATTCCTCATGAATATGTTCTCCTAGCTCAGCTTTTGACATCTTTCATAAAGGCCATCTTTCTCTTCATTATCCTAATTTTGCAAAAGTTCCTTCCTCCTAGCTTGAACAGATGACAACCTCTCTTGTAGGACAAGAATGAATTCCTGAGCATAATTTGATGGTATGATGAAAGAATAAGTATCTAGTAGAATACTGAGAGGGGGGGGGGGGAATCAATAAACTAAAAAACTGATACAAACTTCCCAATCTCAAATTCAAACTCACAAAGTAAACTTTCACTGTCAAGATCAATACTCATAAGAATACTCAACATCAATCGGTTAACTGTTATAACAACTTAATAGTAAACGAATTCAATCTTGTAAACATAAAAGTGCTTAATCATATCTCAACATATTCAATCTCTCAATGCTTCCAGTTATCATGCCTTATTAGAAGTTAATCAAATCAACAAATAAGATCATAACCACAAAAACATTCCCCACTTGACACAAATGTTTATATGTGGAAAACCCAAATAGGTAAAAACCATGGTGAGATGAGACTCACAAGGATAGATATCTGAACTCTTCTGAAGTTCACCCTGTTAGGAGCCAAGCCTGTTAGAGATTTTACAATAAGTCATGTTAAGAACTGATTCTGTTAGGAATCACCCGGGTAAGGGATTTACAAAATTCCTTGATGAAAAAGCAAAGTACCCTATTAGGAGTAACCTTGGTAGAGGGTTTGAGAATCCAAGATAATGGAACATCTTGTTAGAGGATTTAAGAAGTAGCCAAACTTGTTAGAGCTTACTCAGTTAGGGGATTTCAATTCTGTTGTAATTGTTAGAAAACAATAGGTTTTCTTGATCTGTTTGAATAGAACTACATTTGCTTGATTAGATCCTTTTTAAGCTTCAATCTACTTCTACACAAATTGGAGATCCATTCTCCGGTTAGGAAACCACACACTCAACTAGTTTCAGCCAACACTTTGCCAACACTTTTACAAACAACATCATCGACCTTAAATACAAATCAATTAGGTCGGTAACACAACGAAAACCTAATTCTCTCATAGAGATTACAAACAAGTCGGTACAATCTTGATCATTAGAAATCATAATAATCTCTTCACATTCTTCAATAAAATTCCAACCGCTCCATGATCACCTCTTCATCGGACTTTGTAACTCATCACACGCTATGCATTAGATGCAATCCACTTTGCTCATTCCCTAGAAAATCAATCAAACAAACGAACAAATGCGTCAAAACAATCTGAACTTATCCTCATACAATGATCACATGTGTCTCCATCATTACCGCTCATCATCAGATCTTAAACCAGCAAACTTGATCGGTTAGGGTTTAACAAAAAAATAACTGGTAGGGTTTATCGGTTACATTGCATAGAAAAGGTTTAACCTTATACACCAGTTTACCAGTTCAACTCACAAACTTAACATACCAATATACGACAACTTCCACAAATCTCTTCCTGGTGATTACAAGCCAATATCAATAACAACAACAATATTAACAATATCATAAATACTATTACTGGTTCAATTGACATCAATGACAACATAACATATCATTAATGCAATCTTCATGCAAATGCCAACAATCTCCCCCTTTGGTATTGATGACAATACAAATATCAATGCCTCTGATTGCTGTTGTGATTAGTGAATAGGAATCCTAGTTTACATTACCAAGTATTCACCATGACTTGTTTGTCTTTAGCCTGTCACTAGTTTCCCTTTACCAGTCACATAATTTTTCTCCCCCTTTGACAACAATGCCAAATTGAAAGTAAAACATGTAATGTCAAATTTTCACTATGCATCAACACCATACTGCAACTTGATTCTCCCCCTGTGGAATACATCCACTTCATCATCAATCCATGTAACATTTTACAAGTAATTAAGGGACTGATGCAATCAACATCATGCTCAACTAACTTCATGAAGAGGGACAACCCCCAACTGACTTCTAAGATACTCAAAAGTAGTCTTAGGTAGAGGTTTGGTAAAGATATCTGCAAGCTACTCCTTGGTAGAAACATGCTCTAAGATAACATCTTTACTTTGAACTTTTTCCCTCAAAAAATGATACTTCAATTCAATGTGCTTGGTACGAGCGTGCAAAACAGGATTCTTATAAATATTAATGGCACTTGTATTATCACATAAAATCTTTATAGGCTCTGAGATCTTCATCTTAAAACCTTCCAAAATGTGCCTCATCCAAATAGCTTGTGTGCAATTCATATAAGTTGCAAAATACACAGCTTCTGCAATAGATTGTGAAGTACAACTCTGCCTCTTACTACTCCATGAAACTAGCCTTCCTCCTAGAAAGAATGATCCACCAGTAGTACTCTTCCAGTCATCAATATTTCCTACCCAATTAGCATTAGTGTATGCCTTCAATAAAAGTTTCCTCCATATGGATACCATAATCCATAGTCAACTGTGCCTTTCAGATATCTAAAAATTCTCTTGGTTGCAATCAGGTGTGCTTCTTTTGGATTCTTCTAAAATATTGCTACTATACCAACCACGTGGACAATATTCAGTCTACTGTGAACAACATATTATAATTTTCCAATCATTGACCTGTATTTCTTTTCATCAAAAAACTTAGATGCATAGTCCTTGGACAACTTACAACCTGTAACCATTGGTGTTCCAACTGGTTTGCAGTCACTCATACCAAAAGTCTTCAAAACCTCTTTCACATGCTTAGATTAAGTAATGAAAATACCATTCTTCATTTGATATATTTGCAAGCCTATGAAATTTTTTATTTCCCCTACTAAAGACATTTCAAACTTATTTTTTATTTCATATGCAAAACTATTGCTTATGGCATCATTACCTCCAAAAATAATATCATCAACAAATACTTCACTGACTATTATTTCATCTCCTTCAGACTTGAGATAAATGTTACTATCATCACTGGTTCTTGCAAAGCCTATCTTCATCAGATGTATATGAAGTTGTTCATACCATGCTCTGGGTGCAGACTTAACATCCATCTGGTATACCTTGAACTTCTTATGGGTTGCAAATGCAAGTAAAGTTCTGGCACTTTCTAGTCTTGCTATTGGTACAAAAATTTTGCCATAATCTTCTCCTTCTTCTTGAGAATAACCCTTGCAGACTAGTCTTGCCTTGTTGTGCACTACAACACCATCTTCATTTATCTTGTTTCTAAATACCCATTTAATACCTATAACATTCTTGTTTACCGATTGGGGTACCAGGGTCCAAGTGTTGTTCTTCTCAATTTGATCCAATTCCTCCTCCATAGCTTTAACCCAATGATCATCACCAAATGCCTCCTTAGAACTTATAGGTTCAATGGTGGAGATCATGAAAGAGTTCTCTCTTATTTTCCTTCTAGCTAGTACCCCAACATCCTTATCCCCAATAATCTGCTTAGGACTAGGGTTAAGTCTCACATACCTAGGAATAACATGATCATTCTCTTCAGGTTTATCTTCTTCATTATCATATTCTTCTGAATTTATTTGTCCTGGTTGAACAAGTACATTAGGATTTTCTTTACTAGTTTCTGACATAATAGTTTCAAGTTCCAAAAGCAAAATGCAAGGATCTTCATCCTTTTTCTCTGAACTGGTTCCTTCTAAGACTTTATGACATTCATCTACACAAACATCAATACTTTCAACAATTCTCTATGTCCAGTTATTGAAGCATTTATAGGCCTTACTCTCGATGGAATAGCCAAGAAATTGTTAGGACTTGGAGGCAACTAAGAGGGGGGGGGGGTGAATCTAACTTAATCAAACTTGATGCATAATACTGGTAAACCAAACTTGATGTCGATTTATAGTTTAACAATTAATAACAATACCACTGAAACTTAATGCATGAAACAGAAAGAGAAATAACATCCACAACACATAACACAAATATTTGTACATGGAAACCCTTTAAGGGGAAAAACCATGGTGGGAAACCTTACGCACAATCAGATGATACTACTGCAGATAGTATGTGTGTACAAATGGGGTTTGCACATGCAGAAAGGCCAACTACCTAGAGCTCACTGCTCAATCACAAAATGAGAGTCACACTGACTACACTAAGATGGTTAAATCCTAGATAATGTACTGCTCAAAATAGTATCTTCATATGTTGGATTCAGTACCGGTTAGGCTCAGATTATCTCCTTCATACCTTCCTTGATTCTTCAAATGATGTCTATGTGAGTAGCTCTGCATATATTCATATATATCGAATATCACAACCTTATTTCATCTCATATCCTATATCAATCTCACAATTGAGATCTTACATATATACCAAAACCTAAGACCAAATGTGTAGGTCGGTTCACTAAGAATATTACAATAAAATCAATTACAAATGAATCAATATGTGATGCATCATGTCGGCTTAATGCATTTACAATAATAACCAATCAATAAATCATTTCCATAATGTGTCGTGCTGATCTGGAATAGATAACGCATGTCAGTCCATAACCTAGACTAATTTGCCAGTAACAACAAATATGCCAACTCGATTAGACCAATAACCAAATCACCAAAACCAAGTGTCCAAACCATGTCTTCGACATAACCAAGTAACCTCCAGATGATAATTGATCATCTTTAGTGCCGGTGAACAATAAAACCTGCCAGTGAACCAAATATCGGTGACTATGCATAAGTTATTGAACATGCTGGTGAACATAACCAAAGATCTTTAGAAAGATAAGTGGTGATAAGTCTTGAAATCAATGACAAAACCATTGCAACACATCCATAATACCAATAGAAATATGCCTTCATCACTCTTAGCTTCAAAATTTCTTATGTAATCACCTCTTTTAATAAAACATTTGCTACCAAATATTTTAAAATAACTAACTTTAGGTGATCTCCCCTACCAATATTCATAAGGTATCTTGTCCTTACCTCTTTTTATCATAACTCGGTTCGTTGTGTAGATAGTTGTACTTACAGCTTCTTTCCAAAATGTTTTCACTACATTTCTTTGTATCCATTTTCCTAGCAACTTCAACCATTGACCAATTGTTCCTCTCTGCTATACCATTTTGTTGTAGTGTCCTTGGTGTAGAAATTTGCCACTTAATAGCATTCTCATCATAGTACTTAGTGAATTCCTTAGAAGTAAATTCACTACCTTGATTTGTTCTCAAACATTTTATCTTTTTGCCACTCTCTTTCTCAGCTAAAGTCCTGAATGCCTTTAACTTACCAAAAGCTTCATTCTTATCCTTCAAGAATGTGACCCACATCATCCTTGAACAATCATCAGTGAAGATCATGAAATATCTATCACCTTGAATGCTTCTTATTCTTATCAGTCGACATAGATCTGTATGAACCAAATCTAACAAGTGCTTTGCTGAGAAGGACTTGCTCTTGAAAGTTGAAGAAGTCATCTTCCCTAGCTAACATTCTTTACAAAGAGCATTAACCGGTTTGTCTAGTTGAGGTAGACCTCTTACTGTCTTGGACTTGCTCACTTTGACAATTTTATCAAATTTTATATGACAAAATCTCTTATGTCAAAGCCAACTATCATCTATCTTTGCAATCAAATAGTTGCTAACTTTAGGATTAAGATGAAATAGATTACCTCTGGTTTGTTTCCCGGTTGCAATCAATTCACCTTTGTTTTCAAATATTTTGCACATACCATTTCTAAAATCCAATGGGTATCCTCTGTCATTAATTTGCACCACACTCAGAAGATTGTGCTTTAGGCCTTCAACCCAATAGACATCGTTAGCACTTCTCTTCCCATTAAGATAAATAACTCCCTTACCTTTAACCATACAGGGTGAGTCATTGCCAAATCTGACAACACCACCATCAAATTCCTTCAAGAAAAGAAATTTGCTTCGATCACTGGTCATGTGATGTGAACAACCACTATTGATGATCCAATCATAAGAGTTATCCATCCTAGACACTAGTGCCTTTTGATCTGATATCTCTTCCTTAATAGCTACAAACACAATATCTTCACTAGTATCATCATCATATTCTTCATCAATAATACCACTGTCAATAGCAATAAGACAATCTCTCTTGCCTTTTCCCTTATACTTCTTGAATTTGTCTCTCTTGTATTCATTTTCACCATTAGGACAGTTAGCTTCTATATGACCAATCTTGTTGCATGCAAAATATTTTAAAGGTAGTTTACCTCTATATTTCCTAGTACCTCTAGGCAATCGTTTTGCCAACAATGCTTCAAGTTCCACTAAGATGTCTTCATCATCAGCATCTCTGCTGGATCTAGATTCATAACCATGACAAGTATATCTACTTTTCTCATAGATGGGTTAGAGATAGAACCTTTAAATGCAGATTCTTATTTTTGTACACTACCATCATAACCATTTAATTCAAAAGTAGTAAGTTTGCCAATGATAGAGTCAAGAGTTACCTTAGTTTTGTCAATGGACTTCAGCTCCTGAATAGTTGTAACTCGGATAGCATAGACCGGTAGCAGGGTTCTCAGTACCTTACTGATCACTGTGGCATCTTCCACTTTCCCTCCTACACTCTTTATTTCACCAATTATCTCTTTTATCCTTTGATCATATTGCTGGATATTCTCACCTTCAGACATTCTCATGTCATCAAACTTTCCTCTTAGGCTCTCCTCTTTAGCAATCTTAACATATTCATCACTGCTATAAATCTCTTCAAGTTTTTTTCGTACGTCATATGCAATTTCAAGACCACGAACATCTACATATTCAACATCAGACAGGGAACTGATAGTAGCCTCCAATGTTTGATGATTTTCTTGCTATTCTTTCTTCTGATCATCAGTTAGAGTTCTAGTAGGTGCAATATACTTAGTTTCTACATGATCCCAATATTGACTACCCAGACTCTTAATGTAAATCTTCATTCTATTGCTCCATATCCTATAGTTATCTTTGTTGAACTTCAGACCTTCTTTCTTCATCATGATCGACAAGATTGTTTCCTCAAGTTGTTAGGCTTTTAGGTTAAAGAGGACTTGAGATGCTCTGATACCAATTGACGATATGATGAAAGAATAAGTATCTAGTAGAATAATGAGAGGGTGGGTGAATCAGTAAACTAAACAAATTGATACAAACTTTGCAATCTCAAATTCAAACTCACAAAGTAAACTTTCCCTATCAAGATCAATACTCATAAGAATACTCAACATCAATTGGTTAATTATTATAACAACTTAACAATAAACAACTTCAATCTTGTAAACATAAAAATGCTTAATCATATCTCAACATATTCAATCTCTCAATACTTCGAGTTATCATGCCTTATCAAAAGTTAATCAAATCAACAAATAAGATCATAACCACAAAAAACATTCACCACTTGACACAAATGTTTATACATGGAAAACCCAAATAGGTAAAAACCACGGTGAGATGAAACTCACAAGGATAGATATCTGAACTCTTCTAAAGTTTGCTCTGTTAGGAGCCAAGCCTATTAAAGATTTTACAATAAGTCCTATTAAGAACTGATTCTGTTAGGAATCATCTGGTTAAGGGATTTACAAAATGCCTTGATGAAAAAGAAAAGTACCCTATTAGGAGTAACCTTGGTAGAGGGTTTGAGAATCCAAGCTAATGGACCACCTTGTTAGAGGATTTAAGAAGTAACCAAGTTTGTTAGAGCTTACCCGGTTAGGAAAAATCAATTCTATTGTAATTGTTAGAAAACAATAGGTTTTCTTGATCTGTCTGAATAACATGACATTTGCTTGATCGGATCCTTTTTTAAGCTTCAATCTACTTCTACACAAACTGCAGATCCATTCTCTAGTTAAGCAACCACACACTCAAATAGTTTCAGCCAACACTTTGCCAACACTTGTACAAACAACATCATCAACCTTAAATACAAATCAATTAGGTTGGTAACACAAGAAAAACCTAATTCTCTCATAGAGACTACAAACAAGTCGGTACAATATTGACCATTAGAAATCATAACAATCTCTTCACATTCTCCAAGAAAATTCCAATCACTCCATGATCACTGCTTCATCGGACTTTGTAACAACAATATCAACAATATCATAAATACCATTATCGGTTTAACTGACATCAATGACAACATAACATATCATTAATGCAATCTTCATGCAAATGCCAACATAATTCAATTCATCTTGTAACTTCATGTTCTTCATCCTTTTAGCATCATAATCTTCAAGTTCCACTTCAAGTTGTTTCTCCAAACTCATATCCATGGATTTTAGATTCAGGATCTCCCTCAAGCTGTTAAACTTTTTTTGAGGCACAAGGATCTAATACCAATTGTTGGAATCCAAGAACACTGAGGGGGGGGGGGGGGGGGGGGGGGCGTGCGGGGGGTGAATCAATGTTCTACCAGAATGATAAATTTTAACCTTATTAAAACATGCATTCACCAACCAGTATATCGGTACATATAAGATAGAAAAAAGTAAAGAATCAAATAAGCCAATCACACAAATGAATACCATAACACAAATAATTATACATGGAAAACCTCAAAGAGGAAAAACCACAATGGGATTTGTGACCCACAATATCAATCCACTAGCCATATGAAGAGATTTTACAAAATATAGGGGCCTACACTTGCAGGAAGGCTTATAGCCTAGAGCACACTACTCAATCACAAAAGGAGTCTCACTAACTACATAAAAATCTAGACTACAATCCGGAGAAATGATTGAACTGCAAAGATAGCATCTCTTATGCTTGAATACAGTTCCAGTTAATGTCTGTCTGTTTCAGTTTGGAACCCTAAACCCTTATTGGAATAACCTCTTACATAAACTTTGCATTACAAATCATTATCACATTCGTCTATCTTTCCATATTACAAAATGATCTAATCAACTAACCTATCTACCCTTTACAATCCATCATGCCTTATGTTGGCTTACCAAGTTAATTACAATATGAATATACATGTCATCTCAATAACATAAATACATATATATCAAAAATAATAGCTAATGTTGAATCTCCCAAATGGTGTCGGCCTCAAATACCTATATCCTGATGAAGTCATGTCGACCTGCAATACTAGTAACCAAAGAATTCCTTGCAACCAGTGAAGATACATGTTAGTGCTAATGTTGATGACGGTGAAGAGTCTATCGGTACACTACTAAATCATAATATAATGTTGGAACATGTTGCCATCAATGAAAACATATTGAAACCAATAAATTGAGTGTCAATTGCCAATAATCTCTCCCTTTGGCATTGATGCTAACACTCATGTGAAAAATGATCATGGTTTCCATCTATCGGTTTCATCCTGAGCTTGCTCCCCCTAAGATGAATATCCATCTGAGATCATAATCAATACAAAATACTCCATACCTCCAAATATCCTAAATATTTTTCACCTATACCTCCCCCTTTGACATCCATGCCAAAAATACCAAAAACAAAAAATTGGGACAAAAAATGAAAGACTGTACAATGAATATGTCCCAAAATACCCTACCGGAGCTGAAAATATTTGAAATTTTTTTAGATAGGCCTTCTCCAAAATCTCTAGATAGCTATCTGAACGAGATTTGAAAGTGCCAAAAATAGATACAAGTCCATTTAGCATATGGGTATATGACTCTTTCTCATTAAGCTCTGTCAGTATGGGCTTACCAACCATATCAATACACTCCTTATGTACACTTAATGAATCCAACCGAGGACTCACCAATCCTCTAAGACCTCTGGCTCTCCTTATGATTTTATCTTTTTCCCTCTCAAGATCTAAAACTTGGGCTTCCAATACCAAAATTTGACCATGTATAGATGTAGTCAATGAATGTGAACCATCAAAAGAATCAACTATACCTACAGTCTTCTCTCAAAAATCCTTGATCCCTTTATTTGTCTTTGTTGTTAGTAAACTTGTGTTCCAACATACTCTATAAATATTTATACACTGCCTCAAAGAATTATCAATCAATTTCAACTTATCATTAATCTCCTTTTTCTTTGACTTAATCATTTGATCAAATGTAGATTTCTTTGCCTCTCTAAACCTCTCCAATGCCTGCCAGTTTGATATTTGTTGTAAAGATTGAAAGTCCTTCGAAATGTTCTCTGTGATTATCTTAAGCTTTCCGGATGGGCTTTCTTCTTTGTCAAATTTGCACTATGAGATAAGTCTATGCAAAATTGGGATAGATTGATCAATAACTCCTTTATCCATTGATCCTTCCTTCATCATTTTTTGTGCATCCATCATCATGATCTCAATAGAACTCATCTTCGTTATGCTTTTTTGTTCAACCTCTATGGTGTCAATTGACTATAATGATGGGCTCACTATCGGTTCCCTGCCGAATTCCTCTTTTTTCTCCTTTGATGGTTTATCAACTTTTATAGCTTCCTCACTTGCACTGGTGGCTTCGCCACTTGGTGTTGTCTCAATTCCTCTCGGTTCCTCCTTAGGAACTATGTCATCATCATGTACATTTTGATCCAGAGGACAATTGTCCTCAACATTAGTAACCTGCACACTTGCAACTTTTACACTCTCTAATTCTACTAATATTTCAACATTTTCTTATACATTAGTTTCTACCAAGGGCTCAATATCTAATATCTTAATATTTTTCAAAATTGTAGATGTGGTACCCATTATAGCTTTACCTTTACCTTTTCCTTCAACCAAGATGTTTGTAGCATATGTTTTAGCTTTCGGTGAAGTATAAAAACCAGGGTTTGCTACAAAGAATTGAATCCATACCTTGTGGGTCTCAGTGACTATCTCATTAACCCTACCTAAGATAAGACTTATTGTCTTGTTATTGCTATTAAAAATCTTCCCGTCTGCAACCTCAAGAGTCCTATCCAACTCTTCTGGAGTAATAGATACACAAATAGATAACAACTCTTGAATATTTATATGCTTGCCCTCGTCCATTGCTGATAATCTTCTTGCATCTAATTTGTCATATAACTGTGCCGGTATTTGATTTTCAATTTGTAACAAGGCTTTCTTATAAATATCCAAACATAGTAAAACTACTTCCTCAACTTCTCTCTATTCATCATTATCTAAATGCTCATAATAGAATTGCACATTTTTCAACATAACATCTTTAGTAATTTCATCAACCAATTTTGCACAAGTCTTGGGTGGAATAATAGTTATATTACTAGATACAAGTGCAAGATCAATGTCATCTTTCTTCTTTCTTCTTCCATTATCGGATGGGGCAGAAGGTGTTTCTTTAGGAGCTCTCTTCTATGTTGGTACCCTTATTGTAACCTTTCGAACCGGTTGCTTCTTTCCTTCCACCTTAGTCTCTTCAGTTTTCTTTCTCAATACCCTTTTGAATGCTAAGGGTGTGTCATCATCAAATCCAAATTCTAATGGAATAAGCTAGTAAATATTTCTGGTTCTTTTCTCTTCCTTCCTTTTTTCAGAACAACGTTAATTATTGCCTTGATGTCCTGTGAAACCTATTCCACAAACTTGCTTACCTTTCCTTGCTTCTTCTGCCTCTTCTTCTCGTTAAACTTAATTTCAACCCCTTTCTTCTTTTTCTTAGTAGTACCAAAGGTTTTATCAAATTCATCAATAGGTGCATCAATTAGCAACTGTGCATAAGCATCTAGAATCTGAGCATCAACTTCATAACCCATCTCTCTAATCTATATCTTCTAGGGCTTGACTGCCTCCATCAAAGTTTCATCTTTCTTAACCATGAAGCATATCTCAGTTGAGTATTTCTCAACAATTTTCTTTGGAACCCTCTCCCTAGAATTCATAGCCTTCTAGAATGCCTCATAGTAATCCCAAACTTTATCATCTCACTAACTACCCAATGTAGCAATAGACATTTTTAGTTGTCTTCATATCGAGATATCAAATGCCCATTATCTCTTTCCAAAAATAGGAGTTTCATTAATGAAAAATAGCATTAAACAGACAATAAGATTACCATACCAGAATTTTCCCTTCTTCTCTCCTTTGATCTTCCCTAGGTTAATTAATAATTCATCCAACATCCATCCATTGAGATCGAACTTCTTATTTTCTCTCATCATTTCATGTGTTGTATAAATGGAGGATCTAGAAACAGAATTTAGATGGTTTGATTGGGTTACCTTGTAACGAATGATCATGCTTTTGAATCTGATCTCTGTCAATGATAGTACTAACCCTCAGTGATCACTTGTTCGATATTGCATCGATGATCTTGTTGACCTGATCGTTAGAAACCTTCTTCTTGAGATGTTGTCCAACCTATGGTAAATAGGTGATTTCCCTGATGGCCTCCTTCGAGATCTTATATGGTCTGTCCAACCAGATGAATTCTTGAGGCACTATGCTCAAAACATATCTGACAATCTCATCTTCAAATTCTAGAATATCCAGAATGTCGGTAAATCCTAGATCCTCAAAATGCTGGTACTCAGGCTTAACCTTTCCAGAATCTCCCATTAAATCACTCATGTACATGCTCTTAATATTACTCATTCCCAAATCCTCAATATGACACAAAATGTAAGCTCTGACATCTTCAACATATACAACTCCTTTCAAGACACGAGATTATGTGCCAACTAAATTGTCCAAAGTAGAAATATGTGGATATCACTTAAACATAAGCCTAGGATGGTCTTTGACCTCAACAATGGTAAGATTTGCAATAAAAGTAGGTACAAATGATGATCCCACTTCCATGATGAAAGATAAATACTTGTGAAATAGTTACCAGTGAAAAACCCTAAAGAGCTCTTCTGATCGCTGGTGAAGTCACTCAAGATGATATCGATCGCACTGAATCACCTTAGACATGCTTTGAATCGCTCTGAAACACTCTAAATGCAAAGTGATTAGAAATGAAGTGAATTTAACCTTTTAATCTCCAAGAAACCCTAATTCGTCATTGATATGAATGATAGTCGGTGAAAGATACTGGATCTTGATCAAGCATGTCCAATGCTTGGGAGATCTTTCAGAACCTCTTCCCGAGGCATATGCAATATCATCATGAATTTTTCCTACCCCTAAGGCATCTGCCTCAGTTACTGGATGAGTTTCCTGCTACTGTAGGAGAAACCTCCTTTATTGGTTGAGTAACCGATGCATTTCCATCTGCTGATTGATCTTCTATCTTCTGAACCTATTTCTTGATATGTTCATGCCAGATTTCATTTACCTTCTCTTTCCCTTTATCATTTGATCCATCATTACCAACTAATGGATTTTTGCTTCTACAATACTTAGCAATATGTCCAACCTCATTGCATGCATAGCACGTAACATTGTTCTTTTGAATCACTTTTCTAAAACCGGTATAATTGCTTGACCTGCACTAATTAGCCATATGTCCAAATTTTCCACATGCATAACATTTAAAATTCATTCTGCAATCTTCTATCTTATGACCATACTTGTTACATTTAGAACATTGACCGAGAGAAGAATCAAGGTTATGGTTTGCTCTATTTCTACATTGCCTAGCCATGTGACCAAATTTATTACAAACAAAGCATCTACCATTAAATTTATAAGCATTAAGTTGTGGTTTTGATCTTCATTTGCAATACAGGAACTCTGTCCTTGTTCAAATCCAAGTCCAATGGAATCTCCATTTTGTCTTTCACTCTTCAATAACTCATCAAGTTGTGTTGAACTAACGTTGCATTTTTATTTATACTCACTTGCAATACTCATATCATCTCTCAAAATTACCATTTGTCTCTCAAGTTCTTGTTCATTACTTTAGGATTGTACTAAATTAGTTCTCAACATGTCATTTTCATGAGCCATCCTACCGCATTCCTTAAATTTAATTTTCAGAGATATGACAAGATTTTCTTCCTTTTTCTTCCAATCTTCAATCTCCTTAGACATCCTCATAGTTAAAGCTTTCATTTCATTCCTCATGACTATGTTCTCCAAACTCAGCTTCTGACATCTTTCATTAAGGGCATCTTTCTCTTCATTATCCTGATTTTGCAAAAGATCCTTTCTCCTAGCTTGAACATATGACAACCTCTCCTATAGGATAAGATTGAATTTCTATAAGAATTCAATTCATCTTGTAACTTCAAGTTCTTCATCCTTTCAACATCATAATCTTCAGGTGCCACTTCAAGTTGTATCTCCAAACATATCCATGGATTCTGAATTCAGGATCTCCCTCTAGCTGTTAAACTTCCTCTGAGGCACAAGGTTCTGATACCAATTGTTGGAATCCAAGAACACTAAGAGGGCGAGCGGGGGGGGGTGAGTCAGTGTTCTACTAGAATGATCAATTTTAACCTTATTAAAACATGCATTCACTAATTGGTATAACGGTACATATAAGATTGAAAGAAGTAAAGAAACGAACACCTACTAGTGATGTGTTTGTCGATACACTACTAAACCAAAATATGGAGCCGAAACATGTTGCCATCAATGACAACATATTGAAACTAACCAATTGAGTGTCAATTGCCAATAATTTGATGAAGATGAATGAGGATTCTCTATTTAGTCAAATTTCATCTTAACACATGATACTAGAGAGCACATTTAAATTGAATTACAAAAAAACGTGGGAGAAATATTTTGAAAAAAAATCTATGGTCAGGTGAGCACAATTATTTGTAAAGTTATTCAAGAAAAGAGAAAGGACTCCTATTTTGGAGTTGTTGGGTGTTGATAATAGGAAAAGCTCAGGAGGTCATGTAAAAGAAACAATAGTTGAAAATTTGCAAGATACATTGAACCTTATTAATACCACAAGTCAAGGAGTTGATTCAAGTGTTTCAAATAGAGCATTGATGACTACGATTTCTAGTAAGAGGTTGTCACATAAAAGACAAGTTACAACAATTTCTGAATTACTACATATATCTAGAAAAACTGTTCAAAGAAATATTAGGAGGAGAAATATGTTAGATGAAAACATTGAAATGAATTGGGTAAATATTTGTAGACTTCCTTGAAAATACATAATTTCTGAAGATGTAGGAAGACTGGTCATTGAATATTAGACTAGCCACTCCCATGTTTCTTCCAATAGAAGGGACACTATACAAATGAAAGATGAATAGAGCGGTATGAAGATTTCACATCCTAAACACTTTGTAGATACAACACAAAGTGAACTATTTGAAGCATTCAAGTAAGAATTTTTAGATGTGAAAATATGTCAGACAATGTTTGAGAGGTTGCACCCTTGCTTTGTATGCATAAATAAGGTATGTGAAACTTGTTGCTGTCGAAATCATGTTGACTTTCATCTATACTTAGATTCATATAAAAAATCTATGGTAGTACTTAATCTAGATATGGTCATCCTTAGAAGTACAACACAATTTGTGAAATCAATTTAATGTGATAAATCAAAAGATTTAGATGACTTCAATGTATAATGTATAAAAAGTACAGGCATTGATTGTGGAGATTTGCAAAAATTTCCATTACGAATTGAGAATATTGATCTTTCAATGCCAATTTTGTGGAAGAGATTTCAATATGAGACATATCGAATTAAGACAAGAGATGAATCCAAAAAAATTGCTTTGAAGGAGAGTGAATTTCCCCACCTTCATTTTATGAACATATTTCGTACTATGATTTATCCACATATCCAACATTGTCATGGTCCACGATGGCAAGCTAAACAATTTCATGATTCCAAATTTTTTTTCTCACCTGGTTATATTCTTTCAATTGTAGATTTCTCAAAAACTATACATTTTCCCCTCAATCATAGATTCAAGCTCAATATTAACATTTTGATCAAGTTGCAATATTTGTGCAAGTGACCTATAGACATGCACAATTTGATGTGGATGGGGTAGAAAACTGTACTGATCCAAATGAATGCATTATCATCAAGGAGGTTCATTTCTATATCAGTGATGATAAGGTTCATGATAGGAGCTATGTAGCTCATTGTTTTTCAATGTTTTTTGAAGATCTTGCAAATTGCGGGATAAATGTTTCACAACATTGGATTTGGTTGGATGGTTGTGCAAGTGAGTACATAAGTTTAAATTCATTTTCATTTATATGTAAATTTGTATTTGATTTCAATTTGATAAATTTTATTTTAGATGTTCAATTGTACATGTACATGACATACAACTTTATGGAGCAGGATAATTTAAATCTGCAAAAGGCTTTAATTGGCTATCCATCCAGCATGCTAGACACAATGTTAAGTTTTTGTGGAACTTCTTTGAAAGTGGACATGGAAAAGGAAATCACAATGGATTAGGAGCATGTGTGAAGTGTGCACTTCGCTAACATGAACTTGGAGGTACTATTAATATTGTTTTCAATTTGTTTGTATCTATTTCTTAATATAATTTCATTTAAAAAGAAGTGCACATAAAAACATCTCTAAGTTATTTTATGTAGGTAATAGCATAGAGAATTCAAATAATTTTTTTGAATGGTGTCAAAGTCATTTTTCTAGTCGGGACACACCATACAACAAACGTTATTTTTGGGAAGTGAAAGGTAAAATATTTTTGCTCTCAAGAAATCTTGAAAAAATTCATCAATTACATTTCACTTTTATCCTAAAGTTGTTGATCTAAAAATGTGAAAAATTCATTTCATATTTGTAATAGGTATTGATCGAACTAATCCTTAAAATTGTCAAACAATTGTTGGTATTATAAGTTTACATGAAGTGATGACTACATGGCACCACAAGCCTCCATTGATTCCATTGATTCAAGTAAGAGAAAAATCATGCTTTTGTGTTGACAGTGTTGAGGACAATCTAATGAGTCAATGCAAGAATTGTAGCGTCGTAAATTGTACGCACTTGCTAGGGTGGTACAATTTCACACCTAGTTTAGCACCCGCCTTAGTGCATTTTACATTTTGCATTGCAGTTAATTAATCAAATTAATTAGGTCTAAGGTCCTATTTCATCGTCCTCTACATCATAAAGTTGGGCCCTTTCGTCAAAGCGTGCCCTTTTCATTTTATTCCTCCAATACATCATTCAATCAAAAACCCTAATTAAGTCCTATTTTGAACTTGGGGGCTTGGTTTCGGGGTCAAAACATCTCGAAATCACCTGTAACTTCGGGATTCTCTCTAAAATCATCATATTCGATGGCCCTGAAAATTTGGTGAAAAGTTGTCGGGACCGTGGCGCCCGGAGTGCACATGGTCCCAGACATTTTTCCCAAAATTTTAGGAGCACGATCCAATCATAAAATAAAGCTTAACCCCAACAAATTGGCGGGAAATTCAATCTCTAGGTCGGCCAAAAGACGAAATTATGACCTAGGGTTTCATACATAAGAGCTCTCTTTCTTCATTTGAAGGGATCCGATTTTTGTTTTCAGGAACCTCATATGCAGCGAAAGAGTAGATCTTTGAAGACTTCAACAATATTCAACATCCTTCTATCAAGCACTTATCAATTTCATTCATCCATTTAGGGCTTGGAAGACATTGAAGAATAATAGGAGATTACCGACTGAAGATTGGCTTGTACTCCTCCCTTGAGGGTTGGGTATGATTTCATGTTGTTTTCATGTCTTTGCATAAGCTTCAATACATCATTTATTCATGCTTTAGATCACATTGCATCTTGATTTAGAGAATTTACATTGTCATTTACAAGCAATTAGGGTTTACTTTCTAGGTTGCTCTAGATTGCTTTCTTGCATTTTAGGACCTTGCACACACAATACATTTTACAAAAACAAATTGGCTATTCGTGGAGGTGGAAATCATCGAAGTGGGGGTTTGACTAAGGCAAAACCCTATATAGCCGCCCATACACCCTTTTTCAGATATAAGTGCAGGTTTTGGACTCAGACGACGCCGCAGGATACAGATCCGGAGAGAACAGGTCAAGACAGCACTCTGCATCAAATTGCAGAGCAGAAGACTGGGACAGGGGCGCTGGGCACCCTGGTCCTACCAGGACAGGGGTGCTGGGCGCCCTGGTCCCTGGGACAGAGGCGCTGGGCGCCCTGGTCCTCCGGACAGACAGCTTTCTGACAGTGTTTCAGAGTGCAAAATGACAGTTTCTAGTGCAATTTTCAGGACAAAATCAGGACAGTGGCACCCGCACCCCCATCCCGAACATTTTCAGTCCGATTCTGACTCCGGGTACACATCTGCATTCTTATTTCATCCTTGTATTTACAACTGTTCATTGTTTAATCTCAATTCTGCAATCTTGTTATTAGTTCATACTTGCATTTTGGGATTAGGGTTTGAACTTGCATCATTTTAACTTTCAATTTCAACAAGGGAATAGAAATCCTAATAGATATCCCATGGCTCTCTCTTTCACAAAAAGAAGTAGCCAATTGTGCGATATCTCTAGGCTCTTTCGTATTCTGTAATGTGTGTAAAAAGGTGGGATTAGGGCATGTTGACCTAGTCTCGCTTTTTCCCCTACACATTTTGGTGAACCCGACGTGAATCTATCATTGCTTCCTCTTGCATTGCATTTGTTAGATCTAGATCTAGATTTAGTGTGTTTTCATTTCATTTTCATTAAAAAGAAAAAAAAAAAGTGTGTTTCTTTGCATTGTGTGTTTAAATTTTATGCAATCTTTTCAAAATGTCAGATTTTTATTTACAAAATGTTCATGCTTTTGATGATTATTATGAGTATAGCCAAGATGAATTAGATGAAGCTTTAGATGAGTTTTTAAACCCTAAAGATGCCAAACCTTCATTTTACCAAAAACTCATAAACCTTGTTACTATGCCATTTAGGTGTGATGAGAAAGATAAGTCGAATGATTCCTCTCAAGGATACATTCCTATCAACTCTTCCCCTGAATCTAGTAACATGGTTGTTTTCAATAATCCCCTCTATGAGGAGATGTCTCCTTTTGAATCCAAAGCTAAGCCTTTTAACCGATATGATCATGCTTTGTTGGATGATGCTCTTGATGACTTTGTGGCTTTATCGAAATCTTTAAACAAGAACAAGACTTCTAAATTGGTGAACATGATAAACTTGAATGAACATAACAAGCCTCTTTTTGAAGTCCAAGGTGCTTATCCTTCTCCCACCTTTCAAGTTCCTAAGTCACCTCTCCTTACTGTCCAAGGAGGGTATGATCATGATCCCTTTCGTACTCCGAATAAACCAATTATCATCGTACAAGGAAGAAAACCTATAAGTCCCTATAGTTATGCCAAGCAAATAACTAGAGAGAGTTATCATGCGGTTGCCCATACTTATCACACCCGAAATAATAGGCAACCTAATCCCCCTCCTGTTATTCCAGTTTCTCTTCCTAATCCTCAACCAATTCTTCCACAAGCTCCCCATATTTCGCAAGTTATGGGTAAGGAATATGATCTCATAGAACAACTTAAAGCTACCCCTGCTAAGATATCCCTTTGGGATTTGATTCAAACTTCTTCCGCTCATCATGGAATGTTACAAGATGCCTTGAAAGATTTGAATGTTCCTCCACCAAATACATCTAGTAATATAGCTTCTTTGGTTAACTCTGTGATGAATCCTAAAGCTCAAATTGTGTTTACCCAAGATGAGTTGCCTACTAGTGAAATTCAACAACAATATGATCCCTTGATGATTGTGGTTATCATGAAAGACACTGCTATAAGACGAACACTAGTAGATAATGGCTCTGGCCTTAATGTGTGTAGCATTAATCTATTGCATAAGATGAATGTGGATACGTCTCTTATTGAGCCTGACTCTCGTCCCATTCGTGGCTTTGACAATGTGGCTAAGACTTCATTAGGTATTATCACCTTACCTCTCACAGTGGGACCTGTTACTTTGCCTACTCCTATCCATGTTATGTTGGGAAATTTAACATATAACTTGTTATTAGGGAGGCCTTGGATTCACAGCATGCAAGCTGTCCCCTCTACATTGCATAGACAAGTTAAATTCGTCTATAACAATAAGACATATACTTTGATAGGTGATACTAATTTTCAAGCTTGTCTACAAACATTTACTTCCAAAGGAGGTTCTTCTAAGCCATCCTCGTCTAGTGATGACTCTTTAAACAAGATACCTATCGATGAGTCTTCGCTCTCTGATGATCAAAATTCTTTGGATGAGCCTGGAGCTCCTGAAGAAGATCCTTCTCGACTTGAAACTACACATAAGAAGGATTTTGATCCTGAGAAGGTTCTCGCAGAGGATGATTGGGGATTTCTTGATTTTAACCCTACCTTTGTAGGTGAATATAAGGTTCCTTCTAGAGAAATTAAAGTTGAAAAGAAGGAAGAAGCTAAAAATCAATCAACCTTACCTGAATCTATGAGTAATAATTTTGTGGCCGCTTCTCAAACTTCTTCTCCTCACACCTCTAATTATGAAGAGTTTGATTCTTTGTCTTATGAAAAACCACCTTCTCTTCCTGAAATGGCTGATCGTTATGGTCGTGGTTTTCGCATTTTTGCTAAGCATGGGTATCATGGAAAAGGTCGTGGTGCTCATGAACAAGGGATAAGAGTTCCTCTAGAGACTAATTTTCACAATTATGCCTTTGGACTTGGCTATAATCCTTGCAAACGTACTAAAGCTTCTAAAAGACCATGCATTAGTGTTAATGCTATCTCTACATCTTTATCAATACAACACCCTGAGTATATTGATGGGGATCCTTCGGGTGATTGTGCTTTGGATATCTTCCCTACCGACGATGCTTTAGCTGAGTTTTTGGGAGCCTATGACACTCTTCCTCGTTATCATCACAATAGGGGACTCCCTTATTGTTTGAACACTGAAGCCTATTTTGGAAGAGAGATCGATAATGATGAGATTGTGAAAGAATTCCCTCAGTTAAAGGATGCTCCTCAACAAAGTAATCTTCTCATAAGTGACACCATTGATGTTAAGATGGATCCTTGCAATAAAGAGAAAGTTATTAAAATTGGGAAATGTTTGGATGAAGAGGAACAGAAACAATATGAAGATTTATTGCATGAATTCCCTGAGATCTTTGCTTGGACATATTCTGACATGCCTGGTATAGATCCTAAGATTGTTACTCATAATATTGTCTTAGTTCCCGATGCTAAGCCCATGAAACAAAAGATTCGAAAAATGAATCCTAAGGTGGCTCTGCTTGTTAAGGCTGAGATTGAAAAATTATTGGAGGCTGGATTTATCCGCCCTATTGACTATTCCCCATGGATTTCAAATATTGTCGCTGTGGCTAAACCAGACAACAAAATAAGAATGTGTACCGATTTTCGGGATCTAAATAAGGCTTCTTTAAAAGACGATTTCCCTCTTCCAAACATTGACATGATAGTTGATTCTACGGCAGGACATGCTTTGTTATCCTTCATGGATGGTTTTTCAGGCTACAATAAAATTTTTATTAACCCTCAAGATCAATTCAAAACCGCTTTCACCACTCCTTGGGGTACGTTTTGTTGGATAATGTTGCCTTTCAGACTTAAAAATGCCGGTGCAACTTATCAACGAGCGATGACCCTTATCTTTCATGATTATATGCATAAGATTTTAGAGGATTATGTTGATGATATTTTAGCCAAATCCTTTCTTTGCATGGATCATATTAAAATCCTTCATCAAATCTTTGAAAGAATTCGTAAATATCACATGCGCTTGGATCCTCGAAAATGTGGTTTTGGTGTGGATAGTGGAAAACTATTAGGATTCATAGTTTCACATCGTGGGATTGAGGTGGAAACTAAGAAAATAGATGCTATTGTCAACATACCACCTCCTAGAAATGTGTCTCAACTTAAAAGCTTACAAGGAAAGATTCAAGCCATTCGTAGGTTTGTGTCTCAACTCACGGATCATACCTTTTCTTTTACTCAACTCCTTAAAAAGGATATCACTTTTCAATGGAACGAAGATTGTCAGCAAGCATTTGAAGATTTAAAAGTGTATTTGGCTAGTCCTCCTATTCTACAACCTACCGAACCTTCTAAACCTTTCCTTCTGTATACAGCTGCTTCTTCTCATGCTCTCACAGCATTGTTGGCCCAACATGATAAAGATGGTAAGGAATGTCCGGTTTATTACATAAGTCATACCTTACTCGATTATGAGACCCGATATTCTGCGATAGAAAGACAATGCTTGGCCTTGGTGTTTGCAACTCAGAAATTGAGACATTATCTTTTAAATTCAGAAGTCCACGTCATGATAAAGTTTGATCCTTTGAATCATTTTTTCTCTAAAACTGATTTATCAGGACGTCTAGCTAAGTGGGTTATGATGTTAACTGAATTTGACCTTGAATTTGTTTCACAAAGAGCAATTAAAGGACAAGCGTTGACTGACCACTTAGTTGAGGCCCCTTCACCTTTTTCCTTCCCTCACCCTGAGTCTTTTCCTGATGACTTCATTCTTTCTATAGAGAAAGATGAAACTTGGGAGTTATACTTTGATGGCTCTAAGTGTTGTACGGGATCGGGGGTAGGTGTTGTTCTGATTTCTCCTACAAAGAAATCTATTCCCTTATCATATCGTCTAAATTTCCTGTGTACCAATAACATTGCTGAGTATGAGGCTCTTATAGCAGGAATAAAAGCAACCTTAGCTCTGAATATAAAACACATACATATCTATGGAGATTCGCAATTGATTATAAGACAAGTAACAGGACTATATCAAGCAAAACAAGACAAATTATCACAATATAAAGACCTTGCTATCTCTTTATTACAAAATTTTGATTCTTATACCATGGAACCCGTTCCTCGAAAAGATAATCGACATGCAGATGCAATGGCATGTGTGGCTTCTCTTGTATCTTTAGAGGATCCTGTGGTTGATCCTAATTTTGTTATTCACAACCTTATTTCTCCAGCTATTGTAGACGATTCAAGCTTAGTAACATGTTGTGACTTTATAGATTCAGACGAATGGTACTTGCATATCATAAGATATTTGACCGATGGTACCTTTCCTGATTCCGCTAATAGGAACACTAGGGCTAGAATCCGCAAGCTGTCTGCTAGGTATATCATTCTTTCTAATGTTCTTTACCGAAGGGGTTACGATGGTCTTCTCCTTCGCTGTCTTAACAAATCGGAAATCCCTGTTGCTCTTGAAGAGGCACATTCAGGTGCCTGTGGGGGGCATTTTGGAGGAAAATCCTTGGTTCATAGATTGCTTCGTATGGGATACTATTGGCAAACTATGCAAAAGGATTCTTTTTCATTTGTTAAGAAATGCCATCAATGTCAACAACACAATAATCTGATTCATGCTCCTGCCCAAGAACTTCGTTCTCAAGTAGCTTCTTGGCCTTTCTCTGCATGGGGTTTGGATCTTATTGGAAAAATCTCTCCTCCTTCATCTCAAGGACACATCTTCATTATAACCGCAACAAATTACTTTACGAAGTGGGTAGAAGCTATTCCCCTTCGCTCTACTACTATTGAAGTGATTTGTCAATTTCTTCTAGAAAACATCATTTCTCGATTCGGGATACCTTCCACTATAATCTCAGATAATGGGACATCATTTAAGAACAAGGACGTGAAGAAATTCCTCGAGAAGTATCATATCAAACATCGATTTTCTGCACTGTATTATCCTCAGTCAAATGGCCAAGCCGAATCATCCAATAAGATAATTGAACAAATTCTTCACAAAATCGTGAATAAGCATGGTAAGGATTGGAGTAACCTGCTAATCTATGCTCTTTGGGCCTACCGAATGAGTGTACGAATTGCTACGGGAACTACTCCTTATAATCTTGTTTATGGTGCTGACGCTATTATGCCCTTAGAGTTAGAGATTCCATCACTTAGGGTTTCTCTCAAAGGTATAGTAGATGATGACTCTTATAGAGAACAACGACTTCAACAGCTTGAGATGCTTGATGAATAGCGTATAAACACTCTTGAGCATATTCAAGCGTATCACAAAACTCTACAACGAAGCTATAATGATAAGGTCATTCAATGTTCCTTCTCAGTAGGTGACTTAGTCCTTTATGAGAATCAGCGCAATGTGAATGCTTTGCCTGTAGAAAAGGGAAAATTTAGTCCTAATTGGCTTGGACCATATATCATTATTGAGGATTATGGATCAGGTGCTTACAAAATAGCGGATGTAGACGGTACGCCTCTTAAAGAACCTATCAATGCTATGCACTTGCGTAGATATTATGCTTAATTCTTCATTCCTTCTCTTCTTTTCAGTTCTTCAACATTGGATAATATGTTAGTATCTCCTAATTAGAGCAAAATAGAATTAAATGTTATGGTGTTTAATCTATATTGCTTCATTCCTGACAAGCGTGTCTTCTTACTTTATAGTTTGTCTTGAATTCATTTATGTAAATTGTAAAAGATTTACATTTCCATTATGCTAGCATATTATACAGTGTCTTTTTGTGTTAAGTAGAATCGTATCATGTTGTGTTTAAGTTCAAAATTAAATCACATTAGTTATATGATTCTTAGACTTAATGCATATTTCTTCCTTATCATCAATGTAGTACTTGATTAAACATTTTAATTAAGTCGCACATGTATCAATTTAATCATGGAGCATTGAGAAATCAATCACATGGAAATTAAATTCTGAACATACATGTACACTTACCAAATGTATTAGATTTAATCAAAGCAAAATATACATTGTTTTAAGAATTAAAGACAACACATTTGAGACAAAAGAGAAGCATGTATATATACATAGATATATGTGTGGATCGTATACAAATATAGGTCACTGTATATCCAAAATGTGACCTCTCTTTTACAACATAAAATCATCTCCTATCCCTAGGACTAGTGGCTGGAGAGTGTCGACTGGATGCTCCCTCCTGATCTGGCCATGAAGGTGGACCCATGGGTGTGTAGCGCGATACAGACCATGAGTGACTCCGAGAGGAACTCCTACGATCCCTATCCATAAGGATCGTGCGATAGGTGGTAGCCTCGGCCTGAGCTGCTACTAGATCTCGTCGTGCCCGCTGAAGGTCCTCTGATAGGACTCTCTCTCTCTCCCTCCATATGTCTACCTGTACTCGGAATGGGGAAAACAAGTCCTCATGCCGGCACGCGTTCCCCTGAGGCCAATAGGAAATCTGTGAGGAACTGGGGATCTGTGCTATCATGGAAATGTCTGTCACTTCCTGTTGAATCAGGGAATGCCACTCCTGCACATTAGCTATGGCAGTAGAACAGATTTTTGTTAGTACCATTCTATATCGTCAAAACATTAATCAATCAATATAAACCTACTATACCTGGATCTCCCTCACGCCAGTAGGGATCATGATATGGTAGCATCTGTGCCTGGGAACCGCTAGGCTCCCCTCACTCGAATAATCGATGCACGATGGGTGTAGGTTGGACAGTACTAGGAACGGGTCTCCGTATCGCCTCATGTTCCCCCTGTCGGGGAATAAGAGGAGGATCCAGAGCTATGGTATCGTCTCCTGAATGGTGGGGAGCTGCATCCGACTCCTCCTCATCATCTCTATCCTCCTCCTCCTCGTCCTCCTCATCATCCTCATCCTCGTCCTCATCCGCATCCTCACTTGCATCCTCCTCTCTATCTGTGTCCTCCTCCTCCTCCTCGGTACTGGGTTGATCGCCTGTAGGTGGATCAGGATCTCCCACCTCCTCATGACCCTCTCCCTCCTCTAGCTCCTCTGACCTGGATCCCTGGTCCTCGTCTCGATCTCCATGTCTCCATGGGCCTGGATAGCCTGTCGGATGATCTGGTGGAAAGATAGGACCTGGATATGATCTCATAAACCATGAGACATACCTGCGCTGTGCTCCAGGCTCTACAGAGTAATCAGTGACTACATCCTGATCAGATCCCTCTATATCTATGGTCTCGATGTTATCTATCGTCGGTCTCGCTACTGCTCTAGGTCTGGGAAGGACCCGTGAGTGTCGAGTATAGATGGGCACATCGGCTGGAACACACTGCTCTAGCCCAAACTGCCTCCGTACTCGGTTGAAGTAGAAAGGGACTATGATGTGTGAATATCATCCCCGCAGTAGGTGGTTCCTTTGTAGGCATGCTAACTGTCTCTCCATCCCATCCCATCAATGCATCCACAGATAGGGTCTCCATATGGTCACCTCGGCTGTCAGTCTATCAAAAATCACTCTCCAATATAACAAATCTCCAAATCTCCACTCGCTGGTAAGTGGATAAGCAAACACCCTAGGTCGCTCGCTAGCTGTACTCAGCGGAAATCTGACGGGCCTGGTGCATGTGAAGTGCTCTAAAATCCACACCTGCAGAAGTGTGCATGTCATCAAACTAAAACCCTGTCTGAATACATACTCCTCAAGGTCGTGATAGAGATGTGCAAGCATACTCCGACCCCAAGCATACACTCTCCTGTGTCTCTCCATCGCTCTGATACACCATGTGAGACCCCCATGCATGTGCGTCCCTCGTCCATTAGGGCAGACAGCTAGTGCTATGATGGCGATCATAAGGCGTCTCAAAAGGGGTACCTCCCCTGTAGGATGTAAGAGCCAGCTGACCATGATGCGACCTCTCATCTCGCTCGGCATGACTCTCCCTATGCAATACACCTTCTCTCTTTGATGATCCTCTTTGACCGATCAGTTGTGTATGTAACAGTCGCTCCTCTGATAGGAAGATGAAGTATACGGTACACGTCCTCGAGTGTGACTGTCAGCTCCCCTATCGGAAGATGAAATGTGCATGTGTCAGGATCCCATCGCTCCATCAATGCCATCAGCATCGCAGGATGGAACCGAATGGCTGGCATGAGGATCACATACCACAATCCCACAATCGATAGTGTGTCTCTCTCTGCCTGAGTCAGCCGCGGAATCTGATCTCGCAAACTACGAAGAATATGTCCCGCTGTATGCTCTCTCATGTACGGGAGACCCTACAACACAAAAGCATAACTGTAATCAGTACTCGATCATCAAAATCGCTCATGCAAACTGTCGAACATCGTATGCCAACCCTGATACCCCTCGCCAAGCCCTGATTGGGACCATGGCGCCCTGTCAGGGACCATGGCACCCTGATTGGGACCATGGCGCCCTGTCAGGGACCATGGCGCCCTGCAGGGACCATGGCACCCTGAAGGGACCATGGTGCCCCTGTCAGGGACCATGGCACCCTGGGTGGGCCCCGGGTCAGCCTTCAAGGCCCGCATACGATCACAGAAAAGTCAAAATGCGAAAAATCAAAAGTCAAACATTCAGTCAACTCACCTCGTCCAGTGGCTCGTCGTCGATCACGGCCTGGTGTAGGATCTTGATCCTTGTGGGACGCTCTGGTCGTCGTGAAGGCATGAAGATGGCTACATGGGCTCCGCTGCAATGAACAGTATTCTGAAATCAACAAAGTGACAAATGCAAGTGTCACTTTCAAGGTATATACTTTCATTTCTTTATCTTTACTTTTGAAACCCTAATTTTCCTCTATCATTCATTTTATCATAACTTGAGTTTGGGAGATGCGATTTTTGAGCCATTTTTTGTGTTGGAATTGTATTTTCATTCCCCTACTCTTGGGATGTTCCAAAAAGCGCTCTGATGAAGCCTATTTAGTGAACGTCCCTCATCAATACTTTCTTACACAGTTTGTCGCAAGTAAACATGCTACCCTATTTCACCTCCCTAATAAGCAAGTCGAAACAGGGGGGGGCATACAGCTACTCACATATTTCATCACCTTCCTTAGTAAGCATTAGGTGATTTTGTGATCTAACGTGTGTTTTGTAGGGTTCGGTTCCTAATTGTGTACTGCAGATACCGCTGGGGGCTTCGTCCGACAACTTATGGATATATCCTTTTTCAAATGATGTTTACTTTTCTGTACTTTAGCTTGCATATGCACGTAGTACTCATATGACCTCTAAAGTGGGGGCTAAATGTAGCGTCGTAAATTGTATGCACTTGCTAGGGTGGTATAATTTCACACCTAGTTTAGCACCCGCCTTAGTGCATTTTACATTTTGCATTGCATTTCTCCTTTAGCACTTAATTAATCAAATTAATTAGGTCTAAGGTCCTATTTCATCGTCCTCTACATCATAAATTTGGGCCCTTTCGTCAAAGCGTGCCCTTTTCATTTTATTCCTCCAATACATCATTCAATCAAAAACCCTAATTAAGTCCTATTTTGAACTTGGGGGCTTGGTTTCGGGGTCAAAACATCTCGAAATCACCTGTAACTTCGGGATTCTCTCTAAGATCATCATATCCAACGGCCCTGAAAATTTGGTGAAAAGTTGTCGGGACTGTGGCGCCCGGAGTGCACATGGTCCCGGACATTTTTCCCGAAATTTTAGGAGCACGATCCAATCATAAAATAAAGCTTAACCCCAAGAAATTGGCGGGAAATTCAATCTCTAGGTCGGCCAAAAGGCGAAATTACGACCTAGGGTTTCATACATAAGAGCTCTCTTTCTTCATTTGAAGGGATCCAATTTTTGTTTTCAGGAACCTCATATGCGCGAAAGAGCAGATCTTTGAAGACTTCAACAATATTCAACATCCTTCTATCAAGCACTTATCAATTTCATTCATCCATTTAGGGCTTGGAAGACATTGAAGAACAATAGGAGATTACCGACTGAAGATTGGCTTGTACTCCTCCCTTGAGGGTTGGGTATGATTTCATGTTGTTTTCATGTCTTTGCATAAGCTTAAATACATCATTTATTCATGCTTTAGATCACATTGCATCTTGATTTAGAGCATTTACATTGTCATTTACAAGTAATTAGGGTTTACTTTCTAGGTTGCTCTAGATTGCTTTCTTGCATTTTAGGACCTTGCACACACACTAGGTCTGCACACACAATACATTTTACAAAACAAATTGGCTATTCGTGGAGGTGGAAATCACTGAAGCAGGGGTTTGACTAAGGCAAAACCCTATATAGCCGCCCATACACCCTTTTTCAGATATAAGTGCAGGTTTCGGACTCGGACGACGCCGCAGGATACAGATTCGGAGAGAACAGGTCGAGACAACACTCTGCATCAAATTGCAGAGCAGAAGACTGGGACAGGGGCGATGGGCACCCTGGTCCTACCAGGATAGGGGCGCTAGGTGCCTTGGTCCCTGGGGCAGAGGTGCTGGGCGCCCTGGTCCTTCAGATAGACAACTTTCTGACAGTTTCCGACAGTGTTTCAGAGTGCAAAATGACAGTTTCCAGTGCAGTTTTCAGGACAGAATCAGGATAGTGGCGCCCGCGCCCCCGTCCCGAGCATTTTCAGTCCGATTCTGACTCCAGGTACACATTTGCATTCTTATTTCATCCTTGTATTTACAATTGTTCATTGTTTAATGTCAATTCTGCAATCTTGTTATTAGTTCATACTTGCATTTTGGGATTAGGGTTTGAACTTGCATCATTTAAACTTTCAATTTCAACAAGGGAATAGAAATCCTAATAGATATCCCGTGGCTCTCTCTTTCACAAAAAGAAGTAGCCAATTGTGCGATATCTCTAGGCTCTTTCGTATTCCGTAATGTGTGTCAAAAGGTGGGATTAGGGCATGTTGACCTAGTCTCGCTTTTTCCCCTACACAAGAATATTGCAAATGGATATGTCTCACAAGGGGATATGAAAGAGTTAATCATAATGCCTCCATATGAAGATGATGAAAATGACATAGACATTCATGATCCTATATATTCAGCTGATTATGAACGTGTTTCTGATTTAGTCATTACAGGTGAGTATGTGCATACATGTTCTTTTATTTAGTTTTAATTTAGATCACAGTGATGTTCAAATTTGGTCTAGATATTAATTTTGTTTTAAATTTATATGGTGTCATCTAGATGTACATACATAGGTGATATTTTTGTCGTGGTTGCAGATCTTGACAATTCAAATTACCAGAAAGCAAAATTCAAATTGGCAGAAGTAACTATAGATGGTAATGGACAGTCATATCCAACTAGTTCAGTTGTTATAGAACGCACCTATTATCAACAAACTAAGATAGACAAAAATGGTTTTCAATTTATTGAATACATGCCTGGAAAAATAGTTCTACATTATAGTCACTTGGTTATAGCGACAAAGCTGCAATTTGAGACATTGCTAAAAAAAGGATGTGGCAACCAAAAGTGGAGGTTACCTTTTGAAGAACATGAATTTTTTTTGGAGATAATAAAAGATAGAGAGGATCCAGACTATATGTATCGGGAGATAACTTAGGCTATCTAACTTCTTTTTGTAGCTCCTACTTTTATATTTGAACTAGAGTTTGAACTCATGTTTTATTTGAACTAGGACTATATATATATATATATATATATATATATATATATAGGACCATATTAAAACTTAGATATGATTTTTTAATATTGGATCATATCTAGTTTTTTTTTGACTTGGTGAATAATGGTTTTCATATATTGTTATGCATGCTTGGTTGAAATGCTTTTATGTATGATTTTATATAATTCTTCAATTACATGTGCATGCTTTTACATTTTATACATCCCCTTTAGACATACACTTTGGACATCCCCTTAAGACATCATCTTTGGACATCCCCTTAAGACATCCCCTTTGGACATCCCCTTAAGACATCCTAATAGGTGCTAACTTTAGATCCCCTTATGTTAAGTATGCTAAATTATATAAATTTTTATGCATGTTTGGTTGAAACACTTTTAAATGTACTGTTTTATGTTATACATCCCCTTAATACATCATCTTTTTCCATCCCCTTAAGACATCCTCTTTGGACATCCCCTTAAAGACATCCTAATAGGTCCTAATTTTAGATCCCCTTATGTTAAGTATGCTAAATTATATAAATTGTTATGCATGCTTGGTTGAAAAGATTTTATATGTATTATTTTATGTTATACAACCCCTTAAGATATCCTCTTTGGTCATCCCCTTAAGACATCCTAGAATAGGTCCTAACTTTAGATCCCCTTATGTTGAGTACACATGCTAAATTATATATACATTGTTATTTGATTTTTTAGGAGTTCACACAAATGTAAATTCCTTTCTTTGTTACATTAGATTATTAGTGATTATTTATATATTACTTGAATTATGTTATTAGTAATTATTTATATTTCTTGATTAAGAAATTATGTACGTATTTTTTGTAGTTTTAAACTCAAGACTTTTTCTTGATTAAAAACAAGGCACTAGTCATAATTGCATTACTCATATTTAGTAGTGATTATTTATATTACTTGATTTAGAAAATACATTTTGATTTTTCATTGACATCTCCTTAAGAAATCCCCTTAAGACATCCTCTTCAAACATCCCCTTAAGACTATTGGAATCCAAGAACACAAGGGGGGGGGGGGGGGGGCGCGTGAATCAGTGTTCTATCGGTTAGTGTATTTTATCCTTATTAACAAATCCACTTATTAACCAGTATGCATGGAAAAAAGTAACAACAAGTAATAACAATGCAATCACAAGAATAAACACCATAATACAAAGATTTATATGTGGAAAAACTCAAAGAGGAAAAACCATGATAGGATTGATGACCCACAATATCTATCCACTGGCCAAATGAATGAATATTACAATAGGGGCTTGCACATGCAGGAAGGCCAACAACCTAGAGTGCACTACTCATCATAGAAGGAGCCTCATTGATTACAAACACCAAATATGGAGTTACAAACAAAATTTTGAACTCTGAGAATGCATCTACTATGATGGATGAGTTCTGGTTAAAGAACAGTTTGTATTGATTTTAATTGTGTCCTCCATTACCGGTATCTTCTTCGACAACTCAGATAACCAGAGGACAATTGGGAGGGGGGGAGGGGTGAATTAATTGTCTTTGGATTATAGAACTTTAACCATTTAAATCCTTAATATTGGAACACATAAATTTAATACCAAAATGCATAAACCAAATACCAGAATGACTAATAAAGCATTTAAACATAAACATAAATCACAAAATAGTTACCATCCATCCACAACACATGACACCAATAATTGAACATGGAAAAGTTGATAAAGGGAAAAACCATGATGGGAAGCCTACCCATAGTCAGATAATACTTCTCCAGCAAGTATGTGATTACAATATGAGGGGCTTGCACATGCAGGAAGGCCAATAGCCTAGAGTGAAGTGCTCATCATAAAAAGGAGCCTCACTAACTATATAAACATTGGACTACAATCTTGAAAGAAGAGTGAACTTCAAGTATAGCATCTCCTATGCATGAGTACAGTTCTGGTTAAGCTCAATGTCAGAGGCCTTAAACCTCTCTTACAAAACCAATTCGATCACCTATGATTGACCAAAAATTTTGCGTATGATTACAATATTATAAATACACATATCATTCTATAACCTTTTTCTATCAATCCATATACCCATATACCCATAATCTACAAAGATATCTTACATCATATTTATACCAACTCAAGACCTAAACAATTAGGTCAACCACCTAAAAGATAATACATTAAATTCATAACATAAACCCATAATCCAATGATCAACCAAGTTGGCTTAGGCCAAAAAAAATGTAAACCAATCATTAAATCTAGTCGATAATGCATCAGGAATATCCTCCAACATGTTACAGAAACCGATCCATAACTGTGATAACACTAGACCCAAAATAGGTCACCACAAACCAAATCCAACACCACCGATGAACTGGAACATGAACAAGATAACCAAAAACATCCTGAAAGCCATCTAGAAGTCACACTAACACCACTTATCACATGCATCAAAAGATCTTCAACAAAGCTCTGTCGATAAAACCCTTTCCGGTGACCAAAAGACTTACTAGAACAAATAATACCAACTGATCATGATACATATCTGAATAGAATGAATAACATATCCAAACCAATTCAACAAACCAAAGCATACCAGATCCTAATGGATCAATATCATAATCAACCACTCTACCGGTAAACAACCAAAACAACCGATGTTGCCATCAATGACAAAACATCAATGCAACACATAATAAATTCCTCCAAATTGCCGACAATCTCCCCCTTTGGCATTGATGGAAATACTAGATGTGATTAAAAATCAAGTCCCAATAAATTCCAAATAACTCTCCCCCAATGAAAGACAACCAACAATCTCCCACAAGATGATATAGCAATGAAGTTCTGAACCCAACTTAGTTTTGACTAATAATCTGTTAAGCTCTATTTTTCACATATATCTCTCCCACTTTGACATCAATGCCAAAGATCTGGCATAAAATAATCAAAGAAAAATCATAAATCCTCTGAAACATACAATTGACTACTCCCCCTAAGGAGTAGCACCACCACATCAATCCGAAATGAGTAATAACTTGAATAATTCATACCGGACTTATGCCAATCAGCATCACTCAAGTCTCTACCGGAGGGACATAAACCCTCAATTTGTCTTTGAAGTACTCAAATGATTCTTTAGGAAAAGGTTTAGTGAAAATGTCTACAATCTGCTCTTTAGTATTCACATAAACTAGTCTGACTTCATTTTCTTCCACCTTCTCCTTCAAAAACTTGTACTTGATAGATATGTGCTTTCTCTTAGAATGCACTATTGGATTCTTTGATATATCAATAACAATAGAGTTATCACAGTGAATAACAACTAGTTCATTACAATCCCCCTTTATATCCTTCAACACTTTCTTCATCCATAGTACTTGTGTATAGTTAGTACCAGCAACAAAATATTCAACTTTAGCAATAGATAAAGAAGTGCATGACTGCTTCTTTCTGATCCATGAAATAAGTTTCTTTCTAAGAAAGAAAGCTCCACCAAATGTGCTCTCCCGGTCATCAAAATCTACACCCCAATGTTCTTCTATATATGCACATAATGTAAAGTCATCATTTTTAGGATACCACCAACCATATTTAATTATTCCCTACAAATAGCTGATTTTTTTTTCACCACACTCTCATGATTTTCTCTAGAATCACTCCAATATCTTGATACAATACAAATTGCATTCATTATCTGTGGTCTAGTCTGAGTCAGATATGACAAACCACCAATCATAGACTTGTACCTAGTAGGATTTACCGATGTAGATGCATCTTTCTTTGTTAATTTCTCACTTGTAACCATAGGAGTATTAACCAGTTTACAATTTTCCATACCAAATTTCTTAAACAACTCTCTATCATACTTAGTTTGATAGATGAAAATACCTTTATCAATTTGAGTAATTTGCAAAACTAAGAAAAATACCATCTCCCCAATCATAGACATCTCAAATTCATTCTTCATATTGCTAGAGAATTCCAGACACAACTTATCTTCACCTCCAAAAATGATATCATCAACAATGACCTCAATAATCAATATGTCATCATCAATGATCTTATAATATAAATTATTGTTAGCATTACCTTTAGTGAAATCAAGCTTCAAAAGATATTTATCCAGTCTTTCATACCAAGCTCTAGGGGCTTGTTTCAATCCATATAAAACTTTCCTTAACCTGCAAACCATATTTTTTTCACCTGAAAGTGAAAGTCCATCAGGTTGCTCAATATCAACTTCCTCTTCAAGATCGCCATTCAAAAGTGCACACTTAACATCCATCTAATAAACCTTGTAATTTTTATGAATAGCATAAGCAAGAAATAATCTCACAACTTCAATCCTACCTACTGACGCAAAGGTTTCACCATAATCAATTCCTTCCTTCTGAGAATAACCTTTACAAAGCAATCTAGATTTATTCCTCACAACTTGTCCATCCTCATTCATTTAGTTCCAATAACATTCTTATTTATAGGCCAGGGAGCTAAAGTCCATGTGTTATTCTTTTCTATCTAATCTAACTCTTCATCCATAGATTTCATCCAATATTCATCTTTACAAGCTTCAATTAATGATGTCGGTTCAACTTGAGAAATAAAATATACCTCATCAGCTGCCTAATAACCTAATGATGAACGATAAGTACCAAACCGGTATTGAGAGGGGGGGTGAATTGGTACAGTCAAAAACACTTTCCAAAAATTGGCTAGATAGGAACCCCTACACTTAATACTATAGTCAAAAACACTTTCCAAAAATTGGTTAATCACATAGCTTTCTACTCGACTTAATACTACACTTCCATTTCACCCTTATCCATGAATAGGTAATCAATCATCAGAAATATAATAACAGCTAGTTCAACATGATTTACCTTCAGACACAAATCACTTAAACCATCACATGAAAACCACCACACATAACACATAGATTTTTCACGTGGAAACCCAACTAGAAAAACCACGGTGGGGATGAATACCCACAAGTTGTTTTTGAACTCTTTAGAAGTCCGTTTTGTTAGGAGCTTAGTCCAATTAAAGACTATTACAACAGGTTTTGTTAGGAACCGATCCTGTTAGGGATCACTTGGTTAAGGGATAGCTAAATACTCGGTTAAGGGTTAAACCCTGTTAGAGGTTACCTTGTTAGAGGATTTCAAGAACTCAATGAATTTGAGTCGCCCTCTTAAAGGATTTACAAAAAGCTTGTTAAAACTACCTAGTTAAGGGATTTTCCAACTGTTGAAGTGATTAAAGATCAATAGGTATTACAATGATCTAATAATAGCACTCAATACCAATGTAGATTTGCTTCAGTTCCTTCCTTCTACACACACACTATGCAGGAATCAATCCTCTTATCTCATCTGGTCTAGCAAGAATCATGTATCTCTACACTTAGATACACACACACCATTTGCCAACAACCTCAGCATGAAACACAATGTCGACCTTATAGGAAACAAATAGGTCGGTAGCATAAATCCAAAACCCTAAACATTTAGGTTAAGCAATTGAATGGTTCAATCTTGAACCATTGAACACTTTGCATTTGAATACAATGGTCTTGAATAGATCTCAAGACATTCTCCATCATTCATTCTTCACCACTTCATGGAGGCAGTAACTCATCACGTGCTCTCCACCGTTTACAGGGACTTTGCACATTCTTGAGATAGATAGGATCAATCTCCTTCATGCAAGATCCTTCACGTCCACAAGGCTGATGTGGCAATATGATCTGATCTTCATTATAATGCTAACCCATCCCATGATGTCATCAGTTGAATCACATAGGTTTGGAACACTTCAACCGAAAACCCCGAAGCTAAGACTCCCAACCAGTAATCCTACCACATTCATGTACCAGTTCACATTTCATCATATCAGTTCACTTGGACAAACATACCGCTTCACCTATTGCTCATTTACTAGTTTACACCACCATACTGGTTCTCTTTGCTAGAATCTTAGCTCCAATATACCGGTTCACTTCTTTGCACATATACCGGTTCACTTTTTAGCATATTGTCGGTTCACTCTCCTGTATATTGACATCAATGACAACATAATATCATCATGTCAACATACTCTACACAAATGCCAACAATCTCCCCCTTTGTCATTGATGGCAATATACAAAGATATCACTTAGCATCACATCTTCTACTACAAATATCTTCTCTACTTCACATCTGCTCCCCCTTTGACAACAATGCCAAAGTGGAGGCACAAGTTTTCTTGTTCCACTATGCTATTTCCCCTAAGGAGTAGCATCCTTCAACACATCAATCCTAAAAAATATTGGACACTGCAATACCTGAGTGATGTGGAGCACATACTTTTAGTTCACCTCTTGAAGGGGCAACACCCCTAATTCACCTCTCAAATAGGTAAATATAGCCTTTGGTAGAGGCTTGGTGAATATGTCTACTAACTGCTCCTTACTGAAAACATGTTACAATACAACCTCCTTGTTCTGAACCTTCTCCCTCAAGAAATGATACTTGAGCTCAAAGTGCTTGGTTCTAGCATGCAAAACCGGATTCTTGGAAATGTTAATTGCACTTGTATTGTCGTAAAATATGCTTACTAGTTCAGATATAGGAACTTTGAAGCCATTCAATACATGCTTCATCCAAATAGTCTAGGTGTAGTTCATAAAAGCTGCAACATACTTTGCTTCTGCTATAGACTGAGAGATACAACTCTGCTTTTTACTCATCCATGAAACCATTCTACCACCGAGGAAGAATGCACCACCGGTTTTCTCTTTCGGTCATCTACATTACCAGCCCAATCAGCATCTGTGAACACTTTCAAGTTGAAATCTTTATTGTATGGATACCATAACCCATAGTCAACTGTTCCCTTTAGATATCTAAGAATCCGCTTGACTGCTACCAAGTGGGATTCTCTTGGACTTTGCTAAAACCTAGCAGTAATACCCATTGCATGTGCAATGTCTGATCTGCTATGCACTACATAATGCAACTCACCAATCATTGATCGGTAATCCTTCTCATTTACCAATGTCGAGTCATCCTCTTTTGATAATTTACAACTAGTCACCATTGGTGTACCAACTGGTTTACTGTCTTCCATGCCAAAGGTCTTCAACACCTCTTTGACATACTTGGACTGAGTAATAAAGATTCCTTCTTTCATTTGTTGAATCTGTAGTCTAATGAAGAACTTAATTTCCCCTATGAGTGACATCTCAAACTCCTTTTTCATCTCACCTACAAAATCATGACTCATCTTATCATTTCCTCCAGGGATGATGTCATCAACAAATACTTCATAGATCAAAATCTGATTTCCTTTTTATTTCAAATAGATATTGCTATCTTCACTTGTTCTTTCAAATCCAATCTTCACAAGATGGGAGTGCAAGCATTCATACCATGCTCTAGGTGCCTTCTTTATTCCATACAAGGCTTTATGTAGCCTACACACCATGTCATTGTCTTCTGATAGGGCAAACCCATCTGGTTGCTCTATATACACCTCCTCTTCAAGTATTCCATTTAGGAATGCAAATTTTACATCCATTTGGTATACCTTGAATCCTTTAAAAGCTGCATATGCAAGAAGCATACACACTCCTTCCAGTCTTGCTACTGGAGCAAAGGTTTCTCCATAGTTTCTCCTTCTTCTTGGGCATATCCTTTACACACTAGTCTGGCTTTGTTCCTTACCACTGTGCCATCCTCATTTAGCTTGTTTCTGAAAACCCATTTGGTTCCAATGACATTTTTATGCTCCGATCTGGGTACCAAAGACCATGTATCATTCTTCTCTATCTGGTCAAGTTCCTCCTCCATTGTCTTGATCCATTCTTCATCTTTATGTGCCTCTTTGAATGATTTAGGCTCAAATTCAGAGATCATACATGAGCTTTCTCTCACCTTTCTTCTTGTAAGAATTCCTGCATCTTTGTCTCCTATGATTTACTTTGGATCATCATTGAGTTTGACATATCTAGGCATGTTCTTAAGAGATTCCTCTTGCTTTTCTTCTTCATCCCCATCTTCATCAGCATCAGCATCCACCGATGTAGGAGCACAATTACTGGTACTAGGCTGATTTGCAACTAGTTCCCAGAAGGTTACTACCAGTTCATCTCCTACTTGCTCACTGTCAGTTTCCTCAAGTTTCCCAGAGTTTTCACTAGCCCTAACATTGATGCTTTCAACAATTCTCTGAGTCCTATTGTTAAAACATTTGAGATCTTTACTCTTGGTGGAATATTCTAAGAATATTCCTTCATCACATTTTGCATCAAACTTGCTATGATGTTCACTCCTCTTGATATAACTTTTGCTACCAAACATTCTAAAGTAGCTTACCACTGGTGTCTTACCAGTCCAGTACTCATAAGGAGTCTTATCCTTTCCCTTTTTGATGAGTACCCAGTTCATTATGTAGACTGCAGTGCTCACTACTTCTCTCCAAAAGGTGTGAGCAAATTTTCCTTGGATCAATGTGGTTCTAGCCACTTCAACCATAGTTCAGTTGTTTCTTTCTACTAAGCCATTTTTCTATGGAGTCCGGGGGTCAGACAGTTGCCTCTTGATGCCATTCTCTTCACAATATTTGTTGAATTCACCAGAAGTGAATTCCCCTCCTTGATCAATTCTAAGGCATTTGATTCTTCTACCTTTTTCCTTTTCTACCAATGCTCTGAAAGCTTTGAACTTTTCAAAGGCTTCAAACTTATCCTTCAAGAATGTGACCCACATCATTCTTGAGCAATCATCTGTAAGAATCATAAAATACCTATCTCCCTGCACACTCCTAGTTTTCATAGGACAAAACAAATTAGTATGCACAAGATCAAGTAAGTTGTTAGCAATGAAAGATTTACCTTTGAAGGTTGAGGAAGACATTTTCCCTAGTTGACATTCTCTGCACAAAGGATTTTCCAGTTCACTTAGCATTGGCAGTCCTCTAACTACCTTGATCTTACTGGCCTTTATTAGGTTATCAAAGTTTACATGGTAGAGTCTCCTATGCCATATCCAACTATCATCAAACTTAGCCATAAGACATGTACTTATATTTGCATTTAGCTGAAACAAGTTACCTTTGGTCTTCATACCGGTGGCCACCAATTCACTATTCTTTCCTTTGATTCTGCATACTCCATTTTTGAATTTCAGAGTGAGTCCACTGTCATTCAGTTGGGCAACACTCAATAGATTGTGTCTGAGACCTTCCACCCAATACACATTGTTAGCACTACTCTTTCCATTTAGAGAGATGGACCCTCTTCCTCTAACCATACATGGCACATCATTACCAAAGTGAACCACACCGCCATCATATTCTTCCAAAGATAGAAACTTGCTCCGGTCACCAGTCATATGGTGAGAACAGCCATTGTCAATAATCCACTCATTGGAATTATCAAAGCAGGAGATAAGAGCCTTCTTGTCTGACACATCTTCTTTTACTGCAACAAACACAATATCTCCATTTTCTTCATCTCCTAATTCCTCATCTATGACACCTTCATCAAGTGCTACAAAATAGTTTCTCATGTTTCCTCCTTTGAATTTCTTGAACCTTTCCGATTTGTCCTTGTTGTCACCATTAAGACAGTTTATAGCAATATGTCCTATCCAGTTACAAGAAAAGCATTTCAAAGGGAGCTTACCTCTGTATTTATGGGTTCCCTTAGGAAGTCTCTTAGCAAGAAGAGCTTAAAATTCCATAAGAATCTCCTCATCATCCATTTCTCTACTTTGTCTTGGTTCACCGCTGGTGCTTGCTTCTTTTCCTTTTCTGGATGGTGTAGCAGAAGCTCTAAAAGATGATTCAGTCTTTTGAATACTACCATCAAAAATATTTAGCTCATAGGCTGTCAACTTTGCAATGATGGAGTCTAGGGATACCCTACTCTTGTCTATTGATCTCAACTCCTGAATAGAAACAACCCTTATTGCATAGACCAGTAATAAGGACCTCAGGACTTTACTAATAATAGTAGAGTCTTCCATTTTTCCTCTTGCACTCTTGATGTCTCCAACAATAGTCTTAATTCTTATTCCATATTGCTGAATGGTCTCACCTTCAACCATCAATATGTCTTCAAACTTCCCTCTAAGTCTTTCTTCCTTAGCTTGTTTTACATGCTCATCACCACCATAGATATTCTCAAGAGTATCCCAAACTTCTTTGGGATGATCTTTATCCTCGACATCAATAAACTCAATGTTAGATAAGTTGTTGATTAGGGCTTCCATGACTTACCCATTCTCCTGTATCTCTCTCTTTTGATCATCGGTGAGAGTACCGGTAGGAATAAAAAAAGCATTCTCAACATAGCTCGAGTGTTGAGCACCCATGCTTCTAATTTAAATCTTCATTCTATCCTTCCATATTTTAAAGTTATCTCTATTGAACTTTGAACCTTCCCTCTTCATCATTACAATAGGATTTCTCCCACAAGAAGTTAAGCTTACAACACATAGTACCTGGAGGATGCTCTGATACCAATTGATAACTTAATGATGAAGTGTAAGTACCAAACTGGTACTGAGAGGGGGGGGTGAATCAGTACAGTTAAAAACACTTTCCAAAAACTGGTTAGATAGAAACCCCTGCAAATGATTGGCAAACAGTAACACCAGTATGAAACATAGTACAATCGATAAAGCTAAGAATGACTATGAGAAGAATTAACCAGTTATCACTTAGCTTTCTACTCAACTTAATACTACACTTCCATTTCACCCTTATCTATGAACAGGTAATCAATCATCAAAAATATAATATCAGCTAGTTCAACATGATTTACCTTCAGACACAAATCACTTAAACCATCACATGAAAACCACCACACATAACACACACAGATTTTTCATGTGGAAATCCAACTGGGAAAAACCACAGTGGGGATGAATACCCACAAGCTGTTTTTGAACTCTTTAGAAGTCCGCTCTGTTAGGAGCTTAGTCTGGTTAAAGAGTGTTACAACAGGTCCTGTTAGGAACTGATCAGGGATCACCCAGTTAAGGGATATCTAAATACCTGGTTAAGGGTTAAACCCTGTTAGAGGTTACCTTGTTAGAGGATTTCAAGAACTCAATTAATTTGAGTCACCCTATTAAAGGATTTACAACAAGTTGGTTAAAGCTACCCGATTAAGGGATTTTTCAACTATTGAAGTGATCAGAAATCAATAGGTATTACAATGATCTAATAGTAGCACTCAATGCCAATGAAGATCCACTTCAGTTCCTTCCCTCTACACACATACTATGTAGGAATCAATCCTCTTATCTCATCTGGTCTGGAAAGAATCACGTATCTTTGCACTTAGATACACACACACCATTTGCCAACCACCTTTGCATGAAACACAACATCGACCTTATAGGAAATAGATAGGTTGGTAGCATAAACCCCAAACCCTACACATTTAGGTTAAGCAATTGAACAATTCAATCCTGACCATTGAACACTTTGCATTGGAATACAATGGTCTTGAACAGATCTCAAGACATTCTCCATCATTCATTCTTCACCGCTTCATGGAGGCAGTAACCCATCACATGCTCTCCATTGTTTACAAGGACTTTGCACATTCCTGAGATAGATAGGATCAATCTCCTTCATGCAAGATCCTCACGTGCATAAGGATGACGTGGCAACATGATCTGATCTTCATTATAATGCTAACCCATCCCACGATGTCATCGGTTGAATCACATAGGCTTGGAACGCTTCAACCGGAAACCCCAAAGCTAAGACTACCAACCGATAGTCCTACCACATTCATGTATTGGTTCACATTTCATCATACCGGTTTGCCTTGGACAAACAAACCACTTCACCTATTGCTCATATACCATTTTACACCACCATACCGATTCTCTTTGCCAGTAGCTTAGCTCCAATATACCAGTTCACCACATTATACCAGTTCACCACATTATACCAGTTCTCTTTTCAACATATTGCTGGTTCACTCTCCTGTATATTGACATCAATGACAACATAATATCATCATGTCAACATACTCTGCACAAATGCCAACACTGCCAACCTTCTTCTTGTCATCATTCCTTTATTTTTGTCTCCAATGATCTGATCTTCAAAATGATTCAACCTTACAAACCTAGGAGTCTTTTGGTTTTTGATTCCTCTATTCTGATACTGTCAGAGTAACTGGCTCAATATTATGTTTTGTTATAGGTGATACCAGTTCAGTTATGATCATTTCCACTGTTGGTTCTCTCTTGTAAGTTCTGATTTGACATTTGTTCTGCTCATCCACTTTGACATTTGTGCTCTCCATGATTCTCTGCAATCTTTTGTTGTAACATCTATATACTTTTCTTTCATTAGAATAACCAAGAAATATTCCTTCATCACATCTAGGATCAAACTTTCCAATGGAATCATCTCTTTTAATATAACATTTACTGCCAAAGATTTTGGAATACTAAAATGTTAGTTTATAACCAAACCATAACTCATAAGGTGTCTTATTGGTATCTCCTTTGATATGATATTATTGAATGTGTATATTGACATGCTTACAACTTCTCTCCAATAGATATGAGGTAGATTAGCTTCCATCATCATGGTTCTAGTTGCATCCAAGATAGTTATGCTCTTCCTTTTCACAACTCCATTCTGCTGAGGTGTTTGAGGTGCAGACAATTGTCTCATTATCCCATTCTTCTCACAATAACTGTTAAATTCATTGGATGTGAATTCTCCACCCTAAAATGACCTTAAACATTTAATCTTGAATCCTGTCTCTTTCTCAACTTTAGCTTTAAATATTTTAAAATTTGCAAATGCTTCAGACTTCTCCCTTAGAAAAGTAACCCACATCATTCTAGAATAATCATTAATGATTAACATTGAATATCAATCACCTTGAAAACTTTTGATTCTAGCTAGACCAAAAAAATTAGTATGAATAGATCAAGAACATCATTAGATTTGTCTTGTATACTCTTAAAATAAATCCTAACTTTCTTTCTCATTTGACATTCCTTACATACAGGATTATAGGGCTTTACAATCTTAAGTATATCCCTAACTGCCTTTGTAGAATTGATCTTCACAATGAAATCAAAATTCACATGACACAACCTCTTATGTCATAGCCAACTCTCATCAATTTGTGCAATCAAGCATGTCTTCTCACCAGAGTTCAAGTGAAATATATTACCTTTAGTCTATGTACCAATTGCAATTTCCAAACCAAATCTGTTGATAATCTTGCATTTTCCATCCTTGAACTGTAACTGAAATCCCTTATCCACCAATTGTCCTACACTCAAAATATTATGCCTTAAACCTTCAACATAATAAACATTATTAGTTTTATGCTTACCATCCAATAATATTGTTCCTTTTCCTTTAATCATACACGCTTTGTCATCTCCAAATCTAACCAGACCACCATCAAATTCTTGCATAGATAAGAACTTCATTTTATCTCCAGTCATATGATGTGAACATCCACTATCGATTACCCATTCATCCCTGACTTTAATTTTGGGAGCAAGGGCCTTTTCTTTAGCTACCAGATCATCTTCCTTGATAGCCAAAAATACCCATTCCTTTCCATTTCCAGATCCACTAGTCTAATCTTGTGTTGGTTCATCATCAGAATCAGTCACACCTTCATCATCTGCATAGTAGCATGATTTATCTTTGTTTTTCCTATAGTTATGCTTGTTTTGATAATCATGGTTAGGCCTAAAAGATGTTCTAGCTCTTTCTTCAAATATTTAATTCGTTTGAGGACATCTAGATGCAAAATGACCTATCTTACTACATGTAAAGCATTTAAAAGGTGATTTTCCTTCATACTTACTTTTTGTCGGTCCTTTAGGTACTCTTCTAGAAAATAAGGCTTCAAGTTGCTCAAACTCTTCATATTCTTTCTTCATATCCTCTAGTTCATTTTCATATAATTCTTTCCAATCACTCTTGCTAGTATATGATGTAGATGCATGAAAAATAGGTTCAGATTTAACAGCTCCATATGTAGATAATTTCCCAACCAAGGTATCCCTATTAACAAAAGTGTTTTCCATAGTGCTAAGCTCATTAATTGCAGTAGCCTTCATCTTATAAGCTGATGGCAAAGCTCTCAGTACTTTAGAAACTATTCATCTTCGATCAAAGATCCACCACAACATTGAATTCCCAAAACAATTGCATTCACTAGATCTCCATAAAAGCAAGAATCCTTTCTGTTAGGTCCTGGAGGCAACTATGAGGGGGGGGTGAATCAGTTGTCTAATATAATTTAAACCAAAAACAACTTAACCAAGTTATCACTTAATACCGATGAACTAGTCTGTTATACCAATGCATAGTTTTAACAGATAAATGCAATACCAGTAAAGATTAATGCATGAAATAAAAAGACAAAGTCATCCACAACACATAACACCAATATTTGTATGTGGAAACCCTGTAAGGGGAAAACCATAGTGGTAAACCTTACCCACAATCAGATGATACTACTGTAGATAGTAAGTGTACATAAATGGGGTTTGCACATGCAGAAAGGCCAAGCGCCTAGAGTTGACTGCTCAATCACAAATGGGAGTCACACTAACTACAATTGGATGGTTAAATCCAATAAAAATGTACTATACAAAAGAGCATCTTCATATACTGGATTCAGTACTGGTGTAGTTCTGATATTCTTTCATACAAGCCTTGCTTCACCTTCAAATGATGTCTTCATGTATAGCTCTGCTTAATCTTGCATATACCTTCACACTTATCCTTTTCACATTTTTCACACCCTTGATCTTAAATAAGATCTTACATTTATACCATAACCTAAGACTAATTTTAGTAGGTCGGCTCTACAAGATATTACAATAAAATCATTTTACAAACAATACATTATCTGATGCAATAACTGATTGAGCATGTTAGCTTAATGCATTTACAACAACAATTAATCATCTCCATAGCATGCCATGTTGTTCTGGAAAAGATAAACCTGTTGGTGTAACCTTGGACCTATTTGCCGGTAACAGTAAATATGCAATATGAATATGTCAATAAACAATTTGCCAAGATAAGATGTCCAAACAATGTCTTTGACATTACCATGCTATACAAAGTGCTGGTGATCATTATTTCCTGTCGGTGTACCATAAACCAATGATTGTGCAAAAGTCACTTGCTTGCCGGTAAATGTTGCTGGATCTCCAAAGTGCTAGAGTTTTAGTAGGTGTTGACATCAATGACAAAACCATACCAAAATACCAACAATCTCCCCCTTTGGCATTGATGGCAACACAAGATGGAAAAACCATCAAAGTGCCAAAATAGAAATGCCAAATACAAAAACCAACAATCTCCCTAAAGTAACAATCTCTCCCCCTGAGAGTAACATGGGTTTCCTTATAATTTTCTGTACCAATTTCTTCTCAAAAGATAATGTTTTTCCATAGATATCTCTCCCCCTTTGACATCAAATGCCAGAGTTACAACAAAACCAAGTTCAGATACCAAATACTAATCAATTTCATTATACCAACTACTCCCCCTTAGAAGTAGCTTCCTCATCAAAGCCGGAGTAAAATATTTCTTTGTTAATTCCACTGGTTGATGACAGACATCAACTCACTAAGTTTTTACCAGTGGGGGTATAACCCCAAGCTTCTAAGATATTCAAAAGTTTCCTTAGGTAGAGGTTTAGTGAAAATATTTGCAAGCTGCTCTTTAGTATTCACATAAACCAGTTTTATTTCTTTTGCTTCAACTTTCTCCCTTAGAAAATTCAATTTGATTGAAACATGTTTTGTTTTAGAATGTAATACCAGATTCTTAGATATATCAATTGTTGTTGTGTTGTCACAATAGATAGTTATAGGTTCCTTGCATTTTACCTTTAAATCTTTCAACATTTGTTTAAGCCATAGTACCTATGTACAGTTAGTTGTTGTTGCAACATATTCTGATTCTGCTGTTGATAAATATGTACAACTTTGTTTCTTACTTAACCAAGAAACTAGTCTACTTCCAAGAAAAAATGCTCTGCCAGTGGTGCTTTTTCTATCATCAATGTCTCTTGCCCAATTTGCATTTGTGTATGCACATAGATCAAAGTTTTCATCTCTAGGATACCATAATCCAAGATTTGTAGTGCCTTGTAAGTACTGAAAAATCCTTTTTACTACTGATTCATGATTTTCTCTAGGATTACTCTAAAATCTTGAAACAATACATACTACATTCATGATATCAGGTCTAGTTTGTGTCAAATACAGTACACCTCCTATCATAGATTTGTACCTAGTTGGATTCACAGGTGTAGATTCATCCCTTAAGGATAGTTTGTCATTTGTAGTTATAGGTGTGCTTACTAGTTTAGAGTTTTCCATCCCAAATTTCTTAAGTGACTCTTTTAAGTATTTTGATTGACTTAAGAATATACCTTTATCAGTTTGTGATATCTACAATCCTAAAAAGAATCTTATTTCACCAATCATAGACATTTCAAATTCTTGCTGCATTTTAATAGAAAAGTCCTTATACAATCCATCTTCTCCTCCAAAAACTATATCATCAACAAAAACTTCAATAGCCAAGGTGTCATCATTAGTCACTTTATAGTATAAGTTACTATCAGCATTAACTTTAGAAAAACCAATCTTCAAAAGATACTTATCCAATCTTGCATACCAAGCTCTTGGAGCTTACTTCAATCCATACAAAGCTTTCCTTAACCTGTAAACCATATCTTTGTCATCTGTCAAAGAAAATCCATCAGGTTGTTCAATGTAAACTTCCTCTTCAAGATCTCCATTTAGAAATGCACATTTAATATCCATCTGATATACTTTGTAGTTCTTATGTGCTGCAAAAGCCAAAGATAATTTATCTACCTCAATTCTAGCTACTGGTGCAAAGGTTTCATTATAATCAATTCCTTCTTTCTGAGAATATCCCTTACACACTAGTCTTGCTTTATTTCTGATAACCTTACCATCTTCATTAAGTTTGTTTCTGAATACCCATTTGGTTCCAATTACATTTTTATCTTTAGGCTGGGGAACTAATGTCCAAGTATTGTTTTTCTTGATTTGTTCTAATTCTTCTTCTATAGCTTTAGTCCAATACTTATCTTCACATGCCTCATTAACTGATGATGGTTCAATTTGAGAAATAAGACATACCTCTTCATTTGCCAATCTTCCTCTTGTCATAACTCCTTTATGCTTATTTCTAATTATCAGATCTTCAGAATGATTCAGTCTTACATACCAGGGTGTCTTTGTTTGTTGTTGTTCCTCAGTCACAGTGGAATTTTCAGATGATACTGGTGTAACTAGATCTTAACTCTGTACTGGTGGATTCAGTGTATGTTCATTTATAATTTTTGTTGCCGGTTCAGAATCTATGTACCTTGAAGTTCCTCTGAATTGTTCATCAATTTTCACATTTGTACTCTCAACAATTTTCTACAATCTCTTGTTAAAACATCTATATGCTTTACTCTTAGATGAATAACCTAAAAATATTCCTTCATCACTTCTAGGATCAAATTTCCCAATGTACTCATCTCTTCTAATGTAACATTTACTTCTAAATATTCTGAAATATTTAAGAGTAGGAGTAATACCAAACCATAGTTCATGAGGGGTCTTACCGGTTTCACCTTTGATGTGAACTTTGTTGAATGTATAGACCATTGTGCTTACTACCTCTCTCCAATATACATGTGGCAAGTTTGCTTCAGATAACATACTTCTGGATGCATCCAAGATAGTTTTGTTTTTCCTTTCAACAACTCCATTTTGCTATGGTGTCCAAGGTGCTGATAGTTGTCTTCTGATTCCATTCACTTCATAGAATGCATTAAACTCCTTAGATGTAAATTCTCCTCCTTGACCTGATCTTAAACATTTGATTTTCTTACCGGTTCCATTTTCAACCATTTCTTTGAACAATTTAAACTTTCCAAGTGCTTCTGATTTCTCTTTGAGAAAAGTAACCCAGCACATTCTAGAATAATCATCAATGATTAGCATGAAATATCTATCACCTTGTAAGCTTTTAGTTCTAGCTAGACCACATAAATTAGTATGAATTAAATCAAGAGCATTATTGGATTTTTCTGGAATTCTTTTGAAACTAGCTCTAGCTTGTTTTCCAAATTGACATTCCTTATATATTGTATTGTGAGGTTTGATGATTTTAGGTAAATTTCTAACTACCTTAGTAGTACTAATCTTTGTTGGTATTTTGGTATGGTTTTTTCATTGATGTCAACACCTACTAAATACACCTACTTTGGAGATCTAGCAACATTCACCGGCAAATAGTAAACTGTGCAAATAGTTACCAGTATATGGTTAACCGGCAGGATATAATGTTCACCGGTACCTGCATTGACATGGAAGACATTTGGTAATGTCGAAGACATCATGTGGACACTTTACTTTGAAGTAATAATCATTGGTATATTCTCATTTGCATATTTGATTTTACTGGCAAATAGGTCCAAGTTATCTAGGGTTACACCGACAGGTTTATCTTTTCCAGATTAGCATGGCACACTATGGAGTTGATTTATTATTGTTGTAAATGCATTAAGTTGACATGTTCAATTGATTATTGCATCAGATATTGTATTGTTTGTAAAATGTTTTTATTGTAATATCTTGTAGAGCCGACCTACTAAAATTGGTCTTAGGGTATGGTATAAATGTAAGATCTTATTTGGAAGATCAAGTGTCGAATGCGAAAAAGATTTAAGGAAGGGTATATGCGAGATCAAGCAGTAATATACATGAAGACATCATTTGAAGGTGAAGTTAGGTTTTTTTAGAAGCATATCAGCATTACACCAGTACTGAATCCAACATATGAAGATGCTATTTTGTGCAGTACACTCTCATTGGATTTAACCATCCAACTATAGTCAATGTGACTCCAATTTGTGATTGAGCAGTGAGCTCTAGGCTGTTGGCCTTTCTGCATGTGCAGACCCCTCTTTGTACACTTACTATGTGCAGTAGTATCATCTGGTTGTGGGTAAGGTTTCCCACCATGGTCTTTCTCCTTACAGGGTTTCCACATACAAATATTGGTGTCATGTGTTGTGGGTGACTTTATGTTTTTGCTTCATGCATTAATTCTTACCGGTATAGCAATTTTCTGTTAACACTGTTTACCGGCATACTTAATTGTCTTACCAATATTAAGCATTAAGTTGGTTAATAAGATTTTGGTTTGAATTTATTAGACAACTGATTCCCCCCCCCTCTCAGTTGTCTTCGGGACCTACAATTGGTATCAGAGCCTAGGCCTCTTTTTGCAGAAGTTTAACAACTTGAGGAGATCCAATGTCTACTAATTATTTCAGAAAGGATAGTCCTAAACCTGATGGAACCAACTATGGGATATGGAAAATCAAAATGGAGACACATCTGAATTGCATTGGTAAAGACATCTGGGAAGTTACTAAGAATGGTTATACTACTGCTGTAGCTGGTCAGACTACTCCCATTACTTTAGCTAAAGATGAAGAAAATGATTGCAAAGCACGAGAAGCACTTTTGAGCTCATTATCAGATCAACAAATCATGGGATTATCAGATAGATCCATTGCAAAAGCTATTTGGGATCATTTGGAAACACTAAATGAAGGGGATTCGATTGTCAAAATTGCAAAACTTGAAAGCTTCCGAGTCAGGTATGAACATCTGAAAATGGAAGAAGATGAAAGGATTTCTGCTTTTATGGAAAGAGTAAATGAAATTGTTTTGGGTATCAAATGTTGTGGAGGAACCTTGAGTGAAGATGAGATTGTTTCAAAAATCTTAAGAGGTTTGCCACTGGCATATAAAATGAAGGTTACTGCTATAAATGAGTTGAGAACAATGCCTAATACATCAGTAACTAGGGATACATTGATTGGAAAACTTTCAGCTTTTGAAATTGAGGAATTTGGTCTTGCTGCTACTATAAAAACTGATTTGGCCTTCAAAGCATCAACATCATCTGCTCCATCTTTTGACAAATCAGACTGGAGAGCCTTTTATGCAAGAGAACTTGAAGAAACCAGGAAGGAGAATGAAGATCTTGAAGAACTTGAAGCACTATTTGCAAGAAAAATGCCAAAAGGTCCAATTGGAAGTAAGTATGAAGGTAAAGCACCCTTTAAATGTTTCAACTACAAAAAGATTGGTCATATGGCTTCAAGATGCCCTGATAGACATGCTAGAATAAGAGAAGAAGCTAGAAGGACATACAAACCTAATCCTGAATAACAGAGATACAGATTTAAGAAAAACAAAGATAAATCTTGTTACATTGTTGATGAAGGTGTGACTGATGATTCTGATGAGGATCCAACAGACAACGGATGGGTCTTTATTGCTATAACAGAAGATCAACTGGTACCTATTGCTCAACCAGTAGAACAAGCCCTAGCAGCTAAAGTTGAATCAAAGGATGAATGGATTATTGACTCAGGATGCTCACATCACATGACTAGAGACAAAGGTAAATTATTGAACTTTCAAGAATACAATGGAGGTTTAGTAAGATTCGGAGATGACAAAGTCTGTTCAATCGAAGGTAAGGGTTCAATATCTCTTGACGGTAAACATAACACTGACAATGTCTACTATGTTGAAGGATTAAAACATAATCTTTTAAGTGTTGGTCAATTAGTTGAGAAAGGTTTTCAGTTACAATTTAAAAATGGAAAATGCAAAATCATGAATAGAACTAGTTTGGAAATTGCAACCGGTAATTAGACTAGAGGTAATATCTTTCATTTGAATAACAGTGAAAAGGCATGCTTAAGTGCACATATAGATGAAAGTTGGATATGGCATAAAAGACTATGTCATGTAAATTTTGATTGCATGGTAAAAATCAGTACTTCTAAGGCAGTTAGAGATCTACCTAAAATTATGAAACCTCATAATACAATTTGCAAGGAATGTCAATTTGGAAAACAGGTTAGAGCTAGTTTCAAAAGTATTTTAGAAAAATCCTATAATGCTCTTGATTTAATTCACACTGATTTATGTGGTCCCGCTAGAACTAAAAGTTTACAACGTGATAGATATTTCATGCTAATTATTGATGATTATTCTAGAATGTGTTGGGTTACTTTTCTCAGAGAAAAATCAAAAGCACTTGGGAAGTTGAAGCTATTCAAAGCAATGGTTGAAAATGAAACCGGTAAGAAAATTAAATGTTTAAGATCAGATCAAGGAGGAGAATTCACATCTAGATATTTTAATACATTCTATGAAGTAAATGGAATCGAAAGACAATTATCAGCACCTCGGACACCACAACAGAATGGAGTTGTTGAAAGGAACAATAGAACTATTTTGGATGCAGCAAGAAGTATGTTATCAGAAGCAAATCTACCACATGTGTACTACAGAGAGGCAGTAAGCACTGCTATCTATACATTCAACAAAGTTCACATCAAAGGTGAAACTGGTAAGACCCCTCATGAACTATGGTTTGGTAATACTCCTACTCTTAAGTATTTCAAAATTTTTGGAAGTAAATGTTATATTAGAAGAGATGAGTATATTGGCAAGTTTGATCCTAGAAGTGATGAAGGAATATTTCTTGGTTATTCATCTAAGAGTAAAGCTTATAGATGTTTTAATAAAAGATTACAGAAAATTGTTGAAAGTACAAATGTAAAGATTGATGAACAATTCAGAGGAACTTCAAGGTATATAGACTCTGAACCGGTAATAGAAATTATGACAAATGAACCAATAGTAAATCCACCGATACAGAATGATGATCCAATTACTCCGGTATCATCAGAGGATTCCACGGTAATTGAAGAACAACAATAGACTAAGATACCCCGGTATGTAAGACTGAATCATTCTGAAGATTAGATAATTGCAAGCAAATTTAAAGGAGTCATGACTAGAGGAAGATTGGCAAATGAAGAGGTATGTCTTATTTCTCAAATTGAACCATTATCTATCAATGAGGCATGTGAAGATAAATTTTGGATTAAAGCTATGGAAGAAGAACTAGGACAAATTGAGAAAACTTAATACTTGGACATTATTTCCCCGGCCTAAAAATAAAAATGTAATTGGAACCAAATGGGTATTTAGAAACAAACTCAATGAAGATGGTAAGGTTGTCAAAAATAAAGCAAAACTAGTGTGTAAGGGATATTCTCAGAAAGAAGGAGTTGATTACAATGAAACCTTTGCACTGGTAGCCAGAATTGAGGCAGTTAGATTATTCTTGGCCTTTGCATCTCACAAGGATTATAAAGTTTATCAAATGGATATTAAATGTGCATTCTTGAAGAGGAAGTCTATATTGAACAACCTGATGAATTTTCCTTGATAGATGACAATGATATGGTTTGCAGATTAAGAAAAGCTCTGTGTGGATTAAAACAAGCTCCAAGAGCTTGGTATGCAAGATTGGATAAGTATCTTTTAAAAATTGGTTTTACTAAAGGAAATGTAGATAGCAATTTATATTACAAAGTAACTAATGATGACATCTTGATTATGGAAGTATTTGTTGATGATATAATCTTTGGAGGAGAAGATGGATTATGCAAAGAATTTTCTCTTGAAATGCAGCATGAATTTGAAATGTCTATGATTGGAGAAATAAAATTCTTTTTAGGATTGCAGATTTTACAAATTGATAAAGGCATATTTTTTAGTCAATCTAAGTACTTGAAAGAACTACTTAAGAAATTTGGGATGGAGAACTCTAAACCGGTAAGCGCACCTATGACTACAAATGACAAATTATCTCAAAGGGATGAATCTACACCTATTAATCCAACTAGATACAAATCTATGATAGGAGGTTTACTGTATTTGACACAAACCAGACCTGATATTATCAATGCAGTATGTATAGTTTCTAGATTTCAAAGTAATCCCAGGGAAAATCATGAATCTATAGTAAAAAGGATTTTCTGGTACTTACAAGGCACAACAAATCTTGGATTATGGTATCCTAAAGATGAAAATTTTGATCTATATGCATACACAAATGCAAATTGGGCAGGAGATGTGTATGATAGAAAAAGCACCACTGGAGGAGCATTCTTTCTTGGAAAGAGATTAGTTTCTTGGTTAAGTAAGAAATAGAGTTGTACATCTTTATCAATAGTAGAATCAAAATATGTTGCAGCAGCAACAAACTGTACACAGGTACTTTGGCTTAAGCAAATGTTGAAAGACATAAAGGTAAAATGCAAGGAACCTATTACTATATATTGTGATAACACTGCAGCAATTGATATATCTAAGAATCTAGTATTACATTCTAAAACAAAACATGTTTCTATCAATTTGAATTTTCTAAGGGAAAAAGTTGAAGAAAAGGAGATAAAACTAGTTTATGTGAATACTAAAGAGCAACTTGCAGATATTATCACAAAACCTTTGCCTAAGGAAACTTTTGAGTATCTCAGAGATCAGGTTAGAGCCTTACCTCCAATAGTAGAGACTTAGATAGTTGATGATTTTCATCAACCGGTAGAATTAAATGGACAAATATTTTATTCCGATATTTGATGAGGAAGCTACTTCTTAAGGGGAGTAGTTGGTATATTGAATTGGTTGGTATTTTGTATGAACTTGACCTTTTGTGACTTTGGCATTTGATGTCAAAGGGGGAGAGTTATATGGAAAAACATTAGGGAGAGATGTATGAAAATGCATTATCTTTTTGAGGAGAGATTGGTATGAGAGTTTGGTATAAACACATATTACTCCTAGGGGGAGAAATGGAGATTGTATTGTTTATACTTGGCATTTCTATTTTGGCACTTTGATGGTTTTTCCATCTTGTGTTGCCATCAATGCCAAAGGGGGAGATTGTTGGTATTTTGGTATGGTTTTGTCATTGATGTCAACACCTGCTAAATACACCTACTTTGGAGATCCAACAACATTCACCGGCAAATAGTAAACTGTGCAAACAGTTACCGGTATATGGTTAACCGGTAGGATATAATGTTCACCGGTACCTGCATTGACATGGAAGACATTTGGTAATGTCGAAGACATCATGTGGACACTTTACTTTGAAGTAATAATCATTGGTATCTTCTCATTTGCATATTTTCTTTTACCGACAAATAGGTCCAGGTTATCTAGGGTTACACTGGCAGGTTTATCTTTTCTAGATCAGCATGGCACGCTATGGAGTTGATTTATTATTGTTGTAAATGCATTAAGCCGACATGTTCAATTGGTTATTGCATCGGATATTGTATTGTTTGTAAAATGTTTTTATTGTAATAGCTTGTAGAGCCGACCTACTAAAATTGGTCTTAGGGTATGGTATAAATGTAAGATCTTATTTGTAAGATCAAGTGTGGAATGCGAAAAAGATTTAAGGAAGGGTATATGCGAGATCAAGCAGTAATATACATGAAGACATCATTTGAAGGTGAAGTTAGGTTTTTGTAGAAGCATATCAGCATTACACCGGTACTGAATCTAGCATATGAAGATGCTATTTTGTGCAATACATTCTCATTGGATTTAACCATCCAACTGTAGTCAGTGTGACTTCCATTTGTGATTGAGTAGTGAGCTCTAGGTTATTGGCTTTCTGCATTTGCAGACCCCTCTTTGTACACTTACTATCTGCAGTAGTATCATCTGATTGTGGGTAATGTTTCCCACCATGGTTTTTCCCCTTATAGGATTTCCATGTACAAATATTGGTGTCATTTGTTGTGGGTGACTTTATGTTTTTGCTTCATGCATTAATTCTTACCGGTATAGCAATTTTTTGTTAACACTGTTTACCAGCATACTTAACTATCTTACTGGTATTAAGTATTAAGTTGGTTAGTAAGATTTTGGTCTGAATTTATTAGACAACGGATTCCCCCCCCCCTCTCAGTTGTCTCCGGGACCTACAATCTTTACCATGCAATCAAAGTTTACATGACAGAGTCTCTTATGCCATAGCCAACTTTCATCAATGTGTGCAATCAAGCATGTCTTTTCACTGTTATTCAAATGAAAGATATTACCTCTAGTCTGATTAGCGGTTGCAATTTCTAATCCAGTTCTATTCATGATTTTGCATTTCCCATTTTTAAATTGTAACTGAAATCCTTTCTCAACTAATTGACCAACACTCAAAAGATTATACTTTAAACCTTCAACATAGTAGACATTGTCAATGTTATGCTTACCATCAAGAGATATTGAAGCCTTACCTCTGATTTGACAAGCTTTGTCATCTCCAAATCTTACTAAGCCTCCATTATATTCTTGAAAGTTCAAGAATTTACCTTTATCACTTGTCATATGATGCGAGCATCTAGAATCAATGATCCATTCATCTTTTACTTCAATCTTAGCTTCCAAGGCCTGCTCTATCGATTGGACTGCAGGTGTCAGTTGATCTTCTGTTATAGCAACAAAAACCCATCCATTATCTGTCAGATCATCATCAGAATCAACAGTCACTCCTTCATCAGCTACATAACAAGATTTGTCCTTGTTCTTCTTAAATTTGTATCTCTGATATTCAGGGTTAGGCTTGTATGTCCTTCTAGCTTCTTCTCTTAGTCTATCATGTCTATCAGGGCATCTTGAAGCCATATGACCAATCTTATTAGAGTTAAAACATTTAAAGGGTGCTTTACCTTCATACTTACTTCCAACTGGACCTTTAGGCATTTTTCTTGCAAATAGTACTTCAAGCTCTTCAAGTTCTTCATTTTCTTTCCTGCTTTCCTCAAGTTCTCTTGCATAAAAGGCTTTCCAATCAGATTTGTCAAATGATGATGCAGATGAAGTTGATTCTTTAAAGGCTAAATCTGTATTTATAGTAGCAACAAGACCAAATTCCTCAATTTCAAAGGCTGAAAGTTTTCCAATCAATATATCCCTAGTTACTAATGTATTAGGCATTGTTCTTAACTCATTTATTATAGTAGCCTTCATTTTATATGTCGGTGGAAATCCTCTTAAAACTTTTGAAATAATTTCATCTTCACTTAAGGTTCCTCCACAACATTTAATACCCAAAACAATTTCATTTACTCTTTACATAAAAGCAGAAATTCTTTCATCTTCTTCCATTTTCAGATTTTCATACCTGACCCAGAAGCTTTCAAGTTTTGCAATTTTGACTATGGAATATCCTTCATTTAGTGTTTCCAAATGATCCTAAATAGCTTTAGCAGTTGATCTGTCTAATAATCCTATGATTTGTTGTTTTGTTAATGTGCTCAAGAGTGCTTCCCTTGCTTTGCAATCATTTTCCTCATCTTTAGTCAAGTTAGGTGGATTAGGTTGACTGGTAGTAGTAGCAGTATAACCAATCTTTGTAACATCCAGATGTGTCTCCATTCTGATGTTCCATATTCCATAGTTGGTTCCATCAAGTTTAGGACTATCGTTCATGAAATAGTTAGTAGACATTGGATCTCCTCAAGCTGTTAAACTTCTGCAAAAAGAGGACTAGGCTCTGATACCAATTGTTAGGTCCCAGAGGCAACTAAGAGGGGGGGGTGAATCAGTTGTCTAATATAATTTAAACCAAAAACAACTTAACCAAGTTATCACTTAATACCGGTGAACTAGTCTATTATACCGGTGGACAACTTTAACAGATAAATGCAATACTGGTAAAGATTAATGCATGAAATAAAAAGACAAAGTCAACCACAACACATAACACCAATATTTGTATGTGGAAACCCTGTAAGGGGAAAACCATAGTGGGAAACCTTACCCATAATTAGATGATACTACTACAGATAGTAAGTGTACATAAATGGGGTCTGCACATGCAGAAAGGCCAAGCACCTAGAGCTCACTGCTCAATGACAAATGGGAGTCACACTGACTACAATTGGATGGTTCAATCCAATAAAAATGTACTATAGAAAATAACATCTTCATATGTTGGATTCAGTACCAGTGTAGTTCTGATATGCTTTCATACAAGCCTTGCTTCACCTTCAAATGATGTCTTCGTGTATAGCTCTGCTTAGTCTCGCATATACCTTCACACCTATCCTTTTCACATTTTTCACACCCTTGATCTTAAATAATATCTTACATCTATACCATAACCTAAGACCAATTTTAGTAGGTCGGCTCTACAAGATATTACAATAAAATCATTTTACAAACAATACATTATCCGATGCAATAACCGATTGAACATGTTAGCTTAATGCATTTACAACAATAATTAATCATCTCCATAGTGTGCTGTGTTGATCTGGAAAAGATAAAACTATTGGTGTAACCCTGGACCTATTTGTCAGTAACAACAAATATGCAATATGAATATGTCAATAAACAATTCACCATGATAAGATGTCCAAACAATGTCTTTGACATTACCATGCTATACCAAGTGTCGGTGATCATTATTTCCTACCAGTGTACCATAAACTGATGATTGTGCAAAAGTCACTCGCTTGCCAGTGAATGTTGCTGGATCTCCAAAGTGCTAGAGTTTTAGTAGGTGTTGACATCAATGACAAAACCATACCAAAATACCAACACTTTCATCTTCTCCCATCTTCATATTTTCATACCTTACCTGGTGACCATCAAGTTTAGCAAATTTAACACTAGGGTCACCTTCATTCAAAGTCTCCAATTTGTCCCATATAGCCTTTGCAGTTGATTTATCAGTTAGTCCCATAATTTGTTGATTAGAAAGTGCACACAAAAGGGCTTCTCTAGCTCTACAATCATTCTCAAGCTCTTTATCCATACTAGCTAGAGGAGGATTTCCAGATGCTAGATTAAATGATGTAACACCATTCTTAGTGATCTCCCAAATCTCCTTTCAAAGACATCTTAGATGGGTTTCCATCTAAATCTTCCATACCCTGTACTTTATTCCATCAAGCCTAGGAATTTCTCTCTGGAAAATAGCAGTAGATGAACTAGATGAACTTGAACTACTAGATGCCATAGGATCTTCCACAAGTGGTTAAGCTTCTATAGAGAGGGCCAAGCTATGATACCGATTGTTAGATAGCTTAGATAACTAGAGGACAACTAAGAGGGGGGGATGAATCAGTTGTCACCGCATTATATAACTTTAATCATTTAAATCCTTAATACCGGAACACATAAACTTAATACCGAAATGCATAAACCAAATACCAAAATGACTGATAAAGCATTTAAACATAAACATAAATCATAGAACAACTTCCATTCATCCATAACACTTGACACAAAGAATTGAATGTGGAAAACTCGGTAAAGGAAAAAACCACGGTGGGAAGCCTACCCACAGTTAGATAATACTTTTGTAGCAAGTATGTGATTACAATATAAGGGGCTTGCACATGCAGGAAGGCCAACAACCTAGAGCACACTTCTCATCACAAATAGGAGCCTCACTAATTATATAAACATCGGACTACAATCCAAAAAGAAGAGTGAACTACAAGTATACCATCTCCTATGCCTGAGTACTATTCTAGTTAAGCTCAATGCTGGAGGCCTTTAATCTCTATTACACACCCAATTTGATCACCTATGATCAACCAAACCTTCTGCATATGATAACAACATTATTCGCACATAGATCATTTTATAACCTTTTTCTATCAACCCATATACCCATGATCTACAAAGAGATCTTACATCATATTTATATCAACCCGAGACCTAAGCAATTTAGTCAACCACTTAAAAGATAATACAATAAATTCATAACATAAACCCATAATCCAATGATCAACCAAGTCAGCTTAGGTCAAAAACAATATAAACCAATCATTAAATCCTGTCGATAACACATCAAGAACATCCTCCAACACGTTATGAAAAATGGTCCATAACCTTGATAACACTTGACCCAAAATGGGTTGCCATAAACCAAATCCAAGGCCACTAATGAACTAGAACGCAAAAAAGATAACTAGCATCATCCTTAAAGCCATCTAGAAGTTGCACCAACACCAATTATCAAGTGCATCAAAAGATCTTGAACAAAGCTCTGCCGGTAAAGCCCTTACTGGTGACCAAAAGGCTTACTAGAACAAATGATAGCTCTTGAGTCATCAAACCTTGAACCAACTGATTGAGATATATATCTGAATAGCATGAATAATAGATCCAAACTAATTCCACAAACCAAAGCATATCGGATCCTACCGGATCAATATGATAATCAACCACTCTACCAGAACCAATCAGAAACTAGTAAACAACCAAAACAATCGGTGTTGCCATCAATGACAAAATATCAATGCAACGCATAATCAATTCCTCTAAATTTTCAACAATCTCCCCCTTGGACATTAATGGCAACACTAGATGTGAAAAAAAAATCAAGTGCCAAGAAATTCCAAACAAGTCTCCCCCAATGAAAGGCATCCAACAATCTCCCACAAGATGATATAGCAAAGAAGTTATGAACCAAACTCACTTTTGACTAATATTTTGTTAAGCTCTATTTTTCACAAATATCTCTCCCCCTTTGACATCAAAGAAAAATCATAAATTCTCTAAAACATATAACTGACTACTCTCCCTGAGTAGTAGCACCACCACATAAATCCAGAATGAGTAATAACTCGGATAATGCATACAGGACTGATGCCAATCATCATCACTCAGGTCTCTATGAGAGGGGTAGAAACCCCCAATCTATCTCTGAAGTACTCAAATAATTCTTTAGGCAAAGGTTTAGTGAAAATATCTACAATCTGCTCTTTAGTGTTCACATAAACTAGTCTGACTTCATTTTCTTCCACCTTCTCCTTCAAAAACTTGTACTTGATAGATATGTGCTTTTTCTTAGAATGAAATACCAGATTCTTTGATATATCAATAGTAGCAGAGTTATCACATTGAATAACTACTGATTCATTACAATCCACCTTTATATCCTTCAACATTTTCTTCATCCATAGTACTTGTGTATAGTTAATAGCAACAACAACATATTCAACTTAAGCAGTAGATAAAGAAGTGCACGACTGCTTCTTACTAATCCATGAAACAAGTTTCTTTCTAAGAAAGAAAGCTCCACCAGATGTTCTCTTCTAGTCATCAACATCTCCAACCCAATTTGCTTCTATAGATGCACATAATGTAAAGTCATCATTTTTAGGATACCACCAACCATATTTAGTTGCTCCCTGCAAATACCTAAAAATTCTTTTCACTGCACTTTCATTATTTTCTCTAGGATCACTCTGATATCTTGATACAATACAAACTACATTCATTATATCTAGTCTAGTCTGAGTCAAATATGACAAACCACCAATCATAAACTTGTACCTAGTAGGATTTACCGATGTAGATGCATCTTTGTTTGTTAATTTCTCACTAGTAACCATAGGAATACTAACCAATTTAAAATTTTCCATACCAAATTTCTTCAACAGCTCCCTAGCATACTTAGTTTGACAAATGAAAATACCTTTATCAGTCTGAGTAATTTGCAAACCTAAGAAAAATATCATATCCCCAACCATAGACATCTCAAATTAATTCTTCATATTGTTAGAGAATTCCATACACAATTTACCTTCACCTCCAAAAATGATATCATCAACAAAGACCTCAATAATCAATATATCATCATCAGTGATCTTATAATATAAATTATTATCAACATTACCTTTAGTGAAATCAAGCTTTAGGAGATATTTATCCAGTCTTGCATACCAATCTCTAGTGGCTTGTATCAATCCTTATAAAGCTTTCCTTAACTTGCAAACCATATTTTTGTCATCTGAAAGTCAAAATCCATCAGTTTGCTCAATATAAACTTCCTCTTCAAGATTGCCATTCAAAAATGCACACTTAACATCCATCTGATAAACCTTGTAATTCTTATGAGTAGCATAAGCAAGAAATAGCCTCACAACTTCAATCCTAGCTACCGGTGCAAAGGTTTCACCATAATCAATTCCTTCCTTCTGAGAATAACCTTTACAAACCAATATAGATTTATTCCTCACAACTTGTCCATCCTCATTCAATTTATTCCTGAAAACCAATTTAGTTTCAATAACATTCTTATTTATAGGCCGGGTAGCTAAAGTCCATGTGTTATTCTTTTCTATCTAATCTAATTTTTCTTCCATAGCTTTCATCCAATATTCATCTTTACAAGCTTCAATTAATGATGCTAGTTCAACTTGAGAAATAAAATATACCTCATCAACTACCAACCTTCTTCTTGTCATCACTCCTTTTCTTTTGTCTCCAATGATCTGATCTTCAGAATGATTCATCCTTACATGTACCCAGGAGTCTTCTAATTTTTTGTTCCTCTTCTCTGATCTTCAGTTACTATTGAGTTTTTTGATACTATCAGAGTAACCCATTCAACATTATGTTCTGGTATAGGTGCTACCAGTTTAGTTATTATCATTTCCATTGTTAGTTCTCTCTCATAAGTTCTGATTGACTTTTGTTCTGCTCACCCACTTTCAGATTTGTGCTCTCCACAATTCTCTGCAACCTTTTTTTATAAAATCTATATGGTTTTCTTTCATTAGAATAACTAATAAATATTCCTTCATCACATCTAGGATCAAACTTTCCAATGGAGTCATCTCTTTTAATATAGAATTTACTACCAAAGATTCTTAAATACTTAACTATTGGTGTATAACCAAACCATAACTCATAAGGTGTCTTACTAGTATCTCCTTTGATATGATACTATTGAATGTGTATACCATTGTGCTTATAGCTTCTCTCTACTAGATATATGAGGTAGATTAGCTTCCATCATCACGGTTCTATCTGCATCCAATATAGTTTTGTTCTTCCTTTCCACAACTCTATTTTGCAGAGGTGTCTGAGGTGCAGATAACTACCTCCTTATCCCATTCTTCTCACAATAATTGTTAAATTCACCGGATGTGAATTCTCCACCCTAAAATGACCTTAAACATTTAATCTTCAATCCTATCTCTATCTCAACTTGATCTTTAAATATTTAAAAATTTGCAAATGCTTTAGACTTCTCCCTTAAAAAAGTAACCCACATCATTCTATAATAATCATCAATGATTATCATGAAATATCTATCACCTTGAAAACTTTTGGTTCTAGCTGGACCACACAAATCAGTATGAATAAGATCAAGAACATCATTAGATTTGTCTTGTATACTCTTAAAATAAATCCTAACTTTCTTTCTCATTTGACATTCCTTACATACCGGATTATAGGGCTTTACAATCTTAGGTATATCTCTAACTGCCTTAGTAGAACTGATCTTCACAATGCAATCAAAATTCACATGACACAACCTCTTATGCCATATCCAACTCTCATCAATTTGTGCAATCAAGAATGTCTTCTCACCGGCGTTCAACTGAAATATATTACCTTTAGTTTGTGTACTGGTTGCAATTTCCAAACCAGATTTGTTGATAATCTTGCATTTTCCATCCTTGAACTGTAACTGAAATCCCTTATCCACCAGTTGTCCTACACTCAAAATATTAAGCCTTAATCCTTCAACATAATAAACATTATCAGTGTTATTCTTACCATCCAATGATATGGTTCCTTTTCCTTTGATCATACATGTTTTTTCATCTCCAAATATAACCAGACCACCATCAAATTCTTGCATAGATAAGAACTTCCTTTTATCTCTAGTCATATGATGTGAACATCCACTATCAATTACCCATTCATCCTTGTCTATAATTTTAGTAGCAAGGGCATTTCTTTAGGTACTGGATCATCTTCCTTGATAGCCAAAAATACACATTCCTTTCCATTGCCTGATCCACTAGTTGAATCTTGTGTCGGTTCATCATTAGAATCGGTCACACCTTCCTCATCTGCATAGTAGCATAATTTGTCTTTGTTTTTCCTATACTTATGATTGTTCTAATAATCAAGGTTAGGCCTAAAAGATCTTCTAGCTCTTTCTTCAAATCTTGAATTCTTTCCAAGACATCTAGATGCAAAATGACCTATCTTATTACATGTAAAGCATTTCAAAGTTGATTTTGTTTCATACTTACTTCCTGTCGGTCCCTTAGGTAATCTTCTAGCAAATAAGGCTTCAAGTTGCTCAAACTCTTCATCTTGTTTCTTCATATCCTCTAGTTCCTTTACATACAAAGCTTTCCAATCACTCTTGCTAGTATATGATGTAGATGCATGAAAAGTAGGTTCAGATTTAACAGCTCTAGAAGGTACAAATTCCTCAAGCTCAAAAGTAGATAATTTCCCAACTAAGGTATCCCTATTAAAAAAAGTGTTTGCCATGGTTCTAAGCTCATTAATTGTAGTAGCCTTCATCTTAGAAGCATGTGGCAAAGCTCTCAATACTTTAGAAACTATTTCATCTTCGATCAAAGATCCACCACAACATTGAATTCCCAAAACAATTGCATTCACTAGATCTCCATAAAAGCAATAATCCTTTCATCTTCTTCCATCTTCAGATTTTCATACCTTACCTGGTAACCATCAAGTTTAGCAATTTTAACACTAGGGTCACCTTCATTCAGAGTCTCCAATTTGTCCCATATAGCCTTTGCAGTTGATTTATCAGTTAGTCCTATAATTTGTTGATTAGAAAGTGCACACAAAAGGGCTTCTCTAGCTCTACAATCATTCTCAAGCTCTTTGTCCAGACCAGCTAAAGGAGGATTTCCAGATGCTAGATTAAATGATGTAACACCATTCTTAGTGATCTCCCAAATCTCCTTTCAAAGACATCTCAAATGGGTCTCCATCTAAATCTTTCATACCCTGTAATTTGTTCCATCAAGCCTAGGAATTTCTCTCCGGAAAATAGCAGTAGATGAACTAGATGAACTCGAATTGCTAGATGCCATAGGATCTTTCTCAAGCAGTTATGCTTTGGTGGAGAGGACCAAGCTCTGATACCGATTGTTAGACAACTCAGATAACTAGAGGACAACTAAGAGGGGGGGATGAATCAGTTGTCACCGCATTATAGAACTTTAAGCATTTAAATCCTTAATACCGGAACACATAAACTTAATACTGAAATGCATAAACCAAATACGGAAATGACTAATAAAGCATTTAAACATAAACATAAATCATAGAACAATTACCATCCATCCATAACACATGACACTAAGAATTGAATGTGGAAACCCTGGTAAAGGGAAAAACCACAGTGGGAAGCCTACCCACAGTCAGATAATACTTTTGTAGCAAGTATGTGATTACAATATGAGGGGCCTACACATGTAGGAAGGCCAACAACCTAGAGTGCACTGCTCATCACAAAAAGGAGCCTCACTGACTACATAAACATCAGACTACAATCCAAAAAGAAGAGTGAATTGTAAGTATAGCATCTCCTATGCCTGAGCGCAGTTTCAATTAAGCTCAATGTCAAAGGCCGTAAACCTTTTTTACAAACCCAATTCGATCACCTATTATCGACCAAACCTTCTGCATATGATTACAACATTATTTACACACAGATAATTCTATAACCTTTTTCTATCAACCCATATACCCAAGATCTACAAAGAGATCTTACATCATATTTATACCAACCTGGGACCTAAACAATTACGTCGGCCACATAAAAGATAATACAATAAATTTGTAACATAAACCCATAATCCAATGATCAACCAGTTTGTCTTAGGCCTAAAACAATATAAACCAATCATTAAATCCTGTCAATAATGCATCAGGAACATCCTCCAACACGTTATGGAAACTGGTCTATAACCTAGATATTATCGGACCCAAAATAGGTTGGCATAAACCAAATCCAACACCATTGATGAACTAGAACACAAACAAGATAACCAAAAACATCTTGAAAGCCATCTAGAAACTACACCAACACCACTTATCATGTGCATCAAAAGATCTTCAAAAAAGCTCTTTCGATAAAGCCCTTATCGGTGACCAAAAGGCTTACTAGAACAAATGATAGATCCTGAGTCATCAAATCTCAAACCAAATGATCGTGATACATATTTGAATAGCATGAATAATAGATCCACACCAATTCCATAAACCAAAGCATATCGTATCCTACCTGATCAATATTATAATCAACCACTCTATCGGAACCAATCAGAAATCGGTAAACAACCAAAACAACCGGTGTTGCAATCAATGACAAAAAATCAATGCAACACATAATCAATTCCTCCAAATTGCCAACATATCTTACTTCACTTCCCAAACCTCTAAACCAATATCCAAGACCAACTCTAAAATATTTCATTCGCATACTGTCAATCAAGATCACTCACACAATCTTACACACCTATATCATCTTACATATATTCAAAATAACCTAACTGAACTGACTTAAATACCCTTCCCTAATTATAAACACAAATGCCTTAAGTCGGCTTACAATGATATTACAATTTATTTACATGTTAGCCTAGATAAAAATAAATGGATTAAACTTTGTGACTGATGCCGCTGATTAATGTCATGTAGACCTATCGGATCAATCTCCTATGTCAGCCTCATATACCAGTTCCTAGCTTTTTGCTTGTCATCTCCCTTGAATGTCGGATGAATTGAATTTTGGTGAGTACCGGTTAAGTGTCCAACCCAAAATGGTGTGTGTTTCCATCAATGGAAAACACCACTAAAGTGGATGACTATCAATTTCCAACAATCTCCCTCTTTGGCATTGATGGCAACACTCATTTGAAAAATGGATCACCGAAGTGTTATTTCGGTTCCTCCCAGAAATTGATGACCAAAACTGACCCTACTCCCCCTGAGCTATACATTATTTCTTATGTCCCTTAACATTTTTTACATCAACCTCTCCCCTTTGACATCAATGACAAAGCTGGGGTAAATAAAGAATGAAAGAATGAGAGAAATACTGTGATTACCGGATTTGCATATGCTTGAAAATGTCTAGATAAGCACCCTTCAAGAATGTCAAGTAATACTCAAAATTGATACAAACCCATTCAATAAATAAGCATGAATTTCCAACTCAGCTAGGTTTATCGGTTTGGGCTTTCCCATTTGTTCTATGCACTCCCTCTTATGAAGCAACAAAGTATTTAATCGAGGACTAACCAATCCTCTCAATTCTCTAGCTTGCCATATGATTCTATCCTTATCTTTCTCTAGTGTTGAAGTCTCAGATTCAAGAAGAAAAAATTGACCATCAACAGAGCTGATCAATGACTCAGTACCATAAAAATTGATTAGGATCTCTTCAATTTTCTCCTTATCATCTTTTATTTTAGTATCTAGGTCGGCTATTAAATGTGATATGTTAGAGAAAGACCAATATATATAACTACACAAAATGAGAGCCTCATCAATCCTTTTTAATTCTTCAGTCAGATTAGTCTTATCAAATGCAATCATATTATTACAAGTTACCAATCTAGTTGCATTGTACCTCTCTATCAACTGTCGGTTTGATACATGTTGAAGAGTTTTAAACTCTTTGAATATATTCTTTGGCAAACCTTTCAATTTATCAAATGGACTTCCAATCAAATCTACCTTATACTTTAGTGCAAGCTACTGCAAAATAGGGATGGCTTGCTCAATGAACTTTTTATCTTCAGTCCCTTCCTTCCTTAGCTTCTGAGCTGCAACATACATCAATTCAAAACTGCTCAGTTGCTCAATAATCTTCTGTGCAAAATCAACTTGACCAAATGAGCCAAGTCCCAACAATGAATGACTGTCAAAAATTTTCTTGGAGGATTCAACCTTATAACTTGCACAGATGGCTTTGCCACTTGATGCAGTTACCTTCTCAACCTTAACCTCTTTTGTATGTACATTTGGTGTCAGAGGCTCAATATCCTCAACCTATTTATTTTATGTATCCACATCATTAACCTCTATATCTGGAATTTTTTGTTTTGGTGTATCATGTTTCAATTTTATCTACAAGTTTCTCTATATTTTGTACAGGTGGTTCTATTGGAGAAATATCCTCTATTAGTTTTTGTCCCAAAACCGGTGGATCAATGCCTAATATACCTTTCCCCTTATCATCTACTAGGATGTTTGGAGTGTTAGACTTTGGAGGGACTTCTGGTGATGTAAAGAATCTAGGTTTATCTACAAATAATTTTACCCATGCCTCGTGGGTCTCCTTAACTATTTCATTTACTCTACCTACCATGAGACTCACATGCCGGTGTCTACTCCGGAAAATTATTTTATTTGCAAACTTTAGACACTACTGCATCTCATCATCTGTGATGGCTTCACAAACAATTAACAACTCCTGTATCTTTATATGTTTATCCTCTTTAACCATAGATAACCTTCTAACATCTAGTTTATTATACAAATCTCTTAGTATTTGTCTTTCTATCTCTATTAATGCTTTCTTATATATATATAGGTATAACAAAATTGATTCCTCAATTTCCATTTTCTCCTTATCATCCATATGTACATAATAATGTTGTATATTACTCAAAATTCCATCTTTGGTTATTTGATAAATCAACTCAGCAACTGAAAGAGGAGGAATGACTTCAATACTCTTACCAGATTCAAGAGCTATATCTATATCTGATTTCTTCTTCTTGACGGGGGTAGAAGTATACTCCTTAACCAGTTTCCTCTTCGATGTGGGCTTCCTCTCCTTCATAATTTTCTTTGGGGGTGTCGGAGGGGTTACCTTCACTTTCTGTTTCTTTTCTTCTTCAGGATTCTTCCTCTGTATCCTGATGTGAGTCTTGGGGATATTTGGGGGCTTATCATTGGTATCAAAATTGGATGCAATAGGGGAAATATAAGTCTCTAGTTTCTTTCTCTCCACTGCACCCTTTCCGGTTATTGTTGTCAGTGAGGCCTGTACTGTTGTTGGAGAAGATCCTTCTACTAGTCCAATGATCTATTTGATTTCAGAAGACATTTTCTGTACAACTTCCCCAACCTTCTTGATTTTTCCTTTCCCTTTCTTCTTATTGAATCCTATCTAAACTTTGGATTCTTCTGCTTTGCTGTCCTAAAGGTTTTCTCTTATTCATCTACTGGGGCATCAATGAGAGTCTTGGCATATAAGTCCAAGATTCCATCATCAACCTCATAGCCCATCTCAGTGATCCAAATATTTCATGGTTATATTTCCTACATTAGTGTTTCATCCTTCTTCACCATAAAGAATATTTCAGTTGAATATTTGTCAACTATTTGCTTTGGAACTCTTTCTCTCTACCTCATTGTTTTTTGAAATGATTTGAAATAACCCCATAGAATGGATTGTCACTCCTTATCGTATCCCAAACCCCTTATAGCCTCTTTAATTTGTTTTCCTAATGGCATATCAAATGCCCATTGTGATTTACCGGATCTCGGTAACTCATTCAAAAATAAAAGCATCAAGAAAACAACAAGGTTGCCATACCGGAAAACACCTTTCTTCTCACCCTTAATCTTCCCTAGGTTTACAATTACCTCATCACACATCCATTTACAGAGATCATGTTGGTATTTTGGTATGGTTTTGTCATTGATGTCAACACCTACTAAAAGCACTTTGGAGATCCAGCAAACATTCACCGGCAAGCAAGTAACTATTGCACAGTTACTAGTATATGGTACACCGGCAGGATATAATGATCACTAGCACTTGGAATGGCATGGAAGACACTTGGTAATGTCGAAGACATCATGTGGACATCTTATCTTGGAGAATTGATCATTGGTATATTCATATTTGCATATTTGCATTTACCGACAAATAGGTCTACGGTTATCTAGGGTTTCACCGGTAGGTTTATCTTTTCCAGATCAGCATGGCATGCTATGGAGATTATTAATTAATGTTGCAAATGCATTAAGCCAACATGTTCAATCAGTTATTGCATCAGATATTATATTGTTTGTAAAATGTTCTTATTGTAATATCTTGTAGAGCCGACCTACTAAATTGGTCCTAGGTTATGGTATAAATGTAAGATCTTAATTGTAAGATCAAGTGTGGAATGCGAAGAAGGTATATTGTGAAGAGATATGTGAGATCAAGTAGAGCTATACATGAAGACATCATTTGAAGGTAAAGCTAGGGTTTTGTGAAGGCATATCAGCATTACACCGATACTAAATCTAGCATATGAAGATGCTATTTCAAGCAGTACCTTCTTATTGGATTTAACCATCCAAATTGTAGTCAGTGTGACTCCCATTTGTGTTTGAGTAGTGAGCTCTAGGTGCTTGGCCTTTCTGCATGTGCAAAACCCATTTATGTACACTTACTATCTATAGTAGTATCATCTGATTGTGGGTAAGGTTTCCCATCGTGGTTTTTCCCCTTACAGGGTTTCCATGTACAAATATTGGTGTCATGTGTTGTGGATGATTTTATGTTTTGGTTTCATGCATTAATCTTTACCAGTATTGCATTTATCTATTAAATCTATCGACCAGTATAACAGATTGTCTCACTGGTATTAAAGCAGTAATTGATTAAGTTGTTTTTGGTTTAAAGTTTCAGACAACTGATTCACCCCCCTCCCCCTCTCAGTTGTCCCTGGGATGTAATAGATCATAATTTTCATTTCCTTTGACCATCTTGTGAGCATAGTAAATGTAGGAACTGGAAACAAAGTTCAACTGGTTTGATTGGGTTACCTTGTAACCGATGATCATGCTTGCAAATTGAATAGCTTTGTCTCTGATAGTGCTTATCCTCATTGACCGGTTGTCAAAAGTTGCAACGGTTAACTTCTCCACCTCATTGTTAGGTATTTTCTTCTTTCTGAGAGTCTGGCCAGTTTGGGGCAAACCAGTAATTCCATGAATAGCTTCCTTGGTGATTTTGTAAGGTCGGTCAAGCCATATGAATTCCCCGTGGACTCAGCTTAGCACATACTAGATCATATCATCTTTGAATTCTGACATCTTCAAAATGTTTGTGAAACCCTAATCCTTCAGAATTTGGAATTCCGGTTTCTATCCAACAGATTTGTCATGTACATTGTTTTGATTTCAGCAGAACCTAAATCCTCTAGAGTGTAGTGGATATATGCATGAACATCATCAACATATAAGACTCTATTTGGAACCCTATAAAATGTGTCGACTAAATCCGCCTTAGCAATCTGAGGGCATTGCTTGAAAATGGGGCATGGATGATCTTTGATGTCAACAACAATAGGGGTAGACACACCTACTGGAGCGGGAGTCGATCTAGAAGCCATTGCAAACAAAAGGTAGCTTGAAAACTGATAAAATACCTCACAACCTTCGCTGGTGAAAGCTCTTGAAAATTCACTCTAAAGTCATTGGAATTCACTTGAAAATAATTTTGGTCACCTTGAATCACCTTGAGCTTGCTTTACTTCACTTTGAATGTTGTATGATCGAAAATGAACCAACATTTCCCTTTTATTTTGCGAAAACCTTAAGTTTTCATTGACATTAATGCATGCAGTCATATCATATTGGATTCAAAATTTATAATCTTAGTACTGGAAAACCTTCAGACTGACTTCTCCAAGATCTAAAATAGGATTTTAGACTGCTACCAGGGGTAATGCAAGATCTATCATTAATTTGTGTCCCCCTAAGGCTAATGCCTTAGTTACCAGATGAGTTTCCTATCAGTGCAAAAACATTGTGATATGTTGGTTAAGTAACTGAGTTGATTGTCTCTATCTATTGATCTTCATATTTCCTAGCCCATTTCTTCTCATTCTCGTTCCAGATATCTTCAGCCTTTTGTTTTCCTTTCTCATCATTTCCTACCGGGTTGTTCTTGCTTCTACAAAATTTAGCAATATGTCTTATTCTGTTGCATGCATAGCAAGTGACATTATTTTTTTGAATTTCTTTGATGTATCCTTGATCCTTCCTTGACCTGCATTGATTAGCCATATGTCTAAACTTTACACATGCATGATATTTCACATTAATTCGACAATCTTTTTTCCTATGACCATACTTCTTACAATTTGAACACTAACTGAGAACTATATTGTTATCTTGATTTTCTCCATTTCTGGAATGTCTTGCCATATGACTAAATTTATTGCAAACAAAACATATACCATTGAATTTATGTGCATTGGGTTTCCTTACTAGTGTTTTCAGATTTCAGTTGATAGGTGGCTTCTCCTTCTGACTATTTGTCTCATTTTCATTTGTAGTACTAGAGCTTTCTCCATGCTCAAATCTAAGACCTCTAGTGTCTCCCTTGTGCCTTTGATCCTTCAATATCTCATCTAGTTTTGCAAAACTAGCCTTAAACCTATCTTTGTATTCATTAGCAATATCCAAATCTCCCCTTAGGATTTTTATTAATTTTTCCAATTCTTGTTCATTATTCTGGGATTGCACTACTTTAGTTCTCAACATATCATTCTCAAGCACCAACCTAATGCATTCCTTAGATTTGTCTTTCAGAGATCTCCCAAGATTTTATTCTCTTCTTATTTTCTTCAATCTCCTTAGACGTCCTCATAGTTAGGGCTTTCATTTCATTCTTCATGACACCATTCTCTTGACTCGGTTTCTGACATTGTTCCTTAAGGGCATCCTTCTCTTCATCATCCTGATTTTGCAAAAGTTCCTTCCTTCTAGCTTGAACAAATGACAACCTCTCCTGTAGGATAATAATGAATTCCTTTGCAGAGTTCAATTCATCTTGCAACTTCAAGTTCTTCATCCTTTCAGCATCATAGTCCTCAAGTGCTACTTCAAGTTGTTTCTCCATACTCATCTCCATGGATTCTGGATTCAATATCTTCCTCAAGCTATTAAACTTATTCCAAGGCACCAAACTCTAATACCAATTGTTGGAATCCAAGAACACTAATAAGGCGGGGGGTGAATCAATTTTCTGTCGGTTAGTGTATTTTAGCTTTATTAACAAATCCACTTATTAACTGGTATGCATGAAAGAAAGTAATAACAATGCAATCACAAGAATAAACACCATAACATGGAGATTTATACGTGGAAAACCTCTAAGAGGAAAAACCACAATGGGATTGGTGACCCATAATATCCATCCACTGGCCAAATGAATAAATATTACAATAGGGGCCTGCACATGGAGGAAGGCCAACAACCTAGAGTGCACTTCTCATCACAAAAGGAGCGTCACTAACTACAAACACCAAGTATGGAGTTACAAACAAAATTCTAAACTCTGAGAATGTATCTGCTATGCTGGATGAGTCTCAGTTAAACCACAGTTTGTATCAATTTTCATTATGTTCTCCCTCACCGGTATCTTACTTCACTTCCCAAACCTCTAAATCAATATCCAAGACCAACAACAAAATATTACATTTGCATACTATCGATCAAGATCGCTCACATAATCTTATACACCTATATCACCTTACATATATTCAAAAAAAACCTAACTCAACTGACTTAAATACCCTTCCCTAATTATAAACACAAATGCCTTAAGTCGGCTTACAATGATATTATAATTTATTTACATGTCATCCTAAACAAAAATAAATGTATTAAACTTTGTGACCGATATTGTTGATTGCTCCTATGTAGACGTGCTAGATCAATCTCCTATGTTGGCCTCATATACCAGTTCCTAGTTTGTCAGTTGTTGGTTCTCTTGAATGTCGGTGAGTACCAGTTAAGTATTCAACACAAAATAGTGTATGTTTCCATCAATGACAACACCACTAAATCGGATGAGTGTCAATTGCTAACAAAGACATCCTCATAAGAAAATTTAGGTATAGTCCTAGGATGTAGTCTTAAATAATGTTAAACTCTAGATTAACATTAAATCTTAATTATGTATTCTAGATAATATACACAAACTTGTGCATTAAGAATTTTAAGACCTATCTAGTAATGAAAAACCTCATAAAGCAGCTCTAGAGGTCATTTAAAATTTTACAAAATTCTTCTTAGTTAATATGGACATCAAACATGTAGAAATGTAGAAATGATTTGCATATCAATCTAACTAAAATGTAGAAATTCTTTTTAGTTAAATTTTATAATGAAACATGTAGAAATGTAGAAATGATTTGCATATCAGTCTAACTAAAATGTAACACATGAAATTTGAACATTGTAACACATAAAATAAACATGTAACAAATTATGAAATTTCTATAAACATATAACACAACTAAGTAGACAAATTCAACAATAATGAGTTCAAAGAAATTGAATACTAATTTAGCATGTATTATGATCCCCTTAAGACATCCTTTTTTGACTAAATTATGCACTAAATAATAAATTATAAATACTAAGGAAAGGTGTTGATGAATTAGGAGAGTGAGAGCACCTAGTTGAGAGTGGGAACACATTGTAACAAATAAAATAAACATGTACAACAAATTAAATGTCTATAAACATGTAACACATAAAATATCTAGATAAACATGTAACATGTATGAAATATCTACGTATAATGTCTAAAATAAGGCTACGAATGCAATGTCCACAGTTCATGTATAATATCTAAATGTCCACAACATGTATAATAGAAATCTAGTGCATAAAAGAAATATAATGTTCACAACATGTATAATAGAAATGTCCACAACATGTATAATAGAAATGACAGATATATCTAGAATAAAAGAAGCAATCCTATATATAACAATAATGAGCTATGTCGTCCCCTGTCCCGAACCTCGATCTAATCCATCACCTACTCTAGGGGACTACATTATGTACACAATTTCCATGTTAAAAAAATTATATAGTGGATCCCGATGAATAGGAAAAAAATAAGACATGTCAATTTAAATTTAAATATAAATTTACCTGTGTATCTTGATGAATAGGATCACTAGGTGCCTACAAATCTCCATATCTTGCGACCATCATAATCTCCTATAATATATATTTAAAATTAAAAAAATATGTCAGTGGTAGTGAATACATAGAAAATTTATATATACAACTAAGTTAAAATCAAAATTTGGTTTCTTACCTTATTCCTCTCCTTGAATTCATGCCCTATGCCATATATCTCCGAAGAGTGTAATGATATAGCATCTGGATCAATAAAGTCATCCATAAGAAGAGATGAAAAACCTTGTCGCCGAAATCCTGGAGCCTATGGTGTTGGATTCACTATAGTCTCGGGAGTTGTAGGAGGTATCAAAATGTCCTCTTTCCTGGAACTACTAGGCTTTGAATCTCCTCCACCATGGCTAGTACTAGTTGAGGATCTCTGAAGTACTCATCTAATGAACTCAGGGAACTATTGGGGAGTGATCCCATGTAATATAGAGAAATCCTGATAAGCATCCACAAGATCACTTACTAAATAGGAGCTCATCTAGCGTAGATGATCCTTTGGTAACCATGTGATCTCTGCAGGTGATGGTAACTCATAATAAATCTATGGGTCATAAAATGGATCCGTCTTATCAATAATAGGGGTAGTATGAGAATCCAACATATGTCTCCCCATGCGATCAGAAGTCATCTCATCAACCTGAGTAGCAATGTTGGAAATGCTAGAATACATGCCAACACGTGCCTCCTTAGCTTCCATATCACCAACACCACGTGTGACCAAATCCAAACCTTTCAAAAAAACCAAAAGGTTCTGACCCACCATTTCTCTCTTACTAGGGGGTTGTGTATCACGGTGCCTAAATCTATCTACAAATCTGCCCCTACCCTGCCTAGTATGTCATGGAAAGTGTCTATAGTCAACATCATTTCTTAGATGAAATTATTTATACAATTGTTTGTAGAAATACTGTGGTAGCTCATCCTTCTGCGACCACCTATGATGTGTCACCAACCATCTAGGATATATGAATGGTGCAACAATAGGATCCTTGCATCTAGTGACCTGATATCCTCTAACCACAACCATTTCCATGTAAAATGGGAACATGGATTTCACATTCACTTCAGAAACATCTCTATCTATTGTTTTCCATTTAACCATGCCGTTGATAGTGTGAGATAAAGTCCTATAAAAATGCTCAATGTGAGGGTCATCATATGGGTTGTATGATTGAGCAAGCTCAATCATACACATCAGCTCATCTCTAATACATTCTAATTTATCCCTATTGGCCAGCACATGAGTGTTATTTAAAGTCTCCTGTAATTCCACTAAAGAGGATTGCATTCTCAAAATAGTCTGAGTACGAGCACTCTTTGAATTCTCAGGAGTCTCAGACCTACATGAGGTATGCTAAGAATTAGGATGCACACTCTGCTTAGAAGAAAAATGCTCTGAACCACTAGAAGCCATATCTATGTGATGTGAAATGTATGAATATGTGTGTGTGTGTGTGTGTGTGTGTGTGTGTGTGTGTGTGAATCTGCATGTATACATTAAATTGAATTAAAAACAAGTTCATATACAATGTATGCCACAAATAAGATGAAACATTGTACAAATATGCTTTAAACATTTTAAACAAAATGAATCAAATGAATTACGACCTATAGACATTGAAACTTAAAGTTTACATTGAAAAACAAATTACATGAACTTATTTAACATTTGTTTAGATAAACTTGAGACGAATCATGTGTTATATAAACATTGAGAAATTTGTACATTCATACATGAAAAAATTCTAAACTATCTTTCCTAACTAAATATATATAAGCATTTCATCCACATACATCCACTCAAAAATTTTATCCTAGCCCTTCAGTACTATGACATGTATACAAAGTATTTCATTGCTTAACAAACTTAACATCATTGTAGAAAACATCAAACTCTTTTTATAAAAAATCATCTTCTGTTTTCCTATGATCTAATGATCTGGTGAACTGTGGTTATTGTAGATATGGTGTAATGTGTTGACATTGATGTCAATATATGATAATAAATGTTCTTGTTTAGGTGTCTTAAAAGGATTTTTTTTGCACTAGAAGTGATGATGTGTTGGCATTCAAGTATCACCATATGTTTGCATATTTGAAAGTTTATGGTTGGAAGTCAAAATGTGCTAATGATATGTAGTTTACGATTGGATGGTGAATGCGTGATGTTATGATGTTTATGGTTAAATATTATCTCATTTGCATTATATTTTTTATATCAGGTGGTTTGGATTGTATTTTTTATATTAGGTGTTTTAGATTTTATTTTTCATATGAGTTCTTCATTTGCATAAAAAATTAAAAAAATTGAAAAAAATTAAAAAATCTACCTAGAATGTATACATATATTATTAAAAAAATGAAAAATGAAAAAAAGCCTTTTGGCCCTACCTTGCTCAGCTGAAGAATTTCTTAGCCCCCTCCCTCTCCAAGTATTTCAAATTGTGGAAATGGGAGGCTAAGTGCAGTCGATGGGTATATGTAGGGTCGAGTCCTACTTGGCTGAGTATACCTCGCCACCTGTCCTCCACATAGGCACCATGTGGCACCACACAGACTTGGCCGAGTCCTACTTGACTAAGTAGGATTTTTTTTCCTCACACTTAGCCTAAAGTACGACACAACATGATACTTTCACCCTTAACAAATGGTGTCTCTATTTCAATTGGTTGTGTCTCTATTTCAATTAGCTACAATTTTATTTTTGTGCACTATATAGGGTCTATGTTTGCACTCATGTGCCTATGTTCTACAAAATTACACCTTTATTTCATAGAAATACACTTGTTTTCTCAAAAATTACTAAGTCATTGTATATAATTTTGCCTCTATTTCATATTGTACTACCTACCTTTCAATTTGCATGTCTGTAGGGTTTTGAATTAGGATTTTTAGCTAACTTATTTTCCCAGCTAGTTAATGAAGTTGTGAACCTTTCTACACCTATCAAAGATCATATTCATGCAAAATAGTAAAGGTTTGACATATGTTTCATTAGTCCAACATCTTTTTCTCACTAATAAGGCACTAAACTTAGTTTGGTTGGTTGAAAAATTACATGTCTAGAATCTTGTGTAATGTATGTTCTCCCCTTTTAATTTATGTTACCTTATATGACCAAAAATATTACGTTCTTTATTTATTTAGATTATTTTTGGTTGTTTGCATGACTTACTAATTTGTGTAAATATTCTCCTTTTGCACTTTGTGTAATCTTGCTTGATCAAAACACCCAATATAGTCGTTCCCTATTAAAAGGACTACATAGGGATTTGATCACCTCAAGGTTGACCTCAAACAAATTGTTCAGTGGGGTAAATAAAGGGGTGACAAATTTTTTTTTAACTCAAACTATGACTAGCATTGTCCAAATCCAAGCCATAAAACCCTCAGTCCATCAAGACTTTTTTGGTGAGGAGAGCAAAGGAGTACCCTCCAATCTAAGGATCCTATAAACAGGCTCATTATTCATAGATACCACTAAGAACCTTGTGTTTAGAAGCCTTTAAGACCATCAGTAGCTATTCCAAGTGGTGCATTGTTGCTAGGGAGGGAAAGTTCTCACATTGTGTCTTTACATAATGAGATAAAGTTTACTTTGTGTAAGGATAGTCCTCCAAGGTATTGTAGACACCTAAAATTAATATTTAATTAATTTAAGCCTATCAACATAACTTAATTGTGTTATCCTTATTCCTCTCAGAATCAATTAAATCTAATTTAATTAATCATATCACTATTGTCCAATAATTAATTTATCAAATAAATTAATTATTCCCCTATTCCTCTAAAGTCCTCTCAATAATCATTTCCTCTAAATCCACTTACTTAATCAATTCTAATTAATTAACCTAGTCATGTGATTCCTACAAATCACTTTTTCTAATCCCACTTAGCCTAATTAATCCTTCTAGAATCTCTCATAATCATGCTTATCATTATTCTCCAATTTTTAATTCCCACTCATGTCACATCAACATTGAGTTTCTCAAAGAAATTCAAATTTCTTTGAATCTCTCAATGCATCCTTATTTTGGAATTTTTAATTCCTCAAGTTTGAAATTCAAATTTCTCCCCCCTTTTTCCAAAGGAATTTTATATTCCTGTTTATTTTCCCAAGGCACCCTTGATCCATGCCTTCTATCTAAAATCAATCTCAACCCTTCATAATCAAATCAATCTTGGCCCTCCATTGGCCTTCTCCAATCTATAAATTGGAGCCTATTATCCCCATAAATCTGATCCACTTCTCATGCATCCTCATGTTGCTCTATTCTCCTCTCATCCTCTTCTAAATCCTCTCTCAAATCTAATTCAAATCCTCCTATCCATCACTCAAATCCAATAATCCATCCACTTACCTTGTTGAGCACAAGGAGAGAAATCCACATTCATTCTATCTCTCTCCAACTCTCCATTTGTCAAACTTTGGAGCTAGCAAAGTTCATGGAGGCAAGGAGGACAAGGAAGAGCTACTTGCAATGGGAGCTTCATGAGTATATTTATGTTTTATTTTGTTTCCATGATGTTCTTGTTCAAATCTTTCTTGATATCTCATTAAATGGTTTTTATGTTTATTGAATACTAATCATGCACTAACCATTCCATTGTGAGACATTTTGGCACACCCGGTGGGACCCACGTCCTGAATTTAACAATTTTTTGAGTTTTTTGTGAAGTTTTTTTCATAGGAATCATGCTTCAGTGCAAGTGCACGCACATCAGTGTGACCGCTTAGGGTTCAGCGCAACCACAAGAAAAAAATTTAGGCGGCTCTATGTTTCAGTGCAACCACCTCGACTTCAGCATGACCACTCTGCGCATTGTTCTATCTCCTCATTCATCCTTTTCTTCATTCTTTTCTCCTCACTTCTATTTCAGTTTCAGCGTGACCGCTCTGCAATTAGCGTGAGTGTTTCTGTGAAAATTTTGAATTTGAAATTTTTAGGTGCTAACTTTAGTTGTATTAGTGTGAGCACCCACGTATCAGTGCGAGTGCCTGGTAATCAGTGCAACTGCAGTCTGTTTAAATTTTTAATAATGTCCATTTAGTGCGACCACTCACGCATTAGCACAACTATTTTCTTCCAAACTCCACCAGGTCCCCCCCGCAATTCTATTTTGCACATTTCCTTCCTTGGGGACCTTATCCCAAATTTCACTTTTTGAAGCCTGCAATCTCACATTCCTCTATTTTTAGGGTTTTCCATAACTCCTTCCACTTTTATCTAATCACCTCCAAATTTTCCCATATTGTCCATCTCCAACTTTTGCTTCTTTGTCCCTCTTGGACAAATTTTTCCATTCCTTCACCTCTCCTCCAAAATCCTCATTTTATGCTTGCCTATCCCTTAGAAAGTGGCAAAAACCTAGTCAAACCCCATTTACCCATCAAAGTTTCCTCCAAATCCACATTTGTCATTAGTAGAAAATTATTTATTCATGTTTTTCTACTCATTCCTAAAAAAATTTAAAAATTAATATTTTTGTCATTTTGTTGTCTTTTGTAGGATGCTTGTTGAAGACTTCATTTTCAAACTACTAATCCACTTTTTTGCAGGTTGCCTAAGAAAATCCAACCAAACATTGTGTTTTTCTTAATTATTTTATTCTAGGCACCTAGATCTAATTAGGGGTAAAAGAACTCTTTCTTTTTGTGTTTGAGGAAAGTGTAGAGGTAGGAGAGTATGCTCTTGTCTACATAGACAATCAGAAATCCCAACCCTCGAACCTTTTCTTATTTGATTGCATGCTTACCCTTAGTGGGCCTACCCTCCCAACTTGCTCTTTGAGATGGTAAGAGGGGAACGACCCAAGTGAGTACACTTGAACCTGGGGTTCCCAACTCACTATAATAAATAGGCCATTGACTACAAAAGGGTCAATGGTTGGGGCTATATGAGAGTTCACTCTCACATTGGGTGCTTAGTAGGATCTCAATCATGCTTGCATGACTACTAAGTTCTTGGTGCTTTGTTGGGCTATAGGCCTCAATTGTGCTTGTGCAACTTCGAAGGGTAGCTCCTAATGGGAAGACTTACTAAACACCTTGTTCATAGTGGTCAAAAACCTTCTAGTCATTGGTGTAGGAGGTTGGACCTTTGAAGCCGCCCATATTTTTACGGCCCTTAGTAGAGACACAAAGTTCACCATGAGGATTTTTCATACGAATTGATGCTTGGTTGCCTCGAGAAGTGAGTGTCATGGAGGGAAGCCAGTGGAGTCAAACATCTAAGTGTCCGCTTTGGGTAAGCGTAGCTGGGAAACCAATTGGGATCCATCGACTATTGTCTTTTCTCACCATAGGATATGTTGTGAAGGAGCATGAGTGTCTTTTGAGTCTAACTTATTTTGACCATTGTGTTTTCTTTACTTGACATCTCTTGCCAAGTCCATCCCCCACAACCAATCAATCATCCCTCTTTCCAAACTCCATCTTGTCATCATCCATTTCTATCTATCCAAGAAATTCTCCAATCCCCAATCCACTTTCATCCATTCAAACAATCATCCTTCCTCAACTAATATTCATTCTTCCTCTAATCCAATCAAATCTCCAAAATCCAAATCCAAATCCAGTCAAGTCCTAATCCAAGGACTAATCCAATCCAATCCAATCAAACCAAATCCAATCAAATCCAACCTAATCCAACCCAATTCAATCAAATCCAATCAAATCAAATCAAATCAAATCAAATCAAAACTAACTCAATCCAATCCATTCAATCAATCAACTAATCCAATCAAATCAAGTCCTAATCTAAGGACCAATCTAATCAAACCAAGTACTAATCTAAGGACCAATCCAATTGAACCAATTCCAATCCAAATCAAATCCAATCCAATCCAAACCTAATCAAATCTAATCCATCATCATTCCAAGCCAAGTCCTAATCCTCATTCAACATCATCTTCATAATCTTTCCCCTCCAAAACATATTCATCCAATTCCAATCTAATCCTTCACTCTCAACATGACTACCCAAAATTTCAAATCTTGGTATGAGAAGATGCTCATGGAAATTCACAAACCTACCTACCAAGTTAATCCCATAATCTCCCACTCTCCCATCATACCTTCATCCATCCCACCTCAACACATTACACCCAATCCCAATCTATACCATATTTCTTATCCTTCCTCTACCTTTGACAAGGGAAATCCATCTTATCCCCCATCCATATCTCCATCTTATCCCCCATCCATATCTCCATATTACCCCTCATCCACATACTCCTCTAATCAAATAAGTATACCTCCATCTCCCCCCCCATCTACATCCCAATCCCCATCCTTCTATAATGCATTCATTAGCTCTACTCCCCATCCAAATCCTTTACTCCATAGTCCTCCAATCATTAATCCTAATTCCCCAATCCATTATCCTGATCCTCCATGCAAATCCAATCCCAATTCCAATCCCAATCCTAATCCTCCATCCAATCCCAGTCCTCCATCTAATCCTAATCCCCCATCCAATCCCAATTTTCCATCTAATCCCAATCCTCCAAAATCCATATTGTCCACATCCTCCAAATCCATCATCCATAAACTTTTTCAAGACATGCTAGCAAAAGAGACAAAATCCTCACCTCAAAGCAAAGTGGCCAAGTCTCCTCAAATCCTCCATCCACCCCAATCACCTCCACCTTAAAACAAATCCCAATCCCCACACTTAATGATACTCCCATTTCCCCATCTACTCACATCAAAGCTTTCATATCTTTCTCCATCACACAATCCCCACAACTTCAAACATGCCAAAAGCTTGTTCCAAAGCATGCTAGCATAGACACCTCTCCATCTCATGATACATCTCCTGCCACTCCATCTCATGATAAATCTCCCTCCACTCCATCTCATGCTGCATCTCCCTCCACTCCATCAAAATGATCCCATCCCCTCCACTTCCTCTCATGATCATATGATTCCTCTATCATTGCATGATCCTCTTCCATCTCATGATCCAATCACCCCTCCCACTCCATCTCATGATACCCTCCCTAGTCAAGATCAAAGTACCCCTTCATCTCCATGTCATGATCCCAGTCCATCTAAAGATCCTAATCTTTCATCCACATCTCATCCCCCTCAAAATGGACTCACATCTTGTTTCCAAAATAATAAGGGCCCTGAAGATAATGCTCAAGATGTTGGTACATCCTCTATTCCTCCTAAATACAAATTTCCATACAAATCAAAATCCCGTTATCCCTCATCTTCCGCATCTATTTTGGGACCCTATGTTCCAAAGTTAAACCCTTCATTCCTTCCATCCATTTTGGGCCCCTATGTTCCGATTCTCAATCCTCCATCTCTTCCATCCATATTGGGTCCTTACATCCCTCCATCCACCACTCCATCACCTCAAATAATCTTTAAGCAAGATCAACAAAGGCACACATCCTTGGATGCCTCCCAATGCTCTCTTTCCACCATCCCATTCATAAAATCCATCAATCCTTCATCCTCATGCACCCATCCCATTGCTATTGGAAGCAATTTGGATGCCCAATCTAAAAAGCATAAAGCTCAAAATCCATAAAAATCAAAGGATCAACATGTCCCCTCAAAATGACATTCTCAAAAGAAAAATGTGATCCGAAAGAAAGAAAAATAAAAAAGGCCACAAAGGTCCCAAAAGAAAAAATCAAAAACTATATGGATTCCCAAAGAAACAATGCATCCCAAAGAAAAATCAAAATTGGCATCCAAACTTGTTAATCAAAAAGCACCATCCATTCATAAGTCTCCTAATCCTCCATCTAACACTCCTCCATCTTCAAAATCCATTTTGGGTCCTTATGTCCCAAAATCCACCATCCCAACTTTATCACTCCCTTCCTCTATTTTGGGTTCTCATTTCCCAAAATCTACATATAATCCAAAATCCTCTCCTCCACTACTCCAACACCCTTCAAGGTGTGTGCCAATGTTGATCTTCCACAAATTCTTCAAAACCCCATCCATTATCCACCATCCATTTCTCACAATCCCATTCCATTAATCCAATCCTTTCCAAATCCTTATCTTCCATCCCCTATCCATTTCATCTCCCCAATTATTATTACCAACATCTATGAGCATACCTCTAGTTCAAAGAAATGCTAAGGGATACCATCTATGGAACTAGATGCTTGATTCCTCCCTTCCTCCTTCACACGTCCACTATCTTCCATATCCACTCATCCTTATCCTTCTCCATCCAAACTATTCCAAAAATTCAAAAAATCAAAAAAATCAAAAAAATCAAGAAAAATGCAAAAATCAAAACAGAAAAAAGTAAAGAAAAATCATTTCATCTAATGGTGAAAACCACTTCTTGTGGCACCTTGGGTAAGTACCATGATGAAAACTTGGCAAACAAGCATCATGTGTAATCCCCTCATCCCCTTGCACTCTACACTTGGGGGCAACCTTCATCCACACAACCCTCACATCCATCTACATCATATCTAAGTCCATTATCCTTTCCTATCTTTGATCTTGACTATCCTATCCATATCCTCCATCTCATATCCCTCATTCTATTAAAATAAATTCTTCATTCCTATCTTCCACCTTGATCATATAAGAGGCAAAATAATGTATATGCATGCATGCTTTGGAGCATTCAAGCCTTAATCCTCTACCATCCATATCCATTACACATTATCCTTCCAACTCATACATATTTATCCACCATCCTTGCATCCTTAATTCCACTACCTCTAGTATGGGGCATTGCACTCCTTTGCAAGAATAGTCCTTGGGTCTCCATCACCCTACTCTCCATCCTTTATTCCTCCATATCTTATCCATATCCATCCACTTCATCCACATATCTCTTATCCAAACAATAACTCCCTCCTTACATCCATCCTTTTACCAATCCTTGGTTCTCCCTTGTCATTGGTTCCATTCAATCAAATCCTATCCACCAATCCACCCCATCCTATCCAATTTCTAATCCAAACCTATCTCATTAAATCATATTCTCCATCTCTTCCAATTTAATCAATAATCCCATCCCCAATCCAATCCTATTCAATCATCCATCCCCCCTTTCATCCTATCTAATCATATATCCTTCTTCCAATCCTATCCAATCCATCAAACCGAGCTTTCCCCATCTACCTAAGCTTACACTGACTTGTGCCTAATCCAATCACCCATCCATACTATGCTAATTAAATCAAAAGCAACAATCCTCTCACCTGTAGATCTTGCACATCCAGCTTGTCTTTTGTCATCCATCAATCAATCCATCACCCTGCCCATCGGGATGTATCCTTCCCTAGTCCGACAGTTTATCCAAATCCATGTCCTACTCTTGGCAAGAGATATCAGTTGGTCATGTGCATGTTGTTTGCATACTTGATCTTTTCACTTTATTTTTCATCTTGTGTCCCAAGACTATACTTGGTCAAGACTGCCTTGATCATCCTATTTCTTGGTATGTCTTGGTTGGTGTATAATGGGGCATAGTTTTCATGTCATTGTGTGTTTGAAGGTCTTCCTTGTATGAACCAACAATCCTACATTAGTGTTTATCAACACTTCCATGATTGTGTGCAAGACATTCCTATTTGATTGAGCATTAGTCCATGCCTCGGATCTTCATATCATCCCGGTTATTATACCCAGTGGTGTAGATTTTCCATGGCAATATCAAATATAGGTTTGCTCTCTATACTTGCTCAACAAGAAATCCAAACAATTTATCATTTCTTTGTCTCATTTCATCCACAACACTCCAACTCATCCTACTTACCTCTTTCATTATCTTCATCCTTTCATCACTTATTCTTCTAATTCCTTTCGAGAGCACACCCGTGCTCTTCAAACTTGCATGTCCTCTCAAGGGGGAATACCATTGCTTCCTCATCATCCTTCCTCCTTATCATTCTTCCTCATCCCATGATTGGGCCATCATGCTACTAGTCCTTATCCTTTTCTTCATCTCATGACTATGGCATCATGCTACTAATCCTTATCCTTTTCTTCCACTATGTTTTATTTCTTCTTTGATATAACATTATTTCATGACGCTATATCAAAGAGGGGCAAAATATAGACACCTAAAATTAATATTTAATTAATTTAAGCCTATCAACATAGCTTAATTGTGTTATCCTTATTCCTCTTAGAATAAATTAAATCTAATTTAATTAATCATATCACTATTTTCCAATAATTAATTTATCAAATAAATTAATTATTCCCCTATTCTTCTAAAGTCCTCTCAATAATCATTTCCTCTAAATCCACTTAGTTAATCAATTCTAATTAATTAACCTAGTCATGTGATTCCTACAAATCACTTTTTCTAATCCCACTTAGCCTAATTAATCCTTCTAGAATCTCTCATAATCATGCTTATCATTATTCTCCAATTTTTAATTCCCACTCATGTCACATCAACAATGAGTCTCTCAAAGAAATTCAAATTTCTTTGAATCTCTCAATGAATCCTTATTTTGGAATTTTTAATTCCTCAAGTTTGAAATTCAAATTTCTCCCCCCTTTTTCTAGAGGAATTTTATATTCTTGTTTATTTTCCCAAGGCACCCTTGATCCATGCCTTCTATCTAAAATCAATCTCAACCCTTCATAATCATATCAATCTTGGCCCTCCATCGGCCTTCTCCAATCTATAAATTGGAGCCTATTATCCTCACAAATCAGATCCAGTTCTCATGCATCCTCATGCTGCTCTATTCTCCTCGCATCCTCTTATAAATCCTCGATCAAATCTAATTCAAATCCTCCTATCCATCACTCAAATCCAATAATCTAATAATCCATGCACTTACCTTGTTGAGCACAAGGAGAGAAATCCACATTCACTCTATCTCTCTTCAACTCTCCATTTGTCAAACTTTGGAGCTAGCAAAGTTCATGGAGGCAAGGAGGACAAGGAAGAGCTACTTGCAATGGGAGCTTCATGAGTATATTAATGTTTTATTTTGTTTTCATGATGTTCTTGTTAAAATATTTCTTGATATCTCATTTTAATGGTTTTTGTGTTTATTGAATAATAATCATGCACTAACCATTCCATTGTGAGACAAGTATTATGTGTATGACCTAGTTCATGAACCTAAATTCTCTAGATATTCATTTTATGGTAATATGTTACTAAGAGATAAATGCTACCTTGAACAATTAGAGAGGGGATATATGTCATCCTCACGAATCCACAAGGAATAAAAAACCTACTTGAATAATATAGTATTATGCTCATGTTCTTGACATTTTTTCATGTGCAATACTAGTATAGGCTATTAATCCTTATTAGCATGAAGTCAAAGTCAATGATTTTGTTTTCTTGGTTGCTTGTTATACGGAAGTTAAGTAACAAAACAACTTCCTACACTAACCTTGAGAGGAGGGTAATTCAAAATTTTCTATAGATTTTTACAATAGTTATAAAATTTAACGAAAATAAACATAAATAACATACACACCACAACATAGTGATTTACATGGGGAAAACCCTTTTGATAGAAAAACCCTGCACTCCAAAAGTTGGCTTATATATTGTTCAGAAATCAATAATAGATTACAATATACTTGTAGAGAAAGCTTCGCATAGGAGTATCACTAATGGAGATCTAGAGGTAGCTCAATAGTTATCAAACTCTTTGAATGCATCAGAATACACAGTCATAATATAATGCTCCCACAAAATAGGTTTACCTTATAGGCAAAACAAAACACTGAACAAATATCCACCATTAGATTTATGACATAATGATATATAAACAAGATTTACAATGATAAATTATAAGTGAAATTTTGTTTCATGGTCATTGCTCTTGAAAACCCTCATTGGGTTGTGCTACCCCCTAGAACCCCAGTCGGTCACGAGATCGGAGCCAACAAGGGGGAACCCCTTGTAACCTCAAATTTGGTGGTGCTTCCCTCAAACCTCCAATAGTTGGGGCAAATCCCACAAACCCGTGTCACTTACATATCAACAATAACCTTTTTATTATTGCAAGGTTAAAACACCATTTTCCTAGCTTTGATCTCTTTCCAAATCCATCCAAAACCACTCCAAAATAGTCCAAAATATCAAACTATGCTTCTATTAATAAAATTATGCCTTTTTCACCTAAAAATATGTCTTTCATTAGTCATGCATAAAGTGGTGCCTCTTTTCCAATCTATGGCACCACTACTTCAATATTAGGTGTCTATGTTTCAATCTAAGTTGTTTCTATTGAAATAAGTGGCACTTGTGTTTTGTGGCTTTAATTTGACATTTTAGGAGCTTATTTCTATGCCATGTGACTTTATATACCTAAGGGAATCTTCTAGGACCATCATTTAAGCCTCATCATCCATTATTCGCTAATTTGTTTACCAAAACCCTCTTCATTCAAAAATTCTAGCCATATTTTTGCCACCTCCATCCATCAACCTAGACATAACATACGTACCTTGCCTAGACCCTAAATTAGCTTTGAGTTAGCTATTTTTCACATCCATTTCCATTAGTTCACTTATCTTATCATCCAAATCCATATTCATAATCATATCCATTAGAAAAATCAAGCTTTTAAAAGGTTTAATCCAGATCCTTTTTCTCATCAATCTTTCATCAAAACCTATCTTTAGGACTATCCAGGCTAAGTTAGTTTTTCATTAACCCAATCTACCTTGGGGATTGTTCAACCAAATTTATTTTGTTTAATCCTATCTTACTTAGGGACTAGCTAACCTAAGTAATATTATCATCAACTTGCTAAGGATTTATATTACTTAAAACATCTTTGGTTGTGTCTTCTCCACTTAGCACTACTAGGTCTTCCTTAAATGTTGTCAAGTTAGATCCATCATCTTTGAACTTCAATCATGATCAATATCCTAAGGTTTAAGCTTCCCTAAACCATCCTAGTCATCTCTAAACCTTTTTTAAACCATCCTAGTCATCCCTAAACCATCATACTCATCCATAAATCTTCCCTAAGCAACCATAACCATCCCTAATCATCCATCTCCAACATCCAGTGATCACTAGGTCTCAAACCAGAAAACTCATGACTTCACAAAGTCTCCTAACCCCATCATCCAATGATATCTATTTTGAAGAAGTCATTCATTAAGTCCATTTAGAGAAAGGATTCCCATTTTCATCCCAAGTCACACAAGTATATGATGTAATATCTTCTTGAAGATAATAATATACACATCCCCTTTACCATGTGGATTTTTTCTCACAAAGGTTTCTCCACATAAATTTTGTTTTGTAACCTATAGTATTTTTACAGTTGCAATCACTTTAACATTATATTAGATAATCTTTGATAAATATATTTTTTAGGTTTACATACAAATTGTGAAGATTTATTATAATAGTTCCACCTTTATTTTAAAATAATTAAATTATATTTTTTTCATTATAAAAAAAATGCATTCAAATTCTATTAAAAAACCCATAAAATTTTTAGCCCCAAGAATTAAAACATAGCTACCGAAGGGTAATACAAGCATATCTAAATGAAGATTATATTCACCAAAACCTATTATAAAATTATATCATTTCCATTTGCAATAAAATATTCCACCATTACAAAATTATAGCATTTTTATCTAGCTTGCATTACATCCTTGATCATATCTTTCTTGGAGCTAGTTTTTATGGCTATAGAAAAAGAGAAAATTTGGGTGCGATTTTCTTGAAAAGAGTGGAAGTTGAAATTTTTGCTATTTCAAGGCTTCCATCATGTTATTTTGTTTAAATATTTCTAATGCAAATAGGACTAGGTCTTGAACCAAACTATACTTATTTCATAGATTTTAGTGTGATTATTGGTAAAATATGCATATGCATTGTAACCAAGATAAATAAATAATTGTTTAACAATTATTTTTCAAGTGGATTAAACGTGAGACTTAAGATAACACTAAATAACTTCTTTCTCCAAATGTAATGTTTAAGTAGATACTAAGTGTAAAATTATTCTACAAATTAATTCATTGTTCAACTCAATAAAGCCAACTAGTGGGATATGTTCCATCTTATTTGGATAAGTCCAATTTTAGGACTTAATTAATAGTTTTTCTTTGTGCAATATTTATACTATGAATCTTCTATGTTAATTAAATAGTTTGAGTTTCTAATTATATATTTTTAGTCAATTTTATCAATATTAGAATTGGTAGGTACACAATGAGTTGTGTGGGATGCCAAAAGGATTCCAAATATATGTCTCTAAATGATCACTGTAGTGAGATAAGTCTAATGGAAGAATTAAGAAAAATAATGATTTTGGCTTTTTCACTATTTTTATTTTAGGTTTTCTTAAATTTTAAGTGGTTGTTTTGAACTACTTCTATTTATAATTTTTTAGGTTAAAATACAATGAGCATGTTCTATTTGTTTTTTTCTTAAAATCATTATCAATATTCCAAAAGTGATCAAAGCACTTTATATCTATAGAAATACCATCCTAAGGGTGAATTAATCAACTTATCAATAAAATGTATGTTACTATAGGCCAATTATTTTTTAGTGTGGATGAGGTTATTTCCTAACTAATAATTTGTGGGAAGTTATTTGCATGTTAAGTTTACTTAGGTCATAGGTATCGTTATCTAGAAGCTAGTTATAATGGGTCTATGTTCATCTTATTTACTTTTAGTTATCTAGGCATTTAATATTTGTACCAAGGGTAGTCATACCTCATCACGCCCTATCTATAGACAAGCAAGGGCTCTCATTATACATTGCATATTCAACCAATATTCCATATATGCATTATTATTCAAGTTATCATGTCAATCCATGTTGTGGAAGCTATTTTTGATCTAGCAAGGATTTGGAGGTGTTGAGGAGTCACCTATCTACTCATACATGGTATTGAAGCTCTAATGATATAGGCATCCTCCCAAAATTGAGATTGATCATATGACTTTAAGATCTTGTTGGGTTTATTCTGGGGTAGGATTGACCTCATAGTTGAATCCAAGACATCAATGAAAGTTGTGATTGACTTTTGATTGATCAAATTTGTTGAGAATGGGTATCTCAAACTTATTGGTTGAAATCTCGAGTAGATGGCACTTGGTCTCTAAAATGAGCACTTTGGAGTGGATAAATTTCATGTTATTGATCATCTTCAAAGGAAACTGAATAACCTTTGTGTTATTGACAAAGTAGTTTAATAACCTTCGTGTTATATACCCACCCGTGAAGCAGTGTGTAGAGTGTTGTGAGGTAGCAGGAAAGGAAGTTTAGTTCTTATCATGTAACCCTATAGTGTGTCCTAGGCACAACAAACAAGGTCATGGGATAGCGGGAAAGGAAGTTTAGTTCATCTCATGTTATCCCCCAGTGTGTCTTAGGTGCAACAAATAGGGTCGCAGGATAGCAGGTAGAAGGATACTTGGTCTCCCTCCTACCACCCCAAAGGACTCTAAGGACTTGATAAGAGGACTTGTGGGATAGAAAAAGACGATTTACTTTGTCTTCCTCGCCACCTTGTGAGGGTTTTCTAGTGATTGTCGGTATAGTGTGGAGTAAATATAGAGAAAAAAGAGATAGTTCCTCCCGCCACCCCGCATGACACTAAGGACCCAATAAGAAGACATGCAAGATAGTGGAAGATGGATGACTTATCTTTCTTGCTATCCCACGAGGGGTGTCTAGAGAGAACAATGGTAGTGTGAGATAAAGATGAAGGGCGAATGGATGGTCTCCCCAACACCCCACAAGTAATCTAAGGGTTCTTGAGGAGTTGTGCGAGCTAACTAAGGGAGGATGAGACATTATCATCTCACAACGATGCCATAAGTGATTTAAGTGGCAAGTTGAGTCGAAAGAGACAGAGGTGGGGACCACGACCAAATGTCAAGTGATTTGTTGAGATGTGTATAGATGTTTGGCATAAACTAGAATGACTTAGAGGAAGTGATGGAGACAACATGACATGTTATTGACACTCTGAGGAAGTTCAATAGTTGGAGATGTGGTAACTAAATCAAACTATTTTCGACAAAGACATATAAATGTTTGGAAAATAATTGAAGTGAGATTGGATAGTCATGTTGGATGATTGGTAAATTGTATAATGTTGAATTAAAAAGATGATTGTGAACAAAGTCTTCTAAACTAATACTACTTGAACAGAGACCATATCAAAGCTTGAAAATATGTAAACTTGTATGTAAATAGTTTTTACTGTAATATAAGAGATTTCTTTGCTCTATGAGTTTTTCACTCATAAGGGTTTTCCCACATGAGTTTTGGTGTACTACTTTGTGATTGTGTTTTTCATGTTGCTCTGTTTATCTTGTATTGTATATCTTAAGTTGATATAATTCTAATTGAAATACATATCTGCTTTTCGTCTCTAATTAATTAAAATTAGGAAGACATTTTCCGCACTCTGCTTTCCTTACAAAATTTTGACATACTTGGTCAAAATTATGAAGGTTTGAAGATTGGGAAAGTTGTTAATCTAGGAGGTAGCTAATATTTTGGAGCATACTTGGTTGAATTTAACCATGCAATTATATCCAAAAAGCCCAAAAACCCTAAAATTGGTAATCAAATCATCATATTCTGAGACTATTACTCAGGGAATTAAGGAAAATTTCCACCATTATTACAGTTGTATAGATCTATACAATCTATAAGTTCCATACCATATGACATCTACACCTATGATAGGTGTTGTACTATTGGTCTACATATTTTAGCACATTCTATAAAATATTTTATTTTCTACATCATTCATGTTCATTTCTAGTGTCATCATGCATTTATACAAGTTTCTGCATCATATGACATCGCATGGTACAATCCAATATCAATCTATTTTAAAAATTAATATTTTTATTTTTGCTCTAGGTTTTTTTTTGTCAGAGCACCTTTGTGTGTGGAAAGGTCACATTATGACCAATAGTTAAGAACTTTAGGGGAAAAGAGGAGCTAGGCCAACCTGTCGCCACATCTCCTCATTTGCCACAACACCACCATTGTTGGTGGTGATATGTTTTTTCTTAGCTACTAGACCATAGTCCTTTGGAGAAATAATTTCTAATGCTTAGGGGGCTATGAATTTCATCACCTCTATAGCCCAAATTGGGCCTTTTTTCAAATTGACATAAATTTTTGTGAGGGAGTCGGGTTTCTTAAATGAGATATCATTTGAAAGACGGTTCTACCAACTTCATAGCAGTGTAAGTGATTTTTCTAGATTTTGTTGTTTGATAGAATTATTTCAGCCCAAAGTTATATTTTCTATTTTGGACCTTATATCTCTTATCATTTTTCCATGACCTCCAATTTTTGCTATTCTTCTAGCAAAGAAAAGGTATTGAGGATCTCTATCATTCTACCCATGCACTTTTTAATAGATTCATCCCTAGGTATTACTTATTTAGTTTTTTAATCACATGGTATATTGATTAATTACTTAGAAATCCTTCTTCTTAGAGAGGTTCTATATTTTTGGAAAGGCTTCATTTATAGTATTTGATCATATTTCAGAGTTTCTATATTCATGTATGGGATTCTATCTAATTGTGATTTTGAAGAAATATCATTGTTTGTAATTGGCTTTTCATTTCATCCTTTGATCATATTGAAGAGGGGAAATTATAAACAATGAAGATATGACATCATAGCCCATTTTAGATGAATTTTTATGTTGCCCCATTTGTTTAATCCTATTTTCCTACCTCACACACCTATCTATAATTTTTATTGGACTTGTAAAAGGGATCATGCATTATGAGTTATTGCTATGCATGTAGATGATGACATATTCAAGTCTATTGTTGATTTTGATTGTCTGCATGCTCTTTGGACTAAAATTTAAGAGTCATTTGGAGATTCTAATACTCATTAATTCCCAAATGATCTTATTTCATATTGTAATGTGCCTCTTCAATTTTAAAAAAGGATACCTTGTCATTGTGATACTATAAGGAATTTTGATTTTACTTTGAAACTTTAAAAGATGAGTCTGAGGTTGCTTTAGAGGTTCTTGATTCTTCTTAATAGATAGTTGGTGTATCTTCACTTCCATTAACTTCTTGTGAGGAATCATCTGAAACTTCCCGTTGGTTTCTCATATTTTTATAAGAATTATCCCTCTTCTATCAACAAAAATCTGAGACCATTGGCCAATTGACAAGAACTAATTATTAAATAGATAGTTTTTCTACTCTTCAGGCTCTACAAGATCCAAGTGGGTAAAACCTTTGCAATTTCTTTGAGTCTATCACAATTTAAGACAAATATTGCATACAACAAATAACTCTCAACATGCTAAAACATAATAGATTACCCTTATCCATAATTGGCTCTATTCTAATTTTATATTATTTATGCATATCTGAGAGTAAAAACCCTAGTCTAATTCTACTCTTACAAACATGAAAGGTTGAAAAGATTTGAGTAATATGAAGTTCCTAGGATCAAGTTGCAAGAATCTCATGGTCAAGTGCCTAATCCTGAATGCATTCAAAAAGCCTATCTGAATGTAAATATCAAATGACAATTCATTTTAACTAGTGGACTCTTATTGCATCAATGCTTAACATTAATACAACCCCAATTGTTACTACAAAGATCATTCTTATAAATCTGCAATGTATCCTTAAAATTACTGCAATATGATTGAAGGAAATTAATCTCTTCCATAAAAAGAGCCTACAAACAATATTACATATTTACAAGATCTTTGCAATGACGAATAACATTACCCTTGATATTGTTATTCATGTAAGATAAGGAATACACACAAAATACATTATGGAGACAATTTCTCTAGAAATACTCATGATAAACCATACACTAATCGACATTGCCAATCAGACTATTTACATTCTTCCCTAATTTAAACGCACTCCATGAATCAGACACTGCTACTACCTCTTCTGGCAGTATTTTCCAAAAATTATGCACCTACCAAAATCCCCAGAACCACAACCCTGGAACTCCTTTTATAACAATAAGGAATGTGAAAAGCTTTAGGCTATTTACAACTATCTCTTCTTCCTTTTGACATGTCTATGGATTCTAAGCATAAAATAGAAAATCCTATTACAAATTCAAAATAAGACAAAAACTAGATGATGTGTATAAGAAGGGAGAATAAAGTATTGTTAAAGTCCAACTACTTTGAGTCATGCCACCATTGTGTTGTAGCTAACTCTGAAGGTGGATGACTAGAACTAGAAAATAAGCTAGTAAAGTGGAAGGAGAAGTTTAAAGGAAAAAGTGGGGATCAGAATAAGGGATCTACTAACTTTTTCGTATCCTCCCTATTCTCCTTCCTATTCCCTCTTCCTCCTAGTTACTTGATGATGAAGGGATGAAGAAAGGTGGCTTTTTAAAGGCCTTATGCAATTGAAGTTGTCTTTCAATATCATTTTAGCTACAAAGCAATTTATTAAAGTATCTTCCACCTAGTATCATAGAATTTACATCTTATGAACATACAATCCCTCTCTACATATAGGCATTCCATTTCTAAAATATTTCTCGAATAAGAACTGATAGAAGTTTTATAAACATATATGGAAAATCCAATATAATGGTCACAACCTTATGAAAAATCTTAGAAGCTTTAAATATAAGTAAACTCATGGTATCATACATGAAGAACACCCTTTTTGCTTTATGCCTTTTCAAATGATTGAAACTTATCCTTTGTAGTCACTTAGCCTCCAGTTTAGTATTCTTTGATGACAATCCATCCTCCGTACACATGCAACTTTGCATGTCATCGTTCTCAAGCCCTCAGGCTTATCACATATGAAGTCTTTTGACTATCCTATCTAGAGACAATCTTCTACAGGGTAAGTGCACCAAGATGGTGTGAAAAAAGTTGGACACCCTCTCCAAAAAAATCTAAAAACTACTAATGCAAATGGGTTATTTTTATTTTTAAATAACCCATTTGCGTTAAGGCTCATATTACTGAACCTAAATCGAAGCCAAAACACATTCACACTTTTAAAAATAAAAAACGCATACGCGTTATGTTTGGTAAGAAAAACACGTATGTGTTTTGATTAAATAAAGTTAGATTAGTAACATGGACTTATATGCAATTCTTTTAGCATTCCCTTAGTTTTTCAACATGATAAATACATAAAGTGGTTTTAGATCTCTAGGAGTCATAATGCAGATTCTAGATTTTAGGAGATCTTATAATTTTTCAAACTTAGTCAAATTTTAGTAATCGGTGGAATTATATCATCATTAACTTTCTATCTCTCTATCTCATTCTATTTTTCACCCCTAAACTCTAGACCTATCTATTTTCTTATATCTCTCCTCTCTTCACATCTCTTTATCTCTTTATCTCACTCTCTCCTCTATCCCCAGGCTCTAGATCTTATAATTTTTCAAACAAAATCAAATTTCAGTTATCACTAAGCTCTCTCTCTCTCTCTCTCTCTCTCTCTCTCTCTCTCTCTCTCTCTCTCTCTCTCTCTCTCTCTCTCTCTCTCTCTCTCTCTCTCTCTCTCTCTCTCTCTCTCTAGCTCTAAATATCACCTCCACTTCTATCTATTTAACCTCTCTATATCTCTCTTCTTCTCTTTGCACCTCTCTCTCTATCTATCTAGGTATTTAGATAAAGAGATTATGGGGGGAGTGAAAAAAGGTAGGTAGATATAGATAAGTAGAGAGAAATGAAAAGAGAGAGAGGTAAAGATATAGATAGGGAGGGAGAGAAATGGAGGTTGAGAAAAAGGTAATAGACAGAGAGAGTGAGGAGAGAGTATGATTGATAGAAGTGGTAAGGGAAGGTTTGGGAGATAGAAGAAAACATAGAAATAGAGGTCTTGTAGAAAGGGAGATATATAGAGAGAAAGAAAGAGAGGAAGAAGGGAGATAGTGATAAGTTGAGAGGGGGGAAATAGATAGAGAGAGTTGGAGAGGGAATGAGAGAGATAGAGATATGTCATATATACTAAAGTGGAGGGGAGACTTGGAGTGGGGGAGAGAAGGAGAGGTATTTATAGATAGGTCAGGTAGATAGAGATAAGTAGCTAGAGAGAGAGTATGGAGATAGAAAGAGGGAGGGAGAGAGATAAAGGGAGAGATCGAGAGAGAGTGAGGTGAGATAAATAATATAATGGAGGGAAGGAGGTAGAAAATTCAGGGAGATAAAAGTAGATAGGGATGGAAAGAGAGGTAGGTAGAGAGAGGGAGAGGGAGATAAAGAGAGAAAGAGCAAAGATGGATACCCATAGAGAGAGAAGAGATAAATACATAAAGGGAGAGGGGAGATAGATGGGTACTTTATAGAGAGGTAGAATAATGAATACCTCTCCTTCCATCCCTCTCTCTGAATACCTCTCCTTCTCTCCCTCACTCCAACTCTCCCCTCCTCTTTTGTATATCTCACCCGTCTTTATCTCCTTCCCCCTACACCTCTCTTTATATATTTCCCCCTCTCAACTTATCACTATCTCCCCTCTTCCTCTATCTCTTCCTCTCTCTCTATTCATACATTCCTCCCTCCTTCCCTCCACCTCTCTACTTACCCCTCAAGACACCATATGACCCCTTTTAACATCCTAGTACACAACATGGCCCCTTAGGACACCATATGACAATATGATGTCCTAAGGGGCCATATAGTGTTCTGACACATGTGTGGCCCGTTGACCCCTCAAGATACCATATGACACTTTTTAACATCCTGGTATGTATGACATGACCCCTTAGGACACCATATGACCCTTTAGGACAATAGGATGCCCTTGTTGGCAATTTTTGATGTTTATGTTGTGATTGTCATTGATGGACACACACTTGCTTCGAGATCACTTTTTGTATGTATGAGTTATGCTCAATATGTATTTGTTCCAAACTGGTATTATGTATTATAGTCTTTAGGCTATCAGTGTTTTGCAGAAAGTGTTTACCGATCTCAAGCAGTATGAAGACCTCAAGCGGTTCGAGGATCTCAAGCGGAGCAAAGAAACTAAAGTAGTAGTTCCAGTCTTCATTTTTGATAATTGGTAATCAGTTTAATGTTTGAGTTGGTATTACTCTGTGATGAGTTACCAACCGATAATCGGTAAAGTTGTATGAATTGATAATACTTTGTGATGAGTTACCATCCACTGATACTTTGATGGTGATTTTGTGTCATGTTATCAAATGTGTCTAGATGCAATGAACCTAGGAAATTGCAATGTAATCCTATTGGACTGACATCAAATCAAATTCCTTTTTTAAGGACATCATGTCTAGGGTTTTAGATGTAATTGTTAGGGGTTTTTGGTGGTTGATGAGTTTTTGTATGTGCGATCTTAGAAGAGAAGATTGAGTCCATGTGCTGTAATAGAGTGTGGATTTATTGAATACTGAAGTAATGCTAAAATACATTAGCAATGAGCTATCATGGATCTAACCAAGTAGACTGTGCTATTTGCTAGATCATTCACTTATTGATTACTCACATCTTCGACAAGTCTGAAACCCCTAATCAGGTAGGCCCAAAAAAGCCTTTATAAATCCTCTAACAAGGTGGTTCACATCTATGGATTTGAAATCCTCTCACAAGGTAGTCTTTAATCAAACTTATCTCCTAACAGAGATTGAGATTCCTAACAGGATCTGTTCTGGTGAAGAACATTGTATGACCTTAACTGGTCTAACCTTAATCGGTTTGGTTACTATTTTGCAGATAGTTACTTGTGAGTTTCATCTCACCATGGTTTTTCCCATTTGGGTTTCCACATAAAAATCTCTTGTGTTATGGTGATTGTGCTTCTGTGGGTGAATGCCTTTTTTGTTGTCTGGTTTGCATTTGTGTTAACCAATTTGTTAGTAAAACTATTATACCAGTTTACTGCTAAACTATTTAAGTGTTTAAGTTCAGTATTCTTTGGTATACTAATTCACCCCCCCCCCTTAGTATTCATCAATTGGTATTAGAACCAACCTTTCTGTAAGTTTAACCACTTGGAAAGAGATATGGGCGAATGCACTGTGAGGGAACTTACTCATCGTCTCACTCAGACTGAGAAAGCCCATGATGATTTCAAAGTCAACTATAAGGCCTCTTTGGCAAAAAGGAGAGAGCATGCTAAGAAACTGATGGAGCTAACTGAAAATAGTTCCTCTAATGAAGTGGACATGGAAGCCCTAGTTGAAGAAGTTGAAAAACTGAATGAGTCTAATGCCAACCTACGAAGGGAATTGGAAGGACTGACTATCAGGATGTGTCAAGAGCTTGAGAACCAAAGGAAAGCTGAAGATTTGGCAAAAGACAAAGATCATGAGATCTCTAGGCTAAAGCAAGAAATCAGTGCACTTACCGCTCATCTCCAAGAAAGCAAAGTGGAAAAAGAAGATATGCAAGGTGAACTTAATTTGGCTATTTTTGAGAATGCAACCTTGAAGGATTCCAATGCTTCTATTACCAAAGAATTCACTGAGTCAAAGGAAATACTTGCCAAATTCAATAAGAGCACTGTTAAGCTAGAACAAAAGCTTGAATCAGCAAAACTGATAAAGAATACCACTGGAATTGGTTTTTCTAAATATGAGGAAGGTGAGACCTCTGGAGCAAGAGATGTAGCATCAAAGAAGCAACCAACATCAAAGGATAAAGGTAAGAAAAAGTTCAAACATGTTTGCTTTAATTGTCTCAAGGAAGGACATATTACTAATGTATGTAAAAATAAGGCTTACAATAACTTTCCTTACTTTCTAAACAATAAGCCTAGATCCTATAGATTCAATGGAAATTGTTATAAATGCAACAAGTTTGGGCATAGAGCATTTGAATGTAGGTATGTCATGCACAACACCAGAAGGTATCCTCAAAGGAGTCAAGGATTTTTTACTAAACCCTCTGGGAACCAGAATCCTAACCGGTTTAATACCTATAATCATCAGTCAGGTAGCGATGGCTATCAAGTGGCAACTTGATGGAGAGAAACCTATTTGATTTGTCATGGTAGTGGTCACACTACTGCAACATGCAGAAGGAAGAATGGAAACATGAATAAAGGACCTTGGAGAGCACCTGGAATGGTTTGCTATCATTGCAACAAACCGGGTCATATAGCAAGATTCTACGGGATGAGAAAGAATATATTGGATGATATACTGGTCAATCTGGAAGGAAAGATTGATGTTGAAACTATTCAAGTGGATATGAAGAAAACCTATAAAAAGAAGCCAGAAGAAGTGTCTCTAGAAGAACCAGTTTCTGCACCTAGTGTGGAATCTCTGAACCAACAAACTAAGCTACAAGAAATCTTAGGGGGAAACAAATTGGTAAAATATTTCGAACCACTGGTTTACACCGGTAAAAAACCTTAACCAGTATGTGATACCTATCAATTGGCAGAAACTGGAAATGGTAAAAGGCAAATTAGGGTTTACGCCCTAATGGTGGAGCATTTATTATGGTAGGTGGAGAATTCATTTAAAAGGGATTTTCAAGTCATTTTCACTTATCAATTTTTGAGTGAAGAAGTTTTCAAGTACAAAGCGACAAAAGGCAATTTGTCTTGCAATTCAGAGAGATTTTAAAACCTTGAAGGAGAATCTGAAGCTAACATCAATCGGTCAAGTGTAGAACTCAAAGCGGTAACCCAACAACTAAAGTAGTGAGTGGCGAAGCAAAATTTGCAAGCCCTAAATCTTGACTTTTGAAGGTATTTTTTGAGTTTCTCTGTTTATCATGGCTTCAGCATCGCACTCTATTTCTAGTGCACCCATTGATTCAGTAGATTTCATCCAACGGAAGGCAAAATATAATGCACTATCCTAAATACTGGCTAGTGTTATAGTAGAGGAAGGTATTTCAGATTATATTGACTGTAAAATTGAAGACCTAGGATCTCTAGTGATCCATTCTCAGTTGAGTTTGTTATGCGGGAAGGACAAGAAGATCAAACCGGAATTCAACATCTTGGAAAAGAAGAAGCTTCACAATGCGGTCTATTTCCTTGAAGAATTCATAGATGATCACATCTGCACCATTCTAAGTAGAGTGCACGGTGACAAAATATATTTGGAGTGGACACGTGACATCACACTGGAAGCAATTCATGTCGTCACCAATTTATGTAACATTGGAGAAGTACCAGCCCTAAGGAAGATCAGCAAGACCGATATGACCAAGCTCACCAGTTTTGTGAGCGACCAACAGGGAATGACCATCAATACCATCAAGGATGATCTGGTCAAGTATGCCTGCATGGTGATAGGTTACCAGACATTCTATGCTAGCAAGATCAACTCTATCTTTGCTACAGCGATAAATGCTAGCTATAGGATGATCATGGAAGATGCCTTGTTTGATTTATGCACCTGTATGCAAAGGCAGCTACTAGTGAACCTAAAGTCAATCAAACAAGACAATGCCTTGAGATTTAAATTTGGACAACTATTGGTCGAATTTTTCTTCTACTTCCAAGACTACTTCCTAGGAGTTGGTGATATTCAGTGGTCTGCTGACCAACCGGTTATAAAGAAAATTAGGGAAAGTCTTCAAGCAGTTGGAACCGATTATCCTGAAGTCCTGAACAAATACTTTCATGAGTTCAGATGCAAGATGAGCCAAAGGGTGAGAATATCTAGTGACATTGTCAAGAAGTATGAAGAGGATATATGCTTCACCATCAAAGTAGATGAGTGCTTAATGGAGGCTGTTGAGCCCAGAAATGAAGAAGTGGAGCCTATGGGTTATGAGGTGATGTACGATATGCTAGACGGGTATGCTTCTACCCTACTTGCCTCACCGCTTGACCTTAAGAAGAAAAGAACCGACACCTATCTAGAAAGATTTACACTGGTTGAAGAACCCTTAGTGAAGAAAGGAAAGGCATTGCCATCTGTATCGGCACTAGTTACCTCAGTAAGTCCTAAAGTGACCAAGCGGTCACCAGAAAAGAAGAAACTGGAAGTTGCACCTGCCAAAGTATTTGAGAGAAAGTGAAAGACAAAAGGCAACACACTAGACTTAGGAGATACAAAATCTGAAGAATAGCCTAAGAAGACTAGGCAAACAAGAAAGAAGACAAAGACAACCAGCAATTAATGGGCATCATCAGCACCGGCAAGTATTGATATTTCCTCTTACAAACCTTTGACACATTGTCAAAGAACTATTAAGAACATTAGGAGAAAAGTGTTGAGTGATTTGGTAGATTGTTTTGATGATTTCAATGATAATGAGAAGGAGGAAGTAGAACAGGAAGTCATTCAATATTTATGTATTAATGATTGGTCGCCATCAGAAATTAAATCTGTGACACTTGATTCTTTATATAATTCTTTAGACAACAAATGACGCATTGCCATAGAAAAGGAATAGGAGATAAGAGAGGAAATATTTTCTCAATATTTTCCTGATGTGTCTAATTCTAAACTTTATGAAGTTATGGAAAAATATAAAGGCCTCTTCTTTATGCAAAGAAGGAGACTCTTGTTGCTAGAAGGGAAAGTCCCTGAGGTGGTAAAAGGTACCCACTCTCATGCCCAATCTACTCTAAAGTTGCACCAAGTGTTCGAAGCCAACAAGAAGGCTAAACAAGAACCGGAAATTGCAAAACTGGATGAGGTGTATAACAGTGAAGGAGAATAGGTCACTGAGAAAATGGACCCTATTGATGTTGATGCTTTGGATAGTGAAGATGTTACTCTGGATACACTAACAGAAACAATAGGATAGGAGAAACTGGACAAGGAAAAGGCTGACAAGGAGAAAGAAGAGAAAAAGAAAAAGAATCAAGAGAAAGAAAAGAGGAAGCAAGTGGAGGAAGAGAAGAAGCAATAGGAAGATGAGAAGAGAAAAGAAGAGGAGAAGAGAAAAGAAAAGGAGAAGAGAAAAGAGAAGGAAGAAGAAAAGAAATAGGAAGAGGAGAGGAAGAAGAAGGAAGAAGAAAAGAAATAGGAAGAGGAGAAGAAGAAGAAGGAAGAGGAGAAAAAAGAAGAAGAGAAGCAGAAAGAAGAACAAAGGAAGAAGGAAGAAGAGAAAAGAAAGAAAGAAGCTGAGGAGCAGAAGAAGGCAGAAGAAGATAAGAAAAAAGCCAAGGAAAAGGAGGAAGTGGCAAAGAGTGTACATGTAGAGACCCCAAAGGCAACCGGTGGTCAAACCAAACTGGCTGACATCACTAGTCCAATTGACCTCCAATCCACAAATGAAATAGAGCTACTGTAGAGCATTAAGCTTGCTCAAGAGCATCTGGAATCGCTGAGGAGGAAGAAGGAGCAACATGTCATTCAAACTACGGTAGAAACTCTTACCAGCTTGATTCCCAGTACCAATCTCCCAAGTACTGATTCCTCTCTAGCTCAATTGAAACTCCTATGCATAGTTGTAGAGGACTAGGTGCAATTCCTGGAAGATGTTACTGAAGCCAATGCTTAAAAGAAGCATCATAAGGCTCTGAACACTGCCATGGTGAAGAAGTTGAATGAGCTCTGGTCTGAACTTCAAAAGGCACAGAAGGACATAAGAGATGCTCTAGATGAGGGGAATCTACTACTCAGTAAGATATGTCAACCTCATCTATTTTGTGATGATGTGCTTGCTCATAAAGACAAACTACAAACTGATTTGCAGGCATACATAAGCACCTTCAAGATGCCTTCTGATTCCTTCACCACATATGGGAAAACCGTTCATTGGTTTCAACTTTAGGCTGGAAGAATAGAGTTAGAAATCAGCAACCGGACTAGAGATTTGTAGGAACTTCAACTGGTTCTGCTACCAAGACTGCAAATACTTCAAAAATGATATTTCAATCTAGACGCCTTAACAATTACTCAAGAGATGAGTACCTTGGACACCATGGAGGAACAGGTATCCCAGATACAAATAGAGAGTGAGGTTTCTACCTCATTGCTTGAGTCATGGTCTATATCCATAAAGACATTTATGCAAGACTTTAAATTAGTTTTTGACAAGTTTCACTCTTTATTGTCATAAACACTTATTATTTTCATGCTAATGGAAACAGGGGTTATTCGGTTGTACTTTGTCATTATTGGCAAAGGGGGAGTAGTATTCTATATTTAAAATTTTGATGCATGTCATGTACACTTTCATATACATTGTATTTTCTATAAAAGGGATAGTGTATATGCTTAGGGGGAGTAATTTTGATTATGGCATATTTTTGTTGTAAAACACTTAGATGTCAAAATTTTCCTAAGTGTTGCCATCAATGCCAAAGGGGGAGATTGTTGGCAATTTTTGATGTTTATGTTGTGATTGTCATTGATGGACACACTTGCTTCAAGATCAATTTATGTATGTATGAGTTATGTTCAACTGGTATTTGTTCCAAATTGGTATTATGTATTATAGTCTTTAGGCTATTGGTTTTTTGCAAAAAGTGTTTACCAGTCTCAAGCGGTATGAAGACCTCAAGTGGTTCAAGGATCTCAAGCAGACCAAAGAAACTAAAGTAGTAGTTATCATTTTCCCAGTCTTCATTTTTGACAACCGGTAATCGGTTTAATGTTTGAACCGTTATTACTCTATGATGAGTTACCAAATAGTAATTGGTAAAGTTGTATGAACTAGTAATACTCTGTGATGAGTTACCAACCGGTATTTTTGTGATAAGTTACTATCCACCAACACTTTGATGGTGATTTTGTGATGTGTTATCAAATGTGTCTAGATGCAATGAACCTAGGAACTTGCAATGTAATCCTATTGGACCGACATGAAATCAGATTCCTTTTTTAAGGACATCATGTCTAGGGTTTTAGAAGATGTAGCTGTTAGGGTTTTTTGGTGGTTGATGAGTTTTTGTATGTGCGATCTTAGAAGAGAAGATCAACTCTATGTGCTACAATAGAGTGTGGATTTACTAAAGATTGAAGTAATGCTAAAATGCATTAGCAATGAGCTATCATGGATCTAACCAAGTAGACTGTGCTACTTGCTAGATCATTCACTTGTTGATTACTCACATCTTCGACAAGTCTGAAACCCCTAACCGGTTAGGCCTAGAAAAGCCTTTATAAATCCTCTAACAAGGTGGTTCACATCTATGGATCTGAAATCCTCTCACAAGGTAGTCTTTAATCAGACTTATCTCCTAACAAAGATTGAGATTCCTAATATGATCTATTCTGGTGAAGAACATTGTATGACCTTAACCAGTCTGACCTTAACCGGTCTGGTTACTATTTTGTAGATAGTTACTTATGAGTTTCATCTCACCATGGATTTTCCCATTTGGGTTTCCACGTCAAAATCTCTTGTGTTATGGTGATTGTGCTTCTATGGGTGAATGTCTTTTTTGTTGTCTGGTTTGCATTTGTGTTAACTGGTTTGTTAGTAAAACTATTATACCAGTTTACTGTTAAACTATTTAAGTGTTTAAGTTCACTATTCTTTGGTATACTAATTCACCCCCCTCTTAGTATTCATTAACCCTAAGGGGTCATATGGTTTTCTAACACATGTGTGGCCCCTTAGGATTCCATATGACCCCTCACAACACCATATGACCCTTTTTAACATCCTAATATGTACAACCTAACCTATTAGGACACCATATGAACCCTAAGGACACTATATAACATCATAGGGGGTCATATGGTGTCATAAGGGGCCATATGGTGTTATAACACATGTGTAGACCTTTAGGACCCCATTTGACCCCTAAAGACACCATATGAACCCTTAGGACACCACATGACCCATTAGGACCATATAATGTCCTAATGGGTCATTTAGTGTCCTAAGGGGTCATATGGTGTTCTAATACATGATCCCCCCTTAAGACCCCATATGACACCTAATGACACCATATGACCCCTTAGGACACCATATGGCTCCTAACAACACAAAATGACCCCTTAGGACACTATATGACCCCTCAAGACACTATATGACCCCTTAAGACACTATATGACCTCTTAGGACACCATATGACCCATTTTAACATCCTAGTACATGACATGACCCCTTAGGACACCATATAACCCCTTAGGACACCATATGACACCTTAGGACACCATATGACCCTTAAGGACAATATGATGTCCTAAGAGGTCATATGGTGTTCTAACACATATGTGGCCCCTTAGGACCCCATATGACCCCTAACGACACCAGATGACCCCTTAAGACTCTATATGAACCCTAATGACACTATATGACCCCTTAGAACACCATATGACCCCTCAAGACACCACATGACCCCTTCTAACATCCTAGTACATGACATGGCCCCTTAGGACACCATATGACCCCTTAAAATTGTTGGAATCAATGAACACTAAGAGGGGGTGAATCAGTGTTTTATAATTAGCAACTTTCTTTAACTGATTCTTAAACCACCGAAAGTGAATGATTAAAAGTAAAGTACAGAAACAAAATGCAAATAAGCACAAAACCATAACACTAGAATTTTTACGTGGAAACCCGAAAAGGGAAAAACCATAGTGGGACTGGAACCCACAATATTATAATACTATGATCAAGAGTATGATAATATTACAAGAGGGGAATGCACATGCATTCAAGCACACTACTCAATTACAAAAGAAGGATACAACTCGGAGGAGGGCTCACTACCTTACAAGTGATTACAAATGATAACAATAATTTTTAAACTAGAGAATAGCATCTACATATGCCAAATTGCAGTTTAGGTTAAGTGCAAAAGGTCTTCTTCCTCTGTTATGTCTCTTTGATCTGTTATGTTGCTCATGCATATATCGGAGCATAAAAAATTGCAATCACACACACAAAAATGTGTACACAATCTCTCATACAATCTTTGCACACTCACATCTCATCACGTCACATACCAAAATGCTCAAATGAATCGGTCTTATATATCTGCACCAACAAATTAAATCAATTTTCATGTCAACTCAAAACAAACCGCATAACGCACAACATGAAACATGTAGCCATAGGTCAGATCAATCCGATTACCAATCCATATGCAAACCTAAACAAATTGATAATAAGATTCACACACATCAAATTGACCACCTCGAACTTGAAATAAATCACCGAAGTCATCCCTAATATTTTACATAGCACGTTACACCAAAATAATTCCATTCTTTTTGAATTACCAGATATCAGATCTTCTATCTTGCATGAGAATCAATACCGGAGGCTAGGATTGTGAATCAAGCTATTTTGAAGATCTAACTATCTAACCCTTTCACGACAACCAAAACTATACAACCAGAATGGAGATCTACTCAATGTACCCATACTCCATATTCCACCTTCCAAACTTAAGCATAAATTAATATCAAACTTCCAGTAGAACAAATCTACATATACCGGATATGATATCTGATCTGTTTTCATCAAGAACTATTCTGTATGAGTAGAGTGTCTCTTGCCAACAAAAACACCATATCAACCCTTAGGACAATATTATGTCCTAAGGGGTCATATAGTGTTCTAACACATGTGTGGCCCCTTAAGACACCATATGACAACTTAGGACACTATATGACCCCTCAGGATACCATATGACCCCTTAGGACACTATATAGCCCCTTAGGACACCATATGACCCCTTTTAATATCTTAGTGCACGACATGACCCCTTAGGATACCATATGACCTCTTAGGATAATATGATGTCCTAAGGGGTCATACGGTGTCCTAACACATGTGTGGCCTCTTTGGACCCCATATGACCCCTAATGACACCATATGACCTCTTAGGACACTATATGATCCCTAACGACACCATATGACCCCTTAGGACACTATATGACCCCTCACAAAACCATAACGCCCATTAGGACACCATATGACCCCTAATGACACTATATGACCCCTAACGACACCATATCACCTCTTTTAACATCCTAGTACACAACATAGCTCCTTAGCATAACATATGACCCCTTAGGATACCATATGACATCCTAAGGTGTCATATGGTGTCCTAAGGAGTCATATGGTTTTTTAACACACGTGTGGCCTCTTAGGACCCCATATGACCCCTAGTACCACCATATGACCCCTTGGGACCAAATGATGTCCTAATGGGTCGTATCATGTCCTAAGAGGTCATATGGTGTCCTAAGGGGTCACATGGTGTTCTAACACATGTGGCCCCTTAGGAACCCATATGAACCCTAACAACACAATATGTGTTAGGTCTCAGAGACAACTGAGAGGGGGGGTAAATTAGTTGTCCAATAAATTCAACCAAAATTAACTTAACCAAAACTTAATGCTTAATACCGGTAAACCAAACTCTATGTCGATAGATAATTTTATCAGTTAATTGCAATACCAGTAAAGATTAATGTGTGAAATAGAAAGACAATAACATCCACTGCACATAACACAAATATTTGTATGTGGAAACCTTGTAAGGGGAAAAACCACGGTGGGAAGCCTTACCCATAATCAAATGATACTACTATAGATAGTATGTGTGTACAATATGGAATTTGCACATGCAGAAAGGCCAGTTGCCTAGAGCTCACTGCTTTATCACAAAATGAGAGTCACACTGACTACAATTGGATGGTTAAATCCAATGATAATGTACTGCATAAAATAGCATCTTCATATGTTGGATTCAGTACTGGTTTAGTTCTGATTGCCTTCACAAAAACCTTCCTTCAACCTTTAAATGATGTCTGCGTGTATAGGTCTTTTTATTTTCACATATACCTTATTACAATTCCTTTTTCCAATTGCATATAAATCTCACAAATGAGATCTTACATTTATACCATAACTTAAGACCACTTGAATAGGTCGGCTCACTAAAATATATTACAATAAAGTCAATACAAATAAATCAATATCCGATGCATGATGTCAGCTCAAATGCATTTACAATAATAAAAAATTATCTCCATAATGTGTTGTGCTGATCTGGAATAGATATGTCTGCCAGTGCATATCTTGGACCTATTTGCCGGTAACAACAAATATGCAAACCTGAATAAAAAATAACCAAATCACCAAAATCAAGTGATCAAATAATGTCTTTAACATAACCAAGCAGTCTCCAAGTCATTCCAAGCGTCGGTGAACCAAATACCGGTGACTGTGCATAAGTCTCTGACTTGCCGGTGAACATAACCAAAGATCTCCAAGTGCTAATAAGTGTTGACAAGTGATGATAGGTGTTGACATCAATCACAAAACCATATCAACATATCCAAAATACCAACAATCTCCCCCTTTGGCATTGATGGCAACACAAGATGGAAAAACCATCAAAGTGCCAAAACAGAAATGCCAAAAACCAAAAACAAACAATCTCCCAAAGAGATCGTTAACCAGAAATGAAAATATAGATAAAGAGAGTAATCAATCTCTCCAAAAATATCTCCCCAAAGTAACAATCTCTCCCCCAATGGATAATGTGTTTTTCCATATCAATCTCTCCCCCTTTGACATCAAGTGCCAAAGCATTACAAAAACCAGTTTCATATACAAAATACAAACTACTCCCCCTGAGAAGTAGCTCTCCTCATCAAAGCCGGAATAAAAGATTTCTCTGTTAATTCTATCGGTTGATTACAAACATCAACTTTCTAAGTCTCTACTGGTGGGGGTAGGACTCGAAGTTGCTCTCTGAGATATTCAAAAGTCTCCTTAGGCAAAGGCTTTGTAAAAATATCCACAATTTGCTCTTTAGTATTCACATAAACCAATTTCACTTCTTTTGCTTCATTATTCTCTTTTAGAAAATTGAATTTGATAGAAACATGTTTAGTCTTAGAGTGAAATATTGGGTTCTTTGATATATCAATTGCTATCATATTATCATAGTAAATAGTTATAGGTTCCTTGCATTTTACCTTTATGTTCTTCAACATTTGTTTGATCCATAATACCTGTGTACAGTTAGTTGCTACTGCAACATATTCTAATTCTGCTGTTGACAGACTTGTACAACTCTGTTTCTTGCTCAACCATGAAATTAGTCTGCTACCAAGAAAAAATGCTCCGCCAGTGGTGCTTTTTTTGTCATCTATATCTCCTACCCAATTAGCATGTGTGTATGTACATAAATCAAAATTTTCATCTCTAGGATACCATAAACCAAGATTTGTAGTGCCTTGTAGGTATCAGAAAATCCTTTTCACTACTAATTCATGATTTTCTTTAGGATTACTCTAAAATATTGAAACAATACATATTGCATTCATAATATCAGGTCTTGTTTGTGTCAAATATAGTAAACCTCCTATCATAGACTTGTATCTAGTCAGACTGATAGGTGTTGATTCATCCTTCAAAGATAATTTATTAGTTGTAGTCATAGGTGTGCTTATCGGTTTATAGTTTTCCATGCCAAATTTCTTTAGTAATTCCTTCAAGTACTTAGATTGACATAGGAATATACCTTTATCAGTCTATGAAATCTGCAATCCTAAAAATAATTTTATCTCTCCAATCATAGACATTTGAAATTCTTGCTACATTTTGTTAGAAAAGTCTTTACATAATCCATCTTTTCCTCCAAAGATTATATCATCAACAAAAACTTCAATAACCAAGATGTCATCATTAGTCACTTTGTAGTATAGATTGTTGTTAGCATTACCTTTAGTGTATCCAAGCTTCAAAATATATTTGTCAAATCTAGCATACCAAGCTCTAGGATCTTGTTTTAATCCATATAAAGCTTTCCTTAACCTGCAAACCATGTCTTTGTTATTTGTCAAAGAAAATCCATCAAGTTGTTCAATAGAAACTTCTTCTTCAAGATCTCTATTCAGAAATGCACATTTAACATCCATTTGATATACTTTGTAGTTCTTGTGTGCTGCAAAAGCCAATAAAAGTTTGACTGCCTCAATTCTAACTACCAGTGCAAAGGTTTCATTGTAATCAATTCCTTTTTTCTGTGAATATCCCTTACACACTAATCTTGATTTGTTTATGATTACCTTACCATCTTCATTAAGTTTATTTCTAAAAACCCATTTAGTTCCAATTACATTTTTGTCTTTAGGTCGGGGAACTAATGACCAAGTGTTATTCCTTTCAATTTGTTCCAATTCATCTTCCATAGCTTTAATCCAATATTTATCTTCACATGCCTCATTAATTGATGTAGGTTTGATTTGAGAAATAAGACATACCTCTTCATTTAAAAATCTTCCTCTAGTCATAACTCCTTGAAATTTGTTTCTAATTATCTGATCTTCAGAATGCTTCTGTCTTACATACTGCGGTGTTTTTACTTGTTGTTGTTCTTCAGTAACTGTTGATGATGCCGGTGTAACTGGATCACCAATCTATACTGGTGTATTCACAATAGGTTCATTTGTGATTATCTCTATTGCTGGTTCAGAGTCTGTGTACCTTGAATTTCCTCTAAACTGTTCATCAATCTTCACATTTGCACTCTCAACAATTTTTTGCAATCTCTTGTTAAAAAATCTATATGCCTTGCTCTTAGATGAATAACCAAGAAATATTCCTTCATCATTTCTAGGATAAAAATTTTCCAATATACTCATCTCTTTTGATATAACATTTGCTTCTAAATATTCTGAAACATTTAAGAGTAGGAGTATTACCAAACCATAGTTCCTGAGGGGTCTTATCGATTTCACCTCTGATGTGAACTTTGTTGAATTTATAAACTATTGTATTGACCACTTCTCTCTAGTATATATGAGGTAGATTTGCTTCTGATATCGTACTTTTGGCTGCATCCAAGATAGTTCTATTTTTACTTTCCACAACTCCATTCTGCTGGGGTGTCCGGGGTGTTGATAACCGTCTTCTGATCCCATTGACTTCATAGAATGTATTAAATTCCCTAGATGTGAATTCACCTCCTTGATCTGATCTCAAACATTTGATTTTCTTGCGGGTTTCATTTTCTACCATCACCTTGAATAGTTTGAATTTCCCAAATGCTTCAGATTTTTCCCTGAGAAAAGTAACCCAACATATTCTAGAATAGTCATCAATGATTAACATAAAATACCTATCTCCTTGTATACTTATAGTTCTTGCTGGACCACATAAATCGGTATGAATTAAATCAAGAACATTGTTAGACTTTTCTAGAATACTCTTGAAAGTTTCTCTAACTTGTTTTCCAAATTGACATTCCTTACATACCAGATTGTGAGGTTTAACAATCTTAGGTAAATCTCTTACTGCCTTAGTTGTACTAATTTTCACAATGCAATCAAAATTTACATGACAAAGTCTCTTATGCCATAACCAACTTTCATCAATATGTGCAATCAAACATGCTTTCTCATTGTTGTTCAAGTGAAAGATATTACCTCTAGTCTAATTACCAGTTGCAATTTCCAAACCAGTTTTGTTTAAGATTTTGCATTTACCATTCTTGAATTGTAACTGAAATCCTTTCTCAACTAATTGACCAACACTCAAAAGATTATACTTCAAACCTTCAACATAGTAAACGTTATCAGTATTGTGCCTACCATCAAAAGATAGAGTGCCTTTTCCTTTGATTAAACAAGCTTTATCATCTCCAAATCTTACTAGACCTCCATTGTATTCCTGAAAGGTTAAGAATTTACTCTTATCACCAGCCATGTGATGTGAACATCCTGAATCAATAATCCATTCATCTTATCTTCAACTTTAGCTACCAGGGCCTGCTCTACTGGTTGAATAGTAGGTTCTGGTTGATCTTCTTCTATAGCAACAAAATCCCATCCATTGTCTATCAGATCTTCATCAGAATCATCAGTAACTCCTTCATTAGCATAATAACAAGATTTGTCTCTATTCTTCTTAAACTTGTATTTCTGATAGTCAAGGTTAGGCTTATATGTTCTTTTAGCTTCTTCTCTTAATCTTGCATGTCTATTAGGACATCTAGAAGCCATGTGACCAATCTTATTACAGTTAAAACATTTAAAGGGTGCTTTACCTTCATACTTACTTCCAATTAGACCTTTAGGCATTTTCCTTGCAAATAGTGCTTCAAGTTCTTCAAGTTCTTCATTTTCTCTCCTTCTTTCTTCAAGTTCTCTTGCATAGAAGGCTTTCCAATAAGATTTATCAAACAATGATGATGATGATGCAGATGATGATGATGCCTTGAAAGCTAGATCTATCTTAATAGTAGTAATACGACCAAATTCCTCAAGCTCAAAAGATGAAAGTTTTCCAACCAAAGTGTCTCTAGATACTGATGCATTAGGCATTGTTCTCAATTCATTTATAGAAGTAACTTTCATTTTATATGCCGGTGGAAAATCTCTTAAAACTTTAGAAACAATCTCATCTTCACTTAAGGTTCCTCCATAACATTGTATACCCAAAACAATTTCATTTACTCTTTCCATAAAAGCAAAAATTCTTTCTTCTTCTTCCATTTTCAGCTTTCATACCTGACTCAGAAGCATTCAAGTTTTGCAATTTTGACTATGGAATCTCCTTCATTCAATGTTTCCCATTTGTCCCAAATAGCTTTAGCAATAGATCTATCTAACAATCTCATGACTTGCTGATCTGATAATGCACTCAAAAGTGCTTCTCTTGCTTTGCAATCATTTTCCTCATCTTTAGCCAAGTTAGGTGGAATAGGTTGACCTTGAGTAGGAGCAGTATAGCCATTCTTTGTAACATCCCATATGTCCTTTCTAATGTAATTCAAATGTTTCTCCATCCTGATCTTCCATATGCCATAGTTAGTTCCATCAAGTTTCAGACTGTCCTTCCTGAAATAGTTAGAAGACATTGTATCTCCTCAAGCTGTTAAACTTCTGCAGAAAGAGGACTAGGATCTAATACCAATTGTTAGGTCCTAGAGACAAATGAGAGGTGGGAGGGGGGGGTGAATCATTTGTCCAATAAATTCAACAAAAACTAACTTAACCAAAACTTAATGCTTAATATTGGTAAACCAAACTTTATGTCGGTAGACAGTTTTATTAGTTAATTGTAGTACTAGTAAAGATTAATGCATGAAATAGAAAGACAATAACATCCCCTACACATAACACAAATATTTGCACATGGAAACCCTGTAAGGGGAAAAACCATGGTGGGAAGCCTTACCCATAATCAAATGATACTACTGTAGATAGTATGTGTGTACAATATGGATTCTACACATGCAAAAAGGCCAGTTGCCTAGAGCTCACTGCTCAATCACAAAATGAGAGTCACACTGACTACAATTGGATGGTTAAATCCAATGATAATGTAATGCATAAAATAACATCTTCATATGCTAGATTCAGTACCAGTTTAGTTCTGATTGCATTCACAAAAATATTCCTTCAACCTTCAAATGATGTCTGAGTGTATAGCTCTGCTTATTTTCGCATATACCTTATTACAATTCCTTTTTTCCAATTGCATATCAACCTCACAAATGAGATCTTACATTTATACCATAACCTAAGACCAATTGAATAGGTCGGCTCACTAAAAGATATTACAATAAAATCAATTACAAATAAATAAATATTCGACACATGATGTCAGCTCAAATATATTTACAATAATAAAAAATCATCTCCATAACGTGTCGTGTTGATTTGGAATAGATATTTCTATTGGTGCATGTCTTGGACCTATTTGATGGTAACAACAAATATGAAAAATTAAATAAACAAATAACCAAATCACCAAAACCAAGTGATTTAATAATGTCTTTGACATAACCAAGTAGTCTCCAAGTCATTCCAAGTGCCAGTGAACAATAGAATTTGTCAGTGAACCAAATACCGGTGATTGTGCATAAGTCTTTGACTTACCGGTGAACATAACCAAAGATCTCCAAGTGCTGATAAGTGTTGACAAGTGATGATAGGTGTTGACATCAATCACAAAACCATATCAACATATCCAAAATACCAACAATATGACCCCTTAGGACACCATATGACCCCTTAGGACAATATGATGTCCTAAGGGATCATATGGTGTCCAAAGGGGTCATATGGTGTTCTAACACATGTGTGGCCCCTTAGGACCCCATATGATCCCTAATGAAACCATATGACCCCTTAGGACACCATATGATCCCTTACGACAAAAAATGACCCCTTAGGACACTATATGGTCCCTTGGGATACCATATGACCCATTAGGACACCATATGGCCCCTAACAACATCATATCACCCCTTTTACATCCTAGTAAATGATATGACCCCTTGGGATAGCATATGACACCTTAGGACACCATATGATGTTCTAAGGGATTATATCATGTTCTAAGGGGTCATATGGTGTTGTAACACATGTGGACCCCTTAGGACCCCATATGACCCCTAATGAGACCATATGAGCTCTTAGGACACCATATGAGTCCTTAGGACCATATGATGTTCTAATAAGTCATATGGTGTCCTAAGAGGTCATATGGTGTCCTAAGGAGTCATATGGTGTTCCAACACATGTGTGGCCCCCTTAGGAACCCATAGGACCCCTAACAACACAATATGACCCCTTAGGATATTGTATGACCCATTAGGACACCATATGATGTTATAATGTGTGATATGGTGTCTTTAGGGGTCTTATAGTGTCTTAAGGGGTAATATGACTTCATTATAGGTCATATTGTGTCTTGAGGGATCATATGGTGTCGTTAGGGGTCATATGGGGTCCTAAGGGGCCACACATGTTAGAACACCATATGACCCCTTAGGACATCATATTATCCTGAGGGGTCATGTGGTGTCCTAAGGGGTCATATGGTGTCCTAAGGGGTCATATCATGTTGTTAGGGGTCATATGTGGTTCTAAGAGACAACACATGTGTTTGAGCACCATATGACCCGTTAGGACACCATATGATCCATTAGGACATCATATTTTCCTAAGTAGTCATATGGTGTCGTTAAGGGGTCATATGGTGTTATGGTGTTGTTAATGGAAATATGGGGTCACAAGGGGCCACACATGTGTTAGAACATCATATGACCCCTTAGGACACCATATGACCCATTAGAACATCATATTGTGTCCTAAGGGATCATATAGTGTCGTTAGGGGTCTGATGGGATCCTAAGGGGCCACACATGTGTTAGAACACCATATGACCCTTTAGGACATCATATTGTCCTAAGGGGTCATATGGTGTCCTATGGGGTCATGTTGTGTACTAGGACATTAAAAGGGGCCATATGGTGTTCTAAGGGTTCATATGGTGTCCTATGGGGTTATATGGTGTTGTTAGGGGTCATATGAGTTTCTAAGGGGCCACACATGTGTTAGAACACCATATGATCCCTTAGGGCACCAGGAGAGAGAGAGAGAGTATTAAAAAGCCTAAAAGGCGACAAAGAGAGAGTGGTCCTAAGAGGACTTAAGGGGAAGGATACTATATGACCCCTTAGGAAACTACATGATCCCTTAGGAAAATATGATGTCCTAAGGGGTCATATAGTGTTCTAACACATGTATGGCCTTTTAGGAACCCCGTATGGCCCCTAACAACACCATATGACCCCTTAGGACCCCATACAACCCATTATGACACCATGAGAGAGAGAGAGAGAGAGAGAGAGAGAGAGAGAGAGAGAGAGAGAGAGAGAGAGAGAGAGGTATGTAGAAAAGTAGAGGGAGAGGGGATGTATGTAGGGAGATAGAGTGAAGATAGAGAGAGATTTGGGGAGGGGGATATAGAGGTGAGATAGAGAGGAGATAATGTGTGTCACATATTTAGAAAACAAAGGGGAAATATAAAAAAGGGTGAGGGAAATAGGTTTAAATCTTCGAGGAGAGGAGAGAGTAAGATAGAGAGAGGTGAAGAGAGGAGGAGATAGATAGTAAAATAGTTTGGTGTAGAGCTTAGGGTAGATAAAGACCATGAGATAGATATATAGCAAGTGAATGATGATATAATGCCACTAATTATTGAAATTTGACTAAGTTTGAAAAATTATAAGATCTCCTAAACTCTAGAATCTTCATTATGACTCCTAGAGATCTAAAACCACTCTCAAACATCCTGAATATATATATATATATAATATAACATTTAAGTATAAGAAAGATAAAAGACAAAGAGAAAATGTAACATACTTAAATTTATATTTTATGTATATATCCTACTAAAAAACGTAAGAGAATGCTAAAGGAAGTGCCATATATGTTCATGTTCCTTATCTAACTTAATGTAAGAATAACATGTATGTGTTTATCTTGCTAAACATAACCCGTTTGAGTTTATATTTTAAAAAACACAACCGCATTTTTTTTTTTATAAGCCATGATTGTGTTTTTGTTTTAAAAAAATCGTATGTATTTTACCTTGTACTTAGGCTTGGGAGCCTTTTTTCCCTCCTTTTTACGTGTTTTCTTCTTCCAATCCGGTTTCTCAACTTCATCGTCATTAGTTTACATGTTATCAAGTGGGTATTTCTAAAATTTCACCCATCTTTTGAGCTTTCTAGCCATATTTTTTTTTTTTAAATTGAACATTAACATATTAATCTTGAATTTCTTTTAATAGTGTCTCCATAGTTCTCAGAGATTTATGTGTACTATTTTTTTAATAACATTTGATCTACTTATCCAATTTTTTAAAAAATAATATATTATTGTAGTGCATTGACTATATACACTTAAAAAAAAATTGCATTTTCAATTAGTTTGGTGCAAGTTATGCTTCATGTTGGCATTGTGTTGTCATTGATGTCAATCGGTATAGAATGTTACCGGTATCAAGAGGCTAGTGGCATTAGAGTTTAATGTCAACTAGAATAGAATATGGACCGGTAAGGGAGAAGAGTTGATGAGTTGTCATTGGTGACAACCATGTGACCATCTTCATGCAAAAGGAAGAACCGACATGTACCAGTATAATTAATGTGCAGTAATGTGACCACTCTGAAAAAGGGTTGTTGATATGGTGTTGCATACAACCGGGATGAATAGATTACATGATGAGCATTGGCTATGTTGAAGTGGTAGAATACTATTTGGTTCACATCAACACCAGAGGAGAAGTAGAAGTATGAGCAGGCCACCAGATTGCTAGTGTAAGGATAACTAGCAGGTCTCCCACTAGATGAAGAAGCATTCCTAGGCTAGGTGATAGGTTGACAAAGTATGTTCTCTCTGTGTGTAGGATAATATATGTCATGTGGATGATGTATCCTCCCCTCACTAAAGTCACACTTGTACCGACAGAATGATTCCCTGAGATAGGCAGGTGATTGAATGAAGAGACCGGTTGTACAAGTGGAAGAATGAGGAGTTGAGATGGTGTGTTTTTCATTAATCTTGACAAACCAAATGAGAGGAGAACCCATTTGATGGAGAATAATGTTGGCAAGTCTGCAAGAATATACATGGGATACCGAGATACTCAAGGAAGGTTGATGCAGAATAGTTGGAGTGTGATGACTTGGTGTCATCAATGTGTCTCACCGGCAAGAAGGAAAGTATGTTGCCCACCAGCAGACACATTTACTGGAGTCTACGTTGGTGATAGTTGACACATTATGTCAACTGGTGAAACATCAAAGAAGAGACAAGGAAGATAAGGTTCTTGCCTGATAAAGATAGAGTTCATTGAAGGTTGATGACATGGTGTCATCAAGAGTGGCTAACACGTAGTAGAAGACTCCTACATGTTGAGAATGTGCATGTTTTGGATTGACATGTTTGAAGATTGGTTTGAGTGTTCCACTAGCAGTTCAGCATAGTACATACATGGTAATGTAATTGGTAGAGTATGAGACACTGATAGAGCGGTGAAGTGCAGACATAAGGGTTACACAGGAAGATTAGAAAAGGTCATGACAAAAAGGACAACCGACAAGGTGGTTAGTGCCGATAGGGTTGGTGTACCGATATGGGCGTACTGGTTATGTATGTGGTCAGTGACTAAGAATGAACCAATAGAATAGTGTGATGAGGTGGATACCGATAGTGATGCCACATGAAGATGAAGTGGCAAACATGCATGAAGTGGTGGATGAAACATGCACAGGTCAGTGAAGTGAGGTTGGTGAGGTAGTTGAGGTTGGTCTGACATTAATGGTGACTACAAAGCTCAAGGTGGAGTTGCAGAGGTGTGCAGAATGAGATCAAATAGATAACAGAGATCCGAAATAGTTTGATTGTGTAGATCAGAGTTGGCAAAAGAAATAGCTGATCTATTTATGGCGATTGACTGAAGTGTGCTGACAGACCGATTGCAGATTGTCAAAGATAGAAGGCATGATCAAGAAGGCATGTTAATGGTGGAGGTGTATAGTTGACTATCAGGTAGATCAGATTGGGCAAGATCTGATTGGATTTATTTTTCCTCGAGGATGATGAGGAAGCCCTAACCACCTAGATTTTGAATTAGCCTTTGGTAGGAAAACCAGGCTATAAATAATGAAGCAAAATTCATTAAAGGGTGTTGTTGTCTAGAAGAATATTGTGCTACCGCGAAGTGTATTACTTCTACATGTGAGAGAAAATTAGTCAAGTACTCATCGAGTATCTGAGAAGAGACCGAGTGTGAGGGTGAACCTAGTTGAAGTGTTCAACTGGTAGAAGAGAAGAATCGATAGTGTCCATACTGGAAGAGAAGAAGCATAAGGAAGATAGAAAACTTGCAAAGTGTTGTACTGGTGAAGAGCAGAGAGTAAGGTGGAGATCTAGCAGAGCAGAAGAAGAGGAGAGGTGTACTAGTAGATTTTACTGCCAGTTAAGCAACATATGAGAGCAGCAGAAGAGTGAGTCGGTGTAGCAGAGAAGGTATCTCATCGGTAGAGTAAGGTATTTGGAATGGTTGTAAGATTCACTTGTAACAAAATAACTACCTTTGTAATTGATGTTTTCACAATGATTACTAAGTTGTAGCTCCTTTGGGTTGTAGCCCATAAATCAGTTAGGGGTTGGTGCTCTTTGGGTTGGTTCCCTAAATCAAGGGTTGGTTCTCCTTGGGGTAACAGAGTTTTCATTGTGAAGTTGGATTGGAGCAGTAGACTCCAACATAATTGCTCACTGAGGTTTTTCACATATTTGGTTTTCCTAGTATATGCTAGTGTTATGTGATGTCCCTTTATGTGTGTTTGCATTTGTGATTAGTCTCCCCACTAACTAGTAAGTCTGTTATGAGTTAGATCTTATAACCAGTATGCTCTCATAGGATAGTCAAAGGGAAAATTTTGAGAACCACTAATTCACCCCCCCTCTCAGTGGTGCATTGTATCTAACACTTCACACACAAAAAAGTACCTAATTTTTAGGATGTGCACATTTCAAAAAATCATTAAAAACAAATACTCAATAGAAAATTACAAAAAATACACAACTTATAGTGCTAAATATTATCTATCTTTCTAGAATTGGATTTGTCATAATACTAAATCTAACTATGACTTTTTTTTGTTTGCACACTAGACACTATGTTATGTTTTTCAAAAAAAATCAGGAACTATTTTTTGTGTGCAAAGGATTTGATCCCCTTAATCTTATCCAATTTTGATAAAAAATAATAGTTTGGAAACTAGATTTAGAGTAGTACATTATTTGTTATTTGAATATCTTCATATTTTGAGTGGACGAGTCTCAAATTTTTCCTCCAAGTTTAGGTTTAGCTGATTTTAGAAAAAAGGTGTCCACTTATACCCCCTTTTTGCACACCATCTTGGTGCACTTACCCTATAGGTGATTCATCGGTACAAATAATATTTAAAATCTTAACTAGTCATGATGTTGGTGTTCTTTGCATACTATTTCCTTTTATGCTTTATTTGTTAATTCCCCACTTCGCTTGATAAAGTTAATGAACCTTGACTATCCTCATCAACACTTCCCTATCAAGTATGGAACCACAAAACAACAAACAACTCATTTGACCCTTTGGACATGGTAGGAAGATTACATTCAAATTCCCCTTTAATCAACACATATATGCTATATCAGTCAGTAGGGACCCTTATACATTAATCTTCTTCAACCTCATATACCTACATTGAATCTTTCTTCTCTGCATAACCTTTGTGGTAATGCAAGATCAACATCTCACTTGACCTCTTCTTTTCCTTCTTAAAGCTTAAAACACAACCAAAATATATCAAAATTTTATATTTAAAAAACCATTCATAAATGAACAATCCAAAGAAGAACAAAAATTACTGGTCCTAACAACAACTCTGGTTGGGGATGTATGCCCCTTGCGGGCATAACAAGAATCCAGACCTCTAGGAGTAGACCAAGCTTTACATTGGGCACTTTATTTAAAATTAAATAAAAATCAATACTATCCTTCAATTGATGGCCCTGAGCCACCAAAATGGAAGAACCAATACTTCCCTTTATCAGAAATCTGATTCTCATCATGTGACAATGCAACCAACCTAGAGGTATTACCAGCAATCGTTTGATCACAGGCAACACTATTAGCCTTCCTCAAAGAGACATTGCATTGGTCACCCTCAATATTCTCCTTTGGATTATGTATTGCATAATTAGGCTAGAGAAGAATATTCTCATGTCTTCATATGGCATACCCTTGCTACATCCATCAAATAAAATAAACTCATACATAGCAGATTTTCTTGTAATCCTTTTCAATGTCAATTTTAGTAACACAATTACTTAAATTAGGAAAATTGAAACTCTCATTCTCAACTATACAGATAACTTCTTGCTTATTTGTACCATTTATCTACTAAGGATAGATACATTCATCAACAATGTATTACTACAAACTAAGGCATGAAGTACCAATTATATTAAAGGAGAAAAATTCGTATGCTGGTCCATCTTGTAATAGCATCATATCATGGTTGCAAAAGTGCATATCTAGACTTTTGAACTCACTCATTTTATTGTACACTTAAATGTGTTGAAAGCACAAACTACCTATCTCATTAGCATTCTTACTACCCATGAGCATTTTTTATTTTGGATTGATTATGTATTCAACCCTTACTTCTTCACTATAAAATGTATCCTCATGAAAAATCTCTAACACTAGCTCATGCAAGTCTAAGAGGATCTTTCTACATGTATCCTCATGAGGATTCCCTTTTTGATAAACTCCCTTTTGGTCTAAATCACCACCACATAAAATCTCACTAAATGCATCGGTCTCCACATATTCAAATGATGTCCTCATGTCACTAGCAATATTCATGTCTTCAAACTCATTACTATAGTTCATCTCCACAATATTAATAGCATCAAAGAAACACCCATGCCCTAAATAATTCTTCATAAATTAAATTGGCTCATCCTCATTTAAATTAATAAACACAATGTCTAAAAATTCACCTAGATCACTAAAACTCATTATGGACATAGTCATTGACTCTTGATCAATATTATCCACCTTCAGCTTTGAATCATCCATTAGCAAACATGTATTACTAATCATTTTGTGATGTCAATATCACTCTGGTGTTAAAAAAATTATTATATATCTACTTTATACAAATTATTTTGAGCAGAAGAATAATAATTGTCGCAATCATCCTCACATATTAGAATAGTCTGGGAATACCCAAAGCTTCCATCCTTTTTATCAGTGGAGGTATTAATACTATAAGATTCATCACCTTTCTCATGGATTACTAACACTTATATAAATGGCTCATAAAGAGTGCTATGAACATTGGGGTAGCAAGTAATGTGATTCATGTTGCCATGCAGGATCATATATGATAAATTAGGAGTATTATAATCAAGGTTCTCCTCTATGGTTCCAATTGAATCAACATAGTTCAACCCCAGTTTTCCTCCCCCAAAATGTATGATTTATTTTGTAATAGTGCTTTTTCATTCCTCTCTTGTATCATTGCTATCATGAAAATGTTCTTGAACCTCTATATATTGCTGATAAAACCTTTGAAGCTCGAACTCTATCTGATTTTGGTTATTAAGATGGGGTTCATATGAAATAGTTCTTTTATGCACTTGCGTACTAGATAACTGATTGTATATTGAATGTTGGATTGGCATGTAAGAATTAATTGGATTTTGAATCACTTTTGACTCACTCATACATATTACATTATTAAATGACTCATAAGTACCACTTGTAGGGTTACTCATAGCATTTTGGGGAAAACTAAAATTTAGGGCAATGGATTGGAAATTATCAGAAATACAATTATCATTTCTCAAATTACACTTTTTATTTTCATCTGAAACTCTATTTATAGGTTTAATAATTCTAATGATTCTATACTTGGAAACCTTTTCAATATTGATTGCAATTTGAAAAGCTTCATGCAAACTTGTTGGGTCTTCATTCATCAATCTGTAACTCATCTTTTTGTCAAATGCACCCAAATATACAACCAATGCCATTGCATCCCGAGGTCTTAAGGTTGAATCTAGGGACCAATTCTTCATTCTCACTATGAATATACTTGAAATATTCAAGAACTAAGGATATACAGATTCTTTCACCAAACTCCTCATTAAAAACTTGTTGAAACTCCTCCCAAGAGCGAACTGATCCTAGAAAAAAATCTGAAAAACCACTCTCTAGCTCCATCTTTCAAAGATTGCACAAAAAATTTCATAATTACATCCTCATGATCAATTTCATAATCATATATCAAATCATTGAAATACTAAATATGTTTATCGACCAATTCACCTTTATTACTACTAAATTTTGGGAGCCTATCTCTAATTTCAAATGGTATGATATATGGCAAACCATCAATGCCACATAAGTTTATAGCCTTATATCTTTCAACACTGAAACTTCTTCTACTACATGGTTGAGGTTTATTACATAGTACGGTCACATTAGGACCCATACAAGGATGCTTATACTACTAAGAAATTCTTGACAATTATGTCCTTACAATTTGTTTTATAACAAGAGATCTTAGATTCACATTACACATGACCAACTAAAAAAAATGCTAAGATCCCACTTCAAAAAGCATAAATCAATGAAACATGCATGCTTCTCTTCAAACAGTGAATAGACTCAAATACATGAGAAGCATAAACAACTACCATTTACCTTTCCCTATCTTAGTGCTCAAATCACCCAAAGGGAACTCTTAACATCTTATATTCTCATAACCACTATTTAACACATTATCACTTTCTTGAGAATTATGAGAATACCTAGAGAGATTGCACAAGCTACTAGATACATTTCTACAAAGGAAAAATTTCAAATAGCTGGAAGCCATTTGATACACATATTCATTTTGGGTTTCTCTCAATAGTAGAGTCACAGATTATTCTTCAAATTAGTTGCAATAAAATTTTCTTTAGGTTGGAAACTTCAAATCTAAAATAATTTTAGGCTCTTCAAAATTATGGGCTCTTTCTTTCCATGCATTTAGCAAGTTATCACGAGAGACTATTAAATCAAAATTTAATAATATTTATGGTTTAGTCCCCAATAGAGTCACTACTTTTGTTGGTTTCTCCAGTAGGTTTCTTATATTTTCCTAAGAATTAACCCTCTTCTATCAATAGAAATTTGAGACCATTGGCCAATTAACAAGAAATTATTATAAAATAGAAAACTATTCTACTCTTCGGGCTCTTGAAGACCCGGGTAGGTAAACCTTTTGCAATATATTTAAATCTAACATAATTTAAGACAGATATTGGATACAACAGATAAATCTCAACATGGTAAAACAAAATACATTAACCTCATCTGAAATTAGCTCTATTATGGTTTTATATCATTTATGCATATTTGAGTGTTAAAACCCTACTCTAATTCTACTCTTACAAACATGAAAGGTCAAAAAGATTTGAGTAATATGAAATTAATTGAATTCGGATGCAAGAATCTCATGTACCAGTGCCTAATCCAAAATGCAGTAAAAAACCAATATGAATGTAAATATCAAATGATAATTCATCTTAACTAGTGGACTCATGTTGCATCATTCTTATAAATCTGCAATGTATCCTTAAAATTACTGCAATATGAATGAAGGAAATTAATCTCTTCCTTAAAGAGAGCCTACAAACAATATTACACATTTACAAGATCTTTGCAAAGACAAATAACATAACCCTTGATATTATTATTCATGTAAGATAAAGAATACATTGTGGAGATAATTTCTATAGAAATACCCATGATAAACTATAAACTAATCAACATTTCCCATTAGAATATTTACATTCTTCTTTTCTTTAAACTCACTCCATGACTCAAGACACTACTACTACCTATGTCGACTTGAATTTCATCATCAGAATACTACCTACAACATGTTAGTTTCACAAAATACAAAGGAAATACTATAGGAAATCCAAACTCAACCAATGAAACTACATGAAATTGATATTAAAATAAAAATGCTATTATTACCTTCATGATTTATGTCTCACTATGTCCTAACTCCACTGTTCTTGGTTGCAGATGGTGTTCTCTCAGACAAGCACTGATAGCTTCCAATATGGCTATGAAGAATGGACTGATAATTGATAGTTAACTGATACTATGATATGCAATGCTAAATGGCTATGCTAAATGATTATGCTAAAATGCTAATTGCTTCAAGATTAAAACTCACGGATGCATAAGTTTTCACAAATGATTAGCTTGAAAACTCACTTGAAGACTAGCTTGAAGACTAACTCTTTCTCAACTCAAACTCTCAATTTTATAGACTTTGAGAGGATAAGATGATGTGGCTTGGATCAATAGTCATGATCAGATCTGTAGATTTGGATGGCTGTGAGAAAAGGTGAAGGTTGAGAAAAAGGGGGAAGGAGAAGACAAGTGTCACTCATCTCACCTTGACTGTGTTCCTGACTGAGGGAATCTAGGGATGGTTGGAGAAGATTTAGGCATGAGAGGACAAGTGGACTCAAGTCCTTCCTAAGATGTAGGGGTGTTGGAGAGAATATAGAAGAAGGTTATGAAATATGTGTACATACACAATATTTCATTAAATTAATTAATAGAAAGACACGAAATAAATTAAATATATTAATCTTTTCAAATTAACTATTTAATAGAAGAATAAATATTAAATAAATATAAAATATTTATTTAATCTCTCATAGCCAATTTTTTTGTGTATACATTTTGCCCCTCTTTGAAATGATGTCAAGACAACTGTGAGGCCCTACCCTGACTCGGTCTAGCATTTTAGTGATTTTTATGTTGAGACTATTATGGTTGCTTTATTTTTATACATTATGGATTTGGAACTTATATGATTTCATGATTTGGATAACATTGATATATATTGATGCTTCATTTCTATGCATGATTCTAGAATAGGATTACTTTGTGATGATGTATGTCATTGTTGGAATTGTAGGAATTTACTATAATGTTAGAAATAGGATGCATGTTTATGTATGGAACAAAATTATGTGAATTATGATAAATGCTTATGTGGATTTATTTGGATATGAGATATATTAATTTGTTTAAATGTAAATTTGTATGCGAAGTGTTTGATGTGTATTCTTATTCATGTGTTTTATATTATATGAGGTTATTTGAAATTACTAATGTGTAATTGAGATGCGCAAGAAAATTATCTATGTGACCATGAAAATATTATGGAGAACCAAACCTAGACCTATGTACATTCATAAAACTAGGGTTTGTCTATTTGGAGAGACAACACCCTGTTTGTATAGTATTTTATTTGTAAAAGTGGATGTTGCATGTGTGTTAGATTGAATTTATTTATTTGTGTAAATCCAACAAGAGACAAGATTTCATGTATAATTTTGTAAAAGTATTTTTATTGTGTCACTTGACACGTGTTGATTTATGTTTTATTTTTTTTAAATTGTCTCTTGGAGGGAGTTGTTTAACCATAGCTTTTTCAATTAATTTAATGTGATTCCATAATTGCCTTGGGAAGAGAATCTTTGGGGTGGTCAACTTAAGTTTGACCCGAAAATTAACTTTAGAGGGGTTTAAAAGGGGTTAAATGGACACCTAGGGGTAGTTTAAGAGTGTTTCCTAAAGCCCATAAGGTATATCTAAGGGTTAGGAGTAATTTTAGGCATGTTTCAACTCCCATGTGACCATTTAGACACCCTAAACAGTGGGTTTCCTAAGTTGAGCGAAAATTAAAAATTAGAAGGCATCACCTAAGTTGTTAACTTTCCTTTTTGATGAGAGATCCTTTTGGATCTTTTTCTGACTTTTCCTTTTTCAATTTTAGAAACCTGTGAGAACTCTCACTGAGGCCTTTTTAGGCAAGAATGAGAGATTTTGTGGGTAATCACCCACTCTCCATTTTTGGGAGACAAGAATTTTTGAAAGAAAAGATAGATTTGGTTTTAGGAATTTGGCTAAGTGTAGAGAAGCAAAGGATTGTGGATTTGGGTTGCTCATCCTCAACCAATCTAGCATACCTTTGGGCAATTTGAAGGTTGGTTTAACTTTTCTTGTATTATTTTTGTATTCCATGTTATGTTGAAAAGATTTGCTTGAGTAAAAAGGCTAGTTATTGTATTTTTCTCTTGTGAAAATTTATTTTGTGTTCTACATTTTACTCTTGAATACATGATGTGTTTTGGGAGTAACCAAGGCCTCCTACTCTTGGGAGAGAGGATGGTCTTGTGGGTGGTAGAAGTTTGACAGCCCTCGAGTGAGAGGCTCTCATTATGAGAGTGATCACAAAGGATATTTATGTGACCCTTGCTGCATGGCTTGTTTATGCATTTGGGGGTCATAAGGAGGGAAATAAGGCATGAATGCCTTGGGGAGCATAAGGTTGTGGGGTTGTTGTACTTATGATTTATCATTGTTTTCCATGAGGTGGCCTTGAGTTTTACCATACTTGTAGTCTCCTCAGGGTATGTGGTCCACTACCACCCGTTTATAGACATCACATTGTGTGGTGCAGTGTAGCCTTGGGATGGGAATATGTTTTTGATTGTTTTCCCTTGTTTATTGTGTTTGCATGTGTGTAACCTATCTAGGGCTTGGTTCTCCAAGCTCGGGGGTGGCTACTAATTAGCCTAGGCTAGGAGGTGAGCACTCCATGGTCATAGCCTATGATTTATTTACAGGTTGTTGGAAGAAAGAAATAAGACAAGTAGAAGTGGCTGGAGTTATTTGTTGCAGTAAAATATTTGTAAATGTATTTATTATTCTTTGAAAGTCCTGATTTATTAGAAATGAGAAACCTATTTGTAAAGTGACGTTAGTGTCTTTTAAATGCACTTTAAATAAATGTAATATTTTATTATGTTATACTACAGAAATGAATTGAATATTCCTAGATTTTGTTTCTTAAAGTTTTGAAATAAATATTTGTTGAGTATATAATATTTTGAAAAGCAAGAAATTTATTTTGCTCCTTTAAGCTTAGGAAATAAAATAGGAAAATAATGAAATAGTTTAGCATGCATGTAGAAGGCTGGAAATAAAACAATTAGATCTATTTATGGAAGTGCAGTTTTAGTTTATTTAAATCTCTCATTTCATTTATTTGCAGAAAAGAAGACCTAAAATATTAGAGTCATCTCTAAAGATTCATTTTAATATTTTCTACCTTAAATAAAAATATATTTTTATAGTTGTTGTATAAAGTTATTTAATTCTATCATTTACTTTATGCGGAAAATAAATCTCTAAGGTTAACATAGTACATCTATGATTTAGCAACAAAGCATTTTTGGTTTAAAAAAAAAAAAAAAACTCCTAGCCCAGGTAGGGCTAGGGAAAATAAAAGAAAAGAAGAGTTTTTCTTTAAAAAAAATAAAAGGGGCATTAATATATAATTAAAATTAGGGTTTACATAATGTGAAAACCTATTTAAGTTTATATATATATATATATATATATATATATATATATATATATATATATATATATGTATGTATGTATGTATATGTATATGTATATGTATATTATATGTATATGTATATGTATATGTATATGTATATGTATATGTATATGTGTATGTGTATATATGTATGTATGTATATATATATATATATTCATAAAAATATAATATATATATTTTTATACATATAGTTTAAACTATGAAAGGTTAGGATAAAATGGAGTAAAAATATCTAGTTAGGTGATTATAATGTTTCAATAAACTTATGAGTATAATTACAAAAAAAATATTTTAAATTAAAATACTCATGAAGTTAATCTTTTAGGGAATTTAATTTCTGTTGTAATGTATTTAACTATAGGGATTAATTTTAGCCACCTAGATATAGGTTTATGAGATGAAACTTTATAAGAAAAATATTCAGTATGAAAATTTAAATGACCCCTTAGTCGATTTAATTTAAGCATGGTTTTAATAATTGATTAAAAATGAAAATAGACATTAATGAACCCAAGTGCTAGGACTAATTTCATTAGTTCCTAAAATATTTATTGATTACTAAAGATTAATAATACCTTCGCTAAATATTTTAGAGAATTTTTAATTAAGTTAATTTAGTGATTAAAATCATTGAGACAATAATAATTTCTTTGGAGAATTAATATTCTGCATTAATTAAATTTATTTCTGTCTACTTGTGTTAGTGGTTAAAGTTAACTCCCATGTAGTTAAGACAAAACTTGTTAGTGCATTTCATAATTGCTAATTTAATGTTACTAAGTTGGAATTTAAAAAAAAAAAATTATCCCATTCGTGCCCAAAAGTTTGGGCATGACATTTTGGTATCAGAGCAAGGTTTCCAACACTAGGAACCTTTCTCCATTACGTTTCGCTTTAATTGTTTAATTAATTTTATTATATTAATTTTTTAGGATATTTAAATTTAATTAATTAAATATTTTTTTTCAAGAAATTAGTTATTTAATTTATTTTATTTTATTTTCCTCTTAAGGATGCCTCTGACTATGCGATAAGCTCGCAAGCCTAGAAGGGGTCCTAGGCATGCACGCATGGCATGCGAAGAGGTCAATAGGGAGGAATTGGTTCCAGAAGTGAACCCAGAGGCTCCTCCTGAATAGCCAGTTGACCCAAACCGAAACATCTTATAAGCACTCCAGAACCTGATTGGTATAGTCTAGGAAAGGTTTCCAGCCGGGGATCATCATGTTGAAAATTAGAACTCAGGGAGTCATAGATCGGTAGAAAGGGAACGAAGCAGGAGTCCACCTCCTATTCTCATAGAGAGTCAGGATGGGAATGAGCCTAAGTCGGTACACCTACCAGGACCACCTCCAGTGGCAGAGCCAGTCTATAATGAGAGAGCTCCTTAGGAGCCAGGGGATTTTATCAAGGAGGTTATGCGCCTCCAACCATCGTCTTTTGGGGGATCTACCGACGGGTAGAAGCTGAGGCATCATTTTTGAGCCTTGAGAGGTGCTTTGCATTGCACTCTTATGAGAGCAATCTAAAGGCACGTGTAGCAGTCCATTTTTTGAGAGGAATGACCTCCACGTGGTGGAGATAGGAGGAATACAAGTGTGGTTTAATTACTGATACTCTCACATGGGAGATTTTTATAGAGAGGTTCAGGGAGAGGTACTTGTCAAAACATTACAGATAGCAAGGATAGATGAGTTCCATGACCTCCAGCAAAAGGGTCTCTCAGTGATCTAGTACAAGAGAAAATTCTTCGAGCTCTTGCCATACGTGGACTATCTAAAGGATGAGAAAATTCTCATTAACTGTTTCATCAGAGGGCTGAATGTTGGCATAGCAGGACCAGTGAGGATGTCAACTCCAAGGAGCCTTCAGGTTGCCATGGAGAAGGCACTGATAGTAGAGAAGATTCAGGTCAGACCACAGGATACTAGGGATTGGTTCCAGAACCAAAACCCTACACCCCAGACATACAGATTTCAGAAACCCCATTGGAAGGGAAATAACAGAAACTCATAGGGGTTCTCCAAACCCCCTCCTTCACAACATTCACAACAGAACTAGAGGCAGAAGCCTCCACAGTATCAGTAGGGTACAAAGCCCAAGCAGTGGCAGTCTTAGGGTCAGAGGTGAGATCAGAGAGCTCAGGTTCCTTACACGTCACTGGTGAGGACTCAGTAGTCCTCTAGGGGTGGGTACAGTGGATCTAGCAGGATAGGGGGATAGGCTTTCTCTAGGCCTCAGGGCACCCAGTTTCAGGCACATGGTGCTTGCTTTACATGTGGAGCCATGGGGCATATGGTGAGGGATTGTCCTCAGGGTTAGATGGTAGGAAATTAGAGGATGGCCGCATCAGAACCTGTAGTTGGAGATATGGGCAGGTCCCATAGAGTATTCACAGCGGTTGACAACTGCCAAGCTGAGCATCAGGCCATGGTCATTGAGGCTGTAGGTATGATCAAAGGTAATAGTGTATCTATATTATTTGATTTAGAAGCTACTGACTCCTTTATATCTCCATTGGTTATGGAGCATTACAGGCTAGTGGCAACTACACAGGGTGTCAGTTGGGAAGTGGAGTTAGCTTTAGGGGCTAGAGTGTCTGTGGAATCAGAGGTTAGGGCATGTCAGCTGTAGATTGGCAATACCACCACTTTAGTAGACCTTAGAGTTACACCACTTGGATCTTATGGTATCGTACTTGGCATGGATTGGCTTTATGCCCACAGAGCCAAGATGGATTGCTACCAAAAGGAAATTGAGTGTGAGGATGATCATGATTTTCCCATAGTAATCATCAGGATTTAGAGACCTGTGTCTCTTTGTATGATCTCCACAATGCAGCTTAAGCAGAGCATGCAAAAGGGATGTCAGTTTTTTGCCATCACCATCAGTGATAGGGAGGAAGAGGATGAAAAGGAAACATCAATTGATGACCATCCTATCCTTAAGGGATATTCAGATGTGTTTCCCTCAGAGCTACCTGGAATGTCACCTCATAGAGAGATTGACTTTAATATAGGCCTTGTATTAGGAGCTTAGCCAATTTCTAGAGCTCCTTATAGGATGACCACAAATGAGCTTAATGAGTTCAAGACGCAGCTTGAGGAACTACTAGAGAAGGGTCACATTCATCCTAGCATATCCCCTTGGGGTGTACCAGTCATCTTCATGAAGAAGAAGGATGGATCTCTCTGATTATGCATGGATTATTGTCAGTTGAATAAAGTAACCATCAAGAACCGATATCCTTTGCCTAGAATTGATGATTTATTCGACCAACTTTAGGGTGCCAAAGTATTTTCCAAAATTGATCTTAAGTTAGGATACCATCAGTTGAGAATAGTGGAAAGTGATATTCACAAGACCACATTTCGCACTAGATATGGCCACTATGAGTTCACCGTGGTTTTATTCGGTCTTATGAATGCTCCAATTGTTTTCATGAGCCTCATGAATGGGGTATTCCATATATTTCTGGACCACTTTGTGATTGTGTTCCTCAATGATATATTGATATATTCTTAGAATGAGAAGGAGCATGAGGACCACCTGAGACAAGTTTTGTAGTGTTTGCGGGACAATTAGTTGTATGGCAGTTTGTCGAAGTGTGCTTTCTTTCGATCAGAGGTCAAGTACCTTGGGTACGTTATTTTTGGTGATGGGATCTCAGTAGACCCATTCAAGATCAGAGCTATTATGGATTGGCCAGTGCCAACCAGTGTGATAGAGGTCAGGAGCTTCATGGGCTTAGTAGGTTATTACCGATGCTTTGTTGAGGGATTCTCTAGGGTCGCACATCCTATTACTTCTCTTCAGCATAAAGGGAAGAAATTTGAGTGGACAGAGAAGTGTGAGAGGGCCTTTCAGGAACTCAAAAAGGCACTTACTAGAGCACCTATCCTTGTAGTACCAGATCCCTTAGCTGACTTCATGGTTTGCACATATGCTTCCCTAGAGGGTTTAGGAGCAGTCCTTATGTAGGATGGTAGGGCTATAGCTTTTGAGTCTAGGAAACTTAAGACTCATGAGCTTAATTACCCTACTCATGACCTTGAGCTTGCAACAGTAGTGCATGCACTTGTGAGGTGGAGACACTTCCTTTTAGGTCATCATTTTGAGCTTCATTCAGACCATCAGAGTCTTAAGTACATATTCACTCATATGAACCTTAATGCATGATAGAGGAGATGGATGGAGTTCTTGTGCAAGTATGATTTTGACATTCACTACATCAAAGGGAAAGAAAACATAGTTGCTGATGCTTTGAGTAGGAGACGTCATGAGGTATACACCATATCTATGGGCATGGATTTGAGAGACCGTATACTGCAGCAGTTACCAGAGGATGGATGGTATTTAGAGGTTTGTCAGGTGATACGATCTCAGGAAATTTTAGAAGGAAAATATGTGGATTATTCCTTAGAGTCCGATGGGCTATTATGCCATAGAGGGCACATCTATGTACCTTCTTCCAGGGGATTGAGAGAGTTCATTGTCACAAAGGCTCATAGAGCTCCTTATGTAGCACATCTCAGAGTTAAGAAGATGCATGCTAACTTGAGATAGTTATATCATTGGCCAGGAATGCGGCAGCTCATTGCTGAGTTAGTAGCCCAATGCCTCGAGTGTCAGAGAGTCAAGGTGGAGCACTGCCATCTAGGTGGGTTGCTCCAGTCTCATGCTATACCAGAGTGGAAGTGGGATACTATATCTATGGACTTCATCATTGGTCTTCCTATGTCATCTTGTCGCCATGATGCCATCTTGGTGACAGTTGACAAGTTGACCAAAGTGGCCCACTTTTCACCAGTTCAGACTACCTTCACAGCACCAGTGGTAGCATAGGTGTTCTTGTGAGACATTGTCAGAATTCATTGGCATTCCACACAAGATTATTTTTGATAGGGATTCCCTCTTCACTTCTTCCTTTTGGAAGGCTTTACAGGCAGCTATGGGCACTAAGCTCAACTTCAGTACAACCTATCATCTGGAAATGGATGGACAAACAGAGAGGGTTAACTAGGTGTTAGAGGATATGCTTTGCATGTACATCATGGATCATCAGACCAGATGGGAAGAGTACCTTCCCTTAGTGGAGTTTGCCTATAACAATGGGCATCACACTTTATTGGGGATGCCACCCTATTAGGCATTATATGGAAGACCTTGTAGGACACCATTGAGTTGGGACCGCATAAAGGACAGAGTTGCTATTGGTCCTGAGATAGTTCAGGATATGGAGCAGTGGGTGGATTTGATTAGGCAGTGTCTTACAGAGGCGCATGATAGACAGAAGAAATATGCTGACCCAAAGAGGATAGATCATAGCTACTTGGTTGGAGACTGAGTCTTCTTGAGAGTGCAGCCGCATAAGAGTCCAATCCGATATGGAAAGGGTTCTAAGCTTGTACCTCACTTTGTAGGACCATTTGAGATCCTTGAGAGGATAGGACTAGTCGCCTACCATTTAGCATTGCCACCTAGCCTGTCACGCATCCACGATGTGTTTCATGTATCACTTTTGAGAAAATATGTCTATGATGAGTATCACATTCTAGATTGGGATGCCTTGCAGGTGGAGTCAGATGGGAACCTAGCTTTGGAGCCCATTCGCATTTTGGCAAGCCAGACACTGGCCCTTCGAGGTCAAGAGCTGGACTAGGTTAGGGTCCAATGGGATTGCTACGATGAGGTTATGACATCATGGGAGGATGCAGCACGTATGAGATCAGAGTACCCCCATCTTTTTGATGAACTCCAGGAGGAAGTTCATGCCTAGAGGGGGAGGGTGTGAGGCCCTACCCTGACTCAGTCTAGCATTTCAGTGATTTTTATGTTGAGACTATTATGGTTGCTTTATTTTTATACATTATGGATTTGGAACTTATATGATTTCATGATTTGGATATCATTGATATATATTGATGCTTCATTTCTATGCATGATTCTAGAATAGGATTACTTTGTGATGATGTATGTCATTGTTGGAATTGCAAGACTTTACTATGATGTTAGAAATAGGATGCATGTTTATGTATGGAACAAAATTATGTGGATTATGATAAATGCTTATGTGGATTTATTTGGATATGAGATATATTGATTTGTTTAAATGTAAATTTGTATGCGAAGTGTTTGATGTGTATTCTTATTCATGTGTTTTATATTATATGAGGTTATTTGAAATTACTAATGTGTAATTGAGATGCGTAGGAAAATTATCCATGTGACTATGGAAATATTATGGAGAACCAAACCTAGACCTATGTATGTTTGTAAAACTAGGGTTTGTCTATTTGGAGAGACAACACCCCGTTTGTATAGTATTTTATTTGTAAAAGTGGATGTTGCATGTGTGTTAGATTGAATTTATTTATTTGTGTAAATCCAACAAGAGACAAGATTTCATGTATAATTTTGTAAAAGTATTTTTATTGTGTCACTTGACACGTGTTGATTTATGTTTTGGTTTTTTTAAATTGTCTCTTGGAGGGAGTTGTTTAACCATAGCTTTTCCAATTAATTTAATGTGATTCCATTATTTCAGACATGGACTCTAAAAATATACTTGGACTTTTTATTATTTTATGATGATCTATATGCAGACATGGACTCTATATGATGACCTTTATTATGCATGTTACTCTATATGATGATATTATGATCTTTTATCTTCATTACGATGATGCTTTATATGATGATGCAATGATAAATGTTTTTGATTTTTTATTTTGATGACCTTAGATGCAACTAAAAATGATTACTAACTAAAATGATGCAAATGAATGATTATGTAATATGTTATTCAAATGTTTTATCTGTAATGCTTATAATGATTATGAATCTAAATGCAAAGACGCAACTAAATGCTCTTTAATGAAATGATAATGTAAATAATGATGATGATACACTACATGATTAATGAAATGCACTTAATTGAATGCAAACTAATGAAATGATTAAAATGCAACTAAATGAAAATGGATGATGATTTAAAATGATTCAAAAAAAAAATGAATGCACCTACAATGATCAAATGCAAACTGTTTTTGTTTGTCCATGTATACTCGATCTTTATTCGTGACCGTTGATCTATGAATGAAATGAAATTCTTATAATGCAGATGACAATGAATGCTTATAATGCAGATGAATAATGAGCTAATGAAATGATCTAACTAAAAATGATATTGCCATTCTTCATATGTTATCTTGTAATAGTGCTTGATTTCATTATTGAGCTTTAAAAATGTTGTAATAAAATACAAGCAACTTGACATAATGATCCAAGATGACCTGAGTATTTCTTACATGGATTTTGATATAGCAAGTTAATACAAGCAACCTGATATAATGAATCAAGTTGACCTGAGTATTGCTTGCAGAACAAATAAGGAATATCCCCTTTCATGCATGACTCAGAACGTCCTCCTTGATATTTTGTCGATCATATCTGTAGACAAGTACATACTTTAATAAGAGATAAACCAAAGATAGCAAACAAAGAAAATAAGCATGCCCCATCATAGCTTCTCTAGTCTCGGACATCCTTGAGTCGCATAGAGTACATGATTAGCAATAAAATTAAGAAATAAACACTAAATCTTGTATGTCATTCACATGTTCTCATGGTCATTAACTGATATAATCATCTTGATGAATGATCATTGATAATATTTCATTACTTGCTGGTTGATTCTTCATTTTTTGAGTTTCAAGATGTAGATATCATAAGATGCCTTGATCTTTATTACTTTGTTTCTCGTTATCTATTTCAAAACCTTAGGTGCTTTTGGTTTTTCTAAGTTTTCTGAATGTTTTGGATTTTCAAAGATTCAAAAGATCACCTTAGAAAAAGGAATTAGGATTTTGCCCCTAGCAGAAACAAAAATTTATTATGGATGTATGAATTGATCAAGATCCAAACCATGGCGGGATATAAATGCAAATTAATTGATTTTGATAAATTCTAAGATAGTGACTATGACAAGTATGTCAAAGATTGATAACTATTGGTAAGCTGCATATTTTCTGCTAATGGTTCAGAGAAATGGATGTGAAAGATGAAATGGATGAGCTAGGAAGTGATAGATTGGATATGATGGAGTGGATAGGTGCGCAAAGCGATCTCATAGATGGAAGGACTCAATTTTTAGATAGCACCTGTTTACTAGGTTTTCACCATCTAAATTTACTGCATTTTTTCTCTTTTCATATTTTTTATTTTTTATTTTCACTGTTTTATGCTTTTTAAAGATTTTCTGCTTTTCTGATTTTTACTAATTTCTTCAGGACTTTATATGCTTTTGTATTGATTTTTTTCAGGACTTTATATCTCAAGCATATAACTTCTTGAGATGAATAGAATTGATAGGTCCATCAAACCAATCACCTTCAGGGGTAGATAACTTGTATTCTCCTAAGCCGTATGCTGCTACTATGAGAAAAGGTCCTAGCCAATTTGGTTCAAATTTACCCTTCTTTTCTTGGTCTTTTTGATTTCTTGGATTCTCCCTTAGAACTATATCTCCAATATAAAAAATGTTTGGATTTACTCTATGATTATAACTTCTTGCCATTCTCTGTTGATATACTTTCAAATGATCTGTTGCATTTTGGCGATGTTCCTAGATCAGTTCAAGTTCTTGGAGTCTAGAGACTCATTCTTCTTCTTCTGGTATAAGACCTTTCAAGGAAACTCGTAGATAAGGTATCTCTACTTCTATGGGTAATATGGATTCTAATCCATAGACTAGTCAATATGGACTTGCCCATGTTGGTGTGCGGATGCTAGTTCGGTATGCCCAAAGAGTAGGATTTAGCTGAATGTGCCAGTCTTTTCCAGCTTCATTTACTATTTTCTTCAAGATTTTCAAGAGTCTTGTTTGATACCTCAACTTGATCATTTCCTTGTGGATAATATGGAGTAGAAAACCTATATTGGATATGAAATTTCTCACATAGTTCCTTCACATCTTGATTCTTAAATGGTCGTCCATTCTCAGTGATAATGGTCATAGGAACTCCATAGCGATAGATTATATAATTCAAGATGAATGATGATATTTGTTTTCCTAACACTTTTGTTAGAGGCATTGCTTCAATCCATTTAGTGAAATATTCAGTAGCAGTCATAATGAACTTATGTCCCTTAGAGGATGAAAGATTTATCTTTCCTACCAAATCAAGGCCCTATTGAGAAAATGGTCATAATCCTGCCATAGGATACAATTCTTGTGTTGGTGTGTGGATGAAATTCACATGGATCTGACAATTTTTGCATTTCTTGGCATATGTGAATGAATCTCTCTCCATAGTAGGGCAATAGTAACCCATATGAAGAAGGTTCTTAGCCAGTGTTAATCCACTTGAGTGTGTGCCACAAATACCTGGGTGAACTTCGTTAAGAACTTTCTCAGATTCTTCTTGTTCAAGACATCTCAATAAAGTGTTATCTAGACCTTGCCTATATAAGGTATCAACAATAATAGTATAGCGGGATGACTGATTGATAAAATTTCTTCTTTGATTGTGGGATAGGTTAGGAGGAAGGATATTCTCTTTTAAGTACTGATAGGTTTGGCTAGATAAGGATTGGCTGGTTCTTGATATGTGAAAAATCATGTAGGTATGTTGGGATTGAATGATAGGGGTTAAGATATCTTCCATAAGGAATTCATAATGTTGTTGATTCTCCTGATTCTGCAAGAGAGATGCTATTGTAGCCATTGCATTTTCTACTTTATTCTCATTTCTTGGGATTTGAGTGAATGATATTTCTTGAAAGTGTTCTTTAAACTCTTCTACCAGCTGTTTGTAGGGAATGATCTTGTCATCCTTAGTTTGATAATCATCATTTATTTGGTTAATGATAAGCTATGAATCACCATAGACATGTAATTCCTTGATATTCCATTCAATAGCCATTTTGAGCCCGATATTCAATGCTTCATATTTTGTAGTATTGTTTGTGCATGGAAACCCCAGTCTATATGATTTTGGAATTGTGTGTCCTTGAGGTGTGATGAATAAAATTTCTGTGCCTAATCCATAGTGTGTATAAAAACCATCAAAATATAATTCCCAAAATTTTGTACTTACTGTCAGAATGTCTGCATCAGGAAATTCAATGTGCAATGGTATGCCATTTTGTAAAGGTACTTTAGCTAATTGATCAACAATGACCCATCCTTTGATAGCTTTTTGATAAACATACTCTATATAAAATTCACTTAGTATCATAACCCATTTGGCCAGTATGCCTGTCAAAGTTGACTTGTTCAACAAATACTTTAGTGGATCTATCTTTTCTATTAACTTCATAGAATGAGTCAGCATATAATGTCATAGTTTCTGAGTTGCAAATATAACTGCTAGACATGTCTTCTCTATTGATGTATAATTCAGTTCATAGCCAACAAGTGTTCTACTGATGTAATACACCGCTCTTTCTTTTCCTTCTTCATCATGTTGAGCTAAGAGAGTGCCTAATGATACGTTTGTTGTCAAGATACAGAACAATAATGGTTTCCCTTTGATTGGTGATACCAGTACTGGAGGATTCATGAGATATTCTTTGACTTGCATAAAAGCCTCTTCACATTTTTTATCCCATTTGAATGGAACATTCTTATGTAAAAGATGAGTGAATGGATGAAATATATTTGCTAATTGAGAGACAAATCTTCTAATTGATTGCTATCTTCCTTGTAAAGATCACAATTGACTTATGTTCCTAGGTGACTCCACTTCCATGATGGCTTTGACTTTTTTAGGATTTACTTCAATTCCATGAGCTGATATAATGTACCCAAGAATTTTTCTAGAGGTTACTCCAAATGCACATTTCTTTAGATTTAATCTCAACTAATATCTTGTAGTCCTTTCAAACATCTTGCTCAAGATGTTCAAATATTCTTGTCTTGTATGAGATTTTGCAAGTATATCATCTACATAATCTTCCATAAATCTATACATCATATCATGGAAAATTATTGTCATAGCTCTTTGATAAGTTTCTCTTGCATTCTTAAGCCCAAATGGCATAACATTCCAGCAATAAGTACCCCATGCACAGGTGAATGTTGTCATTTCTTGATCTTTAGGGGTGATTTTGTTGGTATTTTGGATATGTTGATATGGTTTTGTCATTGATGTCAACACTTGTCAACACTTATCAGCACTTGGAGATCTTTTTTTTGTTCACCGACAATTTAGAGACTTATGCACAGTCACTGGTATTTGGTTCACCGACAGGTTATATTGTTCACCGGTACTTAGAATGACTTGGAGACTACCTGGTTATGTCGAAGACATTATTTGATCACTTGGTTTTGGTGATTTGATTATTGACCTATTCGGGTTTGCATATTTGTTGTTACCGGCAAATAGGTCCAAGTTATGCATCGACAAGCATATCTATTCCAGATCAACACAACACGTTATGGAGATGATTTATTATTATTGTAAATGCATTGAGCCAACTTGATGTATCACTTATTGATTTATTTATAATTATTATAATATAATTTAGTGATCCAACCTATTCATTTGGTCTTAGATTTTGGTATAAATGTAATATCTCATTTGTGAGAATGATATGCGATAAGGAAAAAGGATTCTAATAGGGTATACGCAAAAATAAGAAGAGCTATACACACAGACATCATTTGTAGGTTGAAGGAAGGTTTTTGTAAAAGCAATCATAAATAAACTGGTACTGAATCTAGCATATGAAGATGCTATTTTGTGTAGTACATTATCATTGGATTTAACCATCCAATTGTAGTTAGTGTGACTCCCATTTTTTGATTGAGTAGTGAGCTCTAGGCAGCTGGCCTTTTTGCATGTGTAGACTCCATATTGTATACGCATACTATCTACAGTAGTATCATTTGATTGTGGGTAAGGCTTCCCACCATGGTTTTCCACCTTACAGGGTTTCCACATACAAATATTTGTGTTATGTGTTGTGGATGTTATCGTCTTTCTATTTCATGCATTAATCTTTACCGGTACTGTAATTAACTGATAAAATTGTCTACCGGCATAGAGTTTGGTTTACCAGCATTAAGCATTAAGTTTTATTTAAGTTACTTTTAGTTGAATTTATTGAACAACTGATTCACCACCCCCCCCTCTCAGTTATCTTTGGGACCTAACAATTGGTATCAGAGCCTAGTCCTCTTTTTGTAGAAGTTTAACAACTTGAGGAGATCCAATGTCTTCTAACTATTTTAGGAAGGACCGTCCGAAACTTGATGGAACTAACTATGGTATATGGAAGATCATGAAGGAGACACATTTGAATTGCATTGGAAAGGACATATGGGATATTACAAACAATGGGTATACTGCTCCTACTCAAGGTCAACCTAATCCACCAAACTTGGCTAAAGATGAAGAAAATGATTGCAAAGCAAGAGAAGCACTTTTGAGCGCATTGTCAGACCAGCAAGTCATGGGATTATCAGACAAATCTACTGCCAAATCTATTTGGGACAAATTGAAAACATTGAATGAAGGAGATTCCACAGTCAAAATTGTAAAACTTGAATGCTTTCGAGTCAGGTATGAAAATCTGAAAATGGAAGAAGATGAAAGGATTTCTGCTTTTATGGAAAGAGTAAATGAAATTGTTTTGGGTATAATGTTGTGGAGGAACCTTAAGTGAAGATGAGATTGTTTCTAAAGTTTTAAGAGCTTTACCACTAGAATATAAAATGAAAGTTACTACTATAAATAAATTAAGAACAATGCCTAATGCATCTGTATCTAGAGACACTTTGGTTGGAAAACTTTCAGCTTTTGAACTTGAGGAATTTGGTCCTGTTGCTACTATTAAGATAGATCTAGCTTTCAAACAATCATCATCATCTGCAACATCATCATCATCATCTGATAAATTTGATTAGAAAGCCTTTTATGCAAGAGAACTTGAAGATATCAAAAAGGAGAACAAAGAACTAGAAGAGCTCGAAACATTATTTGCAAGGAAAATGCCTAAAGATCTAATTGAAAGTAAGTATGAAGGTAAAGCACCCTTTAAATGTTTTAATTGTAATAAGATTGGTCATATGGCTTCTAGATGTCCTGATAGACACACAATATTAAGAGAAGAAGCTAAAAGAACATATAAGCCTAATCCTGATTATCAGAGTTACAAGTTTAAGAAGAAATGAGACAAATCTTGTTATTATGCTGATGAAGGAGTCACTGATGATTCCGATGAGGATCTAATAGACAATGGATGAGCTTTTGTTGCTATAATAGAATATCAACTGACACCTACTGTACAACCAGTAGAGCAGGCCCTGACAGCTAAAGTTGAAGATAAGGATGAATGGATTATTGATTTAGGATGTTCACATCACATGACTAGTGATAAGAGTAAATTCTTAACCTTTCAAGATTACAATGGAGGTCTAGTGAGATTTGGAGATGATAAAGCTTGTATGATCAAAGGAAAAGGAACTATATCTTTTGATGCTAAGCACAATACTAATAATGTTTACTATGTTGAAGGTTTGAAGCATAATATTTTAAGTGTTGGTCAATTAGTTGAGAAAGGATTTCAGTTATAATTCAAGAATGGTAAATGCAAAATCTTAAACAGAACTAGTTTGGAAATTGCAACTGGTAATCAGACTAGAGGTAATATCTTTCATTTGAACAACAATGAGAAAGAATATTTGATTGTGTTGGAAAATGCACACTCCAATGAGAAATTATAGTTGATTGAAGGTATTGTCATTGATGGAAACCTTGGAATCATATGATACCGGCAGACTCTACACTGACAGACTCTACACTGGTAGCGAAAAGGAAGAAGACTGACATCCTGGCCGACAACAATTTTGTAAGTCAGTGTGACTTCTTTTGTAATTGAGCAGTGAGATCTAGGCACTTGGCCTTTCTACATGTGCAGGCCCCTATTGTAAGAGTAATATTCCCTTATTGGCTAGTAAGCGAATATTGTGGGTCACAAATCCCACCGAGGTTTTTCCCACATCGGGTTTCTTTGTTAAAACACTATGTTATGGTCTACTTCTCATGTTGTTGTTGTTGTTCTTATTTACTGCATTACTTCTGGTTTACCGGTATTCAATTTTAATATGCTTTTCATGTTTTAAATCAAGTAATTTGATATACTGGTTAGATACTAATTCACCCCCACCCCCCCCCCTCTCAGTATCTTTGGGAATCCTAACAATTGGTATCAGAGCCTGGTCCTCTATTTTCAAAAGCCTAACAGATTGAGGAAGATCTTGTCACCGGTAGAGATGGAAAACTTGAGAAATCAATTGGAAACAACTCTTTTAGACTATGATGTAGAAAAGGTGAAGAATATCAAACTTGAAGATGATCTGAAGGCTTCTTAGGATATCATTCAAGCACTTCAAGAGAATTTTACTATTGCAAGGAACAAGAGGAGAGAACTTTGTGAGAAGATGCAGAATGATGAAGATGAAAAGGAAACTCTAAATGATTTGGTAAACAAGCTAAGACAAGAAATCAGTACAACGAAGAATGAGATGTAGGATATGACTATGAGGTTTTGTAAAGAAATTGAAGATAGAAAGAAGAATGAAGAAGACTTGGTTAGAAGACTAAATGATGTTGGAAATGAAAACACAAGACTTAATCATGAAAATGATATGTTGAAGACAGATTTGATGCATACACAAAATGACAGAATTGAACTCAGGAGATAGAAAGGAATCTTGGAGAATGAACTGACTGCTGCAAATCAACACAAGGAGAAATTCAAGAAAATTTTAGAAGAACTTGTTGACATGCTGAAGAATTAGAAACCTAATGGTGATACAAATGGCCTTGGCTTTGAAGTTGGTGAAAGCTCCGGTACTGCAAATAATCATAGCAAACCGGTAAGACAACCTACTGCTTACAAATTTAATGGCAAATGATTTAACTGTAACAAGTATGGTCATAGAGAAAATCAATGTAGATCTAGAAATTATCAGAACACTAATACACCCACCGATCAATGTTCTAAATGCAACAAAGTTGGTCATAATTCAGAAAATTGTAGAATGAATGTAAGATTTTATGTTTGTGGAAGATTTGGACACTTATCTAATCAATGCAGAACACATACCGGCATAGGGTATGGGAAAGCTATTCAGAAAAACAATGTGACTTGTTATGTCTATAACAAGATTGGACATATTGCTAAATTTTGTAGAAGTAAGGCATCACCGGCAAATACCAAAGGTCCTAGTTTGAAAGGTAAAGAAAAGGTTGAAGAGGTAAAGCAAGAATTCTCAAAACAATGGATCAAAAAGTCAAATCAGATTATTGATGGGAATACTCCTCCACCAGTAGAACCAAGTAACACTCCACCGACAAGAGACTCTTCATCTAACTGAAGGAAAATCCTTTGGGGGTTTAGCAACAAAATGAAAAACATGCTATCATTCCCTCGGTTGATGGTGAGAAGTTGAAATTACTTCTATACTGGCAAATGAGTTAAGTTGTGACTTAACCAGTGAGCATTAAATGTGGTAGTTGGAGAAAATAACATTATAAAGCAAGTGTTTTGGCTCCTTTTTCATTCACCGAGCATTCAAATCTTCGAGAGCATGAAAATTCCTGAGTGAAGGCATTCTAAGCGAAGAAGTGAAGCAATCCATCAAAGAATTCATCCTTAAGGCAGATTGAGGTATTTATAGCTATGGCATCTTCATCCACTCCTGAATTTATTGCAAACCCTACTATTGTTGAGGTTTTTAAGTGCCCTAGACCCATATTCCAACTGGTTCCTGAAATTGCAAAGAAAGATGATAGCATAGGTGCATTTTCTCAAATTCCTAAGGGAGTAGTATATACTGAAGACCCTAGGATGTATATTCATTGTCATATAGAGGAATTAGGTGATGATGAGATCAAAAACATGTATAACAGTGTGATTTGTGATGAATCTCAAAATATCAAGTTGGAACATAAAATAGTGGAAACCCTAGGTTTTACTGAAATCCTTAGTATCCCGGATTTTCCCAAGGATATCATAAGGATTGTGTTAAGAAAAGTACATGGTGAATTTTTCTGGTTAGATTCAATTCATAAAATCACAAAAGAAGCAATGAAAGTTGTAACAGGGTTACCTTCCACTGGTAACAGGCCTGACAAAACAAAGAAGGTCTCAAATGACACAGTGATAAACCTAACCGGTGCAACATTTGTTAAAAGGTCTCTAAGGGTAAACGATGTAAAAGACATAAATGTCAAATTTATCAATATGATCTTAGGTTATAAGGCTACACATGCAAATAGGTTGAACTCAATTTCTAGCCTATGTATCAAAAGTGCCTATAATATGGTTAATGATAATGCAAGGATAGATGTAGGTGAATGGCTCAAAGATGAGTTGATAGACAATCTGGGAAAGATTAAAAGAGATAAGAAAGGAACATTTAGATTTGGAAAGTTGCTTGTTTGTTTGATGTTGTACATAACAAAACAAGTGCTTGGTATTAGTGCAAGAGATTTTGGTTTTGACATTCTGGTAGGAAAACAAATGTTGGATCTATTGAACAATATGTTATAAAACCAAGAGAAAAACCTAAATGAACATTTTCAAGCATTGAAGGCTCGAATGAAAAATAGAGTGAGACTATCACAAGCTATTGTGGATAAATATCAGAAGGAAATTTTTTTATGGAGGTAGTTGTCCCTAGAACTATCTAGGTAACTGAAATGGGCTATGAGATAGATGACAATATTATTGAAACTTATGCAAAATCCCTCCTTGAAGCACCCAAGGAACCTACTGAGGAAGTTTTTGGAAATGCTGAAACAATAGAAAGTGGAATTCAATCAAGGAAAAGGGTTAAGAAAGTTGAAGCAATTGTAAGGAAAGGAACCCAGCAGGCTAAAGCAATCAAGGAAGATGTTTTGAGATAAACTGGTATAAGTGAGAGTGAGTTGGAAGCACCTCAACCAGAAACTCATCTTTCACCGGTTGGAACTTCTTCTGAGAGTGATATATCAACAGTATTTAAAAGGGTAGAAAGGAAAAGAAAACCCACATTGGTACCCTCTCCTACACCAAAAAGAACCAGACAAAAACAACAAGCAGTAAGGCCTCTAGCAAAGAAAATGACTCCTAAGAAGAAGAAGGTAAAACAAGATATCACTCCAATAGACAAATTTCTTAGTGAAATTCCAGAGGATGGTAAGCTGAAGAACATTAACAAAATATACAACACACTATCTGCAAATGATAAGGAAAGCATAGAGAACAGTGTAATCTTACACTTAGATATTTATATGAAATTTTTTATGGAAGTTGTTGATGAAATTCCAAATGATCTGTATAGGTGACTTGAAGCTAGAAGGTTAGCCATCATTGAGCTGGACAAGAAAATTAAGATTGAAAAATTACTTGCAGTACATCCAGTCAACTCAATTGATGAAATAGATAAACTAATCAGTGAAGCAAACTGAACAATATTCTCCACTGCTCACTGACATGTAGCACTGATGGCAGGTAGAGTAAAGGAAGTCTTTGAGGAAACAATAGATGCATGGGATATATTCTTTGTGGAAAAAGAAAAATAGGAAGAATTACTCAAACCAAAGACTATTAAAGTATATCAAAAGGACAAAGTTAAGGGGAAAGGTAAGGTAGGTGGTCCTCCAAGCCTTAAAATCACTAATAATGTACCCCCACCTCTTTCAGATACTCCATTGGTAGATGCTACTAATAGTCAACTGGCCATAGAGAGTATGGAGACTCCACTAGAGGATACAAATCCTAAGTCTAAAATTTTGTATACTGTGAATGTAGACACACAAGAAGTAAATATTGTGGTTGACAAAGAAACCACTAAAGATAAGGAGAAAGATGTGACTACTGAGTCATCGGCTATAGAAGTTGAGATAAGCATTGAAAAACCTACACAGGTAGAGCAACTGGCTGAGGATACCACTGAGAAATTGGTAGAAACAACTGAAAAACCATCTGAAGAACTGGCAAAAGAGAATTCAGAGGTACAAACTAAGACTACATCTGAGAAACTAATAGTTGAAAGCTCAGAGAAACATTCTGAGATACAAATAGAGAAAATGAAACCAGTACAGTTTGAAGCACAGGTTCAGACAGAGACAATGCCACCAACCCAAACTAAAAATCTCAAACCCCTACTTATTGAAATGCAAACATAGACTGACCTACCAGAGGTCGAATCAAGCAAGGTAATTACCACAACCGGTAACATGGCTATTGTGAGAACTGTTGGACAAACATCTGGTACTTCTATGGCAAAATTCAGACCTACAAAAGTAATAGAGGTCTTATTGGATTCAATAAAGATCACAAAATGTAATGCACAAGCCTATAAGGCTATTGATGATCAATTCCAATTCTTAAATTGATATCACCAAAGTGCATTGTTGATAATAAGGATTCTTTACATCAACTAGACACATTGTCTAAGTTCATCATTGACAACATATTGACTCTTGATCAAATAAATAAGGATACATTAAAGGAAAGAATGATTAAAGAAAAAGAGAAATTATTTAAGGAAATTGTGAATAAGAACAAGGAGAAAATGGATATCCTATTACCGAAACTCGGAGAAATAATTTTTGATTTCAAGAAACTATATAGGGACACTTGTAAGACAAATGTCTTAACAAAAGACCTTGACAAGGAAATTAGCAAAGCACAAGATAAGATTAACACTATTGTTGACAATCTAATAGGATCATCGGATTCATTTTTGGAGATAGAAAAGAAGATTGTGGAGCTAGAAGAGAAAATCAAGAAGTTAGAGAATGACAAACAGAGAATAAAAGATAAAGAAAAGGACTTGAAATGCAGACTTGGTCTAAGACTAGAATACCTCATTTCTTTGAGAAAAGAAATATCTAAGGCTTTGGTTCCTAGACTGAAGACACCAGAAGAGAAAATGCACATACTCATCGGTACAGTGCAAAGAACACAAGAGGAAATAAAAGACAACAAATCATTCAGTAATGATTTAAATCTGATTTCGACAGATATTTTTTAGATTGTAACCCATTGGTTACAAGAATCCAGGCAAGACTCCACTGATAGCAAATGACAACCTTTGTCATTGATGTCAAAGGGGGAGTAGTGTGATGAGAAAAATGGTCAGAAGGAAGTAGAGGTTATCCGCTCAGGGGGAGCATACATTTTTGGACATACAGTTTTTGGCAAAGATTTTTTTTGGACTTCAATTTTTAGATGCATTCTTGAATTTTTCTCATGAGTGTTGCCATCAATTCCAAAGGGTGAGATTGTTGGAAAATGCACACTCCAATGAGAAATTGTAGGTGATTGAAGGTATTTTCATTGATGGCAACCTTGCAATCATATGATACTGGTAAACTCTACACCGACAGACTCTACACTGGCACACAGAACACCGGCAACAAAAAGGAAGAATACTGACATCCTAACTGATATCAATTTTGTATTAATGTATTTTGTAATTAATTGTAAAATATTTTGTAAGCCAACATGGTGGATTGTAATATGACTCATATATGTATGAGATCATTGTATATCATTTTTGTAGAAGAGATAGGATGCAAAGTTTGGAAAAGTAATAGCAGACCTAATATGAGAATTATTGGTTAAAGGTTTATGTTGTAGTAGAGCTTAAACTGGTACCGAATCTGGCATAGTAGATGCTAATTTGAAGTAGTACAAGACATTGGATTAGGATAATCCACTTTTGTAAGTCAGTATGACTTCTTTTGTAATTGAGCAGTGAGCTCTAGGCACCTGGCCTTCCTGCATGTGCAGGCCCCTATTGTAAGAGTAATATTCCCTTATTGGCCAGTAAGCAAATATTGTGGGTCACAAATCCCACCGAGGTTTTTCCCACACCAGGTTTCCTTGTTAAAACACTCTGTTATGGTCTGCTTCTCATGTTGTTGTTGTTGTTCTTATTTACTGCATTACTTCTAGTTTACCGATACTCAGTTTTAATATGCTTTTCATGTTTTAAATCAAGTAATTTGATATACCGGTTAGATACTGATTCACACCCCCCCCTCTCAGTATCTTTGGGAATCCTAACAAATTGCACATATTGATGAGAGTTGGTTATGGAATAAGAGACTTTCTCATGTAAATTTTGATTGCATTGTGAAAATCAGTACAACTAAGGTAGTAAGAGATTTACCTAAGATTGTTAAACCTCACAATTCGGTATGTAAGGAATGTCAATTTAGAAAGCAAGTTAGAACAAATTTCAAGAGTATTCCAGAGAAATCTAACAATGTTATTGATTTAATTCACATTGATTTATGTAGTCCAAAAAGAACTAGAAATATACAAGGAGATAGGTATTTTATGCTAATCATTTATGACTATTCTAGAATGTGTTGGGTTACTTTTCTCAAGGAGAAATTTGAAGCATTTGGGAAATTCCAACTATTCAAAGTGATGGTAGAGAATGAAACTGGCAAGAAAATAAAATTTTTGAGATCATATCAAGGAGGTGAATTCACATCTAAGGAATTTAATACATTTTGTGAAGTGAATGGGATCAAAAGATAGCTATTGGCACCCCGAACACCCTAGCAGAATGGAGTTGTGGAAAGGAAAAACATAACTATCTTAGATGCAGCCAGAAGTAAGATATCAGAAGAAAATCTACCTCATATATATTGGAGAGAAGTGGCCAATATAGTAGTTTATACATTCAACAAAGTTCACATCAAAGGTGAAACTGGTAAGACCCCTCATGAACTATGGTTTGGTAATACTCCTACTCTTAAATATTTCAGAATATTTGGAAGTAAATGCTATATTAGAAGAGATGAGTATATTGGAAAATTTGATCCTAGAAGTGATGAAGGAATATTTGTTGGCTATTCATCTAAGAGCAAGGCATATAGATGTTTTAACAAGAGATTGCAAAAAATTGTTGAGAGTCCAAATGTGAAGATTGATGAATAGTTTAGAGGAAATTCAAGGTACATGGACTTTGAACTGGAAATAGAGATAATCACAAATGAACCTACTATGAGTACACCAATAGAGAATGCTGATCCAATTACACCAGCATCATCTGAGGATTCAACAGTCACTAAAGAACAACAACAAGTAAAAACACCCCGGTATGTAAGAATGAACCACTCTGAAGATAAGATAATTGGAAACAAATTTCAAGGAGTTATGACTAGAGGAAGATTGGCAAATGAAGAGGTATGTCTTATTTCTCAAATTGAACCTACATCAATTAATGAGGCATGTGAAGATAAATATTGGATTAAAGTTATGGATGATGAATTGGAACAAATTGAAAGGAATAACACTTGGTCATTAGTTCCCCGACCTAAAGACAAAAATGTAATTGGAACTAAATGGGTTTTCAGAAATAAACTTAATGAAGATTGTAAGGTAATCAGAAACAAAGCAAGATTAGTGTGTAAGGGATATTCATAGAAAGAAGGAATTGATTACAATGAAACCTTTGCACCGGTAGCCAGAATTGAGGCAGTCAGACTTTTATTGGCTTTTGCAGCACACAAGAACTATAAAGTATATCAAATGGATCTTAAATGTGCATTTCTAAATGGAGATCTTGAAGAAGAAGTTTATATTGAACAACTTGATGGATTTTCTTTGACAGATAACAAAGATATGGTTTGCAAGTTAAGGAAAGCTTCTAGATCTTGGTATGCTAGATTGGACAAATATCTTTTGAAGCTTGGATACACTAAAGGTAATCCTGACAACAATCTATACTACAAAGTGACTAATGATGACATTGTGGTTATTTAATTTTTTGTTGATGATATAATCTTTGGAGGAGAAGATGGATTGTGTAAAGACTTTTCTAACAAAATGCAACAAGAATCTGAAATGTCTATGATTGGGGAGATAAAAAAAATGTAGGATTGCAGATTTCACAGACTGATAAAGGTATATTCCTATGTCAATCTAAGTACTTGAAGGAATTACTAAAGAAATTTGGCATGGAAAACTCTAAACCGGTAAGCACACCTATGACTACAACTGATAAATTATCTTTGAAGGATGAATCAACATATGTTAATCCGACTAGATACAAGTCTTTGAAAGGATGTCTACTGTATTTGACACAAACAAGACTTGATATTATGAATGCAGTATGTACTATCTCAAGATTTTAGAGTAATCCTAAAGAAAATCATGAATCAATAGTGAAAAGGATTTTCTAGTACCTACAAGGCACTACAAATCTTGGTTTATGGTATCCTAGAGATGAAAATTTTGATTTATGTGGATACACAGATGCTAATTGGGCAAGAGATGTAGATGACAGAAAAAACACCACCGACGGAGTTTTTTTTTTTGGTAGCAAATTAATTTCATGGTTGAGCAAGAAACAAAGCTGTACATCTTTATCAACAATAGAATCAGAATATGTTGTAGCATCAATCAATTGCACATAGGTACTATGGATTAAACAAATATTGAAGGACATAAAGGTAAAATGCAAGGAACCTATAACTATTTACTATGATAATATGGCAGCAATTGATATATCTAAGAATCCGGTATTTCACTAAAAAACTAAACATGTTTCTATCAAATTTAATTTTGTAAAAGAGAATGTTGAAGCAAAAGAAGTGAAATTGGTTTATGTGAATACAAAAAGCTGATTGTAGATATTTTTACAAAGCCTTTTCCTAAGGAAACTTTTGAATATCTCAGAGAGTAGCTTGGATTCCTACCCCACCCCGGTAGAGACTTAGACAGTTGATGTTTGTCATCAACCAACAGAACTAACAGAGAAATATTTTTTTTCTGGCTTTGATGAGGAGAGCTACTTCTCAGGGGGAGTAGTTGGTATTTTGTAATGAGTTGGTATTTTGTATTGCTTTGGCATTTGATGCCAAAGGGGGAGAGATATTATGGAAAAACATTTTGGGGAGAGATATCTTTTGGGAGAGATTATTCCTAGGGGAGAGACAATATGTATTTTGATTTCTGGTTAATGATCTCTTTGGCAGATTGTTGGTTTTTGGCATTTCTATTTTGGCACTTTGATGGTTTTTCCATATTGTGTTGCCATCAATGCCAAAGGGGGAGATTGTTGGTATTTTGGATATGTTGATATGGTTTTAACCTTTGATGTCAACACTTGTCAACACTTATCAGTACTTGGAGATCTTTGTTTTGTTCACCAGCAAGTCAGAGACTTATCCACAGTCATTGGTATTTGGTTCACCGATAGGTTATATTGTTCACCGACACTTAGAATGACTTGGAGACTACCTGGTTATGTCAAAGACATTATTTGATCACTTGGTTTTGGCGATTTGGTTATTGATCTATTCGAGTTTGCATATTTGTTGTTACCGGAAAATAGGTCTAGGTTATGCACCGACAAGCATATATATTCCAGATCAGCATGACATGTTATGGAGATGATTTATTATTATTGTAAATGCATTGATTCTACTTGATGTATCACTTATTGATTTATTTGTAATTATTATAATATCTTTTAGTGAGCCAACCTATTCATTTGGTCTTCATTTTCGGTATAAATGTAAGATATCATTTGTGAGATTGATATGCATTAAGAAAAAAGGATTGTAATAGGGTATATGTGAAAATAAGCAGAGCTATAAACGTAGACATCATTTGAAGGTTGAAGAAAGGTTTTTGTGAAGGAAATCAGAACTATACCGGTACTGAATCTAGCATATGAAGATTCTATTTTGTGCAGTATATTATCATTGGATTTAACCATCCAATTGTAGTCAATGTGACTCCCATTTTGTGATTGAGCAGTGAGTTCTAGGTAGCTAGCCTTTCTGCATGTGCAGACTCCATATTGTATACACATACTATCTATAGTAGTATCATTTGATTGTGGGTAAGGTTTCCCACCATGGTTTTTCCCTTTACAGGGTTTCCACGTATAAATATTTATGTTATGTGTTGTGGATGTTATTATCTTTCTATTTCATGCATTAATATTTACTAATACTACAATTAACTGATAAAACTATCTACCAACATAAAATTTGGTTTATCGGCATTAAGCATTAAGTTTTGGTTAAGTTACTTTTGGTTGAATTTATTGTATAACTGATTCATCCCCCACCCTCTCAGTTGTCTCCGAGACCTAACATATTCTTATTTGATTGTATCCTGATAAGCCATCCATTAATGAAAACATCTCATGCCCTACTGATAAGTCCACAATTATATCAATGTTTGGTAGTTGGAAATCATCTTTGGGTCATGCCTTGTTCAAATCTCTGAAATCGGTGCAAACTCTTATGCTTTTATCTGGCTTTGACATTGGTACAATTATTGAAAACCATTCTAGATAGGCAACTAGTCTTATGAAACCCACATATAATATTTTATTTAGCTCAGCTTTTACAAGAAGATCAATCTGTGGATGCATCTTCCTTAGCTTTTTGTTTAACTGGTTTTTCTTTTAGATGCATATTGAGATGATGCATTATAAGATCTAGATTAAGTCCCGACATGTCTGCATAGGACCAAGAAAAAATTATTTGTCTTTTTGTAAAGAATTATATGTATTCTTTCCTCTCTTTATCTGATAATGAGGCAACAGAATGAAGTATCTTGGGATCCTTTGATGTGCCAATGTTTATTGCTTCTGTTACTTCTATTAGAATAGCATATCTCTCCTAAAAATATGCAGGGAGGATGTCAAAATTTCCATCTTTTGGCACCTCCAAGAGGTTTTCACCATCAGAATCATCTTTTATTTTCCCTTTTGATTGATCTAGTGCTGCCATGAAATGGTTTTAAATAGTACGTCTCTTTCCTTGTTTTATTTCAATTTTGTGACTGGAAAGTTTGGCATTCTACTGACTGCAAGAAACGTTACTTGATCCACATTGTAAGATATCTTAGGTGTTATGGGTTCGACAGCATTAAGATACACAACTAAGTCATGTTCATTGGAAAAGACATCCAATTCAGGGTTTTCTTGATTATCCCAATCAATTAATTCTGAATGAAGAATGGGTAAATCATAGTCACCGTCATTGTTAGGTGCTTCAAGGTTCATGATATAATAGTCATAATTTAGCGTAGGGTAGGTAATGTCATAGATAGAATTATCTTTAGGATAGTCTCTCTTAAGTGTTCTCCAATTAGTCCTAACAAAATCAGTGTTGGCATTTTGTAGTTTACACTTCAGTGGCTCTTCATTTGACGTTTGTCCCTTAAATGAATGGATTATATCAACACACACATCTTTAGTGCTGCAAGTTCCTTTTTGATTAATTTCAAGAGATTCATTTGCATTTTCAATTTGACATACTTGTGTACATGATATAGAGGATTCTTTTGCTAGCTTTTGTCTTCTTTCAAACTCAACTTCTTCTGGACTAATAGTCAATCTTACTTGACTATCTCTTAGTTCTTCTATGGTTCTTCCATACCTTGGTACATCTTGCTCCTCATTTGGTAGGAATTTGATATTTCCAGATGCTTGATCCATATCTATTTTTGCTTCTTGTGGCGTTACTTCTTGGTCTTCATCCTTTTTCTTTTGTTGTCTTGTATATGCCTCTTTTCTCTAAAGTCTGAGTTCTTCTTGTCTTCTTTCTAACTCCATCTTTTGTTTTGTAATAGACAAGTCTTCCTTTGTGATAGCTGCATGCTCTTCATTTTTTTCTTCACTTGATATACTAGATGAGACATCTAGACCCCATTCATATTCACTTTAATCTATCTCTGAACCATTATCTAGGACTATACCACTATACCACACTGGAATGTTGTATGGTACAAAAAGTTCCCTGATTTCTGCCATCTTGATTTTCTCTGCTTCTAGAATATCTTGTTCAAATTTTGCACTTGCTCATATTCCTTGAACTTGTTGACAAGATTCTTCTTTTCTTTTGATTGCAATCTCCTCTTCTTGTTTCTTCTTATTGGCTACTAATTCTACTGCTTGATGTAGCTTTTCTTACCATTGTTTTTCTTTAGAGATTGATTTCTTTCTCCACTTTGGTTGTTGGTGCTTTTGATTTGGTTTTGAATATCCAAGTCCTAATTTATCTTGTTTAGATTGCGAGGGAGGACAAACAGGTTCTAAAATATGTTGATGTCGCTTACCAATTGGTCCTTTTCCTTCATATCCCATATTTTGCATGATTTTATAACCATTGCCATATTGCTCTATGGGAATATTGACTTCTGCAGCTATTGCTATAGTTTCATTTTCATCTTTGTACAACCAACAAAGAATGTCCTTGTCTTTGGTTTCTCCTTCAAGTGTTCTAGCTCTAACAAATGCTCTATTAAACATGTCTTTTGATTTCTCTAAGGTCTTTGATTGGATATTTGTAGGCTTTCCATATGACTTAGGTGAAAGTGGAAAATTATGCAAAGAAGATTTTCCCATTCCTTCATCATTCAATTTGAGCTTTTTCTCAAAGGTTTCCCATAACTTTTCTTGAATTTATTTGGTAGGATATATAGATTCTATGTTATGTGGAACTCTTGTATCTTGTGTTGGCTTCAGATTATTGCAATATTAGATAGATTCTGCAATTATAGTGACCTCTTGTCCTTCATGAAGAAATTTTACACATTGATGATATGTAGAAGGAACTGCTTGCATGTTGTGAATCCATGGCCTTCCCAGAAGAATGTTATAAGAGAGGTTCAAATCCAAAACCTGACATAATGTATTCTTTTCCATAGGTTCTATTTTGATTGGTAACACCACAGTTCCTTTAGAAGAATGCTTTGCTTCATCATAAGCCTTAATGGTTATTTTCTTCTTTGGATCTACTACATTTTATGAATATCCCAAAGCCTTTATTAAACTTAATGCACAAATGTTTAAGCTTGCTCCACCATCTATGAGTACGTATTTGACACAAGTTTTATTAATTGTGACTTCAACATGTAAGGGAGCATTGTGAGGATGTTGCAAGGAGGCGTCCTCATTTTTAGAAAATGATAAGCAATGAGGGGCTATAAGGGGTACCACCATGTTTTGGAACTGATCCACATCCAAGTCTTTTGAAACTATCATTGTTAGGATTCCCACAAATACTAAGAGGGGGGGTGAATCAGTATCTAACCGGTTGAATGAATTTCTTAAATTAAAACATGTAGAGAAAATTAAAACTGTGTATCGGTAAATAGAAAGTAATGCAATGAATAGAGATAGAAACAACCACATGAAAAACACACCATAACACAATGGTTTAACAAGGAAACCCGGTGTGGGAAAAACCTCGGTGGGATTTGTGACCCACAATATTCACTTATTGGCCAATAAGAGAATATTACTGCTACAAGAGGGGCCTGCACATGCAGGAAGGCCAAGTGCCTAGAGCTCACTGCTCAAAATGGAAGTCTCACTGACTTACAAAATGGATTATATAAATCCAATGTCTTGTATTGCTTCAAAATAGCATTTACTATGCTAGATCCAGTACCGATTTATAGCTTTGCTTCTTACATAAACCATTAACCTATAATTCACATAATAGGTCTGCCTTATTTTGCCTAATTACATTCATCCATAATAATCCTACATCATTACAATGTTCTACAATGAACTCTCTTATATAAGAGTCATTTGACAACTTGTCAAGTCAGCTTACAATGTTTTTACAATAATAAACAAAATACATTATCAATAAAATTCTTGTCGGCTTCCTATGCCAGTATGCTTCCTTTCACTGCCGGTGCCGGTGGTCTGTGTGTTGGTGTAGAGTCTGATCTTGGTAGTGCCAGTGAATTGCCTTGCCAGTGTCATAGGATTGTAAGGTTGCTATCAATGACAAAACCTTCAATCACCTACAATGTATCATTGGAGTGTGCATTTACCAACAATCTCCCCCTTTGTCATTGATGGCAACACTCATGAGAAAATTCAAAAAGTGTATCCAAAAATTGAAGTCCAAAAAATGTTATCAAAAATGTGTATACCAAAAGTGTGTGAACTCCCCCTGAGCAGATGAGTCTTTTGCTGATTTATTTTCTCATTCCACTACTCCCCCTTTGGCATCAATGACAAAGGTTGTTAAAGTGTCAATAGAGTGTGGTTTCCTGTCTCAACCTTGTAACCGGGTGGTTACAATTTGAAAAAGATCTGCCAAAACCAAGTTCAAACTTTCAAGAAACTTTTTACTATCTTTTATTGTTGCCTCTGTTCTTTGAACTGTACCAATGAGGTGCTACATTTTCTCTGTCAATGTTTTCTATCCTTGTACTAATGCATCAGATATTTCTTTCCTTAAACATGCTAGGTAGTCCAACTTTGGACTTAATCTCCATTTCAGATCCTTAGCCTTGCATTTTATTTTCTCCTTTTCTCTTTCCAGTTTTAATAATTTTGTGTTCAGGTTTCACATTACCAGAATCATCACATATAGGAGTCTTGTACATTTTCTTAATTTATTCATCTCCTAATTCTTCTATATGGCAATGGATATACATTCTAGGGTCTTCTACAAAAACTACTCCTTTGGGAATTTGGGAGAATGCACCAATATTATCATCTTTCTTTGCTATCTCAGGAACTAACTAAAATATGGGCCTAGGGTGCTTGATCACTTCCACTATAGTAGGGTTTGCTATGAATTCAGGTACAAAAGAGGATGCCATGATTATAAATACCTTTTTCTATCTTTGGAAAGATTGATTGCTAAAATGCCTTGCTTCTTTGCACGAAATGCCTTAGCTCTGGAAATTTTGCACTCTTCAAATGTTTAAATTCTCAATGAAGTAAAATGGAGCCAAAAACACTAATTTATAATGTCAATCTACCAACTACTACATTTAATGCATGTTGGTTAAGTAGTCACTTAACTTTATTTGCCGGTATAGAAGTAATTTCTACTTCTCACCATCAACCGAGGGAATAATAGTATATTTCACATTGATTGCCAAACCCTCAAGTGAATTTTCTTCAATTAGATGAAGAGACTCCTACCGATGGAGTGCTACTCTGTTCTGTCGGTGGAGGAGTATTCATGTCTACATTCAGTTCTGATTTCCTTATCCATTTCTTTAAAAATTCATGTTTAACTTCTTAACTTTTTCTTTTCCTTTCAAGCTAGGACCTTTGTTGTTTTCTAGTGAGGACTTGCTTCTACAAAACTTAGCAATATGCCCAATTTTGTTACATGCATAACAAGTCACATTATTTTTCTGAATAGCCTTTCCATAACCTATGTCATTTTGTGTTTTGCATTGATTAGATAAGTGTCCAAATCTTCCACAAACATAACATCTTACATTCATTCTGTAGTTTTCAGAGTTATGACCAATTTTGTTGCATTTTGAACATTGATCGGTGGGTGTATTGGTATTCTGATAACTTCTAGATCTACATTGATTTTCTCTATGACCATACTTATTACAGTTAAAGCATTTTCCATTGAATTTATAAGCAATAGGTTGTCTTACCGGTTTGCTATGATCCTGTGTGTTTGCAGTACTGGAGCTTTCACCAACTTCAAAGCCAATTCCACAAATGTCACCTTTAGGTTTCTGATTCTTCAACAAGTCACCAAGTTCTTCTGAGCTTTTCTTGAATTTTTGTTTATGCTGATTTGTAGTATCTAGTTCTCTTTCTAGGATTTCTTTCTACCTCATAAGTTCATTGGAGTCATTCTGTGTATGCATCAGATCTATTTTCAACAAATCATTTTCATAGCTAAGTCTTGTGTTCTCATTTGCTACATCACTTAGTCTTCTAATCAAATCTTCTTCATTCTTATTTCTATCTTCAATTTCCTTACAAAATCTCATAGTCATATCCTACATCTCATTCCTTGTTGTCATGTTCTCTTGTTTTAGCTTGCATATCTGGTCATTAAGAGTTTCTTTTTCATCATCCTCATTTTGCATCTTTTCACGGAGTTCTCTTCTCTTGTTTCTTGAAATGGTAATATTTTCTTGAAGTGCTTGAATAATTTCCTAAGTTTCCTTTAGATCATCTTCAAGTTTGATATTTTTCAATTTTTCTATATCAAAATCTGAGAGAGCTGCTTCTAGTTGCTTCATCAAATTTTCCATCTCTACCGATGACAAGATCTTCCTCAAGCTATTAGGCTTCTGAAAATAGAGGACCATAAGGGGTCCCACCATGTTTTGGAATTGATCCACATCCAAGTCTTTTGAAACTGTCATTTCTACTAAAGTTTTTTCCAAAATTTCCTTATGCATAGGTGAAACTTTGAGAGGTTCCAAAATTGATATTTGAGAAGGTATTCTTTGTAATTTCTCTACTAAATTGTATTGTTGTGAAGTGGACCTTCGCTTTTCTTCTTGTAATGGCATTGATTGGCTATGAAGGTGGATTATCTTTAACAATGATGACATTTTCCACATCATCATATGTATAAGTGTAGTTCACTTTGGCTTTTCCTTTGTCATCTTTTAGTTGGGATTGTTTACCTTTGTCATAATTTAGAAGTGGAGTTTTGAAAGTTAGGTGTGATTCATTTGTCTTATGGCTATCCATTGTGATAGTTCCATTATCGATTAGATCTTGGATAAGGTGTTTTAATCTCTGACAATCATTTGTTTGGTGTCCTTTATTCTGATGGTAATTATAAAAATGATTGTCATTCCACTAATTAGGCTTGACTTGTGGTTCAAAACTTCTTGCTTCTGGTAAAACAATCAGTTTGTTTGCGAGAAGAGTTTTTAAAGCTGATTCCAATGGTTCTCCAATGTTTGTGAATTTCTTGCGAGGATTGGAGAAGAAAGACTGGGTTTTATTGCTTTCTTGATTATTATTGTTTGTGATTTGACTTGATAGATTAAAGATTGGTTGTTGTTTCATAGCACTATTATCATCATTTCCTCCATTGATGAAATTCCTATTCTTTGACTAGAACTTGGGTTTGTCATTTTTGTTGTTGTTGTTGTGAGAATTATAGTAAAGCTTTATCTCTCCTTTCTTTACCATCGCGTCATCTATTTTTTAGACCATTCTCAATCATCTTGGTGAAAGAGGGAGGACATTGAATTTTTAGTCGATAACTCATTTTACTGATAAGATTATCAATGAATATGTCCATCTTTTCTTGATCAGGTGCATCTCTTGGATACCTATTAAACATCCATTTCCATCGGTGCAAGAAGATCATAAAAGATTCACCATTCTTTTGTTTAACATTGCATAAATCCAACATTGTTATCTCATTCCTTACATTGTAGGAGTATTGTGAAATAAATATATTCATGAGTTCTTCAAAAGATTTGATTCCAGATGGTAACCTTGAAAACCATTCCATTGATTGTCCATTTAAACTTCTAGGGAAAAGATGCACCAGGTAAGTCTCATTGTGCACAAATTCCATACTCATAGTACAAAACTCCCTAATGTGATCTTGAGGATTAGATTTTCCATCGTATTTGTCATATTTAGGGATCTTGCAATGTTGTGGAAATGGTATCATATTCAGACTTTTATCAAAAGGATACAGACAGATATCTTCCAATGAATATTTATTGGAGCTTGTTCCATTTTGCATATCTTGTAACTGTTGTTGTAGATTTTGCATTTGTTGAGTAAGGTTTAATAATGGATTATCCATATAGTTTCTCCTTATTTTTTCGTAAGTTCTTTTATCACTACGCTCTGTTCTTGTGTCATCACATTATTTTCTTGTCTCTTCATGACTTTCTTTATTTACATCTTTGTTATTTAGCTCATGTGTCTTTTGGGTGTTACTTGCCTCTGCATCTTGTTTCAAGCTTTCTATGTTAAAGTCTTGTGGTAATTTAGCTCCTGATTTTGCCAACATCAAAAGATATTTCTATTTTAGTTTTGCCAATAATTTTTCCATTAGTCTATCAAATTTGAAATCTTGCTCCAGGTCTCTAATGGTGTTACTGACCGCTTCTTCGTCAACAACGGTATATCAAAAAGTTTAGAATATCAGATTATCTTCTTCCTCAATTTGTTTTTGTTGTTTTCTAAATTGTTCGTATTGATCTCTAGTCAAAACTGGCATGTGATTGTTTCAAAATTTTTGAAGTTTCCAAAGGACAACTCAATAAGTGATTATTGGTTTAGGAAGATATGTTTTGTTGATTTTACCACTATTGTTTGTTCATTGTGATAAAGTATCTCTTTGTTGAAAATAACATGCTTGAAAAATTTCTCCGTCAAACTCTGTCCTGCAGCCACATAAGTAGTGGCGAAATTGGTGTAGGAATGTCCTATGTTTTAACAAGATCTTGCAATTGATATACAAGAATCTTATTCTTTTCTAAGTAGCTTTATAACTGGGTTTTCTTTTCTTAAGGTGATACTTAAAATTCATATAAGCATCTGATAGTTTACAAGTTTGTTTGATTTCAATGTTGGTGTAATTCTGATTTTGATATGACCTAGGTTCAAAATAGGAAAGATATATCCATGTTGGTGCAAATAATTATTCATCTTGGATATTATTACACTATATTTAAGTCTAATTAGGAAATTAATTTCATAGTAGTTTGGGTATGAGACACTTGGGTGTTTGTGCCACATTGGGATAGTGTGTGTACGAGAAATTCCACCTTTTGTGGACTTATCTTGTTGTTAGACTCCACATTCAGTGGGTGATCCACCTCATATGGAATATTATATTGTTTCTCCTACCTACCCACACCTATTTCCTACCTACTCTTATTTCTTATTAAGCCACATGTCATGTTTGTGTGCTCACATATCCATATAGCCTTGCCTATATAAGCATGCTCATATTCATTGTATGTAATTGAACGATTGATGATCCAGTTGATCAGTATTTTCATCTTGATAGAATATAGTTTATTTCTATCATCTATTTTGTTCTCTCTTATTTGTGCTTTCCATTGCCTCTTGATCTTGGCAAAATCTCACATGGTATCAAAGCCATTAGAGTGTCATTGGTTTGCCAATTGAGAGAAATTTGATGTTATTTGGGGTTTGCATTTTGGAGCTTTCTATTGTAGGTTATTATTGAAGCTTGATGGGTCAAATATGAGGTCACCATTGGATTGAAGAGGTCCAAGAAAGTCAATTTTTCCTTTTGTTTCATCCAAATCGGACTTTGGAGGCCAAATCTAGAGGCATTTGAAGTTTGAAGCCACGACGGAAATTTTCAAGAAATTATAATTTTGTAGGCAATTTTCAAATAGCGATATCTCACTCATCCGGACTCCTTTTTTTGAGTAATGTTTTTTGTTTTGGGGTAGAATTTTGTGATATGTACAATGGTGCAGGATTTTTTGGATTTTCGGATACAGGTTTTTTGAAAATCATGAAATCCTGATTTTTACAACTTTGGAGGCTTCATTTGGGCTCATATGGGCTCCTTTTTCAGGTGTCATTTTTTTAAAGTGCATAATTTTTCATCTTCTTTCATAATCTGCTATCAGTTTTCAGCAATTTTGGGTAGAAATTTTACTTTCATCATATGGTCTTATTTGGCTAATTTGGCATTTGTATTGCATAGATCTATCTTTCTAATCTTTTGCTTTGTAGTTCTCAGCCTATTGGGGCAGTTGTAAAACAAAATTAGAAGCTCACCTTACCATTTTTTGCAAGTGGCCTATTGTACACGCACTACATATAAAGTGCCAAAATCATCATTTTTGGGGGGGTACTTTGATTTAGTGAATTTGGGGGGTGTCTCTTGTGCTTTTGTGCTCTTGTGTTCCTTCCTTTTTGCTACTATGGGTTCTTCTAAGTTTCCTCTATTAACTCCTCATAATTATGCTACTTGGAAAATTGATGCATGGAGTAAACTTATGGAAAAAGGACTAACTCATTATATTGATGGAACTATTGTTGCTCCCGCTGATCCTAAGGTTGATCCAGTTGGTCACTTGGATTGGCTCACTAAAAATATCATGGCAATTGGTACCTTAAGAAAGTATGTATCAAAGGATCTCATTTTTCATATTTAGAAGTGTACTCTAATTAAGGATGCTTGGCAAAAGTTTCAAGACTTGTATGCTCAAGTTGATGAGATTAGGGATATTAGATTGCTAGTGATCTCACCATGTTAGATCCCAAGAACTTTGATACTATATAAGATTATGTCACTAAGTCAAATGCATTGAGGGTGCAACTCAAGGATTGTGGCATTGATAAGAAGGATACTCAATTGATCTTCAACTTGATGGGAAAGCTTCCCCAAGAATATGCAGCATTTGTTTCTAGTTTCCAAACCCATAGGATGACAATGGGTTCAAGCTACACAATGCCTAGATTTGATGCTTTCACTAAAATGTTGATGATGGAACAAACTAAGTTGATAAGCATGGGCATTCTTAAGGCTTCTAAGTCTCAAGCATTAGTGGCAAATTAAGGGAACAAAGGAAATTAAGGAAAGGACAACTCAAACAAGAAGAAATGGCAATCAAAGCCTAAGGACAAAGCATCATCCTCTCCACAACGAGGAGATTCATCCTCTTCCAAGAGGGATAACTTACCAAAGAGGGAGAGACCTACTTGTGCCTATTGTTAAAATTTTGGTCATGAGGAGCATCATTGCCATTCTATGAAGATTGATGAGCTCACACATATCCTCAAAAAGCATAATATTGATTTTCCTAATGTCTAGAAGAAGGATGATTCATCAACTTCCACTTCCTCACATTTAAAAGGAAAAGGGCAAGCATTCATGGCTTCTACAAGTGGGAAGACTCACTCTTTTGGGACAAGAAAAGGAAAATCTCTTTGTGCTACAACAAGTCATGATTCAGAGAGATGGCTTCTAGATTTAGGGGCTTCTGATCATATGGCATCCTCACAGTCTATGTTCTCTACATTTGAGCCTTGTACCATGCCACAAATTTTGATGGGCAATCATACATACATGGATGTGATTGGGAAAGGATCTATTGACATTGGGGATAACTCCTTCAATGATGTGTTGTTTGTACCCCACTTGACAAACAATCTCCTTTCCATCTATCAAATCACACATGGCGCAACTAAGAGAGTTGTGGAGTTCACACTTGAGTTAGTTTTCATTAGAGACTTGGAGACTAGAGCTATCATTGTGTCTGGGGTGGTTGATCATGCATCTTGGTTATACTCCTTTTCAGATTTTGTTGATAATGATGATTTCACATTTAATGATTCTACACATGATGATCACACTTCTTGTGATGGTTCATATTTTGAGGAGAACTTTGGGCACTTGAACATGGGGATTCTCACATGTGACCCTGTTCTTGAGCCTTGTATTTCATCTCCTCATATTGATATCACATCACCTATTGCACATGATGATGTAGATAGTGCGACAATTTTGCCTTCATGTGATTCAATGCAGCAGGATATTCATTGTCTTCTAGCTTCAGATTCATGGGATGATTACTTGGCAGACATTGCAGGTTTGTTTGTGGAATCCTACATTGCAGATTTGGGAGACATTATTGATGACATTCATCTTCTCTTTGATGAAGATTATCCTTCTTTGATTGTTGTGAGGGCACACTCTGACCCTCTTGTTCATTCTCTACATGATCATTCTTTTGAGGTTGACATGATTGTGGATACTTATGTACAATAGTTGGAGGAGGTCTCTTTATCTTTTGAGGAGACATGTGAGTCTTTGGGACATGTTCTACATCCATCTCCACTAGATCTTGGAGTGCCTTTTTCAGTAGTGTGGCATAGTTTACCACCTTTGGAGGGGGCATCTTTCAGCATCGACATAGGGACACTTGAGTAGTTTTCAGAGAATCCATTCATCATGAGTTTTTTTCATACATCTTCCCTTCATGATTGGGGAGACTTCATGGATACACCTTTGGTTTTGTTTCTTCCTAAGGGGAGGAATGTTGTTCAATGTTCATGGAGTAGTTTCTTCAAACATCGAGCTTCTATCATTGGTGCAGATTCCACATTGAGGGGGGATTCCTAGTCTCTCTCTTCTTCTTCTTCTTCTTCTTCTCTCATATGGGGTAGACTTTTTCCTCACATTGGGTTTTTTCCTTCACATACTTCTATGAGAGTTCTTTGTATCTAGTTTTCATCTCTCTTTTGGGGGAGGGTTTTTTCCCTTTGGGTTTTTCTCTCTTTCCCTACTTTGTGAGAGATTTCATTGCATTGGTTTGCATGCATTTGCATTTGTACATGGGTACCTAACATGGCCTAGTAGCCGGGACCCATCTTGCATTACTTAGTTGCATTGTAGACTTAAGTGCATTCCCCTAAGTTGCACTTAAGGGGGGGTGTTGGTGTAAATAATTATTCATCTTGGATATTATTACACTATACTTAAGTTTACGTAGGAAATGAATTTCATAGTAGTTTGGGTATGAGACACTTGGGTGTCTGTGCCACATTGGGATAGTGTGTGTAGGAGAAATTCTACCTTCTATGGACTTATCTTGTTGTTACACTCCACATTCAGTGGGTGATCCACCTCATGTGGAATATTATATTGTTTCTCCTACCTACCCACACCTATTTCCTACCTACCCTTGTTTCTTATTGAGCCACATGTCATGTTTGTGTGCTCACATATCCATATAGCCTTGCCTATATAAGCATGCTCATATTCATTGTATGTAATTGAACGATTGATGATCCAGTTGATTAGTATTTTCATCTTGATAGAATACAATTTATTTCTATCATCTATTTTGTTCTCTCTTATATGTGCTTTCCATTGCCTCTTGATCTTGGCAAAATCTCACAATCTAAGATAATGAACACAAGGTGGATTGACGAAGCTTCATGATAGAGGATTTGATATATCCCGATGAGAAACTTGACAATGATGTTGATTTTTACACTTAAAATGTTTGAATCAATAGCTTGTTGAATGTTTATGCTTATGAAAACCTTTTGGGAATAACCTGTTGGATTAGTGACCTAGTTATTGAACTAGTTTGAAAATGTGTGATAGTTTAGAGACAAATCTACTCAAGAAGTGTTTTGATACTGATGTTGAAATTTTGGTTTGATATGCTTCATTTTAGACGTGGAAAAGCCTTTGTGCTAAATATTGTCGTCAAAAGTGCTAACTTATGGGATAAAAGCGCTATTTGGTTTCTTGAAAGTGTTACTCTAACTATGTTTCAAGGATTTCTTTCAAATTTTCCAGCAAGTTGTTGGATTTTTGTTCATTTTTAGATGATGATTTTCTTCAATTTTTGACCATTTTGAACATGTCATAGACATAGAAGACACAATGTTTGAAAAAAAAAATGCACAAGAAAGTACAAATCTTATGGTAGGCTGAGACAATAATTGTTGAATCTCACATGGGGTTTCCCCCGAGGCTATGCTATTCAAAGCCGATATTTAGATGCTTGACCCCACTGGTTCCACCCTCAACACTCACTTCTCTGAGGCAACCAAGAACTAGTTTCCATGAAAAATCCCCATGGAAAACTTTATATCTCTACTAAGAACCGTATGTGTGTGAGTCGCTTCAGAGGTCCAACCTCTTTGCGCCAACAATTAGAAGGATTTTGGCAACTAGTACAAGTGGTTTTTAGTAAAGGCTTCCGATCATGTGGTCATACATGTGACACTTTCAGCTCTATAATATAGAAGGTTCCCCACCTATAGAGGTTACGCTCCATAGGGTTTCTAGGGAAACATAGTGTCGGTATGAACTTATCAGCACATGTTGCTTGTGATTTTCATCACAACCACGGTTTATTTAGAGTGGATTGCAAGGACTCGGTATTAGCCCGTTTCCACTTTGGGTCATTCCCCTCTCACTGGCTCCCTCAAGGTAGCTCGAGAAGGCAGACCCTCTAAAGGTTATACGTAAAAGAAAGTAGGTCTGGTTTTTTGATCACCGTATGATTGGTGAGAGCATACTTACCTACTACTTCATCAAGCATGAAAAACACAAGTTCATTTTAGCTTTCTAAAATCTATGTGCAACTATTTTTAAAAAGTCACTCAAAATGCAAGTTGCATGCTGTTAATTTATCCCCCTTAGTTAAGCTAAATGAGCATGACATGATGTGTTACTTTCCAAAATAAAACTCTTAATTAACTAGGTAAGGAAATGCATGGAATTTGCTTTAAAAACAATCCTGAACATGCATGTTAGTAGTTTGAAAAATTTAAGTTCTTGGACATTTGGACTTGCAAGAAAATTCTGTCAATTGAAAATAAAAGCACTATCCTACCAAATGTGTTGTCTTTCACCTCTAAAGTTCTATCCTACAAGACAAAAGCACTAACCTAAACCATAAAAGTGCTGCTCTATAGACTAAGAAGCGAGAATTCTCTAACAAAAGCATTAACCAAATTGACAAAAGCATTAACCTGACTGACAAATGTGCTAACCTGAAGGACAAAAATGCTATTATGAAGATTAAATGCATTGATTTACAAACAAAAGTGCTAAACTAAATGAAAAATGCGCTAACCTGCAGGACAAAAGTGCTAACCTATCAAATAAAGGCATTGCCAAAAATCACATAGGCGTGCATCTGTATTACAGATGCGTTAAATTTTCTTTTTTGCGAGAATTAGATAGGATATTAGAAAGAATATGTGAGGCTCTGAGCCTCATGGGTGCCAAAATGTGTCAACTTGAATTTCATCATCGAAATACTACCTACAACATGTTAGTTTCACAAAATACAAAGGAAATGCTACAATAAATCCAAACTCAACCAATGAAACTACATGAAATTGATATTAAAATAAAAATACTATTATTATCTTCATGATTTATGTCTCATTGTGTCCTAACTCCACTGTTCTTGGTTGTAGATGGTGTGCTCTTAGACAAGCACTGATAGCTTCCAAGATGGCATATGAAGAATGGACTAATAACTGATAGTTAACTGATACTATGATATGCAATGCTAAATGGCTATGCTAAAATGCTAATTGCTTCAAGATTAAAACTCAAGAATGCATAAGTTTTCGCAAATGATTAGCTTGAAAACTCACTTGAAGACTAACTTGAAGACTAACTCTTTCTCAACTCAAACTCCTAATTTTATAAACTTTGAGAGGATAAGATGATGTGGCTTGGATCAATGGTCATGATCAGATCTGCATATTTGGATGGTTGTGAGCAAAGGTGAAGGTTGAGAGAAAGGGGGAAGGAGAAGACAAGTGTCACTCATCTCACCTTGACTGGGTTGCTGACTGAGGGAATCTAGGGATGGTTGGAGAATATAGAAGAAGGTTATGAAATATGTGTACATACACAATATTTCATTAAATTTGGAGGTTGGAGATAAACGATGAATTAATTTTTAAGAAATATTAATATCGTTAGCCACATGATTGATGAGTTGGCATAGGAAAGATGAAGTGGAGATGGAAGGTGAGTTGGAAAATGGATTAAATAATTAAGAATTATTTAATATTTGAGACTATAGGATAGAAGAATAACCATTAGATATTAGATATTCAAATGATTGGAGGAAATATTAAATATTAGATATTTAATTAATTAGAGGAATAGGATAGATGAATTAATTAATAAAATATTTCAATTAAATTAATTAATAGAAAGACACAAAATGAATTAAATAAATTAATCTTTTCAAATTAACTATTTAATAGAAGAATAAACATTAAATAAATATTAAATATTTATTTAATTGCTCATAGCCAATTTTTATGTGTATACACTACCTTTTCTGGTAGTATTTTCCAAAAAATATGCACCTACCAAAATCCTCTAAACTATATCCTTAGAATTCATTTTATAACAATAAGGAATGCAACAAGCTTTAGGTTGTTAATAACTAGCTCTTCTTCCTTTTGACACATCTATGGATTATAAGCATAAAAGAGAAACTCCTATTACAAATTCAAAGTAAGAAGAAAAATGGATGATGCATACAAGAAATGATATGGGTGGAGAATAATTTATTGTTGAAGTCCAACTACTTTGAGTTGTACCACCATTGTGTTGCTACTAAATTTGAAGGCAGAAGACAAAACTAGAAAATAAGCTAGTAAAGTGGAAAAAGAAGCTTAAAGGAAAATGTGGGAATCAAAATAAGGGATCCACTAACTTTCCCATATCCTCCTTGTTCTCCTTCTTGTTCCATCTTCCTCCTAGTCACTTGATGATGAACAGATGAAGAAAGGTAGATTTTGAAAGGCCTTTTGCAATTGAGTCTGCCTTTCAATATCCCTTTAGCTACCTTTTATATTTTATTGAAGTATCTTCCACCTAGTATCATAGAATTTGCATCTTGTGAACATACAATCCCTCTCTGCATATAGGTGTTCCAATTTTGTAATCTTTATCAAACAAACATTAATAGAAGTTTTTTTAATATATATGGCCAAGCCAATATAATGGTCACTGACTTAAGAAAAATATTAGAAGATTTAAATATAACTAAACTCATGATACCATGCTTGTAAAACACCCTTTTTGATTTATTCCTTTTCAAAGGATTGAAAATTGTCCTTTGTAGCCACTCAAGCTCCAATTCAATTTTCTTTGATGACAATCCATCATTTGTACCCTTGCAACTTTGCATGTCATTGTTCTCAATCCCTCGGGATTATCACATATGAAGTCTTCTGACTGTCCTATCTAGAGATAATCTTTTGCAGGTGATTTGCATGCACAAATAATATTTAAAATCTCAACTAGTCATAATATTGACACCATTTCCTTTTATGCTTTATTTATTAATTCCCCACTTCTCTCGATAAATTCAAAGGACCTTGACTATCCTTATCAACACTTTCCTATCAAGTATGGCACCACAAAAAAGTGAACAACTCATTTGACCCTTTGGACATAACTGGGAGATTATATTTGAATGCCCCTTTAATCAACATAGATATGCCATATCAATCAGTAGGGACCCTTATACACCAGTCCTCTTCAACCCTGTATACTTACATTGAATCTTCCTTCCTTGCATAACCTTTGTAGTAATGCAAGGTCAACATCTCACTTAGCCTCCTCTTTTCCTTCTTTCTTTGTGAACTCACACACTTGACTGGGAAACACGCTATCACACCATGGGAATGTGGGGCCAATTATACCACCTACATCTTGTTTCCTTCCCACACACCCATGTGGTAGTGCAAAGAGAATTTATCAATAAGGTGGAGTTGTTGAGTGCTATCTATTGCATTCCTTAAAATCAACCCACATACCCACGTTATAATATTAGGGATATAAATTAATATCATGGGGAAGCAAGGCAATCCTTTGGCACATTTACTAGTTTTAACACTTCCATCATTCTTGTTCATTAAGACATTCAATATCTTTTAGATTTGAAGGACACATTTGAGGGGTTAAATCTCCTTTTTGATGACAACCATTACTCTCATGTTGTCAAACAATAGTTGTCTTTTGAGATTTATCAATATTAATTTATGTATAGTTCTAACTTTTCACCTTGTTCTTTGATTGGGAATGTACCTAACTAGATTGCAGCATCATAATATTTCATGGACAAGGAGAAACACGAGTAATTTTTAAAGAAAATCATTATTTCTCATTCTTCCATCTTTCAAATAATATCTTGAATGGGAAGCATGTATACATTTTTACTTGGTTTTGTTTCTTCCTAAGGGGAAACAAGTTGTTTGTAAGAATTGCAACATGTTTTGAATTTTGACACTAACCATTCTTGTAGGAGATTATTCTTTATGGTGGGGGGTTTCTTAGTCTCTCTATTTCCCTCTTATGGGGAGATGTTGATTAGATCTATTTCATGATGTATGTAGTTCTTCTGGGTACCATTGAGTCCTCCATATCATTCTTAATTGTATCTTTTATCTCTTTTTGGGAGGATTTTTGTCTAACAAGGTTTTCTCCTTTTCACCAATTGTGAGAGATCATTTCTTCATGGGTACCTAACATGGAATAGTTACCAGGCCCATGATCACCATATTGCATATTTCTTCTTTTTCATCACCATCATCTTCCATCATTTATATAATAATTCCTTCTCCCTAAGTTTCACTTAAGGGGGTGTAAGTATACATGAGGTTATTTTATAACTAGTCATTTGTGGGAGCCTATTCATATGTCTAAGTTTTCTTAGGCTCTAGGAATCATCATCTAGAAGCTAGTTATAATGGGGCCATGTTCACCTCATTTGCTTTTAGTTATCTAGGCTTTAACATTTGCATTAAGAATTTGATATTTGTATGAAAGGTAGTTGGCATACCTCATCATACCCTATCTACATAAGCAAGTTAGGTCTTTTTGTACCTTACATATTCAACCAATATTCAGTCTATGCATTATTATGCAATTTATATTATCATTCTCTCATGTGAAAGTTACATTGGTCTAGTAGGAATATAGGGGTGCTAAGGAGTCACCTATATACTCTTACATGGTATCCGTGTTTCATTGTTGATATATTCCTAGATTAAAATTGATCATATGATTTGAAGATCTTGTTGGGTGCATTTTAGGTTTTTATTGATCTCATGGTTGAATCTAAGATTGGATTTTTTTGTTAAATTTTGACATATTTGTTAAAAATTATGAGGGTTGAAGATTGGGCAAGTTGTCAATATAGGAGTAAGCCAATGTTTTGGAGCATATGGGGCCAAATCCAACCCTCTCATTATGTCCAAGAGTCCTAAAAACCCTTAAAATGACTATCTCATCATCAAATTCCAAGACTGTCACTTGGGGCATTAAGAAAAATTTCCACCATTATTGAAGTTATAGGAATTTGTATAATTTGAAAGGTCCATACCATATAACAACTGCACCAACATTATGTTGGTAGTGGACTAGCGTCTCTTGTGGGGATTTGCAAAAGGATTTAACAATCTCATGTGGATTCTATAAGTCTAGTTGTTGTATCGAGCATTGACAGGTCAATCTTTTGGTGCAACGAGAACCCTAGCTTGTAACAAGTGGTATCAAAGCTTGATCAAAGGTTCGAATCACATAGGCTACGGTGAGTGACATTGGGAGGGGGATTGTTGGCAGTGGGCCAGCATCCTCGTGGGCATTCACGACATGGTTTAACAACCTCCAGTGGATTCTATAAGTCTAGTGGTTGTATCATGCATTGATAGGTCGATCTTTTGGTGCAATGACAACCCTAGCTTGTAGCACATTAGCCATTACACTATTGATCTACATATTTTTGGCACATTTTGTGGAATATTTTATTTCTTGCATTGTCTCCATGCATTTCTTGTGTCTTCCTATATTTATAATGTAGGTTCCTACATCAAGCTACATCACTTGATAGAATTTGATGTTAACCTATTATTATTATTATTATTATTATTATTATTATTTGGGGTTTAATTTTTTGTTGGAGCACCTTTGTGTGTGGTAAGGTCATATTGTAGTGAAACATTTAGCTATTAGACCATAGTCTATAAAACCAACCACCAGTGCCTATGGGGTTAGAATTTTGGCCTCTTTATAGTCCAATTTGGGTCTTTTATTCAATCCAGCATAAATTTTCATGAGAGATTCAATTTTCTTGAAATGAGATATCATTGGAAAGACAATTCTACTAACTTAATAGTGGTGCAAGTGATTTTTCTAGATTTTACTATTTGATAGCATTTATTATAGCACAAAGCTATGTTTTCTATTTTAGATCTTTGAGCTCATAAATTTTTTCCACAATCTATATTATTTACTATTCTTGTAGTGTTGGAAAGGTATTAAGGAGCTCTATCATTATATCCATGTATTTTTCTAGGCTCATCCCTACGTACTATTTATTTAATTTTCTGACTATATGGCATATTCACTAATTACTTACACATCCTACTTCTTAAAGAGGTTATATATTTTTGAAAAGGATTCATTTACAATATTTGATAATATATGGTATTTTCTATATTAATGTGAGGATTTCTATCTTTGTTATTTTGAAGAAATATCATATTTTTTAATTGGTTTTTCATTTCATCATTCTTTGATCATCTTGCAAGGGGAACTTATAGAAAATAAAAATATGACATCATAAAACCTCTTAGATGGCTTCATTTTTTGTCCCATTTGTATAATCTTGTTCCCCTACCTGGAACACTTAGCAATATTTTTTCTTGGACCTACAAAAGGGATCATGTCTTAGGAGAAATTGTTATGCATGCAAATGATGACATATTAAAATCTACTGTTTATTTTTAGTGTTCTTATGCTCTTTGGATTGAAGTTTAGGAGTTATATGGATATCCTAATAGTCATCCATTCCTGGATGATCATATTTCAAATTGTAATGTGCCTCATCATTTTTTAGCAAGGATACCTTATGATTATGATAATATTAGGGAATTTGATACTTTGGAGTACTTTGAAACTTCAAAAGATGAGGATGAGGTTTCTTTAAAGGTTCCTAATTCTTCTTTAGTGACAATGATTGCACTCCTATTATCAAATTGTATTTTTCTTTGGATATTGTTCAACATTAATTTTTGTATAATTCTAGTTTTTCACCTTCTTCTTTCATTGGGTATGTGCTTGATTGGATATTGACATCATCATATTTAATGGACAAGGGTACACGCAAGCAATTTTTAGACACAAATCATTAGCTATATGCTTTTATCTTTCAAAGCATATCTTAAATGGGAAGAATTCCTACATTTTTTCTTGATTTTGTTTCTACCTAAGGGGAAATAAGTTGTTTGTAAGTATTGGGTCATGTTTTTCCTTCATGCACATATGATTCTTGTAGGATACTATCATTATGGGTGTGATTTCTTAGTATCTCTCTTTTCCTCTTATGGGGGGATATCAATTGGATCCATTTCATGATGGATATAGTTTTTATGGGTATCATTGAGTCCTCCATGCCGTTTTTTATTGTATCTTTTCTCTCTTTTTGGTCATATTTTTGTCCCATAAGATTTTTTCCTTTTCTCTATTTATGAAAGATAATTTGTTTATAGGTACCTAATCCTAGTCCATATTTCATATTGCTTTATAATCATCATCATCTTTCATCATTTTCATAACAATTCCTTCTCCCTAAGTTACACTTAATGGGGGTTGTTAGTGTGAATGATTTTATTCCATAACTAGTCATTTATGGGAACCTATTCACATGTTAATTTTACTTATGTTCTAGGTGTAATTGTCTAGTAGTTATAAGGGGTCCATTTTCACCTCATTTACTTCTAGTTATCTAGGCATCTAATATTTGCATTGAGAATTTAATATTTTTATCGAGGGTAGTTGTCATAACTCATCATATCTTGCATGTTTAAACAATGCCTAAATCATAAATTATATATTCAACCAATATTGAATCTATGTATTATTATTAAATTTATCTTGTCATTCTCTCTTTTGGAAGCTATTTTGGTCTAGAAAAGATTTAGGGGGTGTTGAGGAGTCACCTATCTACTCTTACATTATAAAGGTTGTATATTCACTCGTTTTCTCTTAGCTTAGCTAAACCTAGGTGGATATTATTATAGGTCTATAATTAAATGGATTAATCATAATTTAAGATAGAAAAAATTTCAAAAAAAAACAATTGTATCTAATATATGCTTGGTATTAAAAATTATGACTATAACAAAGCCTCTACTATACATAAAACCTCTTTTAAGATATTATTTATTTCATTGCACAATATCAGGATGAACATATGTAAAGAATGACTCTTGAAGATTGGAACTATTATGGATAGCTATAAATCCTTCCCTAACTAAAATATGGAAACATGAGGTGCACATAAACTACTACCCTAATCCTAATCTGCTAGTGATGAAAGAACACAATGGACCATTGAGAGGGGGGGGATGAATCGATGGTAATAAAAAACTTTAACTTCTAAAAGATCTAAGTTTTAATCACATAAATAAATAAGCTATGATAAAAGATATCAAACACATTTAAGCACAAAAACACAAGGAAAATTCATAACACAAGATATATGAGGAAAACCCATGGTGGGGAAAAACCTCAGTGAGAAATGTTGTTGGAGTCTACTAGTCTAATCTGGCCTCACAAGTAAGTCATTGATTACAACATTTATGGGTACCAACCCAAAGGAGCACCTACTCCTACTCTAATCACCCACTCAATGCTTTAAAATGATTTAATAAATAATATGATACAATGAAAAGCCTTGTTACAAATGTGTTTGGTAACACTTACAAATTCTTCCTTTGAGATTGACCTGATCCTTTTCTGCTTACTACCTCTAACCTCTACTTTTTGGTTGTACTATCACTATTTATCCTCTACTCTTTCTCTTCTCCTTATCTCTTAAAACAATTCTCTACTTTATGCCCTAATCACCCCTACTTCTCTACCTTTCCTAGTGTGTATAACCCACTATGTTCTCTACCTTAGCTCTGCACTTTTTGGTTGTTGGTCTGTGCTCTACTATATCTTCATTCACTTTCAGCTCCCACACAACTGCAACTCAAAAATTCCTCTACTGCTCACACCTTGCTAGACTTCACCCTAGCTGCACTCTCTACTCTTACTAAGTGTGGTCTGAATGCACGTCTCTATTTTTATCATTAAACACTTGTGTACATCTTCCAACTCAGCTACCTTATTTGCAACTATCAAATCTCATTAGCCACTTCTCTATTCATTCAGTTCTATACCAATAATGGTTTCCCTCCTAGAATAGATTCAAAATCTAATCTTCTTGAGTCTCTAAGAGATCATATCTACCTACTAATCAGATTCTTTGTACACACTACTCAGACAGATTACAACCTAAAATAAATGCATTGTCTTCTGAATTAAGATAATTCTTTGTGTATTGATTACTAAGTTTAGTAAACTTTATCTTCCTAATGTGATTTGATATCCTTCCTCAAGCCACACGAATAATTTGCACCTTGTGATAGGACCTAAAAGTATGTCTTGGAAAATTTTGGTCATTTTGGTGTTATTATGCCCTTTGTCAAGTTTTCAGGGTTTAGGGCTTTAAGGGTTGTGACTTTTTGGTTAAGTCTTGGTATAAAAGAAAATCCGTGGGCCTCTTTATATTTTTTCATTACCTTTTTCTCACTTAAGGTCGAGGGTTTTTTTCTGTTGGTGGGGCCATTTTATTCCCTAAGCATTAATTTGCATTAGACTGGTTTATGAAATGATTTTCCTAAGTCGCTAACATTTTTCCTATAGTCGACCTCCTTTTAATATTTGTGCTTGCACCTATAATTTTCTTAAGTCCAAAATTCTTAAATATTTTGGCCAGTTGCCAAAGATAGGACAAATTTGATGGTTTGCGCTTCCCTGTGGTCAAAAGAGAAAGGATGATAAAGATCGCGACATCACAAGATGATGCCACATATGGGCCTCTTTAAATTTTTTGGTTAAGTCTTGGTATAAAATAAAATCCATTGGCCTCTTTATATTTTGTCGTTACCTTTTTCTCACTTAAGGTCAAGGGTTTTTTTCTGTTGGTGGGGCTATTTTATTCCCTAAGCATTAAGTCGCATTAGACTGGTTTATAAAATGATTTTCCTAAGTTGCATGACATTTTTCCTATAGTCAACCTCCTTTTAATATTTGTGCCTGCACCTATAATTTTCTTAAGTCCAAAATTCTTAAATATTTTGGCCGGTTGCCAAAGACAGGACAAATTTGATGGTCTGCGCTTCCCAGTGGTCAAAAGAGCAAGGATGATAAAGATTGCGACATCACAAGATGATGCCACATATGTTTGGTAGAAAAAAGTGAGCCGATAGTTTGACTTTTCAAAATACTTGATGTTACCAGTTCCCAGCAGTTAAAACTCAAGTAACTAAAAATGAATATTTATGTACGTGCTTATATCAAGCGGTAATGTTTTAATTGTGGTTTGAGAAGTGATCAAGAATTAGCAGCCTTTGTTAAGTGACCGATGCAGATAAAAGGTAAATAGAGAACAAATCCAACAGTTTTCGTGGTCCCGTGATCAAAAGATGTGAGGAAATTATGGACTGCAACATCATGAGATGATGCAACATGTCCAAGGTGGGCCAAGACAAGTCAATGGTGGGGTCACTAAAGGTGGTGAAACAAGGAGATGAGTTGGATGTGTCACATCATGCCAAGGATGGACCCGCTTGCCACATTGGATAGTAACTGTCAGATTGAATGGTTTGATCTATAAGATTTGCCAACTTGGAAGATGATTGATGGTTAGATTTTAAACTTTTCAAATGCAAGTTAAGAGTCATTGTTTCGCTCATGTGAGTAGTAATAGCGGATGAGACATTTGCTTTCCTTTCCAGACAGTAATGAAAGACTTTTAAAAGTTGTTCTTCATTTGTAAAAGATTTCCTAGCAATCCAAAAGATATTCCTATTGTTGAAGAATGTTGAAATGACTCTTTGCAACACAAATTGAAATCTCTCTGATGAAATCAAAATAGTAAGTTTATCTGATCTCCTTCATGTATTCTTGAAACGAATTGATTTTATAAATTGTGCAAGAAGTTGTAATAAAAAAATTTCAATTTGTTCTAGGGTTAAGAGCTAAGCAGAGAAGATTGAAATTTATTTAAATTACTATTATAATTTAAATCTCACATAATCCCTAGTATTTTCTTCCTCAATTTGAAGTTATAGTGTAAAACCCTAGTTTCAAAAGATGTCTCCCTCACAAAAACATTAAGGACAAATGGATCATATAAAAAGAAATCTATATGATGATTTCTTGGATAAATTGAAACCCTCAACAAATGATAAACAATAGGGGCTGAGATTTGTGAGTGGAAAAACCCTAGGGGAAGGGTTAACCAATAAAGCATTCTACTTAGCGGATGTTAGTATACCGATGGCTGGACTAGAAATGGTCAAACTATGGTATGGACAAAGGAACTTGCATTCTCCATTATCTAGTCCTTGGTAGTATGATTTGGGTAAGTTAGTAATGCCAAGTGTCTTCATGGATGTTGACCTACTCAAAGTTGTAGCCAACAGATATGACCCTGTCTCAAGGGTTATTAGGGGAAATGAAGGAGAGATTTTATTGACTATCAGAAGGGAAGAATTCTAGGAGTTTTTTGACCTCTATGAACCATCTGCAAGCTTTGTGTAGATAGATTTGAATGAGACAAACACTGAGTATTACAAGATGAGGGAATTCATTAGAAACAATTTCCTTCCAATGCATTTGGCTAGAGTAGGGAGTACAACATACCATATCAGCCCTATCTCAGAGGAGCAATTCTGAATTGGTGCTTTTGCTCCCTACTTTAAGGCTACCTTCTTATCTTTGTGTCAGATATTGGGTTTTAATCCAAGTACAGTGATGCCACCTAATTTTATGTACATGGCCATGTAAATACAGCATCTAGATTATACAGTGGTTTTCAATTTTTCCCCATACCATGAAGAAAGGAGTCATGAGGGGTTATAGGATATTAAGAATGAAGTGGTTGGTTCTAAATTATTCTAGTATTCCTTACTCATGTATATGTTCCTTTTTAGGAATGTAGATTACTTTGAGGGTACCATGAACCTCAAAAGGACAATTGATAACTAGGTAATTCCAGTGCAGCTTTGGAGCATAGATATGTGTTGGGATAGAGAGGAGGCCAACTTTGTAAGATTTGATAATATTTTTTCTTCTAGGTTGAGGCAAAAGTTGATAGTAAATCTACCAAGAATTTCCAAATAATTACATGATTTTGTAAGACCTAAAGAGAGGTTAGTGCTTGTCAGGATTGGGCATAATTGGATGGATTTTATCCCTTATCCTGTAAGTATTGTTATCAGAATCTACGGTTTCTCTGGACAGCCACATGTACTTCATTTCAATGTTCCTCTGAGAATGGGTTTTGCTAAAGTGATTTTGCATAGATGATGCATTCAAGACAAGGATTTAAAAGGAAGGGGTAAAGGAACAATTTTCCCAGATTACACTATCATCCCTTATTTTGTAATTCTCAAGGGAGGATATGAACATTTTGACAAATTATTTACTTCATATCATTTGGGGGTGAGTATAGCTAGACACAGTGATCCTGAGGGGTTCTACAATACTTTCAAATCAAGAATAAAAGGAAGTTTGTTGCCCCATGAGCATAACTTTCCTAAGGATATAATAAGAAATGAATTTGATTCCATGAATTAGGAATGGAGAAAAGAAAAGTGGATAATGTTCTAAAAATTATGGCCTACAATCCAAAAGATGGATCCAAAATATGACCCATTAAAGTATTTTTCTCCATTTTGTGCCAATGTCGATTATGTTATGAACAATTTTGATGAATTAAAGCTGATTTTAAAGGAGAAGATTGCCAAACTTGAAGAAGTTCATGGCCGATAACAGTCAAGCTCACAAACTCCTTTGTCTCATAAAGGAGGTGGCATGGTAGGAAGGAGGCTTATTCATGAATCTTCTCACAAAAGAGAAAGAGAAGAAACAAGTGATGAAGAGAATAGTTGTAATGACAATGAAAGGTTAATAAGGAGAAAGGGTAAGAATATGATGAGCATAGAGCCTTCCCCTAAAATACAAACCAAACCTTTTCAAGGAATCAGGAATATTGATCTTGAAGAATTAGACATAAGTCCTTCACCATCACCTATATCCTTTTCAGCTATAAGGAAGGATGGAGAAAAAATGGAGGAAGATATGTTCATAGCAACAAGTGTAGAAATGCAGTTCGATGTTCCTCCTTTGCCTCCTAATTTGGAGTTGGATCTCACTCCTTTGGATATCCAGGGTAAAGCTTTTAAAGATATAAGAAAGGAATCATGTGATAAGTCCCTTGAAGATGATGCTTTTGTGAGAAGTCCTTGCCTTTCTACAACTAGTATGGAAGATGAAGATTGAGGAGTACAAAGGGAGAATTACTAAGAAGAAATCCCAAAGGCCAAATAGATCAGATCAAGAGATCCAAGAATAAGTAGAGAATTAGATGAGGGAAGAATTTAAGGAAATCAATACTGATGAAGGTGGGAAAATTATAACTCAGGTTGCAGTCTTGATCTTACCAGAATCAGACATAGCAAATGCAGTGGCTTTTGATACAATCAGGAAGTCAAAGGGTCAACCTTTCAATTCAAAAGAAGAAGCAAGGTTGGGATTAAAAGGATTAGATTTTGTGGATGATTATGCAAACTTGGCAATTTGGGCACTAGAGGAAGGACCTAGAAAGCCTAACATTAGTGATTTAAACTACAATTTGAGGGGAAGCCTTATTATAAAAAGAGCATTTGACACATCAAGTGTAGAGGCTAAAAAGTTAAAGATTGATGTTACTAAATTAACACATGAGAGTGCAAAGAGAGAAGCTTTAGAGAAGGTAGAGCTGACAAGAAAGTTTGATAAGATTTTCAATGATTACAATGCATCTCAGAAAAGGTGTGTGGAGTTGCAAATGAGAGTGCAACTCTTTGAGTAGGGATAAATGAAGGTTTCCTTTCCTGCACTTACAGGGCCATCTGAGCCATCAACATCTAGGTCATCACCTATGGTATAGGGAGGAGAAGCAGTTCAATTTGATACAAGTGCCAGTATCCCTGGTATGTCATTAGTTCCCTATGATGATAATGATGAGCCTAAAGCTTCAAGATCAACTAAACCAAATCAATCTCAGCTTTTAGAAAATATTGTTGAATTATAAAATAAGCTGAAAGAATCAGAAGATCAATCAGTCGGGTAGCAAAAGGATATAGTTAGTTCAGTGCTAACTCATTTGAATGAGAAAGTTGATAGCAGGCTAAATAGTGTCCATGCCTTATATTCTTTGCTATTTAATGCTATTAAAAAATTTAATGATGATAAAGAAGTGGCAATTTCTTTGTTTACAAAATAGTTGCAAAGAGGAAATGATCTCAGAATGATGTCCATGGCCTCTAAATATCATGTCGAGAGGCCACATGCACTCCAACAAACATATTTGTTAGTAAAATCAATGCAAGAAGCCCAAATTTTGCCAGAGAATATAGAAAGAAAGGTAAGGGAATTAATGAAAAGTTTCAGTGAATTGGAACAAACTCTTTTGCCAGATATTGAAGATAAAGAAGAGGAAGTCAAGCCTTTACAATTTTGGAAGGAAGAGGCAAAAAGAGTCACCAGTACCCAGGTAGAGATGATATGTGAAGGGCTAAACATGGATATGCTAGAGAAGAGCATGGATAAAATAATTGCTATAGGATCTTTTTTTGAAACTTTTGAAAGAGAGGCAAACCAAGTAGCCATTAAATATATTCGATACAGGGAAAAATCTAATGAAGTCATGAGTTTTGATTGGCCACCCAATGAAGACTATAGTGTGTGGAGTAGTATGTATCTGAATGATGAATAAAGGTTGTAAACATTTTGCATAATTTTTTTTTTCTTCTAGTGGCAGATATTTTTGAACCCATATAATAGAAATGGTGGTAATATTCATCATGAGTTTTAAAGAAGGCGCCCCATATTTTGATCTTGCATAAGAAAAATCAAGGATGAATGTTTGTGTAATAGAATACAGTTGTGTGTAATCATTTTGAGATTATAGGTGTCTCCTTTAGCCTGAATCTTGTTTGCTCCCTTGTTTTTTATAAAGGGAATTCAAGGCTATGAGACAAGGTTTGGATTTTTGTTCCCTTGATTGTTCGTAATTTTTGTTTCCAATAGCAAAGTTTAGGTGAAAACAAAAAAGTTGTAAGAGGTCATTTTAGAGAGGAAAATAGAAAGATTCTTATGTTTGTAATTTTGTATGTTCTTGAAGGAGTTATGTATGAATTGTATTCTTACAAAGAGCTGAATTATTTAATAGAAATATAATTCAAACCCATTTCTCTCCAAAGTATTGTTCTATCATGTTTTGAATGCATAATATCAAGGATTTTATCATTCATTGAATTGTTGTGGTGTATGCATTTTTATTCATACTTTGGTCTAAGGGGATAATTAAATGCTTGAGTAGAATTGTAGAGTGGTAGGGATATTTGCAGGGATTTTGATAAGTAGTTCTAGGTTGGGGTTGCGAATATGATGTATTGCAAGATAATATTATATTAGGTTTATATGTTGTTAGATAAATTTTGTCAGAATGCATTTTATGCAAATATGAATTCATGTAGCCAATGGAATAAGGCACTGATCATAGCTAAGTGAATGCCTTAGTGTTGATTTTCTATTCAGAATCACCACTTGTTTGCTATAACCTGTCGAATATTATAATACTTTCATTTACATGAATGTTGTCATGTGTTTTTAATCATCTCATGCTCCAAACTGGTTGAGGATCACTGACGAATTTTCCATTCCTGAGAATTATCCCTTTTTGTTGAGTCTTTATATGACATTATATGCTTTGTTTCATGTATAAATTGTGAGTGTGGCGTAGAAATCACAAATTGGCATGGGGATCACCCTCCTTGGTTTTGCAGAGCCTAAAGTGCAGAAGGATCTTGTATCCTTGTTATTATTGGTCCAATTTTGAAGAATATTAATAGTTGGAAGTGGCTATCCATAGATATTTTATAAGAAAACATCTTGGTCTCTACCTTATGTCAGTGTAAACCTGTTTTTGGGCTCCAACAAAAAACCGTGACTCTTCTAGGGAATAGTTTTCCATGTTTTCCTGTTATTTGATGGTTGAGCTTTGCTCCCTCATCATAGAACCCGAATCTTTTGCCTCATAGAGTTATGAGCTTGTTAAATCTATCCCTTGTCAATTTTGAGTCAATTCTCATGAATGTTGTCTGAGAATCTATTGTATTTCATCTTTTAATGCAAGTTTGTCTAGACTTGTCCCTATTTCATGATTATTTCAATACCTCACAAGTAGTGAGTGGCAACTCTGAGATCTCTATACTAGTGTACATTATTTGAAGAACCAAAGAATTTTCAATAGAGATGAAGCAGATTTGAGCTCTTATGATGAAGTACCCTGACAAGTTGAGGATAGAATCCATATGATGTCATATGATGATAGGGAGATGTTGGAGTGCTAATTTTTGAACAAATTTGACCTATGAAGAAATTCCAGCTTTTCAAATATTTGTCCTCTGCAAAGAGGTGGCGACTCTACCCAAGAACCTAATGAAGATGTGGGGGTAGCTCCAGAACCACCAATACTTCCAACTAGAAAGCTAATTTGCAACCACTACAACATTTCTAGGTATTTTGACTTTCATGGATCAAATATATTTCTATGAAAGTCATTTTTAGAAAAGGTTTCCCTACCCAGTGTTGTAGCACTAAGGAATGGGGAAAATGTTAGTTTTAAGATTTGTATACTTCTTAGTTTCATCTTTTAGTTATATGATTATATTAGAAGAACTATGCAATCTTTGTAATAGGTTTATTCAAAAGTCTTAAGTCTGATATTTTAGTCTTATGTATGTTCTACTTTTACTTAAGACTTTGTTGAAAAAGAGAATCAAGAAATGTATAACCATGAAGTTTGAATGAGAAGCTTGTAAAGACAAGCAAGATGTATGGTCATGATATTGTCCTTGGTATAATGAGTGATCATTGCTTGAGGGAGGTCAACTTAGAAGGGTTTTCATCCCTAAACAATATAGACCTTTAAATTTTAGCAACATTGAAGGGTACCCACATCCCTTCCCCATTGAGATTAAGGATCATGTAACTATTTTTCATGCACAAGAATCCAAATCAGAACTCCACCATGTCAAGATATTCAAAGAGTTTATTGAAGACTATCAACTTTGAAATGAATATATAGTCATGAAGTTCTTTGTGAGATCATTGAAAGATAGTAAAAAGGACTGGTATTAATGTTTAGTAGCACAAAGTGTGTCTTCATGGGATTGCTTCAGGAGGTTGTTTTTGGAGAGATTCAACTATGATAAAGTCAGTTATGAGAAAACTCTTAGCCCTTAGAGTTTTCCAACATGTGAGGATACAATGGATACACAAGAGCAACCTGTGTCAAGTACTGAATGTGCATCTCGAAGCATGTGTATCCCTGTTGTCACATCTTATACTTTTCAGCAGTATGAGCAAGTTTATCAACCCCAAATAGCACAAGAACTTAGCCTCTATGTTGAGAACCCAATGGTGTATGCTAGTGCTCAGGTAGACATAATAAAACAAGTGGGTGAGAAACCTTATGCACTGCTATCCAATTTTTTGAAGGCATTGCAAAATATTCCTATGAGTTATATGCTTCAAGATTCTGAGTGGGTAGACTTATTTTTGCAAGTCTATGAACTCGATGTTGTTCAATGGCCAAAGAGAATAAAACCAACTAATATGGATAAGATGGTTGTATGGATTGAAATATTTAAAGATGTCAAATCTAAGATGTAGCAAGATGGTGAAAGTTTCCATCCTGATAATGACAAGGTTGAGCAAGAATATGATGACATGGCACGAGTTAATAATGATGCTCCCTATGTTGTTGAAAATCAGTCACATGATCAACATGAAGGAGATGATATGTGTGAACAATAGAGGGTTGAAGAGAATGAACCTAAAAATGAATGCCATGATAGCCTAAGTGAAGATGGATATAAATATCTACAAGGTCGACATTCTTTTCCAGATGATAATTATGATTTTGAGAAAGTTGTTGGAGATGCAATTTCCCATAACATGACAAACACATGTTCTCATGAATCTAGTAGGTTTTCGGTTGGAGAGGATAGCAATATGGGACATGTTAGTGAGAAAGAGGACACATGTTCTATCAATAGTGAAGGAATCTCAGACTTGCTAGTAGCAGAATACTTGAGATATGCACATGGAAAGAGTGATGAACTTATGCAGCCTGTTGATTTTGTTTTTGGCAATGAGCTTGTCTCTTATGATGCATTAAATAGTGCAGCTGCTGTCAATCTCTTTTACATGATGGAACTAGCTGATATGCAAGAAAACAAAAATATTCAATGCATGGGATTATTTGATTTCAACTTTGACATGTGTGCTGATAATAAGGATTTACAAGCTAATAAACACTCAATTGTTTCTTCTAGCAGCATGTGTATGGATGCTAATGATGGTACTCTTTGTGAGAGTGCTAGTGCACATGAGGGGGTAGTGTCTCTTAGTGGCTATGATCAAATTGGTGATAGGCTAGGAGGATGTGATACTCCAACATGCACCCATGTTGTTGATATGAATGACATCAAATGGGACTTTGAGCCAAAGGCTAAAATTCTTTTTCAGCTTGATGATTTACAATCACATGAGAGGATCAGTTGTGATCCTTTTCCTTCTCTTGATAAGAGTTTTCTTATTGTGTACAATGGGAAGGTGGATTCTTTTGAGGGTTCCTCTTTTAATGAGCAAACTAATGATTTAAATGAAACCTATATTATCATTTGTGTGTCAGATCATGAGTATTGGTTTTCTCAGCCAAGTGATGTTCTCACAAAGTGTGACAATGATTTGAGCCATGATGCATGTTCTGATTAATTAAAAAAATAGGTTTTTAGGACCCAAAACCTTAAACATAGGAGATTAAAATAAGACACCAAAAAGTCCAGTGCTTAAGAACTGCATACATAATGATTGGCAAAAAGCCAGCAAACCAAAAGGACAACAAAACAAACAACAACAAAGAAACAAAGAAGGCACTACACGGTAATTTTCTTCAACAGGTCCTTCGCCTTTATCACCAGCTCGTTGTAAGTGGCCTTGACAACTTTTAGGTCTTCCAGATCCTTGTTAGGTTTCTTTTCCTTCTTTTTACCTTTGGTATGGGTTCTGGGACCTTGAACTTCCCCTGTTCCTTTAGTTTCCAAATCAATGTCTAGGATTTCCTTTTCTTCATCCAGTTTGTTGATGAGGGTGTTGGTGTTGTTAGCTGAAATATCTAGGATGCCTAGGCTCTATTCAACAATGCTCTTTACACACTCCTCAATTTTGCTGACTTTGCTAACAGTATCCAAGAGAGTTTGGCCATTAGCGTCAGCAAGAGTTTTTCTTTCCAGCAAATCCTTCTCTATTTTTTCAAACCTAGGGTTGAAGGCATCTCTTATATTTTTGACTTTAGCAGTGGTGCTTTTTAGGTCCTCTATGTAGTTGGCCATGGTCTTCCCTTCCCCAGTATTGATGGTTTCCAAGATCAAGACTCTGTTGCAAATTTTTTGTTTTTGTCCACAGCTTTCTTGTAACCATTAATAAACCACTCCATAGTTTCCATGAAACCTTGCATACCCTCGGGGGGAGGGTTAGTGGGGGGGTCAGCTTTTCTAGGGGTTTCCTATTCCTCTTTAGGAGTGTGTTGGGTAGTGGTTCAACCCTAAGAGCATCTTCCATGGTCTCCTTTTCTAGATTCTGATCAGCTTCTAGGGCCCTTACCTATTGGTGGACTTCTGATTCCTTAACAATCTCCTCTTTCTTCTTGTGCTTTTTCCTGGCCTAGGTGTGAGCTTTTGTCTTCTTCTTCAGTAGCCCTTGAGGGTTCTCCTTCTCAGAGTCATCTAAGACCTCCTCTTCTGAAGAAATGCTAATCTAGGATCTACCTTTAGGCTTTTTTCCCTTAGAGGATGAAGGTCTAGTTTTGATGTATCTCCTCTTCTTCCCACTTTCATAATCCAAGACATCCATGCTGTCCTCAGTATCAGTTGAAGGGTCATTGTCAGACTCCTCTTCCTCTGAGAAGGCAGGGTCAGACCCCTCATCCTTAGAATCCATAGAGGGCTACATTTGAGCAATTTGGTTGGCCTTGAGATGGTCATAAATGAGGACCATTAGGCTTTGATGCATGGCAGTATCACCCATTGGGTTCTCTTTGTATGCCTTAGTGGTAGCATTCATCAAGTAGAGTAGAAGATAAGGTAAGTTAACCTTTTCATTGTGCCTAAAGTGATTCAACAGAACAAAGTGATAACCATAAACTTTTGTGAACCTACCATCTAAAGTGATATAATGCATTAAAACAAAAAGGATCTCCCGTCAGGGTTTAGCAAAAGCCCTAGGTGGGTAGTAAGTTTTGCTCAACTTTACCAGTCATTTTTTCTCCTTCTTGGTATCTGGGTATCTTTCTATAGCTTCCTTACTAACTTTCCTATCTCTGTAGAAGTTGCACCCTTCTCTTGTGAGGCCTGTGGTTTGAGAAATTAAATCTTCATCAATTTCCATCGTTTGGTCTCCAATTTTTAGCATGCCCTTTCTCTAGTTTTTGTAGAAAAAACTGGTTACCATGCCATGTCATTCATGGAGTCTCTCCATGAATTTTGAGAAACCACCCTTCTGCAGAATACCCCAAACCTCCTCCTTTTGTTTTCATTATTTATAGCTACTTGGTTCATATTGCCTCCTGTTACCAACCATGTTGTCACTGTTCAAAGCCAAATTTTGAAACTTGCAGAGCAAATTAGCCGGAGAGCTTTTTGGAACTATAAAAGTTACCCAGAAAGCATGGGAACTAATGGCATTGGTATTATAATGAATGAGTCTCTCATTATTATAATTACTCAAAGTACTCCAGTTAGTCCTTTTCATAATTATCCTGTCCATCAAGAATCTTTGGAGTGCTTCTATATCGATCATTAAAAATGATTTTCCTGAAATTTTCAGGGAGTCTTTGTTCTCCCGTCCACGTAATCATTTCCTCTTTGTTAACCACCACATTGGCTGCCCAGTCAGCAGAGCCATTGGACTCCCAGTAAATGTGGGAAATGTAGCTTTTTTTAAAAGTGCTAATAAGGTCTATAGAAGTGATGATTATATTGTAGATCAACCATGATAGTTTTGAGATCCCCTTAAGACAATTTATAATATTGTTTGAGCCCCCTTCAATCCAAAGGTAGGGACAATTCCATGTTTTATCTAGGAGGATACCTTGGAGAGCTACCATTGCTTCAACTTTATGGTTAGTTTGGGTTCCAATAGGGACAACAAATATTTCCTTGCAAATTCCTTTGTCATCTCTTAGAACAGCTCCACAACCTGAAGGACCCGGGTTACCTTTGGCAGCACCATTAAAATTAACTTTGAACCAACCATTAGGGGGGGTTTTCCATCTTGCTTCTAGCATTTTATTATGGTTGGGGTTAGGACTATTAGTAATCTTCATATTCCACGCACTTAAGATGTTTGATTCTAGAGAGTTGTTCAAGAAACAAGGACCCTCAATGATCCCTATATTTTCATAAATCGCCCATTGAATTTTTTGGAACACAATATTCTGATTGAGGGAGACATCCCTAAAGATTCAATTATTTCTTTCTTTCCATAGTCCCCATAGGATGTGAGGAAGAGAAAGCTACCACAAAGATCTCAAAAAGGAGTTAGTCCATTTTATATTCCAGGAGGAAAAGACATCATTGATAGTATTAGGAAACACCCAGACAGTACTAAAAATTTTAAGAAATCTTTCCCAGACTGAGGCTGAGAAGGAGCAGTGGATGGCAAGGTGGTCCATAGACTTTTCTTCTTGAAGTCATAGAGCACATCTATTAGGGAAGGCAAAGCCTCTACTTTTTAGGTTGTCAAGGGTCAAGATTTTATTTTGGAGGATGGTCCAGAAGAAGAAATTGATTTTGGGGGTAAGGCCTTTAATCCAGGCTTTAGACCAATAAGGGTTACCTGAAGGAGTGGGGGACAGGACACAATACATAGAGGAAATAGTTAAGGTACCTTTGGGATCATGTTTCCAAATTAGGGAGTCTACCTCTTTGTTCAACCAAACCACAGACAGATGGATCTTGAGCTTAGAAAGGCTTGGATGGATGCTTTCAATATTTTTCCATTTGTTACCAACCTAGTACTCAGCAACTAAGGAGCCAAATGTTCTAATACAAGAGGGAGCATGGGGGGCCCATTCATTAATTTTTATTAAAGGTTTATCAAAAAGCCAAGGATCCTCCCAGAATTTAACTTTCCTACCATTTCCAACTTTCCAGATCACTCCTTTGGCTAAACTTTCGTTGCATTTAGAGGCATGATTCCATATGTGGGATCCATTGATGCTGAGATCCAATTTGATAAAATAAGAAAGAGAGGAGGACTGAAGAGAGTACTTCACCAAATTTTACACCATTCAGTATCTAAATGAAACATCCTCTAGACTTGTTTGGACATGAGAGCTTCATTTAAGGTTCGAATTCTCCTCAGGCCCAGACCTCCTTGGCTCTTCAATCTACAAAACTGGTCCCAAGCCACCAAAGACATTCTTTTCTTGTCCTCAACCCCATACCAAAGGAATCTTATCTAAATTTTCTTGATTGCATTAGCATACTTAACTGGAATTCTGAAAAAGACTAAGAGCATAAATCAGAATACTTTGAAGTGAAGCTTTTAGAAGTTGGAGCTTTCCAGCCTGACTTAGGAGGGCTCCTTTCCAGCCAGCTAACTTTTTTTGGAACTTGTCCACTAAAGAACTCTAGAAGGATTCAGGAAGTGTAGTGCCCATGGAGAGACCAAGGTAGGTAGTAGGAAGATCAGCAATCCTACACTCTAGGATTCTACTGATTCTTTGTTGTCTTCTCTCAAGGGAATTGATGAAAAAAACTTCACTTTTTATCTAGTTGATTAGCTAACTAGAAGCAGAGGCAAACTTACAAAGAGTACTCTTCAAGATTTTAGCTTTAGAGATACTAGATTCCCCCATGATAATAGTATCATTGACAAATTGTTGATGAGAACAAACAAGATCAGTTAAGGAAGGGTGGAGACCCTTAAAGGAGCCTTGCAAAACCATATTTTCCATAGTCCTTCCAAAACATTCTGCCATAATAATGAAGAGGATGGGGGAAATAGGATCCCCTTGCCTTAGACCTCTAGAAGCTTGGAAGAAGGGAGAAGGGAAACCATTGAAAAGGATAGCAAAAGAGGCAGAGGTGATAAGTTGGGTGATGAGATCCAAAACTCTGGAGGGGAAACCAAAAGACATGAGAACCTTCATGAGAAAAGACCAGTCAACCCTATCATAGGCTTTGGAGAGGTCAAGCTTGAGGATGAGACCCTACTTATTTGCTTTAACAAGAGAGTGGATGTTCTCATGCACAGTAATAGTCAAATCAAGAATTTGATGTCCAAGGACAAAACCATTTTGCTGGTGATTAATAAGAGCAGGGAGGACAGACAGTAATCTGGAAGTTAGAACCTTAAAGATAATCTTATAAAAGGAATTGCAAAGACTGATAGGTCTAAATTTGTCCATAGAGTCAGCACCTTGAGATTTGGGAATGAGAGAAATAAAAGTACCATTGATTTCTTTTAAAAGTTTTCTAGCCCCAAAAAATTCCTTGACCCCATTGGAAACATCTTTCCCGACAATGTCCCAAAAATCTTGAAAAAAGAACATGGGAAAATCATCCGAGCTGGGTGCTTTGTTACCATCAAAGGAGAAGACAACATTTTTAATTTCTAGAATCTAAGGAATGGAAGAAAGGGAGGCATTCTTTTGTTCATCAATGAGACAAGGAATGTTATGAAGAAAAGAAGATTGAGCTTCAAAATCCAACCTGTGATCCCTTTTTAGCAGTTCTGAGAAAAACCTTTTAGCTTTGTTCTTAATTTCATCCTCCTTGATAATCTCCCCATTATCCACCACAAGTTTAGTGACCCTATTAACTACTTTATGCTTGATCGTCAACATATGGAAGAATCTTGTGTTCCTATCTCCTTCCTTAAGCCAAATGCATCAAGATCTTTGCTTCCAGAAGGTTTCCTCTTTGGCAATGATATCATGGTATTTTTTGAGAGTCTCATTTTCATCAACAATGGACACAGTACTGAAACCATCTTTCTAGATTTGAGCTTGTATTTCTTTAAGGTCTTCCTGGACTTTTCCTTTGGCCTAAAAAATGTTCCCAAAGCTAGATTTAGTCCAGAGTCTTATGTTATCCTTTACACTTTTAGGCTTCTTAACAACTCTATACATAGCAGTTCCCTCTACTTGAATGCTCCACCATTTCTGGATATTACTTTTGATGTCTGGGTGAAGGGTCCACATTTTTTCAAATCTAAAGGGGAAGTTTCTCCTTCTATTGATGGAGTCAGTAATGAAAGTGATGGGAAAGTGATCCGATCCAACCTGGATGTGGGTCGATAGAGAATAGAAATAATGACTATACCAGTCATCAGAAATGAGAGTCCTATCAAGATGGATTTGGATAAGATCATTACCAATTCTCTTGTTAGTCCAAGTATAATTGCATCCCTAAATTTCCAAGTCATTGAGAGCCCGAGAATTAATGAAATCCATAAGGGCCAACCTACTTTCCAGCTGAGGGGGGCTTCCTCCATATTTTTCCTCCTCTCTCAAAGGAGTATTGAAGTCTCCCATAACTAGCCAACTAAGATTTCTGAAACTGTCCCTAGCTTGAATAAGTTTTTTTCTAGAAGGAATTTCTAGCCTTCAAAGTGTTGGGAGCATAAATGTTGGTGAGGACCCATGAAGTACCATCTTTAAAATGCTCAAATTTGATACAAGAGAAATTTTTGTCCTGAATGATAACATGCTCTTTGACAAAATTAAGATTCCAAATTGTAGCTATGCCTTATGAAGCACCTTCAGAACTACCGCCACTAACATTTCTATTTTTGAAAAGCTTCAAAGATTCAACTTTTTCTTTACTCATTTTGGTTTCTTGAATTAGAAAGATATCAGGTTTACTATCCCTTATCATGTTCCTAATGATATCATGCTTATGGGGATTATTGAGTCCCCTAATATTCCAAGAAATAATCTTCATAGTTACTTACCAATTCCTAACTCCTTGAGAGTCTTCTGGGTTCCATCTGCAATGTTCTTGCTAGCCTCCTTGTTTATGACTATATGATTAGAGGGTCAACCTAGGGAAGAGGAGGTATACCCAACATCAACTTGAGCTATTCTGCTAGATTTCCTTAGAAGAGAGGTTGAGGGAGTAGTTCCTTTCTTGTTCCTATGCTTTGGTATTTTCCACTTAGCATCTATCTCAGGAATCACTTCCGGGTTGCTAAGGATTTTGGAAATTTCTTCTTCGTTTCCCCAATTTGGGGTTCTGGAAGCATTTGAATCATTTAAATCACTATTAGCTATTTTTGAACCCCAGTCTGAGTCTGAGAGGTTCAAACCCAAAATTGCACATTTTTGGGCTTCTTGTATTTCAAGACTAGGCATGAGCTGAGAGGAATTAGTCTTTTCTTCTTGGGAGTCAAGGATCTCTCCTTCCTCTAGTTGATCTTTTTTCTCTTGCAGTTCCTTCCCCTCAAAAGTGTCAGCTATCACTTCAGCTATATCATTAGGGTATTCAGTCTAATCTTTCAGCTCCCCTATTTGAGAAGTAACCAAAAAGTTGACTTTGGTTGAATCATTTCTTAGATCTTCCTGGGTTAGGGGACTAGAGATAGGGGTTGAGGGCATTTCCTTCTTCTCCCATAAGGGATTAAAATGATTTGAGTTTTCTTCTTTATTCTCTAAGTTTTTAGCTTGCCATACCATTTTTTCTGGCGCCCTTTGGTTCTCAGTATGGGGCTTAGGCTACCTAGATTCCACCTTTGGTTTGATAGGATAGGACTTTGCCCAGTGACCTAATTTTTTATAGTGGAAGTAGGCAAAGGGAATAGATTCATATTCAATATGTTGCTTCCATGTTCCCAGCTTTGATACTAAATCTATCTGTTCTGGTATATCTGCATCATGGGCTATCCCTATGCAGAACCTAGCATGAGTGAGTCTCTTTTTTGAAGCTATTACTAGGTCTATAGAAAGTAGTTCACCAAAGGAGAATGTGATTCTAGAGAAGATGCTTTCTACCCAATATTCAAGAGGCAAACCTGGTAGCTTTACCTAAATTGGAACTTGTGTCAAGAGAGAGTCATTCATATTCAAATTCTGTTTCCATTTACAAAGAACCAAGGCTATCTTTCCTACCAACAAGGGACCCCCATAGAGAATCATAAGTTTGTCTTCTTTGCATGAAAAAGTAAAAGATAGAAGGCCTTTAGGTAAGGCTGAAATTCCTACATTTCCCTTAAGGGCCCATTTTCATTTGACATATGCCCTAACAACTTGAATATTAGGATGCGGTCCCATAAATTTGCCTACCAAGGAGTTTGACATACTATTTATATTGTGATCCAAAACCAGATCAGGGATAGAGCTAGTGAACTTTCCACCAGAAGGATCAGAAATATTCTTAACAGGAGGAAATGAGGGTTTACCAGTTGGTCTAGTTCCAAAGAGGGAAGACCATTTTTTTTTGTTCTTTTCCACTCTCCCCGGAGTCATCACGTGGGATGGGTCCCCCGCTGGACCCTTCCCCCATGAGCCTAGAGGAACCCACTATCTCCTCTGGTAGAGAGTACCACTAGTCTTTTGAATGGCAGCAGCTTCTAGAAAGTCCGGAGGCTTATCCTTCTCTCCTATGGGACCAGCTGCATTCTGGCCACTCACACCATTGGAACCAGAGTTCCCACCTTGCAGAGAATTTGAATTTTGAATTCTCCCATTACTGCTTCCTGCTCCTTCTCCCATTGCCGCTAGGAATCCCAGATTATCAAGCCATGATGCATGTTATGTTCAACATATAAGTGTGTTTTTGAATGAGAATGACTTTTTTTGGTCACACAATGTTTTGAATTTTGAGTCATTGCACAAGTTTCAGAAGTTCAGCAGTGAATGCAATGATAATTTTAAGTATACTAACTAGATAAAATATGCTAGCATGTTGGACCAATGGCATTCTAGCTATGTTGTTAGATTGGTTTCAATGAAGTCAAAGGAAAACCATGTTTATGATAGAGGAAAGCATTATCTAACCTTTTTAGATGGCCTTGGGCCATCACATGTGGTTTGACCTTCAAGACACAAGTAGCTCAAGGTAGAGTTTACCTTTTTTACTTAATTCCCAATGAAGAGTTTTCTTTCTATTCAAGTTGTCCTATCCAGATAATTTCCTATTGGTTTTCTCTACAATGGTCTACTTCCCTAAAGATCTGGAATCTTTCTATGCTTGCAAGAGACATACGTCCCCAACTAGAGCCATTGCTAGGACCTAAGAGTATGTCTTGCAAAAGTTTGGTAATTCTGTTGTTATTATGCCCTTTGTCACATTTTTCAGGGTTTAAGGCTTTAGGGGTTCTGACTTTCTGGTTAAGTCTTGGTATAAAAGAAAATTTGTGAGCCTCTTTATATTTTATTGTTATCTTTTTCTCACTTGATGCCGAGGGTTGTTTTTTGTTGGCGAGGCCATTTTATTTGATAAGAATTAAGTTGTGTTAGACCAGTTTATGAAATGATTTTCCTAAGTTGCCTAAAGTTTTTCCTATAGTCGGTCTCCTTTTAATATTTGTGCCCGTGCCTATAATTTTCTTAAGTCCAAAATTCTTAAATATTTTAGTCAGTTTCCAAAGACATGACACATCTGATGGTATGCACTTCCTTGTGGTAAAAAGTGCAAGGATGATAAAGATCGCGACATCACAAAATGATGCCACATATGTTTGGCAGAAGAAGGTGAGTCGATAGTTTGACTTTTCAAAATGCTTGATGTTACCAATTCCTAGTGGTTAAAACCCAAATAACTAAAAATGAATATTTCTGCACATTCTTATATCAAGAGGTAATGTTTTAATTATGGTCTAAAAAGTGATCAAGAGTTAGCGGCCTTTGTTAAGTGACCGGTGCAGAATTAAGGTAAATAGAGAACAGATCCGATGGTTTTCGTGGTCCTGCAATCAAAAGATGTGAGGAAATTATGGACTACGACATCAAGATATGATGCTACGTGTCCAAGGCAAGCTAGTAAAATCCATGGTGGGGTCACTAAAGGTGGAAAAGAGAGGTGATGAGTTGGATGTGCCACGTCATCCTAAGGATGGACTCGCATGCCACATTGGATAGTAACTATTAGATTGAATGGTTTGATCCATAAGATTTGCCAACTTGGAGGATGATCAACAGTTAGGTTTTAAACTTTTTCAAATGCATGTTAAGACTTGTTGTTTCTCTCATGCGAGTAGTAATTTTGAATGAGAGATTTGCATTCCTTTCTAGGTAGTAATTAAAGACTTTTCAAAGCTATTCTTCATTCGGAAAACATTTCCTAGCAATCCAGAAGATATTCTTGTTGTTGAAGAAGGCTGAAATGACTCTTTGCAACACATAATTGCCATCTCTCTGGTGAAATCGAAATAGTAATTTTATCTGAGCCCTTCATTTGTTCTTGAAACAAATTGATGTTATAAATTGTGCATGAAGTTGTAAGAAATTAAATTCAATTTTTTCTAGGGTTAAGAGATAAGTAGAGAAGAGTAAAATTTGGTTAAATTATTGTTGTAATTTAAATCTCGTGTTATCCTTAGTCTTTTATTCCTCAATTTGAAGTTATAGTGTAAAACCCTAGTTTCTAAAGATGGCTCCCTCATGAAAACAATCAGGAAAAATGGATTATATGAAAAGAAATCTATATGATGATTTCTTAGATTGATTGAATCCCTAAACAAATGATAGACAACAGGGGAAAAGATTTATGAGTGTAAAAACCCTAAGGGAAGGGTTAACCGATAAAGCAGTCTGCTTAGCGGATGTTAGTATATCGATGACTAGACTAGAAATGTTCAAACTGTGGTATGGACAAAGGAACTTGCATTCCCCATTATCCAATCCCTGACACTATGATTTGGGTAAATTGGTAGTGTTGGTTGTCTTCATGGACATTGAACTACTCAAAGTTGTAGCCAATAGATATGACCCTGTCTCAAGGTTTATTAGGGGGAATGAAGGAGAGATTTTCTTGACTATCAGAAGGGAAGAATTCTAGGATTTTTTTGACCTGCATGAACCATCTGTGAGCCTAGCGCAAATAGATTTGAATGAGAAAAAGGAAGAGTACTACAAGATGAGGGAATTCATTAAAAACAATTTCCTTCCAATGTATTTGGCTAGAGCAGGAAGTACAACATACCATATCAGTCCTAGCTCAGAGGAACCATTCCCAATTGGTGCTTTTGCTCCCTAATTTCAGTCTACCTTCTTCTCTCTATGTCAGATATTGGGTTTTAATCTAATTAAAATGATGCCGCCTAATTTTATGTATATGGCCATGCAAATACAACATCCAAATTATATAGTGGTTTTCAATTTTGCCCCATACCTTGAAGAATGGATTAATGAGGGGTTACAAGATATTAAGAATGAAGTGGCTGGTGCTAAATTCTTCTGGTATTCCTTACTCATGTATATGTTCCTTTTCAGGAATGCATATTACTTTGAGGGTACCATGAACCTCAAAAGGATAATTGATAACTAGGTGATTCCAGTGCAACTTTGGAGCACATATATGTCTTTGGATAGACATGAGGCCATCTTTGTAAGATTTGATAACAATGTTTCTTATAGGTTGAGGAAAAAGTTGATAGTAAATCTGCCAATAATTCCCAAATAATTACATGATTTTGTAAGACCCAAAGAGAGGCTACCACTTGTCAGGATTGAGCATAATTAGGGGGATTTTATCCATTATCCTATGAATACCATTATCAGAATCTACGATTTCTCCAAACAACCACATGTACTTCCTTTCAACGTTCCTCTAATAATGGGTTATGCTAAAGTAATGTGGCAAATAGGATGCATCCAAGACAAGGATTTAAAATGAATGGGTAAAGGAATAATTTTCCTAGATTACACTATCATCCCTTATTTTGTAATTTTGAAGGGAGGATATGAAGATTTTGACAAATTCCTTCTTCCATATCATTTGGGGGTGAGTATAGCTAGACACAGTGATCATGAGGGGTTCTACAATACTTTCAAATCAATAATAAAAGGAAGTCTGTTGCGCCATCAGCATAACTTTCTCGAGGATATAATCAAAAATGAATTTGATTCCATGACTCAGGAATGGAGAAAATAAAACTGGATAATCTTCAGAAAATTATGGGCTGCAATCCAAAAGATGGATCCAAAATATGACCCATTAAAGGTTTTTTCCCCATTTTGTGCCAAGGTAGATTTTGTTATGAACAATTTTGATGAATTAAGGCTGATTTTAAAGGAGAAGATAGCCAAACTCTTAGAAGTTCATGGTCAACAACATTCAAGCTCACAACCTCCTTTGTCTCAGAAAGTAGGTGGCATGGTAGGAAGGAGGCCTATTCATGAATCTTCTCACAAAAGAGCAAGAGAAGAAACAAGTGATGAAGAGGATAGTAACAATGATAGTAGAAGGTTAATAAGGAGAAAGGGTAAGAAGATGATGAGTGTAGAGCCTTCCCCTAAAATACAAACAAAGCCTTTTGAAGGAATCATGATTATTGATCTTGAAGACTCTAACAGAAGTCCTTCACCATCACCTATATCCTTTTCACCTATAAAGAAGGATGGAGAAAAAATGAAGGAAGATATGTTCATAGCAACAAGTGTAGAAATGCAGTTCGGTGTTCCTCTTTTGCCTCCTAATTTGGATTTGGATCTCACTCCTTTCGATATCCAGGGTAAAGATTTTAAAGATGCAAGAAAGGAGGCATGTGATAAGTTCCTTGAAGATGATGCTTTTGTGAGAAGTCCAGGATTTCTACAACTAGTATGGAAGATGAAGATTGAGGAGTACAAAGGAAGAATTACTGAGAAGAAGGCCCAAAGGCCAGATAGATTGGATCAAGAGAACCAAGAAGAAGTAGAGAATGAGATGAGGAAATAATTTATGGAAATCACTGTTAATAAAGGCAGGAAGATTATAAGTCAGGCTGGAGTCCTGATCCTACGAGAATGGGACATAGTAGATGCAATGGCTTTTGATACAATCAGGGAGTGAAAGGGTCAACCTTTCAATTTAGAAGAAGAAGCAAGTTTGTCATTAAAAGTATCAAATTTTGTGGATGATTATGCAACCTTGGCAATCTGGGCACTAGAGGAAGGACCTAGAAAGCCTAACATTAGTGATTTAAACCCCAATTTAAGGGGAAGCCTTATCATAAAAAGAGTATCTAACACATCAAGTGTAGAGGCTACAAGGTTAAATGTTGATGTTGCTAAATTAGCACATGAGAGTGCAAAGAGAGAAGGTTTAGAGAAGGTGGAGCTGATAAGAAAGTTTGATAAGATTTTCAATAATTACAATGTATCTCAGAAAAGGTGTGTGGAGTTGCAAATGAGGGTGCAACTCTTTAAGCAGGGACAAATAAAGGTTTCCTTTCCTGCACTTACTAGGCCCTCTGAGCCATTAACATCTAGGTCATCACCTATGGTTCAAGGAGGAGAAGAAGTTCAACTTGATAAAAGTGATGGTATCCCTGGTATATCATTAGTCACCTATGATGATGATGATGATGAGCCTGAAGCTACAAGATCTACTAAACCAAATTAGTCTCATCTTTTAGAAAATATTGTTGAATTAGAAAAAAGTTGAAAGAATCAGAAGATCAATCAACTGAGAAGCAAAAGGATATAGTTAGTTCAGTGCTAACTCATTTGAATGAGAAAGTTGATAGAAGACTACATAGTGTCCATGCCTTATATTCTTTGGTATTTAATGTTATTTAAAAATTTAATGATGATAAATAAGTGGCAATTCGTCTATTTACAAAATGGTTGCAAAGAGGAAATGAGCTCAAATTCATGTCCATGGCCTCTAAATATCATGTCGAGAGACCACATGCACTCCAACCAACATATTTGTTGGTAAAATCAATGCAAGAAGCCTAAATTTTGCTGGAGAATATAGAAATAAAGGTAAGGGAATTTATGAAAAGTTTCAGTGAATTGGAACAAACTCTTTTGCCAAATATTGTAGATAAAGAAGGGGTAGTCAATCGTTTACAATTTTGAAAGGAAGAGGTAGAAAGAGTCATTAGTACCTAGGTAGAGATGATATGTGAAGGGCTAAATATGGATATGTTAGAGGATAACACGGATAAAATAATTTCTACAAGATCATTTTTTGAAACTTTTGAAAGAGAGGCAAACCAAGTAGCCATTAAATATATTCCATATAGGGCAAAAGCTGATGAAGTCGTGACTTTTGATTGGCCATCCGATGAAGACTATAGTGCATGGAGTATCATGTATCTGAATGATGAATAAAAGGTTATGATAAATTCTATCGGAATGCATTTTATGCAAATATGAATTCATGTACCCAATGTAATAAGGCACTGATCATAAACAAGTGAATGCCTTAGTGTTGATTTTCTATTTGGAATCACCACTTGTTTGCTATAACCTATTGAATATCATAATATTTTCATTTACATGAATGTTGTCATGTGTTTTTAATCATCTCATGCTCCAAACTGGTTGAGGATCACTGAGGAATTTTCCATTCCTGAGAATTCTCCCTTTTTGTTGAGTCTTTATATGACATTGTTTTCTTTGTTTCATGTATAATTTGTGAGTGTGGCATAGAAATCACAAATTGGCATGGGGATCACCCACCCTAGTTTTGTAAAGCCTAAAGTGCAGAAGGATCTTGTATCCTTGTTATTGTTGGTCCCAGTCTAAAGAATATTAACAGCTAGAAATGGCTATCCATAGATGTTTTATAAGAAAACAACTTGGTCTCTACCTAGTGTCAGTGTAAAGCCATTTTGGGGCACCAAAACCTTGGTCGCCATTAATGTATTATTCTCTCTCTCTTGACCAGCCCTAAAAAGATCAACAACAACTTCATTTATGTGCATGAACTTTGTAGGCACCAACCTCTGCAAATTAGCATTCATATTTGACCACTAGGGAATAATATTAGAATTCATAGAGAGGTGAGAACAACTCTCTTGCTTCCCTTCATTTTCCTCACATTGTCATTTACAAGTCCATTTTATTCATGTGGGCTAGAAGGGTGCTCCACCCTTCTTTCATTTTCTTTCCCTATAGGATCCTCTTCCTCTTCATCTTCTTGTTGTGGGATAGTGGGGGACACTATTTACTAGGATTTTTGCTTCCCCACAGGCTCTTTAGTTTTCCTTCTCACCCACTGCGGGATAGACAGGAGCTCAAATTTCCCCTATTCTTCTTACCTTGGAAGGCTTCTACCCTCTAGTCTTCAACATCATGGGATGGCAAGGTACATCTTCCCTTCATTTTGTGTTACTCTTCAAAATCTCTTTTCTTCCATCATTTCTATTGTGGGATAATAGGACGCTCCGCTCTACATTGTTTTCCTTACCCCACATGCCTCCATCTTTCCTATAATTATCGCCATGGGGTAGAGAAATACCTTAACTTTCCTCCATATTTGTTACCCTACAAGGTCTTCATTTCTTTGCCTTCCTCTGTGTGAGACAGCAGGATCAATCTTATCCCTATGGCTTCCATGGTCTATAAGAGACCTTTTCAGTCATGGTGAAGTGTCATGTTACACCGAAAATAAAAGGTGCATCAATAGGACTTAACACAAGTCACACCAAAAAAGCATCATTTTGATGTATCTCCCACGAACCGACAAAATGCAAGCTCAGTCTTGCAAAAATGGCAGGTCTTGGCGAAACGAATAGATTGGCCTCAACAAATACACATGCCTCTCCATGTGGACATTCATTTTCTGATGTGATATTAAACATGTCACATCAGAGCCTTTAGTCAACCACCATGGGCCCCATTTCAGTATAACCCATACAATTCGATAAAAGGAAAAGGGACTCTTACCGAAACTCCATCTCACATTGAAACAAGGTAGTATTACTGAGATAAACACCATCTCACTGAAAAAGATCATTTCAGTGTAATCCAAAGGGGAAGCCAAAAGGAGAAACGTTCTTCCTGAAAGGGCCAATCATGCTGAAAATTCACTTTTACTAGTCCACCACTATGGTGTCCCACATGAAAACATTACCATCAAGTAGAATGAACACATAGTCACCATCTTGACAACATGGACCTGACTATCAGGAGTTGGAGTCTGGTAAGAACTCAGCATGAAAGAAAGAAATAACTTCTTTTCCATTTAGATGCAATAGGTTGATAAGGGTCACATTTACAATGAGACCCACACAATTTGAGAGATACATCTGGTGGACTCCATATGGCACATCCAAGCTTGAAGAAGGAGAGTCCCATATGATCACAACTTAGCCTAAAGGGTTCAATAAATAGCAGACATGTAGACAACAGTGAGCCTGGCCGAGGTGCTGCCAATAAAAAAACATGTCGCTAAGACATAAAGGGGCACCAAGGCATGGAGAAGGTCTTGCATATAGATAATCTCTTACTGAAAAGAAATGTGGCCCCCACATGAACACTACCTACCAAGTTGGACCAAGTGGACCAATGAGCGATAACCAACAAAATACCTGCAGAGCACATGGGCAAGGCAGGTCCAAAGCTCCAAGAAGAATCATCCCCAAAGGAAAAATATATTTCGGCTAGACATAAAAACCATCACACTAAAAAGGTATTTTGGTATAGCTCCAAGGGCTAATGAGAGGGAAAAATTATCATGTTGATAAGTCATGTCACATTGAAATCAAGCCCTTATTAGCAGAAAAACCACACTTTTACATCAAAAAAGACTCTGTTGGTATTAAAAAAAAGGCTTTGCATAGCTTGAAAACAATCACAACAATAGACCAAGTCACACCAAAATGTAGGGATGTCATTGAGACTAAAATAGGTTCTTGTCGAAAACTATCAAATACATTAATTTTCACTATCTTTAATCTACAACAATAATATATCAGACTTGATGGATTGAACAAGTTAAAAGGCCAACTCAGAACTATGATTCCATCTCTAACAACACATGAATTCAACCCATTTGTATATCTGCAACCTTCAACAACATTCTATGATTCTCTCTATGGTTCATATCACCTCTATATCTTTGTCAACTCAACCCTGCATATATACATGTTGACATCAATGACAACTTCAATGCCATCAATCTCCCTCTTTGGCATTGATGTCAACACCACTCATCACTCTCCCCCCTTTAACAACAATGGAAAAGGGTTTGGCTACCTATAAAAATCCATCTGAGATGTGCAAGGAGATTGCTAATCATGAATACCAATTAACAAAATTTCTTATATACAAATAGCATACTCCCCATTATATGTGTTGGCAATCGACACTCATTTGGTAGTCACCTTCTGAGGTGAATTGCATTTTTGGGTTGTCATTGATGACAACTCATCTTCAGGAGATGGTATTTCTTCATCTGGACTTATCACTTTATCATTTTTTCTAGTTAAGGCCAACCCGTACACCCTATGGTTTACACTTGTTAACCGGTTATTATTTGTACCAATAATTCATATTATGGGACCTGATAAAGTCATTAGAGGAATTATAGGTGGCATGCTAGGCCGATATCAAACAAGATCATCGAGATAATTTGTAATATTATTTATGATCCGAAAGGAAGCTATTAGGTTTATTTTCTTTGTGAAGGCTGACATGATGAACAAGTTACACGTTATAAGGGTATATAAGGGAGATCACTTAGCGATGGATTTGATACATTGATATGCTGTGTTTTGAGATGCAAAAGAGTTAGAGTGATATTATGTGAATTGATGAGAGAATGATAGCATATGTGTGCAATTTCATGTGCACAACTCTAACTAGTAGCATAATAGAGTATCAATATCACTGGTTCAGTTGAGGATCTTAGAGCTACAACCAGAACTTATCTAGCATGGTCAGATGCATCATTTAAGTTCAATTTTGTTATAAATTATTTTGTAATGATCTGTAAGTCAGTGAGAGTTCCATATTTGTGTATTTGAGTAGTGAACTCTAGGTGGTAAGCTTGTATGTATGTGCATACCCCTCTATGTAATATTTGTATACCTTGATCAAGTATATAGATATTGTGGGTACTAGCCCCACCATGTTTTTTCCTTTTATAGGGTTTTCCATGTATAAATATTGGTGTTATGGTATTTCTTCTTGTGTTCATTCATTTATGCACTTTAATTTTATATTCTATCATCCAATTGGTCAACAATAAGTTCATAAATTCATTATTGGTAGAACACTGATTCATCACCTCCCCCCCCTCTCAGTGTTCTTGGATTCCAACAATTGGTATCAGAGCCTAGTTCCTCGGAATAATTTTAAAAACTTGAGGAAGATCCGAAACTTGGAATCAATTGAAACCAGTTTGCAATAACAACTCCAACTTGCTCTTGAGGATCTTGATGATGAAAAAGAGAAAAGCAATACATTAAAGAATGAATTGAGGCAAGCTATAGAATACATCATTTCATTACAAGGAAAGCTATCAACTACTCAAGCTAAGAGGAAAGAAATCACCGATCAACTACAAAATCAAAGTAGTGATGAAGAAGATGCCTTGAAAGATCAATGTTAGAAACTCACTCAGGATAATACTACCTTGAAGAATGAAATGCAAGCCCTAACTATGAGAATTTACAAGGAGATTGAAGACATAAAAAATAATAAATAAAACCTAGCTACAACATTGAAGTATAGATCAGATGAATGCAAAAGACTGATACATGACAATGATATGTTGAAACTTGAATTGATTCAGTTTAGAAATAATGAATAGGAACTTGAGAGACAAATAATAATCATAAGAGATTATTTGGCCATTGCAAATGAGTACAAAGACAAGTTCAAAGCTAGCTCCACAAGTATTGATGAATTTCTGAAAAGCCAAAGAGATGTTAATGACATGAGATTTCTTGGATGTGAAGTAGGAGATAGCTCTGGAGCTGCACAACAAGATCAATCATCTGGTCAGAAGTAGAATAATTCCAAAAATCCAAACAACCAGAACCAGAGATCATTAGTAAGACAACCTAATGCTTATAAATTCAATGGTACATGTTTTGTTTGCAATAAATATGGTCATGTAGCAAGTCAGTGCAAAAATAGGAATAATCAGAACAATGCATCATTCATTGCTCAATACTTAAACTACAATAATCATGGTCATAAGTCAGCAGAATGCAGAAGTATTAGAAATGTCAGATGTCATGCTTGTAGTAGATATGGACATATGGCTAACCAATGCAGATCAAAAGAAAATCAAGGGTATAGAAAAAAATCTAAAAAGAACAAAATTACATGTTATGCATGCAACAAGATTGGAAATATTGTTAAGTATTGTAGGAGTAAGAATCCTCTAGTAGCTAATGGAAATTTCGATGAGAAAGGAAAGAAAAAGGTTGAAGATATCAAAAAATAACATGAGAAAAGATGGGTTTGAAAAATTAGAAATACAATCGATAGATCAACTGGTAGAACAAATAGGTCCTGCACTGGAAGCAGGAACTTCAATTGGTAACTAAGGCACTTTTTCTTTGGGGTAGGAAAATAATTGAAGATCATACAAACACCCTAAATTAGGTCTGAAGTCAGGGAGTTCTGATTGTGAATGGACATTGAAGCGGATTGAAGTGTTTACCAAAACCTACATGCAGATTATGTGATCCAATCAGATTCTTTGATCACATTTATGACAATGGAAAATTAGGGTTAATGGTGATAAAAAGGGGAAAAGTTAAATAACTTCTTCACACAATGATCGAGTATTCTGAAGAGTGATTTCAAAGGCAATCAAGAATCCCAAGGCGATTTGTGCAAGCATCTGAATCTGAAGAAAATTTCATCATCCAAAAAGATATCAAGGTATTTACTGTTTGATAAAACTCTTGAAATTTATCATGGCATCCTCATCAAATGTTAATACTTCTATGGTAGTTGAAATCAAGAACCGCACACGCCCAAAATTTAAGAAATATCCTTACAAATCACTTTTGGATGATCATTTCGGGGAATTTTTTAGCGTTTTCCATGGTGTTCTTCACACTGGAGACATTAGGGCATATATCCATTGCAATATCAAAGAAATCAGGAATTATGAGATGTTCTACATATTTACAAATTGCCTTATCATTGACAATCAACTCAAATTAGAATATGCACAATTGAGGAGGAAGGGTTTTACGTAGTTCATGGATTTTTTGTCCTTCGACGAAGATGAATGGATGAGGTACATCCTCAACCGAATTCATGGGGAATTCTTATGGTTGGACCGACCATACAAGATAACTGAAGAAGTGATCAAGAATATCACTTGCCTTTACAAGGTCAGAGATGTGCCAAGGATTCGACAGATATCAAACACAGATGTATGCAAACTCACTGGCACAACATATGATGTCAGATCAATGCAAGTTGATGATTTTAGGGATCCCAATGTGAAATTTGCCACAATGGTGATTGGTTATAAGGTTTATCAATCTAAATGATTGAACTCAGTCTTTGGAACCACCATTCACATTTCTTATCAGATGGTGAGAGAAGATGCATGTTATGACTTATGCAATGTGATGGTCAAGGAATTGATGACCAACCTCCAAAAGATCAAGCAAGATAAGAAGAATACATTCTGATATGGTTCTCTGATAATATGTTTAACCTTTTACTTTCTGAATATGGTACCTGGTTATGGTAAGATTCAATGTGCATTTGATAGACCAGCAGGAAGACAAGAAACATAAGGTTAACTTGTGGGCCTTTTTCAAAATATTTCAAGAAGAGATGGAAAATAGGGTAAGGATTCCGAAAGAAATTATGGAGAAATATAAGGACCCAATTTATTTCATGGTTAATAAGGATGAATGCATGATGGAGGTAGTCCATCCTAGAATAGTTTGGATTATACCAATGGGCTATGAGGTAGATGCAGCCACACTTGATGGTTATGCACAACATCTACTCACAACTCCAGTTGATGAAAAGGAAGAAAAATTTGGCACTCCACAAGAGAAGGGACTAAAAGTCCACTAGGAACAAGTTGCTCCCAACATCAAAAGGAAAATGACAATAGTTACAACTGAGCATCTAATTAGTGAAGTTCATGATAGGGAAGAAGTGGAACAAAAGGTTAAGATCCTTGAAGCCTAGAGAAAAGAAGAACAGAAAAAGAAGAGAAAAAGAGGAGAGAGGAAAATAAAGCAACTCAGGCCACTCCTAATGTTATCCCAGTTACAACTGAGCCACCTACATTAGTTTCCTTGTGTTGAAATATGGGTCCCCTGTTTCTATTTTGTGTTGCTTTGTTCTTTTGGTTTTTGTTTCTTTTACCTCAGAACCCCAAAGTCCTGGAGTCTCAAGATCTCTTTCCTTTTGTTTCTTTGCTTGTTCCACCTCAGAACCCCAGACCTTTGGAGTCCCGAGGTTGGTCTCTTTGTCTTTTTTTTCATGTTCTTCACCTTAGAACTCCGAAGTCCTGAAGTCCCAAGGTGTGTTTTTGAGTTCTTTACCTTGGAACTCTGGAGTTCTGATGTGTGTTGTGTTTTCTCAACCTTGAAACTCCAAAGTCCTGAGGTTGAGTGTTCGGTTGCTTCTTTCTTTCTTTTCTTCACCCTAGAACTTGGAGTTCTGGAGTCCTGAGGTGAAGTGTCTTGTTTTGTATTTTTGTCATCAAGCTCGGAACCTTGGGACCCCGGAGTCCCAAGGTCCTATTTAAAGCATTCGTACAGATGAGATTGGGGGGGGGGGGGGGCGTATAAATATGAACAGTGATATTTTTGAAGCTCATTTGTGCATTCCATGTTTAGAGTTCTTGCTTCCAAACCTCCAAGCTTCCTTGCATTCTTGGGCATTTTGTTTCACTATGTCGGTGATTTTTCTTGCCGTCTTTGTCACTTTTTAGGTTAGATCTTCTTTTTTTCTTCTTTCACGGGTTTTGTTTGTCTTCTTATTTTTTGTTTTCTTGCTTGTTCCTACATGCCCTAAGTTTCCTATCCAGAAACCTCAGACCCCCAAAGTTTCAGGATCTTTTCTTCTTCCTACCCTAGACCCCTAGAGTTCCAGGTTGATTTCTTGTCCCTACCCGAAACCCCGAAACCCCAAAGTTCTGAGGTCCAACTTTATAAGTCCTCTTTCTAAAAGTTCTATTGAGTATCTTTTAATTGGCTTAGGACCTCAGAGTCCTGAGATGAGCCTAAACTTTAAATCTTGAAACCCCAGAGTTTCGGACTTTCTCCATGCATACCCAACTCGGAACCCTAGAACCCCAGAGTTCTGGAACCATTTGTTATCTACCTAGCCTGGAACCTCAGAGTTTTGGACATTCATCAATGTGTACCTAGCCCAGAACCCTAGAGTTTCGGGCCCTATTTTAAAAGAAAAACTTCCTACCCCAGGACTCCGAAACCCCGAAGTCCCAAAGTGAATGAATTTTTAATATTTTGGATATGGAACTGAAACTTGCTTTCTTCTTGTAGATTCAAGTAGTTAGATGGTGTCATCTTCCAGCAAAATAGGGAAGGATATTGATTGACTTCCAATGATCATGAAATACCACTATCAAGGATAGATATACGCCTCAAAGTTGGACGACCAAGTCAAATGGGTCACTGACACTGAAATTGGCCATATCAAAATTGAGGATATTAGAACCCAACTGGATAAGACAAGATTGGAGGCCCCAAATAGGAGAATTAAAAGATCAGGCCTAGTAGAGGTGACTATCTTCCCACAATCAGTGTAGGCACCTAAGTTCATAATGATAATTTCTCAATTTTATGACCCTGACACTAGAAAGTGCACCGACGCACAAGGAAAAATAGTTATAGATTTGTCCCTTGACATGCTGGGATTCATGTTCAGAATCCCAACTAGATATGAGATTTTCCTCTCAACCAAAGAGGAGGCCTTAAATGTATGGAATGACAAAGTTACAGTGAATAAAAGGCACATGAATGAAAATTGGTTGGAGGAAGAGAGGAAAACAGGTCTGAGGGCAACAAAGATCATGAGAGTAGACTTCAAGGAGCTACAAAGAGACCTGATTATCATGCTAAGTAGGGTCTTTGGCAAGCCTAATTGTAAACACTTTCATCTGTGGATGTTTTAGTTCATGACTACTATCCTGGTGGGAAAGCAATATTTTGATTGGCCTCACATCCTCTCAGACAACATCTGCAAACAAATGAAGGAGGTCCACCAGACTAAGAAATTCTTCTTCACATCTTATGTCATCTAGGTGGCCGCAAGAGCTGGCAAATTCCCAGGATTGTAGGTGGAGGGTCAACTAGGGGATAAAGAAGGACAAAAGAAGGTATGGGAATATTATTCCCAACTTTTTGTAGTCAATGCAAAGGCTCATTTCAAAAGAATCAATGATGCCTTCATTTTCCTAGTGATAATTAAACTAACGGGAGATATAGGATATCAGATTAACCTGGAGGCTATGGCTATTATCTGAGAGTGGGCATGTTGGTTTATCCAAAACCCATACTCCACTTACATCAAGGTCAGTGGATTCACAAGGAACCCAATGCTGCTTCCCAGGTATTGTAATGACAAGGTAATTTTGTTAGAATATGTCAAGCAATTATTAGGCCTCCAATCCCTCCTGTCATCTAAGCACAAAACAAGCATTGATTTTTTAGTATCTATTAGATACTTCTCATGCTTTAAGATATAGGTGGAAAATTTGGCAAAGTAAGAGCTACAAGAGTTGAAACTAAATAATTTGATTATGCTATGGGATCCTATGATCCCTATGGGAAGCTCAAGAAAGCTATGCCTAAGGCATATGAGGGACACAATCCTAGACTAGAGGATTTTGGGGCTAACCTCCAAGATAGTTTTGAAGTAAGAGGGAAACATTATAACAGGTTATTAGTACCACAAATAAGAGATTTAGAAATCTAGACCAATCTCCCTAAAAACCTCAGGGATGATGGAGACCTTCTTGATGTTGCTTACAAAGGATTAGATATTGATAAGAAGGTCCTCATCCCAATAAGGTGGTCTGTGAATGAGAACATGAATATAGAAAAGATTTCCCAAGTAGTCATCAATAGAACCAAACAATGTCTAAGTCAAAGGGTCAGGCCAAGTGCCTCAAAGGGAAAACAAAAGGAGTCTACCTCAGGGGTACCTCAATCAAGGGGTTATAAGGAGTATGCTCGGAAGACAGGATCAAACTCAATAAATAATGCATCTATTGACCCTGATGAAGAAGTGTGAAGAAGTGGGGCCCCAAGTCAGAAATGAGGATCTAACGAGAAAGCTTAGTGAGAAGATGAGGGAGTCTAAGTTGTTAAAGAAGGCGACCGACCTTGGAGTGACAAATGGATTAGGAGCAGTACCACTAGCTAAAGTCCTTCCACCAAGGACGGCTATAGGGTAGGTTGTAGAAGAAGGTGCTCAGGAGCAACAAGAAGGAATAAAAATAAATGAAGATGTGCCCACTCAACCTCCTCCAATAGCTATGGTGAATGTTCTAGTTACCAATGCCCCTGCACCACCATCAATTAATGTAACCATAGGGCAGTCGAGGATACAACGATTTAGGTCTAGTGCTGAAGAGGTGATTATTAAAAATGCAGAATCAGATTTAGATTAGGAAGAGGATCAACTTGAGTAACATCAGCCACTTGGAGAGGAGAAAGAATAGGATGAAGTAGAAGATCTTCTAAATGAGAGACTAGTCTTAACTCCTTAAGACCAAGAAGACATATTTAATGACATAGTTGCCAAGAAAGGTGGAACAAAGGCAGAAGCAGATGAGGAGATAACATTCAATGAAGCAGTCAATGATAAGTTAGGAGAGTTGCACAAGTTGCAATAGCTGAACACTAATATTTCTCTCCATCTAAATTTGGCTCATCAAGTCACTTCACCTCATGATCTTGAACAAACAAATGTAGGAGAGAGGGATGAAGCAGAGGAACAAGAAGAGGTGCATATTGTAATTGCTGATATAGTCTCACATCAAGGTGATAAAGATCAAGACATATCACAATGGCTCAAATTTACTTTCAAGAAGAAAAAGAGAAAGACAGAGCTCCCTAAGGTGACATTGCAACAGGTAGTCACGGAGGAGCCCCCAAAGGTTAAGAAGCCAAAAATTGTACATCACTTATCAAGAACAAGTTTGGGTGAAGTGGTTGCTGATGTGGCAGTTCCACTCCAGTATGAAGGTCAAGCTTCTCTTAAATATCAAGTATCCCAAGTAAATTTGGGTAAACAAACAAAGTGGGGAGAGCTGGCCACTCTAGAACTAGCCACTAGTGTTGTTAGGGGGGGGTGGAAAAGGAGCATACCTCCAACATGGAGCTTAAAGCAAAGCTAGGGAAATACAAGCAATTGTTATTAGAAATAAGAAAACCTCTAGACTCTTGTAAGGTTGACAACCCACCATCAACCTCATCATTGCCAGAGGGAGAAGTGAAGGCATTAGTGGAGGTGAGACAAGTGGCCACTGTAGCTAAATCATGGGCCCAAATAAAAGCAACAAAAAATAGATTATTTTTGCAGGATACCATTGGGATATACTGAGAGGCAGTACAAGAAGGTGGAGCATTAGCTTCTTGCTCTACACAATGTGAATGAAAGCTAAGCATTCTTAATAAGCATTTTTGAATTTTGAATAAAGTTTTGCATCCAGGGGAAGAGGTAATAATGGACAGGGATCTCTTGGGATGAGATAGCTAAAAGAACCTGCAATCTTATGCATACATTTTGGAACTAAAGGTTGAAATTCTTTAGCAGTATGTGAAGGATATGGAAGAGATCTGAGTCCCTCTCCTTAGAGAAATTTTGAAATATATGAATTTTGTGAAGCATATACTCAGAGATTTTGGGTTAGGATTAACCAGCACCATGATAATGGAGGAAGGGCAAGTTTTGAATCAGTGGGATTCATACAAGGCCCAACATTTGGGACCTTTGGCTTAGTTTGATGTCTCTCTCATGGACAAATATACATACCTGATTACCCAATGTCAAGAGGTGGCAGAGATAGTATGGGAGTTAGAGAAAGGAAAGAAGCATGCAAAAGAGGTTTTGAAGAAATACAAATTTAGAATTAAACATGTAGCTGATCCTCCTATTCAAGTTGTTGCATGCATTATCGATAATTATAGATCTTTTATTAAAAAGTGAAAGATGAAAACATAGCTGCTAAAGATAGCAGGCCTTTTGCATGACTCCCAATTTTATATTTTCAGCTACAACTCCAACTCACATTCCAGTTTTGAGCAAAATTCTAGATGACTATGGAAGCTTGGCTTACACAACATGGTCTTCATAGTGCTCAGGCAACCTCCATTTCATAATAGTTAACTGGAGTATTAAGACAGAAACTTGCAAGTTAACTGTGACACCTAGTTTTGAGTTCTTAATTTAGGTTAGATTTATTTCCTAGATAGTAGGGCAAAAAACTTCTATAAATTGAGAATTTGGATTCATTTGTAGGGGTCCCCAAATTCATGATTTGTGGCCCACTTAGAGATTTTTTGAGTATTTTGTAGATTCTTAAGAAGTTGAGTTATTTTTGTTACACATTCATTGAAATTAATACAAGAAGCAGCTTGTAGATTGTCTGATCTACGTCTATATTCTAAGAAATTGTTCTTTGTAATTTGGTAATGTCTATTATTTGGAATTAGCAATGTGGTTTGATCTTTGTTTATTGCTTTATGAATCATATTGTGCACGTGAGTGGTGTATGAGAATTATTGTGGTAGGTGATATTGTTGATGATTTTATTTCCATAAGTCTGTGAAATTGATGATTTTGCAGGTTTACTGGAGGTCTGTTGTTGAATTCTTATTTGAATAATATTTGATAATTTCTTGGATTGCAGGGAGCTAACTTAGTAGTTTGTTAAGTTGTTATTGAATTGATTTCATTGTTGTTTTCTTGTTCCCTTTACTCTTCGCAGTTTATTTTCCAGAGAATCTTAAATCATAAAATATAAAAAAGGAAGTTAAGCCATTCATGATCAACTGGATTTAATTTCAACCAGTAGGCCCCTTAATAGGTACAACCACATCAACCATTGGTCTACCCATCACCATCGTGACGTGACTATAGAGACCTTGGAGTAGTGAGTTTCCCTAAACTTGTTGCTTTTTAGGAGAGGTGGTGAGTGTTCACATTGGCTACCTAATTGTTGGTGGGTGTGTCAAAAATAGTTGTCAAAACCACCTAAACAACTCGAAGGATGATCCGGTGAGCCTTCTATCCCTAAGCCTAAGGAAGAAAAGATAAGAAAACAAAAATTGGCAAGGGAATATGTTGTAGTATCTTCAGAGGAGATGGAGTCAGAAGAAGACTCCTAAGATTACCATTGTACACAAGAGGAAGCCCAAAGGAGATGAACAATCTAAACTGGAAGCTAAGAAGAGAACCGATCAGCAAAAGAGGTTAGATGATCAAGAAATTATAGATCAAATTATTAATGATGACAATCTAAAAAAAAATTCTGTATTTTATGATGAATTTAATGAAAAGGATAATAAATAGTTAGAAGAGGCCATTGTTTTATATCTTGATTCATTTAGTAAGATATTGATAGAATTGGAGACAATTTTGCCCAAAGAATTGTATGATAGATTAGAAAAAGAAAGTTACATGAACAAAATCTAGACAAACAAATGAAGGAAACAAAATTGGTTAATCTTTGTCCATCCATTACTCCACAAGAGGTTGCAGATTTAATAAATGAGACAGGTTTGACAGAATTTGAACCCAAACATTGGAAAAATATGATATCTAAAAATAAATAGTAGATATATGGGTAATAATTATTTTCAGTAAAGGATATAAGCTTATTCCTAGTTTTGTATAGTTACAGAATATTCAATTACCAAAGGATAAGGAACCAGAAAGGAAAGATGAGAAAAATGTGAAACTTGATCCACCAGTTACTAGTCCACTAGCTCATGAGTCAAATTTTGACATTGAGGATACTCATAATCCTCTAGAATCAAATGTATAGGATGTTGAGGAAGAGGTTGTAAAGGAAAAAGGTTTAGAAGAGAAGGAATCAGGGGAAGCACCAAAAGAGAGTGATGCACCCAGTGGCGAAGCCACCAGTGCACATGAGGTACATAGTTTAGTAGATAAGGAACCGATAGATATACACCAAAAGACATCTGTTAAAGACCAAGGAAAAAGGGTAGAGTCAGTTTTCCCTTTTGGATTGGAAATTGACACATCTCTAACACAAGCCAAAGAGAAAGTGTAGGGATTCTTTATTAGTTTTGACAAGCCTTACCACCTAATATCACTAGCAGAAAAGGTCCTAGCTACTATTGCACTTCAAGCTCAGGTGAGTCAAGAGTTATCTCAAGAAGAATCCAAGGACAAAAAATTGATACAGTCTACTTTTGATGTTTTGAATCGGCTTGTACCAGAATTTCAAGCAGAAGAGAGCTCAAGCTCTTCTAGGAAACTTCAACAACTAATTGAGTATATTCCCAAATAGTATCATTCTTTGGTTAAAATTTATTCACTTGAAGACAAAGACAAATTTGTTGAGGCTAGGAAACAAATATTTTTCCAGATGATATCAACAGAAAAGGCCAAACTTCACACCTGTCTACAGTCCATTGATGAATCCTCAGCAGAAGGAGGTAAAGTCTATAAGACTTTGTCTAGATTTTTCAAATCTCATAGCCTCCTTGGACAAGAATATTATGGATTATAAATTGGACAATATGATAAGGAGATCCATAGAACTCTGGAACTTTATAGGTCCCCAGTTAGACAACTTGCTTTGTCATAAAACAGAGTGTATAGTAAATATGTAGTAGGAGGATCCAATAGAATCCCAAGCCATTGAATATTATGCTAGTCTCTTGAATGGGTTCAACTCCATTCTAGATTCACTTAAGCAAGGTTGGGATACTTACTTTTCATTTTTAAAGACTTTGTATGGAAACATTCTGAAATATGTATAGAGACCAGTATATACATGTAAATCACTTGTACATATTTCTTGTATATATTCACCCATATTTTTCATTGATGTCAAAGGGGGAGGAGTACAATGAAAAATGAATGTATATCATAGGGGGAGTGTACAAATGTAAATAGATGCATAGATGTATAGGTAAGGGGGAGCATACTTAGAGAATATCATTTTCCACTTGAGTGTTGCCATCAATGCCAAAGGGGGAGATTGTTGGCAATTGACACTCATCCGATAGTCACCTTCTAAGGTGAATTGAATTTTTGGGTTGTCATTGATGGAAACTCATCTTCAGGAGATACTATTTCTTCATCTAGACTTATCACTTTATCATTTTGTCTAGTTAAGGCCAATTGGTATACACCCTATGGTTTACACTTGTTAACCAGTTATTCTTGGTACTGCTAATTCATATTATGGGACCTGGTAAAGTCATTAGAGGAATTGTAGGTAGTGTGCTAGGCCAACATCAGACAAGATCATCGGGGTAATTTGTCATATTCTTTATGATCCAGAAGGAAGCCAGTAGGTTTATTTTCTTTGTGAAGGCTGACATGATGAACAAGTTACAAGTTATAAGGGTATATAAGGGAGATCACTTAGTGATGGATTTGATACATTGATATGATGTGTTTTGAGATGTGAAAGAGTCAAATATTGATAGTATGTGAATTAATGAGAGAATGATAGAATATGTGTGTAGTTGCATGTGCACAATCCTAACTCGTAGTAGAACTGAGTATCAGTATCACTGATTCAGTTGAGGATCTCAGAGCTACAACCATAACTTATCCAGCATGGTTAGATACATCATTTAAGTTTAATTTTGTTATAAATCATTTTGTAATGATATGTAAGTCAATGAGACTTCCATATTTGTGTATTTGAGTAGTGAACTCTAGGCGGTAAGCCTGTATGCATGTTCATACCCCTCTATGTAATATGTATATACCTTGATCAAGTATATAAATATTATGGGTACCAACCCCACCATGGTTTTTCCCTTTATAGGGTTTTCCACATATCAATATTGGTTTTATGGTATTGCTTCTTGTGTTTATTTGTTTATGCACTTTAATTTTATATTATGTCACCTAGTTGATCAACAATAAGTTTAGAAATTCATTTACCAGTAGAACATTGATTCACCCCCCGCTCCTAGTGTCCTTGGATTCCAACAAGATGTACATCTAGGTGAAATTTTTCCACCTAGATATAGTCTCTTATGAGTCATCCTATGAAGAACCAATTCATTAATCTCCTCATGTGACTTTGTAGAGCTGAACAAGATGAACCATTATTACAATATAAAGAGCACTACCAATACTACTTATAAAAATTTTAGATCTCCCCCTGAGTGATAGTCCTGAAAAATGACTATGGAAAAAAATTTCATGCTTTAGGAAAAATATTGGTCATTTTGATTTTATTTGGCTCTCAGTCTTGCATTTTTAGGCTAAGGTTTACGGTTTATGTCATCCGGTTGAGTTTCATTGTTAAAAAAAAACCCTAAATATCTTATAATTCTTCATTACCTTTTTGTCTTAAGTTTGAGGGTTGTTGTAATGTTGGCAGGGCCATTTTATTCCCTAGGCATTAATTTGTTCGATGATCTTTTATATTTTCATGTTTGTGTTTTAATTTTCCAAGGTGGGTCCCTTTTAATTTTCCATCGGGCGCATGATTTTTCCTAAGTCCAGCATTAATATTTATGTCAGTGTCTTTGTTTAATGACCGAGTTCCTAAAAGTTCCTACTATTTGCACATGTTTCAATGGATGGAGATCTTTTAATCTTGGTCAAGAAGATGCTCATGTTGGCAAATGCACACTCCAATGAGACATTGTAGGTGATTGAAGGTTTTTTCATTGATGGCAACCTTATAATCCTATGACACCGACAAGGCAATTCACCGATACTAGCAAGTTCAGACTCTACACCGGCACTCAGACCACCAGCACCAGTAGTGAAAGGAAGCATAGTGGCACAGGAAACCGACAACAATTTTATTGATAATGTATTTTGTTTATTATTGTAAAAAAATTGTAAGCCGACTTAGCATGTTGTAAAATGACTCTTATATAAGAGAGTTCATTATAGAACATTGTAATGAAGTAGGATTATTATGGATGAATGTAATTAGGTGAAATAAGGCAGACCTATTATGCGAATTATAGGTTAAGGGTTTATGTAAGAAGCAGAGCTATAAATCGGTATTAGATCTGGAAGAGTAGATGCTATTTTGAAGTAGTACAAGATATTGGATTTATATAATCCATTTTGTAAGTCAATGAGACTTCCATTTTAAGCAGTGTGCTCTAGGCACTTGGCCTTCCTGCATGTGCAGGCCCCTCTTATAGCAGTAATATTCTCTTATTGGCCAGTAAGTGAATATTGTGGGTCACAAATCCCACCAAGGTTTTTCCCACACTGGGTTTCCTCATTAAACCATTATGTTATGGTGTTTTTTTCATGTGGTTGTTTCTATCTTTGTTTATTGCATTACTTTCTATTTACCGATACACAGTTTTAATTTGCTCTACATGTTTTAAGTTAAGAAATTCATTTAACTAGTTAGATACTGATTAACCTGCCCCCCCCCCCTCTCAGTATATGTGGGAATCCTAACAACTAAGTTGTTAATTTGCTAAAAAAGGTGGACACTGTGGCCAATAGATAAAGGGTGAATAGATCTAACGGTTCTCGTAACCCCATGAAGGAAGATGCAAGGAGGTTATCGATCGCGACATCATGAGATGATGCCACATGTCTAGGGTGGGCTGAGGTAAGTCAAAAGGTGGAGGATGTTGACCGAGGTGAGGTGGAGGGGGAGTTGGAGGTGCCACATCACACTTTTGATGGGCCCTCTTGCCATATGTGATCGTCAATGTCAGACTGACCACTGTTATTCGTGCAATTTGCCAACAGGGAATTAATAAATAGTGGAGATTCAAACTTAGTTCAAATGCACTTTTGAGCTGTTTATTCACTTGCACAAGCAAAAATGACAAATGAAATGGTGACACTTCACTCCAAAACAATAATAAAATCATTTTCATAGCCATTTCTCACTCACGAAGTGATTCAAAGGTGATCCGAAGGTAATTCTTGAGCAGAAGAAGATCAATATGAGTTATCATAGCACATAATTGGGTTTCATCTGGTGCATACGAAGTTGTAAGTTGCTAAATCCTTCTTTTGTATTTTCAGAGCTGTTGAAAGTGCAGATTGTGTGAAATTGTAGTGATAAAGCTATGAATTGCTCTAGGGTTTTGAAATTTAGTAAAAAGGGGTGAGAATTCATACTCTTTGGTGTTGAATTTGATAATTTTGTGTTAAGCCCTAGTTTCTCCTTTCCTTCCGTGGGTAATTGTTAAAAGCCGTAGTCAAATAAGATGGCTCCCCTATGAAACCACTCAAGACAGACAAAGTATTTTAAGAGGAATCTATTTGATGATTTTATTGATCAATTGAAGCCCTCAACAAATGACAAGTATCAGGGGTAGAGACTTGTACAAGGAAAAACCCTAGGAGAAGGGTCAACTGATAAGAAATATAACATCGTGGATGCTAGGGTGCCTATGACTGGGGTGGAATTATTTTAAGTTGTGGTATGGATAGAGAAATTTGCAATTTGCATCTTCAAGTGCCTAGAAATATGACCTGGTAAAGTTAGTAGTGCCCAACGTATTCATGGATTTTGACCTCCTTAAACCTGTTACAGACAAATATGACCTCATTTCTAGAGTTATAAGGGGAAATGAAGGAGAAATTTTGTTGACAATTAGAAGGGAGGAATTTCAAGAGGTTTTTGATTTGTATGAACCTTTCATTGCCTTGATTCAGATAGATTTGAACAAACTAAAGGTAAAATATTATAGAATGAAGGGTTTTATTAGAGCTAGCCCCCTTCTAGCTCATTTGGGAAAAGAAGGGAATACAACCTATCATATTAGCCCTAATTCAGAACAACCCTTTCCTATTGGTGCTTTTGCCAAATATTTGCGGGCCACTTTCTTCTCTATGTGCCAATTTTTAGGGTTTAACCCTATTATAGTCATGCCACCTGATTTTATGTACATTGCTATACGAATTCAGTATCTAGATTTTATAGTGGTTTTTTATTTTACACCATACCTTCAAGAAAAGATTCATGAGGGGTTGCGAGATATAAAGAATGGTGTATTTAGCTCTCATTTCTATTGGAATTCATTGTTAATGCACATGTTTTATATAGAAATGCAGATTATTTTGAGGGTACCATGAATCTCAAGAGAACACTTGATAATATTGAGGTGTTGGTGGAGTTTTGGAGTATGGACATGTCTTGGGACAAGAAGGGTGAACTCACAAAGTTGGTTCCCACTTTTTGGTACATCCTGATTTTTGCTGAAATCATACTTTTTTTACAAAATATAATGATTTAAGCTTTAAGAGGTCCCATTTGAAGTAATTAATTGAAGAGAGTTAGATCAAAGGCTCGTAGATCAAAATTTATTGGATATAACCTCTCTACTTCTAAATCATACTTGCAATGGAGTCTCCTTTGCATCTATCAAATACTGATAAAAAACTAATTTTACATTAGCTTTTGAGGGGTCAAACAAATTCATTTAGAAGTTTTGTTTTTTTAAGGATTTAGTCCTTATTATAAGCTTTCCAAATAGTATAATTTTTGGTATATTTAATTTCATTAATATATTTTTATTTTATTTTTTATGAATGTAGGTTTTTCACCAAACATGAACTTCTTTGTTCAATGCATTGGGAAAAATAGTAAACTAATTCAAATTTTTTTCGAAAAATATCTATGCACTAGGTATTGATGTCTTCTTTCTAACAAAAAAAATAAAACTAAATTTTGATATATATAGAACAAGTTATGTGTTCAAACGTACACCTATATCTAAATTATAATTAGTCAGACTTCAAAACTTAATAAAATAAAAAATACTCAACATATCACTATCAAACCAACTGCAGGCCCTGGGTATTGATGTTACAAACCAAAATTTAAAAGAGATAAGTTTTTATCATTTATAAAAAAAAAGTTATATGTTTCGGGATGCACATCACTCTTAAAAAATGTTGTTTGCTGTAAAAAACTTCTTTTGAGGGGGATGGAAAAATCAATAAAATTTTAATCAAAAAAAATTGGAAACACTATATTTAGAATCTACAAAAAAGATGTTACAAATCACTAGTTTACATCATCTTCAAATTCTTAACGGTTTAAAATTTATAGGTGTCGGAAAGTGAAGGTGTGAGGCCCTACCTCGACCCATCCTAGTATTTCAGTGATTTCATGTTGGAACTATTATGGATGTTTATTTTTATGCATTATGGATATAGAACTTTATATGATCCCAGGAATTGGATAACATTGGTATATTGATGCTTCATTTTTACACATTATGGGTATTGAATTTTATATGATTCTAGAATAGGATAACATTGAGATGATGTATGTCATTATTTGATTTGCAGGACTTTATTAGGATGCTAGAAATATGATGCATATCTTATGAATGGATTAAAATTATGAGGATTATGATAATTGCTTATGTGGATTTTCTTTGATATATGGAAAATTGAATTGTATGATGTCAATTGTATGCAGAGTGATTGATGTGTATTCTTATTTATGTGTTTAATATTATATGAGGCTATTTGGGAATTACTAATGTGTAATTGAGATGCACAGGAAAATTATCCATATGACCATGGAAACATTATGGAGAATCAAGCCTAGGCCTATGTATGTTCATAAAACCAGGGGTTGTCTAATTGGAGAGACAACACCTCGAATGTATCGTATTTTATTCGTAAACGTAAAATGTTTGCATGAGTGTAAATTATATTTATTAAATTGTGTAAATCATTCAAGGGACAATTTCCATGTGTATAATTGTGATGTGAAATTATTTTTGTAGTGTAACTTGACACATATGTTCTATTTCGTGTTGGCAATTGTCATGTCACCTTTTTTTTGAGAGATTTATTTTTTGTTTAATTGATATATTTTCATATTATCCTTGAAGGTTCCAAGAAATCTAGGATAGTGACCCATAAGGAGGGTCAACTCAGAGTTGACCCATAGGTTAACTTTAGGTGGACTTTCAAAGGGTTAAATCAACTCCTAGAGTTAGTTTTGGGGCATTTTTATTGGGCCTCATGGGGTACCTATGGGTGAAGGCCAAATTTGGCCATGTGTCCTTCCCCGGGGCTTGTTTAACCACCCAAAAAAGTGGGTTTTCCTAGATGGCTGAATTTCATCTTTAGGAGTGCCATCCTTGATTAGATAACCTTCTTGGTAGGTGTTATTCCTCTTCCCCATTTCATTCCTCTTCTTGAGGTGCCATGGTTAGGGAGTGTGTAAGACCTAGGGAAGACCTGTTAGGTCCCAGAGGCAACTGAGGGTGGGGGGGGTGAATCAATTGTCCAATATAAATTTAAATAAAAACAACTTAACCAATTTACTACTTAATATTGGTGAACCAGTCTGTTATATCGGTAGATAGTTTTAACAAATAAATGCAATACCGGTGAATATTAATGCATGAAACAAAAAAAGACAAAGTCATCCACAACACATAAGACCAATATTTGTACGTGGAAACCCTGTAAGGGGAAAAACCATGATGGGAAACCTTACCCACAATCAGATGATACTACTGCAGATAGTAAGTGTACATAAATGGGGTTTGCACATGTAGAAAGGCCAAGTTCCTAGAGCTCATTGTTCAATCACAAATGGGAGTCACACTGACTACAATTGGATGGTTAAATCCAATAAGAATGTACTGCTCAAAATAGCATCTTCATATGCTGGATTCAGTACCGGTGTAGTTTTGATATGCTTTCAAAAAACCTAGATTCACCTTCAAATGATGTCTGCATGTATAGCTCTACTTAATCTCGCATATACCTTCACACAAATCTTTTTCCGCATTCCATGCATGATCTTACAAATAAGATCTTACATTTATACCATAACCTAAGACCAATTTTAGTAGGTCGGCTCTACAAGATATTACAATACAATATCCAATGCAATAACTGATTCAACATTTTGACTTAATGCATTTACAACAATAATTAATCATCTCCATAGCGTGCCATGCTGATCTAGAAAAGATAAACCTGCCGGTGCATAACCTGGACCTATTTGCCAGTAACAGCAAATATACAAATACGAATATGCCAATAAAAATTCTCCAAGTTAAGATGTCCAAACAATGTTTTCGACATTACCAATTGTTTTTCATGCCATTCCAAGTTTCGGTGATCATTATATCCTACCGGTGTACCATATACCGGTGACTGTACAAAAGTCACATGCTTGCCAGTGAATGTTGTTGGATCTCCAAAGTGCTAGAGTTTTAATAGGTGTTGACATCAATCACAAAACCATACCAAAATACCAACAATCTCCTCCTTTGGCATTAATGGCAACACAAGATGGAAAAACCATCAAAGTGCCAAAATAGAAATGCCAAATACCAAAGTACCAATAAAAGTCAACAATCTCCTTAAAGTAACAATCTCTCCCCCTAGGAGTAACATGTGTTTTTCTATTATTTCATACCTGTTTTTCCATACTGATCTCTCCCCCTTTGACATCAAATGCCAAAGTTACAACAAAACCAAGTTCATATACAAAATACCAATCAATACCAATATACCAACTACTCCCCTTGTGAAGTAGCTTCCTCATCAAAGCCAGAGTAAAATATTTCTCTGTGAATTCTGCTGGTTGATGACAGACATCAACTCTCTAAGTATCTACTGGTGGAGGTATGACCCCAAGTTGTTCTCTAAGATATTCAAAAGTCTCCTTAGGCAAAAGTTTAGTGAAAATATCTGCAAGCTTCTCTTTAGTATTCATGTAAACCAATTTTATTTCTTTTGCTTCAACATTCTCCCTTAGAAAATTCAGTTTGATTGAAACATGTTTTGTTTTAGAATGTAATACCAGATTCTTAGATATATCAATTGTTGTTGTGTTATCACAATAGATAGTTATAGGTTCCTTGCATTTTACCTTTAAATCTTTCAACATTTGTTTAAGCCATATTACCTGTGTACAGTTAGTTGCTGCTACAACATATTCTGATTCTGTTGTTGATAAAGATGCACAACTCTGTTTCTTACTCAACCAAGAAACTAATCTGCTTCCAAGAAAAAATGCTCTGTCGATGGTTCTTTTTCTATCATCAATATCTCCTGCCCAATTTGCATCTGTGTATGCACATAGGTCAAAGTTTTCATCTTTGGGATACCATAATCCAAGATTTGTAGTGCATTGTAAGTACCGAAAAATCCTTTTTACTACTGATTCATGATTTTCTCTAGGATTACTCTGAAATCTTGAAACAATACATACTACATTCATAATATCAGGTCTTGTTTGTGTCAAATACAATAAACCTCCTATCATAGATTTGTACCTTGTTGGATTAATAGGTGTAGATTCATCCCTTAAAGATAGTTTGTCATTTATAGTCATAGGTGTGCTTACCGGTTTAGATTTCTCCATCCCAAATTTCTTAAGTAACTCTTTTAAGTATTTAGATTGACTCAAGAATATACCTTTATCAGTCTATGATATCTACAATCCTAAAAAGAATCATATTTTACCAATCATAGACATTTCAAATTCTTGTTGCATTTTAATAGAAAAGTCTTTACACAAACCATCTTCACCTCCAAAGACTATATCATCAACAAAAACTTCTATAGCCAAGATGTCATCATTAGTCACTTTAAAGTATAAGTTACTGTTAGCATTACCTTTAGAGAAACCAATTTTCAAAAGATAATTATCTAATCTTGCATACTAAACTTTGGAGCTTGCTTCAATCCATACAAAGCTTTCCTTAACCTGCAAACCATATCTTTGTTATTTGTCAAAGAAAATCCATTAGGTTGTTCAATGTAAACTTCCTCTTTAAGATCTCCAGTCAAAAATGTACATTTAATATCCATCTGATATACTTTGTAGTTCTTATGTGCTGCAAAAGCCAAGAATAATCTAACTGCCTCAATTCTAGCTACCGGTGCAAAGGTTTCATTATAGTCAACTCCTTTCTGAGAATATCCTTTACACAATAATCTTACTTTATTTATGATAACCTTACTATCTTTATTAAGTTTGTTTCTGAATACCCATTTGGTTCCAATTACATTTTTATCTTTAGGCCGGGGAACTAATGTCCAAGTGTTATTTTTCTCAATTTGTTCTAGTTCTTCTTCCATAGCTTTAGTCCAATATTTATCTTCACATGCCTCATTAACTAATGATGGTTCAATTTGAGAAATAAGACATACCTCTTCATTTGCCAATCTTCCTCTTGTCATAACTCCTTTGTACTTGTTTCCAATTATCTGATCTTCAAAATGATTCAATCTTACATACCAGAGTGTCTTTGTTTGTTGTTGTTCCTCAGTCACAATGGAATTTTCAGATGATACCGGTGTAACTGGATCTTCACTTTGTACCAGTGGATTCAGTGTAGGTTCATTTAGAATTTCTATTGTCAGTTCAGAATCTATGTACCTTGAAGTTCCTCTGAATTGTTCATCAATCTTTACATTTGTACTCTCAATGATTTTCTCCAATCTCTTATTAAAACAACTATATGCTTTACTCTTAGATGAATAACCAAGAAATATTCCTTGATCACTTCTAGGATCAAATTTCCCAATATACTCATCTCTTCTAATGTAACATTTACTTCCAAATATTTTGAAATATTTAAGAGTAGGAGTAATACCAAACCATAATTCATGAGGGGTCTTACCGGTTTCACCTTTGATGTGAACTTTGTTGAATGTATAGACCGTTGTACTTACTACCTCTCTCCAATATACATGTGGTAGATTTTCTTCTAATAACATACTTCTGGCTGCATCCAAGATAGTTATGTTTTTCCTTTCAACAACTCCATTCTGCTGTGGTGTCCGAGGTGCTGATAGTTGTCTTCTGATTCCATTCACTTCATAGAATGCATTAAATTCCTTAGCTGTAAATTCTCCTCCTTTGATCTAATCTTAAGCATTTGATTTTCTTGCTATTTTCATTTTCAACCATTGCTTTGAACAATTTAAACTTTCCAAGTGCTTATGATATTTCTCTGAGAAAAGTAACCCAACACATTCTAGAATAGTCATCAATGATTAGCATGAAATATCTATCACCTTGTAAGCTTTTAGTTCTAGCTGGACCACATAAATCAGTATGAATTAAATCAAGAGCATTATTGGATTTTTCTGGAATACTTTTGAAACTAGCTCTAACTTGTTTTCCAAATTGACATTCCTTACATACTGTATTGTGAGATTTGACAATTTTAGGTAAGTCTCTAACTACCTTAGTAGTACTGATTTTTACCATGCAATCAAAGTTTGCATGACAAAGTCTCTTATGCCATAGCCAACTTTCATCAATGTGTGCAATTAAACATGTCTTTTCACTATTATTCAAATGAAAGATATTACCTCTAGTCTGATTACCGGTTGCAATTTCTAAACTAGTTCTATTCATGATTTTGTATTTTCCATTTTTGAATTGTAACTGAAATCCTTTCTCAACTAATTGACCAACACTCAAAAGATTATGTTTTAAACCTTCAACATAGTAAACATTGTCAGTTCTATGCTTACCATCAAGAGATATTGAACCCTTACCTCAGATTTGACAAGCTTTGTCATCTCCAAATCTCACTAAGCCTCCATTATATTCTTGAAAGTTCAAGAATTTACCTTTATCTCCTGTCATATGATGTGAGCATCCAGAATCAATGATCCATTCATCCTTTACTTTAATTTTAGCTGCCAAAGCCTACTCTACCGGTTGGACTGTAGGTGTTGGTTGATCTTATATTATAGCAACAAAAGCCCATCCATTGTCTTCCAGATCTTCATCAGAATCATTAGTCACTCCTTCATCAGCTACATAACAAGATTTATCTTTATTCTTCTAAATTTGTATCTCTGATATTCAGGATTAGGCTTGTATGTCCTTCTAGCTTCTTCTCTTAGTCTAGCATGTCTATTAGGGCATCTTGAAGCCATATGACCAATCTTATTGTAGTTAAAACATTTAAAGGGTGATTTACCTTCATACTTACTTCCAACTGGACCTTTAGGCATTTTTCTTGCAAATAGTGCTTCAAGCTTTTCAAGTTCTTCATTTTCTTTCTTGCTTTCCTCAAGTTCTCTTGCATAAAAGGCTTTCCAATCAGATTTGTCAAATGATGATGCCGATGATGTTGATGCTTTAAAGGTTAAATCTGTCTTTATAGTAGCAACAGGACCAAATTCCACAATTTCAAAGGCTGAAAGTTTTTCAATCAATGTATCCCTAGTTACTGATGTATTAGGCATTGTTCTTAACTCATTTATAGCAGTAACCTTCATTTTATATGCCAGTGGAAATCCTCTTAAAACTTTTGAAACAATTTCATCTTCACTTAAGGTTCCTCCACAACATTTAATACCCAAAATAATTTCATTAATTCTTTCCATAAAAGCAGAAATCCTTTCATCTTCTTCCATTTTTAGATTTTTATACCTGACCCGAAAGCTTTCAAGTTTTGCAATTTTGATTGTGGAATCTCCTTCATTCAGTGTTTCCAAATGATCTCAAATAGCTTTAGCAATTGATCTGTTTGATAATCCCATAATTTGTTGATTTGTTAATGCGCTCAAAAGTGCTTCTCTTGCTTTGCAATCATTTTCCTCATCTTTAGTCAAGTTAGGTGGATTAGGCTGATTGGAAGTAGCAGCAGTATAACCATTCTTTGTAACATCCCAGATGTCCTTTCCAATGAAATTGAGATGTGTCTCCATTCTGATCTTCCATATGCCATAGTTGGTTCCATCAAGTTTAGGATTGTCCTTCTTGAAATAGTTAGTAGACATTGGAACTCCTCAAGCTATTAAACTTCTGCAAAAAGGGGACTAGGCTCTGATACCAATTGTTAGGTCCCAAAGGCAGCTGAGAGGGGGTTGTGAATCAGTTGTTTAATATAAATTTAAACCAAAACAACTTAACCAATTTATTGCTTAATACCGGTGAACCAGTCTATTATACTGGTGGATAGTTTTAACAAATAAATGCAATACCGATAAAGATTAATGCATGAAACAAAAAAAGACAAAGTCATCCACAACAAATAACACCAATATTTGTACATGGAAACCCTGTAAGGGGAAAAACCATAGTAGGAAACCTTACCCACAATTAGATGATACTACTATAGATAGTAAGTGTACATAAATGGGGTCTACACATGCAGAAAGGCCAAGCGCCTAGAGCTCACTGCCCAATCACAAATGGGAGTTACATTGACTACAATTGGATGGTTAAATCCAATAAGAATGTACTGCTCAAAATAACATCTTCATATGCTAGATTCAGTACCGGTGTAGTTCTGATATGCTTTCACAAAAACTTAGCTTCACCTTCAAATGATGTATGCATGTATAGCTCTGCTTAATCTTGCATATACCTTCACACAAATCTTTTTCCGCATTCCACACATGATCTTACAAATAAGATCTTACATTTATACCATAGCCTAAGACCAATTTTAGTAGGTCGGCTCTACAAGATATTACAATAAAATCATTTTACAAACAATACAATATTCGATGGAATAACCGATTCAACATGTCAGCTTAATGCATTTACAACAATGATTAATCATCTCCATAGTGTGTTGTGCTAATCTAGAAAAGATAAACTTGTTGGTGCATAACTTGGACCTATTTGTTGGTAATGGCAAATATACAAATACGAATATGCCAATAAACAATTCTCCAAGTTAAGATGTCCAAACAATGTTTTCGACATTGCCAAGTGTTTTTCATGCCATTACAAGTGCTGGTGATCATTATATCCTACCGATGTACCATATACCAGTGACTGTACAAAAGTCACATGCTTGTCAGTGAATGTTGCTGGATCTCCAGAGTGCTAGATTTTTAGTAGGTGTTGACATCAATGAAAAAACCATACCAAAATATCAACAAGACCAACCAATGGGAGCCTCTCACTCTATCCAAGAGGTTGGAAGGAGTGAGAGAAGCCTTCTTAGGCTAGAGATTGAGGCTTAGCGAGTTAATCACCCACTCTCCATCTTTGGAGATTTTGACAATTTTTGAAGAAAAACCAGTTTGAGAATAGGAATTTTGGCTAAGTGTTGCAGAAAAGATTGTGGAATTGGGCTACTCTTCTCCAAGCTATCCCTAGAATACCCTTGGTAGATTCAAGGTAGGTGCATTTTCTTACTTGTATGTTAAAATCTGTTTGTAGGAATGCTTGAATGTAAATATTATATCTTTCCTTGTATTGTATTTGTGAAAGTTTTTATGTGATTCTTTTCCTATTTTTGTTATGCATTTTATTGTGTCTTGGGAGTATCCAAGGCCATCTTACCCTTGGGAGAGAAAAATGGTCTTGGGGGTGGAAGGCATTTGATAGCCTTAGAGTGAGAGGTTCTCATCATGAGAGTGATCTCAAGGGTTTGTCTATGTGACCCTTGCTGCATAGTTATTTTAATTCATTCAGGGGTCATAAAGGGGAGAAAATATGGCATGTATGCCTTGGGGTCATAAGGATGTGGGGTTAAGATGATTTTTGTTGTGTTCTTGGATGCCATGAGTTGGCTATGATTTACTATCTAACAGTTCTCCTCAAAGGTACTTGGTCCACTTCCAACATTGTAAAACATCACATTATGTGATGAAGTTTCATCTTTGGGATGGAAATGTGTTTGTTGAGTTTTTCCCTTTTCTTGTTTGTGTTTGCTTGAGTGTAACCCGTCTATGACTTGGTTCTCCAAACTCAGGGGTGGCTTCTAGTAAGCCTAGGCTAGGAGGTGAGCATCCCATGGTCACAACCTTAAATTTTGAATGTAGGTTGCTTGGAAAAGAAAGCTAGGAGTTGCAGATTTTACTTTAGTTGTAGAAAGAAAGAAAAAAATGTAATATTGTTTTGTTGAAAAGAAAAGAAGGAAAGGAAGGAGTTTTCTCTATTGTAATGATATTGTAATTATTTAGAAATCTGTAATATTGACCGTGCCTTAAGATGTATTTTATTGGTTTAAGGATCATTTAAAAAAAAAGAAAAAAAAAAAAAGGAATGCATTTGCTTAACTTTGTTTGTATAAAGTGCAAAGGAAAGGAAATGTGTGGTGTTGTTGTCTATTATTTAAATCTGTATTTTAATTTAAATCTGTCATGTAACTAGATTTTGTCATCTATTATCTCTGTAATTTATATTAAGAAAACAAAAGAGACGCAGAAAGAGAAATGGGAATGTGATAAGTGTATTTTCTTTTCTCTTTTCTGGAATATTCAAATGTTGTAGCAAATATATTTATTACTTTTTTTTAATTTCCTTTTTAAACATTACAGAAATTAATCTAGGAAAAAAAATTAATCCAAAGTTAGTACTGGTATTATCTGTTTTTAAGGCATTTTAGGAAAGAAAATGAAAATAGCTATGTAACCCTAGACATTGAGAGCAAAATTTCTTCACTATGCTAAGTTTTTTAAAAAAAAAAATTGGTTAGTTTAAATGCTTGATATTAGGAATAACTGAGAATATAAGTTAATATGTTTAGGTGGAAATAAATCATTTCCAAAAAAAAAAAAAACCTATATCTATCTAAATGTTGCTTGTACATTTTTAACACTCCTGCATGTTAATGTCTAAATTTCTTTTTAGGAAAAGAGACAAAAAAAAAGGATTCTAACCCTAAGAGATTGATACTGATATATATATATATATATAAAGAAAAAAAAATAAAAATAATAATAACAAAAAAAGAGGGAGAGTACTTTCCTAATGGCCGAACCACTATGTGTTAACACAGTGGATGACACACGGGTCGGACCACTGTGTTTACACATAGTGGATGACATCGGTCGCCACTGTGGGTGCCACAGTGGGCGGCATCGACCACCATTGTGGGTAGTCACAGTGGTGTCTGGGGAGCCCCTCACTACGAGCTCGGACCTCCGCCCCTCCATTCGGCCATCGCCTTGCCACTCCATTCGGCCATCGCCTTGCCTCCATTTGGCCACTGCTGCCTTACGGCCACCGAACCCTACACACACACTCAAAAAAATATATATAATAAACCCTAACCCCATTTTGAGTTACGGTAAAAACAATTAAGGAAAAAGAAAAAGAGAATACTTGATGCTAAAAATGCAACCCTAACCCAATTTCGGGTTAGGGTTAGCATTTAAATAACAAAAGTATATTAGAAATGCAACCGTAGCCCATATTCGGGTTAGGGTTTGCATCTAAAAATATAAGAGGGAATTTGAATTATAGTTTTTTAAATTACAACTTTTTAGGGTTTATTTTTAAGTTGCAATATAATATTTAATGGGTATAGTTGGCTCATTTTATTAAAGAAATATATATGTATGAATAGGTATAAATTTAGAGTTGTCATCTTATTATATATATATATATATATATATATATATATATATATATATATATATATATATGTATATGTATATATATATATATATATATATATATATGTATATATATATATATGTATATATATATATATATATATGCTATATTTATACATATATATATATATATATATATATATATATATATATATATATATATATATATATATATATATATATATATATATGGGGTTAAGTTGAAAACCTATTTAATTTTATTTTATTAATAAATATTAATGAATGCTTAAGTAATAATTAGACCCCTTTTACTTTTACATGACTTTTTTTGATTGGGGTTATTAATTTAATATAGTTCTAATATCGCAATTATTGACGTAATTTTATCAAGGATTATTAATAAGGATATTTCATAGATAATTTTTGTATTTAATTAAATGTGGACGTCAAGTTAAATTTAATTTGGGGGAAATTTGTAAATGAGAATTACCAATTATTTTATACGAATTTTTAACCTATGAGGCCAATTTTGGTCAGATTATTTAATTGTCGAAATTTGAAGGTTTAGGGGAAATTAAACTTGGCTATAGTATAAATTAGATTTATTTGGCAAATAACATTATTAATTTTGAAACCTAATTGGCTAAATATAAATCAAGAATTTTGCGTGCGCTCGATTAATTAAATTTTAGATTTAAGATATCCGCATCATTATTCAATTAGCCCGGAATAATTTAAATGCAATTTAGATATTTAATTTTCCCTTGACTTTAATTAGCAGTAATTTAATTAGGTTAATTAAATTAACTAATTAAATTGCGAGGACCCTCTTAGGGAATAATTAGCTCTCATTAATTAATGTCGCTTTTATGAGTGAGTTAGTTAATCCAATGTTAGTGAACAATTCTACTTACATCTTAGTTAAGACAAAACTCAACTGATTTCATTTTAATGTAGACTATTTTGCGAGTTTATGTTGTTCAAAAAAAAAAAATTATTGGTCTGTTTTTTGCCCAAAAGTTTGGGAATGACATTTTGGTATCAGAGCAAGGTTTCCAACACTAGGAACCTTTCTCCATTATGTTTCACTTTAATTATTTAATTAATTAATTTTTTTCCCAAAAATTGTTTATTTATTTTATTTTCTCATAAGGATGCCTTCGACTATGCGACAAGCTCACAAGCGCAGAAGGGGTCCTAGGCGTACACGTATGGCACTCGAGGATGTTGATAGGGAAGAACCAGTTCCAGAAGGGAAACCAGAGGCCCCTCCCAAACCACTAGTTGACCCAAACCGAGACATCTTAGTAGCACTTTAGAACCTGATTGGGATAGTGTAGGATAGGCTCCTAGCAGTTGACCGTCATGTAGAAAACTAGAACTTAGGGAGCCATAGATCAACAGATAGGGAACGGAGTAGGAGTCCACCTCCTAATCCCATAGAGGGCCAGGCTAAGCATGAGCCTAAGTCCGTTCATCTACCCGAACCACCTCTAGTAGTAGCATCTATGTATTTTGAGAGAACATGTCATGAGCCAAGAGATCTGATCAGAGAGGTTATGTGCCTCCAGCCACCATCTTTTGGGGGATCTACTGATGGGGTAGAGACTGAGGCTTGGCTCTTGATCCTAGATCAGTGCTTTGTATTGTGTTCTTACGAAAGCAATCTGAAGGCATGAGTAGTAGTTCACCTTTTGAGAGGAACGACCTCCACATGGTGGAGACAGGAGGAATACAAGTGTGGCCTAGTTGCAGACACCCTCACATGGGAGATCTTTACATAGAGGTTTAGGGAGAGATACCTATCGGAGCACTTCAAGCAGCATAGGATAGATGAGTTCCATGACCTCAAGTAGAAGGGTCTCTTAGTGACCCAGTATGAGAATAAGTTCATCGAGCTCCTACCATATGTGGATTACCTAAAGGATGACAAGCTTCTCATCAACCATTTTATCATGGGACTGAACACCGGGATAGCAGAACCGGTGAGGATGGTCGTTCTAGGAAGCCTTTGGGTTGTCATGGAGAAGGCCTTGATAGCCAAGGAGATTCAGGTCAGGCCACATGATACGAGGGATTGGTTTTAGAACCAAAACCTGACACCCCAGTCTTTCGGGTTTCAGAAACCCTGTTGGAAAGGCAACCATAAAAATGCATCAGGTTCCTTTAAACCCCCTCCTCCACAATAGTCATAACAAAGTCAGAGGTAGAGCCCCCCTCAAGGACAGCAGGGCTCCAAGCCTAGGCAGTGGAATTCACAGGGTCCTAGGTGTGGCCAGAGAGCACAGGGTACATACACACCTCTGACATGGACTCAGCAGTCCTCCAAGGGTGGGTACAGTGGTTCAAGCAGGATAGGTGGGCAGCCTTACTCTAGGCCTCAAGGTGCACAGTTTCAAGCACGCAGTGCTTGTTTCACATGTGGAGCCATGGGGCACATGGCGAGAGAGTGTCCACAGGGTCAAATGGCAGGTAGTTAGAGGATGGCAGCATCAGAGCCTACAGTTGGAGATATGGGCAAGTCCCATAGAGTCTTCACAACAGTTGACAACCACCAAGAAGAGCACCAAGCCATAGTTATTGAGGCTGCAAGTATGATCAGAGGTATCAGTATTTCTATATTGTTTGACTTAGGAGCTATTGACTCCTTTATATCTCTATTGGTTGTGGAGCATTGCGAGCTAGTGGCAGTTTGGCAAGGTGTTAGCTCGGAAGTGGAGTTAGCTTTTGGGGCTAGAGTATTAGTGGATTTAGAGGTTAGGGGATGTCCACTCTAGATTGGTAATACCACCACTTTAGTAGACCTTAGAGTTACACCGCTTGGATCTTATGGTGTCGTACTTAGCATGGATTGGCTTTATGCCCACAGAGCCAAGATGGATTGCCGCCTAAAAAAGATCGAGTGTGAGGATGATCATGGTGCTCCCATAGTAATCACTAGAATTCAGAGGCACTAGAATTCAGAGGCCCGTGTCACTGGAATTTAGAGACCCATGTCTCTTCGTATGATTTCCACTATGCAGCTTAAGCGAAGCATGCGAAAGGGATGCCTGTTGTTTGCTATCACCATTAGTTATAGAGAGGAAGAAAGTGAGAAGGAGCCTACCCTAGATGATCATCCCATCTGTGAGGAGTTTGCAAATGTGTTTCCCATCGAGCTACCTAGTATGCCACCTAGTAGAGAGATTGACTTCCACATAGATCTTGTACTTGGAGCCAAGCTAGTTTTGAGAGCACCTTATAGGATGACCACACATGAGCTTAATGAGCTCAAGATGCAGCTTGAGGAACTCTTAGAGAAGGGTCACATTCATCCTAGTGTCTCCCTCTGGAGCACACCAGTCATCTTCATGAAGAAGAAGGATGGGTCCCTTTGGTTATGCATGGATTATAGGCAATTGAACAAAGTAACCATCAAGAACCATTATCCCTTGCCTACGATCGATGATTTGTTTGATCACCTTCAAGGTGCTAAAGTGTTTTCAAAAATAGATCTAAAGTTAGGGTATCATCAATTGAGGATTGTGGAGAGTGATATCCACAAGACCATGTTTCATACTAGATATGGCCACTATGAGTTCACCATGGTCCCATTCGATCTTATGAATGATCTAGTTGTATTCATGAGTCTCATGAATGGGGTATTTCGCACTTTCCTCGATTGATTTATGATTGTGTTCCTTGATGACATATTGATATATTCTCAGAATGAGAAGGAGCATGAGGAGCATTTGAGGTAGGTTTTGCAGTGTTTGAGGGACAATCGGTTGTACGACAATTTGTCGAAGTGTGTTTTCTTTAGATCAGAGGTCAAGTACCTTGGGCATGTTATATCCAGTGATGGGATCTCAGTTCACCCATCAAAGATTAGAGCTATCATGGATTGGCCAGCGCCAACCAGTGTGACAGAGGTCAAGAGCTTCATGGGTCTAGCAGGGTACTACAAATGCTTTGTTGAGGGATTTTCTAGAGTTGCACACCCCATCACATCCCTCCGGCGAAAGGGAAATAAATTCGAGTGGAGAGAGAGGTGTGAGAGGGATTTTTAGGATCTAAAAAGGGCACTCACTAGTGCACCTATTCTTATTGTGCTAGTTCCCATGGCTGATTTCATGGTATGCACAAATGCTTCTTTGGATGGATTAGGAGCAATCCTTATGCAGGAGGGTCAAGTTATAGCTTATGACTCTAGGAAACTTAAGAATCATGAGCTTAACTACCCTATGCATGACCTTGAGCTTTCTGCAGTAGTACATGCACTTGTGAGGTGTAGACACTTCCTTTTGGGTCATCACTTCGAGCTTCATTCAGACCATCAGAGTTTGCAGTACATCTTCACCCAGCCTAATCTTAATGCCAGTCAGAGGAGATGGATGGAGTTCCTATGCGAGTATGATTTTGATGTCCACTATATTAAGGGGAAAGAGAACGTAATTGTAGATGCCTTGAGTAGGAGACGACATGAGGTATACTCCATATCTATGAGCAAAAATTTGAGAGATCGTATATTGCAGTGGTTGCTAGAGGATGGATGGTATCTAGAGGTTTGTCAGAGGATTTGATCTCAAGAGACCTTGGAGGGGAAGTATTTGGATTACTCTTTAGAGTCCGATGGACACTTACACCATAGGGGCACATCTATGTACCTTCTCTTGGGGGATTGTGAGAGTTCATTGTCATGGAGGCTCATAGAGCTCCTTATGCAGCGCATCTCGCTGTTAAGAAGACGCATACAAACTTGAGGTAGTTATATCAATGGCCAGGTATGCGGCAGCTTATTGCTGAGTTAGTAGCCCGATGCCTCAAGTGTTAGAGAGTCAAGGCAGAGCACTGGCATCCAGGTGGGTTGCTCCAGTGTCATGCTATACTAGAGTGGAAGTGGGTTTCATCATTGGTCTTCCCATGTCATCCCGTCGCCATGATGCTATCTTGGTGACTGTTGACAAGTTGACCAAAGTGGCCCACTTCTCACCAGTCCAAACTACCTTCACAACAATAGCAGTGGCATAGGTGTTCTTGCAAGACATTGTCAGGCTTCATGGTGTTCCACGCAAGATTATTTCTAATAGGTATTCCCTCTTCACTTCTTCTTTTTGGAAGGCATTACAGGCAGCAATGGGCACTAAGCTCAATTTCAGTACAACCTATCATCTGGAAATGGATGGAAAGACAGAGTGGGTTAACTAGGTGTTAGAGGATATGCTTCGCATGTATGTCATGGATCATCAGACCTAATGGGAGGAGTACCTTCATTTAGTAGAGTTTTCCTATAATAATGGGCATCCAACTTCATTGGGGATGCCACTGTATCAAGCTTTGTATGGTAGACCTTGCAGGACACCTTTGAGTTGGGACTGTATTGAGGATAGAGTGGCCATAGGTCCTAAGATGGTTCGTGATATGGAGCAGCAAGTAATTTTGATTAGATAGTGCCTTAGAGAGGCATGGGATAGGCAGAGGAAGTATGCAGATGTAAAGAGGATAGACCAGAGTTACATGATTGGGGACAGAGTTTTCTTGAGAGTGTGACCACATAAGAGTCCAATCCGTTATGGAAAGGGTTCTAAGCTTGCACCTCACTTTGTTGGACCTTTTGAGATCCTTGAGAGGATAGGACCAGTTGCTTATCACCTAGCTTTGCCACCTAGCTTGTCACACATCCACGATGTGTTTCATGTTTCAGTTTTGAGGAAGTATATCTATGATGAGTCTCATATTTTAGATTGGGATGCCTTGCAGGTGGAGTCAAATAGGCAGCTAGCTTTGGAGCCCATTCACATTTTGGCTCATCGGATGTTGGCCCTTCAAGGTCGAGAGCTGGACCAGGTTAGGGTCCAGTGGGATTGCTATGATGAGGTTACAACTTCATGGGAGGATGCAGCACGTATGAGATCATAGTAGCCTCATCTTTTTGATGAACTCCAGGAGGAAGTTCATGCCTAGAGTGGGAGGGTGTGAGGCCCTACCCCGACCCATCCTAGCATTCAGTGATTTCATGTTGGAACTATTATGGATGGTTTATTTTTATGTATTATGGATACAGAACTTTATATGATCCCAGGAATTGGATAACATTGGTATATTGATGCTTCATTTCTATGCATTATGGGTATAGAATTTTATATGATTCTAGAATAGGATAACATTGAGATGATGTATGTCATTATTTGATTTGTAGGACTTTATTAGGATGCTAGAAATATGATGCATATCTTATGAATGGATTAAAATTATGAGGATTATGATAATTTCTTATGTGGATTTGCTTTGATATATGCAAAATTGAATTGTATGATGTCAATTGTATGCAGAGTGATTGATGTGTATTATTATTTATGTGTTTAATATTATATGAGGCTATTTGGGAATTACTAATGTGTAATTGAGATGCACAAAAAAATTATCCATGTGACCATGGAAACATTATGGAGAATCAAGCCTAGGCCTATGTACGTTCGTAAAACCAGGGGTTGTCTATTTGGAGAGACAACACCCCGTATGTATCGTATTTTATTCGTAAACATAAAATGTTTGCATGAGTGTAAATTATATTTATTAAATTGTGTAAATCATTCAAGGGACAATTGCCATGTGTATAATTATGATGTGGAATTATTTTTGCAGTGTCACTTGACACATATGTTGTATGTTGTTTTGGCAAATGTCATGCAACCATTTTTTTTGAGAGATTTACTTTTTGTTTAATTGATATATTTCCATATTATCCTTGAAGGTTCCAAGAAATCTAGGATAGTGAGCCATAAGGAGGGTCAACTCAGAGTTGACCCGTAGGTTAACTTTCGGTGGACTTTCAAAGGGTTAAATCAACTCCTAGAGTCAGTTTTGGGGCATTTTTATTGGGCCTCATGGGGTACCTATGGGTGAAGGCCAAATTTGGCCATGTGTCTTTCCCCTAGGGCTTGTTTAACCACCCAAAAAAGTGGGTTTTCCTAGATGGCCGAATTTCATCTTTAGGAGTGCCATCCTTGGTTAGATAACCTTCTTGGTAGGTGTTATTCCTCTTCCCCATTTCATTCCTCTTCTTGAGGTGCCTTGGTTAGGGAGTGTATAAGACCTAGGGAAGACCAAACAATGGGAGCCTCTCACTCTATCCAAGAGGTTGGAAGGAGTGAGAGAGGCCTTCTTAGGCTAGAGATTGAGGCTTAGTGAGTTAATCACCCACTCTCCATCTTTGGAGATTTTGACAATTTTGGAAGAAAAACTAGTTTGAGAATAGGAGTTTTGGCTAAGTGTTGCAGAAAAGATTTGTAGAATTGGGCTACTCTTCTCCAAGCTATCCCTAGAATACCCTTGGCAGATTCAAGGTAGATGCATTTTCTTACTTGTATGTTAAAATCTGTTTGTAGGAATGCTTGAATGTAAATATTGTATCTTTCCTTGTATTGTATTTGTGAATGTTTTTATGTGATGTCCAGGGGGTTGAGCTTAGTTGGTTAAAGCATCAAGTTCTCAATGTGGAGACCCAAGTTCAACTCCCTTGAGGGACATCTTTGTGGAATTCTAAGTTGTGACTCTTGGTCTTCCATTGGTTGTATTTGTCACATTGTTTAAAGTGGATTTCAAAGTTGTGACCCTTGGTCTTCCAATTGTTGTTTCTAGTTTGGTGCTTGAAAGGAGCTAGTATTTGTAATAAGTTTACTCAAAAGGAGCTGGTATTTGTAATAAGTTTGTAACATGGATGCTTGAATGAGCAAAAATGAGCTTTATTGTAATGCTATTCTATGATACTTAATACAAAAAAAAAGTTTTTATGTGATTCTTTTCCCATTTTTGTTATGCATTTTATTGTGTCTTGGGAGTATCCAAGGCCATCTTACCCTTGGGAGGGCAAAATGGTCTTGGGGGTGGAAGGCGTTTGACAACCTTAGAGTAAGAGGCTCTCATCATGAGAGTGATCTCAAGGGTTTGTCCATGTGACCCTTTCTACAAAGTTTTGTTTATGTGTTCGGGGATCATAAGGGGAGAAATATAGCATGTATGCCTTGGGGGTCATAAGGATGTGCGGTTAAGATGTTTTTTGGTGTGTTCTTGAATGCCATGAGTTGGCTGTGATTTACTATCTAGCAATTCTCCTCAAAGGTACTTGGTCCACTTCCACCCTTGTAAAACATCACATTATGTGATGAAGTTTTAGCTTTGGGATGGGAATGTGTTTGTTGAGTTTTTCCCCTTGCTTGTTTGTGTTTGCTTGAATGTAACCCATCTAGGACTTGGTTCTCCAAGATCAGGGGTGGCTTCTAGTAAGCCTAGGTTGGGAGGTGAGCACCCCATGGTCACAACCTTAAATTTTGAATGCAGATTGCTTGGAAAAGAAAGCTAGGAGTTGCAGATTTTACTTTAGTTGCAGAAAGAAAAAAAATATATAATATTGTTTTGTTGAAAAGAAAAGAAGGAAAGGAATGAGTTTTCTCTGTTGTAATGATATTGTAATGATTTACAAATCTGTAATGCTGACTGTGCCTTAAGATGTATTTTATTGGTGTAAGGAACATTTAAAAAAAAAAAAAAAAAAGAAGGAATGCATTTGCTTAACTTTGTTTGTATAAAGTGCAAAGGAAAGGAAATGTGTGGTGTTGTTGTCTATTATTTAAATCTGTATTTTAATTTAAATCTGTCATGTAACTAGATTTTGTCATCTATTATCTCTGTAATTTATATTAAGAAAACAAAAGAGACACAGAAAGAGAAATGGGAATGTGATAAGTGTATTTTCTTTTCTGGAATATTCAAATGCTGCATCAAATATATTTATTACTATTTTTTTAATTTCCTATTTAAACATTGCAGAAATTAATCTAAAGTTAGTACTGGTATTATCTATTTTTAAGGCATTTTAGGAAAGAAAATGAAAATACCTATGTAGCCTTAGACAATGTTACCACGTCATTTTTCCTTCGTAATGGGGAAAAATTCCTTTCAGAGTCCTAGTCTTTCTTGTAATACCTCGGTTCAAGCCCTTAGTCCATTTCTAAATCATCTTTCAATAAAAAATGCCAAGTTTTAGTAATAGGTTGAACTCTGTGAACACTTTGAACCATCTTGAATCAGCTTCAATAGTTTAATTTAGGTTCCACAGGTTCTTAGGTGTTCAGGGGATTTTTCATAATAACATTTTCTTTAAGTGTTTTGCAGTGGCTCTTTAAGGGTTTTTGTTCAGTGAAATTTTATGTCATCTCTATCCTGGTATTGAATTCATTGAACCAAGTTCAAAAGGTTCAAACATGTTCAACATGTTCAACATAGCACAAATGGTCAGCAGCTTGGCATAATTAATAATCTCAGCAAAGATTTTTCCTGAGCGCAACGTACACCTTGAACTACTTAAACTCCAATGAAGTCTATTCAGGATGTTCATATGTGTTCAAAGTTGGTGGGTCCCATGGGTTAAATGATTTGATGGTGCATTGATTGCCAAATATGAGGAAGGTGAACCATATCTTAAGTGATGTCAATCCTTGGCTTTTCGAAGTAAGTAATCATTTCGGGAACTGGTGGTTACTTAAAAAATGCTGCCATGCATTTAATGCATGCGTGCGATGTCCAATCCACAAATTTAACACACTCAAACTGACAATTGGAGTTATTGCACTTAATAGTTCTATATCATTGCCCTCGCTATAATGTATGAAGGATTAATTCTCTGAAAATTTGTTCCTTGCTGCTATGGTGTTTTTTTTTTCCTGGATAGAAATATTAATCGTCGGTAGTCGTCTGGTTGCTCAACTATGAAGGTGAGTCTATTTCTTGTTCTCTCCAGTAATTTTTACCTATATTTATTCTCTCATAGTAGGGTTGCTGCAACAAAATAAGGCTTATCACTTTGAATTATGAAGTCCACACTACACTTGTTCGGGAATGTTTTTAGCCTTGCATGTACAGAGCCCATAGTTAGTGATACCGACCTTAAAGGGGAAAATCTTGAAGTTATAAAAGAAATCATATTCAAGGGAATTGATGGTTCTTTTGGTGTGGAGATTTTGAGTAGCAGTCTCATAGAGGCTGCATCTTTTCCCCCAGCTATCCCATGCCCAGAATTGGTTAGGGAATGTATCGCTAGGTATGATCCAGTCTCTGAGACCATTAGAAGAGATGATGGTGAAACCCTTCTTGCTATAAACCGTGAAGTAATTTCCTCTATCTTCAACATACTTGATTACTAGTTCTCCAATTTTTCCCCTGCTCAGTCAATCACTGAGTTCAACGCGGATAGAATAGAACATTGAAATAATGTAGCAAAATACTAGTTGAAGGTTCCTCAAAGGGGTGGTTCCAGGTTCCCCAAGAATCCCAATAAGAATCACATGCTACCTCACATTCATGATGTCATGCTTTTGTTGCACCAAGTCAGAGGCTCTACAGAAGCCTACAGTTTTGATGACTAGATTTATTGCTATGTGCAGCTAGTACTAGAGGGGAAGCAATACCTTGATTGGGCAGAACTCATTATTGATTCAATGAAGGGGCAACTAAGTATGGCTAAACAATTTAAGTAGAATTTCTTTATGTCATTGTATCTTTTATACGATTTGGTGTGTGTTAAGGATTTAGTTGGAATACCAAGATAGTTCACTGAGGAGGATGTTCCCGTGTATGATTTCTACCCCATGCTGCAAAAGGATAATGCCTTGCAGGATTTCAGAAGGGTACACAATGCTTTTCTGGGTGATTTGTGTTATGAATTGAAAAGTATGAAAACCAAAAGAATCTCCGAGGATGCGCAGACATTGATAAGGAGGTTTGGTAGTTTCTTTATCCAGTTTCCTCATTTCTGCTATATAAAAATAAGCAGCTTTGAAGAAGAACCCTTCAAGCTCTCTCATTTTTGTTTAGATTGCTTTGTTTTAGCAGAGATATGTAGGTAGCTGACCCTTGTGATTAAAAAAGTGCAACCTAGGGATAAATGGGAGGGTCATTTTCCCATCCAAATAGGTGTGTTGTCTTGCAATTCAATGTCTGACGCCTTAAGTATTGGAGCAGATCTCAAGAACTTCAATTTTTCCCTGTATCCTAAAAGGAAAGGTTTTAATAATAAGGGTTTTTCCTAAAGTCTTGGTTTAATGCCGTATCTCCCAATGACACAATTAGAGGACTTCTGGGAAGATTGTACTAATGAACTCAAGGTTTTCCAAAGGGGAAACATGAGGATGGTGTTAGAGCAAGTTATTTCACTATAGGTAAAGCTAGACATTAAGGGGCTCGAAGAGGATTATCTAGAACTGTTTGAACCCAGATACTTAGCCCGTGTAGAAACTGAGATGCCTTCAATTAATTGGGATGAGGAACAAGAAGATGATATACAACTAAGAACCAAAGCAGTTTTGGAGAGAGCCATGGCATGGGTTTCTAGGAAGAAAGTAGTGAAATTAGGCATCAAGTCTAATTCTACGAGAAGTAATGAGGTTCCTCTGCGTTCACCAAAGAATTTTTCTAATAATGCTTCTATGCTTGTTCATGCAGGTAAAGATAAAAAGCCACCTCAGGTTAGACAAAAGTCTAATTCAGCTTTGGATTTTTGTACTCTTGGACATACCTGGTCACTAAGTGTTGCTCAGAGAAGGATGGATCAAGCTAAGGATATAGAGGTGAAGGATACAATTCTTGATGCCCAAATATTTGAAGTTGAGGACCTAGATAGCGATGTTCCTAGTTTCCTAGATTCCCATGCAATAACCATAGCTATGACACCACCTTCCAAAGCGATCGAAGGAACAACCAGTTCTAGTGCAACTCCCAAGTGGTTAACCACTTCGGTAAACAAAAAGTGGAATTTCCTTCCCATGACTATTCCAATTCAGGAGATGGTCTTGAAGTACACAGAGAAGGGCCCCAAGCCAAAAAATTTCAAAATAGCTGGCTGCCTAGATAATGATGAAAGAACTGGAAAATGGGTCACCGAAATTGCCTCAAAAAGCCCAAGGATGAAAACAAGGAAACCAGTATAGATGATTTTGAGATCACTAAGGTGGAGCTAGGAAATATGAGTAGGGACTCAGACAATCATTTCTTCTAGGTATCAGCAAAGAAAATGCTCACCAGATCGGAGAGAGATGGGTGGGAAAAGAGAGAACTAAAGCGACACATAAATATCCTTGCTCAGTTTATTGACAACATTGGTTGTTTTGGGGCACTCCCTATATCTCATGCTATGAAAAACTTTGATCCGACTTCACCTGAAAATAAAAAGTTAATGAGCTAGGTTCAATGGGCTAAAAGTATTGCAGAGGCCGTGGAGAGATGGATTAAAGGAAGAGTCAAGGAAGGAGAAAAGTATATCACTGACTCCCAGAAGTTATGTGATGAAATACAGAGCCTCATCACAGAAGTTCAAAATCAAATTTAACTATGGGTGAAAGAGGAACACAAATGGGAGAGCATCTTGTTGTTGTTCATTAAAATAGAAGAGTATGGAGTTACTCAATTCCTGACAGAGCATTCAATCAAATTGGTGACAGATGAATGCCAACTCTTCGTGCTGAAGAAGACCATAATGTGGTGAGTGCTTACCTTCAAATATGTGATCTTCGATGCTAAGAATTTTGTGTATTAACTCCAAGATCTCCAATGCAGTATAGTTAATGACAACAAGGTGGTTAACCCTGACCACGATTGGTAGTTGGGAATTTGCAGGCTGAACACACAGGATGCAATAAATTTTTTCTGAATATACATGGAGAAAATCAAAGCCAAGGGTAATTTCACTCCTGAGGATATAACATGGGTTGCTCAGATTGAGTCCATGACCTTTATTGGTAATGATTAGTTACCAAAACATGTTGAAAAGATGGTGAAACACCAGTGGAACAAGGAAGTGGCGAAGGCAAAGCTCAATGCGATTAAGGTTCCGAACAAATCTATAATCCAAGAACTCACGACCACCCAGGATGCCCAGGAAAGCGGAGAAGAAGATGATGATGGGAAAGCAGCATAATGCGTCGATCCAGGCTCCATTTTTGTTTATGTAATTTTCATGTTTATGCAAAGACTTTGGAACATCTGTTCCAATTATATCTTGTTAGTTTCATAACTATTTTGGGGAGGTCGAGTTTTCAGGGAGACCTCCCCTGATATAAAAACTATAAATTAAAGGAAGATAGATAGAATAGGGGTTAGATTTTGTGAATAATTTTAGTTAGTTTTTGGTTTTATTTTCCTCTATTTTGTAAAATTCATGTTCTATGGAAGGAGGGATCAGACTTTAAAATCTAGAATAGAAAAGGATTTATAGATGTATTGTTGTACCTTTGTCGCATGAAATATATATATGAGATCATATGATTTTTGGGAGAAGGAAAATATGTGGGTTTTGAATATGTGTGGTTGCATATCTTTTCATATGTTGATCTAATCAAACAACAGTAATCACCTTTTCTAGTGCGGAAAATCATTATTTTTCTGGGACTCCTTCCTATGAGTTTTATTTTGTTAAAAAAAAAAGTTTTGTACTTGAAGATAGATTTGGTTTCTCTTATCTATTCTTTTCTTATTTGAATTGTTCAAATGGTTTTCTAAACTTTGTTTCAGTTACTTCCATCCCTTGTGTTGAATCGATTGGAAAGTTAATTCTTTTTCTTTGAAATATGTGTGAAATATTGGCCTCTCATCCAAGAATGAAGTAGGCAGCCTTACATGCTTTTAGGTTAAAAGCATACCAATCAAAACTTAATTAGATTATTCCCTGAATAACTAAGATAGGGAGTTGTACCTATGGAAAATTTAGAGGGAAGTGGTTTATATAACACTTACCCAACTGTTTAGTTGAACACTTGTCTTTAAAAGAAGGCGATAGAGTTTGAAATTGATCATATTTAAGAAAGGCAAAATCCGTTCACTAATAGATTTTTGGGGACTCTGTTGGGGATTAACAAAACAAGTAGAACATTCAATAGACCAACATGCTATGAGAATGTAAGAGTTGTACTCAAAATTAACAATAACCACAGGCTTGCTTTGTCTAAAGAAGATTCCCAAAGTACAGGAATATTGTTGGGCTTGAAAGAATTGTTGAAGATCTGAGAACCCTAGGAGTAAAAACACTGGATTCTCGTCCTTATACCAGATCATAGAGTAGAGAGGGAATAATTGATAATTGTTTTGAAGAATTGCAAGTGTTGTAATTTGCCACAAATTTCACTCCCAAAAGAAATGCTAAATGTAGACCTTCCTCTCCTATCAGAACTACTCCTATACCTTCTGCTTCAAACCCTTGGCAAGCACTAAGGCTTACTGGAGTTAAAGCCCCTCCTCTAGTAACCATTTATCCTGTGTTCATTATGGCCCAACCATGGGTTGCCACTATCAGACCTCTTGCTCTCAGAGCCCATAATCCACTTCCAAAAGGGGTGAGGGATGTCCTACCTAAGTGTAATGGAGATAGAAAAGTCTCAGTTGAAGAGCACTTGAATTCCTTCAATGTAGCCACTGGGATACTGGAAATATAATATGAAGATGTGGCCATTAGGCTTTTTGCCCAAACTCTTACTGAGGCGGTAGTAGATTGGTTCAGTCATTTGTGAGCGGGATCCATAATCGACTAGCAAACAATGAAAACTGCTTTTGAGAAAAGGTTCAAGAGCGCTGATGATGAACACTCTTTACTAGCTCAACTCACACAAATGGAAAAAGAAATTCATGAGCCAATGAGGGATTATGTAGCCAGGTACAATAAGATTATCCATAAAATCCCTCTGGCCAAAAGACCAATTGTTGATAATCAACAATGTTTCTTCATAAACTCCATGCCTCCTGATGTAGGTTTCCACCTTAGAAGAAATAGGCTGGTTGATCTTGAGACTGCACAAAATGAAGTTATACAACTTGAAGATGACCTAATAACAACCAAGAAATAGAGAAAAGATGTATAAACTCCTCAAGGTCAACCCTAGACATCCACCTCTTCCACTGACCCAATTGTTCAACGACTCATCAATGATATGATTGCTTTGAAGAGGTAGATACCAAAGCTTGGAAATTCCTATCCGTAGCCTTATCAAGATATAAGCAAAAAAACTCCAAATTAGTGCTATGGGTGATTGTTGCAATTGCCTATTGCTCCACAAAGATTACAAATAGAGGCTCCCCCTAACAAGGGTGCTATGTGTTCATTTCATCTTACCATAGACCATGACAAGGATTCTTGTCCTGATATGATAAGACATGTTCAAATGCAAAACACAAAGGATGAATTAGGTGAGTTCACTAAAGAAAAGAAAATTCAAGAGGTACCTGGTGACTCTGGATCATTCTACCTCAAATATGAGTCGGATTCGGAAAGAGGTAGTAATATTTTGGCAACCCTTGAAGATCCTACATGTGCAATCCTTACAAGGAATCAATGAACTTCCCAGTCTTCCCCTTTTGTGAACCCTTATGGAGGTAATTTCAAAGGTAAAGATCTCCCAAATAATAGCTTTCCCTCTCATTCAAAGACTCTTGAAGTTAGGATTTTGCAAAGGAATCATGAAGATAAAAATAGCTCTTCTTCTTCCTCCTCCTTTGACATCATTGAATTTTGTAAAGCTTCTACTGTTCAACTTTCCACTATTGAATATTTAAAACTAAACCTAAAAGAACTAGATAAGTTGGTCAAGTATGTAAAAGGAGACTCTTCTTTGGAGTCCTAAGTGCATGGATGTGTGGAGAATAGTGATTTGTTTGTCATTGAAAAATCTTCATCTGTTCCATGCCCATCCGCTAACTTGGCTGATCCCTGTGCTTTTTATAATGCTAAAAATGGGCTTGAAATTGAGGTTATGAAACTTGAACCTTTCTACATATCCCTCCTCCTGAATGGTCAAAAGCTTAGCAATTGCATAATAGATTCAGGAGCATCAGACAACATAATGCCTTCATCCGTTATTGGGTCTTTAGGTTTAACTCTCACAAAAACATTTGGGAGATGCTATTCAATGGATGGGAAACAGGTTCCTCTTATTGGACAGGGGACATCCAGGTAGTGCTAGCAGCATGCCCTGATAAAAGAGTAAAATTGACTATCTTGGTTGTTGATATTCCTACAAGTTACGGGATGCTCTTGAGTAAAACTTTTTGTAAGGACCTTGGAGGTGAAATCAAGATGGACTAGTCTAAAGCTATTATACCCCTTGGAAAATAGAAAATCAATCTTGAACCTGAGCCAAAAAATAAGTACATTGTCTTTCCTTCGGATAACCCTAAAGCCTAGATTCTATTTCAAGAATGCGAGTTTGGAAACTATCTCATCCTTGCACCTGGTGGAAGAGAACCTAAAGAAGCAGTTGATGAACTTGGTGGGTTGTGGTAGATGGAATTCGATGGAAGTTGTGCCAACTCTGGCTCTGGAGTAGGGGTAGTTTTACTATCACCTAATGGTAACATTTTCCTTTTTCTTTCAACTTGAATTTTAAGAATACTAATAATACTGTGGAGTATGAGGCATTATTGTTAGGATTAAATGAGGCCAGATGTAAAGGTATCAAATTGCTCAAAGTTAAAGGTGATGCAGAGTTGATTGTCAGACAGGTGAGAAATGTCTATATAGTTAAGAATGACAAATTAAGAAATTATAGAAATAGGGTTTGGGATGAGATAGAATTCTTTGATGCTTTCTTGATTGAAGCCATACCAAGGGATCAAAATAGTAGGGCAGATTCATTGGCCGTTTCAGCTTCTCTTTTGTTATCGCATCCATACTTTAAGGATAATTCATATAGGATTGAAATGATTCATAGGCCTAGTGTCCCTGATAATGTAAATCATTGGCAAGTATTTGATGCAGATGCTCAGATCAAAGACTTTTTGGAATGTGTTCAGTCATTCTCCCAATCATATTTTGAAGGTTCTGAAAATAACTGTAAGGAGTTTAGTCTAGACCTGGATGTTGATCCTACAAATAGTTTTATTCAGCTTAAAGGCAACAAAACTATGAAAGGGCTAGTGACTCTGGAGAGGTTTTTCACCTGGGATGATGTGTTCATAGGCAAGAAATTCCCCAAGGATGATGGGAAAGGAAGTTGCGAGAAAATAAATCTGGGCAATGAGTCCAACCCTAAAGAGGTAACAATTGGCAAGTGTTGTTCTCCGGAGGAAAAATGAATACTTGGCGCACTACTAAAACAATACATTGATGTATTCACTAGTTCCTATGATGATCTGAAGGATTTTAGAGATGGGCATTTTCAGCATCAAATTCTATTGAAGCCAGGCGTCTCTCCCTTCAGACAAAAATTGAGAAATTTCAACCCTATAATGGCAGATGCAATCTTTAAAGAGGTTGATAAAATGCTTAAGGCTAGAATCATATATCCAATTCATCATTCTACCTGGGTAGCCAACATTGTGCCCATAACGAAGAAGAATGGGGAGATTCGTATTTGTGTGGATTTCCACAATTTGAATTAGGCAAGTCTTAAGGACAACTACACTTTACCCAATATGGATCATATTCTGCAGATGGTATCCGGGTCAGAGATGATGTCAATGTTAGATGGTTTTTCTGGTTACAATCAAATTAGTGTTGCAAAGCATGAACAACACAAGACGGCATTCATCACTCTGTGGGGAACATTCACATATAACCATATGCCTTTCGGTTTAATAAATGCTAGAGCCACCTTTCAAAGGGATATGGATTCCTCTTTTAAGGATTTTCAAGACAGAATTATTGTTGTTTACTTGGATGACCTGACGGTGTTTTCTAAAGAGAGGAAGAACCATCTCAAGGATCTGAGGGCAGTTTTACAGCATTGTCAAGAGCAAATTACTAGGACACATTGTTTCAAAGGAAGGAGTCAAGATTGATCCTGAGAGAGTTAATGCAATTCAACATCTCAGTTTACCTTCAAATAGGACTAGAGTAAGGTCTTTCTTTGGTCAAGTGAATTTCTTAAGGAGGTTCATTTCGGAGTTTGTAGAAACTACCAAAAACATTATTAGCTTGTTGAGTGAACAACATCCTTTCAAATGGACTGAAGAGGCCAAAGAAGCTTTTGAAAGAATCAAGGGTTTAGTTGCTAATGCACCAACTCTCATCAACCCAGATTTCAAAAAGAATTTCATTATATATTGCTATGCCTCAGAACATATGATGTCTAGAATACTGTTGCAAATGGATGAGTCTGGGGCTGAAGCACCTATAGCGTTCATGAGTGTTCCACTCAAGAAGCATGAGCTTAAGTATTCACTCTTGGAGAAACACGCCTTTGTTGTGGTCAAGGCTGTAAAACAATTTCGATATTACATTCTACACTCTCACTCCCTAGTTTTTGTTCCAGACTCTACAGTGAAAAGCATTTTAACTCAGCAAGAGGTTGGACTCAATAAAAGAGGAACTTGGGTAAAAAAAATCCAAGAATATGATCTAGACATTCACCCTACAAAGATAGTCAAAGGACAAGGCTTATGCAGGTTAATAGTAGAAAATGAGATGGAAACAGAAGCAGAATTACCATTAACTCTTTTTGTTGGATTGCAGGATACCTGGTTTTCTGATGTGGCCTACTATTTAACTTATGGCAGCTACCCAAGTCATTTGTTAGTAAAGGAACAAAGGAATGTTAAGTTAAAGGCCACTAATTATGTTATTTGGTAGGATGTTTTGTACAAAAAAGATTTGGATGGAACATACTTAAGGTGTGTGGATAAGCCTCAACAGCAAAAACTTCTGGAAGTCTATCATGGTGAAGCCTATGGTGGACACTTCTCATCCTCTGTGACTGCTTTCAAAATTTTAAGGAATTTCTTTTATTGGCCTGACATGTTTCAAGATGCATATATTTATGTTAAAGAATGTGAGAAATTCCAACTCTTTTCCGGGAAGCCGCATTTAGCGGCTCTGCCTTTAAGGCCTGTGGTAATTGATGAACCTTTTAGACAGTGGGGTATTGATTTCATTGGGCCGATAAAACCTCATTCCGGTGCTGGTCATATGTATATTTTGACAGCAACTGACTATTTTACCAAGTGGGTGGAGGCCATTCCCACTAAAAAGGCAAACTCAGAGGTCATGTGTAGCTTTCTCAAATATTGCATCCTAGTCCATTTCGGGGTTCCCCAAAAGATTGTTGCAGATAACGCATCATATTTCTCTTCTAAGGAATTAACCATGTTTTGTTATGAACATCAAATTACTCTCTCTCATTCCTCTAATTACTTTCCACAGGGTAATAGACTGGCAGAATCAAGCAACAAGAACCTGATAGCGATTATGAAAAAGTTGGTTGACGAAAATGCTCGAAATTGGCATGAGAAGGTTTATGAAGCTTTGTGGGCAAACAGAATCATGCCTAAAAGGGCCATTAGAATGGAACCTTTTGAGCTTGTCTATGGGATTGGTGCATAACTTTCTTTACCCCTGGAATTGTCAGCAGCCAAGCTACAAATAGTAGTGGAGGATTCTTTCTTTCAGAATACTTTAGAAAAGAGGGTTATGTACCTAATGAAGTTGGAAGAAGAAAGAGAGATGTTGGTGGACAAAATTATAGAGCATCAGAGTGGGATGAAGAAGATTTTTGACATGAGAGCTCATCCAAAAGGTTTCCTTGAAGGAGATGAGGTATTGTTATGAGATAAATGGAAGGAACCAAAGGGTGCGCATGGTAAATTTGACTCATTATGGAAGGGCCCATTTAGGATCTGTGAAGTGGTGGGACAAAATGCTTTTAAACTCAGCTATTCCGATGGAACGCTTATGCCCTATACCTATAATGGGCAAGATCTCAAGCTTTACAAACTGTGAGTCCCGTGTTCAAGAATTTTTGTATATAGTAGATTAGGTGTTTTGTTTCAAGTGTCTGTTTAGGTGCGAGTCTCCTTTATTCCCCTTTTTACCTTTGGTCATGCAAAACCAAAGATTTAGAGTTCTTTGCATTTTTCTTCACAAATTGTAATCCCCAGTCAGAGCCAATGTTACCACGTCATTTTTCCTTCGTAATGGAGACAAATTCCTTTTTAAAATTCCTTTTGGAGTCCTAGTCTTTCTTGTAATACCTCAGTTCAAGCCCTTAGTCCGTTTATAAATTGTCTTTCAATAAAAAATGCCAATTTTTAGTAATAGGTTGAACTCTGTGAACACTTTGAACCATCTTGAATCAGGTTCAATAGGTTCATTTAGGTTCCACAGGTTCCTAGGTGTTCAGGGGATTTTTCATACTAACATTTTCTTTAAGTGTTTTGTAGCAGCTCTTTAAGGGTTTTTGTTCGGTGACATTTTATATCATCTCTCTCTTGGCGTTGAACTCATTGAACCAAGTTCAAAAGGTTCAAACGTGTTCAACATCTTCAACATAGCACAAATGGTTAGTAGCTTGGCATAATTAATATTCTCAGCAAAGATTTTCCCTGAGCGTGGTGTACACCTTGAACTACTTGAACTCCAATGAAGTCTGTTCAGGATGTTCATATGTGTTTGAAGTTGGTGGGTCCCGCGGGTTAAATGATTTGATGGTGCATTGATTGCTAAATATGAGGAAGGTGAACCATATCTTAAGTGACATCAATCCTTGGCTTTTCAAAGTAAGTAATCATTTCAGGAACTGGTGGTTACTTAAAAAATGCTGCCATGCATTTAATGCATGTGTGTGATGTCCAATCCACAAATTTAACACACTAAAACTGACATTTGGAGTTATTGCACTTAATAGTTCTATATAATTGCCCTTTCTATAAGGTATGAAGGATTAATTCTCTAAAAATTTGTTCCTTCCTGCTATGGTGTTTTTTATTTCCTGGATAGAAGTATTAATCGTTGATAGTCGTCTGGTTGCTCAACTGTGAAGGTGAGTCTATTTCTTGTTCTCTCTAGTAATTTTTACCTATATTTATTCTCTCGTAGTAGGGTTTCTGCAACAAAATAAGGCTTATCACTTTGAATTATGAAGTCCACACTGCACTTGTTCAGGAATGTTTTAGCCTTGCATGTATAGAGCCCATAGTTAGCAATATCGACCTTAAAAGGGAAAATCTTGAAGTTCTAAAAGAAAGGGTATTCCAAGGAATTGATGGTCCTTTTGGTGTGGATATTTTGAGTAGTGGTCTCATAGAGTCAGCATCTTTCCCCCCAGCTATCCCATGCCCAAAATTGGTTAGGGAATGTATCACTAGGTATGATCTAGTCTCTGAGACCATTAGAAGAGATGATGGTGAAACCCTTCTTGCTATAAACCGCAAAGTAATTTCCTCTGTCTTCAAGATACCTGATTACTAGTTCTCCAATTTTTCCCCTGCTCAGTTAATCACTGAGTTCAATGCGGACAGAACCGAACACCGAAATAATGTAGCAAAATACTGGCTGAAGGTTCCTTAAAGGGGTGGTTCTAGGTTGCCCAAGAATCCCAATAAGAATCACATGCTACCTCACATTCACGATGTCATGCTTTTGTTGCACTGAGTCAGAGGCTCTATAGAAGCCTACAGTTTCGATGACTAGATTTATTCCTATGTGCGGCTAGTACTAGAGGGGAAGCAATACATTGATTGGGCAGAACTGATTGCCGATTCAATGAGGGAGCAACTGAGTATGGCTAAACAATTTAAGCAGAATTTCTTCATGTCATCGTATCTTGTATATTGTTTGGCATGTGTTAAGGATTTAATTAGAATACCAAGATAGCTCACTGAGAAGGATGTTCCCGTGTATGATTTCTACCCCATCCTACAAAACCAGAATGCCTTGCAGGATTTTAGAAGGGTACACAATGGTTTTTTGGGTGATTTGTGTTATGAATTAAAAAGTATGAAAACCAAAAGAATCTCCAAGGATGTGTAGACATTGATAAGGAGGTTTGGTAGTTTCTTTATCCAATTTCCTCGTTTCTGCTATATAATAATAGGTGGCTTTGAAGAAGAACCCTTCAAGCTCCCTCATTTTTGTTCAGATTGCTTTGTTTTAGTGGAGATATGTAGGCAGCTGACCTCTATGATTAAAAAGGTGCAGCCCAGGGATAAATGGGAGGGTCATTTTCCCATCCAATTAGTGTGTTGTCTTGCAGTTCAATGTCTGATGCCTTAAGTATTGGAGCAGATCTCAAGAACTTCAATTTTTCCCTATATCCTGAAAGGAAAGGTTTTGATAATAAGGGTTTTTCCCGAAGTCTTGGTTTATTGCTGTATCTCCCAATGACACAATTAGAGGACTTTTGGGAAGATTGTACTGATGAACTCGAGGTTTTCAAAAGGGGAAACATGAGGATGGTGTTAGAGCAAGTTATTTCACTACAGGTAAAGTTGGACATTAAGGGACTCGAAGAGGACTATCCAGAACTATTTGAACCCAGATACTTAGCCCATGTAGAAACTAAGATGCCTTCAATTAACTGGGACAAGGAAGAGGAAGATGATACACAACTAAGAACCAAAGGAGTTTTGGAGAGAACCGTGGCATGGGTTGGTAGGAAGAAAGCAGCGAAATTAGGCGTCAAGTCTAATTCTATGAGAAGTAATGAGGTTCCTTTGCATTCACCAAAGCATTTTTCTAATAATGCTTCTATGCCTATTTATGTAGGTATAGATAAAAAGCCACCACAGGTTAGACACAAGTCTAATTCAGCTTTGGATTTCTGTACTCCTCGACATACCTGGTCACGAAGTGCTACTCAGAGAAGGATGGATCAAGCTAAGGATACAGAGGTGAAGGATATGATTCTTGATGCCCAAATATTTGAAGTTGAGGACCTGGATAGTGATGTTGCTAATTCCCTAGATTCCCATGCGGTAACCGTAGCTATGACACCACCTTCCAAAGTGATCGAAGGAACAACCAATTCCAGTGCAACTCCCAAGTGGTTAACCACTTCAGTAAACAAAAAGCAGAATTTCCTTCTCATGACTATTCCAATTCAGGAGATGGTCGTGAAGTACATAGAGAAGGGCCCCAAGCCAAAAAAGTTGAAAATAGTTGCTCGCCTAGATAATGATGAAAGAACCAGAAAATGGGGTGCCGAAATTGCCTCATACAAGCCCAAGGATGAAAACAAGGAAACTAGTACAGATGATTTTGAGATCACTAAGGTGGAGCTAGGAAATATGAGTAGGGACTCAGACAATCATTTCTTCTAGGTATCGACAAAGAAAATGCTCACCAGATCGGAGAAAGATGGGCAAGAAAAGAGAGAACTAAAGCGACACATAAATATCCTTGCTTTGTTTATCAATAGCATTGGTTGTTTGGGGCACTCCCTATATCTCATGCTATGGAAAACTTTGATCTGACTTCACCTAAAAATAAAAATTTGATGAGCCAGGTTCAATGGGCCAAAAGTATTGCAGAGGCTGTGGAGAGATGGATTGAAGGAATAGTCAAGGATGGAGAAAAGTATATCACTGACTCCCAGAAGTTATGTGATGAAATATAGAGCCTCATCGCAGAAGTTCAAAATCAAATTTCACCATGGGTGAAAGAGGAACACAAATGGGAGAGCGTCTTGTCGTTGTTCATGAAAATAGAAGAGTATGGAGTTACTTGATTCCTAACAAAGCATTCAATCAAATTGGTGATAGATGAATGCCAGCTCTTCGTGCTGAAGAAGACCATAATGTGGTGGGTGCTCACCTTCAAATCTATGATCTTCGATGCTAAGAATTCTGTGTATGAACTCCAAGATGTCCAATGCAGTATAGTTAATGACAACAAGGTGGTTAACCCTAACCACAATTGGCAGTTGGAAATTTGTGGGCTGAACATGCAGAATGCAATAAAAGTTTTCCGAATATACATGGAGAAAATCAAAGCCAAGGGTAAGTTCACTCCTAAGGATATAACACGAGTTGCTCGGATTGAGTCCATGACCTTTATTGGTAATGACCAGTTACCAAAACATGCTGAAAAGATGGTGAAACATCAATGGAACAAGGAAGCGGTGAAGGCAAAGCTCAATGTGATTAAGGTTTTGAACCAATCTATAATCCAGGAACTCACGACTTCCCACGATGCCCAGGAAAGCGAAGAAGAAGATAATGATGGGAAAGCGGCATAATGCGTTGATCCAGGCTCCATTTTTGTTTATGTAATTTTCATGTTTATGCAAAGACTTTCGAACATCTATTCCAATTATATCTTGTTAGTTTCATAACTGTTTTGGGGAGGTCGAGTTTTCAGGGAGACCTCCCCTGATCTAAAAACTATAAATTAAAGGAAGATAGATAGAATAGGGGTTAGATTTTGTGAATAATTTTAGTTAGTTTTTGGTTTTATTTTCCTCTGTTTTGTAAAAGTCCTGTTTTGTGGAAGGAGGGATCAGACTTTAAAATCTGGAATAGAAAAGGATTTATAGATGTATTGTTGTGCCTTTGTCACATGAAATATATATATGAGATCATACTATTTTTGGGAGAAGAAAAATCTGTGGGTTTTGAATTTGTGTGGTTGCATATCTTTGAATATGTTGATCTAATCAAACAACAGTAATCACCTTTTCTAGTGCGGAAAATCATTATTTTCTGGGACTCCTTCCTATGAGTTTTGTTTTGTTAAAAAAAAAAGATTTGTACTTGAAGATAGATTTGGTTTCTCTTATCTATTCTTTTCTTATCTGAATTTTTCAAATGGTTTTCTGAACTTTGTTTCAGTTACTTCCATCCCTTGTGTTTAATCGATTGGAAAGTTAATTCTTTTTCTTTGAAATATGTGTGAAATATTGGCCTCTCATCCAAGAATGAAGTAGGTAGCCTTACATGCTTTAAGGTTAAAAGCATACCAATCAAAACTTAATTAGATTATTCCCCGAATAACTAAGATAGGGAGCTGTGCCTATGAAAAATTCAGAGGGAAGTGGTTTATATAACACTTACCCAACTGTTTAGTTGAACACTTGTCTTTAAAAGGTGACAGAGTTTGAAATTGATCATATTTAAGAAAGGCAAAATCCGTTCACTAACAGACAATGAGAGCAAAATTTGTTCACTATCCTAAGTTTTTCTTAAAAAAAAAAAATAGTTAGTTTAAATGCCTGATATTAGGAATAACTGAGAATATAAGTTAATATGTTCATGTGGAAATAAATTATTTCAAAAAAAAACAAAACTATATCTATCTAAATGTTGCCTATACATTTTTAACACTTCTGGATGTTAATATCTAAATTTCTTTTTAGGAAAACAAACAACAAAAAAGGATTCTAACCCTAATAGACTATATATATAAATATATGTAAGTATATATAAATATATATATAAATTTAAATATACACATAAATCTAAATCTAAATATATGTTTAAATCTATTTATATAACTATATATATATATATATATATTTATATTTTAAAAGAAAAAATGAAGAAAAAAAAAATAAGAACAAAAAAAAAGGGAGAGTACTTTCCTAAAAGCCGAACCACTATGTGTTATCATAGTGGATGACACACAGGCCAGACCACTCTGTTTACACACAGTGGACAGCGCAGGATGTTCTACCATTGTGGGTAAACACAGTGGACGGCTCGGGCTGCCACTATGTTTACACACAATAGACGGCACCGGCCGCCACTATGGGTGCCCATAGTGGGCGGCATCAGCTGCCATTGTGGGTAGTCATAGTGGCATCCGAGGATCCCCACACTGCGAGCCCAGACCTCTACCCCTCCATTCGGCTACCGCCTTGCCCCTCCATTCGACTGTCGCCTTGCCTCCATTCGGCCACCGCCTCACAGCCACCAAACCTTGCACACACACTCAAATATATATATATATATATATATAAAATAAATCCTAACCCCATTTCGGGTTAGGGTAAAAACAATTAAGGAAAAAAAAAGAGAATACTTGATGCTAAAAATGCAACCCTAACCCAATTTCGGGTTAGGGTTTAACAAAGGTATATTAGAAATGCAACCCTAGCCCATATTTGGGTTAGGGTTTGCATATAAAAATATGAGAGGAAATTTGAATTATAGTTTTTTAAATTATAACTTTTTTAGGGTTTATTTATAAGTTGCAATATAATATTTAATGGGTATAGTTGGCTCATTTTATTAAAGAAATATATATGTATGAATAGGTATAAATTTAGAGTTGTCATCTTATTGTATATATATATAAGAGGTTAAGTTGAAAACCTATTTTATTTTATTTTATTAATAAATATTAATGAATGGTTAAGTAATAATTAGACCACTTTTACTTTTAGCTGAATTTTTTTGATTGGGGGAATTAATTTTATATAGTTCTGATATCACAATTATTGACGTAATTTTATCAAGGATTATTAATAAGGATAATTCATAGATAATTTTTGTATTTAATTAATTGTGGACATCAAGTTAAATTTAATTTGGGGGAAATTTGTAAATGAGAATTACCAATTATTTTATACGAATTTTTAACCTATGAGGCCAATTTTGGCCAAATTATTTAATCGTCGAAATTTGAAGGTTTAGGGGAAATTAAACTTGGCTATAGTATAAATTAGATTTATTTGGCAAATAACATTATTAATTTTGAAACCTAATTGGCTAAATATAAATTAGGAATTTTGCGTGCGCTCAATTAATTAAATTTTAGATTTAAGATATCCGCATAATTGTTCAATTAGCCCGAAATAATTTAAATGCAATTTAGATATTTAATTTTCCCTTGACTTTAATTAGCGGCAATTTAATTAGGTTAATTAAATTAACTAATTAAATTGTGAGGAACCTCATAGGGAATAATTAGCCCTCATTATTTAATGTCACTTTTATGAGTGAGTTAGTTAATCCAATGTTAGTGAACAATTCTACTTACATCTTAGTTAAGACAAAACTCAACTCATTTCATTTTAATGTAGACTATTTTGCAAGTTTTATGTTGTTCAAAAAAAAAAAATTGTTGTTCCACTTTTTGCCCAAAATTTTGGGCACGACAGAAGGTTTTTTTCAAAATGTTCATCTAAGTGTCAAAGTTGGTCAAAAAGTGGGAACCAGTATTGTGAGTTCACCCAACAGAAAGTAAGTTTTGTCAGGTTTGATAATAGTTTTGCTTCTAGACTAAGGGAGAGATTAACAGTGAATCCACCAAGGATCCCCATGCAGCTGCATGATTTTGTAAGACCAAACGAAAGGCTACCACTTTTTAAAATCGAGCACAACTGGGGGGACATTATCCCTTATCTTATTAGTAGAGTTATTAGAGTTTGTGGTTTCCTTGGCCAACCAGATGTATTACCTTTTAATGTTCCTTTGAGTATATGTTTTGTTGAAGTACTATGGCAAATAAGCTATATACATGATAAAGAGTTGAAGGGTAGAGGGACTATTTTCCCTAATTATACTTTCATTCCATAATTTGTGATTATAAAAGGAGGATATGTGTATTTTGACAATATTTTTGCACCATATCATCTAGGGGTTAGCCCAATTAGACATAGTGAATCGAAGGGGTTTTACAATGTTTTCAGGGAAAGAATAAAAGGAAGCCCATTACCCCATGAGCATAATTTCCCTGAGGATATAATAAGAAATGAATTTGATTTCATGTTTCAGGAATGGAGGAAGGAGAAATGGATATATTTTAGGAAGTTATGGGTTATAGTATAGAAAATGGATCCCAACTATGATCCATTAAAAAATTTCTCTCCATTTTGTGCCAAAGTAGATTTTGTCATGAGCAATTTTCATGAATTAATTCTTTGATTTAAGGAAAAGAGAACTTGACTAGAGGAAGTTCATGGTAGGAAAGTTGAGAGAAGAAGTGTGTAGCAGCCTACACCCATCACACTAGAAGAAGCAACCCCAATTCATTAGACGAGAATGAAACAACTAGGTTCACCTCTTCCTCCACCTCACATAACAGACAGGCTAGTAGAAAGTAGACCTAGCTATGTGCCTCCTCCAAAGGGCGAAATTGTAATACAAAGGGTAGGAGAAGAAGCAATTAGTGAAGAGGAGAGTAGTAGTGATAATGGAAGGTTGGTGAGAAGGAAATGAAAGAAGATAATGAAGATAGAGCCACCCCTAAAAACATAAGTAAAACCTTTTAAAGGGGTCAAGATCAATGATCTTGAAGAATTAGACAAACTCCTTCACCACCTCATGTGCCTTTCTCACCTCCAAGGCAAGTTTATGAACAAAGAGAGAATCAACACATGGAAGAACAACAAGAGGAAGATACCATTATACTAACAAATATAGAGATACAGATTGGTATTCCGCTTCTTCCACCCACTTTAAAATTGGACCTTACTCCTTTAGATATTTAAGGTAGAGCCTTTAGAGATGCTAGGAAGGAGGCATGTGATATGTTTCTTGAAGATGAAGACTTTGTAAGAAGCCCGACCTTCCTGCAATTTGTATGGAAAATGAAGATAGAAGAATACAAGAGGAGAAGCACTGAGAGAAAGGCCCAAAGGCTAGATAGGTTTGATCAGGAAAATCAGGAGGAAGTAAAAAATGAAATGATGGAAGAATTTAAACGAATTACTAGAGATGAAGGTAGGATGATTGTAAACCAAGTTAGAGTCTTAATTTTGCCAAAGTGGGATATAGTTAATGCAGTGGCCTTTGATGCAATCAGAAAATCAAAAGATCAACAATTCAATTCAAAGGAAGAAGCAAGGTTGGCACTGAAAGGGTCAAAATTTGTAGATGATTATGCAACCTTGGCAATATGGGCACTAGAACAGGGGCCTAGGAGGCCTAATATCAGTGATATAAATCCAAACATGAGGGGAAGCCTCATTATAAAAGGAGCCTCTGATACATCAAATGTTGAGGCCTCAAAGTTAGTTGTTGATGTGGCCAAATTGGCCCATGAAACTTCAAAGAGGGAGGCTAAAGAAAAAGAAGAGCTAATGAAGAAGTTTGAAAATATTTTCAATGATTATAATGTAGTTCAAAAGAGGTATGTGGAGCTACAAACTAAGGTTCAAATACTTGAGCAGAGACAGATAGGAGCATCTTCTTCAACTCCTATAATTGCATCAACCCCATCAATGTCTTGGTCTCCACCTATCTCATAGGAAGATGCAACAATTCAATTTGATAATGAGACTAATTTTCCAATTGTACCATTAGTGCCATATGTTGATGAAGAGCCTGAACCCACTAGATCAACTAACTCAACAAAAGCCCAAATTTTGGAGAAAGTAAATGAATTCAAAAATAAGCTAAAGGAGTTAGAAGATCAGTCTTCCATTAAAAAAAAGGAGATATTTAGCTTAGTGCTAACTCATTTGAATTAGAAGGTGGATAGTAGATTAAATAGAATTCATTTTTTATATTCTTTATTGTTTAATGCTATTTAAAGTTTTGACAAAGATAAGGAAGTAGCAATCCCTTTATTTACAAAATGGTTACAAAGGGGAAATGAACTTAGAATAATGTCAATAGCTTCCAAATATCATGTTGAGAGGCCACCCACACTTTAGCCAACCTATTTGCTAGTAAAGTCAATGCAGGAAGCAGAGATGCTTCCAGAAAATATAGAAAGAAATATAAGGGAGTTGATGAGAAGTTTCAATGAGTGGAATGAAACACTCCTACCAAGTATTGAAGATGAAAGGAGGGTAATTAAGCCTTTACAATTTTGGAGAGAAGAGGTAGAAAGAGTCATCAACACTCAAGTGGACTTGATTTGTGGGGAGTTAGATACTAGCATGCTAGAGGACATCATAGATTAGATATTATGTACAAGAAAATTCTTTGAGTCTTTTGAAAGAGAGGCAAATCAAGTGGCAATTAAGTATACTTCGTATAGAGAAAAAGTTGATGAGATTATGAATTTCAAATGGCCATCAGATGAAGAATATGGTGAATGGAGTAATACTTACTTAAAGGAAGAGTAAGGACAACAAATAGTTAGTTAGTTAACTATTTGATGTAATAGTGTAGCAGGCTTTTTTGTTTCTTTGCAACAGTTACTCTCTCGATGAGAGTAACAACAAGGTGGGCCCATACTAGATCTTCATTGGCAACAACAAAAAGGGAAAAGGTGCATAAAGTGCTATGATTGAAGCAGTTACAGATTTTTTGGTCTTGGTTGTGACATTCCTTAAATGAAATATTTTGTAACAAAATAATGGGTAACCAATCATCCTTAAATGACAGGTGTCTCCTCTAACGTGTAGCTTGTTTTGCTCCCTTATTTTCTATAAAAGGGAATTCATGGCCAAGAGACAAGGTTCCGAATTTGATAGTTGTATTGAGTCTAGCTAAGTCAGAGTCATAGGTCCCATGTAGAAGATTGAGGATAAAATTGAGAAAATTGAAAAGATTTTGTAGAGAAAAATAGAATGAGTCTTGTGCCATATTTTATGCAGGTTTTGAATGATTGAATTGTATATTATTTTATGGCAGATATAGCATTAATTTAATAAATATAATTCAAGTCTATTTCTCTTCAGTGTATGATTCTACTATCTTTTGAATGAAAGTGAATTAAGGGTCTCTTTCTTTTAGTGCATTGTTGTGATGTATGTGATTTATGATAATGCTTTGATCCAAGGGATCAATTAAATGCTTCAACAAAATTGCAAAGTGGTAGGGTTTGCTGGAATTTTGATTAGTTTAGGCTTGGATTATAATTGAGATGTATTGTAAGGAAATATATTCTTATATCAATATACTATCATATAAATTATGTTGTAATTCACCTAACGTTTCATGAATTCGACTCCCCAATGGAATAAGGCACTAGTCACAACTTGTTTTAAGTCTTTACAGCCAGTTTGTGCTAATTCTGCTTGTATTCACTACAAATTGTCGATTATCATAGTACATTTTAGTTTTTGTATGTTATTTCATATTTTATCCATCTCATGCTCCAATAGGTTCAGGATCACTCAAGAATTCACCATTCTTGAGCATTCTCCATCTTTGTTGATCCTTTATATGAGATTATCTTCTTAGTTTTTGGTGAAAATTGTGTATGACACATAGATTACAGATTCACCAAGGGATCACCCTCTCGGGTCTTGCAAAGCCCAAAGTGTAGAAGGATTAGAAGAATACTTGTCATATGCTAGTCCAAGTTCTTGATGATATTAATAGTTGGAGTTAGCTTCTCCATAGACACACTGAAGAATCAACTTGGTTTTTACCTCTTGTAGTGTAAACCCTATTTTGGGTCACCAACATTGAGAAGAACAAAATGTAACCAATAAGCTCCCCCTAAACCAATTCACCTATATTATTGCATGCACCTCAATTGCCTAAATGTTAGATGAACCATTATTGTAGCTCAAGACATATTCACTGCTCATTATAGCTTGCTTTTAGATTTGATACATTTGTCTATCTTTGCAATTTATTCAACACTGTCATTTTTGTCCTTCATGTCTAATGCATCAATCAAACCTCTTGGAATATTTGTCCTTGACTTTTAAACTTCACAAATTTAGTCTTCTTAAACTACTCATTTTTACATTATCTTGCTGCATCATTTTGATTAACCAATTGGTCCATAGATTTTCATCCTACCATGTTGAAGTAGAGTATTGTTACAAACATCTGTGACATAACCTATATGTTGAACCCCTTCAAAAGTGGACATGAATCTATGACACAGATCAGATTCTTTATATACAATTTCTACTCCAACATTTTGCATGCAATAACCATCTACAACCACTGAACATAGATCTTCTATAGTGTGAGTTTCCATCTAGTTATCATCACCACTTGCAGCCATGCTCAATCATTTATATACAAGTGTACAACATCAACTAAATACTTTTTCACAATGATCTATATGACAAAAATGTCTATACTTGATACCCTGCTAAGGGATAAAATTCTCCACCAAAAAAAACTATTGTAGATATGTACTAACTCATCTATCTTCAACAAGACTTATACAAATACTTTTGTCACCCACAATCATCAATCAAAATAAGTATATACAATCATCACTCTATCAAATTTTTGATCAATTTTAATCTAGAAATAAGGGGGTTAATGATGTCATCATGCATAGCTCCCCCTAATGATCTACTTCTCCTTAAGATTGAGGAGATATCACCTGTGCATGGTATGCATCATGTTTGCCCATAGTAGCATCCTTATTGCTGCACTCATCACTTGAGTTCTTCTTCCTTCTCCATACCCTCACATACCCTTTGTTCTTAATGACGGGAGGACTTTCCATCTTGTTGGGTCTAGATGACTTCATTTGATTTCTTCTACAATACTGTGCTCTATTGCCAAACTTGTGACATGCAAAACACATTGTGTTTACATCACCTTTTGGAATAGAGTAACTTCTATTTGACTGACTGGTTTTTCTTCTCCAATCCACATTTGTGTAGCTAGTAGATGGAACAAATGACCTTCTTGACACTCTTGGGATACTTATATTTTTATTCCATGTAAATCCCTATACTATATGACTTATACCCACTCTTTCATGTTGACTAAGGTTGTTATATCTTTCATTTTTGTTGAAAGAGGAAGTAGGAGAGATGCCATATGACTTAAATGATTTTCTTATACATTCATGATTCTTATGACCAACTTTATTATAATTATAAGATACAATATTCCTATCTCTTAGGACAAAATAAATATTCATTCTTTCATAGTTGGGGGCTAACCTATGCATGAATCTACCAATTGAAATTTTATGCTCATATGCATCTTGATTCCTCCTAGATCTATTTCTACATTCACTTGCTCTACGTACATAACCTTTGTAAACAAAACAATAACCAAAGAAAGAGGGCTTGTAACTTACAAATTTATTTTCATGTGTGTTGAGATTTTGTTAACTAGTTTTCTCCATTTCTTCTTCTTCTTCTATTGTTGACCTTGGGTTGAGAGTTTCCAATAGTCCTTCCATTTGATCCCTTCTATCTCCAAGATTGATTAGTCTTGTGAGTAGCAACATATTCGAGTATTATTCTAGTATGAGGTCTCCTAAACTTTATTTTTGTGTCCTTACCCCTGATGAAGCCATCTTAATGTATCTTACCTTTTCCTTTTGTATCAACAACAACCTTCATCTTCATGTTTTTAGCAATTGTAGTCAGCTTTATCTTCTTCCTTGGGGCATTCCTGACTATGAAGATTTGTTTATTACTATTTTCACTTGAAGAGACAAATTGTATTTCTTTCTCAGAGGAATCCTTTCTTGTGGAGCATTGATTATCATTATATCCAATTCCTACAATATCATTTGAATGTTTTTTCTTTCTCAACATTTCATCCAATGCTTTGGTGCTACCATCATACTTCTTTCTTAGTTTGAGATCCTCCTTGTAACTCTCAAGCTCTTTTCTCATAGTCACAACTTCTTGTTCTAGCTTTTGACTCTCCTTCATACATCCTTTTAGATTCATCCAATTGATTTCTCAGATCTGAAAGTTTTTGCTCAGATTCCTTGAGACATTTGTTCAATCTATCTTGTTCTGCAAAAGCACAATACTTAACATTTTTTATATTCCTTCCTCACCTTTCTAAGTTCTTCAAGTGCACTCACAAGATCACCTTTAAGATCAACCTTAGCTTCAACTTCCTCTTCTTCTTCATCATCACATCCAAATGCATCTTGCATTCAGTATTGAGTTTCATTATCACTCTTGATGTTTTCTTCTCACATTGGACCTCTTGAGCCATGAATATATGAGTTTCTAGTGTAGGAGCACCTTGATTTCTTGTTAAATTTTCATAATTTTGGAATGGATGATCCTCAATAGGATAAATGAATGAATAATGGAATTTTGGTAGGTCCACAAGAGTTTTTTAGGGTTATTTGAAGTATGTTTGTCTCTAGTGTTAGTTTGTTTTCTCAGTTTTGGCCAATGTGCTCTTGTAAGCCAAAAATGACATCATTTTGCAAAATAGTGTAAAAATATTTCTATGGCCTCATAAGTATTTTATAAATGTTGGTTTGATGTTAGGGAACCATCCTAGGGGGTTTAGAGTGAGTAAAAATGTATAAGTTTAAAAAATGCATGGTGGAGCAAAAGTTGTCATTGTTGCTTGACAACTTTTTGCAACTTTTGGAGCAACTTTTTAAAAAATGAGCAAATTGGTGGTTGAGGAACTGATGGGTGGTTGTTTATGAGAAAGGAGGAATATATAATTCTTTTGAAATCATTATAAATAGGTTGGAAGATCCAAGAGAAAATTTTGAATAATACTTGAAGGCAATTTTCAAATTTTTGCATAAAACATGTAATTTTGGTTATATCAGTCCATACTAGATGGATTAATCTCAGTAATATTATTTCATGGTGATTTATTATTATTTGTTGTGGTGCTTTGTAAGTTATTATACTCCTTGATAGTGTAGGTTTAGGGCTTTGTTTGCAAATTTTCTTGAACTGCACTACTCTCGGTCTGAGCAAGGGATTAAGACCCTAGCAATGGCTCCAACTTGAAATCCCATTGTGTTTTCTCAATGGACCTTGGGATTAAAGTCATGGAGCCTATTTATAGTTTGTATATTCATTTTTGTTCCTTGGAGGTTGCATTGAAACAATTTTCTATCAAGTCCTAGGTGAGCTTTGTCATAGCCCGGCTAGGGAAGTTGACTATTATATGCATTTTTGCTTGTAGGGATGATCAAGTTTTTTTGTGCCAAGTGTTTGGCATGGAATAAGGAAGCCTAGAAGAGTATCAAAGAAAGGATGGAGGTGTGACATGGTGTGTAGAATAGTAAAACCTATTGGAGAACACTCTAAACCTTAAACCCTTTAAAAAGTGTCATTTTGGGGTCCATATCTGTACGGACGTATCAGACAACCTAACCTCCTAAATCTCAAAGATTGTCCAAAAGGGTATTGAGATCATTAAATCTATTTGGAGGTATTTTGGAGTTTTTCTAAGTAATTGAGCAAAAATAGTGAAGGTAGGGCTAAAAGGGACTCTTAGGGCTACTAGGCCTAGAAAATAGGAACTAGTGAAAGTGATGGAGAAATGGAGGGAAACCATTCACAAAAATACATGATGGGAGTTGATACACCTTATCAACATCCTCTTAGTCCCCTGCAAGTGAATGTTGAAGATTTTGAAAACTTGATGTTGGATTTACCCTAGTGAATCCTAGCGATGATCTTGAGTAATGGGAGAAAACAAGTTGATAGAGAGCTTCCCAAAAGAGTTTAGTTATTAGGGTTGATTCAAGAGAAGAGTAGGGTGGAAACAAGCATGGTAGCCCACTATGACACCTATTTCTAACCTACAAACAAAAATTTCAACTCTTTTGGAGAGATCCTCCCTATAAGTTTCCTATTCATCTCTTCTACAACAACTAACAGATCTTCTTTTATCATCTTTCCATTAATCTTCTTCCTCTCACATTCTAATCGAGCAGTGGTAGGTTCTTCACCATATACTTTCTTCAGTTTTTCCCATACATTCTTTGTAGATTTACATTTCTTAACCTTTGAAGACATTGTATCTGACAACCTACTGAGAATAGCCTTCTTGGCTACAACATTGCATTCATATTCTCTTTTAGCATTAGGATCAATTGGAGGGTTAGTAGAAGCAAAGTATCCATTCTTGATTGACATCTAGACATCAAAACCTAAGGCAAACAAATAGGTTTCCATTCTTAAGCTCCAAGGGTCATAGTAGAGGATGACTCATACATCATCATTATGTTCACACACCAGAATCTACCCAAGCTAGAGGAAGCTTATTTAGCCAAGAACCTAGGGCTCTGATATCAATTAAAGGAACACAATGGACCACTAAGAGGGGGGTGAATTAGTGGTAATACAAAACATTAACTTCTAAAAGATCTAAGCTTTAATCAAATAAACCAATAAGCTATGAGCAGAGATATCAAACACATTTAAGAACAAACACACAAGGACAACTCATAACACAAGATATATGAGGAAAACCCACATTGAGGAAAAACCTCAATGATAAATGTTGCTTGAGTCTACTACTCCAATCCAGTGTCACAAGTAAATCACTTATTACAACATTTATGGGCACCAACCCAAAGGAGAACCAACCCCTATCTTTATGGGAACCAACCCAAAGGAGGACCTACCCTTGCTTTGAGTACCCACTCAAATATTTGCAATGATTTAATAAATAATTTGATACAATGAAGAGCCTTGTTACAAATATGTCTTGTAACACTTACAAATTCTACCTTTGAGATTGACCTAATCCTTTTCTACTTACTAGATCTAACCTCTACTTGTTGGCCTTGTTATCAATCTATATCTTCTTCTCTTTCTCTTTTCCTTGTCTTTGCAAACAGTTCTCTAATTTTTGTCCTAATCACCCCTACTTCTTTGCCTCTCACTATGTGTATAACCCACTGTGTTATCTACCTTGGCTTTGCACTTTCTAGTTTCTGGTCTCTGGTATTCATGGCTGCATACTACTATCACTTCCTTCACTTTCAGCTCCCACATAGTTGAAACTCAAAAATTCCTTCTACTGCTCACACCTTGCTATAGTTCACCCTAGCTATACTCTTTTCTCTTACTCATAGCAGTTTGAAGGCACATCTCTATTTTTTATCACCAACCACTTGTGTACATCTGCCAGCTCAACTACCTCATCTGCAACTGTCAAATCTCATCAACCACTTCTCTGTTTGATCAGTTCTATACCAATAATGGTTTCCCTCCTAGAATAGATTAAAAATCTAATCTTCTTGAGTCTCTCAGAGACTATATCTACCTACTGATCAGATTATCTATACACACTAATTAGAAAAATAGAAGCCTAAAATAAATGTACTATCTTCTGCCTTTAGATAATTCTTTGTGTATTGATTACTAAGTTTAGTAAACTCCATCAACCCGATGAGATCTAATATCCTTCCTCAAGCCACACAAATAGTCTACAACTTGGTTGCCATCAATGCATTCTTTTCTCTCTCTTGACCAACTCAGAAAAGATTGACAACTTCATATATGTGCACCAACTTTGTAGGCACTGACCTCTTCATATCAGCATTCATATTTGACCACCAAGAAGCCACATGTCTTCATATTCAGCGTCCAGATCACTTGGTCAATGTTTGTCAACTGCCATGTAAAACTATATGTTTATCAACATGCACTATATTGTCAAAATCTTCTTATTTTACATCTAGATCATCTAGTCAAACTTGGTCAACTACCACATGGATTTCATAGGCTGCATCGATGTGTTCAACAGATCACATAACACATGTGTTATATGCATTCTTATGAGGGCACTCTTCCTATGGGCTAGGAGGAACAACACTCTTAATTCCCTTCATTTTCCCCTCTTTGTCATTTACAAGTCCATTTTATTCATGCAGGCTGGCAGGGTACTCCACACTTCTTTCATTTTCTTTCCTCGTGGGATCCTCTTCCTCTTCATCTTCTTGTTGTGGGATAATAGGGGATATTGTTTACTATTCTTTTTTCTTCCCTACAAGCTCTTTGGTTTTCCTTCTTACCCACTGTGGGATTGCGGGAAGCTCAACTTTACCCTATTATTCTTACCCTGCAAGGCTTCTAGCCTCTAGTCTTTGACGTTGCGGGATGACGAGGGACATCTTCCCTTCATTCTGTGTTACCATGCAAGATCTCTTTTCTTTAATCATTTTTGTCACATGATAGTAGAATTCTCTACTCTACATTATTTTCTTTACCCCACATGCCTACATCTTTCATATCATTGTCATGAGGGGGGTAGCGAGATACCTTAATTTGTCTCCATCTTTATTACCCTGTAAGGTCTTCATTTCTTTGCCTTCCTCTATGTGAGATAGAAGGATCAACCTTATCCCTATGACTTCCATGGTCTACAAGTGACATTTTTAGTCATGGTGAAGTGTCATGTTACACTAGAAAAAAAAGGTGTGTCGACAGGACTTAACACAAGTTACATCAAAAAAGCAACATTTTGGTGTATCTCCCATAGACTAGAAAAATGCAAGCCCAGTATTTCCGAAAGGGCAAGTCTTGGAAAAAGGAATAGACGGGGGCCAACAAATACACATGCCTCTCCATGTAGACATTCATTTAGTGATGTGATAGTAAACATGTCACATCAAAGCCTTTAGTGAACCACCATGGGCCCGATTTTGGTATAACTCATACAGTCCAATAAAAGGCAAAGGGGCTCTTGTCAAAACTCCATCTCACATTGAAATAAGGTAGTATCACTGAGACATAAACACCATCACACCAAAAAAGGTCATTTTAGTGTAATCCAAAGGGGCATCCAAAAGGAGAAAGGGTCTTGCCGAAAGGGAAAGTCATGCAAAAAACGCACTTTTGTTAGTCCACCAATGCAGGGTCCCACATGAACATGTCACCGTCAGGTAGAACCAACACATAGTCACCAGTTGGACAATGTGGGCCCAATTATTAGGGGTCAGAGGCTGGTTGGAACTCGACATGAAAGAAAAAAAATAAATTTCCATTTGGATATGATAGGTTGATAAGGGTCACATTTATTGTAGGACCCACACAATTTGAGAGATACATCTATTGACCACCACATGGCATATCCAAGCCCAAAGAAGGAGGGTCCTATACGATCACAACTCAACTTGAAGGGTTCAATCAACAATAGACACATGGACACCAATGATCCTGCCCAATGTGCCACCAACAAAAAAACATGTCACCAAGACATAAAAGGTTGCCAAGGCATGGAGAAGGTCTTGCCAAAAGGAAATGTGGCCCCCGCATGAACACTCACTACCTAGCTGGACCAAGTGGACCAATAAGCGGTCATCAATAGAATACATGTAGAGCACATGGCAAGGTGAGAGTGGAACTCCAAGAAGAATCATCCCTAAAGGGACAATATACTTTGGCCAAACACAAAAACCATCACACTGAAAAGGTATTTCAGTATACCTCCAAGGGTCGGCGAGAGGGAAAAAGGATCATATCAATAAGTCATGTCACATCGAAATCAAACCCTTATAGGCAAAATAAACAAACTATTACATCAAACAAATACTTTTTCAGTATAACACAAAAGGGTATGTATAGCCCATAAATGATCACATCAATAAACCATGTCACACCAAAATGCAAGGATGTCGTTGAGATTGAAAGAGGGTCTTGTCGAAAATTGTCAAACACATTAATTTTTACTATTTTTAATCTGCAAAAAAAATATATCATACATGATGGATTGAGAAAGTTATGAGGCCAACTCAGAACTATGATTCCACCTCTTAAAACACATGAATTCAACCCATTTGTACATCTGCAACCTTCAATGGCATTCTGTGATGCTCTCTATGACACATATCATCTCTACATCTTTGTCAACTCAAACCTGCATACACACATGTTGACATCAATGCCAACAAGTCAAATACATTTTTTATTTTTAATTTACATTGGGTCATAACTTTTAATTATTAGTTCCTATCTACGAGTATAGATTCATATATTATAAAGAGAAGTAATACATTAAACTAAAAGAAATATTAGATACATTCATGTATACAGACACCACATATATGATATATAACACAACTAAAAATACTAAATAATCAATATCTGAACTCTATAAATCTATATGCAATAAAGAAGTTATCATAAAAAATAATGCCTACAATAACTTAAATTGATGAAATTTATCAAATCCTTACTATAGTCATACACCAAAATATGGCAAGAGAAACCCTCGGCTAGAATTTTGTCACAAATTATCACTTGGAAGATTCTTTAAAGATTAAAAGAATGGATCCATATATATTTAGTTAGTCCAATAAAATGACCTCCTTTTGATTTAATAAAATGCAATACTTTATATGTTACTTGAATTTTAGGAGTTGAAAAACTATGCAATCCTTACTCATTTCATGAAAATTAAAAAATGCCCAACATTTTGAATAACAAATAAACTAGTATAAATAGCAATTCCCCCCTCCCCACAAAAAAAAATTGATAAATAATTGGAGGCCATATAAATATCATATAAGAAGAGATAAATCCCATGAATTTTTTTAATGAGTGTCCTACAATATATGCAAGGAATATTAGAATATATAAATCAATCATTACATTAGTAGTATCATAGACACCCTAGTCTTCTATTATTGAAATGAAATCCATGCCTTTGTGATTAGACAATGGTTCTCAGGAGGAAAGATACTCTTCCAATAGTTTTACAAGTCAAATGGGGTCATTAATGGTATTTTGGGAAGATCTATAAAATATAAAAGGTAATATAGAATACATATAGAAGATTAATGTAGGATTGGTGGTGAGAATAAGAGATGTGAAGTTTCACTATGAGACAAAAGGTCAAAATTGGCCATGGGAATAGAAATCCAAAATTATAATGAAACTCTACAAATGAATGAGGAAGAGTGAGTCAAGGATGTCGAACTAAAGGTAAGAAACACTTGAGCTCCAAAGGAAATACACAAATAGAAAAAAAGGACTAATAAAGATATTCAAAAACATTACACAAAAGTGATATTTGATTGTAATTTGGAAGTGAAAATATAATTAGAGGTCATGGAAGGATTCTAAATGAAATACTAAAATTCTAGAAGTAAAATATAATTACATATAAGGAAAGTGGATAAAATATGGGAAAGCATCAAGGAACTAGATGTTTGAATGTCTAGAGTTGGGAAGAATACTATATTAGGGATTAGAAATAGTATTGTTAAAACATGTAGAATTTGAGTATAGAGGTGGAGAAGATGAAATAGGAATAAAATAAATAATTTAGAACTCCACAAGTCAAAAGGGGGTAATCAAGGGTTGTGAAAATGTTGGCAACAACAAGGAAGGAAAACTGAGATTGGGGGGTGAATCAGTTTTCACCATATTAAACAAATTAAGCACTATTTCAGATGTGATCAACTGTAGCAAAAAGAATGTTGACAACAATAATAGAAACACAAATAACACCAATATTTTGACGTGGAAAACCCAATTAAGAGAAAAACCATGGCAGGGACCTACCCACAATGAGATGATACTCTGCAGTAGTATGTGTAAATATTATAATGGGGAATCCACATGCATTCAGGCACACTACCTAGAGCTTATACTGATTAGAATACAATGACCCAGAAGGATACAACCCTTAGGCAAGGTTCATTACCTTACAATAATGTTCAGACTACAATCCAGTAAAAGATGAATTGAAAGAATAGCATCTGCTAATGGTTGATGATAGTTCTGATTAAGCTCATTTGTCTGCTTTACAATACCATATGCTCAATACACCACACTAAAAGATAACTTCACTTGTTCACACATACACCACTCTCTGATAATGCAGAATCAAAACCCATACATCATCAAACCACTAATTACAAAAAAATAATACCTATTTATACAGATCGTAAACCTTGACTATAAGGTTGGCCAAACCCTTAACACCCAATTAAAAAATTACACCACACAATACATAAATCAACCACCTGACCAATACAATGCCTAGACAACATAGCAAAGACCCAATTAACTCCTTGAATGTGCATCACCACCAAAAATGTTGTCAAGATCAATCACAAATGTTACACCACCAAAAATACTACATAACACGAAGAATATCACCACCCATACTATCTTCAAGAATGCACACAATGATCAATGTAGACCATCAAAACAAATAGGACATGATCAGGAAACACCAACAAGCTTGTTCAAACCATCCGCAATAGCTACACCAACACCACTTATTCAAATCTTCATTGATCAACACACTAACCCTCAAGAACACTTAATAGTAGCAACTCAGACAAGAAAGATAACTTGCAGAGCACCAAATCATGAACCATCTGAAATGAAGATACACACAAACATCCAAAACACTCCCAAATCTGCAACACAAAATATGATCATACTAGACCACAATGGATCAAACACTAGAACCCTACATTACCGAACACTAAAAAACCAATCTCCATACTAGAATCCATAACTTGATCAAATCACCACATAGCACCATGACATCAATAAAGAATGAAGTATCTCTAGTTGATTCAGCATAGCAAATAGATAAACCAACTAGATCAACTCATTGCAATCACCAAATCACCAAACAACTCTCTGCAACATCGAAACGCAAGAATATGTTGACATCAATGACAACAACATATCCTAGTAGCAGAAATATCCAACAATCTCCCCCTTTGGAATTGATGGAAACATATGAATGTGAAAAACAATCAATGCAAAGGAATAAATCATCACTAGCAAACTCCCCCTAAAATCATGCACACAAATCTCCAAAGATAATGCAGTTTTTCACATGCTTCTCTCCCCCTTTGACAATAATGCCAAAGAAAAAATGAAAATCATGCTTCTCTCCCACTAAAGAGGAAAATATCTCCTCCTTAGGATAAACTCACAATTGATCATTTGAACCATATACTAACTACTCTGGCTGAGTAGTAGCATCAATTCATCAATCTAGATATGAAGATAATACTGTGAAGTCCACCAGATTGTTGCATCTCTATGTTCCTAGTTCTCATCAGGAGGGACAGAGACCACTAACTTGTCTCTCAAATAGAGAAATTTACCTACAGGAAAAGGCTTAGTGAAAATATCTACAATCTGATCCTTTGTAGATACATACTCCAATTTGACTTCTTTATTACTGACCTTCTCCCTCAAGAAATGATACTTAATTGATAATATGCTTTGTTTTAGAGTGCAGTACCATATTATTGGAAATATTAAAAGCACTTTAATTGTCATAGTAAATAATAGTAGGCTCATCATACATAAACCTAATGTCTTTCAACATCTGCTTCATCCAAACTACCTGAGTATAGTTGCTAGCAACAGTAATGTATTCAACTTTAGCAATAGATAAAGATATAGCATCTTATTTCTTACTCGCCCATGAAACCAACTTCTTCCCCAAAAAGAAATCTACATTGGTAGTGATTTCCAATCATCAAAATCACCTCCCCAATCAATATCAATATATGAACATAACATGAAATTATCATTCTTTGGATATTAGAAACCATAATCAACTGTTCTCTTCAAGTATCTAAAAATACTCTTCACAACAATAACATGAATCTCTTTAGGATTGTAATGTCACCAAAATGTAATGGTGGGTGAAAAATGTGTGAATGAGAGATCAAGAGGAAAGCTACCCTTTCCCTACAAGGAGATGAGATTTTCACTACGGATTTCCCTTCAAACACTTTTCATGCATTACATTGGAAGAGGGGGGGAAAATTTACTAGATTCAACCTCCAAAGAAGAAGATAGAATTATGAATGAAATGGGAATGATAAGTTAATCCCCTCTTCTATTTGGAATGGAAAGGAATTGATTGAATTATGTATAGAGATAAGTGCAAAAGTGACAAAGAACTGATTATAACTTGAGATTGAAGCGTGGGATGAAGTTGTGCACCTAGATCTCGTAGTAATATGTCGAAATGAAGCCTCCCTACAAATTTGAGGAAAAGTTGCCCAGATTGTGGAGGGAAAGTACACGGTCCTCTGAAAAATATGTGAAACAAAAATGGTTTTTTTGCCTCTATAAATGGAGTCCAAATGTGAAAGTACAGTTGCGCACCTGCAACCTACACAGAAAAGAGAGGAAAATGGGTTGGGAATGGGGGTTTGCCTTTAGGTCAAACCCCAGTTTTAGAATTAACCAAGTAATGAAAGAAAGTACTCGCAAGTAAATGTAACTGAAAGAATGTAATGTAAATCACCTCAAGGGAGGTTGTAGGTAAAATGTAGGTAGAAATGCTTGTATGAATTTGAATGTTAGAATGAGTCTCCTCCTCAATGGTTGAATCCTTGACTTGAATGCAAGACCTAGCCTTGAAGGGAGACTTGAGAATGCTCAATGTTGGAAAAGAATGCCTGAATGCTCTTGAATTCTTGAATGTGCGATCTCATGTATCTATGTTATTGCTTCACCCAGCTTATGCAAATGAGAGGGAAAATGCAACTTTTATACTTGTTAATTAGGGTTAATGAAATTGATTTCTGTCATAGTCTGACATCGAGGAAGTTTTCCCACTCACTACACAACCTTCAATGTAGACTTAGGAAGGGTCCTACCCCAAAATAGGGTAGGGATAGGGGTGCCACGCCCCTATCCTACCCTTTTCCCTAGGGTAGAGTGCAGACAAGGTGGTGCGGAGGGCAAGGGAGAAGCAATTTTGGGGGGTTGAGCAATATTCGATCTCCGATCAGGATAGGGGATTCAATTTCACATGCGTGAAGACCCTAATGCGGTCAAAAATTGCTAGGGTCACAATTTTATGACACTAAATTTAGCCCCCACTTCAATAGGATTATAAGTGTACTCCAATATTGTCGGTTAAGTACAAGGAAACAAGATTGAAAAACTTCTACCATGTCAAGGAGGCTAGATGCACCAAGCCCCTAGTGGACTTAGGATCTTATGACTTCGATTGACAAAGTAAAAGGGAATATCAAGAAGGGGAGAACCATGACTAGAAGTAGAAAATTTCCCCTCACTATGAGCCATGAAAGAAAGGATACCCAAAATTACAAAGAAAAACAATGTTCACTAAGTAATTCTAAGTATCAAGAAGGAAAATATGAGCAGAGTGTATGGCCCCACATTAAAGCGATTGCATGTGGCGTATCGGGAGTGATTGCTTTAAGCTAGGATACACCCAAGAGAAAAAGAAGAGAGGGAACACGTTATCGCAAGGATTAAGCCCCCAATCGAGGAATAAACCCAAGAATAATGAACACAAAAAACAAGGTAGTTTATCTTTCCTTAGGGTCCATATGTTGTATGATAACTCATGTATATCATATATGTATGTGCATATAATAATCATCATTCCCCAAAAATAGGAAACTTCCTTGGAAGAAAGGGTAGATAAGAGTCTTTTGAGTCAACATGAAAGAGACCAAGAAAATATCTCAATAGTTTTCATCATCCCCAAGTAGACATTAAGGGGATAATAGAAGAACATGGATACACATAGAAGAATGGTCACAAAAGAGAAAGAAAGGAGAGAGAGAGAAGATCTAAAGTGATAATATTGATAATCTAGCACGACATCCACCTCTCGATCTTGCTGATCACTATTTTAGGAAGGTGAGAAACATGCCAGAGGAGTGACATCAAGAATAGTAGATGGAGCTATCACAAGATCCAAACAAGGACTATGCTCATGTTGTAAGTCACTTTGTTCAATTCTAGGAGCAAGGTTTAGGGTTTGTGAAAATTCCTTTGATAAATGCTTGTCCACATCAACATATTCATACTCACTATCAAAAGCATTAGGAGTTGTATGGTCATCATGAATAACATTTTCACCCATTTCTTCATCAAAATTTGGAGAAAGAGGAGCAAGAACACGAATAGGAGTAAAACCATCACATGTTTTGTACAACTTATGATTTGGAGATGTAGGTTGAACATCTTTCTTAAGAGAAAAGGGAATCATGTCAATTGTTGGAGTTTTGGGAGATTGAGTATTTTGAGGGACAACTTCATGAGATTGAATACGACATCTTCGTTGGTGCTCTCTCACACAATGATTTTGTCGAGTCTTCATGGAAGGCTGAGAAGGAGGAGGAACACTTGAAAAGTAGGAATGTTTCTCTTTTATAGTTGAAGGTTTAGGTTGAGGTCTTTTAGGTTGAACAAGAGGAGAATCAAGCCTCTTCTCTCGATAAGAGGAAGAAGGTGGAACTATGCCATACAAAGGAGGAATATTAGGTGTAGGAAGGAAACCAGGTCCATCATGAGGAGAAGGTACGGGTCTAACCTTAGGAAGAATATTGTTGTTCTTCTTAGAAGAAGGTATAGTCATATCCATAGGAATAGGTTGAAGATCTTCCTTAGGAGGGAGATTAGTTCTTGTTGGTGTAAATAAATATTCATTATGGATATTATTACACTTTACTTAAGTTAACTTAGGATTATGCATCTCTTTGTAGTTTGGATTTGAGACACTTAGGGAAGTGTGCACATAGGGATATAGCTTGTAGGAGAAATTCCACCTTTTGTAGTCTTATTTTGCTATTACACTCCACATTCAACCAGCAACCAGACCTCAGCGGCCCAACCACCACCGACAACAACTCGACTCTCTGCTCTGATAGTTGCCGCCGACACTCTCTTTCCGGGCACCGACAAGTTTTCTGGTGACCGTTGACAAAGCCTGTCTGCATTGCCATGTCAGCAGATATGCCCTATCAGCATATTTTGCATAGTTAGCACCCACTCAGCATTTTTTGCAAATCTTTTAGACCCCTCTCCATTGAGTAGTTTGGATTTTTGAGTCAACTTTGGAGACTCATAACTTGCTCAATTTTGCTCCTTTTTGGGTACTATTTTTTTTATTTGGGCTAATTGTTTCTGCTCTTTGCAGTGGTGTGGTTATTTTTTGATTTTGGTGTACAAGTTTTTCATAATTTTTGGATTCTCTTAGTTGTACCTATCTAATCCTCAATTGTGCAGCTTCAAAGGCTTCATTTGAGCTCATACGACCTCCTTTTCAGGTGCCATTTTCTTTGAAAGTGCATGTTTTTTCATCTACTTTCATAATCTATTATCAATTTTTAGAGATTTTGAGTGGAAATTGTACTTTCATATATTGGTCTTATTTGGCCTAATTGGTACTTTTAATTTGCCTGGATCTTAGTTTAGATCTCTTGCATTATTAGTATGAGTCTCGTTTGGCCTTATTAAGGTAGTTATAAAATTGAAATTAGAAGTCCACTTTGCCATTTTTTGCAAGTGGCCCATTGTACATGCACTAAGTATAAAGTGCCAAATCATCACTTTTTGGGGGGGTTCTTTGATTGAGTGAATTTGGGGGGTGTCTTGTGTGATTGTTCCTCTCTTTCCTTTTTCTCTTTCATTTTTTTTGCAATGAGTCCTCATAAATTTCCACCTTTAACTCCACATAATTATGCATCATGGAAAATTAAAGTATGGAACAAATTAATGGAAAAATGTCTCATGCATTACATAGATGGAACAATAGCAACACCACCTGATCCTAAGGTTGATCCTAATGCTCAGTTAGAATGGCTCACTATGAATTGCATGGCTCTTGGAACTTTACGTAAGTATGTATCAGATGACCTCATCTTTCATATTGAGAAGTATATTACAATCAAAGATGCTTGGGATATTTTTCACAAATTGTATGGTCAAGTTGATGAAATCAGAGGTTACAAGATTGACAATGAGCTCAGCAACTTGGATCCAAAGAGTTTTGATACAATCCAAGATTATGTCACCAAAGAAAATGAGATAAGAGAAAAGTTTAAGGATTGTGGAATTGACAAAAAGGATGCTTAGTTGATATTCAACTTGTTGGACAAGCTTGCACCAGAATATACAGCATTTGTGTCTAGCTTCCAAACTCATCATTTGACAGTGGGGAGCTCTTACATTATGCCTTCATTTGATGCTTTCACCAAAATGTTAATATTGGAACAATCTAAGTTGTTGAACATGGGGCTTCTCAAGTCTTCAAAGTCCAAGGCTTTGGTGGCTAATCAAGGGAATCAAGGAGGTCAAGGCAAAGATTCCAACAAGAAGAAGAAGCAATCTAAGACAAATCCACAACAGAAAAAAGGACAATCATCCTCTCCATCACAAGGTGATTTTTCATCCTCTTCCAAGAAGGGGACTCCACCTAATAAGGATAAACCAACTTGTGCATATAGCAAGAAGTATGGTCATGATGAGAATCGATGCAACACCAAGAAAGTTGATGTGTTAACAAATCATCTTAAGAAAAACAACATCAACTTGCCATCTGCCTACACAAAGAAGGATTTATCTCCTTCCTCTTCCTCACAGTCTAAGGAAAAAGGGCAAGATTTTGTGGCTACAATGGGTTCTTCACAGTAGTCGATACTTGACTCGGGTGCCCCATATCACATGGGTTCTACAAAGGAGCGGTTTTCTTTATTGGAGCCATCTAAGGTACTTCACATTTACATAGGTGATGATACACAAGTAGAGGTTGAAAGGAGTGGTTCAGTTGACATGGATGATGGAACATTTGAGAATGTTCTTTATGTTCCTAACTTGTCTACCAACCTTCTCTCTATCTACCAAATCACTCACTATGGGAATGGGAAAAAGGTTGAGTTTACACCTGATTCAGTTGTGGTAAAGGAACTTGATGATGATGCCTTGGTAGCAGTGGGACATGTCAATGAAAACTCCAGGCTTTATTCATTCTCCCACTTTGTGCCATGTTCTCCTTCTAGGGCCTTGCTTACTCATTCAAATTCAAAAAGTAAGCTATGGCATGAGCGGTTTGGTCACCTTAACTACTGCTATCTTTAGCAACTTAGCACTAAATATATGGTCACAGGTCTACCTCGAATCAATTTTTGAGAGGGTGTATGTTCAAGTTGTTCCATGGGCAAGCATCCCAAGGAGAATTTTGATAAGGGGAAAGCTTGGAGAGCTTTGGAAGTTATTCAACTTGTTCACGACGATGTGGCAGGTCCATTTCCAGCACCTTCATTTAGCAAGGCCCGCTGTGTCCTCACCTTGATGGATGACTACTCTCACTTCACTTGGGTCTACTTTCTCATTCATAAGAGTGAAGTATTTGACAAATTTCAAGACTTCAAGACTCGTGTAGAGAAGTAATTTGAGAAATTGGTCAAGATTCTTTGTACAAATAATGGAAGGGAATATGTGAACAAGAGACTTGAGGATTTTTGTACATTTGAGGGGATTGATCTTCAGCATTTTGTTGCTTACACTCCATAGTAGAATGGAGTTGCAAAATGCAATAATAGAACTCTCAAAGAAATAGCTAGCTGTATGATACATGCATGTTCTCTTGATCCCGCCTTTTGGGCAGAGGCTATCAGTTGTGCCACACACATCCAAAGTCGGGTTCCACACAAAGATTTGAAAGGTATTACTCATTTTGAAGATTGGGCTGGTAGGAAACTGATTATGAGACATTTCAGAGTCTTTGGGTGTCTAGCATGGGCTTGCATACCTCCATAGAAACGCAAGGCATTGGAACCTCAGAGTAGGCCTTGCATTTTTGTTGGATATACTCAGGGTGTTAAGGCATATAGATTGATGGATCTTGAGACACATGAGGTGTTTATTGAAAGGACTATTCACTTTGAGGAAAGCTCTCCTAGCTTAGCCTCTCTACCTCCTCCACCTTCCTCTATTGTGGGTAGTGATGATAGTGATTTAGATGATCAGACTTCTTCAACTCTTACTCGTAGGGTTACACCTCTGCAAGATCCACTTGTAGTTGAGGAGCCTCATTCTCCACCTCCACCTAGACCTTGTTGGGCTCGATAGACACTTGAGTCAGTGGGTTCTCTTGTTGGGGATCTTTCAAATATACAGAGGACTCAATCACAACATCAGGACCTTCCACATGCATTCATTACTACTGCTTCCAATCCACAGACATTTTAGGAAGCATCAGGGGTTACTGAGTGGGACCAAGCTATGGAGGAAGAGTCTAGTTCCTTGATGAGGAAAAACACATGGGATTTAGTCCATCTCACTAAGGGGAGAAAGATGGTTCAATGTAAGTGGATCTATCAAACCAAGTTTGCAACAAATGGTAGTGTGGATAAGTATAAGGCTCATCTTATTGCAAAAGGTTTCTCTTAGGTTCCAGGTGTTGACTATACTGAGACCTTTGCGCCCGTCGCCAAGATGAACTCCATTCAATTGACACTTGCTACTATTGCAGCTCATGGTTGGTTTGTACATCATATGGATGTGAAGAGTGATTTTTTTCATGGTGATCTTGATGAGGAGATTTATATGGAGCAGGCACAGGGTTTTGTCCATGATACTTCCTTGGTTTGCAGACTAAGGAAATCTCTTTATGGCCTTAAGAAAGCCCCCAGGGCTTGGTACGCCAAGATGGATTCCTTTCTTCACTTTGCAGGGTTCACCAGGTGTCATTGAGATCTGAATGTCTACATTTTGTGACAGGATGACTCTAACTTGATACTTGTGCTTTATGTTAATGATTTGATCACTACAGGGAGAACCGCATCCATCATTAGCAGGGTCAAATCTGCTTTGCATGACAGATTTTCTATGACTGACTTGGGTCTTTTGCACTACTTTCTTGGGATAGAGATTTCACAGTCACCTTTCAGGATTACACTATCATAGCCCAAGTATGCTTTTGATCTACTTGCACGCTTTCATATAGCTGATTGTAAGCCTTCCCTGACTCCCTTTCTTTTAGTAGTCAAGCTTGAGGCTCAATGTTATAATCCACCAGTTGATGCCACATTGTATTGTCATCTTGTGGGTAGTCTCATCTACTTGACTCACACATGCTCTGATATTTGATTTGTAGTTGGCATGGTTTCTCGTTTCATGCAAGAACCACATAAGCTTCATTGGAAAGCTACCAAATGCATCCTTCATTACATCCAGGGTACACATCACTATGGGATTCACTATGCAATAGGCACAGGACTTTTCTTGGTTGGTTACACAGACTTCGATTGGGCTGGTGATCTTGATGATCGTAAGTCTACTTCAGGTTATAGTTTTCACCTTGGTTTAGGCCCCATTTGTTAGCAGAGCAAGAAGCAACATGCTATTTCTCTCTCCTTGACTAAGGCTAAGTATTGAAGAGTTAATGTAGTGACTAAGACCATTTGGCTTCAGCAAATTCTCATAGAGTTTGGGTTCACCACTCCATGACCTATAGTTCTACATTGCGACAATCAAAGTGCTATTGCAATCTCGAAGAACCCGGTCCAGCACCAACAGACCAAACACATCGATATCCATATGCACTACATCTAAGAGCTGATTCAAGAGAAGGTAATTGATTTACAATATTGTCCTATAGCGGAGCAAGTTGTAGACATATTCACCAAACCTTTCACCAAGAGTAAGTTCCAGCAGTTGCGAGCTCTCTTGGGGGTGTGGGATGTCTCATTAGGGGGGGTCAGTTGGATTCTCCTTCCTCTCTCTTTTATAGTTTTCAGTATGCCCTTGATCTTGGCAAAATCTCATAGTTCTATTTGTGAGAGGAAGAACTTTATCTTCAAGTATGATAGGAATGTCAAGTATCGGGGATCTAGGTTGACTTAAGGATAAGATCATATCTTTCTTCCATTTTTTATAAGATTGAAAAAGAGCATCGCTCCTTGATGGAAGAGATTGAAATTGTTTAGGCCAAAAGAAATCAATAGGAACACTAGGGCTTCTTTCAGATGGACAAAATAAGCTATGGTTTACAATTATGATTTCTCCATTGTGAGGAAATTTCAAACACTTGTGGATTGGAGAAGCAATAGCCTTCATAGAAGATAGCAAAGGATATCCCAACTTCACATGGAATTTCTCAGAAAAGGGTATGATAAAAAAGTCAACATCCATGGATTTAGTATGAAATTCAACAAGAAGGGTAATAGAGCCAATGGTAGGACAAGAGAATCCATCAAATAAATTCACAACCACACTAGAAGCATCATATATTAGTTTATGCAATCGTAATAGAAAATATACTCCTCAATGATGATAATAACCATGCAAGAGGGGTCAATAAGGGCACCACAGAAAGGTATATCCTTAACCTTAGCAACTATATATAAAGGGCCATCAGGTGCTCTAATGGTCTCACTAGGGTCAAATGTAATTCAAGGATCCTTAGGCATAGAGGTAAATTCCTCATAAGAGAAAGAAGTAGGCACAATCTCAATAACACTAGAGGTATGAGAAGGCAAGGAATCAGTGAAAATATTAAGATTTTGATTAGGAGGAGCTACTGATTTACTCCCTTTATCATTCACACCTGCCACAGATATAGTATTACTATAAATCAAATCTTGAATCTTATTTTTCAATGTGAAACATTTCTCAGTATCATGACTAGGTTGACGATGAAATTGACAAAATGAATTATTATCAAAATAAGGGGATGAAAGTTTAGAAGGATCAACTTGTTTTATAGGAGGAAGTTTGATAAGATTTATTTGCAACAAATGAGACATAATACTATGTAAAGATTCATTCAAAGAAGTAAATTGTCTTTCTCTTTGGAAAAATTTAGAAATAGGAGGCACACCTGTTGTAGCATTCACATTGTGGTTGTTGATTGTATCATTGAACTTGATGAAGCTTTTTGTTGGTTTCAACTTCACAAATGGTTGTTGAACACTCTCACTCTTATCACTCGGAGCCATAAGAGTGGATTGCTCCATTTGACTCACAACCAGTTGATAATTCTAGAGTGTTGTGCACAATTGCAAAAAGGAAGTAAACTCAGCCAAAAGAAGCTTTTCCCTGATATATTTTCACAAATTAGAAATCAAAATTTTTTGAATATCATTATGTAGTATAGGAAAATAAATTTGAGAACACAAATTCTTATATCTACCAATGAAATCAGACACTTTTTCTTTAACACCTTGTTTACAATGCATTAAATCAGTCAAAGTGATTTTAGGACCAATGTTGTTTTGAAATTGCTGGATGAAAGCATTTGCTAGTTGTTGAAAAGAAGTGATAGAATAAGAAGGCAAAGAGAAATACCATTGTAAAGCCTTATCTCTTAGTGTTCTTGTAAATAATTTTGCAAGCAATCTTTGATCATAAGCAAAATCAGTACACAAGGTTTGAAACATTTTGACATACGTAAGAGGATCACCTTTTCCATTATAGAGTTATAATTGAGGGACCTCAATATGTTTAGGTGGCATGACTTTAACAATATCAAGAGAAAGTGGGCTCGCAACATCAAAGGTGGGCACACTAAACTTGGATTGACTCATAGAAGCAATTTGTTGCTATAAGGAAGACACAGTTTGAGAAAGATTGTTAATTGTCACTTTGGTAGAATAATTGATGTTAGACATAGTTGATTAAGAAGGTGGTGTGATGTTATTGAAAGAAGACATGGACTAAGACTAAGGTGGTGGGACATTATGATAAGTAGGCATAGGTGATGATTGGGTAGGAAAAGGGGCACTTAAAGGAGGAACAAATTTGTTGAAGGAATTGCCCCCTTGTGTCGCATTGATTGGTTGAGGACTAATAGGAATACTTATGGAAGACATAGGTAAAGATGGAGGATCAAATGAAGAAGAGGGATTGCCCACATGACCAATGGTTGTAGGAATGACATTTTGAGTTGATGTAGCCATGATGTTGGAGGTAAAAGTAGGAATACTAGTCATAAGAGTAGTCAAAGGAATAAAAGGATTGACTTGCGTTGAAGGTTGTGAATAACCTAGGTTTTCAGCACAACTTGTGATAGGCATGACATTAGAATCAACAATATGTGAAATCCCATGCAATATATCAATTCCATTATTATCACTTTGAATCATGCATTTAAGGCCTTCAATTAATGGAAGAGCTTCACTATTAGGGTATTCTTGAGACATCCATTGTTGAAAGTTATCAAATTGATTGTCCAATGTGGAAAGTTGATCTATAGAGACTCTAGTTAAAGCTTCTTCTTCACCATGGGATTCATCAATGTGAATAGGCACATGATTAGGATGGGAAGAATTAGCATGATCCTCATTAAAGAAGTCACCCAAATTAGGCTCCATCTCCTCAGTAATTAAACCTTGGGAGACCTTAATTCTAATGATTTGTCTAACGGGGATAGTGTAGGTAAGACTAATAGTGGTGAAACTCATGAACTAGAGGAAAATTTTAAAATTTTGAATTTTGGAACAAAGCTTACAAAATTGATTAATGCAAAATTTAAGAAAATACTGATTAAACAATTTGAACTTTATTGGAAGAAGATGATGACACAATTTCTAAAAATCAAAGGAAATTGGAAATTTAAAATTAGGGCCAAGGAAATACCACTTAATTTTAAAATTAGGGCAGACTCTAATTAACCTCTTAATTTAAAAAAATTTCTTGAAATTTGAAATGTTGAATTTTGGAGGTATTTCCAATTCTAGAGGGATCAAAAATGGACAAAATTAGCCAATCTTATGGATTTAGGATATTAAATATAGTCATAAGATTCTCCCAAAATTTTGGGAAAAAGGTCGAGGACCGTGGCGGGAATGCACATGGTCCGACCAACTTTTTTTGAAATTTTTCAGAGATGAATATTACGATGATTTCAAAGCTAACCCCCAAAAAATCATGAATTTTATGATTTCTAGATGGGCGAAATTAAGGTTCAAATGCAAAAATAGGACCCTATTAGGGTTTTGAAGAAAAAGAGGAATTGAAATGCAAATTTGAGAAAGGTCAAACCTAATGGATAGGGACACCTTGGAAAATGTTTAGAAATCTTAATTTGAATGAAAGTGATTGAAATTTGCATAAATTCCAATTAACTTTGAAAATTAGGTTTTTATGACCTAACCACTTAATTTTGAAATTTGAATTTTGGGAAAAAGGAGGGAAATTGAAAATTTGAATTGTAGGAATGAAAACAAGTCTGAGAACAATCAAAAATCTGAAAATTAAATGGAAATCCAATTTTTGCACAAGTTCAAGATGATTTTTTAAAATTAGGGTTTTAACAAGTAACCACTTAATTTTGTAAATTTGATTTGTAAATTGAACAAGACAATGAGGAAATTGGATTTGACAAATAAAATAATTTTTAGATGTAAGATAACCACAAGCAATTTTTACAAATCACAAGTTCAATTTTAATTTTAAAAACTAGGGTTTTTAATGATTTAACCACTAAGTTTGCAAAAAATTTTAACTTGTAAATGAAAAATATACAATTTTGTTCAAAGGAAAGCATGCAAGACGTCGGGTTCACCATAATGTAATGTCATCAAAATGGAATGGTGGGTGAAAAATGTGTGAATGAGAGATCAAGAGGAAAGCCACCCTTTCCCTCCAAGGAGAGATGAGAGTTTCACTACAGATTTCCCTTCAAACACTTTTCATGCATTACATTGGAAGAGGGGGGTAAAATTCACTAGATTAAACCTCCAAAGAAGAAGATAGAATTTTGAATGAAATGGGAATGATAAGTTAATTCCCTCTTCTATTTGGAATGGAAAGGAATTGATTGAATTATGTATAGAGACTAAGTGCAAAAGTGACAAAGAACTGATTATAACTTGAGATCGAAGTGTGGGATGAAGGTGTACACTTGGATCTAGCAGTAATATGTTGAAACAAAGCTGCCCTATGAATTTGAGGAAAATTTTTCCAAACCATGGTGGGAATGTACACGATCCTCCAAAAAACCCACAAAACGAAAAGGGTTTTATGCCTTTGCAAATGGAGTCCAAATTTGAAAGTACAGATGCGAACCTGCAACCTAAACACAGAAAAGAGAGGAAAATGGGTTGGGATTGGGGTTTTGCCTTTAGTTCAAATCCCAGTTTTGGAATTAACCAAGTAATGAAAGAAAGTACTTGCAAGTAAATGTAACTGAAAGACTATAATGTAAATCACCTCAAGGGAGGTTGTAGATAGAATGTAGGTAGAAATGCTTGTATGAAGTTGAATGTTGGAATGAATCTCCTCCTCAATGGTTGAATCCTTGACTTGAATGCAACACCTAGCCATGAAGGGAGACTTGAGAATGATCAATGCTGGAAAAGAATACCTGAATTCTCTTGAATGCTTGAATGCGTGATCTCGTTGTTGGCATCATGAAGTTTGGAGTACTTAAGAATTTTTCATTGATGGAAATATCGGTTCACATGTCATCATAACTGATCAGAAGAGGATTATAGTGGATTGGTAAGGAATAAGGGACTAAAGCTTCCACTAGTGAGGAGAGCCTGGTTTACAAGAAGCAAGTGATAGATTAAGCTGAGTAAACTAGGTTCACCGATATAAAGAAAACAACCAGCAATAGATCAAAATGGTGAAATGTAGGTATGTTCAAATTAGAAAGTGTACATGTTTTTTCATTTTTAATTTGAAGTTGATGGAGTTGTGAGTGGATTGAGGTTGTAAGTCAGAGAAAAGGTGCAGAATAAGCGAAGTGCAGAAGGGTTCCTCATGAATTGGTGAAACCATCACCGAGTAGAGATTGAAGCAAATACAGAAAGAATCTATATGACAAAAAAGTGTCATCATCATATCAATGACTTGTTGCTCTTTAATAATTGTAGCATAGTAAAATCCCTTAACCGGGTGGACTTTAACAAGTCCCTTTATAAAATCCCTTAACTGGATGACATCCTAAATAATGATCCTAAGTTCTTTAACAAGGCTACCTCTAATAGGGTAAAGGTTCTAATAATCCCTTAACCGAGTGGCACCTAACAGTGTCTTTGTAATCTCCTAATAGGGATGGCTCCTCATCAGGCATACTTAAGAATAGTGCAAATTTTGTCATTTTCTACTCACACCGTGGTTTTCTCCCATTTGGGTTTCCATGTGATAAATCTTGATTATCATGTGTGTTTAATTTTGTGCATGCATATTTCTTATTAATGCTTCTTATAATGATAAGTGTTAAAGTTTGAAAAAGAGTTTTGATTAAGGTTAAATCTTTAATAAACTGGTACAGTGTTGATTCACCCCCCCTCTTAGTCATCGGTTAATATTAACAATTGGTATCAAAGCTGAGGTCTTGTAAAGAAAATTTTAACAGCTTGAGGAATTGATCATGGAAGAATACCAGTATTAGAAGTAGCTTGATGAAGCTAATGAGATGATTGCTCAGCTGAAGGAGAGACTGAAAAAATCACTTGCTAAAAGGAAGGATCTCGCTCCAAAACTTAATGAGAGTTAGGATATCATAGATCAACTCTCTGATCATAGTGGATCTGAAGAAGTAGAAGAGGTAGTCTCAGAGCTGATGGAAAAGAGTAAGAAGTTGGCTGAAGAAATCACAAATCTAAAAAGAGAGCATGAAAGTCAGGCCCTGAGAATGACTGAAATACGAGAAGCCAACAGGATAAAAAAAGAAAGAAAGAGAAATGCAGATGAAGCACTATCAAAATCTGAAAAAGCCAAAAGGCTTGTTGAAGAATCCCTAAGAGAGAATGATGCAATCATCATTGAAAAGGATGAAGAAATTCAAATTCTTACTAAAGATAATACTGTTATGTATGAGCATCTGCATGGAAAAATAGAGGAAAATGAGAAGTTGATGAAGGAGATTGAACAACTCAAAAATGAGTTGAAAGTTGCAGATGAGAGAAATGAAAAGATGAGAAAATTTTATGAAAGATTTGAGAAGATAGATGAATAATTAAAATCTCGGAGGAGAAGAAAGGAGACAACAGGTCTTGGTTACTCAGGTACAGGTCCAATGGAAACTGGAGAATCATATAATCCCAAGAGGATGAAGAATGATAAAAGGAACAAATCAAGAATGAAAGGTGTGAATTTTTCTAAATCCTCTTGTAACTATTATGGTAAACTAGGTCATAAGTCTTATGTTTGTAGAAATTGATCGGTCAGTCACAAGATGCCATTCACCTTTGATGGTTATTACTATAACTATCACAAGTATGGACACACTGCTTATGAGTGTATATGTTGACCAAATAGCATATCTAGTAAAAGAAGCTTTAATGGATATTGCTTCACATGCAATAAATATGGACATAAAGCTGAAGAATGCGTGTTCAAGAAAAATGCATCAACATCTCCATCCAAACTAGTTAGCCCTAACAAAAAGAGTAATCATCTCAATGCTACCTGTTCTACTTGTGGCAACTTTGGCCATGTTGCAGCGAATTGCAGAATGAGAATGGGTCAAAGAAATAATGCGGGACCATGGAAGACAACTGCTATGGCATGTTTCAACTGACATAAGATTGGTCATTTGGCCAGAGAGTGCAAGAACTAATCCTACAACCGGTCTAAAGATAAAAACCAGTTTAGCAAGAAGAAAGGGACAAATAATTTGAAAGGAAAGAAGATAGTTTAAGAGGTGAAGAATGAAATGAAAAGATGTGGAGAAAAAAGGAAGAAATCAAAGAAGAAGAGAAGCAGTCTGAAACTAAGTCATCATCCACCGGTGATGACAATTCTTCTTCAAACTAAGCAAATCGATGCACAGGGGGCACTTATTGAAAAATCATGGTTGATTCCCCATAACTAAAGTGAGGTAATTCTTATTTGCATTACCTAGATGCAGAAAAGTTGACATATTGTTTGTCTTCATCGCTGAATTGTTAAGAGTATAAGTGTTAAAGGTTGTATTGTTACCGGTAGGAAAGTTACACCGGTAAATTACAAAATGTTACCATTTGAGGTTGTAAAACTTAACCATTGTAAAAGTGTATCGAACAACTTAACTTATAAATAAGGAAATGAAAGCTCATTTTCTTTACCTTGCTTTCATCTGTGCATTCGAGAGATCCTAGTGCGATCAAAGGATTTCTAAACCTAGTAAGTGCATTATGTGCAAAGTTAGTTTGGAGATCAAGAGGTGAAGATTTCATGATCGGAAGCTCTAGTCAAAATGGTAGAGGAAACTAATATGTGAATTCAATTCTAATTCATCATGACAGCTTCCGTGTCGACCCCTATGTTGGTTGAGGTTGTTAAGGAACCACAACCTAAGTTCAATTTGCATCCTATGAATGCCGAAGAAGTCGATAAAATCGGTGTCCTATCATCTATGCCCTTTGGTGTGTTATTGATTAAAGAAGTCTATTACTTCATCTACTACAAGCTTGAAGATCTTGGAGATAAATTCATTCAAAATGAATTCAAAGGGTTATGCGGCAATGATCTATTGAAGGCAAATGATATGCATCTGAAGACCAAGGGTTTGTTGTATGTTGTTGATATTCCAAACCAATTCCATTTCGTTTGGATTAGAGATGTGCTAAGTAGAGTACATGACAAATTTCTATGGTTGGAAGTTGAAGCTCCAATCAAAATCACAAAGGATGTGATCCGAAGAGTAACAAGATTTAGCGAAATAGACGAAGCACTAACCCTAAGGAAAATATCATCTAGTGAGGTCACTCGGTTGACTCAATCCTGATATGAGAAGAGAGAAATGATAGTCACTCACATTGAGGATGTAGAAGTAAGGTTTGCATCTGTAGTAATAGCTTATAGAGTATACCAATCAAGCTAGATGAATAGTGTGCTGAGCGGTGCTATCCATGCAACTTACTAGATCATCAAAGAGGATGCAACATACAACATTTGTGAGATGATAAGGAGTCAATTCCTGGTAAATATGGACTTAATTATGAAGGACGAAAGGAAATCATTCAAGTATGGTTCAATATTGGTATGTATCTTCTTCTATGTGCAAAATTTCTTTCTCGATAAGGGCAATGTAGTGTGGTCTATAGATAAACCTATCACGGTTCAGATAGGTGAAATGATTAGAGACTTAGGTGATAAGTTTGGAGAGACAATGTGGGGTTATTTTAAAGAATTCCAAACTAGAATGCATCAAAGAGAAAGAATCTTGACCGGTATAGTTCAAATATATAAGAACAATATTTGCTTTCTTGTTGATATTGATTGTTGCATCATTCAAGTGGTTGAACATAGAATTTTTTGGGTACTCGCTATGGGTTAGGATATCGGGGTAGACATTTCCAAAATATAGGCAAACATGTTACTATCTAAATTGGTAGACAAAAAAGATAAGATATTTGGAACTTATGAGGAGGCAAGCTCCAAAATTGAGAAGGAACTCAAAGAGCCTATCATTCAAAAGAAAGTTAGGAAAATGATTGACACCTTAGACAAGAAATATGGAGGTGAAGCATCTAGTGCCACTGCTTCCACTGGTACATGTGAGAAAATAGATGAAAAGAAGAAAATGTCCAAGACAAGATCCAAGGGTGTTGCATCTAGCAAACTGGTAGCATACATGAAAGAAAAGGACTCAGATACTCCTACATCTTCCCAAGGTATAAGTGGACTGGTAGGAGTCACATATGTAAGAAATAAAAAGAGTGAAAACTCAATCGACACAAAGGCTACGAAGAAGCCCAAGAAAGACAAAAAGGATGATGATAACTCTGACACCCAATCTGATGTGGTAATTAAAGAAGTCAAAAGAAGTGGTAGGAATGTAGCTCCAATTGTTGATGAATTGGTTCATGGGATCAAAGAGTATGGAGGTTTAGCTGGTGTTGGGAGAAAGTATCCTCTCTGCAATGAGGAAGACAAAAAAAAAATTGAAGATGCACTCATCTAAGAACCTACATAATTTCTACAGAACCCCTAGTGAACTACATGGATTAATTCCATCAGATTTACAAAATCTCATTGAAGGGAAATGGAAAAATGCCTTGGCAATTGAAAAGGAAAACATAATAAAAGCACTCATGGAAGTGCAACATGAATTGGATTATAATCAAGCAATTTTAGTGGGTGGAGTGTGTATACAACGTTTCAAAATAAGGAACAGAAAAGGAGAGTGGCCATAGGAGACATTCAAGGTGTGCATGATGAGGGCATTGACATGTGGAAAACAATTTTGAGCCAGCAAAAGGAAGCTAAGGAGGAAATAGAAAAAGAAGTCAAACAAGGACAAGATATAGCTACTCAAGAAAAGAGCAAAGGAAAAGACAAGGACACCACTGATGGGTTTGATGAATTTTCAGTTGAAGATATCATAGGTGATGTTGTGTCAAATATTCCTAATCTAACAAAAGATGTAGAGCCACCGGTTGAGAAAAAATCAACTGTTGAAACTATTGATATTGATGATACACCAGAAAAGGGAACCGACCAAACCAAGCATCCCGAAGATGAAGAAGTTACAATTGAGGACATTTCTTATGGGGAAAAACCCCAAAGACATCTAGTGATAATAAATATTCCCACTACACATTCTACTAGCAACAAACCTCATTTTCTAGAAAAAGGTGTAGAGGGATAAAACCCCAAGATAATAGACTCATCAATACCATCTGTTGATGAAACAGAGGAGAAGGAACAAGAAAAGAAGGAAGCATAAAAGAAGAACAAAGATTTGAAGGAAACATGAACAACTGGTATTAGTCCAAGGGAGACCAAGAAACTAGAACAAGAGTAGAAGATAGAAGATTCTTCATCCAGTCAACTTGAAGGTGGTCAAAATATAGTGGTGGACACTCCTCCAGTAAAGAGGAAGTTAGTTTTAGAAAAGGAAACTGAGAAAAAGAAAGCTAAACTCCCCATCTCAGCTAGCTCTAAGGTAGAAGTTGAAGAAGAAGAAGAAGAAGAAGAATAAATAGAGGAGGATGAAGGGGAAGACTCAGTAATTGATATCAAGAAGATGACCCCCAAACAGTCAATAAAAGTTTCACGAAAATTGAAAATTCAAGCTAAAAAGGCCAAACTTAAAGAAAAGAAAAAGAAGGAAAGAATTTTTAATACTGCAAAGATAATCTTATCTGATCTTATTCCTTATATTGATGTTGATGAGAATGCACCTATCATCGATCAATTGGGCACTCTTGTCAAAGCAATTGGTTCAGAGGAAACCGATGTAGAGAAGGTTGTAGCAAGGCAGTATGAAACCAAAAGAGGTGAGCACTTAATGGAACAAATATCAATTGAAAAAGTTGCTCTTTCTACCATCATTGAAGAGGTGAAATCAATCTTAAAGGAAGTTGGCCAATTATTGGTCAGATTCTCAAACTTCCCTGATTTCATCAAAGATCTTGAAGTCAAAAGAGTAAAGACTCAACAAGAAATCCAAGATCTACTAGGATCCTTTGATCTTCTTACAAGATCAGTAGCAACTTTCAGTGGACAAGTCAAATAGTTGACTCATGAAATCAACCAGCTAAAAGAGGAATAGGAGAAATGAGCTCTAAATCTGCTAGAGATAGAGTACTATCTTTCCTCTTTCATTGATTTATTGCAAGCCAATCTGAAACAAGAAGAAGGCCTCATCAATAGACCCGACTGCAAGATAGTGGATGACATGGAGGATTTGGCAACACACCTTCATGAACAAACTATCACTATGAAACAAGTAAAGCCTGCATGGGAATCTTCTTTAGAGGCTGCTAAGGTCAATTTCAAAGAAATTTTTGACTTACTCTCATAAATTATTTTGTATACTTTGATTCCTTTATTCTTTGTCATTGTTGCAAAAAGGGGGACAATGAATATGCAATGGATTGTACATATGAGAAGGTAGAGATTCACCAATAGAGGCAGAGTAGTACCGACAGAAGGTAGAGAAGGCAAAGAATAGGGGGAGATTCAGTTCAAGATAGCTAGATGTTTTGCCACCAATGCCAAGAGGGGATATTGCTCACATCATGAAGTTTGGAGTACTTAAGAAGTTGTCATTGATGGAAATACCAGTTCAGATGTCATCATAACTGATCAAAAAAGGGTTATAGTGCATTGGTAAGTAATAGGGGACTAAAGACTTCCATTGGTGAGCAGAGACCTGTTTATAGGAAGTGAATGGTAGATTAAGCTGAGTAAACCAGGTTCACTGATATAAAGAAAACAACCGACAGCAGATCACAATGTTGAAATGTAGGTCTATTCAAATTAGGAAGTGCTAGTTGAAGTCAGAGTGTTTGTTAGAGAACTAATGAGATTTGTGGCATGAATAGCTAGTCCCATTGCTATAATCGGCGAGATTTGAGTAATTATCAGATTGCTGCATAGAATGATTTTTTGAGTTCATGTTTTGGAGGGAAAGTGAGTGCCAAGATTGAAGACAACTATATACATGTTTTTTCATCTTGAATTTGAATTTGATAGAGTTGTGAGTGGATTGAGGTTGTAAGTTAGAGAAAAGGTGTAGAATAAGTGAAGTGTGGAAGGGTTCCTCATGAATCAATGAAGCCATCATCGAGAAGAGATTAAAGCAGATATAGAATAGATCTATATGATAGAAAAGTGTCATCATTAGATCAATGACTTGTTGCTCTTTAATAATTGTAGCATAGTAAAATCCCTTAACTAAGTGGACTTTAATAGGTCCATTTATAAAATCCCTTAACCAGGTGACATCTTAAATTATGATCCTAAGTCCTTTAACAAGGCTACCTCAAACATGGTAAAGGTTCTAATAGGCCTTGAACAAAATCCCTTAACCGGGTGACACCTACTAGTGTCTTTGTAATCTCCTAACAGGGATGGCTCCTCACCGGGCATACTTAAGAATAGTGTATATTTTGTGAGTTTCTACTCACACTATGGTTTTCTCACATTTGGGTTTCTACGTGATAAATCTTGATTGTCATGTGTGTTTAATTTTGTGCATGCATGTTTCTTATTAATGATGCTTATATTGATAAGTGTTAAAGTTTGAAAAAGAGTTTTGATTAAGGTTAAATCTTTAATAAACTAGTACAGTGTTGATTCACCCCCCCTCTTAGTCACCAGTTAATATTAACACTCATGTATCTATCTTATCGCTTCGCCCAACTTATGCAAATGAGAGGGAAAATGAAACTTTTATACTTGTCAATTAGGGTTAATGAAACTAATTTTCGTCACAGGCTGACATCGGGGAATTTTTCCCACTCACTACATAACCTTCAATGCAGAATTAGGAAGGGTCCTACCTCAAAATAGGGCAAGGATAGGGGTGCCACACCCCTATCCTACCCTTTTCCCCAGGGAAGAGTGTAGACAAGGTGGTGTGAAGAGCAAGGGAGAAGTAGTTTTCAGGGGTTGAGCAGTCTCCGGTCTCTGATCAGGAAAGGGGATTCAATTTCACATGCGTGAGGACCCTAATGTAGTCAAAAATTGATAGGGTTGCAATTTTATGACACTACAAGGATATTCTTGAAATATGGCACAAAGATGTTGGCAGTGGGCCAATGTCCCTCATGGAGATTCACGACATGGTTTAACAACCTCCTCTGAATTATATAAGTCTAGTGGTTGTATCAAGCATTGACAAGTCGCTCTTTGGTGCAACGAAAACCCTAGTTTGTAATGAGTGGTATCAAAGCTTGGTCACATGTTCGAATCATTTAGGCCACCACAAGTGATGCTGAGGGGGTAATTGTTGGGAATAGGCTAATGTCCCTTGCAGAGATTCACGACATGGTTTAACAGCCTCCTGTAGATTTTATAAGTCTATTGGTTGTATCGGGCATTGACAGGTTGATCTTTTGTTGCAATGGAAACCCTATCTTGTAACAAAATATGCATAGCATGCATAATATTTGGTTTATTCTAAGTCAAATATAACAGTCCACCAACCATATATCTATACAAGATCTGGTTAACTTTTTGAGATTCATCATTCTTAGACAACTTGCATCCAGTCACCATAGGAGTTCCAACAGGTTTAGAATCAGCTAACCCAAATTTCTTCAACAATTCCTTCACATACTTAGATTGAGAAATGAAAATACCTTTACGAATTTGTGTAATCTGCAATCCTAAAAAGAATTTCATCTCACCTATAATAGACATCTCAAATTAGATTTGCATATGATCAACAAATTTCATACTCAAATCATCATCTCCTCCAAAAATAAAATCATCAACAAACACTTCAACAATTAAAATTTTATCTTTATCAACCTTAAAGTATAAGTTACTATTAGCAATACGTTTACAAAATCCCAACTTCATCAAGTACTTATCTAATCTATCATACCAAGCTCTAGGGGCTTGCTTCAATCCATATAGTGCTTTCTTTAGTCTGCATACCATGTCTCCTTCATTTGATAATGAAAATCCTTTTGGTTGCTCAATGTAGACTTCCTCTTCTAAATCTCCATTCAAAAAGGATGACTTGACATCCATCTAGTAAACATTGAAATTCTTGTAAGAAGCATATGCAAGCAATAATCTAACAACTTCAATTCTAGCTACTAGAGCAAAATTTTCTTCATAATCAATACCTTCCATCTAGGAGCATCCTTTACATACCAACCTTGCTTTATTTCTAACCACTTCATCGACTCTATTCAGTTTATTCCAAAACACCCATTTAGTACCAATCACATTCTTGTCTTTAGGTCTTGGAACTAGCTCCCATGTATTGTTCTTCTCAATCTGATTCAACTCTTCTTCCATTTCTTTTATCCAATTCTCATCCTTACATGCTTTAACAACATCTTTAGGTTCAATCTTGGAAATCAGGCATATCTCTTCAACATCAATCCTTCTCCTAGTTGTCACACCTTTACTCTTGTCACCAATAATCTGATTCTCCAAATGATTTAATTTCACATACCTCGGAGTCTTCTGATTGTTTTGGTTCTTAGGTTCTTGAACTTCTTCATAGGCAGCAACAATATTTGGGGTAATTGTCTCTATTGGAGCATTTTGCTTTTAGATCTTAGTCTACATAGGCTTTGAAATGATATCCTAATTATCAAACTCATATCCACATGCTTTGATCTACTTTCCATGACATTCATCAACCTTCACATTTTCACTTTTCACTATCTTCTTCAATCTCTTATTGTAACACCAATAGGCCTTGCTCTTAGTAGAATAAACCAAGAGGATTCCTTCATCACATCTTGCATCAAACTTTCCTATATCCTCATCCATTTTGATATAACATTTTCTTCCAAAGACTCTGTGTAGCATCGGAATTAGGAATCATCAAAAGAAGTATATCAATTAAAACACTAGACATGATAACTCAATCAAAAGAACACTCATTGCAAATGAACCTAATCCTAAGCACACTCAATAGAGATATGAAAACAAAGCATTCAAAATGAAAAATTATGCAAACCAAATGCAGAATTGAATGCTCCTTCCATGCGGCTCCATTGTTGTTCTTTCCTCTTCAATGGATTTGTGGATCTCACCTACAAGTGCACATACAATTGAAAGCAAGATTGATGAAAAGCTCAAGAGTACTAGAAGCATAAGTTCATTAGTCTGATTAAGGATTCGGATTAGGTTTGATTGAAAAACATCCAATTTATAGAAGAATTGGATAAATGACAAGATTAGCATGATGCAATTCAAATGGAAATTGCAAATCAATATGACAAATTATGACATATCTATGACAAATTGCTATGCAAGGATTATGACAATTCATGACAAATTTCTATGTCAAGAATTTATGACATTTTATGACATTTTATGACAAATTCTATGACAAATTTCTATGTCAAGAATTTATGACAATTTATGACAAATTCTATGACAAATTTCTATGTCATTGCCATAAATTTAGGAAAGAAATAGGAGGAAATTGAAATTGGAATTAAGAAATTAGGAATTAGTAATTAGTGAATTAATCAATAATTTTTCATTTATTAATTAATTCAATCACAAAGAGGAATAATTAGCCAATTAAATGAATATTTAATTGTAATGAGAAAACTTAGGATAAATAAGTAATTTATTAATCCTAAAGGAAGAAATGACGCACAAGGTTAAATGATTAAATCATGAAACCCTAGAAGGTGAATTAGCAATGCAAGGATGACAATTAGGTCCTGATTGAAGATAATTAATGTCGATCATGATTTTGAATTGATAAATGACCAATGCGATAAACGATTTAATTGAGAATGCGCCAATTGACAAGGAACAATGACAAATTGATCCAAATTGACATAATTGAGATTGACAACGATTGATGACAAATCGGTCGCAAAATGACAAGATTGACAAAAGGACAAGAATCGATGACAAAATAGATTGCAAGACGACAAGATTGAAAATGACCACGATCGATGACAAATCGATCGCAAAATGACAAGATTGCACATGACAGCGATTGATGACAAATCAATCGTAAAATGACAAGACTGATAAACCGATCGCCAGATGATAAGATTGAAAAGAGGACAAAACCCTAATTAGGATTAATGATGTCCAAAATGATGACAAATGAATACGCACATTGATGCGACAGGATAAAATCGATCAAAATCATGACTGGATAATGTTGTCAACAAGACCAAATTTGAGGACGAGATGATTGAAGAATGTAGAGGAATGACTCGATGTTCGCAAATGATAAAGACCAAGTGCGAATCATAGGAGAAATGTTAATGCGACGCAAAAACCTAAAATGAGGCAATGCGCAAATGTTAAAGTATGACCTCGCAAGCGTTTGACCATTTTTAGGTGTCTACACTCTGAAATATCTAACTATAGGAACATGAACAAACCATAACTCATAAGGAGTCATACCGGAATAACCTTTTATATGCACCCAGTTGAATGCATAAACAATAGTGCTAACAACTTCTCTCCAAAAGGTTTTTGTAACATTTCCTTCAATCAACATAGTTCTAGCAGCATCCAAAATAGTTATGTTCTTCCTTTCAACAACTCCACTCTGATGTGGGGTTCTAGGAGCTGAAAATTGATGTTTAATTCCATTCCTCTCACAAAATGTATCAAACTCACCAAATGTGAATTCTCCTCCTTTGTCAAATCTTAGACACTTCAACTTCAATCATATATCAATCTCCACCCTAGCTTTGAATGTCCTGAATTTCTCCAATGCTTCTAATTTCTCCCTTAGAAAAGTCACCTACATCATTCTAGAGTAGTCATCAGTCAACAAAATGAAATACTTGTCATCCTGCATGCTTCTCACTCTAGTGGGACCACACAAGTCAGTAAGCACAAGATCTAAAAAACTGTTAGATGTATACAACTTTTTTTTGAATGAATTTCTTGTTTGCTTTCCCAATTGACATTCTTTACACACCGGATTAGTAGGTTTTACAATCTTAGGAAAAACTCTAACATCTTGAGTAGAAACTATCCTTATCATGCAATCAAAATTAGCATGACACATTCCTCTATGCCACAACCGACTTTCATCTATCTGAGATATCAAACAAATTTTCTCATCGGCATTCAAGTTAAAGATATTACCTCTTGTCTTAGTCCTTGATGCAATCTCTATTCTGGGGGTATTCAAAATCTTGCATTTACCATTATTTAATTGCAAATGATATCCCTTATCAACCATATGTCCAAACTTAAAATATTATGCTTCAAACCTTCAACATATAAGACATCATCAGTATTCTGCTTACCATTGAAAGAAATAGAAACTCTACCATGAATCACACAAGATTTATCATCTTCAAATCTCACTATACCACCATCATACCTTTCCATATTAACAAATTTGGTTTTATCACCTATCATATGATGTGAACAACCATTGCCAATTACCCATTCATCTTTCTCTTCAATCTTTGCAGCCAATGTTTTCTCCTCAACAATGCAGCTTGTAAGATTTGTTGGTACTAGATCATCTTCCTTGATAGCAATAAATACGAATTCATCTTCTAAATTCCCATTATCCGATTCTTCATCTATCACACCTTCATCAACAACATAATAACATCTCTTCTAATATATGTACTTTTGGTTAGGCTTATAGGGCTTATCATACTTGACATGCTTCTCATATCTATCTATCTTATTAAATATGTCATGTCTTTCATGCTTATCATACCTAGACATTCTTTCAAGACAACTAGAAGCAAAATGTCCTATCTTATTACAAGAGAAACATCTCAAAGGTAACTTTCCATCTTACTTACTTGCTACTTTAGGAAATCTTTGAGAAATAAGTGTTTCAAGCTCATCCAACTCCTTTTCCTAGTCTTTCATCTCTCTCATCTCTCTTTCATATTTAGAAACCCTAGATGAACTCACTCCCGAATCATAATTTTGCTTCCCAAATATAGAGGCTTTAAATGCAGTTTTAGATTTACCATGTGATTCTTCAATTTCACTCAGCTCAAATGCAATGAGTTTACCAACCAACATATCTCTTGTCATTGTAGTCACACTTCGGATCTCATCAATAGAAACAACTATAGCTTTGCAATAATAAGGCAAGGATCTCAACACCTTAGCAACAATCTAATCTTCCTCAAGAGTTCCACCAACACATCTAATGTTCATAACAAGTTCATTTAATTTAGCCATACAAGATGTTAAATTATCATCTTCTTGATGCAAAGCCCCAAGGAACAAAGGCTTGTTGGCATTGTGTTGTCATTGATGTCAACTAGTATAGCATATTACTGATATAGCTTGTCACTGGTAAGAAGAGGATGTCAACCGACATTGTGGTAATTGGAGTCACTAGTACACAAGTTAGTGTTGGCTTGTGTTGGAGGCATAAGTTGAGATGTTGACCGGTGAATAGGTATTGGAGACAACTGGCATTATGGTATGAAAATCAATGAGTGATATGTTGACAATGTATGGTTGCCAACAAGCAAGCCTATGACCAATAAGAATGAAAGGTTGAGCTAATGGAGAAAGTGCACACAACCAGTATGCATTGGATGTTTGGATGTGAAATAGTAGGACTCCCACCGAATAAAGATGGTGTCACAAGATGAAGAGAAGACTAATAGAGAGATGTGTATTAGATCAACAAGAGAAGGCATGATGAGTTACCGATATAGAAAAGGAAGGATAAGTTTGTCACTTTGACAAACTAGTTGATAGGAGAACTAATCTAATGAAGAAGAAGGATAGGTTTAGCATTGCAAACAAAGAGTGCAACTGGAATGCTAATGGAGACAGTTGTAGATTGATGGCATGGTGTCATCAAGATGGTTACTGATAAGTATGTCAACCGGTAAGTGAGGAAAGTGCATAAGTGAAAGGCTTCCATCTGATGAAGATGAGCATACTATGGATTGACAAGGTTGGTAACTAGGTTAATGTGTTCCACCGACAGAACAACAAAGTGTAGGCTTGAAGGTTGATCAGTTGATGTATAACTAGTAGGGAAGATTGAACTGGTAGATGAACACTGGTAGTATGTTGATTGATGGTTAAGATTAAACTAACACAGTGACTGAGTTGAGGTGGATGCCAACAAAGGGGACACATGGACTCTAGGTGGCATGCATGCAGTAGTTGGTGAAGAGTGTTTTGATGAGTTAGTTAGTGAGTGGGTCGAAATTAATATTGACTGTAGATATCACAGGTTGATGAAAGAGGTTTGTGGCTTGATGTAGACCGAATGGCGGTAATTTGTGGCATGCAATGATCGATGTTGGATATTCAGGTGTAGATCAGATTTGATGAAGACAATAGAGAGATCATTTAATATGACTGATAGAAGCAGTTCGATGATTAGTTGGTTGTGTTTTCTAAATATAGAAAAAATGTTTTGGACGCAATGAGATTGGTAGAGTTAAGTGATCTATTGTAGGTTGTCAATCCCCAAGCAAGATTTGATTAGATTCAATACAGATTAGGTCGATAGAAGTAACCCTAGCGCACCAAGGTTTGAATGTCCATTTTGGTGGGAATGCTCATGTATACATATACAGGCTTAAGATCTAAGTGGTTGTTGTTGTGAAGACCGATGAAGGAGGTTGGATGCTAGATGTCAAATGCAAGTGAAGAGTGCAAACAAAATAGTCTGAGTATTTAAGAGTTAAACCTTGAAGCAACTGAGAGTGTTGAAGGGATAAACTAGTAAAAGGGTTTAACAGAAGGTTAAACCAGTGTGGCCAAAGTGACTGGTAAGCTGCAAAGAGTGTTGCAGTCAAGTGAACCAATAGTGTTCAAACCAGTAAGAAGGTAGCTAAGAGGGAAGCAATGTAGTGTGAGAATCATTAAAGATTTGACAAGGAAAGATCAGAGCATGGCTTGACCGGTAAGCTAAGAACTGGTAGTGATCAGAGTGAATAGAATCGATAGAGTGAAGAGTATCAGTGGTGGCAAGAAGCAATGTGTCTAAGTGAGTAGAGAACTGACAAAGAGAAAAGTAGAGGAAGACTGGTTGAGAAGAGTAGAACCAAAAGAAATATTGTAGAGGTTACAGAACTCATTTGTAACTAGGTTACTACTTTGTATTGATATATGTCATTGTAATCACTAAGTTGGAGCTCGGTGCAGTGGTTGGTGCTCCTTAGGTTGGTGCCCTAAAATCAGGGGTTGGTTCTCCTTAGGTTGGTTCCCTAAATTAGGGGTTGGTGCTCCTTGGGTTGGTGCTACTTTGGTTGGTGCCCTAAACTTTTTAATACAATGTTTATTGTGAGGCTGGTTTGGAGCAATAGACTCCAACAACATTTCTCATTGAGATTTTTCCCATGTTGGGTTTTCCTCATACATCTAGTGTTATGTGATGTTTCTTTTTTGTGTTCTTGCATTTGACTCATCTCCCTATCTCAATGATATATCCACCTTGTGTTAGATCTGCTAACCGGTACACATAGTCAAGGTTTAATAAGGCTCAAGTTTGGAAACCATTGATTCACCCCCGCTCTCAGTGGCATCTTGTATTCTACAAGTCTTATCATAAAAAATCACTCTACAAGACCCTCAATTAAGGTCTCAGCATTCATGGATTTTTGAACAATCCTATCAACAATATGCTAGGACACTTCTATACTCCCATTTGTTCAATGGGGCCCCTTTTGATCCCTAAACAACTCATTGAGATACAACTTGTCACATCAAGTCTCTCCTTGACACCAACTCTCTTGTGGTCACCTATGACCAACTTGGATTATAACACATCCACCATTGTAGAGAAGGTATGGAGCCTATACAACCAAGACAACACCCTTTGCTTGTATTCCTAATAGCCCTGGTTTGAGCATTTAAGGGAAAAAATTTGAAATTCTCCTAATGACACCCCAGACTCTTGACACTTTTTGATGCCTCTTTTGGTGACATAAAATACTTCCAAAACTTAGACCCCAACTCTTGCATTGATTGGATCAAACACTGCTGCTACAGTAGGCCTAATAGGGTTTTTAGGCCACTTTTACAAAGAAAAAACATACCAATGGCTTGATCTAATAACACAAATGGATGGGAAAGGTTTAAACACATCCTAAAACACAAAATTAACCATTATATAGGGTCCACCACTCTTGGTTTTACCTTTGCTCAATTTTTAACAATCAAAACCAGCTAGTCACATGAGGATGCCTAGCCTAGGGCTTGATCCCAAAATCCACCAATCCAATGGCCCACCCATAAAATTTGTAAATATTAAATTAAATTGTCTCCCATATCATTCCCTTGAATTTGAGCCATTTTGGTCTGATGAATGTGGGGTTGAGAAATCATTTCCTCATAAACCCTAGTTTTTGAGGGTTTTCAGACCACCTTTCACAAAAATGCAGATATCTTGCTTATTTATTAGTCTTTACCTACCAAATGAAATAAAAATGAACATAAACATAGATTCCTATTAAAATAAATTAAATTAAATTGTCTCCCATATCATTCCCTTGAATTTGAGCCATTTTGGCCTGATGAATGTGGGGTTGAGAAATCATTTCCTCATAAACCCTAGTTTTTGAGGGTTTTCAGACCACCTTTCACAAAAATGCAGATATCTTGCTTATTTATTAGTCTTTACCTACCAAATGAAAGAAAAATGAACATAAACATAGATTCCTATTAAAATCAATGATTTATCCTTCACATGGAGTGTATACAATGATCGTACAAGGCACTGTTACAACGAATTTATGTAAATTTATGAGTGTTTATTGAATTTGATCACTATCTTACATCCAAAAATTTATCAATCATTTCTTCTCAACCTCCAAGGCCTTAAGAAATGTCTCCCAAACCTCCTCAACCAAGTCCAACTGAAATTTTAATTAGGTAGCCATTGGAGGGAGATTAGTTACAAGTTGACAACCAAAGTTGCCATCCAAACTTGACAACTTTGCACAAAACTTGACAATCTAAGATATTTTCCTATGCAACCTATTAGGACACATCATAAACCTTACAAAAAGGACATAAAGGATCCAAAATACAATGCTCTCTTCATTTAGGCATTTTGGATATCATTTGACCATGGTTGGCCAAATAGGTCCTAAGAAGTTCACACTACAAAAATGGTAGCAAAGCCTTACATGGCTAATCAAAACAAAATAAATGGTCTTGAAAGACCTTGTTACAACTCAAAAACATTCAAGGAACCCACAAACACCTCTAAAAGCCTTCATTGCTCAAATAGTCTTGAAAGCCTAGAAGTTGCTCCCGCACCATACTCTCGGGGGGCATAGAAAGCTCAAGTCTCTTGAGGAATGAGATCTACAACAGAATGCACATGCTTTGTAATGCCATCTACTGTCATCCACGTGGCATATTCTGCAGGTAGGCCACTCCACTTGACAAGGTTCTCCTTATAAATCTTCTTTCTAGTATTCTTGACCACCTTGGTGTCCAAGATGCTCTCAAACTTCAAGGGTTGGCTAGGTGGTAGATCCTTAACCCAAGCTTCATCTCCTTCTAATTTGAGCCTGCAACATCACCTTTGTAAGGAAACAAATTTGAAACATTAAAAATCAGTGATATTCCTAAGCCTTGAGGAAGTTCAATCTCATAGACATTAAGGCCAAACTTATGTACAATCTGGAAGGGACTAATATTATTCATGAGCAACTTAGTTGGATGCCCCTTTGGAAGTATCTCTTCCTTCAAGTGTGTCAGCACCAAGTCTCCCACCTTATACTACACATCTCTCTTCCTCTTATTTTCTTTCTCTTTGTACTTTTTCAGTGCTCTTGTGAAGATTTTCTCTTACCTTCTCATGAATGTCTTTCATGGCCAATGCAAAATCCTCTCCTTGAGCACTTCTTCTTTCCAATCCATTTCGATCCCTTAATTCAATAATACCTCTAGGATGAATCCCATAGACCACCTCAAAATGACTTCATGTACTTCTATTGACAAAATCATTATAGGCAAATTTAGCTTGAGGGATGATCATATCCTGAGCTTCTCCATGTTGCTTTGTGAAACATCTAAGCTAATTCCCCAATTATCTATTCACTACCTCAGTTTCACCATTAGTCTAAGGGTGATAGGTTGATGTGAAGTAAAATTAAGTTCCCAACTTCTTCCAAAATGTATGCCAAAAGTGGCCCATAAACTTAGAGTCCCTGTCAGTCACAATGTTGAGAGGCAAACCATGGATTCTAACAATTTCTTTGAAGAATAAGCTAGCAATATGAGAAGCATCATTAGTAAATTTACATGGAAAAAAGTGTGCCATCTTACTAAATCTATAAACCACAACAAAGATACTATCAAAACCTCTTTGAATCCTAGGAAGACCCAAAATAAAATCCACGTTGATACTCTCCCATGCCCTATTAGGAATAGGGAGTGGTTGATATAAAACTGCATTTGATGATGTTCCCTTAGCCTTTTGGGATATGTTGTAACTTTCAGCAAACTTCCTAACATCTAATTTCAACTTTGGCTAAAAATAGTACCCCTTTGCCCGTTCTAAGGTTTTATCGAGCCCATAGTGACCTCCTAAACTGCCATAATGTTTCTCCTTATAATGTTCTCCCTCATAGATAATCTAGGGATACACAATTGGATCCCTTTAAATAATAACCCCTACTACAACAAAAACTCAAAAAAATCATAATGATAAGAATCTGAAAAATTGAGTGTAAACATTATATATCTCACTAAAATCTTCATCATCCTTGTACATTTGCTTGAGGGAATCAATTCCCACACTTTACAACTAGATTTCTTGCATCATGAACACCCTCCTACTCAATGCATCTACCACTTTATTGGCATGCCCCTTCTTGTGTTTCATGGTAAATGTGTAGGCTTGAAGATGGTCAACCCACTTCATATGCTTGTGACTAAGCTTCTCCTGTCCATTCAAAAAACTGAGATCATTATTTTCAGTATAAACAATGAATTCTTTAGGTAAAAGGTAATTCCTCAATTTATTCAAGGCTTGTACCATTGCATAAAAATCGCAATCATATGTAGAATAATTTCTTTTAGCATCATCGACTTTCTCACTAAAGAAAGCCATCGGTTTTCCCTCTTGACTCAAGACAACCCCTATGGCAAGACTACTATCATCACACTCCACTGTGAACAAATTGTTAAAATCAGGAAAAACAAGAATGGGTTATTGTGCTACTCTCCTTTTTCAGATATTTAAAAGATTCCTTTTCTTCATTTGACTAAGAAAACTTACATTTTTGACCTCCTTTGATTGTGTCTAGGATAGGTGTACATATATGACATAAATTTTTGATGAACTTTTTGTAAAATGTTGCCAACCCATGGAAACTTCTCACATCACCTATTGTTTTAGGTGTTGGCCATGTCAAGATATCCTCCACCTTTGTTGGATCCATCTTCAAATTCCCCTTGGAGATTATAAAACCAAGGTAGACTAGCTCCTCCTTCATGAAGACACTCTTCTCCATGTTGATCGTCAACTTTTCATCATGCAACTTCTTCAAATCTAGGTTCAAGTGCTCCAAGTGCTCCTCCTTTGTCCTGCTAAACACAATAATATCATCAAGATAAACCACAACAAATTTACCAATGAATTCTTTTAATACCTCATTCATGAGGCACATAAATGTGATTGGGGCATTGTATAGCCCAAACGGCATCACCATCCACTCATAGAGACCTTCATTTGTTTTGAAGTATATCTTCTATTCATCCCCTTGCCTTATTCTGATTTGATGATACCCACTCTTGAGATCAATTTTGGAGTAGTAGAAAGCCCCTCCTAAATAGTCCATTAGGTCTTCGATTCTAGGCATAGGAAACCTATATCTTATGGTGTTCCTATTGATGGCCCTAGAATCAGTACAAAGTCTCCATTTACCATCCTTTTTAGGTCCTAGGACTGTTGGGATAGAACATGGATTGAGACTCTTTATCACTAACCCCTTATCCAGCAATTTTTGCACTTACTTGGCAATCTCCTCATTCTGAGATGGAGTCATCTTATAGGCTAGTTTGTTTGGTAATGTAGACCCTGGTATGAATTCAATCTGATGGCTTATGTCCCTAATGGGTGGAAAATTGTTAGGCATTTCCTCCACCATTATACTATTATATTTGTCCAACAATTGCTACACCTCCTTGGGAACTTCTTCCTTACCATTACTAGGCACATTAGGACTATTTTTGGGCTTCAAAATTAGAGCATACCGGGGAGTTCCTTCTTTATTTAGGATGTCCAAAAACTCTTTTCCACTTACTAACATGAAACTTGACCCAATGTTCTTATCCTCACACTCATCCGGTAATGGATCCATCTTGTATTTTCTCCCAGTTTTGGTTATGAGAAAGGAGTTTGTTTTCCCATCATGTTGGGATTGTACATCATATTTCCATGGATGTCCTAACAATAGATGACAAGCATCCATGGGGATCACATCAAACAATATTCTATCCTTATAATCCCTTATCTCAAACTCTACCCAAGATTGTTCATCCACTAAGACCTGTTGCCCCTTATTCAACCATGACACCTTATAAGGGTTAGCATGAGGTAACCTTTTCAACTTTAATTTTTCTACCATCTCTATGGAAACCAAATTTTTAGTAGAACCTGAATCAACTATTACCTTACATAGGTTACCATAGGCCTTGCACATGGTTCTGAATAATGTCTTCCTTTGAGGGGGTTTTTTCACTTGAGGCACCTTCAACATGGTTCTCCTCATCATCAATATTTCTCCATCATGGGTCAGGGATGCACTTCCAATTGGGGAATTGACACTTTGACAATCTTCTTCTTGAATCAACTTGTTCCTTCTCTCTCCTCCATGAGAGTTTGAGGCTTTCTCAAGACACTCTCTTGTAGTGTGCCCTACTTGGTTGCAATTGAAGCATCTACCTGTGAGGACACTAGGACCTCTTCTTGGTCCTCCAAACCTACCCCTTCTATTGGATCTCCTTCCTCTAAAGCCTCCTCTTAAACCTACCCCTCTCCTCCATGAGAGTTTGAGGCTTTCTCAAGACACTTTCTTGTAGAGGGGGTTCTTTCACTTTAGGCACCTTCAACATGGTTCTCCTCATCATCAATATTTCTCCATCATGGGTTAGGGATGCACTTCCAATTGGGGAATTGACACTTTGACAATCTTCTTCTTGAATCAACTTGTTCCTTCTCTCTCCTCCATGAGAGTTTGAGGCTTTCTCAGGACACTCTCTTGTAGTGTGCCCTACTTGGTTGCAATTGAAGCATCTACCTATGAGGACACTAGGACCTCTTCTTGGTCCTCCAAACCTACCCCTTCTATTGGATCTCCTTCCTCTAAAGCCTCCTCTTAAACCTGAGTCTCCACTTTGTTCTTGTTGACTAGGCTCACCTTGGTGTTTTTGAGATTTTCCTATTCCCCCAATATTTCCTTTTCCTCTAAAGTTCTTGCCTCCTCTTCCCCTACCTTGTTGTTAACCTTTTCTTTTAAACTTATCCTCCACCCTCGAAGCCATTTGGAAGCATTCATCTACTATTTTAGGAGTCATCAGACTCATCTCATCTTGAATATTGAATTTGAGTCCATTCAAGTACCTAGCCACCTTCTACTTTTCATCTTCACGGTGCCTTGATCTCAAAGTCAATTTATGGAATTCCTATATGTATGAAGCCACATCCAAATCCTTCTACTTCAATTTTTGTATTCTCCTATATAGCTACACTTCATAATCAACAGGCATGAATTGGGCCTTGAGTTTAGACACCATTTTGTCCAAAGAATGAATCATACTCTTTCCCATCTTCACCCATTCACCTTGAGTATAGTTCCACTAGGTTAAAGCAACACCCTTTAGTTTGGTCTTTGTAAACTTCACTTTCTTCTCCTCAACCACTTCCTTGTACTCAAAATGATTATTCAGGGCATCTATCCAATCTACAAGTTCTTCAACATTCATCTTCCCACTACAGGTAGGAATCTCCATCTTGGCTTCAAAGGAGTCTTTGCATATTGTCTTTAGGGCTTCAATGAATGGTCTTTGATCAATAGGTATCTCTAGCTCTTTCCTTTGGGGTTCTTCTTCATCATCCTCTTGCTCCCCTTCTTCATAAGTCTCCTCATGAGACCCTTTTCCTTTCTTTATTGCCTTTAGTTCAGCCTTGAGTGCCTCCTTGACCCTGGTCTTGATCATCTCTTCCATCTCTTGTAATTTCTTAGCCACCTCCATGGACATCCCCTTTGGAGGCATTATGCTAGCCTCTTCTTGACTCTCTTCTTTTGACATACACCAAAATTTGTCCTCCCAATTATCAGATTTTCTCTAATACCAATATGATGCAGAGCCCCAAGGAACAAAGGCTTCTCACACAAACTCAATCTACAAGACCCTTGGTTAAGGTCTTAACATTCATGGATTCTTGGACAATCCTATCAACAATCTACTAGGACACTTCTACATTGTCGTTTGTTCAATGGGTCCCCTTTTGATCCCTAAACAACTCATTGAGATATAAATTCTCACATCAAGTCTCTCCTTGACACCAACTCTCCTGTGGTCACCTATGAACAACTTGGATTATAACACATCCACCATTTCAAAGTAGGTATGGACCCTATAGAACCTTTTGTCTAACCCTAGATACATTGACCACAACTAAGACAACACCCTTTGTTTTTATAGGTTGAATCAAGGTGACTTGCCCTCTACAAGACACCTATTCCTAGTAGCCCTGGTTTGAGCCTTTAAGGGAAAAGATTTGAAATTATCCTAATGACACCCTAGAATCTTAACACTTTTTAATGCCTCTTTTTGTGACACAAAAAGAGGCATAAAAAAGTGTTAAGAGTCTAGGGTGTCATTGACTGGATCAAACACTATTGCTACAAGAGGACTAATAGGGTCTTTAGGCCACTTTTACAAAGCAACCACACACCAATAGCTTGATCTAATGACACCAATGGATGGGAAAGGTCTGAACACATCCCAAAACACAAAATCCACATTTATATAGGGTCCTATAGACATCTAAAAATGGTCAATGCTTGCGGAGTCATACTCTAACATTTGCACATTTCCTTATTTTAGGGTTTTTGCATCGCATTAACATTTCTTCTATGTTGTGCACTTGGTCTTTATCATTTGCGAGCATCAAGACTTTCTTTTGCATTCTTCATTTGTCTAGCTTTCGAATTCGGTCTTGTTGATAATAATCTTCAGTCATGATTTTGGTCGATCTTATCCTGTCGCATCAATGTGTGTGCTCATTTGGCATATTTTGACATTGTCAATCCTAATCGATGATAGAATTAGGGTTTTTTCTTTTTGTCAATCTTGTCATCTTGTGATCGATTTGTCATCAATTGTTGTCCTTGTCAATCTTGTCATCTTGTGATCGATTTGTCATTGATCATTGTCCTTTTGTCAATCTTGTCATCTTGCGATCGATTTGTCATCGATCATTGTCCTTTTCAATCTTGTCATTTTGCGATTGATTTGTCATCGATCATTGTCCTTGTCAATCTTGTCATTTTGTGATCGATTTGTCATTAATCCTTGTCCTCTTGTCAATCTCATCAATTTTGGCAATCGATTTGTCATCAATCGTTGTCCTTTTTCAATTATGTCAATTTGGATCAATTAGTCATTGTTCCTTGTCAATTGGTGCCTATCAATTTGGTCTCTTTATCAATCTTGGTTAGTTTGTCAACCAATCTCAATTGTTCATCAGCATTGGTCCTTTCTTAGTCAAAATCATGATTTAATCGACATCAATTATCTTTTGTCAAGACCTAATTGTCATCCTTGCATTTCTAATTCATCTTCTAAGGTTTTATGATTTATTCATTTAATCTTGTTTGTCATTTTAACTCTAGGTTAAATAGTTTATTTATTTATCTTAAGTCTTCTTGTCACAATTAAATATTTATTTAATTGGCTAACTAATTCCTCCCTCTTTTTGTCAATTAATTAATGAATGAAAAATTATTAATTAATTTACCTAATTTTCTAATTTACTAATTTCTCCTAATTCCTAATTTTCTAATTTTCATCAATTTTCTCCTATATTTCCCCTAATTTCATGGGAATGACATAGTAATCTTGTCATAATTTGTCATAATTTGTCATAATTTGTCAATCAATCAATTTTGCATAGCAACCTTGTCAATTTTGTCATAATTTGTCAATCAATCAATCTTGCATAGAAAGTGTCAATTTTGTCATAATTTGTCATATTTGTCATTCTTGATTTGAAATTTCCTTTCAAATCTCTTCATGCTAATCTTGTCTTTTCTCCAATTTATCTATAAATTGGATGAATTTCTTCAATCATGCCCCCCCACCCGATCAATCAATCACGCTTCTAGTATCCTTATGGTGCCATTTCATCTTGTCAATCTTGCTTTCATACTATGCTTTTTCACTTGTAGGTGAGATCCACAAACAAAGTAATTTGAAGGAAAAAGAAGGACAATGGAGAATTATGGAGGAGATATTCGCGTTTGTAATGGTTTGCATTTGGTTTGATTATCTTGTCTTCATATCTCTATTGAATGTTTTTAGGATTTCTTATCATTGCAATCTAGTTTTTGTGATTGAGCTAGTTTAATATCTATTTGCTTTGATGAATTCCAAATTCCTATCTACAGGTCCACCACTATTGGTTTTACCTCTACACAATTTTTAACAGTCAAAAAGCGGCTAGTCACATGAGGATGTCTTGCCTAGGGCTTGGTCCCAAAATCCACAAGTCCAACGACCCACCTAGAAACCTTGGAAATCTTAAATTACATCATCTCCCCTACCATTTCCATGAATTTGAACCAATTTTGCCTGAGGAATGTGGGGTTAAGAAAGAATTTCCTCAAAAACCTTGGTTTTGGAGGGTTTTCAAACCATCTTTCACAAAAATGTAGATATCTCACTTATTTCTCATCCTTTTCCTGCCAAATCAAATCCTAATGAACATCAACATAAAGGCCTATTCAAATCAATGATTTATCCTACACATGGAATTCGTACAATGACTGTATAAGGCACTGTTACAATGAATTTATGTAAATTTATGAGTGTTTATTGAATTTGATCATTGTCTTACATCCAAAAATTCATCAATACTTTCTTATCTACCCCCAAGGCATTAAGAAAGGTCTCTCAAACATCCTCAACCTACTCCAACTGAAATTTTAATTAGTTAGATGTTGGAGGGAGATTAGTTACAAGTTGACAACAAAAGTTGTCATCCAAACTTGACAACTTTTCACAAAACTTGAAAATCTATGACATTTGCCTATGCAACCTATTAGGACACATCATAAACCTTACAAATAGGCAACATAGGAGCCAAAATAAAATTATTTCCTCATTTAGGCATTTTGGATGTCATTTGACCATAGTTGACCAAATAGGTTCTAAGAAGTTCACACTACAAAAATGGTACCAAAGCCTTACATGGCTAATCGAAACAAAATGCATGGTCTTGAAAGACCTTATTACAACTCAAAAACATTCAAGGAACCTACAAAAGTCTCTAAAAGCCTTCATTTCTCAAATGGTCTTCAAAGCTTGCAAGGTTCTCTTGCACCACTTCTCTCATCTTCAATGTCTCATACTTTGCTTTCAAACTTTGCAACTTAGCAACTTTAACTTGTGCATCTCCTTCATACAAGGTCTCTAACCTTTTCTAGATCTCATGCATAGTCTAAATTCCCATCACATTATTCATCTCTGAATCGATCAAGGCACTCATCGATGCTTTCGTATCTCTTATGTTATGTTCAACATCCTTGATCTCAACAGTAGTAACCAGTCCATTCTGAGGAACATTATAGACATTCTTTATAATCTTCCAATAATCTTCTCCAATACACTTCAGGTCAACTTCCATCTAGTCCTTCCATACAATATAATTACTTCCATCAAATCTAGGACTCTACTTCTTGAACACATAGGTTTCCATCTCGGATCTCCTCAAGTAGTTAAGCTTCTTTTAGAAGATCTAGCTTTGATACCACTTGTTGGCAACAACAAGGAAGGAAAACTAAGAGGGGGTTGGTGAATTAGTTTTCACCGGATTAAAAAAATTAAGCATTATTTTAGATCTGATCAACTACAACAAAAATAATGATGACAACAATAATAGCAACACACATAACACCGATATTTTAACATCAAAAACCTGATTAAGGGGAAAACAATGGTGGGAACCTACCCACAATGAGATGATACTCTACAGTAGTATGTGTATATATGTTACTACTTACTAAGGTTGCCATTAGTCTTATGTTCAAAGTTATTCTATATACTCTAGTCGGTTAACTCTACCGAAATATTCAGTCGGTATGATCAACATAGTCGGTAATAGAAGAAACTAGTCATAGAGCCTAGTATACACCGAGCTGTCTACCGAGTATCTTTTCATGTTTACCGAGCAGCAAAGATGACACACCGAGTTGATATACATCGAGTGAAACATGTTACCAAATTCATTGAACTTGGACATACATATGGAAACGTGTTACAAGATCGAGAAACATAGAACCGTTATCACATTGGAAATTGCACTTAAAGATTGTGTATGATTTCAAGGTCATCTAACCAATGAAATATTTTGCATGGTTATTCATTCGAGAAAACATGTTTGTAAGATCGAAGCAATGAATGGATCACCGTCATAAGAGATCTATTTATACAACATGAGTTAAGGATTAAACATGTGTGTGTATGAGTGTATGAAGATTGTTATAGAGACACAGAGGTCACCGAGAAGGTTTTCAGAGAACAGTCAAAGAATAGAGTAAACAGAAGGATTTACCGAGGTATGCTGTAAGCAAGGTAATCTTATTTGAGCACATAGAATCTGCTATAACATTCCAGATGTAAAGTTGCAGATATTTGTAATAATTTCATTGTAATATTTTGAGTTGTAGAGAAACCTTTAACAGGGTAAAAGACTCTAATCAAGTCTATAAATTGTAAAGCCTCTAACCAGGTGCAACATTTAGATTAAGTGTTGTAAAAATCCTTTAGCAAGGTAGATCTAATAGATCTTGATACTCCTAATAGGGTAAGCTATTAAAAATAGCTAAACATGTAGCTCTAACTGAGCACCCTTTATTATTGCAGTAGTGAAGTTGTGGGTGCCATCCCCACCACAGTTTTTCTCTCTAACCAAGAGTTTATGTGTAACCAAAATATAAGTGTTATGGAGTGAATCATGTATGATTGTTATTCATTTGTTTTAGCTTTATGTTATGTTACTGCACTATTCAATTTATGCATAATAGTAAAGATATTGTTGAAGAAATGTTTTGAAGTACTGATTCACCCCTCCCCTCTTAGTACATTAGCTTTCCATATTGGGCCTAACAATTGGTATCAGAGCTTGAATCTTGGAAAAGGGTTTAACTACCTAGAGAGAAAGATCTTATCAATGGAAGACTATAAACAATCTTGGAGGATTGTGTATCTGCAAGAAGAATTGGATCATGCTAATCAAGTGATTGCAGACATGCAAAGACAAATGCAAAAATCTCTGAAAGTGAGAAGAAGATTATCTGATGATCTGCAAGACTCTCAAGAGTTAGTGGAACAAATTGAGAGATTGAAGAAATGATTGGAGTATTGAAAGAAAAGAACAAAGCATTGGCTGATCAACTAAAAGCAATGAAAAGAGAACATGAACATTTCAACACACAGATGACTGAAAATCTTGATGCATTGAGGACAACTGAGGATAAAGTAAGAAATATAGAAAGAGAGAAACAATAGCTTGAAGCATTAGTATCTGAAAAGAATGATAAAATCACAAGATTAACTGGGATTCAACAAAATCTGTTAGATCAACTAGGTTATGCACATCATGAAGAAAATCTGAAAGATGATGAGAATCAAGCATTGAAACTTGAAGTATCAAGGTTGACCAATGAACTTGAAACAGAGAAGAAATCCAAAGAATCACTGAAGAAGAGCTATGAAGCATCAAAGATGTTGGATGAGCAACTAAATACAAGGCGACCCAACAAAGATGCAAGACTCGGTTACAAAGGAAAAGACTCTACCGAGAAAGGAATTCATACTACCGAGAGAGGAGAATCATCAAAGCAAGATGGAATCAAGAAAAACATCAAAAGAAAGAAGCCTATTTGCAACTACTATGGAAATCAAGGTCATACTACCAACATGTGCCAAATCAGAAAAGGTAAGCAACTGAATGTCACTAAGTTTGATGGTTATTGTTACAAATGCAATAAATATGGTCACACATTTAACCAATGTAGGACAAAGTCTGTTAACAATTATCAGAAGGCAAAATTCAAAGGGTTTTGTAAAAACTGCAATAGATATGGACATAGTACCAAGAGTGTTGGTTTAAGCAAAAGAACTATATGTGGTATGCACACCGAGCAAACACTGAAAGCTACCGAACTTATCGAGATCTTAACCGATAATATGCTGCAGTACCATGGGATTACAATACAAGGATATGGTGTGAATGTTGTGGAAGATATGGACATATAAGTACCAACTACTTTATAAGGTTTGGGATGAACAACCAAAGATCATGGAGAAATCCTGGTATGGCATGTTTTCATTGTCACAAAGTTGGACACTTAGCTGGAGATTGCAGAGATCAACCTAGAGAAAACACTAAGGAAATAAAAGAAAAATTAAAGATGATTTGGAAAAAGAAGGAAATTGTGTCAAATAAAGAAAGCACCTTACCTATCGAGTTAGGTGCACCTATTCCAAATTAATCAGTAAACGTATGAAGGGATTGCATTCTCTCAAGGTTAAATCTTAAACAGTTCCTACTTTATTATGTACTTAATTCAAAATCTGCATAGCTAAGATGTATTGGTAAGTTTGAAATTCTATCAAAGTCTTTTGAAGCATTATACAGGAAGCCTGTCAAGTCGATAAATGAAGGAAGTTTAGTTACTCGATTAAAGTGCAAAACAAAGGAAAGAAAGTTTAGTAGAACCAAGTGCATTTAATGTTTTTGACCTAACCTGCATGGAGCTTGATAAGGTATAATGTGTACTTAAAGCATTTACATGGTCATTTTTCACTCACCAAGTTTTCAAGAGAGCAGAGCAAAGAGATTCAAAGGTGATCAAACCTACTACAAAGAAAAATTCAAGGTATTTACATCAATCTCAATGCATTGTTAAGCTGGTTTACCGATCATATCGAGTTGTCATTATCTGCTAAGTGTGAAGCATCTACCGTTTGAAAATCTTCAAACCCTAAGGATCATTTGTTAGTTTTTATCTGAAATCTATTAATGGTACCTAAGATCCAAGATCCCATTGTTGTTAAGAATGTTGAAAAGTCCTCAGTGAAATACTCTTTGACTCCCAAAATTGCATCTAAACCGAATGACAAAACTGCATTTTCACTCAGCCCGGATCAAGTTTTGTTAGTCGAAGATGTGAGATTCTTCACCAAATGTTGTGTTGAAGAACTTGGTCACGTTAAAATCAAAGACACATATGATGAATTGTGCACCTATGGTAAATTGGATAGCAAGTATGAGCAAATTAAGATCAAGGGATTGATTGAAGCCCTAACCTATCCCCATGTGTTCAAACCCCTGTGGGTCAAGTTTGTTCTGAGCAGAGTTCATGATGATTTCATGTGGTTAGAAGAGAAACCATTTAAGATTACCAAAGAAATCATTCATGTGATCATCGGTTACCCTATTTATGATCATGCCCAAGCTCAGAGGATGATATCATAGAAAGAATTGATCAGTTTAACCAGAGTAGAATTAGATTGCAAAGGACTGAAATTGAACAATGTCACTGATGCAGAATTAAAGTTTTCCATTAGAGTAATTGGTTACTATTTCTTCCAATCGGCAAGGGAAAATAGTGTACCCTATGCAGCAGTAGACTTAGCATACAAAATTGTGAAAAAGGGAATGAAAATTGATCTTTGTGAAGTATTGTTGAAAAACTTGTTTGAGAATTTGAACACCATCAGGAAGCCAAAGAAGAACAACTCGGCTAATACACTAAAGTTTGGATCACTACTTGTATGCATGTTTTTCTATTTTGAAAAATTCTTTCCATAAGTCGGTAAAGTTGTTTGGGAGCTACACCGACCAATCACCCATCAGATCAATGACTTCATCAAGAAGCTAGGTGATAATTTTAATGATATTATGGATGATTATTTCAGCAAGTTTCAGGAGAAAATGCATAACAGATACCAGATTCCACCCAAGCTAGTGGAGAAATACAAAGATGATATATGTTTTGAAGTAGACACTGATTACTGTTATGTGAATGTTGTGGAACCAAGGACTCAATCTTTGCCACCTATGGGTTACGAGATTGATTTTGACATCACACAATAGCAAATTGATGCATTTATTACATTAGCAAGGCATGTTACCGAGCTGAGGTATGGAACCTATGAAGAAGTGAAGGAAAAAGATAAAATGAGCATTGTAGTACCCACAGCTACAAGGAAGGAAACAAAGATGATAAAGGCATTAATAGAGAAATTTGGAGAAGACTCTTCCTCCACACTTGACAAAGGCACTCTAGTTGTTACTGAAGAGGAATCTAAAGTGCAAGAGGCAGCTATAACACTGAGCATCGAATTGCCTAAGGTAAAAGTGTTGAAAAGAAAGAAGAAGGATACATTAGAAGTATCATCGACCCCTTCTATTAAGCAACCTAACACAAGAGCATCAGCAGCTTCACCGAGTAAGAAAACAAAGAATGTTGCTACACCTAAGGTAACAAAGACTTACAAGAAATCTACTCAGAGACTCATTTTGGCAAAAGAGTCTAGTGACATCGAATCTGAGGATGCAAGCAAATTTTAGATTGTTAAGAGCAAGAAGGAAAATGTACATAGTGTTGAAAACTTTTGTGCTAATCTAAAGGAATATGGTGGTTTTGGATCCTTTAGATTTGTTAAATATGAAACTAGAAATGATGATGAAAAGAGACAAATTGAAGAAGCTATCATCTGCACATATTGATAATAGATGGTAATATGCCCTAGACTCAGAGAAACAGATCAGAGAAAGAAGTCTGGTACATCTCTTTCCTGATATGTCTGTAGCTGAAATAAAAGAAAATCTGACAACCTACCACACAAAGTTCCTCATCAAACAAAAAGCTTTGAAACTGATGAATGGTCTGTATATTGAAGTGGAAAATGAGATAAAAGAAAAGTGGTAGGAAATATTTAGAATGAAGAATGCTAGTGAGCAAGCATAAATTGAAATAGTAGATGTCACCGAGCAAGATCCTGATATCACCGAGCAAGACCCTGCAGACACCATTCAAATAGATGAAGATATCATGGATACAGAGGCACCGGAATAGGAAATGATAGAAGGCATTGCATATGGAAAACTTGTATCCAATGAATTAGTTTTGGAACAAGTTCAGCCTTATCCACTGGTCAATCAACCTACCTCAATGAAAGCCCCTCAAGATATGGATCAAGGGACCAAAGGTCACAAGTCTATAGAAGGAGAATCTACTCCTCAGACCACTGGGGAACAGACCTCTTAGGATCCTTCTAGCACTGCAAATGTTGCAACTAAGACAACAAGTACCGAGACACCAAAGGACACTTTAGAGGCTAAAGTAACCGACCAAAGTGTTGCCTCTACCGAGCAATCTACCAAGGGTCAACAAGCCTCACAAGCCATTGTCCTAGCTCAATTGGTGAAAGGTAAAGAAAGGAAAATGAAAAGGCATAGTTTCAAAGTTGATTTGTCAAAACCAATAGTGTTGCTGAATGTTGATATATCAAAATTAAAAGGGCAAGCACTCATTGATTTCGGTGAACTATGCAAAGCAAAGGCCAAATAAGAAAAAAAAATGGCCATACAAAAGAAAAATAAAGTAATTTAGAAGGTAAAGACACTATTATCAGATATGTTACCTGAAGCTACAGTGTCAACTGATGTAGCCATCCATATTCAACTGGATGAACTTCTCAATCAGATAGAGACATCTGGAGTAGATGCATCTGAATATTTGAGCAAGCTAAAAGACAAGGAGCTCACTACAAAAATGATAGAAGAGGTATAGAAAGCTATAGCTATTGGCAAAGTTAAACTTGTCAAATTTATTGCTGAGTTGACCCCTCAACTCAAGCACATTCTTTATTTATTTCAAAAACTCTGTACACTCTCTTTATTTATTAAAGATATAAAAAATAAAACAGAAGCAATTGAGAAAGAGATCACCAATCTCTCAAATAAGTTGACCTCAGAGCCCAATTCAGTTTAGAATTTTTATACAAGGTTACAACAGCTCATGGTTCAACAATTGGACCTAAGAAATGAAGAACACAAGATAAGGATGGACATAATGATACTTCAGACATTATTCCTTCCTCATCTTTCATCCATTCAAGAATAGATTAACCGAGCCACACACCTATCTACTACACAAGAGGGAAGCACATTAGATGGCTTAATTTCTTTATTGGCTGATATTCAAGCACATAATTCTTTAAGGGACAGTGTAAAGAATGCCCTCTCTGTTGCTCTCACAGAAGCAAGAACAAAGTACAAATCTATTTTTTGACCAGTTGCCACCACCGAATGGTAACTAAATTTTGATGTTTGTCAAAAAGGGGGAGTGATATAGTATTCAAAGTATAGTATCAAACAAAAGGAGTGTAGTATACAAGGGGATTATACTGAGCAGAGTGAGCAAAGTATCCAAGAGCAGAGTATACCAAGAAGTGAACAGATCAGTAAGCACAGAACAAGAGTAGCACACAGAACATTGATCACCGAGTATGCAAAATCAAAGTGTTGTATAGTATATTGATAAGGGGAGTATATCCGAATATACTATTTCATTGACAAATGTATATATTGTCAGTTTAGTCAAATTTTGCAAGTATATAGATTTTTGAGTTATAACTTTGAAAGTAGTTTTTGTCAAACATCTCAACTAATGTCAAAAAGGGGAGATTGTTACTACTTACTAAGGTTGCCATTAGTCTTATGTTCAAAGTTATTCTATATACTCTAGTTGGTTAACTCTACCGAAATATTCAGTCGGTATGAACAACACAGTCGGTAATAGAAGAAACTAGTCACAGAGCCCAGTATACACCAAGCTATCTACCAAGTATCTTTTCATGTTTACCAAGCAGCAAAGATGACACACCGAGTTGATATACACTGAGTGAAACATGTTACCAGATTCATTGAACCTAGACATAAATGTGGAAACGTGTTACAAGATCAAGAAACATAGAACCGTTATCACATTGGAAATTGCACTTAAAGATTGTGTATGATTTCAAGGTCATCTAACCAATGAAATATTTTTCATGGTTAATCATTTGAGAAAACATGTTTGTAAGATCGAAGCAATGAATGGATCACCATCATAAGAGATCTATCTATACAACATGAGTTAAGGATTAAACATGTGTGTGTATGAGTGTATGAAGATTGTTACAGAGACACAGAGGTCACTAAGAAGGTTTTCAGAGAATAGTCAAAGAACAGAGTAAATAGAAGGGTTTACTGAGTTACTATATACGTTACCGAGGTATGCTGTAAGCAAGGTAATCTTATTTGAGCACATAGAATCTGCTATAACATTCCAAATGTAAAGTTGCAAATATTTGTAATAATTTCATTGTAATATTTTGAGTTGTAGAGAAACCTTTAACAGGGTAAAAGACTCTAATCAAGTCTATAAATTGTAAAGCCTCTAACCAGGTGCAGCATTTAGATTAAGTGTTGTAAAAATCCTTTAGAAAGGTAGATCTAACAGATCTTGATACTCCTAACAGGGTAAGCTATCAGAGATAGCTAAACATGTAGCTCTAACCGAGCACCCTTTATTATTGCAGTAGTGAAGTTGTGGGTGCCATCCCCACCATAGTTTTTCTCTCTAACCAAGAGTTTCTGCATAACCAAAATATAAGTGTTATGGAGTGAATCATGTATGATTGCTATTCATTTGTTTTAGCTTTATGTTATGTTACTGCACTATTCAGTTTATGCATAATAGTAAAGATATTGTTGAAGAAATATTTTGAAGAACTGATTCACCCCTCCCCTCTTAGTACATTAGCTTTCCATATTGGGCCTAACAAAATATTACAATGGGAAATGCACATGCATTTAGACACATTTCCTAGAGCTCACTGCTCAAAATACAATGACCCAAAAGGCTACAACCCTCAGGGAAATTTCACTACCTTATAATAATGTTTAGACTACAATTTGGTAAAGATGAAATGCAAGAATAACATCTGCTAATGCTTGATGATAATTTTGGTTAAGCTCATTTTTCTTCTCTGCAATACCCTCTACTCAATACACCACACTGGAAGATAAATTCACTTGTTCACACATACACCACTCTCTGATAATGCGGACTCAACACCCATACATCACCAAACCACTAATTACAAAATTACACCACACGATACATAAATCAACCACTGGACCAATAAAATTCCATAGACAATATATCATAGAACCAAATCAACTCCTCGAACATGCACCACCACTACAAATCTCACCAAGATCAACCGCAACACATTACACCACCAAAAATACCGTATAACATGAAGAATATCACCGGATCCATAAGATCATCAAGAACGTGCAAAATCATCAATATGGACCATCAAAACAAATAGGAAATGATCAAGAAACACCAACAAGCTCATTAAAACCATCCATAATAGTTACACCAATACCACTTATTCAAATCTTCATCGATCAACACGCTAACCCTCAAGAACACTTAATAGGAGTAACTCAAACAAGAAAGATAACTTGTGGAGCACCAAAACATGAACCATCTGAAATGAAGATACACACGAACATCCAAAACACTCTCCCAAATTGCAACACAAGATATGATCATACCGGAGCACAATAGATCAAACACTAGAACACTGCATTACTGAACACTAAAAAACCAATCTCCATACCAGAATCCATAACTCAATCAAATCACCACATAGCATCATGAAATCAATAAGAATGAAGTATCTCTAGTTGATTCAACATAGAAAATAGATAAACCAACCTAATCAACTCACTACAATCACCGAATCACCAAACAACTCTCTACAACACCAGAGCACAGGAATATGTTGACATCAATGACAACAACATATCCTAGCAGCAACAATAACCAACAAAAAGTTGGGAGTACAAAAGGACCAATGGTTGGGAGAAAAAAGGAAAGGAAGAAACCTATAAATCTAGATAATAAAGAAATAGTTGACAAAAACAATGGAAAACTTTATGATAATTGACTATAAAGCTAGAGGAAAGAAGTGGAGGTTTAACATAAGACAATTTCTATAAGTTTGATAGAATTCTAAAAATGTACAAATCAGAGATATAGGAATAGAAGGAGAATAAAGTGACAATGGCATAATGGGTAAGAGGATGGGAAACATAAATCTTAATTTGTCATTTAAAAACATACAAAAGGATTTAATAGAAGAAAACAAATGAAAGAGTACCTACATAGAACTTCCAAATTTTTTATGTAGGAATAGAGGTCATGATAGGAGCCTAGATGACCAGAATAACTCCAATTCTCCATAGAAACTTTGTAACCAAATAAAAACTATGTATAATAAATAGAACCTTCCAACTAAAATTGAGGATTGTTCAACTTATATCAATTAATAGGAAAATGGAGGTAATTTTGACTGAAGGTGACCAATTCAAAATTTAGTAGATTAATTATATATTTTTTAAATGAAGCCTAAATACACAAAGGGGTTGGGACTCAATAAAATTTTGGCACTATTAGATTGATTCCCAACATTTTCAACCCAATACATGCATTTTTACTCAAAAATCAAAATAAAAAACAAACATTTATCTTTTACTCTATTATTTCTAGATTAAAAAATTACTCCCAACAACCTTTGTTTATTGATTTTCTATTCTACTACTACCTTTGATTTTTATACAAACATAAAATAATCTAGTTTTACTATTATCTAGTCATAAATAGTTGTTATTTGTTATATTTTATGGTCACTAATGATGGTTGTTGTTACTGGAACCAAATATGCTAGGAAGAAAATGAAAGTCACTATTGGAAATGTCTAATTTATGAATCCACAAATCTTATATACTTATATATCTAGTATAATGTAACTCTATGGAACCAACAACTTATTGGTACATAATAGGTAATAGATGATTGGTTGCTTTCTTTGTATAGGTTTTCAAAAAAAATTCTAAGGGGTCTTCTATAATACATGAGGGTACATCAAAGCACAATATTGTATATGGAATAGCCTCAGAAGGAAACTCCTTTTTACTTTGGTCAATTCATTTTTTTCTAAAATGGTGTATCTTCTACACTTATTTTAAAAACCTCAATATATGGTTTCAATCTAATTAGCTTAAAGAAACAAAATTGGATAAATTTATAATAAAAAATCAATGTTATCACTATTTTATCATCAGAGTATCAAAGGGTTATGTGTGAGAATATGTTTTGATATTCATAAAATCCTCAAGAGGAAAATATTTACTTTAGTAGACATTACATTGAAAAGAGTTCTAATATCATATAGGTGGAACTTTCTTGCATATTATCCAAAATATGAAATACTATAAATAATTTTCAAATGGAAAACCAACAAATATTATGATATTGATTGATAGAAATTGATTACAAAATAGAACTGATTTCTCTAAAGGATATATTGATTTAGATGGTGAAACCACCTTAGTAAAATACTTTGATAGTGTATACAAATTTAAAATTTATGAAATAAAAAATTATTACCATATGATATATATTATTTGATTGCAAAATTAATAAAAGGAGACAAATTAGAAAAATATAAGTGATGTAGGAATTATATGGAGAATTCCTTTTAGGAAAATAAATCTACAAAATAAAGAGGATAAGAATGTATTAGTCTTCAAAGTCAAGATACATCCATAAACAAACACCCTAAAATTTCTTAAAAACGTCATTTTTTCTTTAAAATAATCTCATAAAACTACTATCTATGATCTCAATATTTATAAAAATGAGAGATCAATATCACAAATCATTTTTCATAATAATGTACCATCAAAATATAGTAAATATAGAAACTCACACATCCAAAATGAAAATGCTCTTCTAAGAATATTAAATGCGATTCTCAATGATTGATTAATAGTAAAAATAACCTCTATAGTACTAATAAATTACTTTTTTTACTTGTAACCTCAATAGTGGCTCATAACTCAGGGTAGGTATCCAAAAATATCACTCAACTCATATAGGGTCCATTAATAACATTCATGATGCTCCAAGTTACTAGATTATCATGTTCAATTTGAGAGATTTAATAAAATATGTTTGTAGCCCCCACTACCAAGTCCACCTATTTCATGAATACAATAACAATTAGTATCAAGATCTTGAAAGAATATAAATTCAAATTACTTTTTAAATTTTACCTCATGCATCAAAGGATGCATTCTAGAAGTATGTTGGAGCCATGTGAATGGTACAACAAATTGCAAGGTAAATACCTTATACTAGTTCTAATCAAGTATATGAGATTATTCATAATAGCTCAAAGGATTAATGACAAAACATGTGCATATAAATTTTTTATTACAATAAAAAGAGTTAGGAATCTTGTATAATTAAGATATTTTTAAATTACTTGGACTAACATATAGTATTAATACAAAACTTTTATTATAATAAAAGGGGTTAAGAATCTTGTATGGTTAAGACTCACAAATAGTAGCAAGCCACTAAACTATTTATTTATTAATAATAAGAAGTTTATAGTAGACCTAGTTCAAGAGAGCATATCGGTAGGAAAGAGTCAGGAAGAAAACCTCTGGGTGTAGCTCAAAATAAATTACCTTAAAAACTAAACATGATTACATCAAAACTGCAATGAAGTTAAGTAGCGAAAAAACTTCCTACACTAACCTTGAGAGGAGGGTAATGCAAAAACTTTTACAGATCATCACAACAGTTACAGAAAATAGAAATAGATATACTAACATTCAAACCATAACACAGTAATTTACGTGGGGAAAACCCTTTCGGGAGAAAAACCCCACACTCCAAAATTTTCCCAATATATTAATCCGCAATCAAAATAGATTACAATATACTTGCAGACAAATCTCTTTGCAAGAGTATCACTAATCAAAGATTCAGAGGTAACTCAATAGCCACAAGACTCTTACACACAACCTCTATCTCATGCACCTCATATATAGGAGATACAATACAAGAAACTATCAAATGGTATTACAAAACCATGGGCTAAAACCACCCAATAAGGTGTAGCCAGCCTTATCTCCCTTCTAGATGCCCTATGATGTGTCCCTCCCTTTTTACAGCCCGTTTATGTGTCCGATGTATTTTATATTTCCTATTTCAGGAGTACAAACTTCTGGAGGCCATAACTTCAGAACTGTGTGTCCTATTGATGAATCGTTTGAAGCACCAGAAAGCTCGTGAAGTACTCTATTGCCTCATAGATCTCTATGCCATTTATGCCCACTTTTTAGGGTGTTTTAGGACCTCTAAATTCCTCAAAATCAAATTTAAACCTTTCATTGGACCCCTCCAAAATGGAAAATTTAATATCTTCAAAACTAGTTGTGATCTTATGACGTAACTTTAAATGAATGCTTATCTAGCCAACCAGAAGCTTCGGGGATAATTTTGCACCATTTCATGTTCAAATGAAAAATTACTATAAATAGTAACCTCATGTAAATGCAAGGTTGAGACACCATTTTCCCAACAAATCTCCCACTTGTCGAACACCTTGCAAGAAGAAAGGGAGTATTAACACAATAAATTTGTGAGGCCCTACCCCGAGCCGTCATAGTATTGTAGTTATTTCTCATGTTTTTGAACTTATTATTGATACTTTATTTTGATGCATTATGGACATAGATTCTATATGATCCAATGGTTGGATAATATTGATATGGTGTATGTCACTTATCTTTGATTCACAATACTTTATTTTTTATGCTAGAAATTATGGATGCATGCTTTATAAATGATTAAAGTGCATGATGATTATGATGATGCCATTTAGTAGATTATTTGATGTGGATTTTATTGTATAATTGGAAACTTGATTATTATAATTGAAATTGTATGAAAATGTGTGAATTGTATTCTTTTCATAGGATAATATTATATGTGATTATTGGAATTACTAATGTGCAAAGTGAGATGTGCAGGAAAACTAATCCATGTGACCATGGAAACTATTTGGAGAATCAAGCCTAAACCTATGTGCGTTTGTGAAGCCAAGGGTTGTCTATTTGGAGAGACAACACCTCATGTGTAAGTGTGTTTTATTTGTAAATTTTTATTCTTGGATGTGTGTTTAGTTTGAAATTAAATTTATTAATTCCAAGAAAGGGACATTGCCATGTGTATTTAAGTATTATATAATTTTGTGGTGTCACTTGACACATGTGTTATGAAGTGAGTTGGCAGTGACATGTCCCTTGGAGGGAATTTGTTTTACCAATGCATTTTTCAAAATATCCTAGTATGGTCCCAAGAAAGTCTTGGATAGGGAGCCATTAGAAAGGTCAACTCAAGGTTGACCTGTAGGTAAACTTTGGATGAGTTTCTAGAGGGTTAAACTAACTCCTAAGGTTAGGTTAGGGGCATTTTTAATGGGCCATATGTTATACCTATGGGTAAAGGCCAATTTTAGCCATGTGTCCACTCCCTGGTGACTATCTAATCACCTCAAAAGTTGACTTTTTCGAGATGGCCAAATTTCAGCTTTTGAGTATCTTACCTAGTGTTGTTCTCAAAATATGATTCCCCTTCAAACTTCTTATAATAAAAGAATAACTGTATGTGTGAGAGAGAAGACAAGGACAAGGAACTTCCAGAACAACATATGACAAGGTTTGATTAACCTTCTACACTTCAAACTCGTCCAAAGTTCAGGTGGGTATACCTTTTGTGAACTGAGTTCACACTTTTAAAAGACAAATCCACAGTAAACCAGTATGAAAACCAGTGGATCTTATCACCTTAAAACCAACTGAAACAAAGAAATAAAACTTGTACTCATGTTCAATATTGACCTACAAGATGTGTAAAAAGACAACCGCAATAGATACCAGTGCCTTATCCAGGCCACAAAGTCATCTAAGTTTAAACAATACTCCCACAATAAAATATCTCCACACATCCTATCATCTCGGCTTCTATAGATCCCCACATATGCCTAACATACGTAAGAATTTTACTTGTACCAAACTAAACTGCATTTATCAAATTCAAAGTATCCCACAAAGAATTTACTAATAGAAATGACTCCTGCGTATCTAATTCCCCTCCTGAAGAGAAAACCTAAGAAGTACATCTACTTGAAGTCACCTTACAACCCATATTCAAAAGGAATAACCCTAGATTACTCAAAATGAAACTAGTAAATATTTGCAAATATACTTGAAGACAACACAAAGTCGAAGCTCAAAACTAATGGTCTGTGTATTGATATTATTTTAGAAAGTATTATAAAAACATTTGAATATTCTCCATTAAGACTTAGCAAAAAGCTCAGATAAATTTTTTGCAGCATTTTCTTACAATTCCTTGCGATCCCTTTTTACTAGTCCTAGTATCCATTTATAATAACATGGATGCATACATAGCTTTGGACTTCCCTAGGGAAATTGTTACAATCATTACTTATCTCAAGAAGTAGTTACAAAACCTTTTCCAAATGCGGTTACAAGTCCTTTTCAACATCTATGGCTTCTTCTACTTGTGGTTCTGTTGCAACCTGTTCTAACTACTTTGCATCCAGTACTGCATATTTTCTTGTCCACTCCTGGTATACATCATCAGCAGGCCACGAGAAGTTAATTACTTTTCCCTTTGTCTTGGCTAATCTTTTCCAAGAATTCCTCATTTTGTTAACCTCTGAATTTAGAAAACCATAATGAGATTTCATTTTCTCAATCTCCTCAATTGTTTTGATAAATATGGAGGCATCCTCTGACTTAATAATTCCTTTTATTCTTAATGACAATTAGGCTTCTAATTCCTTAAGCCATATTTGTTTGTCCTTTAATTGAGTTGGACTGGCAAAACCCCCTAGGAGTAATTCAAAAACTTCATCAGTGTAATCTTTCTTGTACGAGTTGATCTTTCTATCTGCATTATCTACTCCTTCTGCTAATTTTACTAAATCTTTTGTCATATCACAAGTAGAATTGATAATGGGGTCAGCCCCTGCCTCATCATAGGATACACAAATAAGTTCTATAGCCTGCTCTCTAGGTCCCCACTTGTCAAAAATAGGCATTAGAATAGCCTTGTCTCCATTTAGCTCATCCCACATGTCCAAAATATTACCCATGTTGATGTACATTAGTGAGGACCCTATGGTGTCAGCAAAACTCAAAATTGTAGCCCTTACCCTCTCTTCATATTTCTTTGCATATAGGGCCTGAGCTTGTTTTAGCTTCTCCAATTCATCAGGAGTGATCTCAATCAACTAGGAACTAGAAGGTGCTAGAAATGGTTGGAATTCAATAATGGGGCTAGTAGGTGGAGGCCTTGCAAGAGAGGAGGAGATCATCAATGTTGAGGACTCACCTTGATGGTATTGTCTTGCCAACTGGCTTTGTAGCTTGGCAATGATGCTATCTTTACCCCTTACCTCCTCCTTGGTACTGTTATAAGCTTTTAAAATTGTCTCCAACTTAGCTTGGAGTTCTGCCTTTTCCTTTGCCTCTCTTTTTGCTACTACAACACTAAACTTTCCAATCTCTAGAATAGTGCTAGCAACTTCCACCACCCTAGTGCTTTGTACTCTTTTCACTATCATACCTCCAAGGTAACTTGACCCTGGAGTATCCCTTTTCTTTTTATTCTCATCTCTTTTTAGGGACCACATGACCAAAGTAGCATCATCCTTGCTAAAGGTGACTCCTTCCATGGGCTTAGTCTCTTTCCTTACTGCCTCTAAAACCAAGGCATATGCTATGTCCCATATAGGGAGATTAAGTACACCAACCTTTGCTACCATGTCTCTTCCTTGCTCAGGAGTGATGGTCTTGAACTCAATAATCATCTCTTTCTTTATTTCTTCCTCCACCATAGTCGGATCCTTGTGGGGCTGCTAACTCTTCCTCTTCTCACTTCTAGCATTGAAATGATCAATATTCTGCTTCCACACAGATTGCATGAAAGCTCTTGATGTGACAAAGGTGCTATCAACCAAGAAATATTCACTAGCTTGTTTAACATTAGGATCCAGCTCCTGGCCTTTGAACTCATCAATAGTTATATTCATTTCAGCATTAAGGGGCTCTTTTGGCATTCCCTCTTCTACTTCATCATAGGTGTAGGCTATCTCCCCAAGGATACCTAATTGTAGCAGTTGCTCATCTGTTGCTTATTCATCTCCTATATGAATAGGGGATTGAGATGGTGAATACAAGGGATCATCAAATTGCACTTCCTTTCCCACCCTTTGCTTCTTTGGGCTCTCCTAAATATCAATGATTTCTTGTATTTTTCTCTTACCTTTTGAAGTTGAAGGCTCCCCTATTGTTGGTACTAACACACTATATTTGGAGCTTTTATGTAACACATAATCACTTGGAGAGATTGTTTTGGTAGATGTAGACCTAGTTAAAACTAGTTTTACCTTCTTAGGATTATTTTTAATCACAGCCTCCCTTTTTTCTTTCGATGTCTACATCACATCTTTAAAACAAAGAATTAAGAATTTTGCATTTTCTTCAAAGGGGTGGAAACTGGACAAAAGATCATAACTAGTGTCAAATTGGTGCACAAATTCTAAGGCCTTCTTGTAGGCCACCCATTTCTCTCTCCTCAACTCTTTCTCATCCAAATCGAACTCATTCCTGATTAGGTCCTCAGGGAATTGAAATTGATGAGGTCTGCATCTGCATACTACTCTTTTCCTGAGCATGTTGTTGAAGAAATCTTCAGGGTTGGCACACCTTGATACTATAGTTGATAAATGATAGGGTTGAAGGAAATCTTCAAAACACATCCAACCCCCTTTAGTTATCACAAACTGATGTGCTATAGTTATTCTAGGGAAAATGGTCCCTTTACCTCTACCTATTAGCTCTGCCTCTTGCACACTTCCAATCTGCCTAAGGACTTCTACAATTCCTATTTTTAATGGGACCTGGTAAGGAAACAAAAATGGAGTACCTCTGAAACCATACACTCTAAAAACTATGGAAATAGGGTACAAGTACATATCACCCCAATTATGGACAACTTTTATATTCTCAGCAAATTCCTTTGGCCTAAGGAATTCTAAAAGAGCTTTAGGGACTCTTGCATTTTCTGAGCATAAAAGAGTCCTAATCTTGGATGCAAAGCACTTATCAAATCTTAAGTAGCTAGCATCTTCTCTGTCCCATGACAGTACTATGCTCCACAACTGAACTGGCATCTTCTCTCCATCCTTTTCTTTTACTAGATCCATTCCATTTGCAAAGTAATCTCCACTCTTAAATAAAAATAGGTGCATGCGGAGGGAGTACCATCCAAAAGGCCTGTCCACTTTTCCATTTTTTATCCCTATCAAACCTTCATGGATGGCATCAGTGATAAAGGGTGCATAATCAAATGTCACTGTTAGAGAAGGATTTAAAATTTGAGCAATCTTTAGCATGTAATGAGTTGGCATGTTTGCTTCAGCATCCCCTCCAAAAATTTGGTAGAGTGACTAGTATAATCCCTTGGCTCTCAAAGTGAATAGATTTAAGGAGAAAGGCTCCATAGTATTGGGTCCTACAACAGATAATCCACCTATTTTAACAAAGAATTCTTTAAGAGGTCCATTCCTAAGGTAATTCCTCTATGTATTGTAAACCTGAGCCAATGATTTGAAATTGATGAGTTCCAAATAGTTGGACACTTCACTAAGCCTGAATGCATTTCTGAACTTCTCATCATTAATCTCAATGAGGGTTTTTCCATTTATGTCCCTAACACTCTTTGTAATGGGGTCATAGTTTTGTGCAATCTGAGTTAGTAGATCCACATCCATGAATACTCCAGGGACCACCAATTTTCCTACATCCAACTCCCAAATACTGTTCATTGGGGCTAGGGAATGTCTCATCCTGAATCCGACCTTGAATAGACCCAACCCAGACAATCCTACCTATGGGTCTCTCAGCCAGTTGCCTTTGTCATACAATCCTTCCCCTATTCTCAGGTGAGGAGCTTTTAGCACTAGCTCTTTAACCTTAGCTGCCACATTAGTTGACATGGTTAATTGCTCTAGGAAATCATCACAGATCACCCTCTCTTGGTAATTAATTTTCCCTGAGAACTCCCTTTTAGGTGCCATCTCAATAATACTATGCAAGTAACTTAATTACTAACCATAGCAATTCTATAACAGATCAAAATCCCAATTCAAACAAACTATCAAGTAATTGCTAAGCAAAAGTACAAGAGAACCTGTTCTTGGCTTGAACAAATCTGCTCTGCACCCACTTCTTCACAATAGCTCTTCGAAATGATGCCTACATTCAATTGATGTGAGACCATATACGGCAATCGTGCTCTTAACTACAACATTGAAACCGCATGCTTCGGTCATCCCTTTAGAATTGAATTCATAGAAGAATTCAAAAATTTCACTCCAATGAGTCATAACATGTTAGTGTATTTTCTTTTCGCTCTTTCACCATTTTGCAGAGCATAACACCCTAGCATGTTTATTCAATGAAGTGACGCTAACTGCTAGATCAAATCAAACTTGCACTGCCTTTACCCTTTTACCTTTTCTCATCTAGCAATAGGCTAGAATTCTTTTCTCTATTTCGGAAAAGATAACCTTCATGCACTTTAAACTAGTGAAGCTGCGCTGGCCGTCCAATCAGATGGGTCTTGATCGATCTTTATCTCCACTTGATCTTACTGTGTTAGGCCCTATATCCTTTTTGCCACTTCACAAGCGTTAACCCTCGAATGCTTTTCTTTCACGAAGCTACGCCAAGCGTTGGATCAAATGAAACTTACTCGGCCTTTAATTCCAGCTGAGACTATCAACTCCTTTAACTAACCATGCCTTATCCTAATGGCTAACGGTTTTCACCATTTTGCAAAGCATAAACCCTGGGCACTTTCTGGTCATGAAACAATGAGAAGTGTTGGATCAATCTTGAGATGAATGCCTTTTAAGTGGGCCCTTTACCCAGGAATCATTGACCCCACTTTCTATCCAGTTAACAAATGCCATGTGGCAGTCAACCATTAGCCCTAGAAACATCTTTGGGTTCCATCCTAGATCCGCCATGTGTTATCTTTATCATTCGCTCATAACTGCCTATCACACCTAGGTGGGCCCTCATCCACGTATCAACCGACACATCACTGCCAAGCTCCATAAAATAAAATAGCTGTCATGCCACATCATGTCGAATGGAACTTCTATCTGTCTTTCACCATTTCATGAACATTAATCTTTGTTCACTTTTCAGCCACGAAACAACAAGAACTGTTGGATCAAAACAGAGTTGATCGTCTTTTAACTTCATGCATTACCTATCCTTTGGGCCCAGCGGCCCTTTATCCTCAAATTTAGTTCGCTAAACACTTTGATTTTCAGCCACATGTCACTTTCTTACTTGCCATTTAAACCAACTGGACTGCTAACTTGGAATGCCATGTCATTTTTGCCACTTTACGAAAGCTATCTTTCAAGCACTTTCATCCCGCAAAACTGCGCTAGCCGTTAGATCTTGGGGACTTGCGCATCTATTATGCCTGTCATGAACCTCCTTGCTCAGACCCAAAAACCTTTCACTATTTCACAAAGAGTAAACCACCAGCATCTCTTGATCGTGAATCAATGTGAGCCGTAGATCTCTTTCAAGTCGTCACAGCTGGGTCCCACCAAACCTTTTCTCCATTTCATGAAAGGTAACTTACTTGCTTTTTTCAGCTGTGAATCAACACAAGATGTTGGATTCAAAATGAGATGGAGTCTCATTAAGCTGGCCGCCAATGCATGCAGTCAAGCCTACTTTTTCCTTTCACTATTTCACATAGCTTAACACACCAGCATTTTCACCTAACGAAATAGCGAAAGTCATAGATTTATCTGAGAGTTGTGTGATACTTATGAGACCCGACAACATTTAGGAAAAGGCATAAGAGATAGGCGTAAATTTTTACAATTATTTAACGACTGCCTAGGTAAGTAACAAGGGGGGGACACTTTACATGACTTAAAGACCCATTACTCAAGTGAATAAAGTAATGCAAAAATTGAAGCTAGAGGGTTTTTTATCAGACATTTGAGCGATTAAAAACTAAACCCTTAACCCTTAAAGATCTAGAACATATTTGAAGCAACTAATAGCATACCTGACTCAAAATTTTCAAAACTTAGCCAATCATGGGAAAAGAAAACCCATTTCTTAAATAGTGATAACAGCAGCTCTGACTAGGGATGGTTGATCGCAAGATCAACATAAGAAACTTAGGAAAATCTAGAGAAACAGGCCAAAACACAAGCCCAAAAACAACAACAAAAGCAAACCTACATATATACAAACAATGACCTACTGTGCATGGACTTTAAGAGAAATAATGCTTCAGGAATTGTCCATGCACTAGAAATTCCTATACTTCATCATTCATATTCTTCAAAAAATAAGAATCCTTTCCATTTAAATCACAGACCACAAAAGGGCCAATCCATAATGATTCAAATTTCTTATGCTTTCCTTTGTCCTATCCTCTTGCATTCCATTGAAGAACAACATCACTGATTTGAAACTTCCTCAATGATGTCCTTTTATCAAAAAGGTACTTAGACTGCAATTGGATCTTCAAGTTCCTCTTATGGGCTAATGACCTGATTTCTTCCACTTCGACCATCTGGATCATTCGATCCTCAATAGGCTCTAACATTTCCATGTCTTCACCTGCAAGAACTTATACACTAGAAGAAGATTGTTTATAGGCACTCTGGCCTATGTACCATATACCAATTCAAATGGTGACATTCCAATGGCTTTCTTGATAGTGATTCTGTCCGCCCACAAAGCTAGTCTCAACTTTTGATCCCATGACCTCTTGTTTTCTTCTAAGATTTTCTTGATAATGTTCAAGAGGTTTTTATTACTGGATTCTGCTTGTCCATTCCCTTGAGGATGATAGGGTGAAGAGTAAGACATGAGTATCCCATGAATAGTACAAAAATTGACAAACTCTTCTGACCTAAAACTCATAGCATTGTCCATTACTAATTTCACAAGAACCCCAAATCTAGTTATGATACAATCCATCAAGAAATCAATAACAATTTTACTTGTATCTCTTCTGGTGGGAATAGCTTCAATCCACTTTGTAAAATAATCTGTAGCTAGTATAATCCACCTATGACCTCTTCCTAATTTTTCAACAATCTCTCCAATAAAGTCTATCCCCCATTGCACAAAAGGGGCTTCCACCATAACTGGATTCAAGGGCAGGGCTCCTTCATATTTTAGCTTGGATGAAAACCTTTGGCATGGGTCACATCTCCTAACATATTCTTGAGTATCCTTGAATAGGGTAGGCCAATAATACCCAACCTAGACTATTTTTCCAGTAGTTGTCTTAGTAGAGTAATGACCTCCACATATTCCATCATGCATTTCAATCAGCATTCTCTTTGCCTGGAATTCATCTAAACACACCAGTAACCCTCCATCTCTATTTCTCCAAAACAAGTCACCTTGAATGAGAACGTATTTCCAAGACTTCAATTTTAGGGTTCTTCTTTGATTGTGTGTCATCCCTTCTGCAAATGTTGCATCCCTTAAGAAATGCACTATCTCTGAGTACCAGGGTTGGTTTTCAATACTAGTAACTGAAACACTTTTGATTTCAACATTATTTATCTCAACATTTAGAAGACTAGATTCAGTCATAAGCTTGGCTAGACCTAAGCCTCTCACCAATTTGGTGATCTTTATTTCCAAGTCAAATTCTTGGATTCTATTAATCCATCTGCACCTTCTTCCTATAACCTCAGATTGGGACAAAATATCCTTAACTGCAGCATGTGGGACATAAGTAGTGACTTTTGCATTCACAAGGTATGGCCTGAAAGCCTTAACAGCTTTAACTAAAGCATAAGCCTATTTTTCCATGGTTTCATACCTTAATTTTGCTACTTGCAAAGACTTGCTATAGAAAGCTATGGGATGTTCATATCCCTCATTATCTTTTTGTAACAAAACTGCAGCTACTATATGGTATGAAGCAAAAGAGAACAGAGAAAAGGGCTTACTATAATCAGGAGATTTCAGCACTGGTGCTTCCTGAATGGCCTTTTTAATCTCATCAAATGCCCTTGATGCTTCTTGGTCCCAGCAAAATGTTGTATCCTTCTTAAGAAATTTTACAATGGGCTTCACTATGTCTCCAAAATTTGCAATGAATCTTCTAACAAAATTAACCTTGCCCAAAAAGATTGGATACCTTTGACATTTTTTGGTGCAAGCACATTGTTTATTGCCTCAATTCTTTCAGGGTCTATTCTTAACCCTTCCTTGGAAACAATATTCCCAATAATTTTCCTTCAGTGACACCAAAATGACACTTCTTGGGATTTAATGACACACCAAATTCCAAAGCCTTATTAAACACCTTTTCCAAATGTCCATAGTGGTCATCAGCCCTTTTAGAGAAACAAGTTAAATCATCTTGATAAACCACCATGATGATGTTGATGAGTTCTTTAAAGGCTACATCCATGGCTCTCTGAAATGTAGCTCCAGCATTTTTTAATCCAAATGGCATTCTTACATAGACATATGTTCCCCATGGGGTAGTGAAGGCAGTTTTGAATTGTTCAGATTCCTTCACCAACACTTGATTGTATCCTGAAAAACCATCCATCATGGACAAAAGATCACAACCAGTTACTCTCTGCAACATGGCTTCCATATTGGGGGAAGAGTAATTATCTTTTAAAGAAGCAACATTTAAATTTCTAAAATCCACACACAATCTTATGTCCCCATTTTTCTTTCTTACTGGGACCAAATTGGAGACCCATGAAGAATGTCTTATAGATTTTATAATCCCTCCTTCTCTTAACTTATTCAATTCTTGCTGCATCTTGGTTTCTAACAGGGGGTTAATAGGTCTCTGCTTTTGTCTAAAAGGCTTAGCATTTGGAAGTAAAGGGACTTCATGCTAAAACAAGTCTTGTCTATATGCCTTTAGGTCTTCATAAGACCAAGCAAAAACATGTTTATATCTCTTCAATAAATTAATAAGATTAGTTCTGACATGAGGGGGTAATTTCTTTCCAATGTATACTAACTTAGGGGATGATTCAGTCCCCAGGTTCACCTCCTCCAATTCTTCTAACTTGGTGGTAGACTACTAATGTGGGTGACTATCATTGTAGCTGAACATACTCTCTAGCTCTACCAACCCTTTAGGTATCTCATTTGTTTCCAATTGGACCAAGTCATTTCCAAACACTATTTCCTTGTTGTCAACCACTTCCACCAATGCATTGCAATCAATCTTCTATCCATTATAATCATCAACACATTGAATGAACCTAAGAATATCTTCATCATCGGCAAAAACTTGCCAATTATACACATTATCAAGGATGGCAGGCCTAGATTTTATTTCCATAGTGGATATGCAGGTTAGTGTTGCATCATCATTTTTCAACGCAACATTAGCTAAAAAGTCTTCCATAATATTCTTTGATCTCTCTGTCCAATTAATAGAAAATGCACTAAAATGCTCAATGACATCCCCAACTACATGTTTATATCTCTTTAACCTATCATTTTTGGATGCATATTTGGATCTTACCTGAGAGACAACCAATTCTGAATCTCCTAAAACTTTCAATAGTTGTATCCCATGCCTCTTTGCAACTTCAAGCCCCAATAATAGAGCTTCATATTCTGTAGTATTGTTTGTGCACTGAAAGGCTAATAGAAAAGAATATTTAAAAGTTATACCTGATGGGGATACAAAAAGGACTCCTTCTCTAGACCCTTCTTTGGAGCAAGCTCCATCAAAATACATCTGCCATAAACCATGTTGTTGTGATTCTAATTCAATCACAATGGAGTCAATATTCTTCAACTGGGGTAAAATTGGTTGCACTCTAAAATTATCAAGATCAACATCTATCATACAATTGAGCATGTTAGGATCCACTTTTTCAATTACTCTAGGAGGACGTGGTTCTCTATACAACTTGACCTGATTCCCATTGATTGGGATGGTGGCATAAGATAAATCTAATTGGACATTTCCTCCTACTGCTGCTGCCCACTACCTGGATAACAACATGCCATAATGGGGCTTAGTGTCAATAACAATAACATCTATTTTGTAAGTTGCCTCAAGAAATGCTGCTATCTTCACTTCAACTCTACAGTACCTATCATAGGTACTTCTTTGTTATCCATAGCATAGCATTTTCCATATATAGTAGTTACTGATAGTCCTAGTTCTTTCATAACACCATAAGGCATTACATTAGCAACTGGCCCTGAGTCTATCATACAAATTTTTATCAGCCGGTTATTCACTAATAAAGTAACATAAAAAGGATCTACCTATGAAGGCTCTTGAGTAATAGTGGTTCCAACACAAACCTCTGGGGTTTAGAACTCCTGATCCTATCCATTTTTAACTGAACCAATGGGTAGGACTATGTCAGTGTCAGATATATTAGAAAACAAAGACAAGGCAGCATCCCTATGTTCTTTTATTTTCAGTAATTCTATTAATGGGATAGTAACTTTCATCTATGTAAGAGCCTGATCCATATCAAATGTGGAATTGCCACTCAACTCAACATTAGTTTTAATTCTTTCTGCCTTAGGCTAACTCACCTTTTTTTTTGTGGCAGCTCCTTGTATATCATTTGTACTTTTATCATCTGCACTCTTGGGTACATCTTTAATTTTCTCTTTCTTTTCTTGACCAATTTGAGGGGAAGTAGCACTACTTGTAGCCTTTTTCTGAAAAACCTCTTTTATAAACATAGAACCGGCCTCACCTTGATCAGTGTCTTTCTTGGTGCTCCTTAAGTTGTAATTGTGCTTTGCTTTAGCTATAGCAACTTTGGTGAGATTTTTTACTTCTTCCTCACTAGGCCTTCTGAGATGAACTTCTTCATCTTCAATAGTTACCACATTCAAAGTAGGATGCCAATCCAGTGTTAGTTGTCCTTGAAAAGACCTTTCACTATCCAACACATCACTAAATTGACTTTGTACAGATTCCTCATCACTTTCTACAATGGTCTCAAACATGTTAATGTTAGGCTCAGCTTCTTGTCTCATGGATTCTTCAAGGGCTTGAGCTACTGCACATTGATGAGGAGAATGTGGCCCATCACAAGCAATACACCAAGGAGTGTTTTCTATATTATGGACATTTTTCCCTTTTAAGGGATCTGGGGTATCCTGACTCTAAGCATTTTTAGGCTTCTCATTCTATGGCTTGCCATCTTTCCAGTTGGTATTATAGGGCATATCATACAGCCTAGGGGGTCTATCTTGCCAATTATAATGAGGCTTATCATTTTTATTTACCTTGGCAATTAGATCCTTCATAGTAGTAACCAACTTTTCTATCGTGTCTTCCTCCTTAGCAACTTTATTGGGTTGTTGTTTTGTATCATGCCATAGCCTACCATTAGTTCTCCTTCCTAACTTTTTGGATGCTTTCCTATTGCTCTCCACATTAATAGCAATTCTAAATGCATCTCTCAGGCTATGTGGATTTTTATCCCTTAAGATATAGGCCATTTTAGAATCAAATGCATTATAATAGGTGTTCAAACACATGTTATCATCTAACCTCATCACCTGATACAATCTATGCATGGCTTTCTGAAATCTAGCATTGAAATCGGTGACCATTTCTTTATCAGATTTTCTAATGTTATTAAACTCATTTAGCATGAAGCTCACATTTGTTTTGTCACCATATTGTTCTTGAAAACAATTCTTAAAGTCCCCCCAAGACCCAATGCTATTAACTAGGAGACCTTTGTACCAATCTCTTGCATCATCTACCAGGGACTGAACAAATAATTTCATTATAACATCTTCATCTACTCTCATAATCATTTATCAAGTCACCAAAAGATTTTAAATGCTCCTAAGCACTAATTGCATTATTTCTAGCAAATTTATGGAGTTTGTCCCTTAACTCAGTGGGAACATGGTTGGGATATCTTGGGATCCCATCAAAAAATAATTGTCTATACTGCTCTAAATTGATGGGTCTCCTTTGGAAAGGGTTAACAACATTATTATTACCTGTGTTCATTCTAACATTGGGGATCGGGGTCTGAGAGATTTGGTTATGTTGATTGTTTACAAGGGTTTGACTAACTGTTGTTGTATTAATAGGCACAGTAGGCTGAATTTTAACTGAGGGGAGGGAAATTTGTTGAGAATCAGGCTTACTGAGATCTTCTGATGGAAAAATGATAGGGCAGGCTTTTAGATGACTATTTTTCTTTTAACTTCCTGATTGGCCGCTTCCAACTCAGCTTTCTCTAACTCCATTTGTAGATCCTCCTTTTTCTTCCTCATTCTTTTCATCTCTCTCTCATGTGTTGATAGTGTATGAGAGATTTCCTCTATATTTCTGGATCCAGTTCCATCATCCACCCACTTCTGCTTCCCTTTATCAACATTATTCTTAGGAGGTTGTGGATCACTAAGCACTTCCCTGTTTGGTTGGATTACTAACCTATATGCTGGCTTAGCCTTGGGGATTAGAATTTCTCTAATCACAGGACCTTCATCATCACACTTTTCCTTTTCCTGGGCCAATAATTCAGGATTAGCTATCTGTCTAAGAAGCTTATCTCTCTCCATTAGTTTTTCTTTGACTTCTTTTTCCCTATTTGCTTCCTTTTGGGCTCTTAAGGAGATTAATTGACGAACCTTTCTATTTAAATCTTCTATTTCTTGTGACACTTTATCTTCATCAAGGAAATTCTCCTCAGAGTCAGATACATTAACTTGGTCTATATCAATCAAGCTGATGTTTCCATCAATTGTTCTAGGCATAGAATGTCTGATTGCATTTGAACTAGTCCTATCTCTCCCAGAAAAGCTAACATGAGATATATCTTGATTTAAAGCATGAACATTATCTATATTTCCAAATAATCCAAAATGGAAACCTAATATATCATGTTCAGATTCTCTGGAAGAAGAATTAGATTTTGCATAAACAGGTCGATCAGGTACCTTATCGGTATTGTTGTTTTTCTACACCCAAGTAGCATTTGATGGTTCATGGAGTACTAATCTCTTCTGACCTCTTTGTGATTGTTCAGGTAAACCTTCTTGCAAGGTTTCATGAGGATGCTTCTTCATGAACGATCTTGTGTTTTTTCCTCCTTGCATTATGCTTGTCTCCCTTTTAGAATTATATTTATTTCAAAAGGACTGGTTACAAAATAATAGAGTTGCCACCCACAAGACTATGGGAAATATGAATACAAGCTTTGAATAAAATGTTGTAAATCTTCAGAACAAAATCATATATCAAAATAAATAGAGGGAACTTCAAAATAGAGACTTCCAGAAACCATTGCTATATTTACTAAAGCAACAATCTATTTCACAAACACACAATGATTTTCCTTATAAAATTAAGCACAAATCTATGTCTGGATTCTCACTGTGACTCTCCCCAGTAGAGTCGCCACTTTTGTTGTTCTCAAAATATGATTCCCTTTCAAACTTCTTATAATAAAAGAATAACTCTGTGTGAGAGAGAGAAGACAAGGAGAAGGAACTTCCAGAATAACATATGACAAGGTTTGATTAACCTTCTACACTTCAAACTTGTCCAAAGTTCAGGTGGGTATACCTTTTGTGAACTGAGTTCACACTTTTAAAAGACAAATCCATAGCAAACTAGTCTGAAAACCAATGGATCTTATCACCTTAAAACCAAATGAAAAAAAAAGAAATAAAACTTGTACTCATGTTCAGTATTGACCTACAAGATGTGTAAAAAGACAACCGCAATAGATACCAGTGCCTTATCCAGGCCATAGAATCATCTAAGTTTAAACAATACTCCGACAATCAAATATCTCCACACATCCTATCAGCTCAACTTCTATAGATCCCCACATATGCCTAACATATGTAAGAATTTTACTCATACCAAACTAAACTGCATTTATCGAATTCAAAGTATCCCACAAAGAATTTACTAATAGAAATGACTCCTGTGTATTTAATTCCCCTCCTGAAGAGAAAAGCTAAGAAGCACATCTACTTGAAGTTGCCTTACAACCCATACTCAAAAGGAATAACCCTAGATTACTTAGAATGAAAATAGTAAATATTTACAAACATACTTGAAGACAACACAAAGTCTAAGCTCAAAACTGATGGTCTATGTATTGATATTATTTCAGAAAGTATTACAAAAACATTTGAATATTCTCCATTAAGACTTAGCAAAAAGCTTAGATAAATTTCTGCAGCATTTTCTTACAATTCCTTGTGATCCCTTTTTACTAGTCCTAGTATCCATTTATAATAACATGGATGCATACATAGCTTTGGACTTCCCTAGGGAAATTGTTACAATCATTACTTATCTCAAGAAGTAGTTACAAAACCTTTTCCAAATGCGGTTACAAATCCTTTTCAACATCCTCGGCTTCTTCTACTTGTGGTTCTATTGCAACCTCTTCTAATTACTCTACATCTAGTAATGCATATTTTCTTGTCCACTTTTGGTATACATCATCAGCAGGCCACAAGAAGTTAATTACTTTTCCCTTTGTCTTGGCTAATCTTTTCCAAGAATTCCTCATTTTGTTAACCTCTGAATTTAGAAAACCATAATGAGATTTCATTTTCTCAATCTCCTCAATTATTTTGATAAATATGGAGGCATCCTCTGACTTAATAATTCCTTTTATTCTTAATGAAAATTTGGCTTCTAATTCCTTAAGCCATATTTGTTTGTCCTTTAATTGAGTTGCACTGGCAAAACCCCCTAGGTGTAATTCAAAAACTTGATCAGTGTACTCTTTCTTGTACAAGTTGATCTTTCTATCTGCACTATCTACTCCTTCTGCTAACTTTACTAAATCCTTTATCATATCACAAGTAGATTTGATAATGGGGTCAGCCCCTGCCTCATCATAGGATACACAAATAAGTACTATATCCTGCTCTCTGGGTCTCCACTTGTCAAAAATAGGCATTAGAACAACCTTGTCTCCATTTAGCTCATTCCACATGTCCAAAATCTTACTCATGTTGTTGTACATTAGTGAGGACCCTATGGTCTCAGCAAAACTCAAAATTGTAGCCCTTACCCTCTCTTCATATTTCTTTGCATATAGGGCTTGAGCCTGTTTAGCTTGTCCAATTCATGGGGAGTGATCTCAATCAACTAGGAACTAGAAGGTGCTAGAGATGGTGGGAATTCAATAATGGGGCTGGTACGTGGAGGCCTTGCAGGAGAGGAGGAGATCATCAATGTTGAGGACTCACCTTGATGGTATTGTCCTGTCAACTGGCTTTGTAGCTTGGCAATGATGCTATCTTTACTCCTTACGTCCTCCTTGGTAATGTTGTAAGCTTTTAAAACTATCTCCAACTTAGCTTGGAGTTCTGCCTTTTCCTTTGCCGCTCTTTCTGCTACTGCAACACTAAACTTTGCAGTCTCTAGAACAGTGCTAGCAGCTTCCACCACCCCAGTGCTTTGTACTCTTTTCACTATCATACCTCCAAGGTAACTTGACCCTAGAGTATCCCTTTTCATTTTATTCTCATCTCTTTTTAGGGACCACATTACCAAAGCAACATCATCCTTGCTAAAGGTGACTCCTTCCATGGCCTTAGTCTCTTTCCTTACTACCTCTAAAACCAAGGCATCTGCTATGTGCCATTCAGGGAGAATAAGTACACCAGCCTTTTCTACCATGTCTCTTCCTTGCTTAGAAGTGATGGTCTTGAACTTAGTAATCATCTCTTGCTTTATTTCTTCATCTACCACAGTCGAATCCTTTTGGGGTTGCTCACTCTTCCCCTTCTCACTTCTAGCATTGAAATGATCAATATTCTGGTTCCACACAAATTGCATGAAAGCTCCTGATGTGACAACGTTGCTATCAGCCAAGAAATCTTCACTGGCTTTTTTAACATCAGGATCTAGCTCTTGGCCTTTGAACTCATCAATAGTTATATTCATTTCAGCATTAAGGGGCTCTTCTGGCATTCCCTCTTCTACTTCATCATAGGTGTAGGCTATCTCCCCAAGGCTGCCTAATTGTAGCAGTTGCTCAACTGCTGCTTGTTCATCTCCTATATGAATAGGGGATTGAGATGGTGAATACAAGGGATCATCAGATTGTCCCTCCTTTCCCACCCTTTGTTTCTTTGGGCTCTCCTAAATATCAATGATTTCTTGTATTTTTCTCTTACCTTTTGAAGTTGAAGGCTCCCCTGTTGTTGGTAATAGCACACTATATTTGGACCTTTTATGTAACACATAATCACCTGGAGAGATTGTTTTGGCAGATGTAGACCTAGTTAAAACTAGTTTTGCCTTCTCAGGATTATTTTTAATCACAACCTCCCTTTTTTCTTTCAATGTCTGCATCACATCCTCAAAACAAAGAATTAAGAATTTTGCCTTTTCTTCAAAGGGGTGGAAACTAGACAAAGGATCATAACTAGTGTCAAATCGGTGCACAAAATCTAAGGCCTTCCTGTAGGCCACCCATTTCTCTTTCCTCAACTCTTGCTCATCCAAATCGAACTCATTCCTGATTAGGTCCTTAGGGAATTGAAATTGATGAGGTCTGCCTCTGCATACTGCCCTTTTCCTAAACATGTCATTGAATAAATCTTTACGGTCAGCACACCTTGATACTATAGTTGATAAATGATAGGGTTGAAGGAAATCTTCAAAACACATCCAACCCCCTTTAGTTATCACAAATATAGTTATTGTAGGGAAAATGGTCCCTTTACCTCTACCTATTAGCTCTGCCTCTTGCACACTTCCAATCTGCCTGAGGACTTCTGCAATTCCTATTTTTAATGGGACCTGGTAGGGAAGCAAAAATGGAGTACCTCTGAAACCATACACTCTAAAAAATGTGGAAACAGGGTACAAGTACATCTCACCCCAATTATGGACAACTTTTATATCCTTAGCAAATTCCTTTGGCCTAAGGAATTCTAAAAGAGCTTTAGGGACTCTTGGATTTTCTAAGCATAAAAGAGTCCTGATCTTGGATGCAAAGCACTTATCAAACATTAAGTAGCTAGCATCTTCTCTGTCCTATGACAACACTGTGCTCCACAACTAAACTGGCATCTTCTCTCCATCCTTTTCTTTTACTAGATCCATTCCATTTGCAAAGTAATCTCCACCCTTAAATAAAAATAGGTGCATGAGGAGGGAGTACCATCCAAAAGGCCTGTCCACTTTTCCATTTTTATCCCTATCAAACCTTCATCGATGGCATCAGTGATATAGGGTGCATAATCAAATGTCACTGCTAGAGAAAGATTTAAAATTTGAGCAATCATTAGCATGTAATGAGTTGGCATGTTTGCTTCAGCATCCTCTCCAAAAATTTGGCAGAGTGACCAGTATAATCCCTTGGCTCTCAAAGTGAATAGATTTAAGGAGAAACGCTCCAGAGTATTGGGCCCTACAACAGATAATCCACCTATTTTAACAAAGAATTCTTTAAGAGGCCCATTCCTAAGGTGATTCCTCTGTGTATTGTAAACCTGAGCCAATGATTTGAAATTGATGAGTTCCAAATAGTTGGACACTTCACTAAGCCCGAATGCATTTCTAAACTCCTCATCATTAATCTCAATGAGGGTTTTTCCATTTATGTCCCTAACACTCTTTGTAATGGGGTCATAGTTGTGTGCAATCTGAGTTAGGAGATCCACATCCATGAATGCTCTAGGGACCACCAATTTGCCTAAATCCAACTCCCAAATACTATTCATTGGGGTTGGGGAATGTCTCATACCAAATCTGACCTTGAATAGACCCAATCCAGACAATCCTACCTACAGGTCTCTCAGCCAGTTGTCTTTGTCATACAATCCTTCCCCTATTCTCAAGCGAGGAGCTTTTGGCACTAGCTCTTTAACCTTAGCTACCACATTAGTTGACATGGTTAATTGCTCCATGAAATCATCACAGGTCACCCTATCTTGGTAATTAATTTTTGCTGAGAACTCCCTTTTAGGTTCCATCTCGATAATGCTATGCAAGTAAATTAATTACTAACCACAACAATTCTATAATAGATCATAATCCCAATTCAAACAAACTGTCAAGTAATTGCTAAGCAAAAGTACAAGAGAACCTATTCTTGGCTTGAAGAAATCTGCTTTGCACCTGCTTCTTCGCAACAGCTCTTCGAAATGATGCCTACATTCAATTGATGTGAGACCATATATGGCAATCTTCCTCTTAACTGCAACATTGAAAGAGCATGCTTCGGCCATCCCTTCAGAATTGAATTCATAGAAGAATTCAAAAATTTTGCTCCAACGGGTCTAACATGTTGGTGTATTTTCTTTTCACTCTTTTTCCATTTCGCAGAGCATAACACCCTAGCATGTTTATTCAATGAAGTTATGCCAGCCGCTAGATCAAATCAAACTTGCACTACCTTTACCCTTTTACCTTTCCTCATCCGGCAATGGGCTAGAATTCTTTTCGCTATTTCGCAAAAGATAACTTTCGTGCACTTTAAACTAGTGAAGCCACGCTGGCCGTGCAATCAAATGGGACTTGATCGATCTTTATCTTTGCTTGATCTCACTATGTTAGGCCCTATATCCTTTTCACCACTTCGTAGGCCTTAACCCTCGAACACTTTTCTTTCGCGAAGCTGTGCCAAGCATTGGATCAAATGAAACTCACCCGACCTTTAATTCCAGCCGTGACCGTCAACCCCTTTAACTAACCGTGCCTTATCCTGACAACTAATGGTTTTCACCATTTTGCAAAGCATAAACCGTGAGCACTTTTAGGTCACAAAACAATGAGGAGCATTGGATCAATCTTGAGATGAATGCCTTTTAAGTGGGCCCTTTACCCGGGAATCATTGACCCCACTTGCTATTTGGTTAACAAATGCCACATGGCAGTCAGCCATTAGCCCTAGAAATATCTCTGGGTTCCATCCTGGATCCGCCACATGTTATCTTTATCATTTGCACACAACTACCTATCACACCTAGGTGGGCCCTCAACCACGTGTCAACCGACACACTGCCAAGCTCCATAAAATAAAATAGTTGTCATGCCATGTCATGTCGGATGGAACTTCTATCTATCTTTCACCATTTCACAAACATTAATCTTCGTTCACTTTTCGGCCATGAAACAACGAGAGCTGTTGGATCAAAATAGAGTTGATCATCTTTTAACTTCGTGCATTACTTGTCCTTTGGGCCCATCAGTCCTTAATTCTCAAATTTAGTTCGCTGAACACTTTTATTTTTGGCCACATGTCACTTTCTTACTTTCCATTTAAACCAAATGGATTGCTAACTTGGAATGCCATGTCATTTTCGCCACTTCACGAAAGCTATCTTTTGAGCACTTTCATCCCATGAAACTGCGCTAACCGTTAGATCTTGAGGACCTGTGCATCTGTTACTCCTCTCATGAACCTCCTCGCCGGAACCTAAAAACCTTTCGCTATTTCGCGAAGAGTAAACCACCGGCATCTCTCGGTCGTGAATCAGCGTGAGCCGTTGATTTCTTTCAAACTTGATAGTCTTTTAGCCAATGGAGAAGTCCTCATAGATGGGTCCCACCAAACCTTTTCGCCATTTCATGAAAGGTAACTTACTTGCTTATTTCGATTGCAAATCAACGTGAGCCATTGGATTCAAAACAAGATGGAGTGTCATTAAGTTGGCCGCTAATGCACGTAGTCAAGCCTACTTTTTCCTTTCACTATTTCGCATAGCTTAACACACCAACAACTTCGCCTAATGAAACAATGAAAGTCATAGATTTATCTAAGAGTTGTGCGATACTTATGGGACCTAACAACATTTAGGAAAAGGTATAAGAGATAGGCATAAATTTTTACAATTATTTAACAACCGCCTAGGCAAGTAACAAGGGGGGAACACTTTACACAACTTAAAGACCCATTACTCAAGTGAATAAAGTAATGCAGAAATAGAAGCCAGAGGGTTTTTTATCAGACATTTGAGTGATTAAAAACTAAACCCTTAACCCTTAAAGATATAGAATAGATTTGAAGCAACTAATAGCATACCTAACTCAAAATTTTCAAAACTTAGCCAATCATGGGAAAAGAAAACCCATTTCTTAAACAGTGATAATAGCTAGGCTAGACAACCTTCCATATGAGTGATATTTTCTCTTCCCCCTTTTATTTTACCTTTTTGGGGTGCCTTGTATAGAGAGCTTGTAAGGTGTTGGGAAGACCAACATATGAAAATCTCTTACCCTTCCCAAGAGCATTGGAAAGTGTGAGTAGTGTCTTCTTGGGGAATGGTTTGAGGGGGATAATTTTGATCACCCACTCTCTATTTTTTTGAGACATAGATTTTTTGTTCAAGTTTTGTTTTAGTTTTTGGAGTTGGATTTTTCTAAGTCTTAAGAAGGAAAAATAATAGTGGATTGGGCAGATCTCCTACAACTTCTCCTAATTTCCATTTGCAAATTTTAAGGATGTCATCGATTATGCGACAAGCTCGTAGTCGTAATAGGGGTCCTAGATGCACTCGAATGACACATGAAGATGATGTGGAGGATGAGCCGGTTCCAGAAGGGGATCAGGAATCTCCTCTTGAACAACTGATTGACCCTAACTGAGACATTTTGGTTGCACTTCTGAACCAAATAGGAATAGTTCAGGATAGACTCCCAACAGTAGATCATGAGGCAGAGCACCAGATTTCTGAGAGTCATAGATATATAGTTAGGGAGAGAAGTAGGAGTCCACCTTCTAACCATATAGAGGTTCAGGATGAGCATGAGCCTAAGTCAGTCCATCTACCTGAACCACCTCTAGTTGTGGCACCAGTAATTTTAGAGAGAGCACCCCGCAATCCCAGGGATCAGATCAAAGAGATTTTACATCTTTAGCCACCATCATTTGTAGGATCTACCGATGGGGTAGAGGATGAGGCTTGGCTATTAAGTCTAGAGAGGTGCTTTGTATTGCATCCCTATGAGAGCAGTTTGAAGGCACAGATTGCTATTCACCTTTTGAGAGGGACAACTTCCACATGCTATAGGAAGGAGTATAAGAATGTCATAGTTGTGAATGCCATCACTTGGGACATCTTTATAGAGAGATTTAGAGATGGATACCTATTAGAGCACTTTACGCAGTGCAGGATTGATGAGTTTCATAACCTTTAGTAGAAGGGTCTCTTAGTGTCCCAGTATGAGAGAAAGTTCTTCGAGCTCTTACCCTACATTGACTGCCTAAAGGACAAGAAGCTACTTGTCAACCAGTTTATCAGAGGATTGAATGTTGGTATAGGAGGACTAGTTAGGATGGGAGCTCTAGGGAGCCTTTCGATTTCCATGGAGAAGTTCTTGATATCAGAGGAGATTCAAGGTAGTCCTCAGGACACATGGGATTGACATCAGAACCAAAATCCTATACCTCAATCTTTTGGGTTTCAGAAACCCCACTGGAAGGCTAATCACAGACATTCATCAGGGTCCTTCAAATCCCCTCCTCCTCAACAGCCACATTAGAGTCAGAGGCAAAGTCCTCCATAGAGTCAACATGGATTTAAGCCCCAGCAGTGGAAGATATAGGGTCCTAGGCATGATCAATGATCATAGGTTCCATACACACCTCCGACACAGACTCAACAGACCTTTAGGGGTGGTTTATGTGGATCAAGAAGGACAAGAGGAAAGGCATACTCTAGGCCATAGGGTGTTCAGTTTCAAACATGTGGTGTTTGTTTCACTTGTGGGGCCATGGGACATATGGTGAGAGAGTGTCCATAGGGTTAGATGGTAGGCAGTTAGTGGAAGGTAGGTTCGAAACCTATAGTTGGGGACATGGGTAAGTCCCACAGAATCTTCCCAGTTGTTGACAAATGCTAGGCAGAACATCAAGCCACTGTCATAAAGGTCGTAGGTATGATTAAAGGTAGTAGTGTCTCTATCTTATTTGATTCAAGAGCTATAGATTCTTTTTATATCTCCATTGGTTGTGGAGTGTTGTGGGCTAGTGGCAACTAGGCAAGGTGTTAGTTGGGAAGTGGAGTTGGCTTCAGGAGCTAGAGTGTTCATTGAGTCAGTGGTTAGGGACTGTCAGCTTCAGATTGGGAGGACAACCATCTTAGTAGACCCCTGAGTCACACCTCTAGGATCTTATGGAATTGTTCTTGGCATGGATTGGGTATATGCCCATAGAGCCAAGATGGATTGTCACCAGAAAAAGATTGAGTGTGTGGATGATCATGGTACCTCCATAGTAATTCAGAGACCTGTATCACTTCGTATAATTTCTACTATGCATCTTAAGAAGAGCATACGAAAGGGATACCAGTTTTTTGCCATCACCATCAGTGATAGAGAGGAAGATGATGAGAAGCAACCATCACTAGATGATCATCCTATCCTAGATGAATTTGTAGATGTGTTTCCTTCCGAACTAGCTAGTATGCCACCTAGCAGAGAGATTGATTTTTGTTGAACACAGAGTACCACTGAGAGAGGGGTGAATCAATGGTTCCTAATATTTTTGACTTTCAAATAAACTTAAGAATATTAGTTATTCACTTAAACACTAAACAATCAAACCGATAGAACAAGAAGGAAAGACAAAGAGATCATTCACACAAAAGTAGCTCTCAACACCAAATTTATGAGGAAAACCCAATGTGGGAAAAAGCTCGGTGAGAAAAGTTGTTGAAGACTACAACTCCAATCCATCCTCATAGGTAAAACACTGAATTACAAAGATTTAGGGCATCAACCCAAGGAGCACCAACCCTTGCACTTTTAGGGCACCAACCCAAGGAGCGCCAACCCCTACACCAAGATTCAACTTGGTGATGTATATTGAAATACTTATTTGAATACAATTAAGGCGTCTTGTTGCAAATGAATTCTACAACTCTTTGATCAAACAACTCACTGTCGGTTGACAGTCTTTTCTCCTCCACTGAATCTCACACTATCGATAGTGAGATCACTCTCTTTGATTCTTTGCCTTTGTTATCTTTCTCTCCCTCTCTCACATAGACTCTCAACACACTGTGTCTCACTTGGATACTGTCTACTTTGTTACATCTTGCCAGTTAGGGTCAAATGCAGAACTTATAGTTATGCCTGTAGAATCCTCTCATCGATATACTTGCTCACATACACTGCACCTTTCTTAGAACTATTTCTGAAGCTTATCAAATCTTTTCTCTTTCTAACTCTCTCTCTTTTCTCTTCCACTTCTCCACAACATCATCATGCTCTGTTTTGAGCTCTCCTCTTTTATCCCATGATTTTCCACCAGAAGGCAATTCAAACTTCAAAGCAGTTAGGGTTTCCTCTTCTTGACACTATCTTCATGAGATCTGATCCAACCTATCTTGGATCGATCACTTGTCCTTCAAAGATGCATCTATACACAGTTTCCATTATCCAATGCATATCTGCTGAAAATAGAAATCTTGAACAAGATCTCCTGCCTTGAAATCTCTCAACACATAAAAATAGTTCAGCTATTTCCTTTTTGAGGACTTCTTGAACCGGATTTCCTTTGCATTGATTTAGGTGCCAACAACTCCTTGATCTTTCTCATTTATCCTTTCTTCCTCGATCCACAATAGTCAGATACAATCTCATGATTTGTGGTTATTTCATTAATGGCAATTATCTATTTCAATGACCCTGTCGATGGGGCTTCACTGACCATAGCATGTTTGTCACCTCTGCTCTGCTTGGCATCACAATGATTAGGATGTGGCCCACCATACACAATTAGTCCAGCAAGCTCATACCGGTACATCCCTTTGCCAGTAAAAATTTCTTCTTTTGTTAATTATTAGAGCACACTATACCAGTAACACATCTTCACCTCTAGTGGTTTGTGACAACTTTCACATTATTTCTCTACATCATAAACAAGCAACCAATCTTCAGATTAGTTGACATCAATGATAAATTAATGCCAAAATGCCAACAATCTCACCCTTTGGCATTGATGTCAACTTATCGTGAGACACTCTATACTAATACATTTCTCCCCCTTTGACACAGTGATAAAGGGTATTGTGTACTCCCCCTTTGATATGTACCAAGCTCCCCCTGAACCACATAAAGCCTTCCTAGATAGAAGACACAACTCCCAACTTGTGTCAGAGGCACTCAAAGGTGCTTACCGGTAATGGTTTGGTGAAAATGCTAGCTACTTGTTCACCAGTAGGAACATAATCCATCCTTGCCTCCAATACTTCAACCTTCTCTCTGAGAAAGTGATACTTAATTGCAATGTGCTTTGTTTTGGAATACATGACTGGATTTTTTGCTATGTTGATTGCACTCAAATTGTCACAATGGATGAGAATAGCATCGATGATGTCCATCTATATGTCTTTGAGAGTCTGCTTCATCCAAAGCACCTGAGAGAAGCATGTAGTAGCAACAATGTATTCAACTTCAGCTGTAGATAGAGAGACTGAGTCTTGTTTCTTGCTATGCCATGAGACCAACCGGTCACCTAGAAAGAATGCAGCACCACTTGTGCTCTTTTGATCATCAATGCAACCTTCCCAATCAAAATTAGTGTATTCTTCTAGATAAAATCTCCTTGTTTAGGATACCACAAACTATAGCTAAGCATCCCTTGTAGGTACCTAAAAATTCTGCTAACAAAATTCATATGTGACTGCTTTGGTGAAGCTTGGAATCTGGCCACCATGCATACTTCCTAAACTATATCCGGTCTTGAAGTAGTTAGGTATAGTAGACTACCTATCATGGATTTGTACAGAGTCTAATCCACCACTGGTGATTCACCATTCTTGCTTAATTTGTTGTCGTTCACCATGGGGGTGCTTATCGGTTTACAATCTTCTAGTTTGAATTTCTTCAACATCTCCTTTGCATGCTTGATTTGTGAGATAAATATTCCTTTATTTTGCTATAATATCTGTAAACCAAGGAAGTAAGTCAATTCACCAAGAATTGACATCTCAAATTCTAACTGCATCTGATCAGTAAATTCTTTGCAGAGAGTGTCCTTGTTGCCTCCAAAGATGATGTCATCTATGTACACAACCACAATGATCATGTGGTTCCCATCCTTTTTTATGTACAAATTTCTATCAACACTTCCCTTTTTGAATCCTTTCTCCTTTAGGTATTGATCTAATCTTGAATACCACTCTCTAGGACCTTTCTTTAGACCATACAAGGCCTTCTTCAACTGGCACACAAGTGTCTCATCATCATGTAGCATAAACCCATCAGGCTGCTCCATGTACACTTCTTCTAAATTTCCATTTAGAAAGGCATATTTTATATCCATTTGGTATACTTTATAGCCCTTGTATGCAGAGAAGGCTAGAAACATTCTAATTGCTTCTAATCTAGCTACCGGTGCAAATGTTTCTTCAAAGTCAATCCCCTCTACTTGAGAGTATCCTTTGCATACTAGTCTATCTTTATGCCTAACAATCTTACCTTCTTCATTCATCTTGTTCTAGTAGACCCATTTAGTGCCAATGATGTTCTTATCTTCTAGTCTAGGGACTAATTCCCAAGTCTTGTTCTTCTAAATTTGTTGTAGTTCTTCTTCCATGGCATCCATTTGTTCTTTCTTTTGCTAGTCTCATTGAATGTTTTAGGTTCCACTTCATTCATAAGGCATAGGTTGACTTGTTCATCATTTCAGGAAAGTCTTCTTCTAGTCTACACACCATCACTCTTATTTCTGATAATTTCCTCTTTCAGGTGATTCAGGTGTACATATCGATTGGGGGACTTCTTGGATGCTACCTCTAGTTCATTATCTGACTGAACTTCATCATCTTCATCGCTGGATACCATACCGGTTAATCTATGGCTAACATATTTTGTGCATATCTTCATCAACTTTTACATGCACACTCTCAATGACTCTTCTTAGTCTTTTATTGTAGCATTTATAGGCCTTGTTGTTAGATGAGTAACCAAGGAAGATTCCTTCATCACTCCTAGAGTCAAAAATTCTAGGACCATCCATATCTTTCTTGATAAATCAATTGCTTCCAAATTCTTTGAAGTATTTGATTGATGGTTTCCATTTATACCACAACTCATAAGGTGTCATTGTGTTGTTTGTTCTTAATTGAACCCTATTCAAAGTATATGTAGCAGTATGAACAACTTCTTTCCAATATGTGTTCAGCAGACTGGCCTCATTTAACATGGTTTTGGCCATCTCCTTGACTGTCCTGTTCTTCCTTTCTATCACACCATTTTCTTGTGGTGTCCTAGGAGCAGAGTATTGCCTTCTAATTCCATGTTTTTCACAATAATCTTCCAATTCATTTGATGTAAACTTACCACCCCTATCTGATCTTAGGCAATTTAACCTATACCCACTTTCTTTTTCCACCACCTTTTGAAAGATCTTGAATCTTTCAAATGCTTGTGATTTATCTTGCAGAAAGGTGACCCATGTCATTCTTAAGTAGTCATCAATGAAGAGCATAAAATATCTTTCACCTGCAAGTGCTCTTGTCCTAGTTGAACCACATAGATCTGTATGCACAATTTCAAGTGGTCTTGAGGTGTTGTGATCTTTTGTCCTGAAGCTCACTTTATTTTTCTTACCTTTTACACATTCATCTTAAAATGTGTTTAATAGTTTGATGATGGGTAGAATATTCATCACACACCCCTTTTTTCTTACTGAAATTAGGTTATCAAAGTTTATGTGGCCTAATATTTTATTCCACAACCAACTTTCATCTACTTGTCCTAACATACATTGGGACTCATAGCATTCCTTCATATTATAAACATTTCCATCTATTCTCTTTCCTTCTACCACAACTTTACTGGTACTATCTTTCTTTATCTAGCAATCGATTGAGTGAAAGGTGAATTTGTAACCTTTGTCACACATCTAACTCACACTCAGTAGATTGTACTTTAGGCCTTCCACATAATATATATCATGTGCCTTCAGTTTTCCATCAATGCTTAGAGTTCCTTTTCCCTTTATTTTGATGGAAGAATTGTCTCCAAACCTTACTGATCCACCATTCCAGTCTTCAAGTTTAATGAATTTATTTTTGTCACCAATCATATGGTTTGAGAAACCACTATCTACCACCCATAGATTTTTCCTTTCATCATGTAAGGCATTCTGTACTATGAGTCTTGATTATGTCATTTCCTTTTCTTTCTCAATCCAAACTGGTTTGGTCTCCTTCTTCTTGTCAGCTGCTATATTGAGCTTAGGTTCACTTACCGATTCTTGATCCAGATTTGTCTTCTTCTGATTGATCTTTTAGTTTTTACAAAACTTTGCTATGTGTCCAAACTCTTTCATTTAAGGGAACATCCTTAAAATTATTGTAGGGTATTGGTTTATTCTTTCTACAATCAAAACTCTTATGACGATATCCATTGTACTAATAATAGACAACATTCATATCCTATAGTGCATTAAATGGATTTCTACTTTCATAACTCATAGAAGGCTGATTGATTAATCTCCAGTCAACTATTCTATGCCCAAATTTGTTACACCAGTAACAGTAACCATGAAAGTTTGGAACATATCGGTTAGGTTGTCTTGGTCCTAAATGGAACTACCTCATTGTGGGTTTTCCCTTCATGTTGTTGATTCTGGTGAATCCTTCACAATCAATTCTTGCATTTCTCCTTGGATCTGCATGTTGGTACAAGAAGTGTGACCTTTAGTTTATTGTTGTATACCAATTTGAGTGGTGATTTCCAACAGCATCTGCATATGGCTTTTTTCTGCTATCCTTGCCTACAATGAATTTCTTCTTTTCTTCACCTTTAATTGAAGAGGTGAACATTATTTCTTTGCCAGATTTATCTTTGTGGGTTGAAGTTTGACCTTCTTCAAAGCCTAAGCCACCAATATCTTTGGATTGCTTCTATTTACTCAACATCTTATCTAATGCCTCAGTGCTACCTTCATACTTTCTCCCTATTTTTATTTCTTCCATACTTTCTTCAAGCTCCTTTCTAAGCTTTACTATTCCTTCTTCCAACTATTGATGCTCCTTTTCCTTCTTTGTTAGATTGGAGGCAGTGGCCTCACATATCCACTTAGTTTCTTCTAGCTACAATTTAAAGTCAGATATAACTTGAATAGACTCATCCAGGGATTGTTTCAAGAGATCTTGTTCATCTACTGCAACAAGCTTAACCCTCTTGAGTTATCTTCTTGTTTTACTCAATTCCTCAAGAGCACCAATAATTTCTCTCTCCAAATCCACTTCAGCTTCAATATCCTCCTCTTCCTCATCTTCATCAACTGATCTATCAAGTGCCATGTAGAGATTGATTTTTTTTGTCATTCTCATGGTAATCATCTTTTGATGCATTTTCTTCATTTGTTGTGTCATCCTCAATAGTATATAGGTTTTTCTAGTTCCGGTAGCCTCTCCTTTCTTGTTGGTAGTCATTCCTTTCTCTGTCTTTGCCAGTAGATCTTCTAAAATCCTTTGACTTATCTCCATCGGTTTCTTTGTGAGGACAATTTGAAGCAAAGTGTCCTACCTTCCCACAATTAAAACATTTAAGTGGTAGCTTTCCTTTGTACTGGTTGGATCCTCTTTTGAGCCTCCTAACAAATTTTTCTACTTCTGCATCAGAGTCTTCACTGGATTCTTTATGAGTAGTAGATTCTTTTCCCTTTTTGGTGATGTTGAATGTTGCTTCTTTCCTTGAGGAAGTATCACTAGTTTTTCTCATCTCATAGGCTGTCAGAGAACCAAATAACTCATCCATTGAGAAAGTCTTCAAATCCTTGGCTTCTTCGACTATGGCAGACACCTTAGTATCATACCTGGGTGGGAGAGATCTAAGTACCTTTCTGACAAGAACCTCATCTGTGATATCTTCTCCAAGTCCTCTAATAGTATTCACCATTTCATCAAATCTGTGAAGATAGTCTGCAATTTTTTCATCATCTTTCATTTTTTATGCTTTCAAGTTGGCCCCTCAGTGTTTGCAAGTTGGCTTCTTTGACTTTTGCATCTCCTTCAAACAACCTCTACAATTTGTCCCAAGTCTCCTTTGCTGAAGCATAGTGCATGACTTTGACAAATTCATTATCAGATAGTCCACTCAAGATAGCATGTTTTTCCTTTGCATTATTCTCAAACTCCTTTTCAGCATCAAAATTAGAGGGAGGAGTATTAGGAACAACATACCCATTCTTGATAGACATCCACACATCAAAACCCAAGGAGGAAATATAAGTTTCTATTCTTCTACTCTAGAAGGCATAGTTGGATCCATCAAACATGGGGGCTTTTGAGGAACCAGACTCATTTCTTTCCTTTGTGTTCAAAGTCTAGAATCTACCCAAGGTTTAAAGATAACCAAGAACCTAGGCTCTGATACCAATTGTTGAACACAGAGTACCATTAAGAGGGAGGTGAATCAGTGGTTCCTAATCTTTTTGACTTTCAAATAAACTTTAGAATATTAGTTATTCACTTAAACACTAAATAATCAAACTAGTAGAACAAGAAGGAAAGCCAAAGAGATTATTCACACTAAAGTATCTCTCAACACCAAATTTATGAGGAAAACCCAATGTGAGAAAAACCTCAGTGAGAAAAGTTGTTGAAGACTATAGCTCCAATCTAGCCTCACGGGTAAAACACTAAATTACAATGATTTAGGGAACCAACCCAAGGAGCACCAACCCCTGGACCAAACTTCAAGTTGGAGATGTATATTGAAATATTTATTTGAATACAATTAAGGATTCTTGTTGCAAATGAATTATGCAACTCTTTGATCAAACAACTCATTGTCGGTTGATAGTCTTTTCTCTTCCACTGAATCTCACACTACCGGTAGTGAGATTACTTTCTCTGATTCTCAACCTTTGTTATCTTTCTCTCCCTCTCTCACATAGACTCTCAACACACTGTGTCTCACTTGGATATTGCCTGCTCTATTACACCTTGCTGGTTAGGGTCAAATGTAAAACTTATAGTTATGTCGATAGAATCCTCTCACCGATATGCTTGCTCACATACACTGCAACTTTCTTAGAACTATTTCTGAAGCTTAGAAAATATTCTCTCTTTATAACTCTCTCTCTTTTCTCTTCCACTTCTTCACAGCATCATCATGCTCTATTTTGAGCTATACTCTTTTATCTCATGATTTCCCGCCAGAAGGAAATTCAAACTTTGAAGCGGTTAGGGTTTCCTCTTCCTGACATTATCTTCATGAGATCTGATTCAGCCTATCTTGGATCAATCATGTGTCCTTCAAATATGCATCTATACATGGTTTTCATTATCTAATGCATATCTGCTGAAAAATAGCAATCTCGATTAAGATCTCTCACCTTGAAATTCATCGACACATAAAAACACTTCAGTTATTTCCTTTTCGAGGACTTCTTGAATCAGATTTCCTTTGCATTGATTCAGGCACCAACTACTCCCTGATCTTTCTTTGTTATCCTTTCTTCCTTGAGCCACAATAGTCAGATACAATCTCATGATTTGTGGTTATTTCATTAATAGTGATTATCTGTTTCAACGACCCTGTCAATGGGGCTTCACCGACCACAACATGTTTGCCACCTCTGCTCCATATGGCATCACAATGATCAAGATGTGGCCCACCAACACACAGTCGGTCTAGCAAGATCATACCGGTACATCCCTTTGTCGATAGAAGTTTCTTCTTCCGTTAACCGATAGAGCACACTATGCTGGCAACACATCTTCACCTCCAGTGGTTTGTGAAAACTTTCACATTCTGCCTCTTCATGATAAACAAGAAATCAATCTTTAGACCAATTTGTACCTTACCGGTAGGCCTTCATTTTGTCTACTCACACTCATGTGAATATCCATCATGATAGTTGAAATCAATGACAACTTAATGCCAAAATGCCAATAATTTTCACATAGATCTTGTACCAGGAGCTGAGGTAGTTTTGAGAGAACCATATAGGATGACCACTAATGAGCTTAATGAGCTCAAGATGCAGCTTGAGGAACTCTTAGAGAAAGGTCACATTCATCCTAGCATCTCCCCTTAGGGCACACCAGTTATCTTCATGAAGAAGAAGGATGGATCCCTTTGGTTATGTATGGATGACAGATAGTTGAACAAAGTGACCATCAAGAATCGATATCCTTTGCCTAGGATCGATGACTTATTTGATAAACTTCAGGGTGCCAAAGTATTTTCTAAGATAGATATGAAGTCAGGGTACCATCAGTTGATGATAGTAGAGAACAATATCCACAAGATCGCTTTCCATACTAGGTATGGCTACTATGAGTTCACTGTGGTTCCATTTGGTCTTACGAATGCTCCAGTTGTATTCATGAGTCTTATGAATGGGGTATTCCTCACTTTCCTTGATTGAATTGTGATTGTGTTCCTTGATGATATATTGATATATTCTCAGTATGAGAAGGAGCATGAGGAGCATTTGAGGCACGTATTGCAGTGCTTGAGAGACAATCAGTTGTATGGTAGTTTGTCAAAGTATGCATTCTTTAGATCAGAGGTCAAATATCTAGGACATGTTATATCCATTGATGGGATCTTAGTTGACCCATCGAAGATCAGAGCTATTATGGATTGGCCAATACCAACTAGTGTGACAAAAATCAAGAGTTTCATGGGTCTAGCAGGGTACTACAAATTCTTCATTGATTGGTTCTCTAGGGTTTTTCATCCTATTACATCTCTTGAGCGAAAGGGAAAAAAATTTGAGTGGATAGAAAAGTGTGAGAGCGCCTTTCAGGAACTCAAAAGGGCACTCACTAGTGCACTTATTCTTGTTGTGCCAGATCCCTCAGCTGATTTCATGGTATGTACAAATGCTTCCTTGGATGGTTTAGGAGCAGTCCTTATGAAAGAGGGTCGAGTTATAGTGTATGAGTCTAGGAAACTTAAGAATCAAGAGATTAACTACCCTAATCATGACCTTAAGCTTGCAGCACTGGTGCACACACTTATGAGGTGGAGACAATCAGATCATCGGAGCTTGTAGTACATATTTACTCAGCCTAATCTTAATGCTCATCATAGAATATGAATGGAATTTTTATATGAGTATGATTTTGATGTTCACTACGTCAAGGGGAAAGAAAACATAGTTGCAGATGCCTTGAGTAGGAGATGTAATGAGATATGATCCATGTCTATAGACACAAATTTGAGAGATCATATATTGCAGTAGCTGCCAAAGGATGACTGGTATTTAGAGGTATGTTAGGTAGTGCAATCTCAGGACACCCTGGAAGGGAAGTATACAGACTATTTGTTATCACTATTTAGAAAATTGGGTATTCTTGTCCCATATTTGGCTAGAAGTCTACAAAAATGTGTTTAGCATGGCCTTGTTACCTCTGAGTTTCTTGGATCAAATGAGGGTTTAAGGTTTTTGAAGTTCTAACCCTTCCTATGTTTGAAAAACCCTTGTGTTCTATTTCTATGCTACTTTTGCCTCTTAAAGAACGGTCGGTTTATCGTTAAAAGTGTTCCCCCATAGGTTTTCCCTAGGCGGTCTTTCAAATATTTTCAAATTTTATGCCTTTGCCTATGTATTGTTCTAATGTTTGTGGGGCTCCTTAATAATTGTGCAAGTTATTGTTAATCCTACAGTTGTCATTGTTTCGCTAGGCAAAGATGCTAGTAGGTTTAAGGCTCATGAAATGGCGAAAAGGATAGGTGGGCCCGATCAGAGGATTGACCATTAAATTAAAGGACTACATCTTGTATTGAATCCAATGGATCGATTTGATTCTCTAGCCCAAGATGCACGTGATCTACCCTCTGCGAAATAGAGAAAGACTTGGTGGGTCCCAGAGGCAAGTGACTCATTTAGTTAAAGGATAATCAATTATGAAAAGATCAATGGCTCATGTTGATTCATGGCTGAAAGGTGCATGTGTTTTACCTTTCATGAAATAGAAAAAAGGTGGAGGGCCTGAGAGACAGTCACGGCAAGGAAGTAAGGATTGAGCAAGTCTCCAAGATCAAACAGTTGTCATTGCTTCCTGAAGATAAGTGGCTTGATATTTAAGCTCTGTGAAATAGCAAAAGGGTTGGTGGGCCCAAAGGACGGGCAGGTTATAAGTTTTAAAGACTGATTAAGTAGGAGTTAATCGTACGGTTGTCATGGATTCGCAGCCTCAAGTCAAGTGGAGATTAATGTTGATGAAATAGCAAAGTGATGTGGCAATCACATGATGGATGACATGGTAGGACAGATGGATTATTCTATGGAATGTAGTGATGACTTGTCAAGTGCACATGGCTCTGAAGGATAGTTGAGGGCTCACCTTGTTTCAACTGGGAGTTATGTTGAGAATAGCAAAGTAAAACACATGGCGGCCTTAGAATGGAACCCGGTGGAATTTCCTGAGCAAATAGTCGATTGCCACATGGCGTTTGTTAGCCAGTAATGAGATAGAGCAAGTGGTCTCCAAGCTGAGGGCCCACATGGAAGGTCTGAACCATGTTCAATGGTGTTCATCTTGTGGTAGATCCAATGGTTGTTGTTGTTTCGCAGCCCAAAGATGTCTGTAGTTTAGTCTTCGCGAAGTGGCGAAAACCATTAGCCATCATGGTTGAGCGCGGTTAGTTAGGAAGACTGGCGGTCATTGTAGGAAGTAAAGACCAAGCAAGTAGATGATTCTCTAGAGGCCGGTGTTGTTTCATAAGGTAAAAGTGTGCATGGTTTAGTGTTCACAAAATGGTAAAAAGAAGGTAGGGCCCATTACTAACACAGAAAGACCGGAAGGAGTAAAAGAAGTGCAAGTTTCCAAGATCCAACGATCGTCATTGCTTCGTGAAAGAAATGTGAGGGTGTTTTAAACTCTGTGAAATGGTCAAATGATGAAACAAAGAAGTACTCAGAAAGTTTGTGATCCGTTGGAGCCCATTTTTTAATTCAATTTACGAATTCAATTTTGAGGTGATGGTCGAAGCATGCAGGATTAATTTCTCAATTCAATGTCAGGTTACCGTATTACAGTCCACATCAAACTTGAATGTTGGCATCATCTCAAAGAGTCTGTTGTAGAGGAACTGGTGTAGAGTGGTTTTCTTCAAGCGATTAACAGGTTTTTTGAGCTTTTTCTTGCTGATTGCAGTCTGAAAATCGATGATTGCTATGTGAATTGTTTCATTAGAGTTTTGGGCAAATCTCAATTGATATAGTTGCATTAATTGAATGACGCCAAGAAGGGAGTTAATAGGAAAAGTAAACTACTAGGATAGGAATATATGTGATGACTTTCTGGAATAGCTAACTATCTCTACCAATGTTGGGGCCAAGGCTAAAGAATTGGTACCAAAGAACCCTCATTTAAGAATTGGGGATGGCCTATATGACAAAGGTAATTGGTTAAGGGATCCACAAATAGCGATGTCAAGTTTAGGATTGTTCAAAGTTGGTTTTGGTCAAAGACATTCCCTTGCCGCTTTAAATAGTATATGGGAATTGGATTTGGGGAAGCTTATAGTCCCTGGTGTATTCATGGATGTAGATTTGTTGACTCTGATTGCAAAAAATTATGACCCTATAGCTAGATGTATCAGAAATGTGAAGGGATCAGCCCTAATTGAAATTAATGACGATGAATTCAGAAGTGTGTTTAAGCTCAGTGAAGCTTCGAATTTGTTAGAGCCTATTGATTTTGAATCCCTAGCCCAGGTTTATAATGCACAAAGGGATCACCTTAGGAGTGTCCCATTGAAAAATTTCTTTGTTAAAATAGGAGGTTTAACTATTGTAGGCCCTAGTACAATGAAACCCTTCTCCTCGAATTTGTTTACTCTAAGAGCTAAGGGCATGTATTGGGCACTTTGTCAGATTTTTGGAGAAGATGCTGAGAAAAACATGCCAACCCATTACATGTTGATGATTGCACAGATTCTAAACCCCTCTCTGGAAATAACATTTGATAATGCGCCATACCTCACTGATGCAATTCATGTAGGGATGGTAGGGATAAAAAATGGTAAGGTGAACAGACCATTTGGATGGTATTCTCTTTTAATGCACATGTTTTTGTTCAAGGGTGCTGATTATTTTTCAAAAGAAATGGATTTGGTTAAGGTGAAAGATAAGGAAGAGATGTCTGTTCAACTTTGGAGTACTGTTTTATCCTGGGATAGAGAGGATGCTAGCTATCTAAAGTTTGACAGATTCTTTTCATCTAAGATTAGGATTCTTTTGTGCACAAAAAACCCTATGATTCCTAAGGCTCTCTTGGAATTCCTCAGGCCCAAGGAGTTTGCAGAAGGTATTAAGATTGTTCCTAATTAGGAAGATATGTATTTGTACCCTGTTTCTAGAGTTTTTAGAGTATATGGTTTCAGAGGCACTCCATATTTACTACCTTATCAAGTCCCACTAAAGATAGGATTGCTAAAGTCTTAGGGCAAATTGGAGGTGTACAAGAGGCAGAGCTGACAAATAGGGGTAAAGGGACCATTTTCCCTACTATTACCATGGCACATCATTTTGTGATTACTAAAGGTGGCTGTAAGTATTTTTAAGAATTCTTTAAACCATATAGGTTGTCAACTACAGTTTCAAGATTTACAGACCCTGAAGATTTTTTCAATGGAATGTTTAGGAAGAGAGTAGTTTGTAAAGGTGGGCCTCACCAATTTGAGTTCCCTAAAGATCTAATTAGGAATGAATTCAATTTGGATGAGCAAGAACTGAGGAAAGAGTAGTGGGTTGCATATAAAAGGGCTCTTGACTTCATTCATCAATTTGATATTAGTTATGACCCTCTTTTTAGTTTCAATCCCTTTGATGATAAAATCAAATTCTTGATTCTTTATTTTGAAGACCTCATGCAAACTTTGAAAGAAAAAAGGGAGGCTAAATGAGAAATGATCCTGACAGGGTTAAATTGGTTCTAGCTAAGTCTGCCTTTGCTAAGGCTATCCCACCTGGTGATTATGTTATGCACAAGAAATCAAAATATAGTGTGATGATGCCAGTAGCAGGTGAGCCTTCCACTTCAAGAGAAAAAAGAGTAATTGAAGATGTCATTGGCATCCAAGACTCCCATAAAAGGCAAAGAGTGGGGAAGGAAGTGCAAACCAATGAACCTCTGTATTATCCATCTCAATTCCCTATCCACATAGGAGATGAGCAAGCGGTGGCTAAACAGTTGTTATAGTTAGGGAGTCTCGGGGAGATTGCCTACACATATGAGGAGACACAAGAGGGGATGCCAAAAGAGCCACCTAGTGCTGAAATGAACTTGATTGAAGGTGAGTTAATAGGTAAAGAGCTAGACCCAACTATCAAGCAAGCCAGTGAGGAGTTTCTGGCTGATAGTAACTTTGTTACCACATGGGCCTTCATGCAATTTGTATGGAAGCAAAACAAGGAACAATTTAAAGCTAGATGTGAACAAAGGAAGAGTGAGTAGACTCATAGAGATGTAACTCAGGTGGCGGAAAAGGTGAAACAAGAAATGATTGAAGAGTTCAAGACCATTACTCCTGAAAAAGGAAGAGAGATGGTATCAAAGGCTAGTGTTTTGATCCTCCCTGGGTGGGATATAGCTAGTGCTCTAGTACTTGAAGTGGTCAAGAAGGAAACTAAACCCATGGAAGGAGCGACCTTTAACGAAGATAATGCTGCTTTAGTTATATGGTCATTGAAAAAGGGTGAAAATAGAAGAAGGAAAGATGCCTCAGATTCTAGTTTCCCAGGGGGTATGATTGTAAATAGAGTCCAAGATATAGGGGTGGTGGAAGTTGCAAGCACAGTCTTAGAAACTACAAAGTTTAGTGTAGCAGTGGCAGAAAAGGAGGCAAAAGAAAAGGCTAATCTCTAGTTGAAATTTGAAACAATCTTGAATGCTTATAATGAAGCCAAAGAAGGAATGGTCAACTGGGATAGCATTATTGCTAGGCTTCAGAGTGAGTTGTTAGGTCAGCACTATCAAGGTGAATCCTCTACTCTTATGATAACTTCTTCTCCAACAAGACCTCCACCTACAAGTCCTATCATAGAATTTCCCCCTTCTCCTATGCCATCTAGTTTTCAACTAGCTGAAACTATTCAACATGAGTTGGAAAAATTGAAACAGGCTCAGGCCCTGTTTGCAAGTAAGTATGAGGAAAAGGTAAAAGCCACAATTTTGAAGTTTGTTGATTCAGTTAGGACCTCTATCATTCATATTTCTATGAAGAGGATTCTGAATATTTTGACTGAATTAAGAGAGGATGAGACCATTTTGCAACCAATTTTAAATAAGTGGGTGCCTAGGGGAAAAGAGTCAGAGCTTATGTGTTCATCCCATACAGATGTAGAGGCAAATGACAATCTCAGATCCACCTGTGAATTCATAAAGGAAATGAACATACTCTTAGAAGAAAGGACAGGTGTGAAAAGAAAAGCCCAATTGTATAGAAAAGAATATTCTGATCACAAGTATGAGTTGTTTCTAGGGGGTTTTGTTGGTCATAGTCAGTTAAAAGAGCAGAAGGCATCGCTGGAAGATCTGCACCACAAATTATCCCAAAGGGTCAATGAAATCATTAACACTGATGACATGTCCTTATTTGTCAAAACATTTGAGGAGATTGAAAAGGTAAAATCACATTATAGTTTCATAGAAATAGAAATTGGGCAGTTAAGAGTTACTTGGAAAAGGCTAGAAGAAATGAAGAAGAAGATTGTTAGCTTCTCTTGGCTGAGTGATGACGTGTTCCAGGAGTGGAAAGACAAGTATGTTAGACAAAGAGAATATAATCTAGAACAACTAGAAGATGTTGTAGTGGAGCAACCAACTGAGGAGGCCGTTGAAGTTGAAAAGGACTTGTAACTGTTTATTGGAGAATATTGTGGTTTGTAGCAAACTTTTCTTAGAATTTGTCCGAAGCTTGTAAGCATCCATGATATTATAAATGGATACCAAGACTAGTAAAAAAGGATCACAAGAATTTTGTAAAGAAGCTCTCGCAAAATATATTTGGGGCCTTTTTCTGGTTTTAAGTAGATTACTCTAAGTTATGTAATATTTTCAAGAATGAATATGAATATACAGATCAAAGTACTAGGCCTAAAATTTCTTTGTCTTGTGGTGTGCATTCTTTAGTTTGTTGGTTTCATTTAGATAATCTAGGGTTGTTCGAATGAGCATGGATTGTAAGGCAATCTTATAGATGTTATTTTTGGCTTTTCTCTTCAGGAGATGGATTAAATGTGCATGAAATTCTTCTGTCAGCAAGTCTATTGTTTGTTGCTTTGAATTTGATGAATTGTTTTAGTTAAATGGGAGAGGATCTATGTATATGTTAGGCATGTATGGGGTTCATAAAAGCCGAGATGGTGAGATGTATGAGAGTGTTCACTTTTGAAAATTATTGTTTGATTTAGGTGACTCTGTGCCCTAGATAAGGCACTGGTATCCGATTGTAGTATTTCTTTCTATCTTTTCTTGAAGATCAATACTGAAAATGAATACAAGTTTTTCTTTTAGTGTTTCAATTTCATTGAGGTGATGAAATCCACAATTTTTTGGCACCAGTTTACTGTGGATCTCAATTTTAAAGTGTGAAAATATTCACAGAAGGTATACCCACCTAAACTTTGGATAAGTTCAAAGTGTAGAAGGTCTCAAAACCTTGTTATATGTTACTCTTGAGTTCTATTTCCTTGATATTTTCATATGCAGATAGAGTTATTTTATTTCTTACAAGGATAGAAGGGAAATCAAAATTTGAGAACAACAAAAGTGACAACTTTGCTGGGGAGAGTCATAGTGCATATATATGTTACAGATGGTTCCTAAATTAGTTCAGAAGTTTGTTTGGATATCTGTGTTGTGGAAGATTGTCTAATCTCTCATTTGTGTTATCTTTCTCTTTGAAAATCGTTATGATTTTGTTAAATATTGGCAAGTAATTTGTTTAAGCTTGTTTTCTTATTTCCCACAATCTTTGTGGGTGGCAACTCTAACAAGTATAACCAGTCCTTTTAAATACGTGTAACTCTTTTAAGAAAACAAGTATAATGCAAAGAGGAAGGAACACCAGTTCTTTCATGAGGAAGCATCCTCATGAGACGTTGCAAGAGTGATTACCTGAATAGGCATAGAGAGGCCAGAAAAGATCAGTTGTACATGAGCCATCTAATGTTGCTTGGGTATAGAAGAGCATCAATACGGGTAAGTCATCTGAGAGACCTGTATATGCAAATTCAAATTCTTCTTCCTGTGAATCTGAGCAAGATATTTTGGGTTTTCATTCTGGTTTGTTTGGGAATATTGAAGATGTCCAAGTTTTAAATCAGGGGATCTCCCATGCTAGTTTGTCTGGGAAGGATAGGAATAGTTCAAATATTAAGAGAGATTCTGTTCCTGGGACAATCGATGGAAACATCAGTTTAATTAATATTGACCAAGTCAATGTGTCAGACTCTAAAGAAACCTTCCATGATGAAGATAAGGTATCCTAAGAAATTGAAGTCCTGAATAGAAGAGTTCATCATTTAATTTCCTTAAGAACACAAAAGGAAGCAGATAAAGAAAGAGAGGTAAAAGCAAAATTGATGGAGAGAGACGAGATTTAAGATAGATTTATGATCTTGAGTTATTTACCCAAGAGAGAGCCAAGAGTGAGGATGAGGGTCCAGCCATCAGAGAAATTCTAGTCCCCAAGACCAACCTTCCATACAAATCTGTTGTGCAACCAAATAGGGAAATCCTTAGTGACCCACAACCTATTAGAAATAATGTAGACAAGGGAAAACAAAAGTGCATGGAGGATGGGTATGGATCTAAGACTATAGCGGAAATATCTCATATGTTATCAGCACATGAGAGAGAGATGGAGAGGATGAGGAAAGAGAAATAAGATTTGCAAATGGAGTTGGAAAAGGCTGAATTAGAAGAAGCCAATCAAGAAGTTAAAAGAAAGATTAATTATCTAAAAGCTCCTCCTATAAGTTTACCCTCAATAGACCTAAATAAACCTATTCCTCAGCAAGCTTCACTCCCTCCAGTCAAAATTCAGTCAGCCTTGCCTATGAGTACTGTCCCAGTTAATATAGCCCCTGTTAAAAACCAAGGTAACCAAATCCCTCTAACTCATGGCCCTAATGTAAGAATGAACATGGGAAATAATCTTGCTTCTAATCAATTCTAGAGAAGACCCATTAATTTTGAACTATATAGGCAACTCTTCTTTGATGGAATCCCAGGCTACCCCAACCATGTTCCTACAGAATTAAGGGATAGACTCCACAAATTTGCTGGCAACAATGCAATCAGTGTAGAAGAGTAGTTAAAATCTATTGGTGACTTAAATAATGATTATGAAATAATAGATGTAGATGTCATCATGAAATTGTCTATATAGTCCTTAGTAGATGATGCAAGGGACTGGTATAGAGGTCTCCCTATGAATAGCATTGGGTCTTGGGAAGACTTTACAAACTACTTTCAAGAACAATATGGTGACAAGACAAATGTGAGCTTTATGCTCAATGAGTTCAATACTATCATAAAGTCTGATAATGAAATTGTCACAGACTTCAATGCTAGATTTCATAAAGAAATGCATAGGCTATATCAAGTGATGAGGTTAGATGATAATATGTGTCTAAATACTTATTACAATGCCTTTGATTCTAAAATGGCCTATATTCTAAGGGATAAAAATCCACATAGTTTGAGGGATGTATTTAGAATTGTCATCAATGTGGAGAGTAATAGGAAAGCTTCTAGGAAAGTAGGGAGGAGAACTGATGGTAGGTTGTGGCAAGAATCAAAATAACAACCCAATAAAGTTTCTAAAGAGGAAGACAAAATAGAGAAATTAGTGATTGCCATGAAGGATCTTACTACCAAGGTGAGTAAAAATGATAAGCCTCATCACAATTGGCAAGATAGACCTCCTAGGTTGCATGACATGCCTTATAACACCACTTGGAAGGATGACAAACCTCAAAATGAGAAGCCAAAAAACACTCAGAACCAAGATACCCCAGATCCCTTAAAAGGAGGAAATGTTCATAATATGGAGAATACTCCTTGGTGCATGGCTTGTGATGGACCACATTCTCCTCATCAATGTGTTGTAGCTCAAGCCCTTGAAGAATCCATGAGACAAGAGGCTGAGCCTGATATTAATATGTTTGAAACTATTATTGAAAGTGATGATGAGTCAATACAAAGTGAACTTAGTGAATGTGATGTGCTGAATAGTAAAAGGACTTACCAAGGATAGTTGACACTTGATTGGCATCCCACTTTGAATGTGGTAACAATTGAAGATGAAGAAGTTCATCTCAGAAGACCCAGTGATGAAGAGGTAAGAAATCTCACTAAGGCTGCCATAGCCAAAGCCAAGCACAATTACAATTTGAGAAGTACTAAGAAGGATGGGGATCCAGGTGAACCTGGTTCAATGTTTATAAAAGAAGTATCCTAGAACAAAGCAACAAGTAATGTCACCTTGCCCCAAGATAGTCAAAAGAAAAATGACCATTTGAAAGGTATGCATAATAATGCTACTGGTGATATACAAGGAACTGCTGCAGTAAAGAAAGCAAGTCAGCCTAAGGCAGAGAAAGTTAAGGCTAGTACTGAGTTGATTAATAATTCCAAATTTGATATGACTCGGGCTCTTACCCAGATGAAGGTCACTGTCCCATTGATAGAATTATTGAAAATAAACGAACATAGAGAAGTTGATTTATCTTTATTTTCTAAGATATCTAATAGTAGCATAGCTTTTCCTTCAGGTTCAATGAAAGGTGAAAAGGATCATGAGCTGCAAACCCTAGAGGTATATGTTGGAACAACTATTACACAAGAGCCTTCATAGGTTGATCCTTTTTATGTTACTTTGTTAGTGAATAATTGATTAATTAAGAACTGTATGATAGATTCTGGTGTAGCTGCAAATGTGATGCCATATGGTCTCATGAAAGAATTAGGATTGTCAGTAAGTACAGTCAATGGGAAGTGTTATGCTATGGATAACAGAGAAGTGCCAGTGATAGGTACAATGAAAGATGTTGAAGTAAAAATAGCAACATTCCCTAAAGCAACATATAAGATGGATGTCATTGTAACTGACACAAAACCTCACTATGGTATGCTCTTATCTAGACAATGGGCTGCAGCAGTAGGTGGAAATCTTCAATTGGATCTATCATATGCTACAATCCCCATCAATGGGAACTAGGTTAAGTTGTATAGAGAACCACGTGCCCCTAGGGTAATTGAGAAGATAGACCCTAGTATGTTAAACTGTATGATTGATGTGGATCTGAACAATTTTAGAATACAGCTGATCTTGCCTCAATTGAAAAATACTGAATCTATTATGATTGAATTAGAATCTCAACAGCATGGCTTGTGGCACATGTATTTTGATGGAGCTTGCTCTAAAGAAGGATCTGGAGCAGGAGTTCTTTTTGTGTCCCCATCAGGTATGACCTTCAAATATTCTTTTCTGTTAGCCTTCTAGTGCACAAATAACACTGTTGAATATGAAGCCTTGTTATTGGGGCTTGAAGTTGCAAAAAGGCATGGGATTCAGTTGTTGAGAGTATTAGGGGATTCAGAGTTGGTTGTCTCTCAGGTCCGATCTAAGTATGCATCTAAAAATGATCATTTGAAAAGATACAAACATGCAGTTTGGGATGTGATTGAACATTTTAGTGCATTCTCTATTAATTGGATAGAAAGATCTAAGAATATCATGGCTGATTTCTTAGCAAAGTTGCATTAAAAAATGATGATATATCACTGACCGGTGTATCCATAGTTGAGATAAAAGCTAGGCCAGCCATTCCTGATAATGTATATAATTGGCAAGTGTTTGCTAATGATGAAGACATTCTCAGATTCATACAATGCATTGATGACTATGATGGACAGAAAATTGATTGCAATGCCTTGGTAGAAGTGGTTGAAAATAGAGAAATTGTGTTTGGAAATGACCTAGTTCAGTTAGAAACTAATGAAATACCTAAAGGGTTAGTAGAACTAGAAGGTATGTTTAGTTACAATGATAGTCATCTGCATCAGCAATCAACCACTAAGTTAGATGAACTAGAGGAAGTAAACTTGGGGATAGAATCATCCCCTAAGTTGGTGCATACTGGAAAAAATTTGCCTCCTCATGTTAGAGTAAACCTTATTAATTTATTAAAGAAATATAATCATGTTTTTGCTTGGTCTTATGAAGATATGAAGGTGTATAGACAAGATCTATTTTAGCATGAAGTCCCTTTGCTTCTAGATGCTAATCCTTTTAGACAGAAACAAAGACATATCAACCCCCTATTGGAATCTAAATGCAGCAAGAATCAACCAAGTTAAGGGAAGGGGGAATCATTAAGCCTATAAGGCATTCATCATGGGTGTCAAATTTGGTCCTGGTTAGAAAGAAGAATGGGGACATAAGACTCTGTGTTGATTTTAGGAACCTAAATGTTGCTTCCTTGAAAGACAATTACTCTTCTCCTAATATGGAAGCAATGTTGCAGAGAGTAACTAGTTGTGACCTATTGTCTATGATGGATGGGTTCTCAAGGTATAACTAGGTGTTAGTAAAAGAACCTAAACAATTAAAAACTACTTTTACCACCCCTTGGGGAACGTACGTGTATGTCAGAATGCCTTTTGGTTTGAAAAATATTGGAGCTACTTTTCAGAGGGCAATGGATGTAGCTTTCAAGGAATTCATCAATATTATCATGGTAGTATATCAAGATGATTTGACATGTTTCTCCAAAAAGGTGGATGACCACTATGGGCACTTAGAATAGGTTTTCAATAAAGCTCTAGAATTTGGTGTATCCTTAAATCCGAAAAAGTATCATTTTGTTGTCACTGAAGGGAAGTTGCTCGGGCATATTGTCTCCAAAGAAGGGGTTAGAATAGACCCTAAAATAATTGAAGCTATAAACAATGTACCTGAGCCAAAGATTGTTAAAGGTATCCAATCTTTCTTGGGCAAAGTAAATTTTGTTAAAAGATTTATTGCAAATTTTGCAGAGATAGTCAAGCCCATTGTTAAACTGCTTAAGAAGGATACAAAGTTCTGCTGGGACGAAGAAGCTTCAAAGGATTTTGATTAAAATTAAAAGGGCTATTCAGGAGGCACCAGTGTTGAAGTCCCCTGACTACAGTAAGCCTTTCTCTCTATTTTCTTTTGCTTCATATCACACAGTGGTTGCAATTCTTTTACAAAAGGATAATGAAGGATATGAACATCCTATAGCCTTTTATAGCAAATCTTTATAGGTTGCAGAGTTAAAATATGAAATCATGGAGAAGCAAGCATATGCTTTGGTCAAGGTTGTTAAAGCATTTAGGCCATATCTTGTAAATGCACGAGTAATTTCTTAAGTCCCACATGCAGCTGTCAAAGATATTCTATCCTAGTCTGAGGTCATTGGTAAAAGATGCAGATGGATAACTAGAATCTAGGAGTTTGATTTAGAGATTAAGATCACTAAATTGGTGAGAGGTTTAGGCCTTGCTAAGCTAATGGCTAAATCAAACCTTCTTGATGTTGAAGTGAATAATGTTGAAATTGAGAACATCTTGGTCACCAGTATTGAGACATAGCCCTGGTACTCAGAGATAGTACAATTTTTAAGGGATGCAACATTTTCAGAAGGGATGACTCATGATCAGAGAAGAACATTGAAGTTGAAGTCTCAAAAGTATGTTCTTATTCAGGGTGACTTGTATTGGTGGAATAGAGATGTGGCATTGTTGATGTGCTTTGACAAATCCCAGGCATAAAGAGTGTTAACTAAAATGCATGATGGAGTATATGGAGGCCACTACTCTACCAAAACAATTGCTGGTAAGATAGTTCAGGCTGGATATTATTGGCCTACTTTGTTTAAAGATGCCCATGAACATGTCCAGAGATGTGATCCATGCCAGAAGTTTTCATCAAAATTGAAGTATGAGGGAGCTTTACCCCTCAACCCAGTCACAATGGAAGCCCCTTTTGTCCAATGGGGCATTGATTTCATTGGAGAAATCATTGAGAAATCAGGAAGAGGTCATAGGTGGATTATAGTAGCTACTAATTATTTCACCAAGTGAATTGAAGCTATACCCACTAGGAGAGCCACAAGTAAGGTTGTTATTGACTTCTTGATGGATAATGTCATAACCATATTCAGAGTCCCTGTAAAATTAGTGATGGATAATGCCATGAGCTTCAAGTCAGAAGAGTTCATTGAATTTTGCACCAGCCATGGAATAGTTATGTCCTACTCTTCGCCCTATCATCCTTAGGGTAATGGGCAAGCTGAATCAAGTAATAAGAGCCTCTTGAATATTATTAAGAAAATCCTAGAGGAAAATAAAAGGTCTTGGGACCAAAAGTTAAAATTATCTCTATGGGCTGACAAGGTTACTGTCAAGAAAGCAATTGGGGTTTAACCTTTTGAATTGGTTTATGGCACACAATCTAGGATGCCAGTCAATAATCTTCTTCCAGTATACAAGTTCTTGCAAGATGAAGACATGGAGTTATCTGAACCTATGGAAGACTGAATGATTCAGATGGTGGAGGTGGAAGAAATTAGAACTTTGGCTCACAAGAGGAATTTGAAGATCCAATTGCACTCCAAATATCTATTTGACAAAAGAACCTTGTTGAGAAAGTTTCAAATTGGTTATGTGGTTCTTCAATGGAATGCGAAAGGATGAGATAAGGGAAAACACAAAAAATTTGAGTCACTATGGATAGGCCCCTCTATGGTTTATGATCTTAATGGAAAGGATTCATATTTTTTGCAGAATATGAATGGTGAGGTACAGGAATTTCCAGTGCATGGACAATTCCTGAAGCATTACTTCTCTTAATGTCCATGCATAGTAGGTCTTAGTCTATACATATTTAGGTTTTCTTTTGTTGTTGTTTTTTAGGCTTGTGTTTGGTTTGTTCTCCAGAGTTTTTTTTGAATTCTTGTGTTGATCTTGCAATCAACCATCCCCAGTCAGAGCCGTTGTTATCACTATTTAGAAAATTGGGTATTCTTGTCCCATATTTGGCTAGAAGTCTGCAAAAATCTGTTTAGCATGGCCTTGTTACCTCTGAGTTTCTTGGGTCAAATGAGTGTTTAAGGTTTTTGAAGTTCTAACCCTTCCTATGTTTGAAAAAAACTTGTGTTCTATTTCTGCATTACTTGTGCCACTTAAAGAAGGGTCGGTTTATCATTAAAAGTGTTCTCCCATAGGTTTTCCCTAGGGGGGTCTTTCAAATATTTTCAAATTTTACACCTTTGCCTATGTCTTGTTATAATGTTTGTCAAGCTCCTTAATAATTGTGCAAGTCATTGTTAATCCTATAGTTGTCATTATTTTGTTGGGCAAAGATGCTAGCGGGTTTAAGGCTCACAAAATGGAGAAAATGATAGGCGGGCCTCGATGAGAGGATTGACCATCAAATTAAAGGACTACATCTTGTATTGAATCCAATGGCTCATGTTGATTCACTAGCCCAAGATGCATGTGATTTACCCTCTGCAAAATAGCGAAAGACTTGGCAGGTCCCAGAGGTGAGTGACTCCTTTGGTTAAAGGATGATCAATTTAGAAAAGATCAATGGCTCGCATTGATTCGCGGCCGAAAGGTGCATGTGTTTTACCTTTCGCGAAATAGCGAAAAGGTGGAGGGCCCGAGAGATGGTCACATGAAGGAAGTAAAAATCGAGCAAGTCTTCAAGATCCAATGGTTTTTGTTGCTTCACAAAGATAAGTGGCTTGAGATTTAAGCTCTGTGAAATAGCGAAAGGGTTGGTGGGCCCAAAAGACAAGTAGATTTTTAAAAACTGATTAAGTAGGAGTTAATCAAATGGTTGTTGTGGATTCGTAGCCTCAAGTCAAGTAGAGATTAATGTTTATGAAATAGCGAAGTAATGTGGCAATCACACGATGGATGACATGGCAGGATAGATGGATTATTTCATGGAATGTAGTGATGACTTGTCAAGTACGTGTGGCTCTGAAGGATAGTTGAGGGTCCACCTCATTTCAACAGGTGGTTAAGTTGAGAATAGCAAAGTAAAACACGTGGTGGCCTCAGAATGGAACCTGGTGGAATTTCTTGAGGAAATAGCCGATTGCCACATGGAATTTGTTAGCTAGTAATGAGACAAAGCAAGTGGTCTCCAAGTTGAGGGCCCACTTGGAAGGTCTGAAGCATGTTAAATGATGTTCATCTCGTGGTGGATCCAATAGTTGTCATTATTTCGCAACCCAAAGATGCTTGCAATTTAGTCTTCGTGAAGTGGCGAAAACCATTAGCCATCATGGTTGAGCTTAGTTAGTCAGGAAGACTGGCAGTTACTGTAGGAAGTAAAGACCGAGTGAGTAGATGTTGATCTGATGGCCGGCATTGTTTCATGAGGTAAAAGTGCGCACGGTTTAGTGTTCACGAAATGGCAAAAAGAAGGTAGGGCCCATCACTAACACAGAAACATCGGAAGGAGTAAAAGCAATGCAAGTTTCTGAGATCCAATGATCATCATTGCTTCATAAAAGAAAAGTGTAGGGGTTTTAAACTATGCGAAATGGTGAAACGATGAAACAGAGAAGTACTCTGAAGGTTTGTGATCCCTTGGAACCCGTTTTTGAATTTGATTTGTGAATTCAATTTTGAGGTGATGGTCGAAGCATGCAGGATTAATTTCTCAATTCAATGTCGGGTTGTCATATTAGGGTGCACATCAAACTTGATTGTTGGCATCATTTTAATGAGTTTGTTCTAGAGGAATTGGTGCAGAGCAGTTTTCTTCAAGCGATTAACAGGTTTTTGTGCTTTTTCTTGCTGATTGCAGTCTAAAAATTAGTGATTGCTATGTGAATTGTTTCATTAGATTTTTGTGCAAATCTCAATTGATATAGTGGCATTAACAGGATGGCGCCAAGAAGGGAGTTAACAGGAAAAGTAAACTACCAGGATAGGAATATATGTGATGACTTTCTGGAATAGCTAACTATGTCTACCAATGTCGGGGCCAATGCTAAAGAATTGGTACCAAAGAACCCTCATTTAAGAATTGGGGATGGCCTATATGACAAAGGTAATTGGTTAAGGGATCCACAAATAGGGATGTTAGGATTCTTCAAAGTTAGTTTTGGTCAGAGACATTCCCTTACCCCTTTAAATAGTATATGGGAATTGGATGTGGGGAAGCTTATAGTCCTTGGTGTATTCATGCATGTAGATTTGTTGACTTTGATTTCACAAAATTATGACCCTATAGCTAGATGTATCAGAAATGTGAAGGGACCAACCCTAATTGAAATTAATGATGATGAATTCAGAAGTGTGTTTAAGCTCAGTGAAGCTTCGAATTTGTTAGAGCCTATTGATTTTGAATCTCTGGCCCAGGTTTATAATGCACAAAGGGATCACCTTAGGAGTGGCCCATTGAAAAATTTCTTCGTTAAAATAGGAAGGTTAACTATTGTAGGCCTCAATACAATGGAACCCTTCTCCTTGAATTTGTTTACTCTAAGAGCTAAGGGCATGTATTGGGCACCTTGTCAGATTTTTGGAGAAGATGCTGAGAAAAACATGCCAACCCATTACATGTTGATGATTGCACAAATTCTAAACCCCTCTCTGGCAATAACATTTGATTATGCACCATACCTCACTGATGCAATTCATGCAGGACTAGTAGGGATAAAAAATGGTAAGGTGGACAGACCATTTGGATGGTATTCTCTTTTAATGAACATGTTTTTGTTCAAGGGTGGTGATTATTTTGCAAAAGAAATGGATTTGGTTATGGTGAAAGATAAGGAAGAGATGCATGTTCAACTTTGGAGTACTATTTTATCCTGGGACAGAGAGGATTCTAGCTATCTAAAGTTTGACAGTTTCTTTGCATCTAAGATTAGGATTCTTTTGTACATAGAAAACTCTAGGATTCCTAAGGCTCTCTTGGAATTCCTTAGGCCCAAGGAGTTTGCAGAAGGTATTAAGGTTGTTCATAATTGGGGAGATATGTATTTGTACCCTATTTCTACAGTTTTCAGAGTATATGGTTTCAGAGGCACTCCATATTTATTGCCTTATCGAGTCCCACTAAAGATAGGAATTGCTAAAGTCTTAAGGCAAATTGGAGGTGCACAAGAAACAAAGCTGACAAATAGGGGTAAATGAACCATTTTCCAAAATATTACCATGGCACATCATTTTGTGATCACTAAAGGTGGCTAGAAGCATTTTGAAGAATTCTTTAAACCATATAGGTTGTCAACTACAGTTTCAAGATTTGCAGACCCTAAAGATTTTTTCAATGCCATGTTTAGGAAGAGAGCAGTTTGTAAAGGTAGGCCTCACCAATTTCAGTTCCCTGAAGATCTAATTAGGAATGACTTCAATTTGGATGAGAAAGAACAGAGGAAAGAGAAGTGGATTGCATATAAAAGGGCTCTTGACTTCATTCATCAATTTGATAGTAGTTATCACCCTCTTTCTAGTTTCAATCCTTTTGAGGAGAAAATCAAATTCTTGATTCTTTATTTTGAAGACCTTATGCAAACTTTGAAAGAAAAAAGGGAGGCTATAATGAGAAATGATCCTAACGGGGTTAAATTGGTTCTAGATAAGCCTGCCTTTGCTAAGGCTATCCCACTTGGTGATTATGTAATGCACAAGAAATCAAAATAAAATGTGATGATACTAGTAATAGGTGAGCCTTCCACTTCAAGAGTGAAAAGAGCAATTGAAGATGTCATTGACATCCAAGACTCCCCTAAAAGGCAAAGAGTGGGGAAGGAGGTGCAAACCAGTGAACCTCTGTATTCTCCATCTCAATCCCCTATCCACATAGGAGATGAGCAAGTGGTGGCCGAATAGCTGTTACAGTTAGGGAGTCTCGGGGTGATTGCCTACACATATGAGGAGACACAAGAGGGGATGCCAGAAGAGCCACCTAGTGCTAAAATGAACTTGACTGAAGGTGAGTTAATATGTAAAGAGCTAGACCCAACTGTCAAGCAAGATAGAGAGGAGTTTCTAGCTGATAGTAACTTTGTTACAATAGGGGCCTTCATGCAATTTGTATGGAAGCAAAACATGGAAACAATTAAAGCTAGATGTGAACAAAGGAAGAGTGAGCAGCATCAAAGAGATGTAACTCGGGTGGAGGAAGAGGTGAAACAAGAAATGATTGAAGAGTCCAAGGCCATTACTCTTGAAAAAGGAAGAGAGATGGTATCAAAGGCTGGTGTTTTGATCCTCCCTGAGTGGGATATAGCTGATGCTCTGGTACTTGAAGCGGTCGAGAAGGAAACTAAACCCATGGAAGGAGTGACCTTCAACAAAGATAATAATACTTTAGTTATGTGGTCATTGAAAAAGGGTGAAAATAGAAGATGGAAAGATGCCTCAGATTGTAGTTTCCTAGGGGGTATGATTGTAAAAAGAGTCCAAGATACAGGGGTGGTGGAAGCTACAAGCACAGTCTTAGAAACTGCAAATTTTAGTGTAGAAGTAGCAAAAAAGGAGGCAAAAGAAAAGGCTAATCTCTAGTTGAAATTGGAAACAATCTTGAAGGCTTATAATGAAGCCAAAGAAGGAATAGCCAACCGAGATAGCATTATTGCTAGGCTTTAGAGTCAGTTGGTAGGTCAGCACCATCAAGGTGAATCCTCTATTCTTATGATAGCTTCTTCTCCAACAAGACCTCCACCTACAAGTCCTATCATAGAATTTCCCCCTTCTCCTATGCCATTTGGTTTTCAACCAGTTGAAACTATTCAACATGAGTTGGAAAAATTGAAACAGGCTTAGGCCCTATTTGCAAGTAAGTATGAGGAAAAGGTAAAAGCCACAATTTTGAAGTTTGTTGATTCAGTTAGGAGCTCTGTTGTTCATATTTCTATGAAGAGGATTCTGAATATTTTGACTGAATTAAGAGAGGATGAGACCATTTTGCAACCAATTTTAAATAAGTGGGTGCCTAGGGGAAAAGAGTTAGAGCTTATGTGTTAATCCCATGCAGATGCAGAGGCAAATGACAATCTCAGATCCACCTATGAATTCATAAAGGAAATGAACATACTCTCAAAAGAAAGGACAAGTGTGAAAAGAAAAGCCCAATTGTATAGAAAATAATATTCTGATCACAAACATGAGTTGTTTCCAATGGGTTTTGTTGGTCCTACTTATTTAAAAGAGGAGAAGGCATGGCTGGAAGAGATGGACCACAAATTATCCCAAAGGGTCAATGAAATCATTAACATTGATGACATGTCCTTATTTGTCAAAAAAATTGAGGATATTGAAAAGGTAAAATCACATTATGATTTCATAGAAACAAAAATTGGGCAGTTAAGAGTTACTTGGAAAAGGCTAGAAGAAATGAAGAAGAAGATTGTTAGCTTCTCTTGGTCGAGTGATGATGTGTTCCAGGAGTGGAAAGACAAGTATGTCGGACAAAGAGGAGATACTCCAAAAGAGATAGAATATGTTGCAATGGAGCAACCAACTGAAGAGGTCGTTGATGCTAAAAAGGACTTGTAACTGTTTCTTGGAGAATATTGCGGTCTGTAACAAAATTTTCTTAGAATTTTTCCAAGCTTGTAAGAATCCATGATATTATAAATGGATACCAGGACTAGTAAAAAAGGATCACAAGAATTTTTTAAAGAAACTCTGGCAAAATATATTTAGGGCCTTTTCTGGTTTTAAGAATATTACTCTAAGTTATGTAATATTTTCAAGAATGAATATGAATATACAGATCAAAGTTCCAGGCCTAAAATTTCTTTGTCTTTTGGTGTGTATTCTTTAGTTTGTTGGTTTCCTTTGGATAATCTAGGGTTGTTCGAATGAGCATGGATTGTAAGAAAATCTTATAGATGTTATTTCTGGCTTTTCTCTTCAGGAGAGGGATTAAATGTGCATGAAATAATTCTGTTAGCAAGTCTATTGTTTGTTGCTATGAATCTAATGAATTGTTTTAGTTAAATGGGAGAGGACCTATGTATATGTTAGGCATGTATGGGGTTCATAAAAGCCGAGATGATGAGATGTATGAGAGTGTTCAGCTTTGAAAATTATTGCTTGATTTAGGTGACTCTATGGCCTGGATAAGGCACTAGTATCTGATTATGGGATTTCTTTCTATCTTTTCTTGAAGATCAATACTGAAAATGAATACAAGTTTTTCTTTTAGTGTTTCAGTTTCATTGAGGTGATGAAATCCACAGTTTTTTAGCACTGGTTTACTGTGGATCTCAATTTTAAAGTGTGAAAATATTCACAGAATGTATACCCACCTAAACTTTGGATAAGTTCAAAGTGTAGAAGGTCTCAAAACCTTGTTATATGTTACTCTTAAGTTCTATTTCCCTGATCTTTTCATATGTAGATAGAGTTATTTTATTTCTTATAGGAAGGATAGAAGGGAAATCAAAATTTGAGAACAACACTATTCTTTAGATTCTGATGGACTACTACGCCATAGAGGGCACATCTATGTACCTTCTTATAGAGGATTGCATGATTTCATTGTGATGGAGGCTCATAGAGGTCCTTATGCAGCACATCCCGGAGTTAAGAAGATGCATGCAGATTTGAGGCAGTTATATCATTGGCCAGGTATGAGGCAATTCATTGTTGTACTAGTAGCCTGATGCCTTGAGTGGCAGAGAGTCAAGGTGGAGCACCACCATCTAGGTGGGTTTCTCCAGTCTCATGCAATACCAGAGTGGAAGTGGGATACTATATCGATGGATTTCATTATTGGTCTTCCTATGTCATCACATTGTCATGATGCCATCATGGTGATAGTTGACAAGTTGACCAAAGTGTCTCACTTCTCACTAGTTTGGACTATCTTCACAGCACCAGTAGTGGCATAGGTATTCTTGCAGGATATTGTCAGACTTCATGGCATTCCATGCAAGATTATTTTAGACAAAGATTCCCTCTTCACTTCTTCCTTTTGGAAGGCATTACAGGCAGCAATGCATACCAGACTCAACTTTAGCATAGCTTATCATCCAGAAACAGATGGATAGACAAAGAGGGTAAACAATGAGGTGTTAGAATACATGCTCTATATGTACATCATGGATCATCACACCAAATGGGAAGAGTACCTTCATTTCGTAGAGTATTTACTATTTTTATGTCATTTTAAAAAAAATTGTTTCTTTTTTCCCAAAAGTTTGGGCATGACAAAATCAATTGCTAGGGGCCATGAGGCCCATAGACTCTGAGCACCATCTGAACTTCTTTGTGCTCACAACCTTAGTTAAATAATCTGCAGCATTCATCAAATTTTGTACCTTAACTAGCTTCACCCTGCAATCTTCGACCATATCTCTAACAAAATAATACTGAACATCAATGTGCTTGGTCTGAGCATGAAATGTCGGGTTCTCAACTAGACAGATCGCACTCTAATTATCACAATAAATTATCATGGCTCTTTGTTTTATTCTAATGTTTTAACATAGTCTCTTAAGTTGAATGACCTCTTTACAAGCATGAGCAGCTTCCATATATTGTGCTTAAGTAGTGAACAAAGAAACCAAAACCTATCACTTACTCTTCCAACTAATTGCACCACCAAATAAAGTAAACACATAAGCACTGGTGGATACTCTACTATCAATATCACCTACCTAGTTTGAATCCACACAACCAAGAATATCAAGGGAAATCACATCTCCAACTGAATTATCATAATAACACAAAGAATAATCTAAGGTACCCTTCAAATATCTGAAGACTCTTTTGACTGCATCCTAATGAACTCTACCAAGATTGGACATATATCTGGACATAACTCCCACTGCTTGGGCAATGTGTGGTCTCGTATAGACCATAACATACATCAAACTTCCAACTACACTTTGGTAAGGCACTCTGCTCATGCCTTCCATCTCTGATGGGGATGTAGGACAATATGCAGTAGATAATTTTGTTCCAACTGTAAAAGGAACACACAATGGTCTACAATCCTACATGTTGAACCTCTATAATACTGAGTTTACATACTTACTCTAGCCTAGCCATATCTTTCTATTCACTCTATCTCTTTTAAATTTTCATCCCAAGAATGTGTTTCATTGCACCAAGATCTTTCATTTCAAATTTAGCAATGAGTTGAAACTTAAGTTCTAAAATCATACCTTTCCCTTTACCAATGAATAAAATATCATCAACATACAATGCAATGTACAACAAATGATCACACCATCAGATTTATAATAAACACAGTGATCTGATTTAGAATGCTCAAATCCCAAACTCAACACATATGTATCAAATTTCTGGTACCACATCCTAGGAGTTTGTTTGAGGCCATACAAGGATTTATTTAATTTACAGACCAAATTACTTTTACCTTTCACCACATAGTGCTCTGACTGTGTCATATAAATATCCTCCTCCAAATCACCATGAAGGAAATCAGTTTTCACATCCATTTGCTTTACTTCTAAATCATAAGAAGCAACAATAGAAAGCAAAAATCTAATGGATGTCATTTTGGGAACAAGAGAAAATATCTCACCATAATAAACCCCCTCAACATGAGAGTAGCCTTTTGCAACCAACCTCACTTTATACTTCTCAATGCTCCCATTTGAACCAATCTTTTTCTTGAACACTCATTTACAACCAACAGGTTTTTGTCCTTCAAGAAATGGTACAATATCCCATGTATCATTTTTTCAAAACTGTCACCTGTTAATCAGGTAGCAATCAATGGCAACAACTTCAACCCAAAACTTTTATTCTAGATCAACACCACTCAACATACTCCTAGCCTTCTCCGTCAGTGTCCTATTCATTATTTTTGTAACTCTATTTTGTTACAGAGAATACAGAGTTCTCTTTTGTTTGTTAATGCCATAGTCTTTACAGAATCCATCATAGTCATTAGAGAAAAATTCACTACCATTATTAGTCCTCAAACTTTTAATTTACTTTCTAGTCTGCAACACAACCATTGCTTTAAATTATTTAAATTGACTGAAAACTTTAGATTTACTCTTTAGAAAATATACCCATGTCCTTCTACTAAAATCATCAATAAATGAAACATAATATGTGAATTTTCCAATTGAAGGAACATCTACAGGACGAAACACATCATAATGAATAAGATCCAAAACACCATAAGTTTTATGAGAATTCAAGTAAAACTGAAAGTGGTTTTATTTTCCATTAATGCAATGCTCACAAAAATCAAAGTCAAGATTACAATCATTCAAACCTTCAACAAGTTTTTTTTATTTTTTAAGTTCCTTAGACCCTTTTCTACAATGTGGCCAACCCTCTAGTGCCATAACATATTCTTCTCTGCATGTAACTTTATTAGACAGTTCAGATAACCAGAAGGCAACTAAGAGGGGGCGGTGAATCATTTGTCACAGATTAATGGAAGCATTAGCAATTTAAAACAACAATACCAGAACCCAAAACAATAATACTAGAATATCAGTTAATCCAATTAAGCATAAACAATAATCACATAATAAAATCCATCCACACAACACCAAGATTTGTACGTGTAAAATCCAGTAAAGGGAAAAGCCATGGTGGGAAACCTACCTACAGTTAGATAATACTTTTGTAGTAAGTATGTGAATTTACAATGAAGGGGCCTGTACTTGTAGGAAGACCAACAGCCTAGAGCACACTGCTCATCACAAAAGGAGCCTCACTGACTACATACAAATCCAGACTACAATTTGGAGAAGTGTTGAACTACAAAAGATAGCATCTCCTATGCCTAAGTATAGTTTCAGTTAAGCTCAATACCGAAGGACTAAATCCTTTTCCATAAACCCAATTCGATCTCCAATGATTTACCAACTCCTCTTCCTAAATGATATTACATTATTCACAAATTACTTTCATTGATCATGACCTCTTACAATAACCATGATGATCTATAATGAGATCTTACATCTTATTTATACAAACCCTCGACCATAAAAAATTAGGTCAGCCACCATACAATAAACCAATTACATAATTACAAACCATGTCGGCCTTAGACCAAAACAAATAATATCCAATATAGAAGACATCCTAGAAATACAACAATAGGTCTTTTCCACACGTTTCATTAATGTTGGTTCATAACCTAGATCAACTGGGACCAAGTATAGGTCTACACACTTTAGCAATGATTTCCAAAAACCAAGTCTCGACCATGATCACCAACAGCATCTTGAAACTCCATCAGAAGCTGCACCAACATCAATTATGCAATGCATCAAAGATCTCCACCAAAAGATTTGTTGGTGAAACCTTCACCAATCTTCATAGCAAGCAAGATAGAATCCAATCACCAGACCAAAACCAACTGACCAAATATGAGTATGAGTATCACAAACAAGCCAATTCCATCACCAAATTATACTAGAGTCAACTGCATCATGTTGGATCCAAGTTAACCAGAACCTACTTAACCTACCAAGACCAGAAGGGTGTTGGTAAAGCATTCAAACAGCTAGTGTTGACATCAATGACAAAACATCAATGCAACACATAATCAATTCCACCAAATGGTCACCAATCTCCCCCTTTGGTATTGATGGCAACACTAGATGTGAAAAACATCTAAGTACCAAGAAATGCCAAACAAGTCTTCCCTTGTGGAAGACAACCAACAATCTCCTGCGTATAGCTCTCAATATCAATGTCTCTCTCCCTTTGAATAATATCTTTGTAAAGTTTTGAATTTCTTTTTCACATCATTATCTCTCCCCCTTTGACATCAATGCTAGAAATCTGATAGAAATATCAAAGCAAAAACATAAGCCTCTGAATCTAAAAGCTGACTACTCCCCCTGAACAGTAGTATCCCACAATAGTGCCAGAATGGATAGTATCTTTGATAATGCATGACGGACTGATGTCAAACTGCATCAATCAAGTCTCTATCAAAGGGACAGAAACCCCCAATCTATCTCTCAGGTACTCAAATGATTCCTTTCATAGAGGTTTAGGGAATATATCTACAATTTGTTCTTTAGTGTTCACATAAACTAGTTTAACTTCATTTGCTTCCACCTTCTCCTTCAAAAAGTTATACTTGATAGATATGTGCTTTTTCTTAGAGTGAAATACCAGATTCTTTGATATATCAATAGCAGCAAAGTTATCATAGTGAATAACTACCGGTGCATCACAATCCACCTTTATATCCTTCAACATTTGCTTCATCCATAAAACTTGTGTACAATTAGTAGCAACAACAACATACTCAGCTTCAGAAGTAGATAAAGAAGTACATGATTGTTTATTGTCGATCCATGAAACCAACTTCTTTCTAAGAAAGAAAGCTCTACCGGAAGTACTCTTCTGATCATCAACATCTCTAGCCCAATCAGCATTTGTATATGCACATAAATTAAAGTTATCATCCTTAGGGTACCACAAACCATATTCTAATATACCTTGCAAGTATCTAAAACTCCTTTTCACCGCCATCTCATGATTTTATCTAGGATCACTTTGAAATCTTGAAACAATACAAACAATATTCATAATGTCAGGCCTAGTCTGAGTCAAATAAAGTAGACATCCAATCATAGATTTGTATCTTGTAGGATGTATTAGTGCAAAAACATCTTTCCTTGTCAATTTATCACTTCTAACAATAGGTGTACTTACCAGTTTAGAATCTCCCATACCAAATTTCTTCAACAATTCCTTAGCATATTTAGTTTTGACAGATAAAAATACCTTTGTCAGCCTGAGTAATTTGCAAACCTAAGAAAAATTTCATCTCACCAATAATAGTCATCTCAAATTCTTTCTCCGTGTTCTTAGAAAATTCTATGCATAATTTATCTTCACCTCCAAAAATAATGTCATCAACAAATACTTCAACAATCAGTATATCATCATCAGTGATTTTATAATATAAATTACTATCAGCACTGCCCTTAGTAAAACCAAACTTCAAAAGATATTTATCCAACCTTGCATACCAAGCTCTAGGTGATTGTTTCAATCCATATAAATCTTTCCTTAACCTGCAAACCATATCAATATCATTCGATAGTGAAAGTCAATCAGATTTTTCAATATAAACTTCCTCATCAAGATTCCCATTCAAGAATGCACATTTAACATCCATCTAATAAACCTTGTAGTTTTTTTTTGTTTTTTTTTTATCGACAATTGGTCAAAGCCTGAATAGCTTTTGACTAGAGCTATGAACTAGTGGGGGCATAGTAGGGGGGCCCATCCCTATTACATATCTTTGAATTATTATTATTATTATTATTATTATTATTATTATTATTATTATTATTATGTTTGATTAGATTGACCCCAAGACCTTCCCCATCCTATGGAAGGCCAAAAGCCACAGCTTAGAATTTCACTTCAGATGTCCCTATTGGGAATTGAACTTGGGTCTCCACAGTGAGAACCCAATATTTTAACCAGTTAAGCTCAACCCCTTGGACATAAACCTTGTAGTTTTTATAAGAAGCATAGGCAAGAAATAATCTTACAGATTCAATCCCAGCTACTGGTGCAAAAGTTTCTCCATAATCAATTCCTTCCTTATGAGAATATCCTTTAAAAACCAATCTAGCCTTATTCCTTATAACTTGACCATTCTCATTCAATTTGTTCCTAAGAACCCATTTAGTTCCAATAACATTTTTATTTTTAGGTTGGGGAACCAAAGGCCATGTGTTATTTTTCTCAATCTGATCTAATTCTTCATCCATAGCTTTTAACCAAAATTTATCTTTACATGCCTCAATTACTGATACCGGTTCAACTTGTGATATTAAAAATACCTCATTAGTTGCCAGTCTTCTTCTTGTCATCACTCCATTGCTCTTATCCCCAATTATTTGATCTTCAAAATGATTTAGTCTCACATACCTAGGATTCTTCTGACTCTCTATTCCTCTTCCTTGATCTTCAGTTACTGTAGAATTCTTTAATATTGTCAGAGTAATTGGTTCAACTCTCTGTTCCAGTAAAGGTGCTACCAGTTCAGATATAATCATTTCCACTGCTGGTTCCTTCTCATAAATTATGATTTGGCTTTTGTTAAGCTCATCTACTTTGACATTAGCACTCTCCACAATTCTCTGCCATCTCTTGTTGTAACATCTATATGCTTTGCTTTCATTAGAATAACCAAAAAATATGCCTTCATCACTTCTAGGATCAAATTTCCCAATAGTATCATCTCTCCTGATATAACATTTACCACCAAAAATTCTAAAATACTTAACTATAGGTGTATTGCCAAACCATAATTCATAAGGTGTCTTACTAGTTTCTCCTTTGATATGTACTCTGTTGAATGTATAAACCTTTGTACTAACTACTTCTCTCTAGTAGTTATGAGGTAGATTTGCTTCCATCATCATTGTTCTAGCAGCATCCAAGATAGTTATGTTTTTCCTTTCCACAACTCCATTATGCTAAGGTGTCCGAGGAGCAAAAAAATGTCTTCTAATACCATACCTACAACAAAAGTTATTAAACTCACCGGATGTAAATTCTCCACCATGATCTGATCTCAAACATTTAATCTTCAATCCTATCTCAGTTTCCACTTTAGCCTTAAAGATTTTAAACTTTTCAAATGCTTCAGATTTTTCCCTCAAAAATGTAACCCACGTCATTCTAGAATAATCATCAATGATTAGCAAGAAATATCTATCACCATGGAAAACTTTTAACTCTAGTAGGGCCACACATATCAGTATGAACAAGATTAAGACATCATTTGATTTATCTTGTATACTCCTAAAAGAGGTTCTGACTTGTTTACCCATTTGACATTCCTTACATACTGGATTATAGGGCTTCATAATCTTAGGTATATCTCTAACAGCCTTAGTTGAACTGATCTTCATCATGCAATCAAAATTCACATGACACAATCATTTATGCCATAGCCAACTTTCATCAATTTGTGTAATCAAACATGTCTTCTCACCGGAATTGAAATGAAATATGTTACCTTTTGTCTATGTACCAGTTGCAATATCCAAGCCAGATCTGTTAATGATTTTGCATTTTCCATCCTTGAATTGTAATTGAAATCCCTTGTCTACCAATTGTCCTACACTCAAAAGATTATGCTTCAAACCTTCAACATAATAAAAATTGTTAGTATTATTCTTACCATCCAATGATATAGTTCATTTTCCCTTGATCATACATGCCTTGTCATCTCCAAATCTAACTAGTCCACCATCAATTTCTTGCAAAGACAAAAACTTCCCTTTATCTCTATACATATGATGTGAACAACCACTATCAATTACCCATTCATCCTTATCCTCAATTTTAGTAGCAAGTGCCTTTTCCTCAAGTAATTCTCTTCCAATGCCGGATCATCTTCCTTGATAGCCAAGAATACCCATTCTTTCACATTGTCAGATCCAATAGCAGAGTCTTCTATTGGTTCATCATTTGAATCAGTAATGCCTTCCTCATCTGCTATGTAGCATGTTTTATCTTTGTTTTTCTTGAATGAATCTATACTTGTTCTAATAGTTAGGCTTAAATGATCTTTTAACTCTTTCTTCAAATCTTGAATTCTTGTCAGAATATCTAGATGAAAAATGACCAATCTTATTACATGCAAAACATTTAAAAGGTGTTTTTCCTTCATACTTACTTCCTACTAGTCCAAATTCCTCAAGCTCAAAAGCAAATAGATTTCCAACCAAGGTATATCTGTTGACATATGTATTAGCCATAGTTCTCAACTCATTAATAACAGTAGCCTTCATTTTGTAAGCCGGTGGTAGGGCTCTCGGGACTTTAGAAACAATTTCATCTTTGCTCAGAGTTCCACCACAACATTGAATTCTCATAATAATATCATTTATCCTTTCCATGAATGCAATAATCCTTTCATCTTCTTCCATCTTTAGGTTTTCATATCTCACCCGATAACCACCAAGTTTAGCAATCTTTACTATAGGGTCACCTTCATTAAGAGTGTGCAATTTATCCCATATAGCCTTTCCAGATGAATTGTCTATTAATCCCATTATTTGTTGATCAGAAAGTGCACACAAAAGGGCTTCTCTTGCTCTACAATCATTTTCAAGCTCCTTGTCTAGGTTAGCTAGAGGAGGATTACTAGATCTCGGATTAAAGGGTGTGACACCATTCTGTGTGATCTCCCAAATCTCCTTGCCAAGATATCTCAAATGAGTCTTCATCTGAATCTTCCATACTATGTAATTTGTTCCTTCAAGCCTTGGTATATCCCTTCAAAAGATAGCTCCAGAAGAACTGGATGAACTTGAACTATTAGTCACCATAGGATATTCCTCAAGTGGTTAAGCTTACTACAGAGAGGACCAAAGATCTAATACCAATTTTTAGATAGTTTAGATAACTGGAAGACAACTGAGAAGGGGGGTGAATCAGTTGTCACAGATTACTAGAAGCATTAGCAATTTAAAACAACAATACCAGAACCCAAAACAGTAATACTGGAATAGCAGTTAATCCAATTAAGCATAAACAATAATCACAGAATAAAAGCCATCCACATAACACCAATATTTATACGTGGAAAACTCGATAAAGAGAAAAACCACGGTGGGAAACCTACCCACAGTCAGATAATACTTTTGCAGTATGTGAATTTACAATGAAGGGGCCTATACTTGTAGGAAGGCCAACAACCTAGAGCACACTTCTCATCACAAAAGGAGCCTCACTGACTACATACAAATCCAGACTACAATCTAGAGAAGTGTTAAACTGCAAAAGATAGCATCTCCTATGCCTGAGTATAGTTCTGGTTAAGCTCAATACCGAAGGACTAAATCATCTTCCATAAACCCAATTCGATCTCCAATGATTGACCAACTCCTCTGCCTAAATGACATTATGTTATTCGCACATTACTTTCCTTGACCAAGACCTCTTACAATAACCATGATGATTTACAATGAGATCTTACATCTTATTTATACAAACCCTCGACCATAAACAATTAGGCTGGCCACGAGACAATAAACAATTACATAATTACAAACCATGTCCACCTTAGACACAAACAAATAATATCCAACACATAAGACATTTCAGAAATAAAACAATAGGTCTTATCCACACGTTTCATTAATGTTAGTCCATAGCCTAGATCAACCGAGACCAAGTATAGGTCCACATGCTTCAGTAATGATCTCCAAATGCCAAGTCTCGAAACACAATCACCAACAACATCCTGAAACTCCATCAGAAGTTGCACCAACACCAATTATGCAATGCATCAAAGATCTCCACCAAAAGCTCTGTCAGTGAAACCCTCACCAATCTTCATAGCAAGCAGGATAGCATCCAATCACCAGACCAAAACCATCTAACCAAATATGAGTATGAGTATCACGAAAAAGCCAATTCCATCACTAGATTATACCAGAGTCAACCAAATCATGCCGGATCCAAGTTAACCAAAAACTACTTAACCTACCGAGACCAAAAGGGTGTCAGTAAAGCATCCAAACAACTAGTGTTGACATCAGTGACAAAACATTAATGCAACACATAATTAATTCCACCAAATGGTCAACAAACTTTGCTTTAGAAGAAAGAGCACCCTTAGGTACCCAAAATCCATTTCCATCTACTGAAGGTGAAACCCTCAAATCTTCAACAGTGTATGCGTCTAGCTTATCCAAAGTGTCAAACCTGACACCTCTAGCAATTACCATAGAAACCTTAATCATCTTACATCCTGCTTCAGAAAAGACTACCTATACACCCGCATCTATCAGTTTGCTCATAGATAATAGATTTCATTTTAAACCAGGGATATGCAGCACACCATTAATGATTTTTGTTGGTGTAAACAAATATTCATTATGGATATTATTACACTTTACTTAAGTTAACTTAGGATAATACATCTCTTCGTAACTTGGATTTGAGACACTTAGGGAAGTGTGCACATAGGGATAGAGCTTGTAGGAGAAATTCCACCTTTTGTGGTCTTATTTTGTTGTTACACTCCACATTCGATGGGTCATCCACCTCTTGTGAAATATTATATTATTTCTCCTACCTACCCCTAGTATTTCTTACCTACCCTTATTTCTCATTGAGCTACATGTCATGATTGTGTGCTCGTACATCCATATGGCCTTTCCTATATAAGCAAGCCTATATTCATTGTATTGGAAATCTAGTTGATTATTTGCATATTGATGAGAATACAGTTTGTTTTTGTCATTCTTTTGTCTCTCTTTTATACTTTTCATTGTGCCCTTGATCTTGGCAAAATCTCACATGGTATCAGAGAAATTGGGGCTTCATTGATTGGTGCTTGGAGGCATCGTGGAAGAGTTCTATTTTTGGATCTAAGGGACTACATTTTTTGGAGGCATCTTAGAGCGTTTTTGACCTCACCATTGCATCTAGGAAGACATTTCCATAAAAATCAAATATAAACTTGACCTATTTTGGTGAAAATCGATTTTTGGGTGTGGAGGAATTTTTTTGCCCAATTCAGGCAGAATTGAATTTTGGGATTTTTTTTCAAAATTTTTTTTTTTTTTCAAAATTTTTTTTTTTTTTCGAAATTTTTTTCTTTTTGAATTTTTTTTTTTCAAATATATATATATATATATATATATATATTTTGAATTTTTTTTTGGGATCCGTACCTTCTGCCTAGTCAGTAGCGCTTAGTCCACGCCCAGTCAACAGCGCACAGTCAGCGCCCAATCACCATTTTTTGAAAAAAAAAAATTTACCCCTCTGTTGAGCAGTTTGGTTTTTTAGGCCAACTTTGGAGGCTCATAGCTTGCTCAATTTTGCTCCTTTTTGGATGCAATTTTTTTTTATTTGAGCCATTTTTTTGTGCTCTTTGCATTGGTCTAGTTATTTTCTAATTTTGATGCATAGGTTTTTTGGAATTTTTGGATTCTCTCAATTGTACCTATCCAATCCTCAATTCTACAACTTCAAAGGCCTCGTTTGAGCTCATACGACTTCCTTTTCAGGTGCCATTTTTTTTTTAAAGTACATGTTTTTTTGTCTACTTTCATAATCTATGATCAAATTTCAGAGATTTTGAGTAGTAATTGTACTTTCCAATATTGGTGTTATTTGGCCTATTTGGTACTTGTAAATCACTTGGATCTTAGTTTAGATCTCTTGCACTGTTAGTTTGAGTCTCTTTTGGCCTTATTGAGGTAGTTGTAAAGTTGAAATCAGAAGTCCACTTTGCCATATTTTGCAAGTGGCCCATTGTACATGCACTAAGTATAAAGTGCCAAATCATCACTTTTGGGGGGGTTATTTGATTGAGTGAATTTGGGGGGTATCTTGTGTGATTGTGCCTCTCTTTCCTTGTGCTCTTTCATTTTTGTTGTAATGAGTCCTCATAAATTTCCACCTTTAACTCCACATAATTATGCATCATGGAAAATTAAAGTATGGAGCAAATTAATGGAAAAGGGTCTCACGCATTACATAGATGGACCAATAGCAACACCACCTAACCCTAAGGTCGATCCTAATGCTTCGTTGTAATGGCTCACTAAGAATTGCATGGCTCTTGGAACTTTGCATAAGTATGTATCAGATGACCTCATTTTTCACATTAAGAAGTGCAATACAATCAAAGAGGCTTGGGATATGTTTTAGAAATTGTATGGTCAAGTTGATGAAATCAGAGGTTACAAGATTGACAATGAGCTCACCAACTTGGATCCCAAGAATTTTGATACAATCCAAGATTATGTCACCAAAGCAAATGAACTAAGAGCAAAGCTTAAGGATTGTGAAATTGACAAAAAGGATGCTCGGTTGATATTCAACTTGTTGGACAAGCTTGCGCCAGAATATGCAGCATTTGTGTCTAACTTCCAAACTCATCATTTGACAACGTGGAGTTCCTAAATCATGCCTTCATTTGATGCTTTCACAGAAATGTTGATATTGGAACAATCTAAGTTATTAAACATGGGGCTTCTCAAGTCTTCAAAGTCCAAGGCTTTGATGGCTAATAAACGGAATCAAGAAAGTCAAGACAAAGATTCCAACAAGAAGAAGAAGCAATCTAAGTCAAAGCCACAACACGAAAAGGGACAATCATCCCCTCCATCACAAGGTGATTTTTCATCCTCTTCCAAGAAGGGGACACCACCTAAGAAGGATAAACCAACTTGTGCATTTTGCAAGAAGTATGGTCATGATGAGCATCGATGCCACACCAAGCAAGTTGATGAGTTGACAAATCTTCTCAAGAAAAACAACATCAACTTGCCATTCGCCTACACAAAGAAGGATTCAACTCCTTCCTCTTCCTCACAGTCTAAGGGAAAAGAGAAAGCATTTGTGACTACTGTGTATGGTGAAAATGGATAATAATAATAACAAGATTGAAAGGCTAAATGAATTCAACCACCAAACCCTAGCCTAACAACAACAAAGATCCACCATAACATATGAAGATTACCTAAGACAATGCAAATCAAATGAAATCACAAAGATTATACCATCACATGTCCAATAGGGTTTTGATCTCCATTCTTCCTATCTCCATTGATCTTGCTTGATATATTTGCTCTCAGATTTTATGTGCACAAAAGCTCAACAAAGAACGGAATGTGGTTGCAAGTAGGATCGTAGTGTAGCCAAAATGATCATTAGGGTTTGATAATGAAGGAGGCATCTCCTTAAATAGAAGACACCATAAGAAATGGAGGGATAAGATTGAGAGGTGTAAAAAGGAGGTCGGCTAGGATTAGAGGGTAGGTAGAGGAAATAATAAAATAATGAAAGAGGTAGGTAGTGTAGGAATTAAGAGATGAATGACATGTGTCATGTGTAGAAAAGGATAATGAATTAATTAAATAAATAAAGATTTATTTAATTAATAGAATAAGTAGGATAATTAAATAAATAAGATATTTATTTAATTTAGGAAAATGATAATTTAAATAAATAAATGTATTTATTTAAATGAGAAATAAGGCTAGAAGAGGATAAATGAATTAATTAAATAAATAAAGATTTATTTAATTAATAGAAGAATTAGGCTTAGATAATTAAATAAATAAAATATTTATTTAATTAGACATGACAATTTTGAGTGTCTATATTTTGCCCCTCTTTGAGACAATGTGGCTTGTCATGTTGTTTCAAAGAAGATAAGATGAACTGATAAAGAGTTGCCCCAGTATGGGAACTATATGCCCCCTCGAGAGATTGGATGAAAATGTCTGAAAAGATTGCAGACAATCTCTCGATAAGAAAGGCGGGATAGAATGGACTGACCGAATAAAGTGACAAAGTCACGGGATAAAGAAGACTGACTCGGGAAACGAGGGCGAGGGCTAGGGTAGGCTATAAGATAGACCATGGGCAAAAGACATCCTCATTGTCATCTACACCTTCACGAGATCAAAGTGCAGAGCGAGAAAAGAGCAGCAGTAGTCAGCAACGATGGCTTTCGTGCATAGATTCGACCATGTTCACTGATTCCAAAGGCCAATAAAGGAAGGAGAGCCGGTAAGTACCACCAAACCTCCTTGTACTTTGACGCATTTAATTTTGTCATTAATGCATGCTAGTTAGAGCAATAAATGTGCTTAGAAGTAGGGCTTAAAAATATCAAAACCATTTAATCACGTCTATGTCGGTGCCAGGCACATTTGTGTCCTCCAGACGTGTTTGTGAAGGTGCCAGGCGTGTTTGTGTCTGGATCCGCGTCTGCGTCGAATGCGGGCACGTCTGCGATGTTTAGGAGTGTCTGCGTAGTCTAGTCGCGTTTATGCCTGACATAGGCACGTTTATGGTATACAGGCGCGTCTGTGTTTTATAGGCGTGTCTGTGCAGTCTGTAGGCGCGTTTGTGTCAGAAAAGTGCATTTGCGTTGAAAAATGCAAGTTTTGGTCTTCTAGGTCAAATCAATAGTTCTGTGATGAACATACGCTGTCGATTGGATAAGCTGCTGAGAGGATACACTCAAGCAGGTCCTCTAGGGAAGACTAGGATAGATCAAGGCACTTTGTGATGAACAGTGAGTACCAAGATAGAGTATTTTGTGATGAACAGGGAGTACCCAAAGTATGAGCAGCACTTTGTGATGAACAAGGAGTGCAAATGTGAGTAACACTTTGTGATGAATAGTGAGTGTCACATACGTAGTACTTTGTGATGAATAGGAAGTACTACTAGGATAGATAGTAACACTTTGTGATGAACAGTGAATGTCACTAGGATAGATAGCCATATGCATTTAGATAGCGAGTAGCATTTTGTGATAAACAGTGAATGCCACTATGACTGACATAATTTGATTTGCTTGACTGCAGGAGTACTTGCCGATGCTGGAGTCATGGGAGAGATTCCCGTCGACTCAGAGGTTGCGACCTGAGCTGTCGGTTGGAGACAGAGCTGCCATCGAGGAGATGGGTTTGAGACATGTATTGTATGTGCCTGAGTTTCGGGCAAACATGGGTTTGCTGACTGCGCTTGCTGAGAGATGGCACTCTGAGACATGCACTTTCCATTTGCTGATGGGTGAGATGATAGTCACCCTAGAGGATGTCTATAGGATTCTGCGGATATCGATTGATAGAGATTTGATTCCATATGATCATGATGGAGATCGGGAGGCATTGAGATGGGTGTTTCAGGATCCCGGATTAGAGATGAGGGCAGGACATGTGGCATGGGACACCATGATAGCCACAGGGTTAGCATTGCTGACCATGATCGGAGGAGCGATCAGTGGATTCCTATGTCCAGACAAGGCGACATGGGGATTGGCTATGGGCTGGGGGGAGCACTCAAGACACTGGTGACATAGCACACCAGATATGCCTGGGGACCATGTGTGCTGGCTCATTTATATTATGAGCTTCACCAGTTTGTTTATCACGGGTCAGTGGGATTAGGCTGTGGAGTGACACTGCTGCAAGTATGGGCCTATGAATATCTGCCGATTACCTGACCGATACACTTCAAGGGTAGGGGTCACGGATGCAGCTTTGTACACTTATATGATATGATCACATCACAGCCGCGGATTGGCAGGTTGGAGCATTGGTGACGAGTGATCGATGACATTGATGTGGTCATATGGAGACCATATCTAGGCTGCGAGGAGTGGGAGGATGATGCAGTGGAGCTTCCGTACACCTTCCGGAGAAGGTACCTGATTGGGCAAATGCCCTATGTGCTAGAGAGGTAGCTTGTGGACAGGGTGTGTAGGTAGTATGGCAGGATCCAGAGGATGCCATGAGGCTTGGGCATGTATGCCTGCACAGTCAGAGATCAGGCGCAGTTTGGGCCATTACTGTCATATGATCAGGCAGTCACACAGCTGGCAGAGATGGTGCCCCTAACCTGGGACATGTGGCCTGAGATTGAGGACGCTAGGATGGATGCTTAGTATTCAGCATATTGGGCAGAGCATCCATTCCCCTGATTGACAGATCTAGGAGAGGCACTGGAGGGAGATGGTGGTGGTGAGGAGGATGATAATAGAGGTGATGGGGGCCAAGGCCGACGGAGGAGGAGAGGAGTAGTTGGGGAGAGGAGGGTTGCACATCAGAGGGAGGGTGGACAGGAGAGATAGGCTCAGGTGGTGAGGGGTCGCGGTGGATTGCCCCTACAGGTACCAGCAGCACAGGGTCCCAGAGCACAGGTACAGAGATAGGGATAGGTGCCAGTACAGGCACAGGAGCAGGGACAGAGACAGGTATAGGCACAGAGGCATGTATAGAGACAGGTACCCATACAGGCACCAGTACAGGTATAGGTACAGGGGCAGGCACCCGCAGAAGGAGAGCCACAGGTAGAGGCAGAGGGGGGGACCCAGAGGAGGATGAGCTGATTGAGCTCAGGGAGATCTGCTAGGGACAGGCAGATGAGATTTAAGAGCTGGAGAGGGAGAGGGATCGACTCAGGATGAGGCTCAGGGATACTAAGCGGGAGAGAGATCAGGCGATTCAGTGCTACACAGAGGCTGAGACAGCGCTGAGGGTAGGGAGATAGGCGGTAGAGGACATAGGGGCAGGCTATGCATATGTCCTGTGGGTAGGAGAGGAGATTGCCTACTGGCGGGACCTCTATTATGGTGCAGTGCCAGCAGATCAGCGGGTGAGGAGCTTCCATAGACCATCACAGATAGTGATAGCTACGGGAGGGAGCTGGAGGAGATAGGCATCGAGTGGTGGGGTTATGGGTCCTCCACCACCACCAGATAGAGGGGACAGGAGGGATGATTCTAGGGCAGGTCCTTCGGGGGCTCAGATTCCGTCGAGGCCAAGCGGCTCCGAGGGAGGGAGTTCATCATAGTCTTAGAGGGCTCCCTATGTATCAGTATTGTACCATTTTTGTATGATGATGTAGACACCTGCGGGTGATTTTGTAGCCATATGATTTTTTGACATCATTGTATCATGACACTTTTGATTATATATATGAGATGATTCATTTTTGCGGCAGCTATATGCATGTGTACCTTTGTGATGAGATGTTCTTATAATGTATGTTTTGTGTGATGCTTATAATATGGATGCAAATATGTACATGATGCAATGCAATATATTTTGTTCTTTTATGTTGTATATGTAATGCATGATGCAAATGTGAATGTATGTAATGCAGATGAATATAATAATGTAAATGTAAATTGTGCTAACAGATGTTGTGTGTAGGATGTGATACAGTTGTGATATCTATATGTATGTGTAAAATGCTTATATGTGGAAATGCAGGTGCAACTATATGAAATGCAAATGTTTTTGGTGTGTCATTATACTCAGTCATGTTATAGCAGGCTATGCGGACTCGAGAAGGACAATGGAAGTCAATCAAGAAAGGGGGATGAAAGACAGAAGATATGAAAGTGAAAGAGCTTCTTGTGCGTTATCATCATTGAGCTTTATTATGGCAAGTAGGTTATGACAATCGAGGCATATGTTCGACCCAGAAAGTCATTGTACCTGTTTGTATGGAGATAAGACAGTCACAAACAAGGAATGCCCCAGTTCATACTAGACTCACAATCTCCTCATATCCTTGGACAAGTCATAGCATTACTAAAAGACAATCCACAGACAGCAAATACAAATAGGTGACGATACCCCATCCTCGCCTTTCTAGTCAAAGACATCCTAGAGATAGAATCTCTAGTCAGAGACATCCTGGAAAAGCTAAAAGACATGTCACCAAAAAGATGAAATCAAAAGAAAACTAAGACTCGACACCAACATCCACTGTAGTCCTCAAGTTTAGTGTCTCTTGTCACTTGTATAAGTCTTATTTGATTGTGGTCACAATGGTTACTTTCACAAAAAGGATAGATAGCACTGAACCATATGTTGTTTGAGTATGTTGAAAGATTTGATTTGTTGAAGCCCATTGTTGTTGCTGTGTCTCATCTGAAACTGACTGAATCCATGAAACTGATACTTTATTGCGGACTGGCGATGCAAATGTTGCTTTATTGTGGATTGTGCGCGAATAGACCTGGAAGAAACTGTACTCCTCGAAACATGTGATGTTCTTAGTTCCACACCCATCACTAGACATAGGATTTTCCTTAGCCACAGATAGGATCTGATTTATTATGGATGGAAAGGGAGGTTTATTATGAATGGCTAACCAATCTTGGGTAGATCAATAACAAGCCATGATGGGAATGGGTAAGTTTATTATGGATGAATTGGTCATGAGTGTGTGCAAAGTGAAAGGATGAAAGTGAATCCTGAAGAAGGGAGGAGCAATGTCTCTACACATGGCTCTAGTGACCCAGTTTTCACCATGGTACTTGCCCAGGGCGCCACCAAAGTGGTTTTCACCATTGGACAAAATTATTTCTCTTTACTTTTTTCAATTTTCCAATATTTTTTGTATCACAAGGTGCCTGTTTGCCAGGTTTTCACCAAGTAATGATTTTTTTTGTTTTATAATTTTTTTGTATTTTTGAATTTTTTGATTTTTTTGTATTTTTGAATTAGGATATTCCGAAGAGCTATGTGTAGAACCTGCGAAGGTGCATGCTGTTGATAGGATCCTCCAAAGGTTCACCTTCTGTAGTTGAGAGCTGATATGCCCCAGATCCATATGCTGCTGTAACGATGTAAGGACCAAGCCAATTTGGTTCGAACTTGCCCTTCTTCTCTCTGTCTTGTTGATTTTTAGGATTTTCTCTGAGAACCAAGTCACCTACCTCAAATGTGCGAGGCTTGACCTTGTGATTGTAGCTATGACTCATTCATTGTTGGTAAGCCTTGAGATGATTAAAAGCAGTTTGTCTCCATTCATCCAGTAGTTCTAGTTCTTGTAAGCGAGAGACCCTGTAATCTTCATCAGTGATTATGTTTTGCAAAGAGACCCGTAAAGAGGATAACTCGACCTCAATAGACAAGATGGCTTCAACGCCATAAACAAGTGAATAGGGTGTAGCTCCTGTAGGTGTACGGACACTTGTGCGGTAGGCCCAAAGTGCAGGATTGAGTTGGATATGCCAATTACGGCCAGCGTCGTCGACTGTCTTCTTGAGGACTTTAAGGATTTTTTTATTAGATGCCTTAGCTTGGCCATTACCTTGGGGGTAATATGGTGTGGAGAAATGATGGGAAATATGGAAGCGGTCACAGAGTTCACGAACATCCTGATTTTTTAAGGGACGCCCGTTATTAGTGATAATGGAAATAGGAATACCATATCGGCATATGATATAGGTAAGGATGAATGTAGCAATCTGTTTTCCAGTGACTTGTGTGAGAGGCACGGCTTCAATCCATTTTTTGAAATACTCTATGGCAGTGATAATGAATTTATGACCATTAGAAGAAGGAGGGTGAATTTTGCCTATGAGATCGAGTCCCCATTGACAAAAGGGCCAAGGAGACGCAAGTGGTTGTAGTTCTTGTGCTGGCACATGTATGAGGTCTCCATGAATTTGACATTGCTTACATTTTTTGACAAACTGATATGAGTCTTTTTCCATATTGGGCTAGTAATATCCAGTCCTAATGAGTTTCTTGGCCAAGGTAGGACCACTAGCATGTGGACCACATATCCCTTCATGCATTTCACGTAACACAATCTGAGCTTCGTCACTTTCTAGACATCTAAGAAGAGTGCCATCTAGACCTTGCTGGTATAGGATATCAGCTAAAATGACATATCGAGAGGATTGATGAATGAAGGTGCGACATTGGTTATTTGATAGATCAGGAGGCAGGGTATTATCGCGAAGGTATGTGAAGATGGAACCATATAACTGAGACTCAGGACCGACAACACATATCATTTTAGTAGGAGTGATCTCATATGAAGGAACCAAAAGGTTACCCACCAAGAACTCATAGCGGGTCTCATTTGGAGGTAGATCGATCAGTGAAGCAATTGTAGCCATGGCATCTGCGGCGCGATTTTGCTTTCTTGGTATCTGCTCAAAATCTATCTTTGTGAAATGTTGTTTCAAATCATCCACCATTTGCTTGTAAGGCATTAATTTTTCATCTTTTTTTTGGTAATCATCAGTTGCTTGACGGATGACAAGTTGGGAATCCCCAAAAACACGAAGTTCCTAGATCTTCCACTGAACTGCAATTCGTAATCCAATTGTTAATGCCTCATATTCCACTATATTGTTAGTGCAAGGAATGATAAGCAGTATGATTTTGGTATAGAATCTCCTTGAGGAGTTATAAAGAGAATACCAGCTCCTGCCCCATGCTGTGTGTATGAGCCGTCAAAGTATAGTTGCCATGGCTTTGCATGTGATATTGTTAAAATGGATTCGTCTGGAAATTTTGAATTTAGAGGAACATCATCAATCATGGGGGCATCTGCTAATTGATCCACGATGGCTTGTCCTTTTATTGCTTTTCTGTCCACATACTCGATGTCGAATTCACTAAGGATCATTACCCATTTGGCCAGCCACCCAGTAAGTGTTGCTTTATTGAGAAGGTATTTTAATGGATCAATTCTTGCAACCAACTTAGTCAAGTATGAGTGAGCATATAATGTCATAATTTCTACGAAGCAAAGACCATAGCGAGACATGCACGCTCGATTGGTGTGTAGTTTAGCTCATATCCCACCAATGTGCGACTGATATAGTATACAGCCTTTTCCTTGCCCTCAGCAATTTGTTGTGCTAGGAGTGCCCCCTGTGCTGTTGGAGTAGCTGATATGTATAGTAGCAAAGGCTGATCTGGAACTAGTGGCATCAGAACGGGTGGATTCAAGAGATAATCTTTGAGTGTCTGGAAAGCTTGTTGACAATTATCATCCCATTTGAATTTGATATTTTTATGTAGCAGGTGTTGAAAAGGATTACACTTATCTGCAACTTGTGCTATGAATCTTCGTATAGAATAGAGTCTCCCTTGTAAGGATCGAAGTTGACTGATATTTCTAGGTGGTGGCATGTCCAAGATAGCCTTGACCTTTGCTGGATCGGCTTCAATTCCTCTTTTGGACACAATGAATCCTAGGAGTTTCCCGGAGGTTACTCCAAAGACACATTTCTTGGGGTTTAATCTTACTTTGTATTTTTCCAACCGATCAAAGATGACTGAAAGTATGTCCAAATGTATATTTCTGTCTACTGATTTACCCAAGAGATCATCAACATAATCTTCCATAGTTATGTGCATGAGATCATGAAAGATAGTGGTCATTGCTCTTTGATATGTAGCACCTGCATTTTTTAGCCTAAAGGGCATGACATTCCAACAGAAAGTTCCCTAAGGACAAGTGAATGATGTTTTGTGTTGATCTTCAAGTGCGATCCTTATTTGATTATAACCAGAAAATCCATCCATTAATGATAACATTTCGTGAACTGCTGTGAGATCAATGATCAAGTCAATATTTGGTAATGGGAAGTCATCTTTTGGACAAGCTTTGTTGATGTCTCTGAAATCTGTACATATTCTGATACTGCGATCTGGTTTACTGACAGGTACTAAATTGGAGATCCATTCAGGATAATCAATTGGGCATATGAATCCAACATCCAATAACTTCTCCAGCTCTACTTTGACTAGTAATGCCACTTGTGGATGCATTTTTCTTAATTTCTGTTTCACTGGCTTTGCCCCCGGTTTGACTGTCAAATGATGCATTACCAAATCCGGATCTAGTCCAGGCATATCAGCATATGACCATGCAAAGTTGATTTGTCGTTCCTTGAAGAAACTTATGAACTGTGACCTTTCGGACTCTGTCAATGATTTAGCCAGGAATATGTTGTGTGGAACCTCTTTCGTACCAATGTTTGTTTTGATAGTCTCCTCTACCAACATGGATGACTTTTTCTCATACGAGGCTGGGAGAATGTCAAGCCTTCCATCTTCGGGTGCCTTAGAGAGGTTTTCACCCTCAGATACGTCTTTTCTTTTTACTTTTTTGGGATCAGATAGCGCCACAGTGTGGTTTTCACCATAAGACCCTTGATTTGTTCTTATTTTCACATTTTTGTGACTGGAAGGTCCGACACCCTCACCAAAATATGCCATGTTGTTGAGTTCTATAGTGTACCCTGCTTTATGGTCCCCAGGGGGAAGATCATCTCGTATGCCAAGATAGTCAATAATAGCTTCATCATTTTGGAAGGTGTCAAATTGTGCTGGTCCTTCATGATCCCAGTCAATGAGTTGGTGGTGAACAAGGGGAAGGCCTTTAATGTTTTCAGAGTTTGTGGGGTTAAGAGTGAAGATGTGGTTATATTCGGGTATGTCGAGGTAATTATCGAGGTCATCGATGGCACTCTCCTCATCAGTCTCAATCGCAAGCGAATCCAAATTGTCATCACTAGTAGTGCATTCTGGGATAGGTGTTCTCATCCTATGTGATTTCGACCTAAAACCTTGAGACGAAGACTGTGCGGAATCCTCATGGTTTGTTTCTTGACTAACTCTAAACTTTTTATAAAATTCCTCTTCTTTTGTGGGTTCATCTAGCTCTCTGAATGTCTTGGTGAGCTCATAGTCACTAGAGGATTTGTCTGAACCCCATTCCCATTCATTGGAATCTGTGGAATAGCGATCCTCTTGTTGAATTTTGGCAACTTTGATTTGTGATGCCTTTTCTGTCCTTTTAGTGTGGATTTTGGGAGTCAGAAAACCAAGTCCCTTCGAGCGTTCCCTTTTTACAGTCAATTCAGGTTGTAAGGGCTCCATAATGCCTTCTTTTCGTAACCCAAGAGGGCTTTTTCCATCATACCCAATTTTTTGTAGAATCTTGAAGCCTTTTCCATATTTCTCACAGGGTATATTGATCTGATCTTGTGTGTCATCTTCAATGTCTTTGTAGAGCATTTTGTATAAACCTTCCTCTTCCAGTTCGCCCCATCTTTGAATGGTAGTAGGATCCCATTTGAATACTATGATGTATATTTGCTTGTTAGGATGTGGCCTTCCATATTCTTTTGGAGAGCTCATGACTTGTCGTAAATACATGGTCTGATTTAGAGTGTATTCTCCCATGCCTTTGTCTTGAAATTTGCCTTTAAGTTCACCTTGTTTTGATGTCGAAGGTTTCAATGACTCAGGGTCAATGTATGCCAAAGAAGGAACAACTTCATGATTACTGGGAATGATGGTCTCAGTATGTGATCTCAAGTTATTGCAATATATGAACGGATTAGGATCACCGTTAACTGTTACCTCGACTCCATTGTGAGGAAACTTAATGCATTGGTGATATGTTGATGGGATTGCCCTCATTTCATGGATCCAAGGACGTCCTAGCAATATATTATAAGTGAGATCTAGATCCAGGATTTGACAAACCACATCCTTCGTAACTGGTCCAATTCTTAGAGGTAAGGTGACTGTGCCCTTGGATGAGCGCTCTTCATCGTCATATGCCTTGATGGTGATTTGATTTTTTGAATTCACAGCTTTATCAAAATATCCCAATTGTTTAATGGTGCTCAATGTACAAATGTTTAGACCAGCTCCTCCATCTATCAGGACTCGCTTTATTCGATGTTTGTGTATGAAGGCTTCAATATGTAATGGTGCATTATGTGGCTGACTTACGGAGGCGTCATCGACTTCTATGAATGTAAAGGAATGTGGAATGGAAAGGTATCCCACCATGGCTTGAAACTGGTCCACATTCAGATCAGTAGGAATGGCGGTGTCTCTCAAGATTTTGTCAAGAATAGCTTTATGAGCGGGGGATATACGTAAGAGCTCAAGGATGGAGATGAGCACGGGTGTCTTCCCTAACTATTCTACAAGGTCATACTCAGGTTTGGTTGATGAAGAAGCAGTATTTTAAGTGGAGGCACCTGGCAACGTAATTTTACCTCGATGAGTTGTAACGTGACATTCAGAAGTAGGTTCGGAAGAAGATCCGACACCTTTTAGGACAATCTTGGGTCTCTGAGGAAGATTCTCAGGGTTTTTGTTCTTGATGGTAATAGTAGAGATATGATTGTCCATCGAGATTTGATTGATAGTTGAATCATAGTTGTAAGGTTCTCTAGTATAGTTGGCTTGATCATCTGTGACTTTAGCTTTTCCCTTGTCATGCTTTGGGAATGGTTCCTTAAACATCTCATGTTCTTGATTGGATGAGTGTCCCTCAATCTCAAAGTCACCTCTATCAATGAGATCTTGTACGATATTCTTCAGTCGATGACAATTTCCTATCTTATGACCCTTGCTCTTATGAAATTCACAATACTCATCATCATTCCACCAATTTGGTTTGACCTTTGGTTCATATGGAGGAAAATCTGGAACTGTGATTACCTTGTTTGCCACCAGCTTTTTGAAGACTGACTCAAGTGGTTCTCCCAATGGGGTGTACTTCCTTCGTGATCTGGAAGTTGTTTGAGTATTCACTTGATTGTTTGTAGAACTTGATCCTGAAAAGATGAATTTGGGTCGCACCGTGTTGGCATCAACAACACCATCATTGACTGTGTTCTTATTTTTATTCCAAAATCTTGGCTTGTCTTTTCCTTTAAAGTCATCTTTGTTTTCCTTGAATATCTTAATGACTCCTTGTTCAATTAGAACCTTTTCTGTTGCTAAGCCCTTTTCAATGACATCCTTGAAGGTGGACAAACAAGCTTTCCTTAGATCATAGCCAATGTCTTTGTTAACATTCTGGGTGAACATTTCTACCATTTGTTTCTCTAGAATTTCACAAGAGCATTTGCTGGCTAGATTTCTCAATCTTTGTAAGAATGATGCAAAAGACTCTCCCTCTTTTTGCTTTGTGTTGCATAAAGTAGTGACTGATGTTGAGAAAAATGGTGTCTCAACCTTGCATTTATGTGAGGTTACTATTTATAGTAAGTTTTCATTTGAGCACGAAATGGTGCAAAACTCTCCCTGAAGCTTCTAGTTGGCTAGATAAGCATTCCGGTAAAGTTGTGTCGCAAGGTCACAGCTAGTTTTGAAGATATTAAAGTTTTCATCTTGGAGGGGTGCAATAAAATGTTTAAACTTAATTTTGGAGATTTTAGAGGCTCCAAAATTCCCTGAAAAGTGGTCGTAACCAGCGAAGCGGGTTACGAGGTGATAGAGCACTTCGCGAGCTTTCCAGCGCTTCAAACGGTTCGTCAATCGGACACACAGTTCTCAAGTTATGGCCTCCGGAAGTTTGTACTCCTGAAATAGGAAAAATAATTTGTATTAGATACATAAATGAGCTGTAAAAGGGAGCGACACGTGTTGATGTGTGCTTTAACATGTCATAGGGAATCTAGAAGGGAGATAAGGTCGGCAACACCTTATTGGGTGGTTTTAGCCCATGGTTTTGTAATACCGTTTGACGGTTTCTTGTATTGTATCTCCTATTTATGAGGTGTGTGAGATAGAGGTTGGGTGTAAGAGTCTTATGGCTATTGAGTTGCCTCTGAATCTCTGATTAGTGGTACTCCTGCGAAGATCTTGCTCTGCAAGTATGTTGTAATCTGTTTTGATTGCTGAATAAAATATTGAGCTGCTTTTGGAGGGTGGGGTTTTTCTCCCGAAAGGGTTTTCCCCACGTAAATCATTGTGTTGTGGTATGAATGCTATTATATCTATTTCTATTTTCTGTAACTGTTGTAATGATCTGAAAAAGTTTTGCATTACCCTCCTCTCAAGGTTAGTGTAGGAAGTTGTTTCCGCTACTTAACTTCCTTACAAGTGGTATCAGAGCCTGATCACCTTTGGTTTCAATTGTGGGCAGTTGGGTTTTTTGAACTAATCCAGATTTGAGTGGGAGCTTATGCAGAAGACACTTTTTGATCTTGTTGCAGGAATATTCAGATGGCGAGTTCGTCAGGAAGAATAGAGGTGGAGAAATTTAATGGAAGTAATTTTGAGATATGGAAGCTGAAGATGGAAGATCTGCTAATAGATCGAGATCTTTGGGATGCTATTGATGCGAATGTCCAAAGGCCCTCAGATCCTACTGCGGCAGCTCAGTATGATGTTATGGACCGGAAAGCCAAGGGTTTAATCAGACTGTGCCTGACAGACTCTATTCTGATCAATGTCCATGAAGAAAACTCTACAAAGAAGCTATGGATAAGCTTGGTGAGATGTATCAAGTGAAATCTTTATTAAATCAAATTTTCTTAAGAAAGAAATTGTATTCCTTGAAGATGGAAGAGGATGGACGAATTGCAGACCACCTGGAAGCATTCAATATGTTGGTGGCTCAATTAGTATCCATCGGTGTTAAGATGGACGAGGAGGAGAAATGCCAGATTTTGCTTTGTTCTTTGCCTGATTCGTGGGATTCTCTTGTTATGGCTATCGGTAGTACTTTTGTTGTTTTGAAATCTGAAGATGTGGTGGGTGCCCTACTCGGTGAACAGATGCGAAGGAAGGTATCCATCAGTTCAAAGGAAGCCCTAACCGTTCGTGGAAGACCTAAGGAGAAAGGCAAGAAGAATGAGAAGCGCGGCAAGTCCAAATCTAAAGGGAGATCGAAATCTCCTGGAAAGTCCAAAGTCATTTGCTAGAATTGCGGTAAACCGAGTCACATCCGTAAGGATTGCAAAGAAGAAAAGAAGAAGAAGAAAAAGAAAAAGTTCGATTCTGATTCTGAGTTCGACAAGGAAGATGGCGATGCATTTATTGCAGCTTTGGCGACTCATGCAGGTAATGATGCCTGGCTAATTGACTCAGGTGCATCTTTTCATATGACTTCCAATAGAAATTGGTTTTCTGAATATGAAGGATTTAATAGAGGTAAGGTGTACTTGGGTGACGACTCACCTATAGACATTGTTGGTCGAGGTAAAGTTAGAATCAGGTTTTCTGATGGTAGAATAAAAAGGATTAATGGTGTGCTGCATATCCCTGGATTAAAATGAAACCTGTTATCTGTGAGCAAACTGATAGATGCAAGTGTGCAGGTAGTCTTTTATGAAGCAGGATGTAAGATGATTAAGGGTGCTATGGTAGTTGCTAGAGGTGTCAGGTTTGGCACTTTGTATAAGCTTGAAGCATACACTGTTGAGTGTAATAGCACTTCTGTAAAAATTAAATCTGTGGATACTTCACTGAAAGATTTGAAGGTTTCACCTTCAGCAGATGGAAATGGTTTTTGGGTACCTAAGGGTGCTCTTTCGTCTGAAGAAAAGTTACCTGCAGAGAAGACTATGTTATGGCACCAGAGACTTGGCCACATTGGAGAAAAGGGTCTAAGGACCTTGAAAAATAAAAACCTTGTTGAAGGTTTGAATGATTGTAATCTTGACTTTGATTTCTGTGAGCATTGCATTTATGGAAAACAAAACCGTGTTCAGTTTTACTCGAGTTCTCATAAAACTTATGGTGTTTTGGATCTTATCCATTCTGATGTGTTTGGTCCAGTAGATGTCTCTTCGATTGGAAAATCCACATATTATGTTTCATTTATTGATGATTTTAGTAGAAGGACATGGGTATATTTTCTAAAGAGTAAATCTAAAGTTTTTAGTCGTTTTAAAGAATTTAAAGCAATGGTTGAGTTGCAGACTGGAAAGAAAATAAAATGTTTGAGAACTGATAATGGCGGTGAGTTTTGCTCTAATGATTTTGATAGATTCTATAAAGACTGTGAAATTAACAGGCAGAAGACAACTCCGTATTCTCCACAGCAGAATGGAGTTGCAGAAAGAATGAACAGGACACTGATGGAGAAGGCTAGGAGTATGTTGAGTGGTGCTGGTCTCGAACAAAAGTTTTGGGCTGAAGCTGTTGCCACTGCTTGCTACCTGATTAACAGGTCTCCTACATCAACTCTTGTTGATAAAACACCTATGGAAGCATGGTCAGGTCACAAGCCTTCATTGAGACATCTTAGAGTTTTTGGTTGCGAGGCATATGCACATGTGCCAAAGGAGAAGCGAACAAAGTTGGAGAACAAGGCTGTGAAATGTATCTTCATTGGGTATAGTTATGGTGTGAAAGGATAAAAGCTTTGGGACCCTGTTGCACAAAAGGTAATTCACAGTAGAAGTGTTATTTTTAGAGAAATTAAGTCTCCTTCTGTTACATTGCAGCTAGAACAGACTAAAAAAGAAGATGTGATTCAACTTCCTTCTACACCTGAAAAAGTTGAATCAAGACCTCTAGATAGGCAAGAATTTGAGGAGAGCTCGTCTAGCTCTGAATCTTCAGAAGAGGAGGAAGAACCTCCAACTCAGCTTGTTTGAAGGTCTACAAGACATAGACAACCACCTGAAAGGTATTCACCTGATGATTGGAGATGTATTTTTGCTCTGAATACTAGTGTGGATGAACCGAAATCTGTAGAAGAGGCATTAGGTATGAATGATGAAGAATCCTGGAAGATTGCTATGGAGGAAGAAATGACAGCTTTGAAAAAGAATGATACATGGGATCTTGTACCATTGCCTGAAGGACGAAAACCTATTGGTTGCAAATGGGTGTTCAAGAAAAAGATTGGTTCAGATGGAAGCATTGAGAAGTATAAAGTAAGGTTGGTTGCAAAAGGCTACTCTCAGGTTGAGGGTGTTGATTACGGTGAGATATTTTCTCCTGTTGCAAAAATGACGTCCATTAGATTTTTGCTTTCTATTGCTACTACTTATGATTTAGAGGTTGAGCAAATGGATGTGAAAACTATTTTCCTTCATGGTGATTTGGAGGAAGATATTTATATGACACAGCTAGAGCACTATGTGGTGAAAGGCAAAAGTAATTTGGTCTGTAAATTGAAGAAATCTTTGTATGGCCTCAAACAAAGTCCTAGGATGTGGTACCAGAAATTTGATACATATGTGTTGAGTTTGGGATTTGAACATTCTAAATCAGATCACTGTGTTTATTATAAATCTTATGGTGATCATTTCTTATTCATTGCATTGTATGTTGATGATATGTTATTCATTGGTAAAGGGAAATGTATGATTTCAGAATTGAAGTCTCAGCTCACTGCTAAATTTGAAATGAAAGATCTTGGTGCAGCAAAGCACATTCTTGGGATGGAAATTAGAAGAGGTAGGGTGAACAGAAAGCTATGGCTAGGCCAGAGTAAGTATGTGAATTCAGTGTTACAGAGGTTCAACATGCAGAATTGTAGACCATTGAGTGTTCCTTTTACAGTTGGAATGAAACTATCTGTTTCAGATTGTCCTACATCCCCATTGGAGATGGAAGACATGAGCAGAGTGCCTTACCAGAGTGCAGTTGGAAGCTTGATGTATGCTATGGTCTGTACTAGACCAGACATTGCCCAAGCAGTGGGAGTACTTTCTAGATATATGTCTAATCCTGGTAGAGTTCATTGGGATGCAGTCAAAAGAGTCTTCAGATATTTGAAGGGTACTTCAGAGTATTCTTTGTGTTATCATGGTAATTCAGTTGGAGACATGACTTCCCTTGATATCCATGGTTATGTGGATTCAGATTGGGCAGGTGATATTGATAGCAGAAGATCCACCAGTGCTTATGTGTTTACTTTGTTTGGTGGTGCAATTAGTTGGATGAGTAAGCGATAGGCTGTGGTTGCTCTATCCACTACTGAAGCAGAGTATATGGCAGCTACTCATGCTTGTAAAGAGGCCATTTGGCTTAAGAGACTATGTTCAGATATTGGAATAAAATAAGGTACAGTGACAGTTTACTGTGATAGTCAGAGTGCAATTAGCCTAGCTAAGAACCCGACATTTCATGCCCGGACCAAACATATTGATGTTCAGTATCATTTTGTTAGAGATATGGTCGAAGATGGTAGGGTGAAGCTGGTTAAGGTGGAAACCTTGATGAATGTTGCAGATGCTTTAACTAAGGTTGTGAGCACAGAGAAGTTCAGATGGTGTTCAGAGTCTATGGGCCTTATGGCCCCTAGCAATTGATTCATTGTGTTGACATTCCCTTCCGCTCCTGCAAGGTGTTCGACAAGTGGGAGATTTGTTGAGAAAAATGGTGTCTCAACCTTGTATGTATGTGAGGTTACTATTTATAGTAAGTTTTCATTTGAGCACGAAATGGTGCGAAACTCTCCCTGAAGCTTCTGGTTGGCTAGATAAGCATTCCGGTAAAGTTGCCTCGCAAGGTCACAGCTAGTTTTGAAGATATTAAAGTTTTCATCTTGGAGGGGTGCAATAAAACATTTAAACTTAATTTTGGGGACTTTAGAGGCTCCTAAATGCCTTGAAAAGTGGCTGTAACTGGCGAAGCGGGTTACGAAATGATAGAGCACTTCGCGAGCTTTCCGACGCTTCAAACGGTTCATCAATCGGACACCCGGTTCTCAAGTTATGGCCTCCGGAAGTTTGTACTCCTGAAATAGGAAAAATAATTTGTATTAGATACATAAATGAGTTGTAAAAGGGAGCGACATGTGTTGATGTGTGCTTTAATATGTCATAGGGCATCTAGAAGGGAGATAAGGTCGGCTACACCTTATTGGGTGGTTTTAGCCCATGGTTTTGTAATACCGTTTGACGGTTTCTTATATTGTATCTCCTATTTATGAGATGTGTGAGATAGAGGTTGGGTGTAAGAGTCTTATGGCTATTGAGTTGCCTCTGAATCTCTGATTAGTGGTACTCCTGCGAAGAGCTTGCTCTGCAAGTATGTTGTAATCTGTTTTGATTGCTGAATAAAATATTGAGCTGCTTTTGGAGGGTGGGGTTTTTCTCCCGAAAGGGTTTTCCCCACGTAAATCATTGTGTTGTGGTATGAATGCTATTATATCTATTTCTAATTTCTGTAACTGTTGTAATGATTTGAAATTTTTTTGCATTACCCTCCTCTCAAGGTTAGTGTAGGAAGTTGTTTCCGTTACTTAACTTCCTTACTACTGACACGTCTGTCTCTATATTGTAGGAGAAATGTTGAATAAATGTCTCTGCTAAATCACCCCATGACTTAATACTAGGTGGGAGTTGGGAGAACCATTCCATAGCTTGATCACCTAAGCTTTGTGGGAATAATCTCATCAAATATGTCTCTTCTGAAGCTACTTCAATGCAAGCTATGAAAAACTGTCTTATGTGTGCCTTAGGATCCCCTTTTCCTCTATACTTATCAAATTTAGGCATCACAAAGTGTGTAGGAAATGGAGGCATTGGAATGCTCTTGTCAAATGGATAAGGACATATGTCTCTCATTGTGTATGTTGGCTTTGGTGTATTTATGTCCTCCATTTTCTTTTGTAAGTCCCTGATTTGTTGCTCCAAATTGCTCTTAGGTGGAGATCGACTTCTTGAACCATACCCCATGTTTGAGGCACCAATTTGAGGAGCATGTTGCATATATGGATGATATTGATCATACACATGTTCATATGGAGTAGGTCTATAATGATGCTGCATATATGGACCACTTGGTATAGATTCATGTTGAGGAACACCATATCTATTTTGTGCATGTATACCATACTCTACAGGCATGTCATGTTCTATTGTGTTGCCCCCAAATTTGACACGGGGTTTCCTTGTGTCCAAATTTTGAGCATGCCTTTGCATATCCAATTGTTTTGGTTGATTCGTAGCTTGAGTATGTGATTGAGTATATCTGTCTGCGTAAGACTTCCATAATGGTCTACGAAGGTGAGTATCATATGCTTGACCATATGTATGTGGGACCTCTGGTTTTTGAAGCAAAGCTGATGGTGATTCAGGTACCATATGTGGTCCTCTATTTCCTCCACTATTAGGTCTCCTTTGATCCATGTTGGAATGAATTTGTTGCAAGGGCCTATTTTCCATTATTTGAGACATGTCAAAATCATGAGGTATCTTGGCTCCACTTTGTGCCATCATTTGTAAGAAGTATTGTCTATCCCTCCTCATTATTTCCTCAACCAATCGATTGAAATAGGGATTCATAATGGATTCTTCCACATCTGCTGAATGTATTGAAAAATTGTCCATATTGTCATTGTGTGTAACATTGTTGTTTGTAGTGTCCGTGTTCTCCACATTTGGAATGTTTCTATAGACATCCATATCCGGCAATCTAGTGTGATCAGTATTGAAAAATAAATCGTTGTCATACTCATAAGAACTCATGTTTGTGGACTCTTGAGCCTCTTTAGTTTCTCTCCTAGATTTTTGAAGATGGGTTTCAACCATGAACTAGGTATTTACCAAGATGCGTAAGACTAGATGAAAATGGAAAAAGTATGGAAGACCAAGAGTTGGATGGAGTGTAAATGAATCTAAGGTGTACTTGCAATGTCCAAAGTGTAAGACCAAGTATGTATGTAGTAGAGTAGGTGTGACTTCCAAAGAGAGGATATTTTCTCTTGATGAGGTAAGTTGACCTTGACTCTAAGTAAAACCAAATGAGACCCAAAGGTAAGAAACCTTGATGAGGGACCACTTAGCAAAGTGGTGTTGTATGTAGTGTGTTGACAAAGTATGATGAGGACAAGCAAGTGACCTTTTGACTCAAGTTTAGCCAAGTGTGAATGTAAAGTGAGATGTGAAGCAATGATGGACTGTGTGAGACCCAAAGACAAGTTGAATGCTAGATGAAAACCTAGAGAAACAACCTAGGAAGCTCAAGCATTCCGAAACTGATTTCTTTTGTTTGCTGGACTGTGAAATTTTCTTGCAATTTTGAACACAGACGCGCCTGTATACTGCACAGATGTGGTTATCCAACGTAGATGTGTTTCTATTCAACAAAGACGCTGATATAAACACAGACGCTATTTTGCCCTTCACAGGCATGTTTAGATGACTCAGATGTGGTTAAAACAGACACAGACGCGTTTCTGTAAAATTTGTGCAATTTTTTTCCAATCTGTGAAGTCGTTTTGTTGTGACCAAATCTGACTGTTTGACTGTTTTTCGTGACAAGAGGACACAATGTTGATGAGGACTCAATGTTTGCAAGTGTTTAGATTGACAATGACTCCAAGAAAAGTGTGTTGTTTGATGTAAAATTGTTTTGCATACACTTGAAGACACAAAAGACACAATGTTTTGCTGTTTGGTTTTTGAATGTTTGAATATTTAAAATAAGTCAAGCACAATTCTTATGGCTGGCCAAGACAATAGTTGTTGATCCCACATGGGGTTTTACCCCCGAGGCTACGCTATTCAGAGTGGATACTTAGATGCTTGACCTCACTGGCTCCACCCTCGGCACTCACTTCTCGGGTCAGCCAAGCATCAGTCCCCATGAAAACTCCCCATGGCGAACTTTGTATCTCTACTAAGAACCGTATGTGTGTGGGCCGCTACCAGAGGTCTGACCTCCTGCCCCAACAACTAGAAGGATTTGGGCTTCTAAAACAAAAAGGTACTAGTAAGGGCATTCGCTCGTGTGGCCATACATGCGGCACTTTCAGCTCTGTAAATACAAAAGGCTCCCAGCCGGTAGGGGTTACGCCCTACAACTGATCAAATAAATTTGATCAAACAGGTTTATGGGGAGACATAGTGTCAGTATGAACTAATCAGCACATGTTATTCATAGTTTTCACTATGAATACATTTTTTTATAGTGGTTCGGAAGAGGTGGGTTTTCCTCGCTACCACTTGGGTCGTTCTCTTCTCACTAGTAGTCCTAATGACCACACGGGAAGACAGGCCCTCTAAAGATTAAACAAAAAGAGCCTATTGCTCAAGACACAAAAGACAATGATTCAATTTTAGTGCACCAATGGAAGTGTTTGCTAGTCTATGAAAACAAGGCACACAATAAAAATCAAAAACTCTTGCCAAGGACCTGCAACAAAGAGTTGTTAGTAGTTTGGGTTGTTTGAAATAATCACCCCTTCCTGCAAACACACAAGTTAGGTAAATTTTAAAACCCAAAAGACTTTGTGAAAATAGGGGCCTTCAACCAAATGATTTAGCTTCCAAGGCAATCTGCACCAATTGTGTTAGCTAGATCTGAAAATGTTAGTCCACAAATAAACCAGATCTGAAACCCTAAATGCAAAATCCGAAAACCGAATCAATAAAATTTCCAAAATTTTGAAACAGGCAATACACAGACGTGATTACCGCCTACACAGATGCGACTCCGCAATAGAAACGCGGTTCTGTGAGACACAGACGCGATTAAAAACCACAGACGTGCTTTCTGTACTCAGACGTGGTTGAAAACGACATAGATGCACTTCAGTAACACAAACGCGCCTCCCTGGAACCTGAAAAATGAAATATGACCAAAACATAGACGCGGATCCAGATTTCTCAAATGCGCCAGAAAATCAAAAACGCGATCCGAAAGTACGCAGACGCGAAAATACCCAAAATGCTATCGAAAATGTCCGATCTGCAACTTCAAAAATGCAAAATCTGCAACAAGGAGGTCAAAATGCAAAGGGACAAGAGTCCCACCGGGCATGCCAAAATGTGTATGGTGAAAATGGATAACAATAATAACAAGATTGAAAGGCTAAATGAATTCAACCACCAAACCCTAGCCTAACAACAACAAAGATCTACCATAACATATGAAGATTACCTAAGACAATGCAAATCAAATGAAATCACAAAGATTATACCATCACATGTCCAATAGGGTTTTGATCTCCATTCTTCCTATCTCCATTGATCTTGCTTGATATATTTTCTCTCAGATTTTATATGCACAAAAGCTCAACAAAGAACGGAATGTGGTTGCAAGTAGGATCGTAGTGTAGCCAAAATGATCATTAGGGTTTGATAATGAAGGAGGCATCTCCTTAAATAGAAGACACCATAAGAAATGGAGGGATAAGATTGCGAGGTGTAAAAAGGAGGTCGGCTAGGATTAGAGGGTAGGTAGAGGAAATAATAAAATAATGAAAGAGGTAGGTAGTGTAGGAATTAAGAGATGAATGACATGTGTCATGTGTAGAAAAGGATAATGAATTAATTAATTAAATAAAGATTTATTTAATTAATAGAATAAGTAGGATAATTAAATAAATAAGATATTTATTTAATCTAGGAAAATGATAATTTAAATAAATAAATGTATTTATTTAAATGAGAAATAAGGCTAGAAGAGGATAAATGAATTAATTAAATAAATAAAGATTTATTTAATTAATAGAAGAATTAGGCTTAGATAATTAAATAAATAAAATATTTATTTAATTAGACATGACAATTTTGAGTGTCTACAACTACTACAGGTTCTTCATTGCAGTGGATAGTTGACTTGGGTGCCTCTTATCACATGGATTCTACAAAAGAGCAGTTTTCTTCATTGGAGCCATCTAAGGTACCTCACATTTATATAGGTGATGAAACACAAGTAGAGGTTGAAGGGAAAGGTTCAGTTGACATGGATGATGGAAAATTTGAGAATGTTCTTTATGTTCCTAGCTTGTCTACCAACCTTCTCTCTATCTACCAAATCACTCACTATGGGAATGGGAAAAAGGTTGAGTTTACACCTGCCTCAATTGTGGTAAAGGAACTTGATGATGATGCCTTGGTAGCAGTGGGACAAGTCAATGACAACTCAAGGCTTTATTCATTCTCCCACTTTTTTCCAAGTTCTCCTTCTAGGGCCTTGCTTACTCATTCAAATTCAAAAAGTAAGTTATGGCATGAGCGGTTTGGTCACCTCAACTACCGCTATCTTCAATAGCTCAACACTAAAGACATGGTCACAGGTCTACCTCAAATCAGTTTTTTAGAGGGTATATGTTTAGGTTGTTCTATGGGCAAGCATCCCGAGGAGAAGTTTGATAAGGGGAAAGCTTGGAGAGCTTTGGAAGTTCTTCAACTTGTTCACAGCAATGTAGCAGGTCCGTTTCCAGCACCTTCATTTAGTAAGGCCCGCTATGTCCTCACCTTCATTGATGACTACTCCCACTTCACTTGGGTCTACCTTCTCATTCATAAGAGTGAAGTATTTGACAGATTTCAAAACTTCAAGACTCGTGTGGAGAAGCAATCCGGGAAAGTGGTCAAGATTCTTCGTATAGATAATGGAAGGGAATATGTGAACAAGAGACTTGAGGATTTTTGTACATTTGAGGGGATTGATCTTCAACATTTTGTTGCATACACTCCACAACAGAACAAAGTTGCAGAATGCAAGAATAGTACTCTCAAAGAAATCGCTAGCTATATGATACATGCATGTTCTCTTGATCCCGCCTTTTGGGCAGAGGCTATCAGTTGTGCTACACACATCCAGAATTGGGTTCCTCACAAAGCTTTGCAAGGTATTACTCCTTTTGAGGCTTGAGCTAGTGGGAAACTGATTGTGAGACATTTTAGAGTCTTTGGGTGTCCAGTAGGGGCTCGCATACCTCCGTAGAAATGCAAGGCATTGGAACCACAGAGTCGGCCTTGCATATTTGTTGGATATCCTGAGGGTGTTAAGGCATATAGATTGATGGATCCTGAGACACATGAGGTGTTCATTGAGAGGAGTGTTCACTTTGAGGAAAGCTCTCCTAGCTTAGCCTCTCTACCTCCTCCACCTTCCTCTATTATGGATAGTGATGACAGTGATTCAAATGATGAGACTCCTTCAACTTCAACTCGTAGGGTTACACCTCCGCAAGGTCCACTTTCTATTGAGGAGTCTCATTCTCCACCTCCACCTAGACCTTATTGGGCTTGACAGACACTTGAGTCAGTGGGTTCTCTTGTTGGGGATCCTTCAGATACACGGAGAACTCAATCACAACATCAGGATCTTCCACATGCATTCATTGCTACCGCTTCTGATCCATGGACATTTTGGGAAGCATCAGGGGTTCCCGAGTGGGACCAAGCTATGGAGGAAGAGTATAGTTCCTTGATGAGGAACAAAACATGGGATTTAGTCCATCTCCCTAAGGGGAGAAAGATGGTTCAATGTAAGTGGATCTATCGGACCAAATTTGTAGCAGATGGTAGTGTAGATAAGTATAAGGCTCAGCTTGTTGCGAAAGGTTTCTCTTAGGTTGCAAGTGTTGATTGTACTGAGACCTTTGCGACCATAGCCAAGATGAACTCAATTTGCTTGACACTTGCTATTGCTGCAACTCATGGTTGGGTTGTACATCAGATGGATGCAAAGAGTGCTTTTCTTCATGGGGATCTTGATGAGGAGATTTATATGGAGCAGTCGCAAGGTTTCATCTAGGATACTTCCTTGCTTTGTAGACTAAGGAAATCTCTCTATGGCCTTAAGGAGGCCCCCAAGGCTTGGTACACCAAGATGGATTCCTTTCTTCTCTCAACAAGGTTCACCAGGTGTCATTTTGATCTGAATGTCTACATTTTGTGACATGATGACTCTCACTTGTTACTTGTGCTCTATGTTGATGATTTGATCATTACAAAGAGTACCACATCCATCATTAGCAAGGTCAAATCTGCTTTGCATGACAGATTTGCAATGACTAACTTGGGTCTTTTGCACTACTTTCTTGAGATAGAGATTTCACAGTCACCTTTCAGGATTACACTATCGCAACCCAAGTATGCTTTTGATCTACTTGCATGCTTTCATATGGCTGATTGTAAGCCTACACCGACTCCCTTTCTTTTAGGAGTCAAGCTTGAGGCCCAGTGTTCTTCTCCACTAGTTGATGTCACATTGTATTGTTAGCTTGTGGGTAGTCTCATCTACTTGACTCATACACGGCCTACCATTTCATTTGCAGTTGGCATGGTTTCCTGCTTCATGCAGGAACCACATGAGCTTCATTAGAAAGCTGCCAAATGCATCCTTCATTACATCCAGGGTACACATCACTATGGGATTCGCTATGCAGTAGGCATAGGACCTCGCTTAGTTGGTTACACAGACTCTGATTGGGCTAGCGATCTTGATGATCGTAAGTCTACTTCAGGTTATAGTTTTCACCTTGGTTCAGGCCCCATTTGTTGGCAGAGCAAGAAGCAACATGCTATTGCTCTCTCTTTGACTGAGGCTGAGTATCGAGGAGTTGTTAATGTAGTGACTGAGACCATTTCGCTTCAACAGATTCTCACAAAGTTTGGGTTCACCACTCCACGACCGACAGTTCTACATTGCGACAATCAGAGTGCTATTGCAATCTTGAAGAACCCAGTCTAGCACTAGTAGACCAAACACATCAAGATCCATATGCACTACATCTGAGAGTTGATTCAGGAGCAGGTCATTGATTTGCAGTATTGTCCTACAGCGGAGTAGGTTGCAGACATATTCACCAAACCTTTCATCGAGAGTAAGTTTCAGTAGTTGTGATCTCTCTTGGGGGTACAGGATGTGTCATTAGGGGGGGTCAACTGACTTCTCCTTCCTCTCTTATGGGGGGGGACTTTTTCCTCTTTGAGGTTTTGTCCTTCTTCTTTGAGAGTCTTTTGTACATTCATCTCTCTTTTGGGGAGGAGTTTTTTCCCACTAGATTTTCTCCCTTTCTCTATTTGTGAGAGATTGCATTGCATATTTTTGCTTGCATTTGCATATTGTACATGGGTACCTATCATGGCCTAGTAGTCGAGACCCATCTTGTAGTGTTGACTTGAGTCTTCATTCCCCTAAGTTGCACTTAAGGGGGGGTGGTGGTGTAAATAAATATTCATTATGGATATTATTACACTTTACTTAAGTTAACTTAGGATAATGCATCTCTTTGTAGTTTGGATTTGAGATACTTAGGGAAGTGTGCACATAGGGATAAAGCTTGTAGGATAAATTCCACCTTTTGTGGTCTTATTTTGCTATTACACTCCACATTCGGTGGGTCATCCACCTCTTGTGGAATATTATATTATTTCTCCTACCTACCCCTAGTATTTCTTACCTACCCTTATTTCTCATTGAGCCACATGTCATGATTGTGTGCTCGTACATCCATATGGCCTTGCCTATATAAGCAGGCCTATATTCATTGTATTGGAAATCCAATTGATCATTTGCATATTGATGAGAATACAGTTTGTTCTTGTCATTCTTTTGTCTCTCTTTTATACTTTTCATTGTGCCCTTGATCTTGGCAAAATCTCGCAATTTTTATTCTACTTAGAAAACCCGATTCTAACTTTACCTCGATCAACAATGTCTAAATGTGAATCATCACCCAAGTACACCTTACTTGCATTAAATTCTTCATATTTAGAAAACTAATCTTTATTGGAAATCATATGAAAAGATGCACCTAAGTCAATTAACCAAGCATCATTACCTGCATGAGTTGCCAAAGCTGCAATAAATGCATCACCATCTTCTTTCTCGAATTGAGAATCAAAATCAACCTTTTTGTTTTTCTTCTTATTTTCTTCTTTGCAGTCCTTACGGATGTGACCTGATTTACTACAATTCTAGCAAATAATTTTGGACTTTCTAGGAGATTTCGATCTCCCTCTCGATTTGGACTTATCACACTTCTCATTCTTCTTGGCTTTCTCCTTAGGTCTTCCACGAATAGTTAGGGCTTCCTTGGAATTGTGGGATACCTTCCTTCACATCTCTTCACCAAGTAGGGCACCCACCACATCTTGAGACTTCAAAACAATATAAGTACCACCTATAGCCATAACAAGAGAATCCCATGAATCAGACAAAGAACAAAGAAAGATCTAGCATTTCTCCTCTTCATTCATCTTAACACTGACAGATACTAATTGAGCCACCAACATATTAAATGCTTCTAGGTGGTCTACAACTCGTCCACCCTCTTCCATCTTCAAGCAATACAATTTCTTCCTCAAGAAAATATGATTTAATAAAGCTTCCTCTTGATACATTTCACCAAGCTTAGTCCTGTAGCGTCCTAAAATTGCGACACTTGCAATTTCGACTGCATTTTGGTCTTCACGATGGCGACGCAACACGCAACCTGAATGGAGACCCTGAAACTTGCTCACGACACCAAAAACTGCATTTTTCAAGTACCCTGGCCTGAACCTCCTTGCACCCTGATGTCCCGGGAGGTGGGACCAGAGCGCCCAGCGCCCTGGTCCCTCAGGACCAGGGCGCCCAGCGCCCTGGTCCCTGGGTCCTATTTTGGGCCCAGTCTCCTAAGGGGTCTCGGGTCTTTTTGTTTGCAATTTGGAAATTAACTTTCCTGGTCGGCCTAAGGTCGGGAAAATCAGTCTATCAGCCCTAATTGACAAGTATATAAACTACATTTTTCTCTCTCATTTAGATAACACATACATGATGAAAAAGGCGTGGAAACTATACTCAAGCATTCAAGCATTCAAGCATTCCTTCTAAGTCTCCATTCAAGGCTAAGTGTTGCATTCAAGACAAGGATTCAACCATTGAAGAGGAGATCACATACTACTACAACATACAACATACAACATCTAAACCTTCGCACATAAGGATACAAACATCCTTAGAACAAGGTATTAGTACTTGTTTTACAGTCATTTACATTTACAGCTCTTGCTCATTTCTTGGTTAATTCCAAAACCGGGGTTTGACCTAAAGGCAAACCCCTAATCCCTAACCCCCCAATCGTCTTCACTTTTCTGTGTGTAGGTTGTAGGTACGCGGCTGAGATTGAAGATCTGGAATCCTTGTGTAGAGACGAACAGATCCCCCTTCATTTCACGGATTTTTCAGGGAACCGTGGCACCGGGCGCATCGTCCCGACAACTTTTGCTCAAATTTGCAGGACAGCGCCATATCGACATTTTACTGCTAATTTCAGGTCCGCAACTTCATACTGTATCCCTATCTCAGTTTATAAAGCGAATCTTTGTCACTTTCTATGCATTCCTAGCTCAATTCTTCTATGCACATTCTTTACAAAAGAGGGTAGCCTTGCTGTCTTAACCCTTGAAACTCATTTAGCATCCAATCTTGCATTGCGTGGGATTGGATCTTGTGGGTTTCAACCCCTTTTTTGAATGTAAAGTCTCCCCCCTAAGTGAAAACCATCGAATCCTAGTGAACCTCCCTTCTCTCTCCTTGGAGTTGGAAGAGGGGAGAGCAACTAGGGTTCGATCGCGATTTTTCCACTTTACATTTTGGTGAACCCGACGTGAACATCCTTTCTGATTTTTCATGCTTAGATCTGAAAAAAAAATTGATTACATTTCCATGTTTGATCTTTTGCAAAATTTTAGAGGTGATTGCATAAAAACCCTAAAATTTCTTTTTAGTAATTAAACTTGTGAAATATTTAATTGTTAATGCTTGTTTCAGATCTGTCCTTCTATTACAAATTATCAATTCATATCTATGCTTTAATTTTGAAAATTAAGTGGTTAAGTGTCAAAACCCTAATTTTTGAAACCCTCTTGATCCAACCTTTGTCCGACAATTTCACTGATCAAAACATCTCCAAATCAGTTGTAACTTTGGATTCCGCAATAAAATCACAATATCTTTCATCCCTGAAAATTTGGAAAAAAGTTGCGAGGACCGTGGCGTCGAGCGCCATCGTCCCCGACATTTTTTCCGAAATTTCGGGAGCAAGATCTCACTGTATTTTTCTGCTAAAATCCAGAATTTTGGCTGATTTTATCAATTTTAACACCTTCAAAATTACAGTCAAAGTTGGTCTTGTAATTGCTTGGATTAAGGCTTTTAAACATTCAAAAATCATTGAAACTGAAATTTTGTGTCAAAATTGTGTTCTTACTGTCCTAAATCTGAAAAGTGCGTTAACATTCATTAAAATTTTTAGTGCTTTATTCAAATTCTTGCATTTTGTGACTTTTGAAATTAAGTGCTTAATTACAACAACTTTGATTTCCGCTTTCAAAATTGAATTTTGCGTGAAATTGAGTCAATTTTTAAATTTCAAAATTTGCATTGCTCTTGACATTCCCTCTAAAATCATAAAATTCAAAATTTCAGTTTCCCTCTCTTTTTCAAAATTCAAATTTTGCATTTTTCGACAATCTGGGTAGGGTTCAATTTTGAGATTGCAACTTTAATTTGGCCTATCTACAGATCGTAAAATCACTCAATTTTTTCAGATTGGCTTTAAAATCATCATACCTTTCATCCCTGCAAATTTCGAAAAAAGTTGCAAGGACCGTGTTGCACTCCGAGCGCCACGGTCCCGGACATTTTTTCCGAAATTTCGGGAGACTGTCGTGATTGCATTTAACAGCTTAAATCCAGAAGATTGGCTGATTTTACTGAAAATTGCTACCTCTAAAATCAAAATTTTCTCTCCTTCTCTAGTGCATGAGTTTTACAACAATAAGCCCTACTTACACTATTCCCGTTAGACGAAGCCGTAGAATTAAGTCTTTCCGAGGTTTAACTACTGAGGAGATGGAACCTAATTTGAATAGCCTTTTTAACGAGGACAGGGGTAATTCCTCTAATCCTCCTAATGATGAAGAAGCTCTCCATGAGGTTTCTGTAGAACAAATTTCAAAATTGGATAACCAATTTGACGATTTTCACCAATGGATGTCTCATGAGTACCCTGATAGTCAAGCTCTTCCTTTAATTGAGGGTCTAAAACGTATGCTTCAAAGTGATAAGAATGGAATTGATATTTTGCGTGGTATTTCACACATTGTGGATTCGAATGTGATGCCTATGAAGAGTTGTGCCGAAACTTTAGGTTATACACAACCTCCTACACGAGTCAATCATTCTATTCCTTTGATGACTTCTATTGCTAGCATACCTACCTTTACATCAAACATAATGGCTACTTCTACACAAGACATTCCTCTTGTGATCACTAGTCATGGGGGCAATCCTTCCTTTTCAATTAACCCTCTTCCTTCATTCAATCCGACTTCTTCATTCACTCCTTCAATGAGCGTTCCTATTACATCTCCGCAAATGAACATGACGCAAGGGGGCAATTCATTTAATCATTCCATTCCTCCTTGTAGTGTTCCTCCTGTCCAATCATCTCCTATGACTAATTATCATAGGGTCCCACCACCTTACTCTTTACCTTTTTTCAATAACATAACACCTCCATCTCAATCTAACACATCTAATATGAACTCTTCGACTGAAGCGACCATTAACAATCTTGCACAAACTGTCTCTTCTTTACAGCAAAAAATTGCCTCTATGAATCAATCTAAGTTTAGTGTGCCCACATTTAATGTTGTGAGCCCACTTTCTCTTGACATTGTTCGAGCTATTCCCCCTAAACATGTTGAAATTCCACATTTGGAACTTTATAATGGTAAAGGTGATCCTCTAACACATGTTAAGACTTTTCAAACAATTTGTACTGATTTTGCTTATGACCCAAGGTTGCTTGCAAAACTATTCACTAGAACATTAAGAGACAAAGCCCTACAATGGTATTTCTCGTTGCCTTCCTATTCTATTACTTCTTTCGAACAACTTGCAAATGCTTTCATTCAACAATTTCAAAACAATATAAGTCCTAAAGTTACTTTGATTGATTTAATGCATTGTAAACAAGGTGTTAAAGAAAAAGTGACTGATTTCATTGGTAGATATAAGCATTTGTATGCTCAAATTTCTTTTCCAGTGCCTGACAATGATATTCAAAGAATCTTTATTTCTAATTTACAAAAAGATATTCGAGACAAACTTTTGTTTTCTGAGTTTACTTCTTTCCAACAGTTGTGTGCAACTCTTCACAATTATCAACTGACTGTGAGTCAAATGGAACAATCACATCCTATGGCTCCGAGTGATAAGGGTGATAGCAGTCAACAACCATTTGGGAAGTTTAAATCGAACAGAGACTCCATCAAATTCAATGAAAACATCATCAACAACAATGTGAATGCAGCATCAGGTGTGCCTCCTATTTCTAAATTTTTCAAGAAAGAAAGAAAGTATACTCCTTTGAATGAATCATTGCATAGTATTATGAATAAATTATTGGAACAAAATGTGCTTACTCTTCCTCCTATAAGACAAATTGATCCTGCAAAGATTACTTCACCTTATTTTGATAACAAAGCCTTTTGTCAATTTCATCGTCAGCCTGGGCATGATACTGAAAAATGTTTTTCTTTAAAGGGTAAAATTCAAGATTTGATTGATAATAATACTATTTCTGTTTCTGGAGTGAATGATAAAGGCAATACATCTGTAGCTCCTCCTAATCAAAATCTTCAGATTTTCACTGATCCATTACCTTCTCATACTTCTAATGCGATTGAGACTAATGATTCCTCTCTTTCATCTGATGGTCTTGTGTCTATGACTCCAAATGTGATTAACTTTGTAGAGCAGCAAGAAAACCCTAAAGAACCTTCCATCACATTTGATTCCAATGAAACCATTAGGGCACCTGATGGTCCTTTATACATAGTTGCAAAAGTCAAGAATACACCTTGCCGTGGAGTGCTTATTGATCCTTCGTGCATGGTTAATGTTATTACTGAAGAATTTCTTTTTACTTTGCAATTGAATCAAGTGATTTATGACAAAACAGATGTGATTGTGAAACTATTTGATGCATTTTCTTCTCCTGCAATTGGTTCTATTACATTGCCTATTGAGGTCTATAACAAATCCCTTGATGTGAACTTTGCTATTATTCCATCTTCCAAACAATTTCGTGTGAAGCTTGGCTATCCTTGGCTATCTTCCATGAAAGCTATTGCTTCTCCGATTCATAAGTGTTTGAAATTTCCCCATAATGGTGAAATTGTTACTGTCAATCATAGCCTCTTTAAACCAGCTGAAAGAACCTCTAGTGTTCCTCTTGATTACTTTTGGCCTAAACAATTCCAATCCCTTCCTCCGCGAAGTGATCATCTTTTCAAATCTTATCAAAAGTGGAAAACAGATATGATCCTATCTTTAAGTGAACCTAGAACACCTAAACTTGACATTCCTATCATTCTTGAGAAGGAAGTTCTTCCTTTGAAAGATAAAACTAATGTCTTTCCTCAAGAAGATTCCCAACCCATCCCTATGGATGTGACTATGTCTATGTCTAATAAAATTCCTACAAGTAGACCTATACCTCCTCGTCATGATGGACTTGGTCTCCTTCCTAAACCAAAAATTCCTCCTTTATATGGAGCAGTTCCTCCTCCTTCCTTTTATAGAGAGAAGAGACTTTCTTCTTCTCCTATTATTCAGCCTAAGAGACCACAACCTAAACACCCAAGTGATAAGGATGAGAACATTCCTCCTCCTTAATCTTCTTCACTTCCTACTAAGACTAGACGAAATCGTTCTGCACGTGAATGCCGACGAAAGCGTCGTCTTAGGGATCAAGCAGCTGCTTCTCAAACTTTGCCATCTCCAAAAACACCTTCAACGAGCATTATTCCATTTTCTCCTCAGCCAGACATTGAGCCTAAATCTCCTAAACATAAGATGCATGATGGTCTTGATCCTGTGCGAGTTAAAGATCCTATTTTTATAAATCTTGATGATGATATAGATGAAAATGTTATTCATGATGAAAATGTTACTCCTCTTGCTTCTGATACTGAATATGAACTTGTTGATGTTGATAACCATTTATCTAATGAATTTTCTAAAGCACTTATCCTAGCTCCTAGACAATAACAATGTGGCTCGGAACATGAACATAGCCCTTGTTTGGATCTTGTGATAGCTCCATTTGCTGTGTTGAATGTTCCTCCTCTAGCGTGTTCCCTGCCTTCCCGAAACATTGATCAGCAAGATCGGGGGGTAGATGACGTGCTAGACTAGTTACATTAGCATAGCAGATTCTCTCCTCCTCTCTTGTGTTACTTCTTCTATATGTTATTCTCATTCTTCTATTTGTTGTCCTTAGTGTTGTCTACTTGAGGACGATGCAAAGCATGGAGATCTCTCGATCTCTCTCATGTTGACTCAAAAGACAAATGTGTTCCCTTCTTCTAGGTGACCTTCCTTGATTGGGGAATGAAGAACAATTATGCATACATACATATGATATATACATGACTTATCATACAGCATACTGACCCCAAGGAAAGCGAAGTCACCTCGTGCTTTGTGTTTTGTGTCTATTATCCTTGGGCTTATCTCACACTTGGGGGCTAAATCCTTGCGATAACGTGCTCCTTTTCTTTCTCATTCTTATGTATCACTACGTTAAAACAATCACCCCTGGTGAGGCGTGTGCGATCGCTTTAACGTAGGGGGGCATACATCCCGTTCATATCTTTTCAAGATACTTGAGAATTTCTTGGCAAATTTAGCTTTGCCTTGAAAATTCTTGATATCTTTCTTGCATGACTCATAGTGAGGGAACCTTACTACTGACAGTCATGGTTCTCCCTCGTGATCTTCCCTTTTACTTTGTCAATCGAAGTCGTAAGATCCTTAGTCCACTGGGGGCTTGGTGTGTCTTGCCTCCTTGACGTGGTGAAAGTTTTTCAATGTTGTTTCCTTGTACTTTACCGGAAGTATGAGCATACATACTCCCGCTAAAGTGGGGGCTAAATGTAGCGTCCTAAAATTGCGACACTTGCAATTTCGACTGCATTTAGGTCTTCACGATGGCGACGCAACACGCAACCTGAATGGAGACCCCGAAACTTGCTCAGGACACCAAAAACTGCATTTTTCAAGTACCCTGGCCTGAACCTCCTTGCACCCTGATGTCCCGGGAGGTGGGACCAGAGCGCCCAGCGCCCTGGTCCCTGGGTCCTATTTTGGGCCCAGTCTCCTAAGGGGTCTCGGGTCTTTTTGTTTGCAATTTGGAAATTAACTTTCCTGGTCGGCCTAAGGTCGGGAAAATCAGTCTATCAGCCCTAATTGACAAGTATATAAACTACATTTTTCTCTCTCATTTAGATAACACATACATGATGAAAAAGGCGTGGAAACTATACTCAAGCATTCAAGCATTCAAGCATTCCTTCTAAGTCTCCATTCAAGGCTAAGTGTTTCATTCAAGACAAGGATTCAACCATTGAAGAGGAGATCACATACTACTACAACATACAACATACAACATCTAAACCTTCGCACATAAGGATACAAACATCCTTAGAACAAGGTATTAGTACTTGTTTTACAGTCATTTACATTTACAGCTCTTGCTCATTTCTTGGTTAATTCCAAAACCGGGGTTTGACCTAAAGGCAAACCCCTAATCCCTAACCCCCCAATCGTCTTCACTTTTTTGTGTGTAGGTTGCAGGTACACGGCTGAGATTGAAGATCTGGAATCCTTGTGCAGAGACGAACAGATCCCCCTTCGTTTCATGGATTTTTCGGAGGACCGTGGCACCGGGCGCCATCGTCCCAACAACTTTTACTCAAATTTGTAGGACAGCGCCGTATCAACATTTTACTGCTAATTCCAGGTCCGCAGCTTCATACTGTATCCCTATCTCAGTTTATAAAGCGAATCTTTGTCACTTTCTATGCATTCCTAGCTCAATTCTTCTATGCACATTCTTTACAAAAGAGGGTAGCCTTGCTGTCTTAACCCTTGAAACTCATTTAGCATCCAATCTTGCATTGCGTGGGATTGGATCTTGTGGGTTTCAACCCCTTTTTTGAATGTAAAGTCTCCCCCCAAGTGAAAACCATCGAATCCTAGCGAACCTCCCTTCTCTCTCCTTGGAGTTGGAAGAGGGGAGAGCAACTAGGGTTCGATCGCGATTTTTCCGCTTTACAAGTCCATAGCTTCTTTGCAGTGTTTGCTTCATGGGAATTGATCATAACAGTCTTCTAGGCACAATCTGATTAGACCCTTGGCTTTTTGGTCCATAACATCACACTGAGCCACTATAGTGGGATTTGAGGGCTTTTGGACATTCGCATCAACAACATCCCATAGATCTCGATCTATTAGTATATCTTCCATCTTCAACTTCCACATCTCAAAATTTGTTCCATTAAATTTCTCCACCTCTATTTTCCCCGATGAACTTGCCATCTAAAACTTCATGCAACAAGATCAAAAAGTGTCTTCTGCAAAAGCTCCCACTCAAATCTAGATTAGTTGAAAAAACCCAACAACCCACAACTAAAACCAAATGTGATCAAGCTCTGATACAACTTGTAAATAAGTTAACTAGAAGAACAACTTCCTACACTAACCTTGAGAGAAGGGCAATACAAAAAAATTTACAAATCATCACAATAGTTACAAAAAATAGAAATTGATATAATAACATTCAAACCATAACATAGTAATTTATGTGGGGAAAACCCTTTCAGGAGAAAAACCCCACACTCCAAAAGCCGCCCAATATATTATTTCACAATCAAAACAGATTGCAATATACTTGCAGAGAAAGCTCTTCATAGGGGTATCACTAATCAGATATTCAAAGGTAACTCAATAGCCATAAGACTCTTACACACAACCTCTATCTCATGCACCTCATATATAGGAGATACAATACAAAAAACCGTCAAACGGTATTACAAAACAATGGGGTAAAACTACCCAATAAGGTGTAGCCAACCTTATCTCCCTTCTAGATGCCCTATTATGTGTCCCTATCTTTTACAACTCATTTATGTGTTCGATGTATTTTATATTTACTATTTCAGGAGTACAAACTTTTGAAGGCCATAACTTGAGAATTGTGTGTCCTATTAACGAACCATTTGAAGCATTGGGAATCTCGTGAAGTGCTCTATTGCCTCGTAAACTACTACACCATTTATGCCCACTTTTCAAGGCATTTTGAGGCCTCTAAAGTTCTCAAAATCAAATTTAAACCTTTCATTGGACCCCTCCAAAATAGAAAATTTAATATCTTCAAAACTAGTTGTGATCTTGCAATGTAACTTTATCAGAATTCTTATCTAGCCAACCAGAAGCTTCGGGGATAATTTTGCACCATTTCATCCTCAAATGAAAACTTACTATAAATAGTAACCTCATGTAAATGCAAGGTTGAGACACCATTTTCCCAACAAAAATGACACATTGTTGAACCCAGATACAAAAATATTGAGCAAAATTCCATCGAGATCAAATGGACACACAACATAGTACAATGTGTGAAGCCACCCATATATTAGGTAGAAAATACCAACAAAAAGAAATCAAGCACCCAAAAGAACCAACTAAACAACCAACAAATGAAGCCATGAGGAAGAAGAAGAAGCAGCATCAGGAACCAAATTGAGAGTCTCAACCAGACATAGAAGAGAAATCCTCAGCCTGCACAATATTTACACCAACAACCAAGACATCTCGAAAGGAATTGTTATCCAAAATGATAGAAAGACCAGAAAACCAACAATAGGAAAGTAGCCATACACCAAAATGATAGAAAGACCAGAAAACCAACAATAGGAAAGTAGCCATACACCAAAATGATAGAAAGACCAGAAAACCAGCAATAGGAAAGTAGTCATACTCATTTTTATGAGAATGTAACAATAGTTTCATCAAACCTACATCAAAGAGATCTGAATTTAGTAATATTGTGACAATTTGGAAAACAAAATTAGCATCCTAAAAATACCTCAAAGAGTACAGAAATAAATACATCCTTCTTGCAGACTTGGGAGTCTTTATTAGGCTGAGTAATATGACCAGCCATAAGATAAGAAAAATTAAGGGGCCACCTGACAATGATAAGATGGAAAAAAAGACAATCCATGTACAATTAGATCAGACAATCAAGGGTGAGAGAAAACCCATCTGGTTTGTAGATAAACTAAGAAGACTTTAGCAAGATGAAAAGAATGACCACACATACGAAAAGAAATCTCTCCTACCAATGATAATATAGCCGATGAAGAGAAAGGAGACAATATCTTAAAGGAAAGAAGAAAGACAGGCCTCATATATCTCCTGATAAGGGGAGGCATCATCAATAGATTTATTAGCCAAGAAATCAACAATCGTATTGGCTTCCCTGTAGCAATGCTTGCTTTCATAATAGGAAAATATTGTAATTGAAGTAGAATTTTATCTAAATAATGTTGAAGGATCCAACAATTTTACTACATGAAAAATGACCATAGAATCCCCTTCTATGATAAGCTTATCAATCTTCAAAGATAATGCAGTATTAATACCCAAACTTATGCTTCAATTTTCACAACATTATTAGATCCCATAGGGATTTTCTTACATACAACCTTAATAATTTTGCCAGAACTATCCCTGATAACATCACCAATGCCAGATAACCCTGGGTTTCCTCTAGAAGCCCCATCAAAATTAATTTTATGAAAACCCATTTGGGGAGGAGATCATCTAGCTTGTGCTCACATTGCAGTTTTAGTCATATGAGAGGAGCAACCATGAGATGGAATAGATTTAATCATTTCCCAATTACTAGAAACAAAATTATCCCAAGTGGTGAAAGTCTTTAAATTATTTATGTTTTTGTAAATAAAGGTCATAATAACCTCAGAAATAGATTGTTCAATTCTATAAATAATTTCTACAAGAGATGAGAATTCATTTTTGAAAATCCTCTTATTTTGTTCCAGCCAGATGTTCCAAATAAGAATAGATGGGCTAAGCTCCCACATAGCAGAAAAAAAAGGAATAATTATAAAGCAGCGGCCAACTTTTGAAGAAGGACAAGATCCGGCCCAACCACAGAAATCCAACCCAATTTAGCGAAAAACCAATACCAACAATCCATAGTGAAGGGACAATGTAAGAACAAGTGATTAGAGGATTCAAAAAAATAACCACAAAAAGAACAAGGAAAAATTGTTGTGATTCCCAATCTATCAAGCCTCATACCACTCAGAACTCTATCTTGTAAAGCAAGCCAGGAAAAAGCACCAGCCTTAGGAAGACATGCAGACCCCCAAAGCAGCTGAGAAGGCCATGCATCCATATGGGCAAGGCTAGTAGATGCCTCATACCCATTTTTAACGGAATATTGTCCTGATATGGATTTAGTTTAGATAAACTCATCATCCTGAGATGAGTATATTATGACCCTTTTGGACATTTCAATCATGAAATCATTCTTTAGGTCTTGAGAAAAAGGGAGAGAGGCAAATCTTTCCAAGAGGCTATAGAGGGATAGCAAGAATAATCCACAACAAAATAATTGCAAACATAAACTCCCCATTCAACCTTTAGAGATGCCTCCAAAGGAGACCAATTCCCAACCTGAATCAAAGGAGGATGATCATTCCATGAATCCTCCAAAAAATGGGCCTTTGAACCATGAAAAATGTGTGAGAAGTAGATCCCTACAAGAAGATATGAATTTCCAAATTTTTTATCCATTAATTAAGCGATCAGTAGTAAAAAGTCTCTCTCTTAAGGGGGAATCCAAGTACTTTGAATACATAAGCCTAGCCCATTTAGAGTTTGGATTCTGATATAATCTCTAGAGGATTTTAGTACCTAAAGCTTTATTTTGCAGACTAATATTTTTTATCCCAACACCTTTATGTTCCTTAGGAAGGCAGACTCTTTCCTAAGATAAGAAATCCCTAAGAATAGATTGCAACTCATGAGCCGATTTCCTAGGCATACCCAAAACCGAAATAAGATAAATGGGAACCACATTAAGGATAAATTTAATCATCAAAATTTTTCTAGATAATGTCAACCATTTATGCTTCCATGCCAATATTCTTTTTGAAATAGAAATAATAATCTTGTCCCAAAAACAGTGCTTCTCAAAACCTGTGAAAAAGGGAATGCCCAAGTACTTGCAAGGAAAAGAGCCAACCGTGAACCTCCAAAAGTGGACCAAACCTTGTTGAACCAATGGAGGGATATTAATTTAAAAGATTTTTTACTTTTGTGGATTAACAAACTGACCCAAGGATATAGAAGAATCCTCCAGTATACCTTTGATAGCTCGAGATTCTTTAATCGATGCTTAACCAAACAATAGTGTATCATCAGCAAAAAGGTTATGAGCGTAACTCTCATCAAGTTTTCCCACCTAAACCCCAACCCAAATGGACATTCTATTAGCTAGTTTGATAGCATGACTCATACCTTCGGCCATAATGATGAAAAGGAAGGGAAAAAGTGAATCATCCTATCTCAAACTCCTAGATGATGGGAAAAATCCTCTTGGGTAACCATTGATGAGGATGAAGAATCTAGGAGTCGAGACACAAGAAGCAATCCATTTCATCCAACCCTTAGAAAAAACAAACTTCTCAAAAACTAAGAATAAAAATTTCTAGTTAACCCTATCATAGGCTTTCATTTTATCAAGTTTTAGGATCATGGATGATTTCCATTCCATAGATAATGAATGAATAATTTCATGAGCTAAAATGGTTCTGTCCAAAGTCTCCCTATTAGGAACAAAACCGTCTTGTTCCTCATAAATGATTTTGGGTATTATTTTGGCAAGTCTTAAGGAGATTGCCTTTGTAAATATAATATATAAAGTATTACATATTGAAATAGGCCTAAAATTAGAAAATGTCCTACGATTGTCAACCTTCAGAATAACAACAATCCAAGTATTATTGAGCTCTTTTAACATAGCTTTATTTCTTCTTGCCTCTTCAAGAGAAAGTAGAATATCTACTCCTAAAATATCCCAGCATTTTTTATGGAAAAGGATAGTATAACCATCTGGGCTAGGAGATTTTTTTGGAGCCATACAAAAAACAACTTGCTTCAACTCATCGAGAGTGAATGCAGACATCAGCATTGAGTTATCAAGATCTGAGACACGTGGGGGAATAGAATCAAGAATCAAATCTTTGGGTTCAATAAATTCTATGATAAGGATATTTTTAAAAAAGGAGATGGTTTCTTTAGTAATTTCATCGTCTTCTACTAAGAGACTAGAATCACTGTCAATATTAACAATTCTATTTTTCAATCTCCTCAGCTTAGTAGAAGCAAGAAAAAATTTAGTATTCTTGACCCCATCTTTAAGCCATAATTCTCAGGACTTATGTTTCTAGTAAATTTCCTCCCATAACAAATTTTCATCAAGAGAATGCTTAAGGGATTTTTCAAGCAAGAAAGAATTCTGACCCATTCCAAAGTTAATGATCTAATTATTTAAATCAGCCAGCTCTTGTTCTAGTCTATATTTTTCCTAAAAAAATATTTTTAAAATGATTGACATTCCAATCTGAAATTTTGTACTTCAAATATTTAAGTTTCTTGGTTATCTAATACAAGTGTGAAACTTCTATAAAAGGGGCATTAGTCCACCAAAATTTTACAAGATGAAGAAAGGAAGCATCATGCAACCACATAGGCTCAAACTTAAAGGATCCTCTCAGGTGGGTTTTATTCTCAACAAGATCCAAAAGGATTGGAAAATGGTCGGAACCTAAGTTAGGGAGTATAGAAGAGAAAAAATCAACATCATCAGAAAGCTAATTATCAGAAATTAGAAATCTATCCAACCTCTAAGCAATTTGACAAAAATCAATCCTCTTATTGGTCCAAGTAAATTGACCTTGTTTGGGGGGGACATCAATAAGATGGCTATTTGAAATAAATTGATTAAAATCAACCATGACCTTTTTGGAAGGAATAATCCCCCCCATTTTCTCATTAGGATTTGCAATGCAGGTATTCAAGCCACTTTATTCTCTTCCATTAGCCAAGGAAAAAAGAAGAAGAAGCCTTCTTTTAGTCCTCCCTTGACTAGGGCTTTGTCAACCAAGAGGATTTTTTAGCCTGAGTATGCTACAAATGGATCGTTATGTAACAAAAAGACTCAGAAGAATAGGGGAAGTGACTCTTCCCCTTGAGAAGGATGAGGCTCATATATTGGAATGTTGGGGGCTGAAACGCCCCTAATAAAAGGTGCATGATTAAGTGCAAGTTGGATATCTTGAAATTTGATATTGATATGCTTTAGAAAACTAAGCTATCTGATTTGGTGGATGATCAATTATTTGGGAATTGAAAATCTTTGAAATCTTTGACATTTCCTTCTTCAAGTTCTTCTGGTGGTTTGGCAATTTTGTGGGATAGTAATGGGGTTTCATTACAATTGGTTTGATTAGCCCCAAATTGGATGTTGATTATTGTTCATAGTTGCATTTCTAATATGAATTTTTGGTTATTTAATGTATATGGTCCCTCTTCCATCACTTGCAGTTTATTAGTGATATCACATTATTTTTTATATTTTGGTGTGAAAGCTAAATTAAGATTTGGAAGAGATAAATCTTGTTAAATAGTCATTAAATAATCATTTATTTTACCCATTTTTCATATATATATATATATGTGTGGATAATATCTATTGAAATTTATAACTACTTTTGTTTAAAGATGTAAATGATACCCGTGTGTGGTTAAAATGTGGGGAATGCCTGCACCTGCAAGAAAACACAAATCACACACACACACATGAGACATTACATTAGTGAATCAAGAGATGAAAAATGCAAACTAATCTAATTGTTAGTCTAAGAAATCTCAAGATTGCTAAGCCCATCCCATGCTCCTCTATCTCTAAAGATCTCTAAGATTCAAGGTGGCCCTCACTTGGAATAACACTTGATCCTCAAGATGACAACCTAGAGAATGAGTTATGAATGATGATTCTAGGATCAAAATGCATACAACTAAGATCCTAGCTAAGATGAGATGATGGATGAAGATGCAAGATACAAGATGAAGATATGAAATGAGTTCCAAATTGAAAGATTAAGTGAGCTAATTAGGCTAATATGAGGATGAGATATGATAATGCTATGAAAATGAGATGACTTAAGCTAGCAAGATATTCTAAATATGTAAAAACTAAGCTATAATGCAATTAAAATGGCCTAAATGCTTGGTGATGGCAATTGAGCTCCTTGATAACCTACACAACACAATTAGACTATAAATTGGATGCAATAGAAGTGGATTGGATCCTTAGATTGAAGAAATGGACTCTATTTATAGAGAAAATAGAGAAATGGATGATTGAGATTGAGTAATCTCAACAAGGGCTAGGAATGAAAGTTATCAATCTATGTGAGGGATTCAATCCAATCCCAAGTTGACAAATGTCATCTTGAGAGGGCTTGAGAGATGCTAAGCAAGCATTAGATGCTAATTGAGCATTAGGGAAGGCTTCAAGGGGTGACATCATTGGAGAATGCTTTTATCCAAGGAAGCAGGCTATTGTCCAAGAGGTAAACTCTTGTGCAAGGATAAAAGATGGTCAAGTGGACAACCATCATAGGTTAGGGGTGTGGGCTTGTAAGAGGTATTAAATGCCTTTTGAAGACTTTGGAGGCTAACTTGCTCCAAGAGGAAAACCACTAGTGGTCTAGGGGACAAATTTGTAAGAGCCTTACAAATTTGGGGGTATTTAACAAGTTACCTTGTTGAAAGGAGAAGGTCTTAAATGCATTTTGAAGACTTTCTCCAAATTTGGGGAAATGACTCCCCCAAATTTAGGGATTAGACATGATGAGGAGAATTAGGCTAATTAATGGAGGATCAAAGGGATTCTAGAAGAAATTAGGAGGGCAAGTGGGAAATGTAGGATTTGGCAAGTGGGTGAGGGAAATTTAGAAATTTTAGTAAATTAAAAAGATTTAATTTAGCCAAAAGGGGATGCAAATTGCATTTGTAGGATTTTGCAAGTTGGGGGGGGGATTTACAAATAAATATTGATTTATTTAGATGCAAATGAGATTTTAATTAAATATTGATATTTTTAATTAAATGTGAGTTTAATTAAAATGGCTAGATGGGGGGGGTGAGGGGGGGGGGGGTGGGGTATTTAATTAAATGGCTTAGATAGAAGAAGGGTATATTAATTAAATCTTAATTTAATTAAAAGGCGATTTAAAAGAATATGGATATTAATTAAATCTTAATTTAATCAATACGTGATTTAATGATGATTAAATGAATAAAATCCATTTAATTAATTGTGCTAGTTTTAGGTGTCTACAACTCGCTCTAATTACTATAATTAAATTTATCTTTAATCTTATTATATTTTATGATTTTATTTGTAGTTTCATTTCATTTTTATTAATATTGTTCATTCATCCTAAACTTTAAAAGTGAATAAAAATTATTAATAATAAAACTTTTAAAATGTATATAAAAATATCAAAATACTCTCTTGTGGTCAAAAGTCCTAAACTTCAACATTTTCAACTCTAATTAATAATATCATCTTGATCATTTGAAATCTAATTTGTACAAGGCAATGATGACAAATAAAGTGATGTGATAACCAAATTCAATATGTCCATACATGACTTGGAGTTGATCTAATGAAAGACTGGAAAGATGAGGACTGAGTGCATTGCATTTGGTCTGTGTGTGATTATTCACGTTCCCACTTGTTCTACTCATGAACCATGTGGAAGAGATCGTGCGCTCCACAACCCTAGTCAAATATTCATGCGATAAATTGATTCACATTTTATATTGTACTCGGTTAGTGTAAGCAAGGTAATACATAACCAAAAATATTCCAAACATTATTTTAGATTATTTTATATTTATTCTAATAATTATACTTTGAAATGTGAAAGTCTTTTTTTATTATTTAAAAAATGTTTAATTAAATGAATTTTTTAATGATTTGTAAAATAAATGTTTATATTAATTGTCTTCGTATAAATATAATATTTAATTTATTAAATTAAATATTGACTTAAAAATGTGAACATCATTAATTTAAAAATTATAAATAAAATAATATAAAAGATAAATAATTATTATATTGAGATAGCAGAGATAACTCTTTGAAAATTAAAATTATTATTTTTAAATTAAAAATAAATATAAAATTAATTAGCTATACTAGTTTATTCCAAGTCTCTTTTAACCTTTTTATAAATGTTTGGAGGTATTCTTTTGGAATTTAGGTGTGAATTATTGAAGAAATATTAACATTAAATTTAATTTGAAATATTTAGATTTAATAATGTAGTGCTTATAAAATGGTTTGTGACAAAAAATTCAAAGGATAATTGATAGGAAAATATTTGTACCTCAAAATAAGTAATGCAACAAGATTGAGGACAAGTACAATCTTGTAGCCCCTAACTCACATTCATTTTTACCAAAATATAAACTCATAGATTCTTAATTTATTTTATTGAAATCAAAATTACAAACATCAAGTCACAAATTCATTTATCTATAATGACAATCCGATGCACCTTCATTCTGGGCACTCTTTATCTATCATTCTTCTTCTCAATCAATTCTCTGCTACACCCATGTCATTCAATTTTCTTCTCATTGCTCTTCTTAATCAATTCATTTTCTCATCCAATCTGGGCACTTCTCATCTTCTCATTCTTCTTCTCAATCAATTTTCTATTTTCATTTCTCTATGGAGAAAATGTTAAACCCAAGTCAAACATCACCTTAACCAATGTTGCATTTAGCTATAAATCTAGATCTTTACCTCCGTGCATTCCTTTGCAATTCTTTGTCTTTTATCTACCACACTAACTTCCTTCCAATGAGGCCTCCTCCACTAAATGTTAGTCTCTTTTCTATCCTCTACTCACCCTTACTCTCTTATTCACCTATGTGCTAGCCTTATCAATCTAAGCCACCCTCTATTCATTTTTCATTTCAATCTTTAATTGTTGTCTTATTTTGTCACGCATAAGTTCACATCCTTCTCTATGCAATCAATCTTCCATCCTTATAGTCTTCTCTCTTTTCTCCTTCACATGGCCTTTTTTCCTTATTTTTTTCAACAAATCTCTTCTCTAAATCAATGCCACACTGCTATTTCTATGCCCCTCTATTGGGCTCTTTACCACTTCCATGTCTCTCCCTTTGTTAACCTTAATTTTTCTCATTTAATTCTACAATTTCTCCCTTATTTTCCACTCATTCTCTACCCCTTCAACTCTCTTCATTCTATATGTGTAGTGATACATTTTCAAGTTCATAGTCTCCACACATTCTTTCCCAATCTTGTCATTTTCTTATATATCTTCTACACCTCCCATCACGGCATAACCTAATCTTTTCTCTTTGTCAAATATGGATTTCTTGTTCTTTTCATATCACACACACTTACTCCCTAATAGTAGTACTATTTGTTCAACTTCTTTTTACTCTCCAACTATCATCATGACTTTCTTTTATTTTCACTATTTTTCCTTTTAGTTTTCATTTTTTGACAAATATATTTTTGTTACATTGCCATTTTTTCAATGACCTCCTCAATGTTGTGAGAAAATTGTTAGAAAAATCATTATCAACAAATTAGAAGATACCAATGATTGCAACCATGTCATTATCTGATTGGTGGACGATGTGAAACTATAAATAATACCTCTTATCTACAACTTTAGATATTGAATGAACTCAAATCAACTAGACATTGAAGACTCCAAATCACATATTGAAAATAAGACATTTTATTACAAGAAATGACAATAATGTTGACCTATTTTGCCTTAATTGACCATAAATTGTATCCAACTAACTAATGAAAAACACAAACAAAAACTCATGCATTTTTTACAATGAGGATTGCTTAGTTGTCTAGGTGCTCTAGAAGACATACCTCTATGATATTACATTGCATTGTGACAAAATCATAAAAAACTTTACTATCAATGAAGTAGAGGATACCAATGATTGCAATATCATTATTTGATTGGTGAACAATGTGCAAGTCTAAATCATACCTCTTATCTACACATTTAGATATTGGATAAACTCATGTCAACTAGACAATGAAGACTCCAAATCACATATTGAAAATGAGACATTTTGTCAATGGAAATGACAACAATGTTGACCTATTTTTCCTAAACCAGCCATAAATTGCATTGAACTTAACACTCAAAAAAAAAATTCAATGATGTGGATTGCTCATTTTCTCAAGTTTTCCTTCGTCAATGGGATATGAAGAAATTGTTTTTGATTAAGTTAGTAGGGAGAAGGCCCCGAACCTACAAAATAGTAAAAACAAAGTATAGCTTCAAAAGGTCTAGCATCAAGCAGCCAACTAAGAAATCCCAACCAGTTGTTCCTCAGAAGTAATAAAAAATTAACATGTCTCTATAGTTAAACATACTAGTATCAACTAACCACCACCTCCCGAGCATAATATAGGTATTATGAGTATCAACAAAACTACTTGTAACTTAACTATAAAGACCGCCATAATAAAAGTTTGGTTTATATGGCATCGATGCCTCAATCTTTGAAATAAACTTACTATATCTACTACTATCTCTAGCAAAGTATTAAGCAAAAAATTAACTAAGCATAACATCTTAATCATTTTTAATCAATTTCCAATTTCGCTAAAGATTGTAAACTTGGTTGGCCTAGGTGTCCTCCTGGCTATCCTCCCTGTCTTCATTGTTCTTATTTGCCTTCCTTTCCTTTTCTATTTTCCTCACCTTCTTTTTCATCTTACTCTACCCAAACATGACCCTCATGGTAGCCTTTCTCATGATACCATCTATGGTGGTACAAAGAAAACCAAAGGCCTCACATATATTATCGAAACACTGTTTGTAGTCTTTTGTTTTTTCCTCTAGGTTCAAGACTCTCTCTTTAAGCTCCATAATCTAATCCTTTAAATTGTTGTTATTTTTTTTGTCTTAAGGCAAGTCCACTGAACAATGGGCCATTTCTATATCCTCCTGAGAATTTAAAGGTTGTGTGTTCAGGTTAAAATCCTCTTGAGACCTTCGAGGACTCACTCTCTTCCTCCATCTCCTCCTTATATTGTTCTTCATATTCTTCTTCTTCAGCTTGAAACTCCTCATCCTTTGAATCCTCGTTAGAGATATCATCCCCTTCCTTCAAATTGAAGGCCTCATAAAGATTCTTGGTCATCTCCTTTGTCTTAGTTAAAAACTTATTTTCCTTAGCCAATAGCCTAGTGGATATTCTTTATCCCAAACTACTCTCGTTCTTCTCCCTCTCCATTATATTTTCCTCCTCATTTTGTGAGTCGTGCAAATCAAGATCAATAGCAATACTCTTCCTTGCAGAGTCCTTCTCAGCTTTCTTAGATTTAACAAGGCTATTTTTGGGGGTGCCCAGTTTCCTTTTGTCCAGGTTAATTTTGAGGAAGGAAACCTTAAGGGGCTTAATTTTCTACACCACCATCACCTTCTTACCCTTAGGTTTAGTCGAGGGGAGTGGAATCAGATTAACATAGGGGGTTTGTTTCAGTTAACTCAATTTTAATAGAGGACCCCTATTTATTGTTATTTGGCTCGACATTGATAGGAAGAGGGAACAAAGAGATTTGGTTCAAGGAGTGGTCAAAAGGAATAATTGTACATTATACAGATTAAACCTTGGTGGAGTGGCATACTTGCTCCATTAGCAATACAAGACTCCAGGGAGGTAAAAGGGAAATAGGGTAAATTAATCCTTTTCCCGTACCTAATATGATTTAAGATGAGAAAATGGTACCCATGAACTATAGTATAAAGACCCTCTAAAGTGAAATATTTCATTACAAAATAACTAACTATGGGATAGGGTTTTGGGAGAATAGAGTGGCCATACCCATTTTGAACCACCACTGGGTGTTCACTTTTCTCAAATATCTTCTTCATATAGGATTTATAATCATCTCAACTCTGCCTCTTCACTTTTTCTCCTTTGTTCTTCAGCCCAGTAACTTCTTTAATTAGCTTTGCTGACACCACAAAGGATATACAACCCACAGTAACTTCTCCATTCTACCAAGAATTATAGAACCTCACAAAGAATACCCTATTGTACCCCTTCATGGTGAGGAAAAAAGGGGTCATCCTTGCATTATGGAAGAGCTCCCAGACTTCTTCATTTTTCTAGAGTTCTTTACAACTCTTTGGCTCTATTCTTTTTAGAGGCCCACACATATCGGTCCAATTCTTTGCAAAGAAGAATCAGTAGATATGAAAGCAACTGCCAAACTAGGTGAGATTTTTAGAAGTTTCTTTTTCCATTAAAGGATTCTCATTTAAAAGGTTATTTTTGGCTTGACAGGTTGTGTTGTACACACATGTGGGCCTTCTTTTTCATATTATGGAAAATTAAGACTCCTTGAGAAACAAGACCACTACCTTTCCCACAAATGATATCGCCATTCTTAAAAATCACCGCAAGGCATGAGAGAAAAGGCGTCGTACTACCAAGTAGACCTTTTGAATTTATGACACCATCGTCATCAACATGCCAACTTGGTAGTCTACTCATCATCCCAATCATCCAAACAATCAACATCCTACCCATCAAATTGTAGGTTATCGGGTGGGCAATTTGAATTTGAGATTTATTGGCGCTCATAAAATGTAAAGAAAAGGGGTAGCCTCAACCGTTACAGCTTCAAGTAATTGACTAATTCACCAAGGAAATATTTTACCCTTTCACTCGCTAAATTATTCTTTAATCTCACCAAGCTCTTAGGATAATTATAGTGACACCACTCCTTTTTCACTAAGCCTTGATTTGTAGCCTCATCCATTGTTGCATTTTCTTCATTGTACATGTGTTGAACTTTTATTTTGCGAAAAACTTTGAATAGTCTTTTACACTTTTGAATAATTTCTCTTATCTCCCAAGGGGTTTTCATGGAATCATTTAGGAAAGCGACCATAAGTTTCAAGTTGCCTTCCAAAATCACAGTGATGCCATTATGGTGGTGCAAGCGCACAAGGCCCATCCATGCAACCATTGCTTCTGCTCTATTATTCAAACCCCTTCCAAGGTTTTCACAATACCCTTCAGTCATGTAGCCTCTGCAGTCCCTTATGATGCCTTCTAATCCAAATAAACCAGGGTTCACTTTTGAACAATCGTCAAAATTACACTTCAGCTAGCCTTCCTCTGGGGGGTCCAAGTGCAGCTTTTCCTTTAGATCATATTGTGCCAATTTATCCTTAGAAGACTGTGACAAATTCCCCATCTTTGTTTTAATCTTCGGTCTAGTAGACTTGGAACAACTTTTGATTTGTGTGGCTAAATTGCATTAATGCTCTCTTTTACTTGTTGCTTTATAATATAGAATATCACTTGACTAATTCTTGCTTCATCCTTAAACACTATTATTTCATTCTTTCCATATATTCCAAGCTATAATAGGCTGAATTTGGAGCCAAAGATTCCTAATAACAAGGTGAGTATAAGGCGTTAGGGGCCACTATTCCATAAGGTCTTTCATATTCTCTAGAAGGGTCGAGCAAGTTTTTAAATCTCCTAACACTTCTTCCCAAATTTACTTGGCTAATTGGCAATGCAAAAACAAGTGGTTAATGCTCTCAAGGTCTTTATAGCATCTTGGGAATGGAAATTGGTTTCTTTTCCATTCCCAATTAGCCTTTTTTCCACCCTTCTTAAGGATAGCTTTAGTTTTTTCAACATTATTCCAAGTACAAGATCCTAAGGGTAATTGAATCTAATTTAGGAAATAGTAACTTCTAGCATTATCGAGGTATTTAGCTTTTATAAAAATTTTCTAATCCTTTTCCATTTAATCAACTGCTAACCAACCTTGGAGAATAAGGCATGATTGAAGGACTTAATTTTTCTTATCCCTAGACCACCTGCCTTAATTGAGTAGCAAATCCTATCCCAGGCCACACGGGACAATCTATTTTTTTCCTTGATTCTAGTCTATAGGATTTTTTTTGGATCTTTTCTATCCAATCAGCAGCAAACCCTGGTATTTTAAAGAGGGAGAGGTAATAGATTGGAATATTTTGAAGAAAAGACTCAACCAACTAAATTTTCCTTGCCATACAAAGTAGCTTCCCTTCCCATCCACCTAATTTATTTTGAAATATTTCAATTACGCCATTCCAGAATTGAGAGGATGGATATTTAAAGATGAGGGGTAACCCCAAGTAAGAATCTAGTAGGGTAGTAGTCTAGCAAGCCAAAATATTAGTAATTTTCTCTTATAGGTTATGATTGACATTCATAATAAAAAACCATTTTTTTCTCATAGTTAATATGTTTCCCTAAGATGTTTGCATAGTTATCTAGAGTTATCTTCTAGCATTTAGTTTCTAAGACACAAGCTTCAGTAAAGATGATGGTATCATCAACAAATTATTGGTGTGATATAGGATCCAAAGTAGAAGCAACCCTAACACCCCTTAGCTTTCCTCTCCTTCTAAGTTTGTCAATATATCTACCAAGAACCTTAGCAACAATAATGAGTAGGTATGGCAACAATGGGTAACCTTGGTGAAGCCCTTTCCCACATGAAAAATAACCACTGGGGGACCCATTTAGTAACACTAATAAATTTGGAGTCGTGACACATTGAACTATCTGTTGGCATTATGATGCAATTTTGTATGATTAGTAAATTGTATGGTTGTCATTGTTGGCAACATCATCTCCTTAGTATTCATAGTCCATAGGCAGTGAGTAAACTAGGTAGTGAGTAAATTGACAGGTTGTGAGTGAATCGATAGTAAGTAAACCAGCAGGCAGTAAGTAAATTGATAAGCAATAAGTAAATTGACAAGCAGTAGACCGACAAGCAATGAAAAGACTGAAAAGCAGTAAGGAGATTGGGTAGCGGTGAGTAAATTGACATGGAAGATGTCCACTAGCTAAGCAAAGAGAAAATCGGTATACATGAAGAAATCAGCTAGATAAGTTTTGATCGTTACATTGGAAGAGTTGGTAATCGACAGACTGGTAGCGTTCAGTTACAACCAGCTAAATCGAGATTCTTCTCTCATTCAACCGGTGGACTTATCGACATGTTTGACTATATTGATAGAGATTCCTGCATGATTTTAGAAGCACAAATTAAGGCCTGACAACAAAATTTTGAAAGGTATGTTTTGGAGCAAAAAGATGGTGATAGACTAAAGGGTCTATAAATACACATATCTCATTCTTGAGATGGTTGTTGTCAAGGTGATTGAAGATTATGTGAAATTGGACACAGGGGGAGTTTAACAGACTGTAGAGCCGAATGACAGAAGAAGGTTAGAGTGGAATTTTACAGAGTGGTGACTCAAGTGATAGAGAATCGACAATGTGATATTCAAGGATCAACAAATTGACATAAGGCAGGATTGGTAGTGCAATCAGGAGATCATAGTTGTGTAGAACAGACATAACCGATGTAGATCTAGTGTAATTATTTAGTATGATTTGACCAAGCTAATGAGTAGTAGTTTTAGCAGATCATCCATCTATTTCTTTCTAACAACTGCAACATAAATCCCTTAACTAGGTGGACTTTAATAGGTCCCATTTTAAAAATCCCTTAACCCGGTAACATCTTGATTGATGTTCTAATTCCTTTAACCAGACTACCTTTAATAGGGTAAAGGCACTAACCGACCTTGTTCAAAATCCCTTAACTAAGTGGCACTTAACTGTGTCTTTGTAATCTCCTAACAGGGATGGATCTTAATCAGGTGTACTCTAGAAAAGTACAAATTTTGTGAGTTCCTACTCACACCGTGGTTTTCTCCCTATTGGGTTTCCATGAGATAAATCTATGTGTCTTTGTGTATCTTTTCATGTATGCTTAATATTCTGCAGCAAATGTTTACATTGGTGAATGGCTAATTAGTTCATACTTAAAGTAAAAGTATCAATTAGTAAAAAATCAATAATGTATCAATTCACCCATCCCCTCTCAGTACTGGTTGGGACTAACAATTGGTATCAGAGCCTAGTTCCTCTGAAGTGAAACTTGATAGCTTGAGGATAAAGATCATGGAAGAGTACCGATATCATAAGCAAATTGATGAAGCCAATGAAATCATTGCTCAGATGAAAGAGAGACTTATAAAATCTCTTGCAAAAGGGAAGGAATTAGCTCAATAACTAAATGAGAGTCGAGATATCATAGATCAACTCTCTTAACAAAGTGGATCTGAAGAAGCTGAAGAAGCAATCTTAGAACTCATGGAAAATAACAAGAAGTTGACCAAAAAAATTACTCATCTCAAAAGAGAACAAGAAGGTCAGGCCCTGAGAATGACTGAGATATGGAAGCCAGCAAAAGTGCTGATGAAAGAAAAAGGGAGGCAGAAGAAGAACTGTCAAAAGAAAAAAGTGCCAGGAGGCTTGTTGAAGATACTTTGAGAGAAAATGATGCAATCATGATTGAGAAAGATGAATAAATGCGAGTTCCAACTCAGGAGAATGAATATATACACAAACATCTGAATGATAATGTAGAAGAAAAGGAGTAGTTGATGAAAGAGATTGAACAAATCAAGAGTGAGTTGAAAACTAAGAATGAGGGAAATGAGAAGTTGAGAAAGTTCAATGAAAGCTTAGAGAAGGTAGATAAACATTTGAAAGCTCAAAGAAGAAAAAAGGATACAACTGACCTTGGTTACCCCAGTTCAGGGCCTATGGAAACTGAAGAATCATCTAAATCCAAAAAGATGAAGGATGATAAAAGAAACCATCCAGAAGCAAAAAGTATGAAGCCTTCCAAATTCTCTTATAGTTATTGTGGTAAGTTGGGTCATAAGACCAATGCCTATAGAAACAAACTGGTTAGTCAAAAGAAGTCTTTCACCTTTGATGGTTATTGTCATAATTATCATAAGTATGACCACACTGCTTATGAGTGTAGATCTTAATCTAGCAGTATGCCAAATGGAAGAAGATTTACTGGACATTGCTTCACATGCAATAAGTTTGGACATAGATCTAAAGAATATAGGTTCAAGACAAATATATCAAAACATTATTCAAACTGATTAGTCCTATCAAAAGGGGTAATCAAATGAATGGCACTTGTTTCACGTGTGGTAGTCTTGGTCATGATGCAGAAAACTACGAAATGAGAATGGGTCAGAGAAATAATTCAGGACCATGGAGGACAACTGGCATAGCATGCTTTAACTATCATAAGATTGGCCACTTAGCCAGAGAATGTAGGAGCCGATCCTACAACCGGTTTGTAGACAAGAACCGGTTTAGCAAGAAGAAAGAGCAAAATGACCTGAAAGGAAAGAAGACAACTGAAGAAATAAGAGATGAAATGAAAAAGACATGGATCAAGAAGGATGAAGGAAAAGAAGGACAAGGACATTCTAAAACCAAGTCATCATCCATCGATGATGACAATTCCACTTCTAACTAGGCATACCGATGCCTAGGGGGAGAACATATGGTAAGATTACTCTTGAATCCCCCCAACAAATGTAAGGATGTGTTTATCTGAATAGTTGTGATGCATAAAATTTGGTCTAAAAGTTCTTAATTGAATTTTTTCCTATGAGTTATTTATTTGAGTTTCGGTATCGACAACAAATAATCAGTGAAGTTAAATCGGTGTACTTTAAGTTGTGAGCTTTAAATCTAACCATTGGATTCTAGTGCCAATAAATCTCCACAGATAAATAAGGAAATATTAGCACATTTTCATTTACACTAACTTCTTGTCAACTTTCTTGAGCTCTTGTGCAATCAAAGGCGATTTGAAAATTTCCAAAGCTTTGTTTGTACAGAAAATTCAAGCAGAGCGATAGTGGTGTTTGGTATTTCCTAGGGAAGGGTTTTCAACCACGTTTGAGAAAATCTTGTTTGAAGGTCATCATGGCAGCACCATTATCAACTCTTGTGTTGGTTGAAGCTATTAAGGAATCCCAACTTGAGTTCAAGTTGCACCTGATGAAAGTCGGTGAAATCGACAAGACCGGTGCTTTATCATCTATGCCCTCCAGTGTATTGTTGTTAGAAGATATTATCTACTACATTCATTGAGAGCTCAAAGAACTTGGAGATAAGTTCATTCAAAATGAGTTTGATGGGTTCTGTGACAATGATAAATTGAAAGTAGAATTTCTATCTCTGAAGACAAAGGGTTTGGCTAATGCTATTGACTTTCCTGATCAGTTTCATGGTGACTAGGTTAGAGATGTACTAAGCAGGATTCATGATCAATTTATGTGGTTGGAAGGTAATGCACCAAACAAGATCAAAAAGGAGGTGATTCAAAGAGTGACAGGGTTCAGTGCAACAGGTGAAGCATTAACCCTAACAATGATTTCATCAAAAAAAGTTACCCAGTTAACCAAATCCTGGTTTGATAGTAGAGAAATGACAATCACCCATATCAAGGATGTCAAAGTAAGATTTGCCTCTGTAGTTTTGGGATACATGGTTTATCAATCAAGCTGGATGAATAGTGTGTCAAGTGGTGTCATCCATGCTAGATACCAAATTATCAAAGAGAATGCAACATGTGATATATGCAGGATGATTCAAAGTCAATTCATGGTGAACATGGAAAGAATAAAGAAGGATAAGAAGCAGTCTTTCAAATATGGCTCTCTACTGGTATGTATATTTTTCTATGTGCAAAAATATTTTCCTGGTAAGGGTAGTGTAGTATGGTCACAGGAGAAGCCTATCATGGTTCATATAGGTGAAATGATTAGGGATCTGGGAAATAAATTTGGGGAAGAAATGTGGGGATATTTCAAGGAACTCCAAACTAGAATGCACAAGAGGGAAATAATTCCAACTGGAATAGTGTAGAAATACAAGAACAACATTTGTTTTCTTGTAGATACAAATTGTTGTATTATCGAAGCAGTTGAACCCAGAAAACTTTGGGTTCCACCTATGGGGTATGAGGTTGCAACAGATCTAGTTAAAATTTATATCAATATGCTTCTATCTAAACTGGTAGACTTGAAGGCAAAGAGGTTTGGAACTTATGAGGAGGCAAGCTCTAAAATAAAACAAGAACTTCAGGTGCCTATCATTCTTAAGAAAAGTAAAGAAAATGATTGATACCCTTGACAATAAATATGGAGGTGAAGCATCTGGTGCCAATACCTCCACCAATGTGAGTGAGCAAATAGGGGCCACACTTGCCAAAGATGAAGAACTAACTGGTGGAAATAAGAAAGTGACAAAAACAAATCCAAAAGGGACTGTAGAAACTAAATCGGAAACATACACAAAAGAAAAGAATCTAGGTACTCTGATATCTTCACAAAGCAAAGACAAACCAGTAGGAGTAACTTACACTAGAAAGAAGAAGAGTGATCCAAATCTTAAAGAGGATAAGAAATAAGGTGACATTGTATCAGATGTGCAAATAAAGGAGGTTCAAAGAAGTGAAAGAAACAAAGCTCCAGCAATTGATGAGTTGGTGCATGGGATCAAAGAATTTGGAGGTCTGGGTGGTGTTGGAAAGATATATTCCATCAGTAACGAAGAAGACAAAAGGAAAACTAAGGAAGCCCTGATTTGGAACTTGCATAATTTGTAGGAATCCTAGTAAATTATATGGGATTATCCCATCAGACCTGCTAGATCACATTGAAGGAAGATGGAAGACATCTCTCACTACTGAAAAGGAACTTAGAATAAAAGAACTCATGGAAGTGCAACATGACTTATACATTGAACAAGCTTAATTGGTGGTTGAACTATGCATTCAACATTTAAAAATAAGAAATAGAACTGGGAGAGTGGCAGTAGGAGAAGTGGGAGGAGTACATGCTGAAGGTGTTTCCTTGTGGAAGGAAATTATGAACTAGCAAAATAAAATTGAAGAAGAAATTGAAAAAGAAACAAAACAGGACAAAGTTGCAGCTGTCCTTGTTAAAGGAAAAACCAAGGAAAAAGACTCCACTGAAGATTTTGATACCTTCTCGGTTGAGGACATAATAGGAAATGTTGTGTCAAACATCCCCAATTTGGTAAAGGGTATTAAAAAATTGGTTCATATTGTTAGAATTCCCATAGATATTGAGAGGGAGGGGGGGGGGTGCGAATCAGTATCTAACCGTTAATAGGATTTTCTTAACTTAAAACATGTAGAGCATATTAATACAGTGTACCGGTAAATAGAAAGTAATGCAATAAATAGAGATAAAAGCAACCACATGAAAAACACACCATAACACAGTAGTTTAACAAGGAAACCCGGTGTGGGAAAAACCTCGGTGGGATTTGTGACCCACAATATTCACTTACTGGCCAATAAGAGAATATTACTACTACAAGAGGGGCCTGCACATGCCAGAACGCCAAGTGCCTAGAGCTCACCACTCAATTACAAAATGGGAAGTCTCATTGACTTACAAAATGGATTATATAAATCCAATGTGTTTTACTGCTTCAAAATAGCATCTACTATGCCAGATCCAGTACCAGTTTATAGCTCTGCTTCTTACATAAATCCTTAACCTATAATTCGCATAATAGGTCTGCCTTATTTCACCTAATTACATTCCTTCATGCATTTTATAAATTTTCTATAATGATCTCTTATATATATGAGTCATTTTACAACTTTCAAAGTCGGCTTAGAATGATTTTACAATAATAAACAAAATATATTATCAACAAAATTCTTGTCGGCTTCTGTGCTGGTATGCTTCCTTTCACTGTCGGTGCCGGTGGTCTATGTGTTGGTGTAGAATTTGACTTTGCTAGTGCTAGTGGATTGTCTTGTCGGTGTCATAGGATTGTAAGGTTGCCATCAATGAGAAAACCTTCAATCGCCTACAATGTCTCATTGGAGTGTGCATTTGCCAACACATATTTCACCGGTGAAGGAAACTGATAAAACTAAGCTTTCCGGTCAAGATGAAGTGTTAGTTGAAGACATTCCTTATGAGGATACACCTCATAGAAACATTGACACCAAATCTTAATCTCTCTCAAGAAGCAAATGAGGAAGAAAAAAAGATAGAGGAAGAGAAGAGAACAGAGGAAGGAAATGAGGAAGAGAAGAAAACAGAGGAAGGAAAAGAGGAAGAAAAAGAGGAAGAAAAGAAAGTAGAAGAAGGAAAAGAGGAAGAAAAGAAGACAGAGGAAGAGAAGTGAATAGAGGAAGGAAATGAGGAAGAAAAGAAAACAGAGGAAGGACAAGAGGAAGGAAAGAAATCAGAGGAAGGAAAAGAGGAAGAGAAGAAAGCAGAGGAAGGAAAAGAGGAAGAGAAGAAAAAGGATAACACAGTAGTGATGGATACCGCTCTAGCAAAGAGGAAGTTAGACTTAGACAATGAAAGTGAAAATAAAAAGGTAAGAATCATCACAACAACTAGCTCAAAAGTTGAGACTTTAGAAATGGAAGAAGGAATAGATGGAGAAGAAGAAGGTGACTTGGTCATTGATATAAAGAAAATGACCCCTAAACAGTTGATGAAAGTGTTAGAGAAACTGAGAATCCAAGCTGAAAAGGTAAAACTGGGAGAGAAGAAAAAGAAGGCAAGAATCCTCACTTCTACCAAAATAATTCTCTCTGATCTCATCCTGGATATTGTAGTTGATGATACTGCACCCATTATTGATCAGTTGGATACTCTAGTTAAAGAAATCAGTTCAGAGGCAACCGATGTGGAGAAGGTTGCAGTAAGGCAATATGAAACAAAGCGAGGAGATAACCTAATGGAGTAGATAACAATTGGAAAAGTTGCTTTTTCCACCAAAATAGAAGAAGTTAAGACCATACTACAGCAAGTTGGTCAACTACTGATGAAATCTTCAAACTTTCTTGTTTTAATTAAAGACTTAGAAGATAAAAAAAATCAGATTCAAAACAAGATTCAAGATCTTGTACACTCGTTTGATCCCCTTAGTAGTTCAACATCAACCTTTACTAGAAAAGTCAAGATACTCAATCATAAAATTAGAAGGTTGAAAGATGAAGAAGAAAAAAGAAGTCTTAGTTTGTTAGAGCTCCAGTTCTATTTAGCACCAAGTATTGATTTCATGCAACTAAACATTAATGAGGCAGACCGCCTAATACATGCACCTGACTGTAAGATAGATGATGATATGGAGGTATTCATTGTAGTATTACATGGCCACTTCACTACCATGAAACAAATTTAATCTTCATGGGAATCTTCCTTAAAAGTGGCTAAAGAAAATTTTAAGGAGATTTTGGCTTGATTTTGACAAATCTTCCTGGATAGAATTTGTCATTGATGGCAAAAGGGGGAATTTTGGAATCTTGTCGAGAATAGGGGCCATGGAACTATCACAATAGTTTGTAGAATTTTCCACCAATGCCAAAGGGTGAGTTTGTTGGCATTCTGATACAATTTTGTATGATCGGTAAAATTGTATGGTTGTCATTGTTGGTAGCATCATCTCCTTAGTCTTCACAGTCCATAGGCAGTGAGTAAATTGGTAGGTCATGAGTGAATCGACAAGCAGCAGACCGACAGGCAGTAAGTAAACCGACAGGAAGTAAGTAAACCGGCAAGCAGTAGACCGACAAGAAATGAGAAGACTGCCAAGCAATAAGGAGATCGGGTAGCAGTGAGTAAATCAACATGGAAGATATCCACTAGCTAAGCAAAGAGCAAACAGGTATACAGAAAGAAATCGGCTAGATAGGTTTTGATTGCTACACCAGAAGAGTTGGTAACTGATAGACTGGTAACGTTCAGTTACAACCATCTAAATTGTGAGTCTTCTCTTAGTCAACCGATGCATGTTCGACTATATTGGCAGGTTTCTTGCATGATTTCAAAAGCACAAATTAAGGCCTAACAACGGAATTTTAAAAGTTATGTTTTGGAGGGAAAAGTTGGTGATAGACTAAAGGGTCTATAGATACACATATCTCATTCTTGAGATGGTTGTTGTCAAGGTGATTGAAGATTATGTGAAATTGGACACAAGGGGAGTTTAAGAGACTACAAAGCCGAATGATAGAAGACCAATAGAGTGGAGTTTTACATAGTAGTGACTCAAGTGACAGAGGACTGACAATATGATATTCATAGATCAGTAAAACATAAAAAGGTAGGAATGATAGTGCATTCAGGAGATCAGAGTTGTGTAGAACAGACACAACCAATGCAGATCTAGTGTGATTTTTTATTGTGACCTGGCTAGGCTAATGAGTAACAATTTTAGCAGATCATCCTTCTATTGCTTTCTAACAACTGCAACATAAATCTCTTAATTGGTTGGACTTTAATAGGTCCCATTTTAAAAATCCATTAACCGGGTAACATCTTGATTGATGTTCTAAGTCCTTTAACTAGGCTACCTTTAACAAGGTGAAGGCACTAACGAACCTTGTTCAAAATACCTTAACCGGGTAGCACCTAATAGTGTCTTTGTAATCTCCAATGGCTCTTAACTGGGCATACTCCAAAAGAGCACAAATTTTGTGAGTTCCTACTCACACCATGGTTTTATCCCTATTGGGTTTCCATGAGATAAATCTTTGTGTATTTGTGTATCTTTTCATGTATGCTTAATCTTATGTAGTAAATGTTTACATTGGTGAATGATTAATTAGTTCATAGTTAAAGTAAAAGTATCAATTAGTAAAAACCTATTATTTATTGATTCACCCCTCCCCTCTCAATACTGGTTGGGACTAACACTATCATGTTTTAAAATTTACCCTTGAATCCAAACTTTCTTAGGACTTCAAAGAGAATTTCCAAGAAACTCTATCATAATATTTTGAAATGTCTAATTTGAAGGCAATAGAGGGCACTTTTTTACTATCCATTGAGTGTACTAGTTCATGTGCAACTATAACTGCATTGATAATGTGCCTCCCTTTGACAAAACCTTTTTGGTTGACTAAGATCATCTTATCAAGCAATAGTTTGAACCTATTAACCATAAGCTTTGAGATGATTTTGTGTAGAGTATTGCACAGGCTGATAGGCCTAAAGTCCTTTATGGAAGCAACATTATCATTTTTTGGAGTTAAAGCAATGAAGGTTGAGGAGTTTACCTAACCTGAAGAAGTCCTTAACTAGATGATATATATCTATTAACATGGCTAAAGTTGGATTACCAACTCTCTTTGATCAATGCAAAATAGAATGTTGAGCATCCTATCCTCTCTTATGTAAGAAAATCCCTAATATTGTTTTAGATGATCGAAAGGGAAAACCTCAAGGTTCCAAATGTTAGGTCTTGAGTGTGGGATAACTCAATGATTGATGTGTTTTGCTGGTAATACAAGGGGTTTACATTTACAATAAGTTGGTCTACATTTGACAATTCTATGATTCTTGGCCTTGAGAAATAAAAGCAAAAGGGAATGGTTTAGGAGACCTACGTGCAACGATAGAAATGGCTAGTGTTGCGGGTAGACAAATTTCAAATAAACTAACCCCTGTTTCACCATAAATATACTCACAACTTCATAGATATAGTGAAAGATCCAAGGGAACGAAGGATTTTTAGACTACATGATTTCATTCAGGCACCCAATTCTGGTGTAGCCCAAAACAAACACCTGCAACTGAGTGATACATGGTATCCTACAATCAACATACTACTGGCAACAACAATGAAGGAAAACTAAGAAGGGGGTTGAATCAATTTTCACTGGATCTACAAACTTAACCACAAATGCAAAACTGATAAACTGCAGTAACAACAAGGATAAGCAAATAGATAACACAACACACAACACCAAGATTTTGACGTGGAAAACCCGGTTAAGTGAAAAACCATGATGGGAACCTACCCACAATAAAATGATACTCTGTAGTAGTATGTGAAAATATTACAATGGGGAATGCACATGCATTCAGACACACTTCCTATAGCTCACTGCTCAAGATACAATAATCTGGAAGGCTGCAACCCTCAGGGAAATCTCACTGACTTACAACAAGATCTAGACTACAATTTGACAGGAATGAACTACAATAATAACATCTCCATTTATGCCTTATGACAGTTCCAATTAACCATAATTGTCTACACTGCAACAACAAACTCTGATCAATACACCACACCAAAGGAAGAATCCTTGTTCGCATATACACCACTCTTTGATTATGCAAACACAACCTCGATACCTAAATTACATGACAATATCACCTATTTATACAATTCATCAACCTTGACAACAAGGTTGATTAAACCCTCAACTCACAATTACAAAATTACATTACACGATACAAAGATTGACCACTAGACCAATATAATGATATACATGACATAACATGGTCCTAAATCAAATTTCCAAATTCTCATCACCAACGGTAATCACACCAAGATTTACCACAACACACTACACCACCAAGAAAACTGCATAACGTGAAGAACATCACCAGATCAACACAATCACCAAAATCTTGCACAACGATCAATGTAGATCATAAAAAAAAAAAGGAAATGATTAGGAAATGCCAACAAGCATTTTATAATCATCTATAATAGCTATACCAACACCACTTATGAAATCTTCATCGATCATCTGAACCTCAAGAACACTCAAACAACAACAACTATCATGAAGAAAGATAACTTGCAGAACACCAAATCATGAAACATCTGAAATGAACATACATAAGACCATCCCAAACAATCACCCAAAAATTCAGCTCAATATCTAATCACACCGGAATATACTGGAGGAAATAGTGAACTCTGCAAAGAACTGATTAAAAAAACAATCTGCAAGACGGATCATATGATATGATCAATTAAGCTTTTTGGAACACCAAAACCAACACCAAAAGATATAATGATACTAGAGATATTCCATACACCAAATAATAATCCCAATAAACCAATTTGCAATCACTAGAACAATAAATTATAGGAATATGATGATATCAATGACAATAACATATCCTAGCAACAACAATGTCCAACACATACCACTAATGGTATGAACTTGAAATTCATTAAATACCCTCACACTTCACTATGAAGATCATTGAACTCTAATTCTAAATAGTTGAAGAGAATGTTGGCATATGCACACTCCAATGAGACATTGTATGTGATTGAAGGTTTTGTCATTGATGGCAACCTTGCAATCCTATGGCACCGACAAGACATTATACTGGCAAAGCATTACACCGACAAGACAGTGCACCAGTATCAACAAATCACACTCTACACCGGCACTCAGGACACCAGCACCGACACAGAAGAAAACATGTATACCAGCAAAGAGGCCGACAGGATTTTTGTTATGTAATATTTTGCTTATTATTGTAAGCCAACTTGGCAAATTATAAAATGACTCTTATATATAAAGGAGATCATTGTAGACATTTGTAGGAGTGATGTAGAGGCATTAAGGAAAATATTAGGTAGACCTAATGTGCGAAATATAGGTCAAAGGGTATATGTAAAGAACAGAGCAGGAACCAGTACTAAATCTAGCATTGAAGATGCTATTGTAAAGTAGTACAAGTTATTGGATTAGTATAATCCTTATTGTAAGTCAGTGTGACTTCCCATTGAGTAGTGAGCTCTAGGCAGTTGGCTTTCCTGCATGTGTAGGCCCCTATTGTAAGTAATATTCTCTTATTGGCTAGTGAGTGAATATTGTGGGTCACAAATCCCACTGAGGTTTTTCCCACACCAGGTTTCCTCATTAAACATCTTGTGTTATGGTGTACTTTTCATGTGGATGTTCTTGATTCTGTTTATTGCATTATTTCTTGCATACCAGTACACTATTATATTATGTTCTGCATGTTTTAACTTAAGAAATTCTTATCACCAATTAGATACTGATTCACCCCCCCTCTCAGTATTTGTGGGACCCCTAACAATTGGTATCAGAGCTTTGTCCTCTATTTTGAGAAGCCCAACAACTTGAGGAAGATCTTGACACTGGTAAAGATGGAAAATGTGATGAAGCAACTTGAAGGAGCTCTTACAGACTATGATGCAGAGAAATTGAAAAATATCAAATTAGAAGATGATTAAGGCCAGCTTAGGATATCATTCAGGCACTTCAAGAAAATTTTACTGTTGCAAGAAATAAGAGAAGAGAACTTTGTGAAAAACTGCAAAATGGGAATGATGAAAAGGAATCACTTAATGATATGATAAGCAAGCTGAAACAAGAGATCATGACAACAAAAAATGAAATGATTTTGCAAAGAGATTGAGGACAGGAAGAAAAATGAAGAAGAATTGACCAGAAGACTAAGTGATGCAGCAAATGAGAAAACAAGACTTAGCTATGAAAATAACATGTTGAAGACATATTTGATGCATACTCAGAATGACTCAAATGAACTGATGAGATAAAAAGAAATCTTGGAAAGAGAACTGGAAACTGAAAATCAACACAAAGAAAAATTCAAGAAAAGCTCAGAGGAACTTGGTACCATGCTGAAGAATAAAAAATCTAAAGGTGACACTTCTGGAATTGGCTTTGAAGTTGGTGAAAGCTCCGGTACTGCAAATACTCAAGATCACAGCAAACCGGTAAGACAACCTAATGCTTATAAATTCAATGGAAAATGTTTTAACTATAATAAGTATGGTCATAGAGCAAATGAATGTAGATCTAGGAATTATCAGAATATCAATACACCCACCGGTCAATGTTCAAAATGCAACAAAGTTGGTCACAACTCTGAGAACTGCAGAATGAATGTGAGATGTTATGTTTGTGGAAGATTTGGACATTTATCAAATCAATGCAGAACACAAACTGACATAGGTTATGGGAAAGCTATTCAGAAAAATAATGTAACTTGTTATGCATGTAACAAGATTGGGCATATTACTAAATTTTGTAGAAGTAAAGGAACACTGGTAGACAACAAAAGTTCTAGCTTGAAAGGTAAAGAAAAAGTTGAAGAGGTTAAGCAAGGATTTTCAAAACAATGGATTAGAAAAGTTGATCTAAATATTGGGAATACTTCTCCACTAGAAGAACCAACCAATGCCTCACCGGTAGGACAAAGTGATACTTCACCGGTAGGACAAAGCAGTGCTCCACCAGCAGGAAGTTCTTCATCTAATTGAAGAAAATTTCCTTGAGGGTTTGGCAATCAAATGACACTTGTGCTAATTCCCTCAGTTAGAGATAAGAAGTTAAAAAAAAATTACTTATTACTAGCAGACAATGTTAAGTGAATACTTAACCGGCATGCAATTAATGTAGTAGATGGCGAAAAGACATTATAAAAGTAAGGGTTTGGCTCCATTTCATTTCACCACAATTTCAAATTTTCAGAGAGCGCGAAGATTCCGAGCTAAGGCATTTCGAGCAAGAAGCAAGCACACTCCAAGCAATCATCCATCCAAGGCAGAAAAAGGTATTTAATCATGGCATCCACCTCTGCAATTGAATATATAGAAAACCCTATTGTTGTTGATGTAATAAAAAGACCTAGGCCCGTATTTTAGTTAGTTCCCAAGATAGCAAAGAAGGATGATACCTTAGGTGCTTTTTCTCAAATCCCTAAAGGAGTTGTATATGCTGAAGACCACAAAATGTACATCCACTACAACATTGAAGAGTTAGGAGATGAGGAAATCAAAACCATGTATAAAACCATGATATGTGATGATACCGACAATGTTAAAAATGAACACAAGATTATTGAAACCCTAGGATTTACAGAAATCCTTAGCATTCCTGAATTTCCTAAGGATGTGATTAGGATAGTCTTAAGCAGAGTATATGGAGAATTTTTCTAGTTAGATGCAATCCATAAGATCACCAAGGAAGTTGTGAAAGTTGTCACAGGGTTACCGACCACCGGTAAGAGACCAGATAAAAACAAGAAGGTTCCCAGTGACCTAGTTATAGACCTAACTGGTGCAACATTCGACAAGAGGTCTCCAAGGGTTAATGATGTAAAAGATATCAATGTGAGATTCATTAGTATGATATTAGGTTATAAAGCCACTCATGCTAATAGACTTAATTCATTTTCAAGTTTATGCATTAAGAGTGCTTATGATATGGTAACAGACAATGCAAAATTTGACATATATGAATGGTTAAAGGATGAACTAATTGACAACCTTGGAAAGATCAAGAAGGACAAGAAAGGAACTTTCAGATTTGGAAATCTGTTAGTATGCCTCATGCTACACATAACAGAATAGGTTCCCGGTATAGGTTATAAAGAACTTGGATATGACATATCGGTAGGAAAACAATTGACTAAACTATTCAATAACATGGGTGAGAACAAGGAAAACAATATTCATGACTTTTTCCAAGCATTAAAGACCAAAATGAAGAAAAGAATAAGGTTATCTTAGAAAATAGTAGACAAATACAAAGATGATATATGCTTTGTCATTCAGAAAGATGAAATCTGGATGGAAGCGGTCATCCCAAGGACAATTTGGGTAACCGAGATGGGCTATGAAATAGATGACCACATAGTTGAAACATATGCTAAAGCACTTCTAGAAGCCCCCAATGAACCTAAGGAAGAAGTATCTGGTAGTACTGAGACTATAGAAAGCCAAATACATTCAAAGAAAAGAGTAAAGAAGGTTGAGGCATTTGTAAGGAAAGGATCCAGGCAAGCAAAAGCCATTAAGGAAGATGTATTAAAGAAAACCGACATAACAGAGGATGAGTTGGCAACTCCACAACCTAAAACTCATCTATCACCAGTAGGTACTTCTTTAGAAGGTGACATGCCAACAACTTTTAAAAGAGTTGTAAGAAAAAGAGATCCTTCATCGACAACCACACCTTCACCTAGAAGAACAAGGCAAAAGCAACAAGCAGTGAGATCTCCAGTTAGAAAGGCCACACCAAAGAAGAAGCTGACACCTAAGAAGAAGAAAAGGACAAATAGAGACTTGGCACCTCTTGATATACTAGTAAATGAAATCATAGAGGAAGGAAAACTAAAGAACATAGAGAAAATTTATGACACTCTAACTGCTGATGAGAAAGAGCAAGTTGAGAACAGTGTTATATTGCATATGGACATGTACAAGAAATTTTTGATGGAAGTAGCAAATGAAATTCTTGATGATTTATTCAAAAGACTTGAGGCCAGAAGGCAAGCAGTGATAGAATTAGATAAGAATTTTTTTTTTGAGAAGCTATTTGTTCTATATCCAGTAAACTCTCCAAAAGAAATTGATGATTTGATTGCTCAAGCAAACCGGTCAGCATTCTCTACTGCACACTGGCATATTTCACTAATGGAAGGAAGAGTTAATGAAGTAACTGAGGAAATAGAAGATGGATGGGATATATTCCTGGTTGACAAAGAAAAACAAGAAGAGTACAGGAACCCTAAACCTATAAAAGTATATCAGAAAGATAGAGACAAGGGGAAAGGTAAAGTTGGTGGACCATCAAGCATCAAAGTTAAAGACAACCTACCCCCACCGGTGAAAATAACAACTACTGAAGATCAACCGACAACAAAAAGTATGGATGGAGAGGATAACAATCCTAATTCTGAAGTCCTATATACTGTGAATGTTGATACTCAGAAGATCAACATAATAGTAGACAAAGATACAACTAATAAGTCAGATATGGCTAATGAGCCTTCGGTAGTAGGGGAAATAGAGAAATCGATAGAAGATACCAAAAAAAGGTAGAGACTAAGGCACAGACTAAAACAACACAACATACAGAGAAACCAACAGAGCTAAAGGCTCCGGAACAACATCGCCCGGAATAGGTACTTAAGGAAACAATGCCACTGGTAACTAGTGAAGTAGGAAAACCAGTGCTTAAAGAAATGCAGACATAAACTGACCTACCAGAGGTCAATACAAGCATGGTTACTTCCACTAGTACTTAGATTGTTGGATCATCATCAACATTCAAATCAACAAATGTGACTGAGTTATTACTTGATTCTATCAAGAAAATAACTGACTGCAGCTCACAGGCTTATAAACGAATTGATGATTCCATATCAATTTTGAAGGTAATAGCTCCCAACTGTAATATAGATAATAAAGATTCTTTAGGACAATTGGATACATTGTGTAAATATATCTTTGAAAACATTGAGAAAATAAAGGAAGAATCAATGAAGGATAAGGTAGAAATTGAAAAACAGAAATCCTTTGATGAGGAAATAAAGAAGTGTAATAGAGATTTTGACACACTTCTACCGAAATTATGTAGTTTGTTGAAAGAATACAAAAATTTGTATAAAGATACATGTAAAACAAACTTTTTGACTTTAGATATTGACAAGAAAATAAGCAAGGCACAGGATGAGATAAATAAACTTGCAGACAACTTTGTCAACTCACCTGATTCACTATCAGTTTTTGAAGAGAAGATAGCAAATTTTGAGGAAGAACTACTCAAATTGGAAAGAGAGAAAGAATAATAAATAAGGCCAAACATTTGAGATATAAACTAAGTCCAAGATTGGACTATTTAGCATCTCTGTGGAAGGAAATTTCTGAGGCATTAAAATAGGGAAGCAAAACACCGACAGAGCATTTGCAGCATCTCACCGGTACAGTGAAGAGAACTGAGACAACAATAAAGGATAGTAAGAAGTTTATGGATAGTATAAACTTAATTTTGGGAGATCTTTTTCAGATTATAACTACCCAGCTACAAGGTTGAGTTTATGGATAGCTGAACCTACAAACTCTACTGACATCTTGACAACCATTGTCATTGATGCCAAATGGGGAGTAGTGGGATGAGAAAATTCAAAACACAGGAATCATATGCTCAGGGGGAGCTCTCACATTTTTGGTAAACATTTTTGATAAACATTTTTGGTAACAATTTTGGACTACACATTTTTGGATACTTTTAGAAATTTGTCATGAGTGTTGCCATCAATGGCAAAGGTGGAGATTGTTGGCATATGCACACTCCAATGAGACATTGTATGTGATTGAAGGTTTTGTCATTGATGGCAACCTTGCAATCCTATGGCACCGGCAAGACATTATACTGACAAAGCATTACACCAACAAGACAGTGCACCAGCATCAGCAGATCACACTCTACATTGGCACTCAGGACACCAGCACCGACACAGAAGAGAACATGTATACCGGCACAGAGGCTGACAAGATTTTTGTTATGTAATATTTTGCTTATTATTGTAAGCCGACTTGACAAATTGTAAAATGACTCTTATATATAAAGGAGATCATTGTAGACATTTGTAGGAGTGATGTAGAAGCATTAAAGAAAATATTAGGCAAACCTAATGTGCGAAATATAGGTCAAAGGGTATATGTAAAGAACAGAGCAGGAACCGGTACTGAATCTAGCATTGAAGATGCTATTGTAAAGTAGTACAAGTTATTGGATTAGTATAATCCTTATTGTAAGTCAGTGTGACTTCCCATTGGGCAGTGAGCTCTAGGCAGTTGGCTTTCCTGCATGTGTAGGCCCCTATTGTAAGTAATATTCTCTTATTGGCCAGTGAGTGAATATTGTGGGTCACAAATCCCACTGAGGTTTTTCCCACACCGGGTTTCCTCGTTAAACATCTTGTGTTATGGTGTACTTTTCATGTGGATGTTCTTGATTCTGTTTATTGCATTATTTCTTGCATACCAGTACACTGTTATATTATGTTCTACATGTTTTAACTTAAGAAATTCTTATCACCAGTTAGATACTGATTCACCCCCCCCCTCTCAGTATCTGTGGGACCCCTAATAGAGAAACCATGCAAATGAAAGAAAACCAAAATAACAAACACCATTCTTCAATGTTCATATATTGATTTTACCCGTCATTACAAAAATTTCTTACAAAAATTCTATTTTATTTCTAATCTGTTAACTACAACTACTTCTAACTATCTAAATTTCTAGCTGCTAAAATCTAACCTTCTAACCCTTTACAAGAGAGAGGCTTCTACCTTTAATAGATTTTACAATTCAAATCAAGGGCTAGGATTGAATGCATCCAACAGCTATTGGAGATTATTGGGAGTATGGTACAAATATGTGCTTAAAAGATATTTGAGAGATGTGTTGTCATCGATGTCAACATATTTCTTTGTCTGTAATAGTGATGCAATGAAGTTTAATGAGTTTTTCAGCATGTTGATGATAAGATTTTGTAGATTAAAGGGTTTTTAGAGGTTGTGTAAAGATGATTCAATTCATGGTTCTGAGGTCTACATGAATATTTGAGTGTGTGATGGGTACCTGTGTTGTGACTAGTTTTTCAGTTGTTCAGTGATGATAAATTGTCAGTATTTTGATCTACATTACTCCACATTGTAATATATTGATCTATGGATTTGGACTAATGTTTAGGACATTGATGTGTATCCTCAATTCAAGTAGTTCATGGTTTGGAGCTGTGCAAGTTATTTATCAAGGCTGATAGTCATTGCAGTTAGCGTTCTTAAGGTTCAGTGTGATGATGTTGATGATTATAATAAGTTTTGTTAGTGCAGATGTTACAATGATAATTCATGATGCTTGTGGATGTTTCTGGATTGTGTGCCTTTTGTGCTGGTGGTTTGCATTGATCGTTGAGCTCGTAATTGATGTTTTTCCTTGATGTGTTAGTGTTCTTCATATTTTTGGCCAACCGGATGCTTGTAACGTGTTGTGGATGTTTGATATATAATTTTTTAGAGGTGTAGCATGTTTGAGGTGATGATTTGGGTCAATGCTATGTCTTAGTTGAGATTCCTTGGTCTACATGATATATTGTATTATGTGTTGTTATATTTTTGTAATTAGGTGGTGAGTGTTGAGTCAACCTTGTTGATCTTTCCAAGGTTGATGTTATGTATAAATAAATGTAATATCTTTGTATTTGAGTGTGTTGTGGGTGAGAGAGTGAGTATGTGTGTGAACAATGTATTGATCTTTCAGAAGAATAGAAGAAGTGTGAATAAGGAAATGAAAGTTGTTATGTGCTTTACCAGAACTATAACCAAGCATTAAGGATATGCCATTTTTCTCACTTCATGACTTCTGGATGTGGTCTGAATCTGTTTGTAAGGCAGTGAACCTTCCCTAGGTTGTAGCCCTTCTTATTTTTGATTAGTGAGCTCTAGGAAGTGTGCCTAAATGAATGTGCATTCCCCATTGTAATTCTTATATACTTCTAATAGAGTATACTTTTATTGTGGGTGTGTTCCCACCACGATTCCCTTGACTAGGTTTTCCACATCAAAAATCTTTGTGTTATGTGTGTTATTGATGTGTTGTTGATTTATGCTTAATTATGAGATCTAAGAATAAGTTTAAGTTGTGTAAGTTTTTTAGACAACTAATTCACTCCCCTCTCAGTTGTTTGTCCTATTTCCATCAACAACTGCAATTTGCCTTCTAAAAACTTGACAACTTTAACCCATGCCTAGTAATCTTCAGTTGTCCCATCAACCACCTCCTCAGCTGACCACTATTTGACATCAATTTGGTCAATCAAGTATCTGAGGAGTAATTGACCTATGTACCCTTGTTTTATTTTGCATTAATAGGGGGCCCACAGGTAGTTGTTTACATTAAAACAATTTAGTTTTACAACTGATTTTTTGGAATCAATTCCAATTGTATATTTATGAGAATGCATACACTTGTAGCATTCTGAGTGTTCTTTTGTCTCCAGTGTACGGTTTAGGTTGTCACCTTAGCTCTTCCCAACAATGTTGATCTGAAAACAATCTATTTCAACCTATATTAATCATCTCAAAAACTTAAATAAATTTAACAAATAAGTGTTGAAAGACACTTAGCAAATCTTGAATGCCCTTTGCTAAAGAAAACTGAACTCTGAGAGAGAAACTGCAAATACAAACCCTTTGGATTTTAAAACACCCCCCTTAGGGAGAAATTCGACCCTTGGAAGGACAATGCGTGATTTTGGTTCTTCTTGCAAAATTAGAAGAAGTGTCGAGTTTCGCTTATGTGTGATTTTAACTTGGGTAACCTCATTTTGAAATGCAAAAAATCATTAAAAAATGACTTTATTTACATGATTTTAACTCACCTAAGGGAATTATTGTTATTTAAAAGAAATGAGCAAACTTTTGTTTCTTTTTCTAAGTCCATTGTTTGCTAATGAGGAAATTTGGATTTTCTAGATACATTGTGTGATTTTAATGGCATATTGAATTTTTTTTTGCCAAACTTGCCCCCTTTAACCCTCTTCTTGAGAACAAATTCGGCTAATTAGAAGAAATATGTGATTTAATAGATGCCCCCTAGCAAAATTGGCTATTTCTCACGATTTTAATGGCATCTTGCAAAACAATAAAAAATTTCAAACCTTTTGTGCTTTTGCCCCCTTTTTGGCGATATGTGTTATTTCTTTTTTTTTCTCGCAAGACATTTAAAAATTTTGATCTTTCTGCTACGCTGTATTTGGAAGAAACTTAGGATTTTACTGGTTATTTGAAGACAGATTGTGCAATTTTACTTTGAGGTGATGTCTCCTTTGCCCTAGGCCAAAACTTGTCTTTTGTTCATCATTTGTGAAAGGGACTCTCCTGACATTTGCAAAGGTAATTGGAAATGAAACGATTTGAAATTGCCCAAGATGTGCAATTTTCGCATCTCTCTTAGCATTTCACGTCGCTTTGTTTGACCTTATTTTTCCAAATACATAAGTGATTCCCTTCACTAACACTTTATCAGTGATTCGAGACAAAAAATTTCAGAGGTTGGGACATACAATTCTTCATCAAGTTTGGATATGTATTTTTGTGTTTTCTTTGTTCTGAAAACTCAAGGTATTTTTGGCTTTTAGAAGATGTTCGTAGAGTTGGGATATTTCTTTGGTTTGAAATGTCACTTGGAAGGGTAACATTGGGTTCTTTAGTGCCAGTGTGCGATTTCCATTTTAAATATATCTCTCTCTCTCTCTTGTACTTTATAAAACTTAGAAAAATGCCAAGTTTGCATTTTGAGATTATTCTTAGGTTTAGAAGGCTTGATTTTCATTTTGGCTTTAAACCACAAAAGCCTTTCATCTCTCTTTCTCTCTTTCAATCAAGCAATGGGGCTCCCCTATCATAGACACGATGTGTGTGCATTATACACAACAATATCCATTCCAATGATATCCCAATGAACTTGGAAGAAGGCAAGAGGGAATCCATCAAGACTTGGGGCTTTGAAAGCACCAAAGAAGAACACTACATTCCTAACCTCCTGGAAGAATACCTTGGTGACTAGTAAAGACAAATCCTCCTCAATGATAACCTTTGGAATCACCTTGATAAAATCATTGGGGTCTTGAGAGCTACTTTGGTTATTAGAGTTATTTGGGCAAAAATATGAACAAACATCTCAACCATATCTAATTCATTTTTTTTATTGATCCATCATCTTTAATAATATTTCTTATCCCATTTCTTCTTGTGTGCTTCATGGTGGATTGGTGAAAGAATTTGGTTTTTTTACCTCCTTCAGTGAGCCATTATATTCTTGATTTTTGTTTCTAAAACACTTCTTTCTTGTTCAACCTAAACCATTGATCTTTGAGAAAGATCTCATCCCTTCTCTCTTCCTCAGAAGCACAATTATCTTCTATCTTCCTCTAAATGTTCTCAAGGTTGACAACAACAACCTTCTTTTGTTTAAAGATATTCCCAAATGAGTAATGGTTCCAACCTTTGACCTTTTCCTTTAGGAACTTAAGTTTTTGGACAAAACAAAACATTGGGGTTCCATTGACTAGGACATTCCACTATTGTTCAACTAGAGATCTGAAATCTAAGTATAGGGACAACATTATTTTATATCTAAAGGTTTACAATTTTTTCTCCCTGAAGTGTTCCATGGATAGAAGAATTGCACTATGATCAGAGCTTGATCTAGGAAGGGCATAGAGAGAGGAGTCATAATTTTTCCAATTAATCAAAAACCAAGAACCTATCAAGTCTAGCTTGAATCAGATTCTGGCCAAGCCTTCTATTAGACCAAGTATATCTGGAACTAGTGAGATGGATATCCATAAGTACTGTTATAGAAATAAAGTTTGTAAAATCATTCACACTCTCTGAATAGTCTTTAATACCCCCAAATTTATCTAAGGGATAAAGAGGAGAGTTAAAATCTCCAACTACCATCCACAAAGATGCCACCTAATTCTGAATAAGGCTAGCTAGAGAAGACCAGAGGCAAGCCTGGGGGGTTCTATCATTAGGGGTATAAACATTAGAAAGATTGTTGGACATTGCTACTGCTAGGATATGTTGTTGTCATTGTTGTCAACATATTCCTATGTTTTGGCATTGCAATGAATTATTTTGGTGATCTGATGATTGTAGTGAGTTGATCTAGTTGGTCTATCTAATTTGGATGTTGTAATACTTCATTTCTTATTGGTTTCAGTGATCTAGAAGTTTACTTGATTATATAATTTGCTCCAGTTTGAGGTTTTGGTCTTTCTATTTAGTGGCTAGCAGAGTTTGGTTTTTGATCCGGTGAGCTCTAGTATGATCATATCTTGTGTTGTGGTTTTGGGAGATTGTTTTGGATATTTGTGTGTATCTTCATTTCAAGTGGTTCATGATTTGGTACTCTAGAAGCTATCTTTCTTATCTGAGTTATTGTTGTTGAGTGTTCTTGAACATTAGCATGTTGATCGATGAAGATTTGCATAAGTGGTGTTGGTGCAGCTATTGTGGATGGTTCTAACATGCTTTGTGGTTGTTCCTAATCATGTCATGTTTGTCTTGGTGGTCCACATTGATTATCATGCAAGTTCTTGATGATATTCATGGTCTAGTGATATTCTTCATGTTATACGGTGTTTTAGTGGTGTAATGTGTTGCGATTGTTCTTGGCAAGATTTCTGGTGGTGGTGCATGTTTGAAAAGTTGATTTAGGTCCATGCTATGTTGTCTATGGCATTGTATTGGTCCAATGGTTTATTTATGTATCGTGTGATGTAATTTTGTAATTGGGTTTTATGGGTTTGTTGACCTTATAGTCAAGGTTGATGATCTGTATAAATGGGTGTAATATTCATGTAATTTAAAGTTATGGTGTTGAGTTTGTATTATCAGAGAGTTGTGTATGTGAAAGTAAGTGAATTCATCTTTTAGTGTGGTGTATTAAGTATAGATTGGTGAAGGGAAGACATTTGAGCTTAACTAGAACTATCATCAAGCATTAGGAGATGTTATTCTTGTAGTTCATTCTTTCCAGATTGTAGTTTGAATCTTTTTGTAAGGTAGTGAGCCTTCCTTGAGGGTTGGAGCCTTTTGGGTCATTGTAATTTGAGAAGTGAGCTCTAGGCAGTGTGTTTGAATGCATGTGCATTCCCCATTGTAATATTTACACATACTACTGTAGAGTATCATCTTATTGTGGGTAGGTTCCCACCATGGTTTTTTACCTTAATTAGGTTTTCCACATCAAAATATTGGTGTTATGTGTGTTGTTGTTATTGTTGTTATCTTTCTTTCTTATGTAGTTGATCAGATCTAAGATTGTGCTTAATTTAATTAATCTAGTAAAAAATGATTCACCCCTCCTCAATTTTCCTTCTTTCTATTAGCAACAATTCATATAAGAGCTAGATCCTCTGGAAGAAGCTTAACTAGTTGAGGAGATCTGGGATGGCAACTTATGTCTTTAAGAAGGAGAGTCCTAGATTTGATGGAAATAATTTTACTATCTGGAAGGACACCATGAAAGTTCTTTTGAAGTGTCTTGGAGAAGATTATTGGAATATTACAAGGAATGTTTACAATGTTCCTCCGAATGGACCAGTTACTGTTGATGAGATCAAGGAAGCTGAACATAACATAAGGGCTAAGGAAGCATTGTTGAGTGATTTACTTATTCAATGATGACTAATGTGATGGGAGTTCAAACTATACATGAGATATGGAAGAAGGTTGAGGTCTTGTATGAAGAAGATGCACAAGTTAAAGTTGCTAAATTGTAGAGTTTGAAGGTAAAATATGAATCATTAAAGATGGGAGAAGATGAGAACATAACTTCCTTTATGGAAAAAGTGAATGAGCTTGTTATGAACATCAGATGTGTTAGTGGAACCCTTGAGGAAGATGAGATTATTGCTAAGGTATTGAGATCCTTTCCCTTTGCTTATAAAGCTAAAGTTGTTGATATTTATGAGATCTAGAGTGTGACTACTATGACAAGAGATATGTTGGTTGGTAAGATGACTACATTTGAGTTAAGTGAGTTTGGAGAATCACATGGTAAATCTAAGACTACATTCAAAGCCTTTATATTCAAGAAGTAATTGTATGATTCGAGTGTTGGTATTTTGGATATGTTGATATGGTTTTGTCATTGATGTCAACACTTATCAACACTAGTCACCCTATCAGCACTTGAAGAATTGGTTATGTTCACCGACAAGCAAGTGATTTACGCACAATCACCGGTATTTGGTTCACCGACATGATATATTGTTCACCGGCACTTAGAAACTCATGGAGAATACTTGGTTATGTCAAAGACATCATTTGGACACTTTGTCTTGGATATTTGTTCATTTCTATATTTGAGTTTGCATATTTGTTGTTACCAGTAAATAGGTCCAGGTTATACACCAACAAGCTTATCTATTCCAGATCATGTCATAGAGATGATTTGTTATTATTGTAAATACATTTGAGCCGACATCATGCATCAAATATTGTTTCTTTGTAATTGATTTTATTGTAATATCTTTTAGTGAGCTGACCTACTCAACTGGTCTTAGGTTAAGGTAAAAATTTAAGATCTCATTTGTGAGATTGAGATATGCAAGGGAAAGAGATTGTAATAAGGTATATGTGAATATTAGCAGAGTTATACACACACACATCATTCAAGATTGAAGGAAGGTTTGAAGAACGCATATTAGAGATAAACTGGTACTAAATCTAGCATATGGAGATGCTACTTTGAGCAGTACATTATCATTGGATTTAATCATCCAATTGTAGTCAGTGTGACTCCCATTTGTGATTGAGTAGTGAGCTCTAGGCTCTTGGCCTTTTTGTACGTGCAGACCCCTTATTGTATACACATACTATCTACAATAGTATCATTTGATTGTGGGTAAGGTTTCCCATCATGGTTTTTCCCCTTATAGGGTTTCCATGTACAAATATTGGTGTTATGTGTTGTGGATGTTATTGTCTATTTGTTTCATGCATTAATCTTTACCAGTACTGCAATTAACTGATAAACTATCTATCGATATTAAGCATTAAGTTTTGGTTAAGTTAATTTTGGTTTGAATTTATTAGACAATTGATTCACCCCCCCCCCCCCTCTCAGTTGCCTCTGGGACCTAACAATTGGTATCAGAGTCTAGTCCTCTTTTTGTAGAAGTTTAACAGCTTGAGGAGATTCAATGTCTTCAAACTATTTTAGGAAGGACAATCCTAAAATTGATGGAACCAATAATGGCATATGGAAGATGAGGATGGAGACACATCTTAATTGCATTGGAAAGGACATCTAGGAGGTTAAAAAGAATGGTTATACTGCCCCTAGTCAAGGTCAGCCTAATCCACCAAATCTAACCAAAGATGAAGAAAATGATTGCAAAGCAAGAGAAGCACTTTTGAGTGCATTATCAAATCAGCAAATCATGGGATTATCAGATAGGTCTACTGCTAAAGCTATCTGGGACCATTTGGAAACATTGAATGAAGGAGATTCCACAGTCAAAATTGCAAAACTTGAAAGCTTCTGGGTCAAGTATGAAAATCTAAAGATGGAATAAGATGAAAGAATTTCTTCTTTTATGGAAAGAGTAAATGAAATTGTTTTGGGTATTAAATGTTGTGGAGGAACCTTAAGTGAAGATGAAATTGTTTCAAAATTTTTAAGAGGATTACCACCAGCATAGAAAATGAAAGTTACTTCTATAAATGCATTGAGAAAAATGCCTAATACATCAGTAACTAGAGATACATAAATTGGAAAACTTTTAGCTTTTGAAATTGAGGAATTTGGTCATGTTGCTACTATAAAGACAAATTTAACTTTTAAGGCATCAACATTATCTGTATCATCATCATCATCATTTGACAAATCTAATTGGAAATCCTTTTATGCAAGAGAACTTGAAGAAAGCAAGAGAGAAAATGAAGAACTTGAAGCACTATTTGAAAGGAAAATGCCTAAAGGTCCAGTTGGAAGTAAGTATGAAGGTAAAACACCCTTTAAATATTTTAACTGCAATAAGATTGGTCATATGGCATCAAGGTGTCCTAACAGACATGCAAGATTAAAAGAAGAAGCTAGAAGAACATACAAGCCTAACCCTAAATATCAGAGATACAAATTTAAGAAGAATAGAGACAAATATTGTTATCTTGCTGATGAAGGAGTCACTGATGATTCTGATGAGGATCTGATAGACAATGGATGGGTCTTTGTTGCTATAACAAAAGATCAACTGATAACTATTTCTTCAATCGGTAGAAAAGGCCCTAGCAACTAAAATTGAGGATAAGGATGAATGGATCATTGATTTAGGATGTTCACATCATATGACTGGTGATAAAAGTAAATTCTTAACTTTTTAGGAATATAATGGAGGTCTAGTAAGACTTGGAGATGATAAAGCTTGTTTGATCAAAGGAAAAGGTACTATATCTCTTGATGGTAAGCACAATATTGATAATGTTTACTGTGTTGAAGACTTAAAGCATAATCTTTTGAGTGCTGGTCAATTAGTTGAAAAAGGATTTCAATTACAATTCAAGAATGGTAAATGCAAAATCATGAACAGAACTGGTTTGGAAATTGCAACTAGCCATCAGACTAGATGTAATATCTTTCATTGAACAACAATGAAAAGACATGCTTGATTGCACCTATTGATGAAAGTTGGTTATGGCATAAGAGACTTTGTCATGTAAATTTTGATTGCATTGTGAAAATTAGTACAACTAAAGCATCAACTAACTTGCCTAGAATTGTCAAACCTCACAATCTGATATGTAAGGAACGTCAATTTGGAAACAAAGTTAGAGCATCTTTTAAGAGTATTCTAGAAAAATCCAACAATTCTCTTGACTTAATTCATACTGATTTATGTGGTCCAGCTAGAACTTGAAGCTTATAAGGAGATATATATTTCATGCTAATCATTGATGACTATTCTAGAATGTGTTGGGTTAGTTTTCTTAGAGAGAAATTAGAAGCACTTGGGAAATTCAAGCTATTCAAGGTGATGGTAGAGAATGAAACCGGTAAGAAAATCAAATGTCCAAGATCAGATCAATGAAGAGAATTCACATCTAAGAAATTTAATACATTCTGTGAAGTGAATGGGATCAGAAGACAATTATCAGCACCCCAGACACCCCAGCGAAATGGAGTTGTAGAAAAGAAAAACAAAACTATCTTGGATGCAGCTAGAAGTGTGTTATCTGAACCAAATCTACCTCATGTATATTAGAGAGAGGGAGTAAGTACAACATTCTACACATTCAACAAATTTCACATCAAAGGTGAAACTGGTAAGACCCCTCATGAATTATGGTTTGGCATTACTGCTACTCTTAAATATTTTAGAATATTTGGAAGTAAATACTATATTAGAAGAGATGAGTATTTTGGCAAATTTGATCCTAGAAGTGATGAAGGAATATTTCTTGGTTATTCATCTAAGAGAAAAGAATATAGATGTTTTAACAAGAGATTGCAGAAAATTGTTGAGAGTATAAATGTGAAAATTGATGAACAGTTTAGAGGAACTTCAAGGTACATAGACTCTGAACCGAAAATAGAGATTCTAACAAATGAACCTATATTGAACACATCAGTACAAAATGAAGACCCAGTTACACCGGTATCATATGAAAATTCCACACTAACTAAAGAACAATAGCAAACAAAGACACCCCAATATGTTAGATTGAAAGACTCTAAAGATCAGATAATTGGGAACAAGTATCAAGGAGTTATGACTAGAGGAAGACTGACAAATGAAGAGGTATGTCTTATTTATCAAATTGAACCAGCATCAGTTAATGAGGCATGTAGAGATAAATACTAGATTAAAGCTATGGAAGAAGAATTAGAACAAATTGAAAAGAATAACACATGGACATTAGTTCCTTGGCCTAAAGGCAAAAATGTAATTGAAACAAAATGGGTATTCAGAAACAAACTTAATGAAGATGGTAAGGTAATCAGAAATAAAGAAAGACTAGTGTGTAAGGGATATTCACAGAAAGAAGGAATTGATTATAATGAAACCTTTGCAACGGTAGCTAAAATTGAGGCAGTCAGATTATTCTTGGCTTTTGTAGCACACAAGAACTACAAAGTATATCAAATGGATATTAAATGTGCATTTCTAAATGGAGATCTTGAAGAAGAAGTTTATATTGAACAACCTGATGGATTTTCTTTGATAGATAGCCAAGATATGGTTTGCAAGTTAAGGAAAGCTTTGTATGGGTTGAAGCAAGCTCCAAGAGCTTGGTATGCTATATTAGATAAATATCTTTTGAAGATTGGTTTTTCTAAAGGTAATGCTGACAACATCTTATACTATAAAGTGACTAATGATGACATCTTGGTTATAGAAGTTTTTGTTGATAATATGATCTTTGGAGGAGAAGATGGATTATGTAAAGATTTTTTTATTAAAATGCAACAAGAATTTGAAATGTCTATGATTGGAGAGATGAAATTCTTTTTAGGATTGCAGATTTCACAGACTGATAAAGGTATATTCTTGAGTCAATCTAAGTACTTGAAGAAGTTACTAAAGAAATTTGACATTGAAAACTCTAAATCGGTAAGCACACCTATGAATACAACTGGCAAATTATCACTAAGGGATGAATAAACACCTGTTAATCCGACTAGTTACAAGTCTATGATAGGAGGTCTACTGTATTTGACACAAACAAGACCTGATATTATGAATGTAGTATGTACTGTTTCAAGATTTTAGAGTAATCCTAAAGAAAATCATGAATTAGCAGTAAAAAGGACTTTCCAGTACTTACAAGGCACTACAAATCTTGGCTTATGGTATCCTACAGATGAAAACTTTGAATTATGTGCATACACAGATGCAAATTGGGCAAGAGATATAGATGATAGAAAAAGCACCACCGGTTGAGCATTTTTCCTTGGAAGCAGATTAATTTCTTGGTTGAGTAAGAAACAAAGTTGCACATCTCTATCAACAACTAAATCAAAATATGTTGTAGCAACAACTAATTGCACACAGGTATTATGGCTTAAGCAAATGTTGAAGGACATAAAGGTAAAATGAAAGGAACCTATAACTATCTATTGTGATAATACAACAACAATTGATATATCTAAGAATCTGGTACTACATTCAAAAACTAAACATGTTTCTATCAAATTGAATTTTCTGAAAGAAAATGTTGAAGCAAAAGAAGTAAAATTGGTTTATGTGAATACTAAAGAACATTGCAGATATTTTTACTAAGCCTTTTCCTAAGGAGACTTTTGAATATCTTAGAGATCAGCTTGGGGATATACCCCCACCAGTAGAGACTTAGATAGTTAATGTTTGTCATCAACCGACAACTAATAGAGAAATATTTTATTTTGGCTTTGATGAGGAGAGCTACTCCTCATGGGGAGTAGTTGGTATTTTGCTTTTGAACTTGGTTTTTGTATTTCTTTGGCATTTGATGTCAAAGGGGGGAGAGATTGATATAGAAAAATACATGTTATTCCAGGGGGGAGATACTTTATCCCTTAGGGAGAGATATCATGATTTCTGGTTATGATCTCTTTTGGGAGATTATTGGTTTTTGGTATTTGGTATTTGGTATTTGGTATTTGGTATTTTTGTTTTGGCACTTTGATGTTTTTTTCCATCTTGTGTTGCCATCAATGCCAAAGCTAGAGATTGTTGGTATTTTGGATATGTTGATATAGTTTTGTCATTGATGTCAACACTTATCAATACTGGTCACCCTATCAGCACTTGGAGAATTGGTTATGTTCACCGGTAAGCAAGTGATGTATGCACAGTCATCGGTATTTGGTTCACCAGAAGGATATATTGTTCATTGACACTTAGAATCTCATGGAGAATACTTGGTTATGTCAAAGACATCATTTGGACACTTTGTCTTGGAGATTTGTTCATTACTATATTCGAGTTTGCATATTTGTTGTTACTGGCAAATAGGTCCGTGTTATACACTGGCAAGCTTATCTATTCCAGATCAGCACGACACGTTATAAAGATGATTTGTTATTATTGTAAATACATTTGAGCTAACATAATGCATCGGATATCGTTTCTTTGTAATTTATTTTATTGTAATATCTTTTAGTGAGCCAACCTACTCAATTGGTCTTAGGTTAAGGTATAAATGTAAGATCTCATTTGTGAGATTGAGATATGCAAGGGAAAGAGATTGTAATAAGGTATATGCGAATATTAGCAGAGTTATACATGCAAACATCATTCAAGATTGAAGGAAGGTTTGAAGAAGGCATATCAGAACTAAATCGGTACTGAATCCAGCATATGGAGATGCTACTTTGAGCAGTACATTATCATTGGATTTAATCATCCAATTTTAGTCAGTGTGACTCCCATTTGTGATTGAGTAGTGAGCTCTAGGCACTTGGACTTTCTGCATGTGCATACCCCTTATTGTATACACATACTATCTATAGTAGTATCATCTAATTGTGGGTAAGGTTTTCCACCATGGTTTTTCCCCTTACAAGGTTTCCACATACAAATATTGGTGTTATGTGTTGTGGATGTTATTGTCTTTCTGTTTCATGCATTAATCTTTACTAGTACTACAATTAACTGATAAACTGTCAACCGACATTAAGTTTGGTTTATTGGTATTAAGCATTAAGTTTTGGTTAAGTTAATTTTAGTTTGAATTCATTGGACAATTGATTCACCCCCCCTCCCCCCCCCCTTTCTTAGTTGCCTCTGGGACCTAACACCAGGAGAGAGTTCATCTAGGATTTCAAGATATGAAGATAAATGAGAGAGATGAAAGAACAAGAGAAAGAGTTGGATGAGATTGAAGCACTTATTGCCCAAAGATTGCCTAAGGGAGCCAGTAAGTATGATGGAAATTTACCTTTGAAATGTTTCTCTTGCAATAAGATAGGAGATTTGTCTTCTAGTTGTCCTAAAAGAATGTCTAGTTATGATAAGCATGAAAAAAATAATAGATTTGATAAGCATGTTAGATATGAGAAGCATGATAAAAATGATAAGCCCTACAAGCCCTACTGGAAGTACAAAAATCAAAAGAGATTCTATTATGTTGCTGATGAAGGTGTGATAGACAATGAGTCAGACAACGGGAACTCAGGAGATGAGTTTTTGTTTATTGCTATCAAAGAAGATGATCTGATACTAATGAATCCTACAAGCTGCATTGTTGAGGAGAAAGCTTTGGCTTCTAGGATTGAAGAGAAATATGGATGGGTAATTGACAACAATTTTTCACATCATATGATAGGTGATAAAATTAAATTTGTGAGTATAAAGATATGATGGTGGTATAGTAAGATTTGGAGATGATAAATCTTGTGTGATTCATGGTAGAGGTTCTATATCTTTTGATGGTAAGAATAACACTGATGATGTCTTATATGTTGAAGAATTAAAGCATAATCTTCTGAGTGTTGGACAAATAGTTGATAAAGGATATGATTTTCAATTCAAGAATGGTAAATGCAAGATTTTGAATGCCTCCGATGTAGAGATTGAAACAAGGACTAAAACTAAAGGTAATATCTTTCATTTGAATGTCGGTGAAAAAAGTTGTTTGATTGCTCAGATAGATGAAAGTTGGTTGTGACATAGGAGGATGTGTCATGTTAACTTTGACTGTATGGTAAGGATAAGTTCTACTCAAGTTGTTAAATATTTGCCTAAGATTATGAAGCCCTCTAATCCGGTATGTAAAGAATTCTAGTTGGGGATGCAAACAAGAACATCATTTAAAATAAAATTGTATACATCTAATGGACTATTATATCTTGTACATACTGACTTGTGCGGTCCTACTATAGTGAGAAGCATGTAGGGTGATAGGTATTTCATATTGCTGATTGATGATTACTCAAGAATGATGTGGGTGACTTTTCTAAGGGAGAAGTTAGAAGCATTGGAGAAATTCAAGATATTCAAAGCAAAGGTGGAGACTCAGACAGGGTTGAAGCTGAAGTGTCTGAGATATGACAAAGGAGGAGAATTCATGTCTGATGAGTTTGATACATCCTATGAGGAATTGAATTAGAAGACAGTTATCTACTTGTTGAACCCCTCAATAGAATGGAGTTGTTGAAAGGAAGAAAAGAACAATCTTGGATGTTGCTAGAATGATGTTGATTGAAGGAATTGATGCACAAACCTTTTGGAAGGAATTTGTTAGCATTTATGTTTACACATTCAACCAGGTGCATATAAAAGGTGATTCTTGTAAGACTCCTTATGAGCTATCGTTTGGTCATGTTCCTATAGTAAGATATTTCAGTGTTTTTGGAAGAAAATTTTATATAAAAAGAGATAAGGATATAGGAAATTTTGATGCAAGATATGATGGAATCTTTTTGTGATATTCTACTAAGAGAAATTCCTATCGGTGTTACAATAAGAGGTTGAAAAAGATATTAGAAAGTGAAAATGTAAAAGTTGATGAATGTTTTGGTAAGAAGATCAGAGCATGCGGATATGACATTGATGAAAAAGATATTGTCTGTAAGCCTACAAAGACTGAGATTGTAAACTAGATTAATCTAGTAGAGAATTAATCTAGATATTGCTACTCCCGATGGAGGACTTGAATAGACTAAGAATCAGAATAATTTGAAGACTCTGAGGTATGTAAAATTGAATCACTCTAAGAATGAGATTATTGATGATAAGAACAAGGGTGTGATGACTAGGAGAAGACTTGTCATTGAAGAGATATGTCTGATTTCTAAGATTGAACCTAAAGATGTTGTTGAAGCATATAAGGATGAGAATTGGATAAAATCTATGGAGGAGGAGTTTAATCAAATTGAAAAGAATAACACTTGGGAGATTGTTCTGAAACCTAAAGACAAAAATGTGATTAACACTAAATGGGTGTTCTATAATAAACTGAATGAATTCGGTGAAGTGGTAAGAAACAAAGAAATATTGGTATGTAAGGGATGTTCTCAAATGGAAGGTATTGACTATGAAGAAACATTTTCTCCTATAGCTATAATTGAAGTTGTTAGATTGTTGCTTGCATACGTTGCTTATAAGAATTTAAAGGTTTATCAGATGGATGTCAAGTCAGTCTTTTTAAATGGTGGTCTTGAGGAGGAAGTCTACATTGAGAAAATCGAAGGATTTTATTTATCAGATGAAGGAGACATGGTATGCAGATTGAAGAAAACACTGTATGGACTGAAGAAATACCCTAGAGCATGGTATGCAAGATTAGATAAGTATTTATTGAAGTTGGGTTTTTGTAAAGGTGTTGTTGATAGTAACTTATACTTTAAGGTTGAGAATGATAATATTTTGATTGTTGAAGTATTTGTGGATGACATTATTTTTGGAGATGATGATTTGAGTATGAAGTTTTCTAATGATATGCAAAAGGAATTTGAGATTTCTATGATAGGTGAGATGAAATTTTTCATAGGATTGCAGATTAATCAGAGAGGTAAAGGTATTTTCATTTCTCAATCTAAGTATGTAAAGGAGTTATTGAAGAAATTTGTGTTAGCTAATACTAAACATATTGGAACTCCTATGGTGACTAGATGCAAGTTATCTAAGAATGATGAATCTAAGAAAGTGAATCAGACCTTATATAGATCTATGGTTGGTGGATGTTGTACCTCACTCATACTAGACCAGATATTATGCATGTTGTGTGTCTTTGTGCCAGATTTCAAGTTGATCCTAAAGAGACTTGTGATACTATTGTTAAAATAATTTTTAGATACTTGAAGGGAACTGTTGAGTATGGGTTGTGATATCTAAAGAATGATGATTTTATGCTTTGTGTATATATTGATGCTAATTGGGCAGGTGATGTAGATGACTAGAAGAGCACTACCACTGGAGATTTCTTTTTGGAGAAGAAGTAGGTGTCATGGGTGAGCAAGAAACAAGATGTTATATCTTTATCTATTGCTGAAGCTAAATACATTGCTACTACTACAAATTTTACTCAGGTAGTTTAGATGACACAAATGCTGAAAGATATTAGAGTTGTGTATTATGAGCCTAATGTTATTTATTGTGACAATTCAAGTGCTATTAATATTTCTAAGAATCTGGTACTGCATTCTAAAACTAATCATATATCAATTAAGTATCATTTCTTGAGGGAGAAAGTTAGTGATGAAGAAGTAAAGCTGGAGTATGTATCTACAAAAAATCAAATTGTAGATATTTTCACTAAGCCTTTACCTACATATACATTTGTTTATTTGAGAGAAAAATTAGGGGTATTTGCCCCTCCTGATGAGAACTAGGTGCATTGAGATGCATCAATCCGGTGGACTTCACAGTCTTATCTCTTTATCTGGATTGATGAGTTGATGTTGCTACTCTACTGGAGTAGTTGGTGAGTTGTTCAGAGTTGTGACTATGTTGTTTGGGGGAGAGAATCTTGATTAGTTTAAATCGTTGGCATTGTTGTCAAAGGGGGAGAGAAGCATGTGAAAAATTGTTTTAGCTTTGGAGCTTTGTGTGCCTGACTTTAGGGGGAGCTTGTTGGATTTTTCTGATGTTGGTTTATTCCTTTGCAATGATTGTTTTTCACATTCATATGTTGCCATCAATGCCAAAGGGGGAGATTGTTGGACATTGTTGCTACTAGGATATGTTGTTTTCATTGATGTCAACATATTCATATGTTTTGGTATTACAGAGAATTGTTTTGGTGATCGGGTGATTGAAATGAGTTGATTTAGTTATTCTATTTGATTGGGATGCTATAATACTTCTTTTTTTATTGGTTTCAATGATCCAGAAGTTCAATTGATCATATCATTTGATTTGGTTTAGGGTTTTGGTCTTTCTTTTCAGTGGTTGGTAAAGTCTGGGTTTTGATTCGATGACCTCTAGTATGATCATATCTTGTGTTGTGGTTTTGGGAGAATGTTTTGGATGTTCATGTGTATCTTCATTTCAAGTGGTTCATGATTTTGTTCCCCAAAAGCTCTTTCTTCTCTGAGTTGCTATTGTTGAGTGTTCTTGAACATTAGCATGTTGATCAATGAAGATTTGCATAAGTGGTGTTGGTGCAGCTATTGTGGATGGTTCTAACATGCTTGTTGGTGTTTCCTAATTATGTCATATTTGTCTTGGTGGTCCACATTGATTATTGTGCGAGTTCTTGATGATCTTCTGGTTCGATGATATTCTTCATGTTATATGTTATTTTGGTAGTGTAATGCATTATGGTTGTTCTTGGCAAGATTTACGGTGGTGGTGCATGTTTGAGAAGTTGTTTTAGGTCCATTATATGTTGTCTATGGCATTTTATTGGTCTGGTGGTTGATTTATGTATCATGTGTTGAAATTTTGTAATTGGGTGTTATGGGTTTGGCTGACTTTATAGTCAAGGTCGATGATCTATATAAATGAGTGTAATATTCATGTAATTTGGGGTTATGGTGTTGAGTATGCATTATCAAAGAGTGGTGTATGTACAAATAAGTGAATTCATCTTTCAGTGTGGTTTATTAACCAAAGATTGGTGAAGGGAAGACATTTGAGCTTCACTGGAACTGTCAGTAGGCATTAGCAGATGCTATTCTTGTAGTTCATTCTTTCTGGATTGTAGTCCGAATCTTTTTATAAGATAGTGAACCTTCCCTCAGGGTTGGAGCCTTTTGGATCATTGTAATTTGAGTAGTGAACTCTAGGCAGTGTGCTTAAATGCATGTGCATTCCCCATTGTAATATTTACACATACTACTACAGAGTATCAACTTATTATGGGTTGGATCCCATCGTGGTTTTTCCCTTAGCCGGGTTTTCCATGTCAAATTATTGGTGTTATGTATGTTGTTGTTATTGTTGCTATCTTTCTTTCTATTGTAGTTGATCAGATATGAGATTGTGCTTAATTGAATCAGTTTGATGAAAACTGATTCACCCCCCTCTTAGTTTTCCTTATTGATGTTGCCAACAAAGATACCATTCTAGGAAAGACCTAAGATCCAACACCTTAATAATAAGATAATTTTTAGTAGAATAGATTAGCATTCCAAAAAAAAGGTCGAGTTCCACAAAGTGGCAATGACACTAGATGCTCCTAATGCATCACTAGCAAAGAAGGTAGCAAATGCCCAAAAAGAATTAGTGGATTTTGAGGAGCACATCAAAACAAATTTTGTTTCTTGAATCAAGAGTATATCAGCTTTTTGTTCTATCAGCATACACTTTAACATATGTTGTTTCAAAGGGTTGTTCAAGCCCCTCATGTTTCAGGATAGAATCTTCATGTAAAAATAGGGTAACTGATCTACTTGCCTTGAGTAGAACCAGCATCCCAAGAGTGGGATGAGATTAAGTCTTCTTTTTATTACTCTTAGAGAGACCACCCAAGTTCCTCTGCCTTTCAACAACTACCTATCGAATTGCATTCTTCAACCTTATGTCCTTCTGCGAAGGTCTCCCAACTTTATTGTCTCTACCAACATCCACCTTTTTCATTTTGATCTTGGTTGTTACTTGGGTCCAATCCCACTCTTCACTTTCCTCTTTAGAGAGACATTTTTTCAAATTATGAGGCAGGGGAGTAGAAGAGAACCCTAGGATCTATAAATTTTCCTTTAGATTCACAAAGCCTATAATCCTTTTCTCCTTCGAGGTCTGAATCTGATTCTCCAAGTTGATATTTTATTTATCTCGAATAAAGATTATTCAAACTCTTTTTGAAATCTCCTTGGATTCCTCAACTTGGGTCGAGTCCACCACTTGACCAAGGTTGTGACCTAGGTCAACCACCATTTATTCATCCAACAAGGCAGCATCCTGCTTGTGACCAAAAACATTGCCAAGAGGGGACAGTCAGATTGCACTTTCCAACTGAGTTCCATATGAGGTTGAGGCATTGAGATCATCGACTTGTTTCTTCTTGTCCCCAGCTAAGGTTTTCTCAATCTCAAAGTTATAAGGAATAGGAATAGAGGGAGGATCCATCTCCAAACTAACATTATGAATCTTTCCAATCTCCTCACATGGCTTATCCAAGACCATGGGAGGTGTTTGATTTGTCCCCAATAGTTTATTACACACTAAGCTAAGATGCCCATATCTATTGTAGTTTTGATAGAGGGCTTTAGCATTTTCATACTCAATAGGTTGGATCCAGGTTCTCATCCTAGATAGGAGCACCACTTTAGTTGGCAACACTGTGTTAATGGTCATATTAATACAAATCCTAGAAAACATTAGTCTAGATTTATTTTGTGTAATACGATCCACTACGAGGAATTTACCAAAGGAGTTATCAATCCCCTTAAAAACCCTTAAATTCTAGAACTCTAGGGGTAAACCAAGGAGGCAGAACCACATAGGAGCAATAACACCTAAATATTTCCAAGGATCCATATTAGGCTTCCATTTACACAAAGATAGGAAGTTGTTGCTACCATAAGCCCAAGGTTTGTTTTTTAGGATGTTACCTAGATCCTCTTGGTTGAAAAAGCTAAAGAGAAATAGGTCATTTGCCATAGTATTAATGGAAACATGACCTTTCAGTTTCCATTTAGCCATAGTCCACTTCTTTACCTGGTCCAAGGAAGGATGAAAAGCTAGAAACTTACCAATAAGTGAAAGGCTAAGCTCAACAATCACCATATTAAATAGCACATTCGGGATCTCAACTTGATGTTCTTTAACCATACATTCTACCTGGGACAAAGAGATATCTAGTGATTTCTCCATCTTAGTAGGGCTCCTATGAAGGAGTTTATCCATGAATCTGATAGGTTCCACATCCACAAAAAAAAGAGTCAAAGAGGTACTAAGGTGAGGGGGGATGATGGGCAAATTCCACAATCAGGGGATCGACAAAAAGAGGACGGAAAATAGAATTGACATGATTATAGACCCCTAGAGATGGGAAGCCCATAGAGGGCCCCCCTTTACAACACTTATCATAGGCAGCACTGGCCAAGGGTAGGGGAACAGGTGAGAACCACAAGTTCAAAATGTTAGTCTCAAGATGGATCCTCCCTCTGATGCATCAATGGGATATGAAGAAATTGTTGTTTCCTCAGAGTCATTTTCAAAGAAATAATTCTTTTACTAAGGGCTCATCACAATTCGAATGAGGTTGATTCCAATGTGGGGTAGATAGGTTATTGACCAAGAGGATTTATGCCACAAAATATTGGAAGTGGGAGATATTGGAATCTAAGAATATAGACTCTTGATCAAAAGGCCAACAATTTTTTTTGGATACTTAAAACCTTGAATTTTGTTAATGAGAAAATAAAATGCCCCTAAAATAAAAATAGTTAATAAGTTATTTCTCCTTCTTGATTTCAAAAATGCCCTTTCAAATGTCTTGACTCTATTGAACACCCAAAATACTAAGAGGGGAGGGGTGAATCAGTATTCCCTTGAAAATATTATAACTTTTAAACAACCAACTACAAAACATTACTTATCACAATAATTAACAAGATATTATACAATAAAGTACACCACATAACAAAAAGATTTATACATGGAAAACACAAGATGGGAAAAACCACAGAGAAGATTAACTCTCGGTAATATGTATCCAGTTATAGTATTAGAAAAATAGGTGGCTCTTTTCTAGATGGACTCATTGTCCAATATATGATGCCTTTAAACCAATAGTATAAAAATAATTTGTTATGTTTGCATCTATCCTATGCATGAGATACAATTCCAATTAAGCGCATAATCTATATTAAAATCAATGTACAAAATCAATTTCACATCCACTGTCTAATCACATATACTATACATCATATGATAAAAAAAGGTCATCTATCTAAACACTACTCGCTAACAACATTATATACTAAACATGTCTTCATAAATTCATCTTTAACTGGAGTAAAGGTTAGGCTCAAAAAATCCTTTACACGCCATGCTCTACTAATTATGTTATATTAAAGAAGTCAACAAAAACACAAAAGGACTTCATATCTTGAAATGCAAAATATCTAAATCGTTGATGATTTCAAATAGTACCAGACTAAAAAATGTTGTGCTACATTAACCAATAAAAAAATGTATCTTATTACCAGACTTGTAACAAAGTTGTAATCATGCATCAACACTGGAATATTTGAATGTAGTCATCTAGATAGGTATACACCATGATCTCGAATCCTTATGTGATTTTTGGACCAGTAATAGTACCAGACTGTGTTAAGCTTGTGACTAATTGTGTTGTATTTGATTCTTATTATAAAATAGCCTTGATATCAGTAGACAACTGAGAGGGGGGTGAATTAGTTGTCTCAAAAACCTACACAACTTGGACTTAATATCAAATCTAATAAATAAACATGAAAGTATAAATCAGCAACACATCACAAACACATAACACCAATATTTTTGATATGAAAAACTTGGTCAAGGGAAAAACCATGGTGGTAACACACCCACAATAAGATGATACTCTATTAGAAGTATTAGAAATATTACAATAGGGAATGAAAATACATTCAAGCACACTTCCTAGATCTCACTGCTCAAAAACAACAAGGGCTACAACCCAGGGAAGGCCCATTGCCTTACAGATAAATTTGGATCACATCCGGAGATCATGAACTGAGAAATAGAATCTTCAATGCCTGGTTACAATTCTAGTCAAGCACATAACAACTTCCACTTTATTCTTCACACTTCTTCTCTACTTTTGAAAGATCAATACATTATTCGCTCACATACTTTCACTTTCACATACCTCACATAACATTATTATATTTATTTATACATGGCATCAGCCTAACTTTCCAAAGTCAACTCAACACACATAAAACAATTACATTGATATAACCACACACGCTACAATATCACATGTGGATCGAGATATGTTGGCTAAGACATAGCACATACCCAAATCTACCACCTCAAACATGCTACACCTCTAAGAATTATGTATTGAACATCCACAACATGCTACAAGAATTTGGTGAGACAAAAACATGAAGAACACCAATATGTTGGAGAAAATCATCAATTACAAGCTCAATGATCAATGCAGACCACCAATGCAAAAGGAACACATTCTAGAAACATCCACAAACATCATGAATTGCCCCAAAAACATCTGCACTAACTTGAATTACTAGAATCGTCATTATCTCTATATCAAACCTTAGGAGCACAAACTGCAATAACTATCAACCTAGATAAATCACTTGCAGAGCTCCAAACCACAAACCAACTAAATTGAATATACACATTAATGTCCCTAATATATCTTCAAATACACAGTTCAAGATATTACAATTCAAAGCAATGCAAATTGAAATATTGACCACTATCATCATTGAACAATAGAAAAACCGGCCATAACACAGATACCCATAACTCACTCAAATCTTCATACAGACCTCTACAAATTGAACTCAATCAACTACAAACATCTATCTAAAAACCTTTTAATCTGCAAACTCTAATCTTCAACATATTGAGAAAACTAACTCACTAAGCTTCACTGCATCACTATCACAGATAAAGAAATATGTTGACATCAATGACAACACATCTCTAAGATATCTCTCAAGCATATATTTGTAGAAATCTCACCAATATTACAACAATCTCCCCCTTTGGCATTGATGGAAACATATGATGTGAAAAATAATCAATGACGGATAAATCTCTCTCTACCAAAAACTCTTATGATTCTCTCTCTTGAAGGTTTTTCGCATGAATCTCTCTCCCCCCCTTTGAGATCAATGGAAAAGGCACATATTTGAAAACAAACCATATAAATGATTCACAAAACTCAATTTGAACATCTGATTCATAAAACTGACTACTCCCCTTGAGTAGCAACCACCACTCATCAATTTGGATCACAAGATATGATTGTGAAATGCACTAGATAGATGCATATCAAATGCGTCTTAATTTTGATTAGGAGGGGTAATCACCCCTAACTTTCCTCTAAGATACTTAAAAGTAACCTTAGGAAAAGGCTTTGTAAAGATGTCTACAATCTATTCCTTTGTAGGCACATACTCCAATCTGATTCCATTCTCATTTACCTTCTCTCTCAAAAAGTGAAACTTGATAGATATATGTTTAGTATTTGAATGCAACACCAAATTCTTAGAAATGTTAATTGCACTTGAATTTTCATAGTAGATAACAATAGGATCAACATACACAACTCTGATATATTTTAACATGTGCTTCATCCATATTACCTGAGTACAATTGTTAGCAGAAACAATATATTATGTCTCTATAGTAAATAGAGAAATAGAGTTATGTTTTTTGCTTAACCATGAAACCAATATTTTTCCAAAGAAAATTGCACTACCACTAGTACTCTTCTAGTCATCCACATCACCTTCCCAATCAACATCAATAAAACAACTCAAAGTAAAATAATCATCTTTAGGATACCATAAAATAAAATCAACTATCTCTTTCAAATATATCTAAATTTTTTTTAACAACTACAACATGAGATTCTTTAGGATCAATAAGACAAACAAAATTCATGACATTAGGTTTAGTCTGAGTCAAATAAAGTAATCCACCAATCATAGCTATGTATCTTATCTGATTTGATTTAGGGGAATCATCATCCTTAGTAAACTTACATCTGGTCACTATAGGAGTTCCAACTAGCTTTGTATCTTCCAAACCAAACTTCTTCAACAATTCTTTCACATACTTGGACTGAGATGAAAAAATATATTTATTTAACTGAGTAATTTGCAATCCTAAAAATAATTTCATCTATCCAATCATAGACATCTCAAATTTATTTTGCATCTCATCAACAAACTTTTTACATAGGCTCTCATTTCCACCAAATATAATATCATCAACAAAAAACTTCAAAAATCAAAATGTTATCATTATCAATCTTAAAATATAGATTACAATCATCAATACCTTTATTGAATGCTAGCTTCAGTAAATACTTATCTAATCTAGCATACCATGCTCTTGGGGCTTTCTTGAGTCCATAAAGATCTTTCTTCAACCAGAAAACCATATCACCTTGATCAAATAATTGGAATCCATCTAGCTACTCAATGTACACCTCTTCTTCTAATTCACCATTTAGGAATGTTGACTTGACATCCATCTGATAAAATTTAAAAAAAATTTAAGCAGCATAAGCAAAACAATCTAATAGCTTCAATCATTGCCACCAGAGAAAAAGTCTCTTCAAAATCAATTCCTTCCATTTGTGAATATCCTTTGCATATAAGTCTTTCTTTATTTCTAACAACTTCACCTTACTCATTCAATTAGTTTTGAAAGACCCATTTAGTTCCTATTATATTTTTGTCCTTAGATTTGGGAAAAGATCCCATGTGTTATTCTTTTCACTCTGATTCAATTCTTCTTCCAAATATTTTACCCAATGTTCATCTTTATATGCTTCATTCACATTCCTAGGTTCAATCTTTGAAATCAAACAATACTCAGCTCGATCTTCAACAAATCTTCTTGTTTGGACACCTTTATTTCTATCTCCTATGATCTGATTTCAGAAGGATTCAACATTACATACCTAGGAGTTTTAGGATTTTCTTGAACTTCAGCTTCTTAAGTCTTTCCTTCAACTACAACACTTGTTCCTTCTTCTAGAAGGATTTGTACTTGGTTCAGAGTTTGAACTTGCTTCCCTTTATCTAAGTTGTCATTCTGATAATCTAAATCATATTCGAAAGATCTGGGTTGTCTTTCCTTTCCTTTATCAACCTTGACATTTGCACTCTCAACTATCTTTCTCAATCTCTTATTATAGCACCGGTAGGCCTTTCTTTTAGTAGAATAACCAAAAAATATTCCCTCACCACATCTAGCATCAAACTTCCCTATATCTTCATCCCTTTTGATATAACATTTATTTCCAAATTTTTTGAAATGTTTAAAAGTAGGAGCATGACCAAACCATAATTAATAAGGAGTCTTACTACTATCACCTTTGATATGCACCCAGTTAAGAGTGTAAACAATAGCACTCATAGCTTCTCTCTAGTAGATATGTGAAACATTTCCATTCAACATCATGGTTCTAGCAGCTCCTTGAATGGTTTTTTTCTTCCTCTCCACAACTCCATTCTATTGAGGAGTTCTAGGAGAAGACAGTTGTCTCTCTACCCCATGCTCTTCACAAAATGCTTTAAACTCATTGGAAATAAATTCACCACCTCTGTCAGATCTCAGACACTTTAGCTTCAAAGTTGTCTCAATCTCAACCATAGCTTTAAAAATATTGAACTTCTCTAGAGCTTTAGACTTCTCCCTCAAGAAAGTAACCCACATCATTCTAGAATAATCATCAATCAGCTACATGAAATATCTATCTCCCTACAAGCTTCTAACTCTAGAAGGATCACATAAATCAGTATGCACAAGATCTCTTACTCTTATAAGTAACTCTGGTTTGTTTCCCTAACTAACATTCCTTGCATATAGGGTTAGTAGGTTTCATTAACTTAGGAAGATCTCTCACTGCCTGAGTAGAACTTATATTGATAATGTTATTACAATTCACATGACACATCCTTCTATACCATAACCAACTTTCACCAGTCTAAGATATCAAATAACTTATACCGACACTATTTAAGTTAAAGATATTACCTTTAGCCTTTGTACTTGATGCAACCTCTATTCCAGAACTACTCAAGATTCTACATTTGCCTTTCTTAAATTGAAGATCATATCTTGTCAACCATCTACCCAACACTCAAAATATTATGCTTTAGAACTTCTACATACAATACACCACCAATATTGTGCTTACCATAAAGAGAAATGGAACCTCTACCATGGATTATACTAGCTTTATCATCACCAAATATTACAATGCCACCTTCATACTTTTCCAAGCTCACAAAATCACTCTTATCACCTATCATGTTATGATAGAATCCACTATAAATCACCCAATCATATTTCTCTTCAACTTGTGTAGCTAAATATTTTTCCACATTCATGCAGCTAGGAAAATCAGTAGGCTCTAGATTATCTTCCTTGATGGAAATAAATACCCATTCATTATCACTTCAACCACCTTTTTTAGATTCATCATTTATCACACCTTCATCAACAACAGAGTAACATCTCTTCTAAAATCTAAGTGGAAATTTTCATAAACACTATACTCACACAACAACTGAATTCCCCATGTCTTCAACACAAAAATCCATATGAAATATCATCAAACCATACTCCTACATATATTGTCTCTGAAAAACATAATTCTCAATGTCGTCTAAGACATAGATCTAAAATAGGTCTCCACTAAACATTCTGGTGGTGGGAAGGAATGAGAATTGAACCATATTATACTGTTCCTCATCAAACATATCAACATGTTACATACATCACCAAAGCCAAACCCAAAAAAACATCCACACACTATGTTACACAACTTCAATATTTAGTCCAAAACCTCAAGCTTCAGACCAATCCAGTCTCAAAGATAGGACTGAGTAACATCTTCTAAAACACCAAACACATCTAGTAAAACTGGGAAACCTCCAAATTCACAACATGCCTTGATCGAACACTTCTTCTCAACATACCACATCTAGACCTAATCCGGACCATGGTATTTGATATCAATGACAACACATAATGTAATGCTAACAATCTCCCCCGTTTCATTAATGGCAACATCCATCAACAACATCTATCGAGATAGTAAATAAACCAAGAAACTAACTGGGAGCCAAGGAATAATGCTCCTCCACTTGTGCCTTTTCTATCATCAACACTTTCGGCCTAGTCTGCATCTATGTAAACTATGAGGGTAAAATTTGTGCTCTTGGGATACCACAAACCAAACTCTTTTGTGCCTTTAAGATATTTTAAAATCATCTTTATTGCCACAACATGAGTTTCTTTCAGTTCTCGTTGAAATCTGGCTACCAAACATACTACAAACATGTTATCTAATCTAATAGCAATCAAATATAAAGTCCTCCAATCATTGACCTGTACTAACTTGCAATTGCCTTAGGTGATTTATCATCTTTAGTTATATTGCATCTAGTATTCATAGGTGTACATATTGGTTTGGAATTTGCCAACCCAAACTTCTTTAATAGTTTTTTGACATGTTTAGACTGAGAAATGAAAGTTCCTTTATCATTTTGATTAACTTACAATCCAAGGAAGAAATTTAACTCACCAATCATGGACATCTCAAATTCTTTCTACATCTCATTAACAAATCTTCTACATGTGTCTTCATTTCCTCCAAAGATTATATCATCAACATATTATACCACAATTAGAATTTTACCTGAATTTATCTTGAAGTACAAATTGTTGCCTGTTGAACCCTTTTGAAATCCTTGATCAATTAGATACTTGTTTAACCTCCCGTACCAAGCTCTAGGAGCTTGTTTTAGTCCATACAAAGCCTTTTTCAATCTGCACACAATGTTTGTATCATCTCTCGACTTGAAACCTTTCTATTGTTCAATGTAAACTTATTTCAATTCTCCATTCAAGAATGTTGATTTTACATCCATCTAATAAACTTTAAAGTCTCTAAATGCTGCAAATGGATTGCCTCCATTCTTGTAACTAGGACATATGTTTGATCAAAGTCAATTCCTTCAATCTAAGTGTATCCTTTGCAAACTAATATTGCCTTATTTCTTACAACCTTTACATCTTCATCCAGCTTGTTCCAGAATACCCATTTAGTTCCAATCACATTCTTATCTTCAGGTCTATTGACTAATTCCCATGTCTGATTTTTCTCAATTTGATCATGTTCCTCTTTCATTGCCTTCATCTAGTTCTAATCATTACAAGTTTCTTCCACTATATTTGGCTCGATTTCAGATAGCAAACACAACAAGACTTGTCCTTGTGCAACATTTCTTCTTGTGATAACACCTTTTGTTTGTCTCCGATAATTTGTTCTTTTGAGTGATTCTTTTAGAAATACCTTAGAGTCTTAGATGTAGATGCCAGAGCATCTCGATCATTCTTTTCTTCACTCCCACTTTCTTCTTTCTTTTCCTTTTCTCTAGACTCAACTTATTTATATCCCACTATTAATTCTAAATCCTTTGAAGTACTCTCATCAACTTTTATGCTTGCATTTTCAACAATCTTATTCAATCTTTTGTTGTAACATCTATATGATTTGCTCTCTATTGAATAACCCAAGAATATTCCTTCATCTACTTTGCTGTCAAACTTTCCAATATTATCCTTATCTCTCTGGATATAGCACTTGCTTCCAAATACTTTAAAATATTTCTATTGTTAGCCAGTTCATAAGATAATATTAAAGTTCCCTCATAACAAAGTTCATAAGATGTCTTACCACACTTCTTCCAATACAAAATTATGTTAAGAGTGTATGTTAATATATGAATTGCTTCTTTCTAGTAAACTTCTAGTAACTCTGCTCCTTTTATCATGGTTATAGCTACCTCTTGTATAGTATACTTCATTATTTCAACTACACCATTTCTATAGGAGTTCCCCCACAACAAAGTTCATAAGATGTCTTACCACACTTCCTCCAATACAAAATTATGTTAAGAGTGTATGTTAATATATGAATTGCTTCTTTCTAGTAAACTTCTGGTAACTTTTCTCCTTTTATCATGGTTATAGCTACCTCTTGTATAGTATAGTTCATTATTTCAACTACACCATTATGTTGCATTGTTCGGGGAGGAGATAACTATATTTTGATGCCATGTTTCTCATAGAAGTCATTGAACTCATCTAAGATGAATTCTCCTCCTCTCTCAAACCTTAAACAATTGATTCTCCTTTCAACATCATTCTTTACTTTTCTCTTGAATATCTTGAACTTCTTTAATGCTTCAGATTTCTCTCTTAGAAATCCAACCCAAGTCATTCTAAAATAATCATATATCAGTAACATGAAAATACCTCTCATCTTGTAGGTTCCTTGTCCAGGTCGGACCATAAATATTTGTGTGAACCGAATCCAATAATCCAATGGAGAAGCTCCTTTCCTCTAAATGTGCTCGTAGTCTTCTTTTTGACTTGATATTCCCTACAGATGTTCTCTAGTTTAGTCTATTGGCATTGACAAAACTGGTTAATCCAGAGAACCGGTATATTTGCTGAGATTTATCATTGATGTCTAACACCTACTGGTGGAGTCGTGTATCTCAGTAGAAAAGGTGATGACTTGTAAACAACATGGAAGCATCATAACAGACAAGTGATCAAGGTTAAATCAGCTCAAGGGAAGACAAACTAAGCTAACTAGTCTGTCACTTAAGAAGATTGGTGTTGAGGTCAAATCTTCAGGTTGGTCATTATGATGATAATGAAGTCACCAAAGGTGACTTAGGAAAGAAGGCTTGAGGTTGTATGCAGACTGGAACCTCATTGGAAAATAGGAGAAGAGACTTGATAGAATAACTGCAAACTGACATCAAAGGATGAACCAGAAATGAAGAGCGTAGTGGTATACTAGTAGACCGGTGAAGCAGAAGGAAGATAGGTGTTTGCCTAAAATGTTAGAGTGTTGATCAGTTATTTAGTTGCGGTGGAAAAAGGTGAGTTGGTGAGTCTGTGTCTACGCCAAACTAAAGGTTGGTGAAGTCAACTTTATTCATAATGCAATTAGGCCATGATTACCTACCAATTTTTAGGTTTGCATTTAAAAGACTGGACTCAACTAGAAGTCACTATTTTTGGGGGATGCGGTGGAAAATTTGGTTGAGCAGTTAGTGGATTTGTTGCAAGGCATGCAAAGAAAGAGTGGGAGATTTTGAATTTGAAATCCTCTGAAATCTATAATTGCTTTGATTGAGGAAACACTTGAAGGTGACGGAAAAAAGTTTATAAATTATTTTTTAGTTCATTCAAAAATTGTTGATCATAAAATTTGCAAAGAGAAGATCCTATGATAGGCGATCCAAAGTGCAGAGTAGAGTGAGAGGAAGTGCTAAAAGATTTAGCAGAGCAGAGAGTGTATGAAGTAGATCGGCAGAGTGCAGAGGTGAGGGTTAGAGGACCGATAGAGTGCAGAGTTGAGGGTCAGAGGACTGACAAAGTGAAGAGTTGAGGATCAGAGGACCGACAGAGTGCAGAGATGAAGGTATAAGTAGAAAACCAGTGTTGTGCAGAGAAGAAACAACCGGTACAGATAGAGTATGATTTTCATTGTGATCTGATCAAGCTATCAGTAGCTACTCCAACAGATCATCTTTTTGTTGCTTTCTATTCATTACAACTCAAATTCTTTGATCAGGTGGACTTTAATAGATCCCTTTGTAAAGTCCCTTAACTAGGTGACATCTTAATTAATGTTGCTAAGTCCTTTAACTAGGATACCTTTAACAGGGTAAAGGCACTGACAAGCCTTAAGTAAAATCTCTTAACCGAGTGACACCTAATAGTGTCTTTGTAATCTCCTAACATCGATGGCTCTGTTGGCATATGCACTCTCCAATGAGACATTGTAGGTGATTGAAGGTTTTGTCATTGATGGCAACCTTACAATCCTATGACACCGGCAAGGCATTCCACCAGCACTAGCAAAATCAGACTCTACACTGGCACTCAAACCATCGGCATTGGTAGTGAAAGGAAGCATACCGGCATAGAGGCCGATAGGATTTATATTATAATATATTTTGTTTATTATTGTAAAATCTTTATAAGATGACTTGGCAACATTGTAAAATGACTCATATATATAAGAGATCATTGTAGAACATTGTAAGAGATGTAAGGATTATTATGGTAGAATGTATTAGGTGAAATAAGGCAGACCTATTATGCAAATTATAGCTTAAGGGTTTATGTAAGAAGCAAAGAAGAAACCGGTACTGGATTTGGCATTATAGATGCTATTTTGAAGCAGTACAAGACACTGGATTTATATAATCCATTTTGTAAGTTAGTGAGACTTCCCAATTTGTAATTGAGCAGTGAACTCTAGGCACTTGGCCTTCCTGCATGTGCAGGTCCCTCTTGTAGCAATAATATTCTCTTATTGGCCAGTAAGTGAATATTGTGGGTCACAAATCCCACCGAGGTTTTTCCCACACTGGGTTTCCTCATTAAATCTTTGTGTTATGGTGTGTTTTTCATGTGGTTGCTTTTATCTCTGTTTATTGCATTACTTCTTGTTTACCGGTACACAATTTTGATATGTTCTATATGTTTTAAGTTAAGAAATCCAATATACCAGTTAGATACTAATTCACCCCCCTTTAAGAAATCCAATATACCGGTTAGATACTAATTCACCCCCCCCCCCCTCTCAGTATTTATGAGAATCCTAACAATTGGTATTAGAGCCTGGTCCTCTATTTTCAGAAGCCTAATAGCTTGAGGAAGATCTTGACACCGGTAGAGATGGAAAATTTGATGAAACAATTGTAAGCAACTCTCTCAGATTTTGATATAGAAAAGTTGAAGAATATCAAACTTGAAGATGATCTAAAGGCAGCTCAAGAAATTATTCAAGCACTTCAAGAAAATATTACCATAGCAAGAAATAAGAGAAGAGAACTCCGTGAAAAGATGCAAATTGAGGATGATGAAAAGGAAACTCTTAATGGTATGATAAACAAGCTAAAACTAGATAACATAACATCAAGGAATGAGATGCAGGATATGACTATGAGATTTTGTAAGGAAATTGAAGATAGAAAGAAGAATGAAGAAGATTTGACTAAAAGACTAAGTGGTGCAGCAAATGAGAACACAAGACTTAGCTATGAAAATGATTTGTTGAAGACAGATCTGATGCATACACAGAATGACTCAAATGAACTGATGAGGCAAAAAGAAATCCTAGGAAGAGAACTGGATACAACAAATCAGCACAAAGAAAAATTCAGCGAAAGCTTAGAAGAAGTTGGTGACTTGTTGAAGAATCAGAAACCTAAAGGTGACACTTGTGGAATTGGCTTTGAAGTTGGTGAAAGCTCCGGTACTGCAAACACATAGGATCATAGCAAACCGGTAAGATAACCATATGCTTACAAATTCAATGACAAATTCTTTAACTGTAATAAGTATGGTCATAGAGAAAATCAATGTAGATCTAGAAGTTATCAGAGTACTAATACACCCACCGGTCAATGTTCAAAATGCAATAAAATTGGTCATAACTCTGAAAAATTGTAGAATGAATGTGAGATGTTATATTTGTGGAAGATTTGGACACTTATCTAATCAATGTAGAACACAAACCGATGTAGGTTATGGGAAAACTATTTAGAAAACTAATGTGACTTGCTATGCATGTAACAAGATTGGACATATTGCAAAATTATGTAGAAGTAAAGCATCACTGGCAGACAACAAAAGTTCTAGTTTGAAAGGAAAAGAAAAAGTTGAAGAAGTTAAGCATGAATTTTCAAAACAATGGATCAAGAAATCAGAACTAAATGTGGATAGGAATACTCCTCCACCGGCAAGATAGAGTAGCACTCCATCGGCAAGAGTCTCTTCATCCAATTGAATAAATTTCTTTGAGGGTTTGGCAATCAATATGAAATATGCTATTATTCCCACGGTTGATGGTGAAAAGTAGAAAATTACTTCTATAACAACAAATAAAGTTAAGTGACTATTTAACCGGCATACATTAAATGTGGTAGTTGGTGAATTAACATTATAAATTAGTGGTTTTGGCTCCATTTGACTTCACCGAGCATTCAAACATTCGAAGAGCACGAAATTTCTAGAGCTAAGGCATTTCGAGAAAAGAGGCCAGGCATTTCAGCAACCAATCTTTCCAAAGGCAGAAAAAGGTATTTATAATCATGGCATCCTCCTCTGTACCTGAATTCATAGCAAACCCTACTATTGTGGAAGTGATCAAGTGCCCTTGGCCCATATTTCAGCTAGTTCTTGAGATAGCAAAGAAGGATGATAATGTAGGTGCTTTTTCCCAAATTCCCAAAGGAGTTGTTTATGCAAAAGACCCTAGAATTTTTATCCATTGCCATATAGAAGAATTAGGAGATGAAGAAATCAAAAACATGTACAAAACTATTATATGTGATGATTCCGAAAATGTGAAACCTGAACATAAAATTGTTGAAACCCTAGGATTCACTAAAATCCTCAGCATTTCAGACTTTCCTAAGGAAGTTATTAGGATAGTATTGAGCAGAGTTCATGGTGCATTCTTTTGGTTAGATTTGGTTCACAAAATTACCAAGGAAGTTGTGAAAGCTATAACAGGGTTACCTTCCACCGGTAACAGACCAGACAAGACAAAGAAGGTCTCAAATGACCTAGTAACAAACCTAATAGGTGCAACATCTAACAAAAGGTCCTTGAGGGTTAATGATGTAACCAACATAAATGTAAGATTCATTAGCATGATTCTAGGTTACAAAGTAACTCATACAAACAGACTTAACTCAGTCTCCATTTTATGCATAAAAAGTGCACATGATATGGTACATGAGAATGTGAAAATTGATGTATGTGAATGTTTAAAGGATGAATTGATTGAAAATTTAGGGAAGATCAAGAAGGATAAGAAAGGAACACTTAGATTTGGTAACTTACTTGTATGCTTAATGCTACACATAACCAAACAGGTTCCCGGTATAGGTAACAAAAACCTTGGATTTAACATACCGGTAGGGAAATAGTTATTGAACTTGTTCAACAACATGGGTGAAAGCAAACAAAAGAATATTGATGAGTATTTTCAAACACTAAAGGCCAAAATGAACACCAGAGTTATACTATCACAAAAAATTATGGATAAATACAAGGATGACATATGTTTTGTGATCAAGAAAGATGAAATTTGGATGGAAGCAGTGATCCCAAGAACAATCTGGGTTACTAAAATGGGCTATGAGACTGATGACCACATCATTGAGACATATGCTAAAGCCCTTCTGGAAGCACCCAAGGAACCTAAGGAAAAAGTATTTGGCAGTGTAGAAATGATTGAAAGTCAAATTTAATCCAAGAAAAGAGTGAATAAAGTAGAAGCAACTGTGAGGAGAGGCTCAAGATAGACAAAGGCTATCAAAGAAGATGTACTAAAACAAACTGGTATCAGTGAAGATGAGTTGGAGGAAATACAACCTGAAACTCACCTCTCAATAGTAGCTACTTCATCAGAAAGTGATATGCCTGCAACATTCAAAAGAGTTGTATGGAAAAGAGAACCTTCACCGGCATCCACACCCTCACCTAGGAGAACCAGACAAAAATAACAGGCAGTGAGGTCTCCGGTCAAGAAGACAACTCCCAAGAAAAATATAACACGAAAGAAGAAAAGGACTCAACAAAACATTGCCCCAATTGAAAAACTACTAAATGAAATAACTGAGGAAGGAAAGCTTAAGAACATAGAAAAATTATATGATACACTATCAGCTGATGAAAAAGAGCAAGTTGAAAATAGTGTTATTTTACACCTGGATATCTATAAGAAGTTCTTAATGCAAGTTGTAGATGAACTACCAGATGAACTATTCAAGAGACTAGAAGAAAGAAGACAAGCTGTTGTAGAGCTTGATAAGAAAATTAAAGTTGAAAAACTACTTGTTGTTTACCCAGTTAACTCACCGAAGGAGATAGATGATCTAATTGCAGAAGCCAAGCGGTCAGTATTCTCTACTACACACCGGCATATTTCACTAATGGTTGGAAGGGTAAATGAGGTAATAGAGGAAACTAAAAATGCATGGGATATATTCCTTGTTGAGAAGGAAAAATAGGAAGAATACATAAACCCTAAACCAATAAAAGTATATCAGAAAGATAAGGACAAAGGAAAAGAAAAAGTTGGTGGACCTCCTAGTATCAAAATAAGAGATAACTTATCCCCACCACCTTTGATTACTCCACTGGTAGCAACAACTAAAGATAAACCGATAGATGAGAGTATGGATATAGAGGATACTAATCCTAATTTAGAGGTACCATACACTGTGGATGTTGATACTCAAAAGGTCAACATTGTGGTAGATAAAGACACAACCGATAAAATAGATATGGCTAGTGAGACACCGGTAACTGATGGAACTGATAAAACACAAGAAAAACTGACAGATGATAACATAGGGCAACAAACAGATCAACAAACAGACACACAAATAGATCAACAGGCAGAGACATAAATAGAGACACAAGCTAAGCAATAGGCTCCAAAACAGCAACAAGTAAATGTAGAATTAGTACCACTAGCATCTAGTGAACAAGGTAAACCATTGGTTAAGGAAATGGAGACATAGACTGACCTACTAGAGGTCACTACAAGCAAGGATAGTGCTCCCACTGATAGAATTCAGTATGTTGGTTCCTCTTCTACATGATTTAAATCAACCAATGTAACTCAAGTTCTTTTAGATTCTTTGAAAAAAATAATAGATTGTACCTCACAAGCTTATAAAGCTATAGATGACACAATCCCAATTTTGAAGATGATAGCTCCAAACTACAATGTAGATAATAAGGATTCTTTGAGTCAACTTGACACTTTGTCGAAGTATATTACTGACAACATAGTGACAATTGAGCAAATAAAGGAAGATGCATTCAAAGAGAAGTTAGAAAAAGAAAAATAGAAATTCTTTGAGGATCAAATAAAGAAGTGTACTAGGGAATTTGACACACTTCTACCGGAACTATGCAGCTCATTGAAGGAATTTAAAACTCTATACAGAGACATATGCAAGACAAACTTCTTAACAGTTGACATAGATAAGAAAATGAGCAAGGTACAAGAAGAAATAAATAAACTTGCTGACAATTTTGTTAATTCACCTGATACATTATCAGTTTTTGAGCAAAAGATAACTAGTTTTGAGGAAGAATTATTGAAGCTAGAAAGAGAAAAGGAGAGAATAATAAACAAGGCTAAGAATCTGAGATTAAGACTAAGTCCAAGACTAGACTATCTAGTATCCTTTAGGAAGGAAATATCTGAGGCATTAGTACAAGGACAAAAAACACTGGTAGAGCATATGCAGCACCTCACTGGTATAGTTGAAAGAACAAAGGTAGCAATAAAAGATAGTAAGAAGTTTTTGGAAAGCATAAATTTGGTTTTGGCAGATCTTTTTCAAATTGTAACCACCTAGTTACAACGTTGAGACAGAAAACTACAACTCTACTGACACTTTGACAACCTTTCTCATTAATGCCAAAGGGGGAGTAGTAGTATGAGAAAATAATCAGCAAAAGACTTATCTGCTCAGGGAGAGCTCACATATTTTTGGTACACAAGTTTTGGATACACTTTTTGAAATTTTCTCATGAGTGTTGCCATCAATGCCAAAGGGGGAGATTGTTGGCATATGCACACTCCAATGAGACATTGTAGGTGATTGAAGGTTTTCTCATTGATGGCAACCTTACAATTCTATGACACCAGCAAGGCATTCCACCGGCACTAGCAAAATCAGACTCTACACCGGCACTCAAACCACCAACACTGACAGTGAAAGGAAGCATACCGTCACAGAGGCCGACAGGATTTTTGTTATAATATATTTTGTTTATTATTGTAAAATCTTTATAATCTGACTTGGCAACATTGTAAAATGACTCATATATACAAGACATCATTGCAGAACATTGTAAGAGATGTAAGGATTATTATGGTAGAATGTATTAGGCAAAATAAGGTAGACCTATTATGCAAATTATAGGTTAAGGGTTTATGTAAGAAGCAGAGCAGAAACTGATACTGGATCTGGCATTATAGATGCTATTTTGAAGTAGTACAAGACACTAGATTTATATAATCCATTTTGTAAGTCAGTGAGACTTCCCATTTTGTAATTGAGTAGTGAGCTCTAGGAACTTGGCCTTCCTATATGTGCAGGCCCCTCTTGTAGCAGTAATATTCTTTTATTGGCCAGTAAGTGAATATTGTGGGTCACAAATCCCACCATGGTTTTTCCCACAGTGGGTTTTCTCATTAAATCTTTGTGTTATGGTGTGTTTTTCATGTGGTTGCTTTTATCTCTGTTTATTGCATTACTTCTTGTTTACTGGTACATAGTTTTCATATGTTCTACATGTTTTAAGTTAAGAAATCCAATACACCAATTAGATACTGATTCACCCCCCCTCTCAGTATCTATGGGAATCCTAATAGGCTCTTCACCAGGTGTACTCTAGAAGAGTACAAATTTTGCGAGTTCCTACTCACACCATGGTTTTCTCTCATTTGGGTTTCAACGATATAAATCTTGGTATCACTATGTATCTTTTCATGCATGCATATTCTTCTGCAGTAATTGGTTGTATTGATGAATATTAAGTTAGTGCAGACTTGAGTTAAAAGTTTTAATTGTGTAATACTGGTAAAGTGTTGATTCACCCCTCCCCTCTCAACATTGGTTGGGACTAAAAATTGGTATCAAAGCTTTGGTCCTTAGATTCAGAAGAACCTTAACAGCTTAAGGAAATATCCAAGATGATGCGAAAGGAGGTTCCTAAGTTCTCTAAGGAGAATTACACCTTATGGTGTGGTATAATGAAGCTCTATCTAAGAACCCTAGGAGAACAATACTAGAACCTATAATCATAGAGTATAATGAACCTACAAGGATTCTCACTACAGATCAAATCAAAGAAAGGCAAGACAACTTTGCTACTATGGATCTGATTGCTAGCACTCTATTTGATAATGAGTATGCTAAGGTTCAAGATTTGAAAACAATTTTTCAGATGTGGAATAAGATGAAGACTTTTTATGGAGGATATCCTCATGTTCAAAAGGCTAAAGAAGATAGTTTGAGAGGGAAATTTGATGAGATGAGGATGCAAGAAGGAGAAAATATAGAACAATATAGTAAAAGAATAAAGGATGTAGTAAATTATATCATAAGCGTTGGAGGAAAGCTTGAATAAGATGATGTGGTTAGAAAAATCTTGAGGACCTTGCTATCACAATATGCCATAAGAGCTTCTGTAATTCAGGAACTCAGATACTTGGGAATAGTTAATGTTTCGCTTGGCTCACTAATCAGTAAGTTGACTGCCTTTGAACTGAGCAACTATGATAACAATGTACCAATGATTGATGTTTCCTTCAAAGCTTCCATGATGCATGCACCAACAAGGAGAGGAAAAGAAACTAGAAGTAGTTCTACTACAAGAACTAGTCATTCTCATGAAAGTGATGACCTATTATCTAAAGAATAGGAACAAGATGAGATCGAAGCTCTATTGGCAAGAAGATTGCCAAGATGAAAAGGAAAGTATAAAGGTAAACTTCCCTTGAAGTGCTTCTCCTATAATAAAATAGTTCATATTTGATCTAGATGTCTTGATAATGATAGAAAGAATAATTTTAGAAGCTACAAGGACAAGAGAAAGAAGGAGTGCTATCTTGCAGAAGGAGTTACCAATGAAGATTTAGAAGGATCTGATGGAGATGGAATTACATTCGTGGTAGTAAAGGAAGATAACATAGAGGAAGGTGATATGGCACTGATTTCTAGTTCAAACTAGTGTAGAGACTAGGTAATTTACTATGGTTGCACTGACCAAATGATCGATGATAGAAATAAATTCCTCAGCATGGAGGATTGCAATAGAGGAATGGTGAGATTTGGAAATGATGCTCCTTGTGCAGTAAAAGGTAAGGGATCTATAGCCCTAAATGATAAAACAAATTGTGAAAATGTTTATTGGGTAGAAGGGATAAAATATTATCTGTTAAGTGTTGCTCAACTTAACAATAAGGGTTACCAGTTAGAATTCAATGAAGGAATATGCAAAATAAATGACAAATCAAGAATTTTGATTGCTACCGGTAAACAATCTAGAGGTAATATGTTTCACCTAGACACCACCATAGGTAGTTGTCTAATGACAAGGTAGAAGACAGTAGGCACAAAAGACTGTGTCATGTTAATTTTGATAGCATGGCAAAAGTGAGTAAAATGAAGTCTATCAGAGGTATGCCTAATATTATGAAACCCAAAAAATGCTATGTGTAAAGAATGCCAACTAGGAAAGTTAATCGGGTCTAGTTTTAGCAGAAAATATTATTCATCTGAGAATATGCTAGACTTAGTTCATACATACTTGTGTGGTCCTATGAGGACCAAGAGTTCCTTTGGAGACTGGTATTTTATGTTGTTTGTAGATGACTTCTCAAGAATGATGTGGGCAGTATTCTTGAAAGAAAAATATGAATCCTTTCACATGTTTGAAGTATTCAAGGCTTGAGTAGAGAGAGGAATTGGTAAGAATCTAAAATGTTTCAGATCAGAGAGAGGAGGAGAGTTCACATCTCAAGAGTTTATGAATTATTGTGAAGAACAGATTATGAGACAAATGGCTGCACCCATGATGCCTTAGTAGAATGGGGTTTTTGAAAGAAGGAACAAAACTCTTATTGATTGTGGGAGGACTCTAATGATACAGAAGGATATTCCACATATCTTCTAGAGAGAAGAAGTAAGCACTGTTGTGTATACCTTGAACCAGATACAGGGAAGAAAGGGGCAATTTAAACTCCCTATGAATTATGGTGAGGATACTCACCTAATGTGAGATATTTCAAAGTAATTGGAAGTAGGTGCTATATCAAGAGGGATGAGTACTCTGGAAAGTTTGATCCCAAGAGTGATGAAGGAACCTTCTTAGGTTACTCCACAAAGAGTGAATCATATCGATGTTTAAACAAAAGGACTAGTAAGATTGCGGAGAGTGCTAATGTCAGAGTAGATGAGTTCTCTGAGAAAAATGAATAGGATAGCAAGAGTGAACCAGAGGATTATAAAGGATTCGAGTACACTATACCAGTCAAACCTACTAAAGAGGATCATGTTGTAGTGGCAAATGAAGAAGCTTGTGAACAAGAACCTGCACAACCGGTAGAAGAAGCTCCAAGAAATGAACTGGTACTAGCAAAGTATGTAAGAAAAAACAACTCCACTGAAAATATCATTGGTGATAAAGATGCAGGAGTATTGACAAGAAGAAGAGAAAGAGAGAATGTTTATTTGCTCTCCAAAATTGAGCCCAAAACAACAAAAGAGGCTCCAAAAGATGAAGATTGGATCAAAGTCATGGAAGAGGAACTAGAACAAATTGATAAAAATGAAACTTGGACTCTAGTGCCTAGACCAGAGAACAAAAATGTGATAGGCACCAAATGGGTGTTTAGAAACAAAATAAATGAAACTGGTCAAGTAGTAAGAAACAAAGCAAGGTTAGTCTACAAAGGGTATGCTCAGGAAGAGGGCTTGGACTATGGAGAAACCTTTGCAAAGGTGGACATGCTAGAAGGGACTTGAATCTTGCTTGCCTATGCTGCTTACAAGAAATTCAAAGTTTACCAAATGGATGTCAAATCAATATTCTTAAACAATGTGATAGAGGAAGAAGTGTACATAGAGAAACCATAAGTGTTTGCATCAGAAGATGGAAGAGATATGGTATGCAGGCTAAAGAAGGCTCTATATGGGCTAAAACAAGTACCAAGAGCTTGATATGAGAGGCTGCACTCATATCTATTAAGCATAGGGTTCAAGAGAACTAGTAATAACAATAACCTGTATTTGAAGACCAGAGAAAAAGGAAAACATCTGATTGCATAATTTTTTTTCGATGACATTATCTTTAAAGGAGATGATGAGATGAGAAAAGGTTTTGCAGAATAAATGAAGCAAGAGTTTGAAATATCCATGATCGGTGAAATAAAATTCTTCATCAGCCTGCAAGTCTCATAGAAGAATGGCATATTCATTAGCTAAACCAAGTATATAAGGGAAATTTTGAAGACTTTTAGAATGGAAGATTGCAAACCTGTTGGAACTCCAATGGTTATAGGTTGCAAGATCTCCAAAAATGATGAGGCTCATGAAGTAAATGAGACACTTTACCAATCCATGATCGGTATGTTGTAGTATGTAGTACACAGTAGACCAGATATAGCACAAGTTGTTGGCTTGGTTGCCAGATTTGCTGCAAATCCAAAAGAGACTCATCTAGTGGCAGTCAAGAGAATATTTAGATACCTAAAGGGGACTGATGAGTATGGCCTCTTGTATCCATATAAGTGTGATTTCAACCTAAGAGTCTTCACAGATGCTAACTGGGCAGGAAACATTGATGACATAAATGTTGGTATATGATGAAGTGGTGACAATGTATGTTGTCATTGATGTCAATAGGTAAATTGGTATGAAGTAGTATAAAGATTGGAAGTGGTTATGCTCAACCAAGATGGAGTGGACCGGTGTTGGGGTTCACTAAGTGTGACTACCGATTAGTAGTCTTTGTTCAGCTCTAGGGTTTTTGGTTTGGCTTATGTGGTCCAATTGATGACATTCTGTGATGAGTTAGTTAAGAGATAATGATGACATCATGGTGCCATGTCAATTATGTGCATGTGAAGGATTTATTTAAGGATCTTGCATGTGAAGATAGAATGCATTGAATGTCTACCTCAGGAATGCATGATGTTCTGAATGGTGTACGAAGAGCACGTGATGGGTTATAGATTTACAGATGAGGTGAATATTGGATGATGTAGAATGACTTGAGATCTATTTTAGATTGCTTCATTCTATGCAATGGATCTAACAGTCAGGATTAGACCACTTGTAATTGTAAACCTAAAATGTTTAGGGTTTAGGGTTTATGCAACCGACCTAATTCTTGTCTATAAGGTCAATGATGTTTGTTATTGTTTGGCTTGGAAAATGATGTGTTTGTGTCCACATGTTGAGATACTTTTCAAACCAAAGTGTGCAATCTGTAGAGTGTGATTGCAGAGGAGAGGAGCTGAAAAAAATCTGCCTTAGCAAGTAGTGTTGTTATCAAATCAAAGCTTTACCTGTTGACTTCTAACCATTTCAATAGAAGGAAAATCCCTTGACTGGGTAGCTTTAACAGGCTTGTTGCAAATCCTCTAACCAGTTGACTCAAGTTCATTGAGTTCTTTAAATCCTCTAGTGAGGTAACCTTTAACAGAGTTTATAGCCATCCCTTAACCAAGTGATCTCTAATAGGATCGATTCCTAATAGAACTTTATTGTAAAGTATTTAACCGGACTAGGCTCCTAACAGAGTGTACTTCAAAAGAGTTCAAAACAAACTTGTGGATATTCATCCCCACCGTGGTTTTTCCCATTTGGGTTTCCACATGAAAAAATCCATGTGTTATATGTTGTGAGTTTTCATGTGATGATTGAGTAGTCTTTGATTAAATTTGAATATGCATGTAGTGCTAAATGATTGTGGTATTGTTGATACAACTCATGCTTGATTATATCAAGAAGTATTCATCAAGATTTAAGATCTGTCAAATGTTGTCTAAAGGATCTGTGTTTAACCGGTATAACCATGGTTAAGTTCAATGGTGAAGACAATCAGTCGGTATTGTTTTAATATGATAACATGTTGAGAAAGTTTTTGTCTATACTGATTCACCCCCCCCCTCTCAGTACCAGTTAGGGTATTATTTGTTCATCATTATTCATCAATTGGTATCAGAGCTACTCTAGGTCCTCGGTGATATAAGCTTAACTGCTTGAGGCAAAAGATCCCGCTTTAATGATGAAGAGGGAAGGTCCTAAGTTTAATAGGGATAACTTCAAAATATGGAAGGACAAAATAAAGATTTATATTAAGAGTTTGGGTGCTCAACACTAGAGCTATGTTGAGAATTCCTATGTAATCCTCACTAGCACTCTAACCGATGATTAGAAAAGAGAGATTCAAGAAAATGGGCAAGTCATGGAAGCCCTTATTAGCAGCCTATCCAATATTGAGTTCATTGATGTACAAGATAAGGACACTCCTAAGGATGTATGGGACACATTGGAAATAATTTATGGTGGTGATGAGCATGTCAAGAAGGCTAAGCAAGAAAGCCTTAGAGGAAAATTGGAAGACATGAGGATGGTTGAAGGTGAGACCATTCAATAATATGGCATAAGGATCATGACTGTGGTTGGAGATATCAAGAGTACTGGTGGAACAATTGATGATGTCACCATTGTTAGTAAAGTTTTGAGATCATTATTACCAGTTTATGCAATCAGGGTTGTTGTTATTTAGGAGTTAAGGTCTATCGACAAGACAAAGGTATCTCTAGACTTTATCATTGCAAAGTTGACTGCATATGAATTGAATAGCTATGATGGTAGTGCTTAGAAATAGAGTCGGCCTTTAGAGCATCTATTTCCTCTGCACCAACCAAAAAAGGAAAAGAAGTCAACAACAGTTATGAATCTAGGCCAAATAGAGACATGGATGATGAGGAGATTCTGATGGAGTTTGAAGCTCTTCTTGCAAAGAGACTTCCAAAAGGCATCAAAAAATAAAGAGGTAAGCTTCCTCTAAAATGTTTTTCCTGCAATAAGATAGGACATATAGCTATTAACTGTCCTAACAATGACAATAAGGATAAACCAAAAAGGTTTAGAAAGTATAAAGGAGGAGGTAGGAGAAATTGTCTTGTTGTAGTAGATGAAGGTGTTACTGTAGCGTCCTAAAATTGTGACACTTGCAATTTCGATTGCATTTCGATCTTCACGATGGCGACGCAACACGGAACCTGAATGGAGACCCCGAAACTTGCTCACGACACCAAAAAAATGCATTTTTCTAGCACCCTGGCCTGATCCTCCTTGCACCCTGCTGTCTCGGGAGGTGGGACCAGAGCGCCCTGGTCCCTGGCCCTATTTTGGGCCCGGTCTCCTATGGGACTTCGGGTCTTTTTGTTTGCAAAATGGAAAATATCATTTCCTGGTCGGCCTAAGGTGGGGAAAATCAGTCTATCAACCCTAATTGACAAGTATATAAACTACATTTTCCTCTCCCATTTGGGTAAGAAGGACATATGTGTACAAGCGTGGAAACGATACTCAAACATTCAAGCATTCAAGCATTCAAACATTCTTTCAAGCAATTGATCATTCTAAGTCTCCATTCAAGGCTAAGTGTTGCATTCAAGACAAGGATTCAACCATTGAAGAGGAGATCACATACTACAACATACAACAAACAACAACATCTATACCTTCGCACATAAGGATACAAACATCCTTACAACAAGGTATTATTACTTGTTTTACATTACAATCATTTACATTTATAGCATTTCTCATTTCTTGGTTAATTCCAAAACCGGGGTTTGACCTAAAGGCAAACCCCTAATCCCTAACCCCCCAATCGTCTTCACTTTTTCTGTGTGTAGGTTGCAGGTACGCGGCTGAAATTGAAGATCTGGAATCCTTGTGCAGAGACGAACAGATCCCCCTTCGTTTCGCGGATTTTTCGGAGGACCGTGTGCACGCCGGGCACCATCATCCCGTCAACTTTTGCTCAAATTTGCAGGATAGCGCCGTATCGACATTTTACTGCTAATTCCAGGTTCGCAACTTCATCCTATATCCCTATCTTAGTTTATAAGCAAATCTTTCTCACTTTCTATGCATTCCTAGCTTGATCATTCTATGCACATTCTTTACAAAAGAGGGTAGCCTTGCTGTCTTAACCCTTGAAACTCATTTAGAATCCAATCTTGCATTGTGTGGGATTGGATCTTGTGGGTTTCAACCCCTCTTTTGAATGTAAAGTCTCCCCTAAGTGAAAACTGTCAACCCTAGTAACCTCCCTTCTCTCTCCTTGGAGTTGGAAGAGGGGAGAGCAACTAGGGTTCGATCGATTTTCCGCTTTACATTTTGGTGAACCCGATGTGAACATCCTTTCTGATTATTCATGGTTAGATTTGAAAATTTGATTCCTTGATTACATTTCCATGTTTGATCTTTTGCAAAATTTTAGAGGTTGATTGCATAAAAACCCTAAAATTTCTTTTTAGTAATTGAACTTGTGAAATATTTAATTGTTAATGCTTGTTTCAGATCTACCCTTCTATTATGAATTATCAATTCATATTTGTGCTTTAATTCTGAAAATTAAGTGGTTAAGTGTCAAAACCCTAATTTTTGGAACCCTCTTGATTCAACCTTTGTCCGATAATTTCACTGATCAAAACATCTCCAAATCGGCTGTAACTTTGGATTCCGCAATAAAATCATAATATCTTTCATCCCTGAAAATTTGGAAAAAAGTTGCGAGAACCGTGTGCACTCTGAGCGCCATCGTCCCCGACATTTTTTCTGAAATTTCGGGAGCTAGATCTTACTGTATTTTCCTGCTAAAATCCAGAATTTTGGCTGATTTTATCAATTCTAACACTTTCAAAATTAAAGTCAAAGTTGGTCTTGTGATTGCTTGGATTAAGGCTTCTAATCATTCAAAAATTGTTGAAATTGAAATTTTGTGTCAAAATTGTGTTCTTACTGTCTTAAATCTGAAAAGTGTGTTTGCATTCATTCAAAATTTCAGTGCTTTATTCAAATTCTTGCAATTTGTGACTTTTGAAATTAAGTGCTTAATTACAACAACTTTGATTTCCGCTTTCAAAATTGGATTTTGCGTGAAATTGAGTCAACTTTTAAATTTCAAAACTTGCATTGCTCTTAACATTCCCTCTAAAATCATAAAATTCAAAATTTCAATTTCCCTCTCTTTTTCAAAATTCAAATTTTGCATTTTTTGACAATCTAGGTAGGGTTCAATTTTGAGATTGCAACTTTAATTTGGCCTATCTACAGATCGTAAAATCACTCAATTTTTCAGATTAGCTCTAAAATCATCATACCTTTCATCCCTGCAAATTTCGAAAAAAGTTGCAAGGACCGTGTGCACTCCGAGCGTCACGGTCCCTGACATTTTTTCTGAAATTTCAAGAGATTGTCGTGATTACATTTAACAACTTAAATCTAGAAGATTGGCTGATTTTACTGAAATTTGCTACCTCTAAAATTCAAAATTTTCTCTCTCTCTCTAGTGCATGAGTTTTACAACAATAAGCCCTACTTACACTATTCCCGTTAGACGAAGCCATAGAATTAAGTCATTCCAAGGTTTAATTACTGAGGAGATGGAACCTAATTTGAATAGCCTTTTGTAGCATCCTAAAATTGTGACACTTGCAATTTCGACTGCATTTCGGTCTTCACGATGGCGACGCAACACACAACCTGAATGGAGACCCCAAAACCTGCATTTTCTTGCACCCTGGCCTGAACCTCCTTTGCACCCTGCTGTCCCAGGAGGTGGGACCAGAGCGCCCAGCACCCTGGTCCTTCAGGACTAGGGCGCCCAGCGCCCTGGTCCCCAGGACCATGGCACCCAGCGCCCTGGTCCCTGGGTCCTATTTTGGGCCCGGTCTCCTAAGGGGTCTCAGGTCTTTTTGATTGCAAATTGGAAATTATTCTTTCCTGGTCGGCCTAAGGTTGGGAAAATCAGTCTATTAGCCCTAATTGACAAGTATATAAACTGCATTTTTCTCTCTCATTTGGGAGATGAAGAAGGACATATGTGTACAAGCGTGGAAACTATACTCAAGCATTCAAGCATTCAAGCATTCCTTCAAGCAATTGATCATTTCAAGTCTCCATTCAAGGCTAAGTGTTGCATTCAAGACAAGGATTCAACCATTGAAGAGGAGATCACTTACAACATACTACAACAACATACAACATCTATACCTTCGCACATAAGGATGCAAGCATCCTTAGAACAAGGTATTAGTACTTGTTTTATAGTCATTTACATTTACAGCACTTGCTCATTTCTTGGTTAATTCCAAAACTGGGGTTTGACCTAATGGCAAACCCCTAATCCCTAACCCCCCAATCGTCTTTTCTTTTCTATGTGTAGGTTACAGGTACGCGGCTGAAATTGAAGATCTGGAATCCTTGTGCAGAGACGAACAGATCCCCCTTCATTTCGTGGATTTTTCAGAGGATCGTGGCGCCGAGCGCCATCGTCCTGACAACTTTTGCTCAAATTTGCAGGACAGCGCCGTATCGATATTTTACTGCTAATTTCAGGTCCGCAGCTTCATCCTATATCCCTATCTCAGTTTATAAGTGAATCTTTGTCACTTTCTATGCATTCCTAGCTTAATTCTTCTATCAACATTCTTTACAAAAGAGGGTAGCCTTGCTATCATAACCCTTGAAACTCATTTAGCATCCAATCTTGCATTGTGTTGGATTGGATCTTGTGGGTTTCAACCCCTCTTTTGAATGTAAAGTCTCTCCCCTAAGTGAAAACCATCAACCCTAGTGAATCTCCCTTCTCTCTCCTTGGAGTTGGAAGAGGGGAGAGCAACTAGGGTTCGATCGTGATTTTCCGCTTTACATTTTGGTGAACCTGACGTGAACATCCTTTCTGATTATTCATAGTTAGATCTGAAAATTGGATTCCTTGATTACATTTCCATGTTTGATCTTTTGCAAAATTTTAGAGGTGATTGCATAAAAACCCTAAATTTTCTTTTTAGTAATTGAACTTGCGAAATGTCTAAATGTTAATGCTTGTTTTAGATCTGCCCTTCTATTACAAATTATCAATTCATATTTGTGCTTTAATTTTGAAAATTAAGTGGTTGTGTCAAAACCCTAATTTTTGAAACCCTCTTGATTCAACCTTTGTCCGACAATTTCACTGATCAAAACATCTCCAAATCAGCTATAACTTTGGATTCCGCAATAAAATCACAATATCTTTCATCCTTGAAAATTTGGAAAAAAAGTTGCGAGGACTGTGTGCACTCCGAGCACCATTGTCCCCGACATTTTTTCCAAAATTTCGGGAGCGAGATCTTACTGTATTTTCCTGCTAAAATCCAGAATTTTGGCTGATTTTATCAAATCTAACACTTTCAAAATTACAGTCAAAGTTGGTCTTGTGATTGCTTGGATTAAGGCTTCTAAACATTCAAAAATCATTGAAATTGAAATTTTGTGTCAAAATTGTGTTCTTACTGTCCTAAATCTGAAAAGTGTGTTTGCATCCATTCGAAACTTCAGTGCTTTATTCAAATTCTTACAATTTGTGACTTTTGAAATTAAGTGCTTAATTACAACAACTTTAATTTCCGCTTTCAAAATTGAATTTTGCGTGAAATTGAGTCAATTTTTAAATTTTAAAACTTGCATTGCTTTTGACATTCCCTCTAAAATCATAAAATTCAAAATTTCAGTTTCCCTCTCTTTTTTTTCAAAATTCAAATTTTGCATTTTTCGACAATCTTGGTAGGGTTCAATTTCGAGATTGCAACTTTAATTTGGCCTATCTACAGATCGTAAAATCACTCAATTTTTTCAGATTAGCTTTAAAATCATCATACCTTTCATCCCTGCAAATTTCGAAAAAAGTTGCAAGGACCGTGTTGCACTCCGAGCGCCACGGTCCCGGACATTTTTTTCGAAATTTCGGGAGACTGTCGTGATTGCATTTAACAGCTTAAATCCAGAAGATTGGCTGATTTTACTGAAAATTGCTACCTCTAAATTCAAAATCTTCTCTCTCTTTCTAGTGCATGAGTTTTACAACAATAAGCCCTACTTACACTATTCCCGTTAGACGAAGCCGTAGAATTAAGTCTTTCCAAGGTTTAACTACTGAGGAGATGGAACCTAATTTGAATAGCCTTTTTAACGAGGACATGGGTAATTCCTCTAATCCTCCTAACGATGAAGAAGCTCTCCATGAGGTTTCTGTAGAACAACTTTCGAAATTGGATAACCAATTCAACGATTTTCGACAATGGATGTCTCAAGAATACCCCGATAGTCAAGCTCTTCCTTTAATTGAGGGTCTAAAACGTATGCTTCAAAGTGATAAGAATGGAATTGATATTTTGTGTGGTATTTCACACATTGTGAACTCGAATGTGATGCCTATGAAGAGTTGTGCTGAAACCTTAGGTTATACACAACCTCCTACTCAAGTCAATCATTCTAATCCTTTGATGACTTATTTTGCTAGCATACCTACCTTTACATCAAACATAATGGCTACTTCTACACAAGACATTCCTCCTATGATCACCAGTCATGGGGGCAATCCCTCTTCTTCAATCAACCCTCTTCCTTCATTTAATCCGACTTCTTCATTCATTCCTTCAATGAGTGTTCCTATTACATCTTCACAAATGAACATGACGCAAGGGGGCAATTCATTTAACCATTCCATTCCTCCTTATAGTGTTCCTCTTGTCCAATCATCCCCTATAATTGACTATCATAGAGTCCCACCACCTTACTCTTTACCTTCTTTCAATAACATAACACCTCCATCTCAATCTAACACATCTAATATGAACTCTTCGACTGAAGCGACCATTAACAATCTTGCACAAACTGTCTCTTCTTTACAGCAACAAATTGCCTCTATGAATCAATCTAAGTTTAGTGTGCCCACATTTGATGTTGCGAGCCCACTTTCTCTTGACATTGTTCGAGCTATCCCCCCTAAACATGTTGAAATCCCGCATTTGGAGCTTTATAATGGTAAGGGTGATCCTCTAACACATGTTAAGACTTTTCAAACAATATGTACTGATTTTGCTTATGACCAAAGGTTGCTTGCAAAACTGTTTACTAGAACATTAAGAGACAAAGCCCTACAATGGTATTGCTCGTTGCCTTCCTATTCTATTACTTCTTTCGAACAACTTGCAAATGCTTTCATTCAACAATTTCAAAACAATATAAGCCCTAAAGTTACTTTGACTGATTTAATGCATTGTAAACAAGGTGTTAAAGAAAAAGTGACTGATTTCATTGGTAGATATAAGCATTTGTATGCTCAAATTTCCTTTCCAGTGCCTGACAATGATATTCAAAGAATCTTTATTTCTAATTTACAAAAAGATATTCGAGACAAACTTCTATTTTCTGAGTTTACTTCTTTCCAATAGTTGTGTGCAACTCTTCACAATTATCAACTGACTATGAGTCAAATGGAACAATCACATCCTATGGCTCCGAGTGATAAGGGTGATAGCAGTCAACAACCATTTGGGAAGTTTAAACCGAATAGAGATTCCATCAAATTCAATGAAAACATCATCAACAACAATGTGAATGCAGCATCAGGTGTGCCTCCTATTTCTAAATTTTTCAAGAAAGAAAGAAAGTTTACTCCTTTGAATGAATCATTGCATAGTATTATGAATAAGTTATTGGAACAAAATGTGCTTACTCTTCCTCCTATAAGGCAAATTGATCCTGCAAAGATTACTTCACCCTATTTTGATAACAAAGCTTTTTGTCAATTTCATCGTCAACCTGGGCATGATACTGAAAAATGTTTTTCTTTAAAGGGTAAAATTCAAGATTTGATTGATAATAATACTATCTCTGTTTCTGGAGTGAATGATAAAGGCAATACGTCTGTAGCTCCTCCTAACCAAAATCTTCAGATTTTTACTGATCCATTACCTTCTCATACCTCTAATGCGATTGAGACTAATGATTCCTCTCTTTCATCTGATGGTCTTGTGTCTATGACTCCGAATGTGATTAACTTTGTAGAGCAGCAAGAAAACCCTAAAGAACCTTCCATCACATTTGATTCCAGTGAAACCATTAGGGCACCTGATGGTCCTTTATACATAGTTGCAAAAGTCAAGAATACACCTTGCCGTGGAGTGCTTATTGATCCTTCGTGCATGGTTAATGTTATTACTGAAGAATTTCTTTTTACTTTGCAATTGAATCAAGTGATTTATGACAAAACAGATGTGATTGTGAAACTGTTTGATGCATTTTCTTCTCCTGCAATTGTTCTATTACATTGCCTATTGAGGTCCATAACAAATCCCTTGATGTGAACTTTGCTATTATTCCACCTTCCGAACAATTTCGTGTGAAGCTTGGCTATCCTTGGCTATCTTCCATGAAAGCTATTGCTTCTCCTATTCACAAGTGCTTGAAATTTCCCCATAATGGTGAAGTTGTTACTGTCAATCATAGTCTCTTTAAACCAGCTGAAAGAACTTCTAGCGTTCCTATTGATTACTTTTGGCCTAAACAATTCCAATCTCTTCCTCCGCGAAGTGATCATCTTTTCAAATCTTATCAAAAGTGGAAAACAGATATGATCCTATCTCTAAGTGAACCTAGAACACCTAAACTTGATATTCCTATCATTCTTGAGAAGGAAGTTCTTCCTTTGAAAGATAAAACTAATGTCTTTCCTCAAGAAGATTCCCAACCCATCCCTATGGATGTGACTATGTCTATATCTAATAAACTTCCTAAAAGTAGACCTATCCCTCCTCGTCATAATGGACTTGGTCTCCTTCCTAAACCAAAAATTCCTCCTTTATATGGAGCAGTTCCTCCTCCTTTTTATAGAGAGAAGATACCTTCTTCTTCTCCTATTATCCAGCCTAAGAGACCACAACCTAAACACCCAAGTGATAAGGATGAGAACATTCCTCCTCCTCAATCTTCTTCACTTCCTACTAAGACTAGATGAAATCGTTCTGCACGCGAACGTCGATGAAAGCGTCATCTTAGAGCTCAAGCAGCTGCTTCTCAAACTTTGCAATCTCAAAAAACACCTTCAACAAGCATTATTCCATTTTCTCCTCAGCCGGAAATTCAGCCTAAATCTCCTAAACATAAGATACATGATGGTCTTGATCCTGTGCGAGTTAGAGATCCTATTTTTATAAATCTTGATGATGATATAGATGAAAATGTTATTCATGATGAAAATGTTTCTTCTGTTCATTCTGATAGTGAATATGAACTTGTTGATATTGATAACCATTTATCTAATGAATTTTCTAAAGCACTTATCCTAGCTCCTAGACAAGAACAACGTGGCTTGGAACATGAACATAGCCCTTGTTTCGATCTTGTGATAGCTCCATCTACTGTGTTGGATGTTCCTCCTCTAGCGTGTTCCCTACCTTCCTGAAACATTGATCAGCAAGATCGGGGGGTAGATGACATGCTAGACTAGTTACATTAGCATAGCAGATTCTCTCCTCCTCTCTTGTGTTACTTCTTCTATATGTTATTCTCATTCTTCTATTTGTTGTCCTTGGTGTTGTCTACTTGAGGACGATGCAAAACATTGAGATCTCTCGATCTCTCTCATGTTGACTCTAAAGACACATGTGTTCCCTTCTTCTAGGTGACCTTCCTTGATTGGGGAATGAAGAACAATTATGCATACATACATATGATACACATGAATTATCATACAACATACTGACCCCGAGGAAAGTGAAGTCACCTCGTGCTTTGTGTTTTGTGTCTATTATCCTTGGGCTTATCTCACACTTGGGGGCTAAATCCTTGTGATAACGTGCTCCTTTCCCTTCTCATTATTATATGTATCACTACCTTAAAGCAATCACCCCCGGTGAGGTGTGTGCGATCACTTTAACGTAGGGGGGCATACATCCCGTTCATATCTTTTCAAGATACTTGAAAATTTCTTGACAAATTTAGCTTTGCCTTGAAAATTTTTGATATCTTTCTTGCATGACTCATAGTGAGGGAACCTTACTACTGACAGTCATGGTTCTCCCTCGTGATCTTCCCTTTTACTTTGTCAATCAAAGTCATAAGATCCTTAGTCCACTGGGGGCTTGGTGTATCTTGCCTCCTTGACGTGGTGAAAGTCATTCAATATTGTTTCCTTGTACTTTACCAGAAGTATGAGCATACATACTCCCGCTAAAGTGGGGGCTAAATGTAGCATCCTAAAATTGTGACACTTGCAATTTCGACTGCATTTCGGTCTTCACAATGGCGACGCAACACGCAACCTGAATGGAGACCCCGAAACCTGATTATGACACTGAAAACTGCATTTTCTTGCACCCTGGCCTGAACCTCCTTTGCACCCTGCTGTCCCGGGAGGTGGGACCAGAGCACCTAGCACCCTGGTCCTTCAGGACCAGGGCGCCCAGTGCCCTGGTCCCCAGGACCATGGCGCCCAACACCCTGATCCCTGGGTCCTATTTTGGGCCCGGTCTCCTAAGGGGTCTCGGGTCTTTTTGATTGCAAATTGGAAATTATTCTTTCCTGGTCAGCCTAAGGTCGGGAAAATCAGTCTATCAGCCCTAATTGACAAGTATATAAACTGCATTTTTCTCTCTCATTTGGGAGATGAAGGACATATGTGTACAAGCGTGGAAACTATACTCAAGCATTCAAGCATTCAAGCATTCCTTCAAGCAATTGATCATTTCAAGTCTCCATTCAAGGCTAAGTGTTGCATTCAAGACAAGGATTCAACCATTGAAGAGGAGATCACTTACAACATACTACAACAACATACAAAATCTATACCTTCGCACATAAGGATACAAACATCCTTAGAACAAGGTATTAGTACTTGTTTTACAGTCATTTACATTTACAGCACTTGCTCATTTCTTGGTTAATTCCAAAACTGGGGTTTGACCTAATGGCAAACCCCTAATCCCTAACCCCCCAATCGTCTTTTCTTTTCTATGTGTAGGTTGCAGGTACATGGCTGAAATTGAAGATCTGGAATCCTTGTGCAGAGACGAACAGATCCCCCTTCATTTCGCGGATTTTTCGGAGGACCGTGGCGCCGGGTGCCATCGTCCTGACAACTTTTGCTGAAATTTGCAGGACAGTGCCATATCAACATTTTACTGCTAATTCCAGGTCCACAGCTTCATCCTATATCCCTATCTCATTTTATAAGTAAATCTTTGTCACTTTCTATGCATTCCTAGCTTAATTCTTCTATCAACATTCTTTACAAAAGAGGGTAGCCTTGCTGTCATAACCCTTGAAACTCATTTAGCATCCAATCTTGCATTGTGTGGGATTGGATCTTGTGGGTTTCAACCCCTCTTTTGAATGTAAAGTCTCTCCCCTAAGTGAAAACCATCAACCCTAGTGAATCTCCCTTCTCTCTCCTTGGAGTTGGAAGAGGGGAGAGCAACTAGGGTTCGATCGCGATTTTCCGCTTTACACCTTTTTAACGAGGACATGGGTAATTCCTCTAATCGTCCTAATGATGAAGAATCTCTCCATGAGGTTTCTGTAGAACAACTTTCGAAATTGGATAACCAATTTGATGATTTTCGACAATGGATGTCTCAAGAATACCCCGCTAGTCAAGCTCTTCCTTTAATTGAGGGTCTAAAACATATGCTTCAAAGTGATAAGAATGGAATTGATATTTTGCATGGTATTGCACACATTGTGGATTTGAATGTGATGCCTATGAAGAGTTGTGCCAAAACTTTAGGTTATACACAACCTCCCACTCAAGTCAATCATTCTATTCCTTTGATAACTTCTATTGCTAGCATACCTACTTTTACATCAAACATAATGGCTACTTCTATACAAGACATTCCGCCTATGATTACCAGTCATGGGGGCAATCCTTCTTCTTCAATTAACCCTCTTCCTTCATTTAATCCAACTTCTTCATTCATTCCTTCAATGAGTGTTCCTATTACATCTCCACAAATGAACATGACACAAGGGGGCAATTCATTCAACCATTCCATTCCTCCTTGTAGTGTTCCTCTTGTCCAATCCTCTCCTATGACTAACTATCATAGTGTCCCGCCACCTTACTCTTTACCTTCTTTCAATAACATAACACCTCCATCTCAATCTAACACATCTAATATGAATTCTTCGACTGAAGCAACCATTAACAATCTTGCACAAACTGTCTCTTCTTTACAACAACAAATTGCCTCTATGAATCAATCTAAGTTTAGTGTGCCCACATTTGATGTTGTGAGCCCACTTTCTCTTGACATTGTTCGAGCTATCCCTCCTAAATATGTTGAAATCCCGCAGTTGGAACTTTATAATGGTAAAGGTGATCCTCTAACACATGTTAAGACTTTTCAAACAATATGTACTGATTTTGCTTATGACCAAAGGTTGCTTGCAAAACTGTTTACTAGAACATTAAGAGATAAAGCCCTACAATGGTATTGCTCATTGCCTTCTTATTCTATTACTTCTTTCGAACAACTTACAAATGCTTTTATTCAACAATTTCAAAACAATATAAGTCCTAAAGTTACTTTGATTGATTTAATGCATTGTAAACAAGGTGTTAAAGAAAAAGTGACTGATTTCATTGGTAGATATAAGCATTTGTATGCTCAAATTTCTTTTCCAGTGCCTGACAATGATATTCAAAGAATCTTTATTTCTAATTTACAAAAAGATATTCGAGACAAACTTCTGTTTTCTGAGTTTACTTCTTTCCAACAGTTGTGCGCAACTCTTCACAATTATCAACTGACTGTGAGTCAAATGGAATAATCACATCCTATGGCTCCGAGTGATAAGGGTGATAGCAGTCAACAACCATTTGGAAAGTTTAAACCGAACAGAGATTCTATCAAATTCAATGAAAACATTATCAACAACAATGTGAATGCAGCATCAGGTGTGCCTCCTATTTCTAAGTTTTTCAAGAAAGAAAGAAAGTATACTCCTTTGAATGAATCATTGCATAGTATTATGAATAAGTTATTGGAACAAAATGTGCTTACTCTTCCTCCTATAAGGCAAATAGATCCTGCAAAGATAAATTCACCTTATTTAGATAACAAAGCTTTGTGTCAATTTCATCGTCAACCTGGGCATGATACTGAAAAATGTTTTTCTTTAAAGGGTAAAATTCAAGATTTGATTGATAATAATATTATCTCTATTTCTGGAGTGAATGATAAAGGCAACACATCTGTAGCTCCTCCTAACCAAAATCTTCAGATTTTTACTGATCCATTACCATCTCATACCTCTAATGCGATTGAGACTAATGATTCCTCTTTTTCATCTGATGGTCTTGTGTCTGTGACTCTGAATGTGATTAACTTTGTAGAGCAACAAGAAAACCCTAAAGAACCTTCCATCACATTTGATTCTAGTGAAACTATCAGGGCACCTGATGGTCCTTTATACATAGTTGCAAAAGTTAAGAATACACCTTGCAGTGGAGTGCTTATTGATCCTTCGTGCATGGTTAATATTATTACTGAAGAATTTCTTTTTACTTTGCAATTGAATCAAGTGATCTATGACAAAACAGATGTGGTTGTGAAATTATTTGATGCATTTTCTTCTCCTGCAATTGGTTCTATTACATTACCTATTGAAGTTCATAACAAATCCCTTGATGTGAGCTTTGCTATTATTCCTTCATCCAAACAATTTCATGTGAAGCTTGGCTATCCTTGGCTATCTTCCATGAAAGCTATTTCTTCTCCTATTCATAAATGTTTAAAATTTCCCCATAATGGTGAAGTTGTTACTGTCAATCATAGTCTCTTTAAACCAGCTGAAAGAACTTCTAGTATTCCTATTGATTATTTTTGGCCTAAACAATTCCAATCTCTTCCTCCACAAAGTGATCATCTTTTCAAATCTTATCAAAAGTGGAAAACAGATATGATCCTATCTCTAAGTGAACCTAGAACACCTAAACTTGACATTCCTATCATTCTTGAGAAGGAAGTTCTTCCTTTGAAAGATAAAACTAATGTCTTTCCTCAAGAAGATTCCCAACCCATCCCTATGGATGTGACCATGTCTATGCCTAATAAACCTTCTAAAAGTAGACCTATACCTCCTCGTCATGATGGACTTGGTCTCCTTCCTAAACCAAAAATTCCTCCTTTATATGGAGCAGTTCCTCCTCCGTCCTTTTATAGAGAGAAGAGACCTTCCTCTTCTCCTATTATCCAGCCTAAGAGACCACAACCTAAACACCCAAGTGATAAGGATGAGAACATTCCTCCTCCTCAATCTTCTCCACTTCCTACTAAGACTAGATGAAATCGTTCTGCATGTGAAGGTCGATGAAAGCGTCATCTTAGAGCTCAAGTAGCTGCTTCTCAAACTTCACAATCTCCAAAAACACCTTCAACAAGCATTATTCCATTTTCTCCAAAATCTCCTAAACATAAGATGCATGATGGTCTTGATCCTGTGCGAGTTAAAGATCCTATTTTTATAAATCTTGATGATGATATAGATGAAAATGTTATTCATGATGAACATGTTACTCCTCTTGCTTCTGATAGTGAATATGAACTTGTTGATATTGATAATCATTTATCTAACGAATTTTCTAAAGCACTTATCCTAGCTCCTAGACAAGAACAATGTGGCTTGGAACATGAACATAGCCCTTGTTTGGATCTTGTGATAGCTCCATCTGCTATGTTGGATGTTCCTCCTCTAGCGTGTTCCCTGCCTTCCCAAAACATTGATCAGCAAGATGGGTGGGTAGATGACATGCTAGACTAGTTACATTAGCATAGCAGATTCTCTCCTCCTCTCTTTTGTTACTTCTTCTATATGTTATTCTCATTCTTCTATTTGTTGTCCTTAGTGTTGTCTACTTGAGGACAATGCAAAGCATTGAGATCTCTTTTGGTCTCTCTCATGTTGACTCAAAAGACACATGTGTCCCCTTCTTCTAGGTGACCTTCCTTGATTGGGGAATGAAGAACAATTATGCATACATACATATGATATATATACATGACTTATCATACAGCATACTGACCCCGAGGAAAGTGAAGTCACCTTGTGCTTTGTGTTTTGTGTCTATTATCCTTGGGTTTATCTCACACTTGGGGGCTAAATCTTTGTGATAACGTGCTCCTTTCCCTTCTCATTTCTTATGTGTATCACTACGTTAAAGCAATCACCCCCGTTGAGGTGTGTGCGATCGCTTTAACGTAGGGGGGCATACACCCCGTCTATCCCTTCAGGATACTTGAAAATTTCTTGGTGAACTTAGCTTTGCCTTGAAAATTTTTGGTATTTCTCTTACATGACTCATAGTGAGGGATCCTTACTACTGACAATCATGGTTCTCCCTCGTGATCTTCCCTTTTACTTTGTCAATCGAAGTCGTAAGATCCTTAGTCCACTGGGGGCTTGGTGTGTCTTGCCTCCTTGACATGGTGAAAGTCTTTCAATGTTGTTTCCTTGTACTTTACCTAAAGTATGAGTGTACGCCTATACTCCTGCTAAAGTGGGGGCTAAATGTAGCGTCCTAAAATTGTGACACTTGCAATTTTGACTGCATTTCGGTCTTCACAATGGCGACACAACACGGAACCTGAATGGAGACCCCGAAACTTGCTCACGACACCAAAAAACTGCATTTTTCTAGCACCCTGGCCTGATCCTCCTTGCACCCTGCCGTCTCGGGAGGTGGGACCAGCGCGCCCAGCACCTTGGTCCTTTAGGACCAGGGTGCCCAGTGCCCTGGTCCCCCAGGACCATGGCGCCTAGCGCCCTGGTCCCTGGCCCTATTTTGGGCCCAGTCTCCTATGGGACTTCGGGTCTTTTTGTTTGCAAAATGGAAAATATCATTTCCTGGTCGGCCTAAGGTGGGGAAAATCAGTCTATCAACCCTAATTGACAAGTATATAAACTACATTTTCCTCTCCCATTTGGGTAAGAAGGACATATGTGTACAAGCATGGAAACGATACTCAAACATTCAAGCATTCAAGCATTCAAACATTCCTTCAAGCAATTGATCATTCTAAGTCTCCATTCAAGGCTAAGTGTTGCATTCAAGACAAGGATTCAACCATTGAAGAGGAGATCACATACTACAACATACAACAAACAACAACATCTATACCTTCGCACATAAGGATACAAACATCCTTACAACAAGGTATTAGTACTTGTTTTACATTACAATCATTTACATTTACAACATTTCTCATTTCTTGGTTAATTCCAAAACCAGGGTTTGACCTAAAGGCAAACCCCTAATCCCTAACCCCCCAATCATCTTCACTTTTTCTGTGTGTAGGTTGTAGGTACGTGGCTGAAATTGAAGATCTGGAATCCTTGTGCAGAGACGAACAGATCCCCCTTCGTTTCACGGATTTTTCGGAGGACCGTGTGCACGCCGGGCGCCATCGTCTCGTCAACTTTTGCTCAAATTTGCAGGACAGTGCCGTATCGACATTTTACTGCTAATTCCAGGTCCGCAGCTTCATCCTATATCCCTATCTCAGTTTATAAGCGAATCTTTCTCACTTTCTATGCATTCCTAGCTTGATCATTCTATGCACATTCTTTACAAAAGAGGGTAGCCTTGCTGTCTTAACCCTTGAAACTCATTTAGAATCCAATCTTGCATTGTGTGGGATTGGATCTTGTGGGTTTCAACCCCTCTTTTGAATGTAAATTCTCCCCTAAGTGAAAACTGTCAACCCTAGTAACCTCCCTTCTCTCTCCTTGGAGTTGGAAGAGGGGAGAGCAACTAGGGTTCAATCGATTTTCCACTTTACAGTTACCAATGAAGAATCTAAGGATGAAGAGAATCAGGACATAGTGTTTGTAGCTATAAAGGAAGAGGTGTCTGATCAAAAAGCCCTTGTATCTCACATTGACAACTCTAATGAGTGGATCATTGAGAGCGAGTGTTCTGACCACATGATTGATGACTAGAGAAGGTTTCTCTCTGGAAGAATATGATGGAGGTGTTGTCAGGTTTGGAAACAATGCACCTTTCATGGTGAAAGGAAAAGGATCCATCTCACTGTATGGAAAAAGTAGTGTGGATGATGTCTACTAGGTGGAAGGCCTTAAGCACAACATTTTGAGTGTTGCTCAGCTAAACAACAAAGGACTCATTCTGGAGTTCAAAGGTGGATTCTACAAAATAATTGGAAAGACTGGTGAACTTATTGTCACTGGTAAGTAGACCAAAGGAAACCTATTTTAGCTAAATGCCAATATTAGTTTGTTCCTGATGGAAAATTTTGATGACAGTTGGATATGGCATAAGAGACTTTATCATATGAATTTTGATAATATTGTAAAGGTGAGTAAGATCAAGGCAGTAAGAGGATTGCCTTTACTGAACAAACTAGAGAATGCTTTATGTAGAGAATGTCAACTTGGGAAGATGTCTTCCTCAACATTCAAAGGTAAGTCTTTTTCAGTAGAGAACCTATTGGCATATGTGGAGAGTTTGATGACATGATGATATTCTATGTTGTCATTAATGTCAATATGCTGAAGTATGAACCAGTATATTGAAGTAAGAAAACTAGCAAGTGAACCGGTATGATGGTATAAAGTGAGCCGGTATGATGGAGTGAACTAGTATATGCAAAAAAGGTGAACCGGTATATGCGAAAAGGTGAATCAGTATGTTGGAATGTAAACCGGTGTATGCAAAGTTTGTATCGGGGTTTTTGGTTGATGCATTCTAAATTCTATGTGATTTGACTGATGACATCCTATGATGAGTTAGCATTGAAATGAAGATGAGATCACATTGCCATGTCAGCCTTGTGCATGTGAAGAATCTTCTTGAGGATCTTGCATGAAGAATATTGACTCTATCCACCTCGGGAATGTGCAAAATCTTAGTAAACAGTGGAGAGCGCATGATGGGTTATCATCTTCCAGAAGTGGTGAAGAACGGCTGATGTAGAACATCTTGAGATTTGTTCAAGATTGTTTTACTCTATGCAATGTGATTAAATGGTCAGGATTGGACCGAATGTATTGTTAACCCAAATGCTTAGGGTTTAGGGTTTATGCTATCGACCTAATTGTTGTCTATAAGGTTGATGATGATTTGCATTGAAAATTTGTTGGCAAATATTATGTGTGTATCCAAGTGAAGAGATACTTGATTCTTGCTAGACCGAAGCTGTGAGTAGAGATCTGTAGAGTGTGATTACAAAAGTATAAGAACTAAAGTGGATCTGCCTTAGCATTGAGTGTTTTTATCAGATTAGTGTATTACTTGTTGACTTCTAATCATTTCAACAGTTGAAAAATCCCTTTACCTGGTAGTTTTAACAAGGTTTTTGTAAATCCTTTAATAGGGTGACTCTAAATCATTGAATTCTTAAAATCCTCTTGCAAGGTAACCTTTAATAGGGTTCTAACCTTTAACCAGGTATTTAGCCATCCCTTAACTAGGTGATCCCTAGAAGGATCAGTTCCTAGAAGAACCTGTTGTAAAGTCCTTAATCAGACTAGGCTCCTAACAGAGGGGACTTCAAAAGAGTTCAAGAACAAGTTGTGGGTATTCATCCCCACCATGGTTTTTCCCAGTTGGGGTTCCACGTGAAAAATGATTGTGTTATGTGTGATGTTTTTTTATGTGATGCTTTAGTGTTTTTTGTTAAGCAGTAAAAGCATGTTGATCCATTGGTCTTTATATTTATGATGCATTACTTGTTTAAGCATATGGGTGAAGTGGAAATCAGATAGTAGGTTTAGTGAAGATCTAAGTGTTACCAGTTTATGTCTTTCATAGTCTCACTGTGTTTTACCGGTAGTGCCCTGAATTAGATCAGTGATGTTGTTTACCAGTTAGTATAGTCTTTGCAGTTTGAGTTGTCAAGTAAGTTTTTGTCCATACTGATTCACCCCTCCCTCTCAGTATCTATTGAGTATTTACTATTCATTATTATTCATCAATTGGTATCAGAGCATCCTCCAGGTCCTCTATGTTATAAGCTTAACTACTTGAGGAAAAGATCCTATTCTAATAATGAAGAGGGAAGGTCCTAAGTTCAACAAAGATAACTTTAAGATATGGAAGGACAGAATGAAGATTTACATTAAAAGCATGGGTGGTCAACACTTGAACTATGTTGAGAATACTTATGTTGTCCCTACCAGTACTCTCACCGATGATCAAAGAAGAGAAATTTAGGAGAATGGGAAAGTTATGGAAGCTCTTATCAATAGTCTATCTGATATTGAGTTTATAGACATTCAAAACGAAGACAATCCCAAGGATGTATGGGATACTCTAGAGTCTATCTATGGTGGTGATGAGCATGTAAAGCAAGCTAAGGAAGAAAGCCTTAGAGGAAAATTTGAAGACATGTGGATGGTTGAAGGAGAGACCATTCAACAATATGGGATAAGAATTAAAACTATTGTTGGAGACATCAAAATTGCGGGAGGTACAATGGATGATTCCACCATTGTTAGCAAAGTTTTGAGAACCTTATTAATGGTCTATGCGATAATGGTTGTTGCTATTCAGAAGTTGAGATCTATTGACAAGACAAATGTGTCCCTTGATTCTATCATTGCTAAGTTGACCATATATGAGCTAAACAGTTATGATGACATTGTTCAGAAGACTGATTCAGCCTTTAGAGCATCTGTTGTAGTGTCTAGAAAGGGAAAAGAGGTTAGTACCAGTTGTGAGCCTAGACAAAGCAGAGATATGAATGATGAGGATATCCTGATGAAATTTTTAGCTCTTATTGCCCAGAGACTTCCTAAAGGAACTAGAAAATACATAGGTAAGCTCCATTTGAAATGTTTTTCTTGTAATAGGATAGAGCACATTACTGTAAACTATCCCAATAGTGATAATAAGGGCAAACCGGAGAAGTTCAAAAAGTTCAAAGGAGGAAATAGGAGAAACTGTCTTGTTGCAGTTGATGAAGGTATCACTGATGATGAATTAGAAGATGAAGAAAGTCAAGACATGGTATTTGTAGCTTTTAAGGAAGATGTGTCAAACAAGAAGGCTCTTGTCTCCTGCTTTGATAATTCTGATGAGTGGATTATTGATAGTGGTTGTTCTCACCACATGACTGGCAACCGGAGAAAGTTTATGTCTCTGGAAGAGTATGATGGAGGTGTAGTCTGATTTGGTAATGATGCACCATGTATGGTAAAAGGAAAAGGGTCCATCTCTCTAAATGGGAAAAGCAGTGCTAACAATGTGTATTGGGTAGAAGGTCTCAGGCATAGCCTTTTGAGTGTTGCTTAGTTGAATGATAAAGGACTCACTCTAGAATTCAAAGATGGAGTTTGCAAGATAAAAGGAAATAGTGGTGAACTGATGGCCACTAGTATTCAGACCAAAGGTAACCTATTTCAGTTAAATACAAATATCAGTCAATGTCTAATAGCTAAGTTTGATGACAGTTGGATATGTCATAAGAGACTCTACCATGTAAATTTTAATAACATTGTGAAGGCTAGTAAGATCAAGGTAGTTAGAGGATTGCATGTTCTAAACAAACCGAAGAATCCTTTGTGTAGAGAATGTCAACTAGGAAAATGTCTTCCTCAACCTTCAAAGGTAAATCTTTCACAATAGACAATTTACTTGATCTTGTGCATACTGATTTGTGTGGTCCTATGAAAACTAGGAGTGTTCAAGGAGATAGGTACTTTATGATTCTTACTGATGATTGCTCAAGAATGATGTGGGTCACATTCATGATAGACAAGTGTGAAGCTTTTGGAAAGTTTAAAGCCTTTAGAGCACTAGTTGAAAAGGAAAGTGGTAAGAGGATCAAATTCCTTAGAACCAATCAAGGAGTTGAGTTCACTTTTGGAGAATTTAATAAGTAATGTAAAGAGAATGGTATCAAGAGGAAATTGTCTGCTCCCCAGACTCCATAATAGAATGGCCTAGCAGAAAGGAACAACCGGACTATAGTTGAAGCAGCTAGAATGATGTTGATTCAAGGGAAGGTTTCTCACACTTTTTGGAGAGAAGCGGTGAGCACTACAGTCTACACTATGAACCGGATACTCATCAACAAAGGTAAGGATAAAACTCCTTATGAGTATTGGACTGGTAAAACCCCTATAGTAAGCTACTTTAGAGTGTTTGGTAGCAAGTGTTATATCAAGAGAAGTGAACACCAAAGCAAGTTTGATGCAAAATGTGATGAGGGAATATTCCTAGGGTGTTTCACCAAGAGCAAAGCTCTCAAGTGTTTTAACAATAGGACTCAAATAATTGTTGAAAGTATCAATGTTAGAGTTGATGAAACCATTGAGAAACCTGAGGAAACCAGTAGTGAGAAAGTGGTAGATGAACCAGTTGCAATACAAGCAATTACAAGAAACAATACTCCTACACTAGTAAATGCTGATGTATATGAAGATGAAGATGAGGATGAAGAGGAGAAGAAAGAGGAATCACTCAAGACCATTCCTAGGTATGTGAAGTTGCATCGTGATCCAAAGCAGATCATAGGAGATAAGGATGCACGAATTCTTACAAGAAGAAAGGTCAAAGAAAATTCTTGCATGATTTCTGAATTTGAGCCCAAAACATTTAAAGAGGAACACAAAGATAAAGACTGGATTAAGGATATGGAAGAGGAACTTGACTAGATAGAAAAGAATGGTACATGGTCTTTGGTACCCAAACCTAAGCATAAAAATGTTATTAGCACCAAATGGGTTTTTAGAAACAAGTTGAATGAAGATGACACAGTGGTAAGAAACAAAAAAAGATTAGTATGTAAGGGATATGATCAAGAAGAAGGAGAAGACTATGAAGAAACCTTTGCTCCAGTAGCTAGATTGGAAGGAGTTCAAATGCTTCTTGCGTATGCAGCCTTCAAGGGATTCAAAGTGTATCAGATGGATGTATAGACAAAAACTTTTTTACCAACTTAGACTGCAAAAACTACACTAACTCATAAACAACATCACCGATCTAAATCAAGGCAATACCGATAAAACACAGTGACTATAAAAGTCATAAACTAGTAACACTTAGATCTTCACAAAACCTACTATCTCATTTCCACTCCATCCATATGCTTAAATAAGTAATACATCAAAAATATAATGACCACTAGATCGGCTTGCATTACCGCTTAATAGAAAGCACTAAAACATCACATGAAAAAGCATCACACATAACACACTGATTTTTCATGTGGAAACCCAACTCAGAAAAACCACAGTGGGGATGAATACCCACAAGCAGTTCTTGAACTCTTTTGAAGTCCGCTCTGTTAGGAGCCTAGTCTGGTTAAAGACTATACAACAAGTTCTGCTAGGAATCGATCCTGTTAGGGATCACCCGGTTAAGGGATGGCTAAATACCCAGTTAAAGGCTAGAACCCTGTTAAAGGTTACCTCGCAAGAGGTTTTTGAAGAACTCAATGATTTTGAGTCACCCTATTAAAGGATTTACAAAAATCCTATTAAAGCTACTTGGTAAAGGGATTTTCCAACTGTTGAAATGGTTAGAAGTCAACAGGTAATACACTGATCTAATAACAACACTCAATGGCAAGGCAGATCCACTTCAATTTATTTACATCTACAATTACACTCTGCAGGTATCTACTTACTTCTCTGGTCTAGAAATAATCACCTCACATATAATCATTTGCCAATAACTTCAAAATGCAAATCATCATCGACCTTATAGACAACGATTAGGTCGGTAGCCAAAACCTAAAGCCCTAAGCATCTAGGTTATCAATACACTTGGTCCAATCTTGATCATTTAATCACATTGCATAGAGTAAAACAATCTTGAACAAATCTCAAGATGTTATCCATCGTCCATTCTTTACCACTTTTGGAAGTTGATAACCCATCACACGCTCTCCATTGTTTGCTAAGATTTTGCACATTCTTGAAGTAGATAGAATCAATCTTCTTCATGCAAGACCCTCAAGGATATTCTTCATGCACACAAAGCTAACATGGCAACATGATCTAATATTCACTTCAATGCTAACTCATCACAGGATGTCGTCGGTCGAATCACACAACCTTGGAATGCATCAACCGGAAACCCTAAAGTTGAGACTACCAATCGGTAGTCATATCAAATGAAACCCCGATACAAGCTTTGCATATACCAGTTCGCATTCCAACATACCGGTTCACCTTTTTACAGATATGGGTTCATACCATCATACCGATTCACTTGCCAGTTTGCATTCTTCAATATACCGGTTCACACTTCAACATATTGATATCAATGACAACATACACCATCATGTCATCAATATCTACACATATGCCAACAATGAATTCAACAAGTACTATGAAGAGAACGAAATCAAGAGGTATTTGTCTACCCCAAGGAGACCACAATAGAATGGCATAGCAGAAAGGAATAATAGGATTGTAGTTGAAGTGGCCAAAACTATGTTGATCCAAGGAAAGGTTGCTCACACTTTTTGGAGAGAAGCGGTGAGCACTGCAGTCTATACCATGAACCAGGTACTCATCAAGAAAGGTAAAGACAAAACCCCCTATGAGTACTAGAATGGGAGAACTCCTAATTTGAGTTATTTCAAAGTGTTTGGTAGTAAGTGCTATATCAGGGGAGGTGAGCATCTGAGTAAGTTTGATGCTAAATGTGATGAAGGAAAGTTTTTGGGATATTCCACTAAATGAAAATCTCTCAAATGCTACAACAATAGGACTCAGAAAATTGTTGAGAGTATTAATGTTCGGGTTGATGAATACCTTGAGGAGCCTAAGGAAATCTGTAGCAAGAAAGTGAAAGATGAACCGGGTCTATCCTTCTAGGAACTAGTTAAAAATGAAACAAGTTGCAAACACCATAAAGACCTCAATGTTCCTATACTGGTAGAAGCTGTAGCAGGTGAAGAAGAAGATGAAGTGGAAGAAGAATAGGAAAAGAAAGCAAAACTAGCTAGGGTCATTCCTAGGTATGTGAAACTACATCATGATCTGAAGCAGATCATAGGAGATAAAGATGCAACGATACTCACAAGGAGAAAGGTGAAAGAAAACTCTTGCATGATTTCTGAATTTGAGCCTAAGACCACTAGAGAGGCACTTACCAATGAAGTATGGATAAAGGCAAAAGAAGAGGAGCTAGACCAGATAGAAAAGAATGCAACATGGTCCTTGGTACCCAAACCAGAACACAAGAATGTAATAGGTACCAAATGGGTCTTCAAGAATAAGCTGAATGAAGAAGACATTGTGGTAAGGAACAAGGCAAGACTTGTATGCAAGGGATATGCTTAGGAAGAGGGAGAAGACTATGGAGAAACCTTTTCCCCAGTGGATAGACTGGAAGGTGTTCAAATTCTACTTGCATTTGCAGCATTCAAGGGATTTAAGGTATACTAGAAGGATGTGAAGTCTACATTCCTGAATGGAATCCTAGAAGAAGAAGTGTATATTGAGCAACCAGATGGATTTTCTTTGTCAGAAGATAGTAACATGGTGTGTAGATCACACAAGGCCTTGTATGGATTGAAACAAGCACCAAACGCATGGTATGAATGGTTACACTCTCATATTGTGAAGATTGGATTTCAGAGAATGAGTGAGGACAACAACATCCACCTGAAATCTGAAGGCGATCAGATTCTAATATGTGAAGTATTTGTAGATGACATAATCTTCAGATGAGATGATGAAATGAGCCATGCATTCATAGATGAAATGAAGAAAGAGGTTGAGATGTCTTTGATTGTAGAGATAAATTTCTTCATTGGTTTACAAATTCAACAGATGAAGGAGGGTATCTTCTGTTGTTCTCAATTTCTGATTGCTTTGTTTTCTCCACTAGAATCTTAAAACTCTATCACTTATGGAGAGAAACAAGATGAAATAGAAACACAAGACAATATTTAACAAAGTTTATACAAAAACCTTCTACACTTCAAGCTTCCACTTAGCTTGGGTGGGTTTACTCTTTGTGATCACTCTTTCAGTAGATGCAATTAAAGATTTACAGAGAAGACCAGTGCCAACATTCTGCAAACCTTATCACCTCAACATTGTTGAACATAAAAAAAAAATGTATATTTTCAATTTTGATCTCCAAGAAGGTTATAAAACCTAGAAAATTATACTAGTGCCTTATCTCGACCTTTAGAGTAACCTAAAACTAGATAAGAATTCTCAATAGGACATCTTGATACATTTTATCACTTTGATTTCACCAAACTTATATATGCCTAACATATATAAATTTTACCTTTGTGCTAAACCCAGTTCTCAAATTCAAGCAGAATTATTGATTACTAATAGAAATATTTTAAGTATATCTAATTTCCCTCCTTGAGAGAAAAACCTAAAACATCTCTGTAAATTTTCCTTACAAATCATTCAATTAAATAACCCTAGATTATCTAACCGAACTAGTAAATCAATCATGCATACAAGAAGACAACAAGAATCTAGGCTCAAAATGCTTTGATCTGTATATTGATATCCTTCATCAAATTCTACATAACTCAGAGTGGTCTTCAAAAAACCAAAAAAACCCTAAATATATTTTGCCAGAGCTTTTTTACAAATTCTTGTGATGATATTTTCAGTAGTCCTGGTATCCATGTATAATGATATGGATACAAAAAGCTTCAGACTTTCCTAGAAAATAGTTTGTTATAACTGTAGTTCTCTCCCAAAAAAGGTTACAACCGCTTTCACTCCTAACTCCCCGAGGGTTGTTAAAATGCTACAGCATCAGTTTTCATAAATTCAAAAAATGGCACCAATGAATAACAAAATTCTTTTAAACTATTTTCCCTTGGTCTCTGATCCATGAAGGGTAAACATCATGCACCTCCACATAGAGGATCATCGATCACCATTGGATCAGGCACAACTTACATCCGTTTTACCTTACCTAGGCCATTAGCCTCAAAATGGGTCCCACCGCTTGGTCGCTGATCCGTGAAGGGTAAACTTTAGACATCTTCGCATAGCGGATTAGTGACTGTCGTTAGATTAGGAACTAACTGCTCGACCTTTACAGTCACTCAAAATACTTGCCTTTTAAAACCTGACTTTTGCTTCTGCCACTGGCGGTTTATCGTTGATCTGTAAGCTTTAAGATTCGTCCAACTTCCTCTTACGTTATAGAGATAACTGCTAATGGATCTTGGACATTCTTGGTCTTTACCTTTTCACCATGGCCATTTACCATTATAGTTTTATCTTAACCATGGCCACTAATGGTTTGGCACTGATTCACAAACTTAATGAATGAGCTATTTTCCTCTACGGTATAGTGACAACCGCCGATTATTGTCAGACCTACCTAGCCTTTAACCACCTTAACTTTTAAAGTGAGCCCTTCATGTTACTCCACTTAATTGCAAACTTTTGCTAGATGTCTCCACATGTCAGTCACTTATTTGCTCAAGAGTCTGGCAATTTCCATCTTATGATCGCCACATGCACTTTTTGGTGACTGGATCACTTCCTTTTCCTCATGCAGACATCCTATTCTTGCCATTTGGTCTACCATGTAACCTATTCTATCATTGCCACCATAGCGGGACCCACCATCTCATCATCACTTGGATCACCAGCTCATCGGTTGCTACTCTGCGAAGGGTAAACTTCAGGCACCTTTGCTTTGCGGAGTAGCAATAACCATTGATCATCATCAAACTTTCCCAACCTTTAACCCCTGTAGAGACATTCTCAAAAAAGGTAGGTCCCACCATCTAGTCGCTACTCCATAAAGGGTAAACTTCATGCATCTTTGCATTGTGAAACAACGCGCGACATCTGATCAACAACTAGGTGCTCGGTCTTTAACATCAGGAGCCGCTTACCTATTGGGCCCACCATCTTTTCATTGTTTTGTGAAGGATAAACTTCATGTTACTTCACATTACGAAACAACACACATCATCAGATCATCTTGGAGATGCTAGGTCTTTAACATCATTTTATCTCTTTGCGGTATATCTGTGTCCACAAGATCAACAGGAACTTGCATGGTAATTAAAAGACCTGACAAGGAAAATAAAAGACTTAGGAGAAGGTGAAAAATTAAATAAATATCACAACCTGCCTAGGATAAAACCTAAAAAATGGTCCCTCTTCACACGATGGACTGACCCTTCCACTTAAGTGGAAAAAGAAACAAGGAAATAGAAGGAGAAACCTTATGACATAGAATTTTGAAAAGAAAAACCATAAACCCTTGAAATATAACCCTCAGGAGTAGAAAGAAACCATGTAAGCCAAAAAAATATATGAGATTGAAAAGAATAATCACCCAATATTCTAAATAGTGACAACAATAGCTCTGATTGGGGATGGTTGGATGCAAGACCAACACAAGAACACAGAAAACTCTGGAAAGTAGACCAAAAAACATACCCAAAAAATCCAACAAAGCAAACCTAAATATGTACAGACTACAACCTACTGTGCATGGACTTGTAAAAAACTTTAAGAGAAGTAATACTTCAGAAATTATCCATGCACTAGAAATTATCCATGCACTAGAAGTATGAGTCTTTTCCATTAATATCATAGACAATAGAAGGGCCTATCTATAGTGACTCAAATTTTTTGTGCTTGCCCTTATCTTGTCCTATTGAATTCCATTGAAGAACCATGTCACCAATTTGAAACTTCCTTGATGTGGTTCTTTTGTCAAAAAGATACTTGGACTGCAACTAAATCTTCAAGTTTCTTTTATGAGCCAGAGTCTTGATTTCTTCCACTTCCACCATCTGAACCATTCTGTCTTCCATGGGTTCTGACAATCCAACTCCTCAGCTTGTAGGAATTTATATACAAGGAGAAGGTTGTTGACTGGCACCATAGTTTGTGTACCATAGACCAATTCAAACGATGATAAACCAATTGCTTTCTTAATAGTAATCCTATCTGTCCATAAGGCCAATTTTAGTTTCTGATCCCAAGACCTTTTGTTCTCCTCAAGAGTTTTCTTGATAATATTCAAAAGGCTTTTATTGCTTGATTCTGCTTGGCCATTTCCTTGTGGATGGTACGGTGAAGAATAAGGCATGATTATTCCATGGCTAATACAAAATTTAGTGAATTCCCTAATCTAAAACTCATGGTATTATCCATTATCATTTTCACAAGAATACCGAATCATGTTATGACATTATCCATCAAAAATTCAATGACAACTTTATTAGTGGCTCTTTAAGTAGGTATAGCCTCAATCCACTTAGTAAAGTAATCAGTGGCCACTATGATCCATCTGTGACCTCTTCTTGACTTCTTAGATATTTGCCCAATAAAATCAATGCCCCACTGGACAAAAGGGGCTTCCACTGTATCTAGGTTAAGGGGCAAAGCTCCTTCATACTTTAACTTAGAAGAAATTTCTTGGCATGGGTCACACCTCTGAACATACTCATGGGCATCTTTGAACAAAGTGGGCCAATAGTATCTAGCCCAAACTATTTTACCAGTTGAGGTCTTGGCTGAGTAATGGCCTCTACATACTCTATTATGCATTTCAGTTAGCATCCTTCAAGCTTGGGATTTATCTAGGCACATCAGCAATGCCCCATCACTACTTCGCCAATATAGATCACTTTGAATAAGGGCATACTTTTGAGACTTAAGTTTCAATGTCCTTCTTTGATTAGGAGTCATTCCTTCTGGGCAAGCTACATCCCTCAGAAAATGTACTACTTCTGAGTACCAAGGTTGTGTCTCAATACTTGTGACCAGGACATTCTCAATTTCAACATTGTTAACTTCAACATCAAGGAAATTTGATCCAGCCATCAACTTATCAAGGCCTAACCCTCTTAACAATTTGGTAATCTTGATTTCTAAATCAAACTCTTAAATCTGATTTATCCATCTGCACCTCTTGCCTCTGACCTCGGACTAAGATAAGATGTCCTTAATAGTCATATGTGGGACATAAGCAACTATTTGTGCATTTAAAAAATATGGCCGAAATGCTTTTACAACTTTAACTAGGGCATATGCTTGCTTTTCCATGATTTCCTATTTAAGCTCTGTAGATTGTAAATATTTACTATAAAAAGAAATAGGGTGTTCATATCCCTCAACATCTTTTTGAAGTAGGACCGCTGCCACTATATGATAGGAAGCAAAAGAGAACAATGAAAAGGGCTTACTATAATCAGGGGACTTCAACACTAGTGCCTCTTGAATAGCCTTTTTAACTTTATCAAAATCTTTTGCAGCTTCTTCATCCTATGAAAACTTTGCATCTTCTTAAGAAACTTAACAATAGGTTTAACTATTTCAGCAAAGAGAAATGGATCATCTGACAAAATTTACCTTGCCCAGGAAAGGTTGAATGCCTTTGACATTCTTTGGCTCAAGTACATTGTTTATGGCTTTGATCCTTTCAGGGACTATTCTAATCCCTTTCTTGGAGATAATATGCCTAAGCAACTTCCCTTCAGTGACTGCAAAATGACACTTTTTAGGGTTTAGGGAAACACCTAACTCCAGAGCTTTGCTAAAAACTTTTTCCAAATGACTGCAGTGATCATCTGCCCTTTTAGAGAAACATGTTAAATCATCTTGGTACACAACCATGATGATAAATTCCTTGAAATCTACATCCATTTCTCTCTAAAAAGTAGCTCCAACATTTTTAGGACCAAATGGCATTCTCACATATACATCCGTCCCCCAAGGGGTGGTAAAAGAAGTCTTAAACTGTTCAGGCTCTTTTACCAAAACCTAATTATACCTTGAGAATCCATCCATCATGGACAATATATCACAACCAGCTACTCTTTGCAACATTGCCTCCATATCGAGGGAAGAATAATTTGTTGGTATTTTGGGATGGTTTTGTCATTGATGTCAACACCTACTAATACTTATCAACTCTGGCACTTTGGAGAATCAACAACATTTACCGGCAAACACGTGACTTATGCACAGTCGCCGGTATCTGGTACACCGGTAGGATATACTGTTCATCAACACTTGGAATGGCATGGAAAACACCTGGTTATGTTGAAGACATTGTTTGGACACTTCATCTTGGAGATTTGTTCATTGGCATATTCGTATTTGCATATTTGATGTTACCGACAAATAGGTCCAGGTTATACACCGACAGGTTTATCTTTTTTAGATGAGAACAACACACTATGGAGATGTCTTATTAATCTTATAAATACATCAAGCTGACATGTTGAATCGGTTATTGCATCAGACACTGTTTTATTTGTAAATTGATTTTATTATAATATCTTTTAGAGTCAACCTACTAAAATTGGTCTTAGGTTATGATATAAATGTAAGATCTTATTTGTAAGATCAATAGTGGATTGCAAAATATGAATTGTGTAAAGGTATATGCTATAATAAGCAGAGATATACATGCATACATCATTTGAAGGTTGAAGGAAGTTTTTTGCGAAGACAATTAGAACTACACTGGTATTGAATCCAACATAGGAAGATGCTAATTTGAGCAGTACATCGTTATTGGATTTAACCATCCAATTGTAGTCAGCGTGACTCCTATTTGTGTTTGAGCAATGAGCTCTAGGCGCTTGGCCTTTCTGCATGTGCACACCTCATTTGTATACACATACTATCTACAGTAGTATCATCTAATTGTGGGTAAGGTTTCCCACCATGGTTTTTCCCCTTACAAGGTTTCCAAGTACAAATATTGGTGTTATGTTTTGTGGATGTTATTGTCTTTCTACTTCATGCATTAATATTTACCAATACTATAATTAACTGATAAAACTATCTATCGACATAAAAGATTGGTTTACCGATATTAATCATTTAAGTTGATTAAGTTATTTTTGGTTTGAATTTGTTGAACAATTGTCACCAGGACCTAACAATTGGTATCAGAGGTTAGTCCTCTTTTTGTAGAAGTTTAACAGCTTGAGGAGATCCAATGTCTACTAACTATTTCAGGAAGGATAGTCCTAAACTTGATGGAACCAACTATGGCATATGGAAGATCAGAATGCAGACACATCTGAATTGCATTGGAAAGGACATCTGAGATGTTACAAAGAATGGCTATATTTCTCCTACTCAGAATTAGCCTAATCCACCTAACTTGGCTAAAGATGAAGAAAATGATTGCAAACCAAGAGAAGCACTTTTGAATGCATTATCATATTAGAAAATCATGGGATTATTAGATAGATCAACACCTAAAGCTATTTGGGATCATTTGGAAACACTGAATGAAGGAGATTCCACAGTCAAAATTGCAAAACTTGAAAGCTTTCGGGTCAGGTATGAAAATCTAAAAATGGAAGAAGATGAAAGGATTTCTGCTTTTATGGAAAGAGTTAATGAAATTGTTTTGGGTATTAAATGCTGTGGAGGAACCTTAAGTGAAGATGAAATTGTTTCAAAAGTTTAAGAGGATTTCTATCGACATATAAAATGAAGGTTACTGCTATAAATGAGTTAAGAACAATGCCTAATACATCAGTAACTAGGGATACACTAATTGGAAAACTTTTAGCTTTTGAAATTGAGGAATTTGGTCCTATTGCTATTATAAAGATAGATTTATCTTTTAAGTTATCAACATCATCTACACCATCATTTGACAAGTATGATTGGAAATCCTTTTATGCAAGAGAACTTGACGAAAGCAGGAGAGAAAATGAAGAACTTGTAGAACTTGAAGCACTATTTGCAAGAAAAATGAGTAAAGGTCCAATTGGAAGTAAGTATGAAGGTAAAGCACCCTTTAAATATTTCAATTGTAATAAGATTGGTCATATGGCTTCTAGATGCCCTGATAGACATGCTAGACTAAGAGAAGAAGCTACGAGAACATACAAGCCTAACTCTGAATATCAGAGATACAGATTTAAGAAGAATAAAGATAAATCTTGTTATCTTGTTGATGAAGGAGTGACTGATGATTTTGATGAAGATCCAACAGACAATGGATGGATTTTTGTTGCTATAACAGAAGATCAACCGACACCTATTGTTCAACCGATAGAATAGGCCTTGGTAGCTAAAATTGAAGTTAAGGATGAATGGATCATTGATTCAGGATGCTCACATCATATGACTGGTGATAAAAGTAAATTCTTGAACTTTCAGGAATATAATGGAGGCTTACTGAGATTTGGAGATGATAAAGCTTGTTTTATCAAAGGCAAAGGTACAATATCTCTTAATGGTAAGCATAATACTGGCAATGTTTACTATGTTGAAGGTTTAAAGCATAATCTTTTGAGTGTTGGCCAATTATTTGAGAAAGGATTTCAGTTACAATTCAAGAATGGAAAATGCAAAATCATGAATAGAACTGGTTTGGAAATTGCAACTAGAAATGAAACTAGAGGTAATATATTTCATTTGAATAATAGTGAAAAGACATGCTTGATTGCACACATTGATGAAAGTTGGCTATGACATAAGAGACTTTGTCATGTAAATTTTGATTGCATGGTAAAAATCAGTACTACTAAGGCAGTTAGAGATTTACCTAAGATTGCCAAACCTCACAATCTAGTATGTAAGGAATGTCAATTTGGAAAACAAGTTAGAGCTACTTTTAAAAGTATTCTAGAAAAATCAAATAATGCTCTTGACTTAATTCATACTGATTTATGTGGTCCAGCTAAAACTAAAAGTTTACAAGATGATATATATTTCATGCTAATCATTGATGACTACTCTAGAATGTGTTGGGTTACTTTTCTCAGAGAAAAATCAAAAGCACTTGGGAAGTTCAAACTATTCAAAGCAATGGTAGAGAATGAAACCAGATCAAGGAGGAGAATTTACATCTAAGGAATTTAATGCATTCTGTGAACTGAATGGAATCAGAAGACAACTATCAGCACCCCGGACACCACAATAGAATGGAGTTGTAGAGAGGAAAAATAGAACCATCTTGGATGTAGCTAGAAGTATGTTATCAGAAGAAAATCTATCACATGTGTATTGGATAGAGGCAATAAACACATTGATCTATACATTCAACAAAGTTCACAACAAAGGAGAAAACGGTAAGACCCCTCAGGAACTATGGTTTGGTATTACTCCTACTCTTAAATATTTCAGAATATTTGGAAGCAAATGCTATATTAGAAGAGATGACTATATTGGCAAATTTGATCCTAGAAGTGATGAAGGAATATTTCTTGGTTATTCATTTAAGAGTAAGATATATAGATGTTTTAACAAAAGATTGCAGAAAATTGTTGAGAGTACAAATGTAAAGATTGATGAACAATTCAGACGAACTTCAAGGTATATAGATTTTGAACTGGAAATAGAAATTCTAACAAATGAATCCACATTGAATCCACCGGTACAAAATGAAGATACAGTTACACCATTATCATCTGAAAATTCCACTGTAACTGAGGAATAACAACAAACAAAGACACCTCGGTATGTAAGACTGAATCACTCTAAAGATTAGATAATTGGAAACAAGTATAAAGGAGTTATGACAAGAGGAAGACTAGCAAACAAAGAGGTATGTCTTATTTCTCAAATTGAACCATCGTCAATTAATGAGGCATGTGAATATAAATACTAGATTAAAGCTATGGAAGAGGAACTAGAACAAATTGAGAAGAATAACACTTGGCCATTAGTTCGCTGGCCTAAAGACAAAAATGTGATTGGAACAAAATGGGTATTTAGAAACAAACTTAATGAAGATGGTAAGGTAATTAGAAATAAAGAAAGACTAGTGTGTAAGTGATATTCTCATAAAGAAGGAATTGATTATAATGAGACCTTTGTACAGGTAGCTAGAATTGAGGCAGTCAGATTATTCTTGGCTTTTGCAGCACACAAGAACTACAAAGTATATCAAATGGATATTAAATGTGCATTTCTGATTGGAGATCTTGAAGAAGAAGTTTACATTGAACAACCTGATGGATTCTCTTTGACAATAACAAAGATATGGTTTGCAAGTTAAGGAAAGCTTTGTATGGGTTGAAACAAGCTCCAAGAGCTTGGTATGCAAGATTGGATAAGTATCTTTTGAAGATTGGATTTTCTAAAGGTAATGCTGACAACAACTTATATTACAAAGTGACTAATGATGACATCTTGGTTATAGAAAGTTATGTTGATGATATAATTTTTGGAGGAGAAGATGAATTATGTAAAGACTTTTCTATTGAAATGCAGCAAGAGTTTGAAATGCCTATGATTGAACAAATAAAATTCTTTTTAGGATTGCAGATTTCATAGACTGATAAAGGTATATTCTTGAGTCAATCCAAGTACTTGAAGGAGTTATTAAAGAAATTTGGGATGGAGAACTCTAAACCGGTAAGCACACCTATGACTACAAATGACAAATTATCACTAAGGGATGAATCTACACCTGTTAATCCGACTAGGTACAAATCTATGATAGGAGGTTTAGTGTATTTAACATAAACAAGACCAGCTATCATGAATTCAATATGTATTGTTTCAAGATTTTAGAGTAATCCTAGAGAAAATCATGAATCAACAATAAAAAGGATTTTCTGGTACTTACAAGGTACTACAAATCTTGGATTATGATATCCTAGAGATGAAAACTTTGAATTATGTGTGTAGGTTAGGAAATAGGAAATCATCACAAAACAAGATAAACGTAAATAGCTCAATCACAAATGCATTCATTGCAATGATCTAATCCTAAACAACACTCAATAGAGACATGAGATAAAGCATTCAAAAATGAAAGATTATGCAAACCATAGACATGACTTGAACGCTCCTTCATGCAGCTCCATTGTTCCTCTTTCCTCTTCAAATGGTTGGATTGTGGATCTCACCTACAAGTGCACACACACAATTGAAAGCAAGATGGACATTGATTATTGATCAAGAGTACTAGAAGCATAAATTTGATAGTCTGATTAAGGATTATTAATTAGCGGCTAAGGATTTGATTGAAGAAAATCATCCAATTTATAGAAGAATTGGAGAGATGACAAGATTAGCAAGATCCAATTCAAATGGAAATTGCAAATCAATTATGTCAATTATGACAAATTATGCACCTTCTATGCAAAATTTGATAGATTGATAATTGATGACAAATTATGACAACTTCTATGTCAAAATTGATTGATTGTCAATTATGACAAATTTATGACAAATTGACATGTCATTTCCATGAATTTAGGAGAGAAATAGGAGGAAATTGAAATTAGGAATTAAGAAATTAGAAAATTGAAATTGATGAAAATTAAGAATTAGAAATTGATGGAAAATAGGAAATTAGGTAAATTAATTAATAATTATTTATTTATTAATTAATTCACAAAGAGGAATAATTAGCCAATTAAATGAACATTTAATTGCAATGAGAAGACCTAGGATAAATAAATAATTATTAATCCTAAAGGAAGAAAATGATAAGCAAGGTTAAATGACTAAATCATGAAACCCTAGAAGATGAATTAGGTCTTGATGAAAGATAATTGACTCGATCATGATTTTGAATTAATAAATGACCAGTGTTGATAAATGATTTGATTGAGGTTGGTTGACAAAAATCAATGACAAATTGACGAAATTGACATGATTGAAAAGGACAAGGATCGATGACGAATCGATCGCAATATGACAAGATTGACAAAAGGACAAAGATCGACCAAAATCATGATTGAAGATTGTTGTCGACAAGACCAAATTCGAAGGCGAGATGAATGAAGAATACAGAAGAATGACTCGATGCTTGCAAATGATAAAGATCAAGTGCAAATCATAGGAGAAATGTTAATGCGACGCAAAAACCTTAAATAAGGCAATGCACAAATGTTAAAGCATGACTTCGCAAGCGTTGACCATTTTTAGGTGTCTACAATGTGCATACACAGATGCAAATTGGGTAGGAGATGTGGATGATAGAAAAAGCACCACCGGTTGAGCATTTTTTCTTGGAAGTAGATTAATTTATTGGTTGAGTAAGAAACAAAGTTTTACATCTTTATCAACAACAGAATCAAAATATGTTGCAGTAGCAACTAACTGTACACAGGTACTATGGTTTAAGCAAATGTTGAAGGATATAAAGGTAAAATGGAAGGAGCCTATTACTATCTATTGTGATAACACTACAACAATTGATATATCTAAGAATTGAGTATTACATTCTAAAACCAAACATGTTTCTATCAAACTAAATTTTCTAAGGAAAAATGTTGAAGCAAAAGAAATAAAACTGGTTTATGTGAATACTAAAGAGCATATTGCAGATATTTTCACTAAATGTCTACCTAAGGAGACTTTTGAATATCTCAAATACTAGATTGGGGTCATACCCCCACCAATAGAGACTTAGACAATGATGATAGTCATCAACCGATAGAATTAACAGAAAAATCTTTTACTCTGACTTTGATGAGAAAGCTACTTCTCAGGGGGAGTAGTTGGTATAGTGAATTGGTTGGTATTTGTATCTGAAAAATGGTCTTTATATTGTTTTGGCATTTGATGTCAAAGGGGGAGATATTGGTATGGAAAAACACAAGAAAAACACTTGTCACTCCCAGGGGCAGAGATTGTTTATATCTGAATTTTGATTTCTGGTTATGATCTCTTTTTGGGAGATTGTTGGTTTTTGGTATTTGGCATTTCTGTTTTGGCACTTTGATGGTTTTTCCATCTTGTGTTGCCATCAATGCCAAAGAGGGAGATTGTTGGTATTTTGGTATGGTTTTGTCATTGATGTCAACACCTACTAACACTTATCAACTCTGGCACTTTGGAGAATCAGCAACATTCACCGCCAAACAAGTGACTTATGCACAGCCACTGATATCTGGTACACCGACAGGATATAATGTTCCCTGGCACTTGAAATGGCATGGAAAACACCTAGTTATGTAGAAGACATCATTTGGACACTTTGTCTTGGAGATTTGTTCATCGGCATATTCGTATTTGCATATTTGTTGTTACCGACAAATAGGTCCAGGTTATAGACCGATAGATTTATCTTTTTCAGATGAGCATGACACGTTATGGAGATATCTCATTAATGTTATAAATGCATCAAGATGACATGTTGAATTGGTTATTACATCGGACATTGTTTTATTTGTAAATTGATTTTATTGTAATATATTTTAGAGCTGACCTACTAAAATTAGTCTTAGGTTATGATATAAATGTAAGATCTTATTTGTAAGATCAATAGTGGAGTGTGAAAAATGAATTGTGTGAAGGTATATGCAAGAATAAGAAGAGCTATACATGCAGACATCATTTGAAGGTTGAAGGAAGGTTTTTGTAAGATGATCAGAACTACACTGTACTAAATCCAACATAGAAAGATGCTAATTTGAGCAGTACATCCTTACTAGATTTAACCATCTAATTGTAGTCAGCATGACTCCTATTTGTGTTTGAGCAATGAGCTCTAGGTGCTTGGCCTTTCTGCATGTGCAGACCCCATTTATATACACATACTATCTGTAGTAGTATCATCTGATTGTGGGTAAGGTTTCCCATCGTGGTTTTTCCCCTTACAGGGTTTCCATGTACAAATATTGGTGTTATGTGTTGTGGATGTTATTGTCTTTCTTCTTCATGCATTAATCTTTATCGGTACTGTAATTAACTGATAAAACTGTCTACCGACATAAAAGACTAGTTTACCAGTATTAATCATTTAAGTTGATTAAGTTGTTTTTGGTTTGAATTTATTGAACAACTAATTCACCCCCCCCTTCTTAGTTGTCTCCGGGACCTAACATAATTGTCTTTCAAAGAAGCAACATTTAAGTTTCTAAAATCAACACAAAGCCTTATGTCCCCATTCTCTTTTCTAATAGGGACTAAATTGGACACCCATGAAGAATGTCTTATAGGAAAATTGATTAGTTCTTGTTGCATCTTATTCTCTAGAAGGGGGTTGATAGGTCTTTGCTTCTGTCAGAAAATCTTAGCATCTGAATGCAGAGGAATTTCATGTTGAAACAGGTCCTTTCTATAAGCATTTAGGTCCTCATAAGACCAAGCAAAAACATGCTTGTTTTTTCTTAATAAGTTAATAAGGTTGGTCTTAATATGGGGACAAAGGCTCTTCCCAATATATAGAAACTTAGGGAGTGACTGAGTTTGCATGTTCACCTCTTCCAATTTTTCTAACTTGGTGGTTGACTATTGATGCAAATGACTATCACTATGACTGAACATACCTTCCAATTCTACCAATCCTTTGGGGATATCATTAGTTTCCAACTAGACTATGTCACTTCCAAACACCATTTCTCTATCATCCACCACTTCTACCAATGCATTGCAATCAATTTTATGTCCATCATAATCATCAATGCACTATATGAATCTAAGAATATCTTCATCATCTACAAATACTTGCCAATTATATACATTATCAGGAATAGCAGGCCTGGCTTTTATCTCAACTGTAGACACGTCGGTTAATGTTACATCATCATTGTTTAATGCAACGTCAGCTAAAAAATCAGCCATGATGTTCTTTTATCTTTCTATCCAGTCAATAGAAAATGCATCAAAATGCTCAATCACATCCCAAACAACATGCTTATATCTTTTCAAACGATCATTTTTGGATGCATATTTAGTCCTTATCTGAGAGACCACCAACTTTGAATCCCCAAATACTCTTAACAACTAAATTCCATACTTCTTAGCAACTTCAAGCCCCAATAACAAGGCTTCATATTCAGCTGTGTTACATTGGGAAGCTAACTAGAAAAAGAGTACTTGAAAGTTATACCCGATGGGGACACAAAAAGAACTCCTCCTCTAGATCCTTCCTTAGAGAAAGATCCATCAAAATACATGTGCCACAAGCCTTGTTTCTGATATTCCAATTCATTAACAATAGGATCAGTATTGAGGTAAAATTTGTTGTACTCTGAAGTTATCAAGGTCCACATTAATCATGCAATTCAGCATATTGAGGTCTATTTTTTCAATTACTTTGAGAGCACATCATTCTCTATACAACTTGACCGGACTTCTATTTATTGGGATTGTAGCATATGAAAGATCTAACTGAACTTTTCCCCTTACTATTGTAGCCCATTTTCTAGACAATAACATGCCATAGTGAGGTTTAGTATCAGTTACAATAACATCCACTTTGTAAGTAGCTTCAAAAAATACTGCTATTTTAATCTCTACATCTTTTATTGTACCTAGAATAGGTACTTCTCTATTGTCCATGGCATAACATTTCCCATACAAAGTGCTTATTGATGGTCCTAATTGTTTCATGACATTTGTAGCAGCTCCGGAGTCTATCATGTGATTTTTAATTAACCTATTATTTACTAACCAAGTTACATAAAAAGGATCGACTTGTAAAGGCTCGTGTAATAGCGGTTCCCACATATATCTTTGGAATTTTCTGCTCTGGATCCTTTTTATCCCTTTTGGTACCTACCAGTAAGGGTGCATTATCATCTGATATATTATAAAATAAAGAAAAAGCAACTACTTTGTGCTCCTTCATCTTTAATAGTTCCACCAAAGGTACTGTAACTTTCATTTGGGTCAAGGTCTGAGTCATATCAAATGTTGAACTAACAATTGATTCAGTATGTGATTTGACCTTTTCTATTTTTGGTTGACCAACCTTTTTAGCTGCAGCCATCCCTAATGAATTTGCAGTAGCACTGTTCTCTACATTTTTTCGTAAATCCTTAGATTGGTCACCTTTTGCATGACCATCTTGAGGCAGAGCATTATTGTTTGGTGTCCTTTTTTGAGATACTTCTTTCATGAACATGGAGCCAGGTTCACCCTGATCTCCATCTCTTTTATTACTTCTCAGATTGTAATTGTGCTTGGATTTGGCTATGGCATCCTTAGTGATATTTTTTACCTCTTCCTCACTAGGTCTTCTAAGATGAACTTCTTTATCTTCAATGGTTACCACATTTAAGGTGGGATGCCAATCAATCTTTATCTACCCATGACAACACTCATTGTAACTTAGTGCATCATACTTGCTAGCTTCACTTTGTGAAGACTCATTATCACTTTCAACAATAGTGTCAAGCATGTTAACATCGGGCTCACCCTCTTTTCTCATGGAATCATCCAGAGCTTGAGCCACGTCACACTGATGGGGAGAATGTGGCCCATCGCATGCCATGCACCAAGGAGTATTTTCCATGTTGTGTACATTTCCTCCTTTTAAAGGATATGGGGTGTTCTAGTTCTATGTGTTCTTGGGCTTATCTTGGAAAGGTTTACCATCCTTCCAAGTGGTATTATATGGCATGTAATGTAGTCTAGGAGGCCTATCTTGCCAATTGTAGTGAGGTTTGTCATTCTTACTTACCTTAACATTAAGATCTCTCACAATAGTCACTAACTTTTCTATTTTGTCTTCTTCCTTGGCAACTTTATTAGGCTGATGTTTTGATTCTTGCCACAACCTACCATGAATCCTCCTTCCCACCTTTCTAGATGCTTTCCTATTACTTTCTACATTTATGGAAATTATGAAAGCATCTCTCAGACTATGTGGGTTTTTATCTCTCAAGATGTAAGCCATTTTAGAATCAAAAGTATTATAGTAAGTGTTCAGACACATATTATCATCTAGTCTCATCACTTGGTAGAGCCTATTCATTGCTTTCTAAAACCTCACATTGAAGTCTATGACAATGTCATTATCAGACTTCCTGATATTGTTGAACTCCTTGAGCATAAAGCTCACATTCGTTTTATCACCATATTGCTCTAGGAAGCAATTCATAAACTCCTCCCAAGAACCGATGCTATTTATGGGCAAACCTCTATACCAATCCCTTGCATCATCCACCAAGGACTGTATAATAATTTCATGATGATGTCTTAATCTACAATTTCATAGTCATTTACCATGTCACCAAAAGATTTTAGGTGCTCTTCTACACTTATAGCATTACTGCCAACAAATTTATGAAGCTTGTCCCTTAGTTCAATAGGAATATGGTTTGGGTACCCCAGAATCCCATCAAAGAAAACTTGCCTATACAACTATAAATTAATGGGTCATCTTTGAAATTGGTTACCCATAGGATTATTACCCATGTTCATTCTCATATTAAGACCATGAAATAGAGGAACTTGGTTACTTTGATTGCTAATAGGGACTTGACTAACTGGAACAATACTCATAGGTCGGGTTGACTGAATTTTGACTGGAGGGTGTGAGGCATGTTGAGGTAGTGGCTTATTTGGGTCTATTGAAGGAAAGATTATGGGAAGAGCCTTTAAATAGTTAACTTTTCTTTTAACTTCTTCATTGGTTGCTTCTAATTTAGCTTTCTCCAATTCTCTCTGCAGATCTTCCCTTTCTCTTCTCATTCTTTCTATTTCTGTTTCATGTGCAGAAAATCCATGAGATATCTCTTTTGTAGTTTTAGACCTAGATCTAGTTTATCCACTTTTGTTTTCCTTTGTCAATGCTAATTCTAGTAGGTCATGGGTCATTATGGACTTCTCGACCAGTTTGCACAATAATTTTAAGTGCAGGGTTAGTCTTTGTTGTCAGGTTTTCCCTAATGACCGGACCCTCTTCTTCACTCTTAGTTTTCTCTTATGTGAACAATTCAAGATCAGCAATCTACCTTAACAGCCTATCTCTCTCAATCAATTTAGCCTTAACTTCATTTTCTTTATTTATTTCCTTTTGTGCCCTTAGAGAGATCAACTGATGAACTCTTCTATTAAGAGCCTCAATTTCTTGGGATACTTCATCTTCATTAAGGAAAATCTCTTTTGAATCTGACATATTGATTTGATCAATATCAATCAGACTAATATTCCCATCTACAGTTCTTGGTACAAAATACATCTTAACATTAGAACTATTTCTATCCTTCCTAGATCTACTTGCATGAGAAATTTTATGATTCAAAACTTGGACATCTTCATTATTACCAAACAAACCAATATGAAAACCCAAAATGTCTTGCTCAGATTCACGGGAAGAAGAATTTGAATTTGCATCTATGGGTCTTTCAGAAGACTTACCCATGTGACTGCTTTGTTGTATCCAGACAACATTAGATAGTTCATGTGCAACCAATCTTTTTTGGCCTTTTCGGGCCTACTCAGGCAATCCCCCTTGCAACGTCTCTTGAGGCTTTCTCCTCATGTATGATTTGGTGTTTTTTGCTCTCTGGATTATATGTGTTTCCTTAAAATGACTTATGCTTATTCAAGAGCACTGGTTATTTAATGTTAGAGTCACCACCCAAAAAATATGGGAAAATAAGAAATTATTAAGCTCAACACATCACTCGCAAGAGACTTTAGAATGAGAAAAATCTTCAGATAGAAAAATAAAAAAACACAGGGATAAAATTGTCTGCTACAAGGGAAAAATACACATAGATTCTAACAAAATTTTAGTCAATACAAGCACTAGTCTGTAGCATAGATTCATACTATGACTCTCCCCAGCAGAGTTGCCAATTTTGTTGTTCTCAATTTTTGATTGCTTTGTTTTCTCCACGAGAATCTTAAAACTCTATCGCTTACAAAGAGAAACAACATAAAACAGAAACACAAGACAACATTTAACAAGTTTTATACAAAAACCTTCTACACTTCAAGCTTCCACTTAGCTTGGGTGGGTTTACCCTTTTTGATCACTCTTTCAGTAGATGCAATTAAAGATTTATAGAGAAGACTAGTGCCAACATTTTGCAAACCTTATCACCTCAACATTACTGAACATAAAAGAAATCTCATGCATATTTTTAGTTTTGATCTCCAAGAAGGTTATAAAACCTAGAAAATTATACCAGTACCTTATCCTCGGCTTGAGAGTCACCTAAGACTAGATAAGAATTCTAAATAGGACATCCCCATACATTTCATCACTTTGATTTCACCAAATTTATATATGCCTAACATATATAAATTTTACCTTTGTGCTAAACCTAGTTATCAAATTCAAGTAGAATTATTGATTACTAACAAAAATATTTTAAGTATATCTAATTTCCCTCCTTGAGAGAAAAACCTAAAACATCTCTGTAAATTTGCCTTACAAATCATTTAATTAAATAACCCTAGATTATATAACCAAACTAGTAAATCAATCATGCATATAAGAAGAAAATATGAATCTAGGCTCAAAATGCTTTGATCTTTATATTGATATCCTTCATCAAATTCTACATAACTCAAAGTGATCTTCAAAAAAAAGGAAAAACCCTAAATATATTTTGCCAGAGCTTTTTTACAAATTCTTGTGATGATCTTTTCAGTAGTCCTGGTATCCATTTATAATGATATGGATACGACAAGCTTCAGACTTTCCTATAAAGTAGTTTGTTATAACCATATTTCTCTCCCAAAAAAGGTTACAATTGCTTTCACTCCTAACTCCCTGAGGGTTGTTACAATGTTGCAGCATCAGTTTTCATAAATTCAAAAAATGGCACCAACAAACAAGAGAATTATTTTAAACTATTTTCCTTTGGTCGTTGATCCACGAAGGGTAAACATCACGCACCTCCGCATAGCAGATTAGTGACTGTTGTTGGATCAGGCACAACTTACATTTCTTTTATCTTACCTAGGTCGTTAGCCTCAAAATGGGTCCCACCGCTTGGGTGTTGATCCACGAAGGGTAAACTTCAAACACCTTCACATAGCGGATCAATGACCACCATTAGATTAGGAACAAACTGATCGACCTTTACAGTCACTGAAAATAGCTACCTTTTAAAACCCATCTTTCAGCACTTCCACTGGTGGTTTGTCGCTGATCTGCTAGCTTTAAGATTCATGCAACTTCCTCTTGTGGTATAGTGACAACTGCTGATGGATCCTGGACATGCTCGATCTTTACCTTTTCATCATGGTCATTTACTATTACAATTTTATCTTAACCATGGTCACCAATGGTTTGTTGCTGATTCACAAACTTAACGGATGAGCTATTTCCCTCTGTGGTATAACGACAACCACTGATTACCATCAAACCTGCCCAACCTTTAACCATGTTAAATTTTAAAGTGGGCCCTTCATGTTACTCCACTTAACTGCGATCTTTCACCAAATGTCTCCACATGTCAGTCACCTATTTGCTCAAGAGTCTGGCGGTTTCCATCTTATGATCACCACGTGCACTTTTTGGTGATTGGATCACTTCCTTTTCCTTGTGCAGACATCCTATTCTTGTCATTTGGTATGCCACATAACTTGTTCCATCATTGCCACCATAGCGGGACCTACCAATACATCATCACTCAGATCGCTAGTTCATCGGTCGCTACTCTGCGAAGGGTAAACTTCAGGAACCTTTGCTTTGCAGAATAGTGACAACCATTGATCATCATCAAACTTGCCTGACCTTTAACCCCTGCAAAGATATTATCAAAAAAGGTATGTCCCACCATCTAGTCGCTACTCTATGAAGGGTAAACTTCATGCACCTTTGCATTGCGAAACAACATGCAACGTCCGATCAACAACTAGATGCTCAGTCTTTAACATCAGGAGTTGGTTACTTGTTGGGCCAACCGTCTTTTTGCTGTTTCATGAAGGATAAACTTTGTGTTACTTAGCATTGTGAAACAACGCACATCTTCAGATCATCTTGGATTTACTAGGTCTTTAACATTGGGAGCCGCCTACTTGTCGGGCCCACCACCTTTTCATTATTTTGCAAAAGGTAAAATTTGTGCATCTTTGCATTGTGAAACAACGCCAACTGTTGGATCAACAAGAAGATGCATGAGAATTACAACACCCAAAATCTTCAAAGAAGCAGGTCTCACTATCTAGTTGCTACTTCATGAAGGGTAAACTTTAGGCAACTTCTCTTTGTGGTATAGCGATGTCCACAGGATCAACAGGAACTTGCAAGGTAATTAAAAGACCCGAAAAGGAAAATAAAAGACTTAGGAGAAGGCAGAAAATTAAAGAAATGTCATAACTTGCTTAGGATAAAAACTAAAAAAGGGCCCCTCTTCGCACGATGGACTACCCCTTCCACTTAAGTGGAAAAAGAAACAAGGAAATAGAAGGAGAAACCTTATGACATAATTTTGAAAAGCAAAACCCTAAACCTTGGAAAAATAACCCTCAGGAGTAGAAAGAAACAATGTAAGCCAAAAAATATATGAGATTAAAAAGAATAATCACCCAATATTCTAAATAGTGACAACATCTTCATTACCTAGTCCAAGTACATCAAAGAGGTGTTGAAGACCTTTGGCATGGAGAAGAGCAAATTGGTTGGAACACCGATGGTGATTGACTGAAAATTGACAAAGGAGGATGATACAATGTTGGTGGATGAGAAGGAGTGCCAGTTGATGATCGGTAAGATGCACTATGTGGTGCACAATAGACTAGATATTGCTCATGCAGTGGGTATAGTAGCCCATTTTCAGAAGAGTCCAAGAGAATCCCACTTGGTAGCGGTAAAGAGGATTCTTAGATACCTGAAAGGGATAGTTGATTATGGATTGTGGTATCTATACAATGGTGACTTTGGTCTCAAAGTATTTACTAATATAGATTGGGTAGGTAATATGGACGACTAGAAGAGAACAGTCAGTGGAGCATTCTTCCATGGTGGAAGACTAGTCTCATGGACAAGCAAGAAGAAGAGTTGTATTTCCCAGTCTACAGTTGAAGCAGAGTATGTGCCAGCTTTTATGAACTACACTCAGGCAATCTGGATGAAGCATGTACCAAATGGCTTCAAAGTGCTTATATCTGAACTGGTGAGTATTTTCTGTGATAATACTAGTGCAATCAAAATTTGCGAAAATCTGGTATTACATGCTAGGACAAAGCACATTGAACTCAAGTATCATTTCTTGAGAGAAAAGGTTTAAACTAAAGAGGTTGTATTAAAACATGTTTCCAGTAAGGAGAAACTAGCAAACATATTCACTAAGCCCTTACCGAAGACTATATTTACCTATTTGAGAGGTGAATTAGGAGTTCTACCCCTTCATGAAGTAAACTAAAGTTGTGTGCTCCACATCAATCAGGTACTACCATGTCAAATCTTATAGATTTGATGTGTTGAAGGATGCTACTACATAGGAGGAGCAACATAGTGGAGCTTGGAAGCTTGTGCCTCCACTTTGACATTGTTGTCAAAGGGGGAGAAGATATTTGATGAAGAAGATATATTGTTTGGGGAGAAGATATTGAGCATGTACACACTGACCAGTTCAGATGGTGGTGGTAGTGATCATTTGAAACTAAACTAGATGTTGCTAAGCAATGATACACTCAATATTGCCATCAATGCCAAAGGGGGAGATTGTTGGCATATGATGAAGTAGTGGAAATGTATGTTGTCATTGATTTCATTAGGTGAACTAGTATGAAGATTGGAAGTGGTTATGGTCAACTAGGATGGAGTGGACTGGTGTCGGGGTTCACTAAGTGTGACTACCAGTTGGTAGTCTTTGTTTAGCTCTAGGGTTTCCGATTTGGCTTATGCAATGCAACCAATGATACTCTGTGATGAGTTAGTTAAGAGATAAGGATGAGATCATGGTGCCATGTCAATTATGTGCATGTGAAGGATTTATTTAAGGATCTTGCGCATGAAGATCGAATGCATTGAATGTCTACCTTAGGAATGCACAATGTTCTAAGCAGTGTATGAAGAGTGCATGATGGATTACTAATTTCTAGATGTGGTGAATATTGGACAATGTAGAATGACTTGAGATCTATTTTAGATCACTTCATTCTATGCAATGGATCTAATGGTCAAGATTAGACTCCTTGTAGTTGTAAACCTAAAATGTTTAGGGTTTAGGGTTTATGCTACCGACCTAATTTTTGTCTATAAGGTTGATGATGTTTGTTATTGTTTGGGTTGGAAAATGATGTGTTTGTGTTTGCACATTGAGATACTTTCCAAACTAGATTCTGGAATCTACAGAGTGTGATTACATAGGAGAGGAGCTAAAAAGAATCAACCTTAGCAAGTAGTGTTGTTATCAAATCAAAGCTTTACCTATTGACTTCTAACCACTTCAACAGAAGGAAAATCCCTTGACCGGGTAGCTTTAATAGGATTGTTGCAAATCCTCTAACCAAGTGACTCAAGTTCATTGGGTTCTTTAAATCCTCTAGCGAGGTAACCTTTAGCAAGGTTTCAACCTTTGATAGGGTTTATAGCCATCCCTTAACTGAGTGATCTCTAACAGGATCAGCTCCTAACATAAACTTATTGTAAAGTCTTTAACCGGACTAGGCTCCTAATAGAGAGAACTTCAAAAGAGTTCAAAACAAGCTTGTTGGTATTCATCCCCACCATGGTTTTTCCCATTTGGGTTTCCATGTGAAAAAAAATCTGTGTTATGGGTTGTGAGTTTTCATGTGATGATTGAGTAGTCTTTGATTAAAGTTAAATATGCATGCAGTGCTAAATGATTGTGGTATTGTTGATACAACTCATGCTTGATTATATCAGGAAGTAGTCATCAAAATTTAAGATCTTTCAAAAGTTGTTTGAAGTATCTGTGTTTAATTGGTATACCCATGGTTAAGTTTATTGGTGAAGACAACCGGTCAACATTGTTTTAATATGATAAAGTGTTTAGAAATTTTTTGTCTATACTGATTCACTCCCCCCCCCTCTCAGTACTAGTTAGGGTATTATTTGTTCATCATTATTCATCAAGAAAAAGTAGTAGTGGAGGTGCATTCTTTCTTGGAGACAAAATTGTGTCATGGACAAGCAAAACATAGAATTGCATCTTCAATCCACAGTTGAAGCAAAGTATGTGGTTACTACAATAAATTGTACACAAATAGTATGGATCAAACAATTATTGGAAGGTATCTGAGAAAAGGTGACTGAACATGTGGTAATTCACTATGACAACACTAGTGCTATCAAAATATACAATAATTTGGTGATGCATTCCAAGACAAAGTATATAGCTATGAAATATCAGTATCTTAGGGAACAGGTTCAAGACATGGAAGTGAGGTTGGAGTATAAACCAACAAAAGAACAAGTGGCTGATATCTTCACCAAGCCACTACAAAAGGACACTTTTGAATACCTTAGAGGTAAGCTAGGGGTAATGCCCCTACTTGCATTAAAATAAGTGAAAAAGGGCTCTATATCAATCTGGTATGATTTCTTTATGAAAAAATTCTAGGACTGGATTGATAAGTGAGGACTACTCCAGTTAGGGGAGTAGTCTTGTAAGTGTACTGAAATACATCTTTGGCATTGTTGTCAAAGGGGGAGATATGATTATAGTATTTGAATATTGGTAAGTATTGTTGAGTTGAAGTTGCTGATGGTAAATAGTGTTAAGCTAAAGTTGTGGAAATAGAGTATTAATAGTGTTAGGGGTGGATATTCATTACTCTAAGAAGAAGTATATGCAGAAGCAACAGATAAGACAAATTCTAAAGTGTTGCCATCAATGCCAAAGGAGGAGATTGTTGGCATTGACAAAACCAGTTAATCCACAGAACCAGTATATTTGTTGAGATTTTTCATTGATGTCTAATATGTATTGATGGAGTGGTGTATCTTAGTAGAAAAGTTGATGACTTGTAAACAACACAGAAGCAACATAAGAGACAAGTGATCAAGGTTCAATCAACTCAAAGGAAGATAGACTAAACAAACTAGTCTATCACTCAAGAAGATTGATGCTAAGGTTAGATCTTCAGGTTGGTCATTATGATGATAATGAAGTCACCAAAGGTGACTTAGGCAAGAAGGCTTGAGTTTGTATGCAAACTGAAACCTCATTGGAAAATAGGAGAAGAGACTTGATAGAAGCATTATAAACCGACATCAAAGGATGAACTGGCAATGAAGAGGGCAGTGGTATACCGATAGACCGGTGAAGCAGAAGGAAGATATTGATAGTTCTAATACTTAATATAAGTATAGATCCAATAGCCAACAAGATGAGAGGGGGGGGGGTGAATCATATAAACTTAATCTTCCATGAAAACATCAAATTCAACCTCGGTAACATATACTTTAGTAATATAATCAAAACTGCTAAACATCCAAACTCAAAAGCATATAAACATCATAAACCTCATAACACCATATTTAACATGGAAACCCAAATAGGGAAAAACCACTATGGGATTTCAGACCCACTAAGAAATATACTCTTCTAGAGTATGCTCGATTAAAAGAAAATCCTGTTAAAGATTACAAACACATTGCTAGATGTGACCTGATTAAGCGATTTCCCTCAGATATGTTAGGATCTTCACCTTGTTAGAAGTGACCTTGTTAAAGGATTTCAAACACTCAATCAGAATGTCACCTTGCTAGAGGGTTTTACAAATAAGACTGTTAAGTCCACTCGGTTAAGAGATTTTCTGTCACTTTCACAAAATAACAGTAATAAAAATCTATCTACAACTTCACATCTAAAATGCTAAAGTAGATTCTTATTTACTCAATACAATCTAGACATAGAACTAATCTTGTCCATCTGCTAGGCTTCTATACTCTATTATTCAAATAGGTCTTCAAGCTTCTGTGCTCAGTAATCACTATATAGCATCCCTGTGCATACACTTGCTCACATGCATTGTTTATCAATAGTTCCCTATTTATAAACAATTAGCTAACCACTTAATCTCCTTGATCACATTTCCCATGATCAATCATAGCCATCAGATCTTCATGCTTGACCAGGTTCAATGCATATTTCGATCTAAAAAATGTTTTACCTCACCTTGGAACTTGCATATATTTCTTGGAACTTGTGCTAGGGTATTGCAGTTCAATCTGAACTGTAGATCTACCTGTCAATCTTCCATTGCCATAGATTCTTAAAAAAATTTATTTATGGCATACCAATCATTTAATCAGTTCCAGCTCATCAGCTTCCTTCATTAAATAATGCATGTAAACATTTAATGCATTCTGTTACAGCTCGGTTACAACTCAGTAAATACTAAACTTCACTCGGTAGACATTCCGCCTTTATTAACTGATAGCGATAACCTTAGGGTTTACCGACTAGGTTCCTTAGGGTTTACCAACTAGGTTCTTTGCTTGGTAACATAGTATAGTATTAACCTTACAATTTACAACATATGTATGATGTCAAAACAATCTAAACATCATGATCTCATCATTGTCTGACTTGGTAATAGTTGCCCATTGAATACCTTATTCATCCTCTTATTCATCATAATCTTTCTGTCTTTTACCGACATCTTTATACTCTTCAAATCATACTTCTCAAGATATGGCAACATCATACTAAATTAGAAAATCAATTTCTTGACATCAATGACATAATAATAATATTAAGATAGTAAACATCCTTAATCAGTTATATCCATTATCATCAACAACCTTCTCAATATCCTTATTGAAATGCCAACAATCTCCCATTGTCTGTTATAATGCTAAATTGCCAACAATCTCCCCCTTTGGCATTGATGGAAAAACCAATTGATTTGACCTTAAAAGATTTGGATTGCTGTGATTCTAAAATGCTGAAATGCTCTCTTGCTATCATCAAACTTCTCCCCCATACATTAGACTTCTCTTTTTTTTCAGTCTTCTTTCCAATCTTTAGTCTTCTCCCCTTTCTCAGTTTTCTCCCCCTTTGACAACAATGCCAAAAAGTAAAGAACTAAAATAGAATTTCTTCCTATATGAAGTGAATTCCTGCTGTAATGTGTTAATTCAGTCTTAGTCAGAGTATTTTGTCTTCAATTCTTGTTCCCTGTATGGTATCCTGTATTGTTTCCTGCACACCTTTAGAAAACCTCCTAAAGTGTGTAAATCAACATAACCTCCTAAAAGATATTCGATAGAGTCATCGGATTGATGCTTTCACCGAACTCAGTCAGTGAGTAGAAGATAGGGGTAGGACCCCTAACTTACTTCTGAGATATTCAAAAGTGTCCCTTGGTAGTGGTTTGGTGAAGATATTTTCTATTTGTTCCTTTGTGCTAACATACTCCAACACCACTTTCTTCTCTTGAGCTTCTTCTCTAAGATAATGATATTTGATAGAGATGTGCTTTGTCTTAGAGTGCATAACAGGATTTTTCAAAATGTTAATGGCACTAGTATTATCACAGAATATAGTTACTGGCTTGGTAACCTTCTCATTTATACCTTCCAATAGTTGTTTGATCCATGCTATGTTAGTCCAATTCAATGTTGCAGCAACATATTCAGCTTTTGCTGTTGACTGCGAAACACATCCTTGTTTCTTGCTAAGCCAACTCACTAGTCTTTCTCCTGAAAAGAAAGTTCCTCCACTTGTGCTTTTTCTATCATCAATGTTGCCTACCCAATCAGCATCAGTATAAACTTTTAAATCAAAATCATTTCCTTTTTGATATACTAAGCCATAATCTTTAGTGCCTTTCAAGAATCTAAAAATTCTTTTGATTATTGTCATGTGTGTTTCCTTAGGATCTGCAGAGAATCTTGCAACTATACCTACTACATGTGCTATGTCTGGTCTATTGTGAACAACATATTGTAGCTTTCCAATCATGGATCGGTAAAGTGTCTCATCAACAGATGCAGATTCATCATTCTTTGATAATTTATAGTTGGTAGTCATAGGAGTACTTACTGGTTTTGAATCCTCCATTCCAAATTTCTTCAAGATTTCCTTTATCTAATTGGATTAAGTAATGAAAATCTCATTTTTCATTTGCAGTATCTGTAAACCTATAAAATACTTTATCTCACCGATAAATGACATCTCAAATTCTTTTCTCATTTCATTTCCAAAGTTCTTACATAGAGAGTCATTTCCACAAAATATAATATCATCAACAAATATGCCTGAGATTAATATTCCATTTTCATCATTCTTCATGTACATATTGTTGTTCTCACTTGTCCTTATAAAACCAATCTTAATCAAATAAGAGTGCAATCTTTCATACCATGCTCTAGGTGCTTGTTTCAAACCATATAAATCTTTGTTCAATTTACATACCTGATCTTTATTCTTGTCTTCAACAAATCCTTCAGGTTGTTCAATAAAAACTTCTAATATTCCATTCAGAAATGCAGATTCGACATCCATTTGATATACCTTGAAGTTTTTGAAAGCAACATATGCCAACAATTTTCTTACTCCTTCAAGTCTAGCAACAAGTGCAAAAGTTTCACCATAATCAATTCCTTCTTCTTGAGCATAACCTTTGCAAACTAGTCTTGCTTTGTTTCGAATGACCTCTCCTTTTTCATTTAGCTTGTTTCTGAAAATCCACTTTGTACCAATTACATTTTTGTCCTTCAGTCTTGGGATTAGTGTCCATATGTCATTCTTCTTGATTTGATCAATCTCTTATGTCATAGCATTTATCCAATCTTCACTCTTAAATGCCTCTTTCACTATTCTTGGTTAAAATTCAGATATCAGACATGTGTTCTGTCTCAGTTTGTTCCTTGTCATCACTAGATCATCCTTATCTCCTATAATTTGACTTGGTGCATGATGTCTTCTGACATACTTGGCTAATACAGATTTGGCAGGCTTTGTATGATCTTCTTCATCACTCGATAATTGGATATTCTCTTCATTTTCTTCATTAGTCTTCTCGGTAGGACTTGTTGGTTGAACATAGACAAATTCATCCTAATCTTTTGGTTCTTTGGAATTTCCTTCATCATTTCTTTCTGCAAATTCATCAATTTTCACATTTGCACTTTCTACTATTTTGTTAGATGATTTGATCAGACATTTAAATGCTTTGCTTCTAGAAGAATAACCTAGAAATGTTCCTTCTTCACTCTTCTAATTAAACTTGCCATTTCTATCATCTTTGTGAGCATAGCACCTACTTCCAAAGATTTTAAAATAACTTGCATTAGGTTTCTTATCATACTAGATTTCATATGGTGTCTTCAAAGTACATTTCTTCAATTGTGCTCGGTTCAGGGTGTAAACTATTGTGCTTATTGCTTCTCTCCAAAATGTTTGTGGCACTTTCTTTTCAATCATCAGTGTTCAAGCACAATCCACAATAGATCCATTTCTTCTCTCAGCTATTCCATTCTGTTTTGGAGTTCTCGGTGTAGAGACTTGTCTTTTAATACCATGATCATTACAGAATAAGTTGAATTCATCAGATGTGAACTCTCCTCCTCTATCTGATCTAAGACATTTCAGTTGTCTTCCTGTTTCATTTTCAACTCTTGCCTTGTACCATTTAAACATTTGAAAAGCTTCTAATTTATCTTTTAAAAACATTACCGACATCATCCTTGAATATTCATCCACAAATAATATGAAATATTTATCACCATAATAACTTTGACCTTTTTGAGGACCAAAAAGATTAATGTGCACAAGATCTAAAATTCCCTTAGAAGTGTAAGACTTACTTGTAAAGCTTGATCTTGTCATCTTACCCATCTGGCATCCTCGGCACATAACATTCTCAGGTTTTTCAAGACCCGGTAGACCTCTTACTTGGTGCTTCTTGCTTATTTTGATCAAATTATCAAAATTTACATGACAAAACCTTTTATGCCATAACCAGGTATCATCTATCTTTGCATACAAACACTTGTTCTGAGTTGAGTCAAGGTGAAATGTGTTACCTTTTGTTTGTGTCCCGGTAGTAGCTAACTTTCCATTCTTTTCATGAACTTTGACAACTCCTTTCTGAAATTCTATTCGGTAACCTGTATTGTTTAGCTATTCTAGACTCAACAAATTGTATTTCAAACCTTCAACCCAATAAACATCATTGCATCTTGCATTGTCAAGAAGTGTTATAGATCCTTTACCTTTCACCGAACATGGTGCATCATTACCAAATCTTACATAGCCTCCATCATAATCTTCTAACATAACGAGCTTGTGTTTATCACCTATCATATGATGTGAGCATCCACTATCTATGATCCAAAATTCATTAGTATTTATGTGAGATATTAGGGCTTTTTCTTCATACTTTTCTTCATCTAATCCATCTTTGATAGCCACATAAACTACATCCTTTATATCAATTTCATCTGATTTATCATTGTTGGATTCCTCATCAGCTATTAAGCATGTCTTTCTATCTCTTCTTCTAAAATCTCGGTGTCCTTTGTAATGATTGTCTTTCTATCTGTCATCTCGGTAATCTCTCTTTTTAGTAGAATCTTTGTCAGAATAGTTAGAAGCTATGTGTCCTATTTTATCACAATTGAAACATTTCAAAGGTAGTTTTCCTTTATACTTACCTTTGCCTCTCGGTAACCTTCTAGCTAATAGTGCTTCAAACTCTTCTTGCTTTTTGATTTCCTCATACAGTTTGTGTACTTCTTCCATGTTCTTACGAAATCTTTCACTTACTCCACTGCGATCTCCTTCAGTGTACTTCTACTTTCTTTCATTGAAATCATTAGATTCATCAAGATGAAAAGAACTAAATGCAGATTCAACTTTATTTACCAAAGATCCACTATTATCAAAGTTACTTAACTCAAATGCATGTAGCTTACCAATAGTAGCATCTAAAGAAACTAGCATATTAGGTACAAACCTCAATTCATTGATTGTAGAGACTCAGATTGCATAAGCTGGTAAAAGGGTTCTTAACAACTTACTTGTTATATCCTTTTCTTCAATAGTTCCACCTGCTCCTTTGATTTGATTGACAATCTCCTTTAGTCTTGTACTGCACTAAGTTATGCTCTCACCTTCACTCATCCTCATGGATTCAAGTTGTCCTCTTAGAATATCTACTTTTTCTCTTTGAACATGTTCATCTCCTCCATACACAGATATGAACTTATCCCACATTGCCTTTGCATCATTGTAGCCTTCTAGGTCATTAAACTCTAAGTCGGTCAATGCAGATGTTATTTCAATCATTACTTGGATATGTTCTTGCTTTGCCTTTATCTCTTCCATTATCAATGGATAGGTGCTCGGTGTAACAAAATCGTTCTCCAGATAGTATACAACATATTCTCCAGCTCCTAATAGATGCAGCTTCATCCTTCTCTGCCATGTAGAGAAACTTGACTTGTTCAGCTTCGGTGCATCCCTCTTATACATCTTTGGATCTTTAACTCAAGTGCCTTTAAACTTTTCTTCTAGAGTCCAAAGCTCTGATACCAATTGATAATTCTAATACTTAATAAAAGTACAGATCCAATAGCCAACAAGATGAGAGGGGGGGGGGTGAATCTTACAAACTTAATCTTCCATGAAAACATCAGATTCAACCTTGGTAACATATACTTTAGTAATATAACCAAAACTGCTAAACATGCAAACTCAAAAGCATATAAACATCATAAACCTCATAACACCAAATTTAACATGGAAACCCAACTATGGAAAAACCACTGTGGGATTTTGGACCCACTAAGAAATATACTCTTCTAGAGTATGTTCAGTTAAAAGCAAATCCTGTTAAAGATTACAAACACATTACTAGATGTGACCCGGTTAAGGGATTTCCCTCAGATCTGTTAGGATCTTCACCTTGCTAGAAGTGACCTTGTTAAAGGATTTCAAACACTCAATCAGAATGTCACCTTGCTAGAGGGTTTTACAAATAAGACTGTTAAGTCTACTTGGTTAAGAGATTTTCTGTCACTTTCACAAAATAACAGTAATAAAAATCTATCTGCAACTTCACATCTAAAATGCTAAAGTAGATTCTTATTTGCTCAATACAATCTAGACATAGAACTAATCTTGTCCATCTACTGGGCTTCTATACTCTATTATTCAAATAGGTCTTCAAGCTTTTGTGCTCGGTAATCACTATGTAGCATCCTTGTGCATACACTTGCCCGCATGCATTGTTTATCAACAGTTCCCTATTTATAAACAATTAGCTAACTGCTTAATCTCCTTGATCACATTTCCCTTGATCAATCATAGCCATCAGATCTTCATGCTTGACTAGGTTCAATGCATCTTTTGATCTGAAAAATGTTTTACCTCACCTTGGAACTTGCATATATTTCTTAGAACTTGTGCTAGGGTATTGCGGTTCAATCTGAACTGTAGATCTTCCTGCCGATCTTCCATTGCCATATATTCTTAACCAACTTTATTTATGACATACCAATCATTTAATCAGTTCTAGCTCATTAGCTTCCTTCATTAAATAACACATGTAAACATTTAATGCATTCTGTTACAACTCGGTTACAACTCGGTAAATACTAAACTTCACTCGGTAGACATTCTGCCTTTATTAACCGATAGCGATAACCTTAGGGTTTACCGACTAGGTTCTTTGCTTGCTAACATAGTATAGTATTAACCTTACAATTTACAACATATGTATGATGTCAAAACAATCTAAACATCATGATCTCATCATTGTCTGACTTGGTAATAGTTGCCCATTGAATACCTTATTCATCCTCTTATTCATCATAATCTTTTTGTGTCTTTTACCAACATCTGTATACTCTTCAAATCATACTTCTCAAGATATGGCAACATCATACTAAATTAGAAAATCAATTTCTTGACATCAATGATAAAATAATAATATTAAGACAGTAAACATCCTTAATCAGTTATATCCATAATCATCAACAACCTTCTCAATATCCTTATTGAAATGCCAACAATCTCCCATTGTTTGTTATAATGCTAAATTGCCAACAGATATGTGTTTGCCTAAAATATTAGAGTGTTGATCAGTTATTCAGTTACGGTGGCAAAAGGTGAGTCAGTGAGTTTGTGTCTACGCCAAACTAAAGGTTGATGAAGTCAACTTCAGTCATCATGCAGTTAGGCCATGATTACTTGAAATTTTTTAAGTTTGCATTCAAAATACTGGACTCAAATAGAAGTCACTATTTTTGGGTGATGTGGTGGTAAATTTGGTTGAGCAGTTAGTGGATCTGTTGAAGGGCACGCAAAGAAAGAGTGGGAGATTTTGAATTTGAAATCCTCTGAAATTTGTGATTGCTTTGATTGAGGAAACACCTAAATGTGATGGCAGAAATTGTATAAAGTATTTTTCAGGTCATTCAAAAATTCTTATCATAAAATTTACAAAGATTAGATCCTATGAAAGGTGATCCAAAGGGCAGAGTAGAGTGAGAGGAAGTGCTAAAATATTTAGCAAAGTAGAGAGTGTATGAAGTAGACTAGCAAAGTGCAGAGAAAAAGGTCAAAGGACCAACAGAGTGCAGAGCTAAGGGTCAGAGGACCGATAGAGTGAAGAGTCAAGGATCGGAGGACCAACAGAGTGCAGAGTAGAGACAACCGGTACAGATAGAGTATGATTTTCATTGTGATCTGATCAAGCTATCAGTAGCTACTCCAGCATATCATCTTTCTAATACTTTGTAAGCATTGAAACTCAAATCCCTTAACCAGGTGGACTTTAACAAGTCTCTTTGTAAAATCCCTTAGTCGGGTGACATCTTAATTGATGTTCCTAAGTCCTTTAACCAGACTACGTTTAATAGGGTAAAGACACTGATAGGCCTTTAAAAAAATCCCTTAACCGCGTGGCACCTAACAGTGTCTTTGTAATCTCCTAACATGGATGGCTCTTCATGGGGTGTACTCTAGAAGAGTACAAATTTTGTGAGTTCCTACTCACACCGTGGTTTTCTCCCATTTGGGTTTCAACGAGATAAATCTTGGTGTCACTATGTATCTTTTCATGCATGCATATTCTTCTACATTAATTGGTTGTATTGATGAATATTAAGTTAGTGCAAAATTGAGTTAAAAGTTTTAATTGTATAATACTGGTAAAGTGTTGATTCACCCCTCCCCTCTCAACACCAGTTGGGACTAACATAGTCAATCTGGGAAAATATCTTACTGCACTCCTTGAACTAATCTGCACCAAGTTGTCAAAATTGATATGCCACATCCTCTAGTGCCATAGCTAGCTATCATTGAGTTGTGATGTCAAGCAATGTTTTGTAGCTCCTTCCAATTCGTACATAATTCTATTTGTCCTTCTTCCAGTTGTAATGGTCATTCCAAACTCCTTTCAGATTTCACATCCATTGTCCTGAAAAAAATTATATTCATTTTCACACATTTGTCCAACACTTAGGAGATTACGATACAAACCCCTCACATAATAAACATTGTTGTTAGTGTTATGTTTTCCATCAAAAGTAATTGACCCAATACCAACAATTTGTAATGTCTAATCATCTCCAAACCTTATTGAACCTCCATCATATTTTTCAAGTTTTATGAACTTACTTTTAGCACCAGTCAGATGATTTGAACATCCACTATCAATCAAGAATTAATTTTAATCTCTTCTAGCATGAAATGCGTTAGAAACAATCTTAGAGATATCAAACAAGAAAATATTTTTCTTCAAGAAGAAAGCAATCACCATCCCCATACTCCGATTCATCATCTGAGATGCTAGATCAGCCTTAGCATAATATGCTTTCTTATTGAACTTTCCCTTATTTTCCCTAAATTTTTGTCTAGTTCCCTTTTCCATACATCTAGTTGCAAAATGACCAATCTTTCCACATCTAAAACATTTAAAGGGAAACATACATTTGTACCTATCAGTGCCTTTCTTCAATTTTCTCACAAAGTTGCTTCCACCTCATCTGAGCTCTCTTCATCATCCAAACTGTCTTCAGATTCCTTGAATGTAGTTTCTAACTTGTCTTTGTCCTTTCCAAACTTCCTTACTTCAAATGCAGTTAGGGTACCAAAAAACTACTCTTTGGTGAACTTCTTTGGATCATAGGTTTCTTCAATTGCTGAAATCTTATCAATATAGATTACCAGTAATGTCATCAAGATTTTTTCAATCACATCTTCATCACTCAAGATGCCTCCAAGTTCTTTGATTTCAGCCACTACAGTGTCGACCTTCTCAAAATAACTTACAATGTCTTCTCCTTCTTCCATCCTCAGGTTTTTGTATCTTCTCTTAGTTGTTAACCTCTTTATCAACTTGACTCTCTAATTTCCTTCATAGATATCTTTCAACTTCTGTCGAACTTCATAAGTAGGTATTCAAAGAGATAACCTTAGTTAATTCAATTTTTGATAATGTACTAAAAATATCATGCCTTGCTTTTTTATTTTCTTCATAAGCTTGAATCTCATATAGAGTTTTAAGAACATTCACAGATAGAACATACTTAGTATCCTCAACCTTCCAAGTGTTGTAACCCAAAGAAACTGAATAAGGTCACATCTTCACTTTCCAAAAGCTATAATCAGATCATTCAAAGATAAGAATGGATAACTTGTGTGACATTGAACCAGGATCTACCTCAAGCGGTTAAGCTTTATATCAAGGAACTAAATCTCTAATACCAATTGTTGAATATTTGGGAAACTAAGAGGGGGGTGAATTAGTTGACAATAAAATTTTCTTTAACCTTAATTCACAGATCCAAAATAATAAACATAATTAACAAAACATGAAAGCACGTGAACGAAACAGATTAGATACAAGAAACACCAAAATTTACATGGAAAATCCAAGAGGGGAAAAAACCATAGAGAATGCTAATTCTAAATATATAAACACAAGTTAAGGTGGTTTTTACAAAGGATAGCTCACTACCAAGGTGCTCACTACAGGTTGGCTCACTACCCCGAAAGGCTCACTACCGAAGAAGGAAGGAATATAAAGAGAATCCACCATAAAAAAACACAATCTACATTTTCAGAATTGCTTTTGGTAATAATCTACAACATTTTACTCACATAACTAGATTCCTTCAATTTTGCATGTCTTCAATGCAAAAAGCCATATGAAATCTCATCAAACCATACTCGTACATATACTATCTCTTAAAAAATATAATTCTCAATGTCGACTAAGGTAGAGATATAAAATAGGTCTCCACCAAACATTCTAGTGGTGGGAAAGAATGAGAAGTGAACCATATTACACTATTCCTCATCGAACATATCAACACGTTACATACATCACCAAATCCATACCCAAAAACACATTTGCATGCTATGTTACACAATTTCAATATATAGTCCAAATCCTCAAGATCCAGACCAATCTGGTCCCAAAGATAGCACTGAGTAACATCTTCTAAAATACCAAATAGATCTAGTAAAATTGGGAAAGCTCCAGATGCACAACATGTCTTAATCAAACACTTATGCTCAACTTACCACATTGGGACCTAATTCAGCCCATAGGAATTGACATCAATGACAACACATAATGTAATGCTACCAATTTTACTTAAGGAAGCCATCACATTCAAAAGAAGGTCAGAATCCAATAGATCTAGTCACAAACCAACAAGTTTTAGGATTGATAATTCTAACCGGATTGGGATTTTGATGATGTGAATTAATTAAACCTATTTTATAAATTGAAAATGAAGAAATAGTAAGCTACAATCATCAGATTGAGCCACAAACCTAGATCTAAGAAATGTAAGATAATTCAAACTTGCTACCCAAAGGAGCTCCTAAAATCTCAAGACCATGGTGGTGGTCACCCTAATCCTCTAAACTTTTTTCACTCCAAAGGGGAATTTATTGGTTACTATAGATAACACTTATTCAAAAGATCGTAGCTCCGTACCTACTTCCTACACATAGAAAGAAGGGGAAATAGGTTGGGAATATGGGTTTTCCTTAGTCAAACCCTAGTTTAGGAATTAACCTTGAATAAAATATTGTAAATACCTCAGATCTACAATGAAAGATAATGATGCTTTGCTTCTTGAATGTAACCACATATGTTGTCTAAAATGGCCCGAACATGAAAAAACCCTAATCACACACACATGATTGAATATAAATGATGTAATGTTGATCCACAATGGAAATAAAGAATATGCAGCCTTGAAGATCTCTAGAAATGCTTGATGATGAATGCTTCAATGTTTGAATGATATATTGCTTGAATACGAATTGACTCGACACCCTATGACTCTCATGTGATGATGAAATGAGAGGGATAGGCCTCCTTTTATACTTTCCCATAAAAAAACATCTTAATTTTCTGGCATAAGAGGACATGAAGATCACATTTGTGCTAGCTCATTGTGACCATTAAGGGGTGTCCCAATTGAGAATACCAAGGCACCACGACCTAGTCCCATTTAGGACCATAATGTCGCACCCTATTCCAATCCCATTTAAGGGCCAAAACCAAGAAGCTATGTGATGTACAAAGAGAAAAGGAGGATAGATTTGAATGGTATGAGCAAAATTAGGTCCTAGTCCAACTTTGGGACATGAACATGAAGATGGGGGCCCAAATGTTGACTAAATTGTAAGGGAGTATAATTTAGGATGCTGCACTCCTCATGATGTTGCACTACATATTGTTTGATAGTATATGTCATGCATGCTTTTTGTTTGTTGTGAGTGTAGGCATGTTACTTTTTTATTGCCTTTCTTGACTATCTGGGTCTTGTGACTATCTCCATGATCATAGTGGAGTGGAATTAAGGATACCACATGGTTGAGTAGAATTGTACACCATTGTTGGGGACCACTAGACCTTGTTTGTGAGAACCTTGGAGAGCTTCATTGCTATCTTCCTCTCTTGATCTTCCTCTTTCCTTATCATTGCAAAATATCAAGTATTTATAATATGATTCAAACATTGTAATTATTGATTCTTGTATATCATGAACACTCTAAATGGAAAATGATGTAATGAACACGTAATGATATTAGTAGAGTAGATGTTAGTGGACTAGTGTGAAATTCACCACAACCCATGATTATGCATGATTTTCATTTGATTATTAATTATGATTTTATCATATGAACACTTCAATTTGGTACTTTAAAATGAACTTAGACAAGTGATGTAATAGGCAGAATATTAATTGAGTTATCTCTTGTAATGTTGTAAATTATAATCTTCTACAATTCATACCTCATATTTGTGCTCCTACTTTAGTGTGTCTTATCTTCATTCCTCCTAGGCTTGTTTTGGCCCCTTTTTACTCCAAATTTTATGTCACTTGATTGCATAAGTAGAGTGGACCACATCCTAGGGCTATGCCTCCTTATTTTCTTGTCTATTTTTGGGACGACAAGGGAGTTATGGCACCCCTATCTATACTAGAGCACCCCCACTACCCCGATCCTTCTTAAACATGACCCATTTCAAATATGGGTGGGAATTTCCTCTCCTCGATGGATTTTTGCCCCTATAGCACCACTTGACCATTCAAGATCAACCTAATCAGTATTTTACCTAGGGAACCCTATCAATTCATTTTGATATCACACTCATACCCCGCAATTCATGCATATTTCAAGCATTCATCATCCCAAATTCTCAAGAACTCATGTCAACATGTCATCCCACCATATCCTTCAAGAATCATGGACAAAAATCACATCAATATTCATGCAAGCATTTATGTTTTATTAAATCATTCATGTATTTGTCATGTCATTGCATTCAACATTTGTGATCATATCTAAAGAGTTGTAGCATCCTAAATTGTACTCCCTTACAATTTAGTCCATATTTTGGGCCCTCAAATTAGCGTGTGTCCCGCAATGCTTGATTAAGGCCTGATTATGCTTATACCATGCAAATTTGTCCTTGTCTTCGTTCAACACATCACATAGCCCCTTGTCTTGCCCCCAAATTAGGGTAAGACTAGAGTGTGGTGCTTTGGTCCTCATTAGGACTAGAGAACCATGCTTTGGTCCCCCTTAATTGGGCCCTTTCTTTGTCCCCTCTTTCATCTTCAAAAATGAGTAGGAAATCTCTCCCTGTGTCAATCTATGTCAAAAAATTAATGCATTTTTTTGATGGGCAAGCATATAAGGAGGTTTTCCCCTCTCTTTTTCATATCAATATATCATAAGAGAAGGGAAAAATTATAATCATTCAAGCATTCAAGAATTCATCATCAAGAATCTCTAGAGGTCTTCAAGGCTGCATTCTTCATCTATCTATTGTGGAGCAACATTACATCATTCATTTACAAGCATGTGTGTGTTATTAGGGTTTTTTCATGTTCATGCCATTGCATACAACATATGTAATTATATTCAAGAAGAAAAGAATCATTATCAGTCATTGCGGATCTGAGGTTTATCCTTCTATTATTTATTTCAATATTTACAATATTCAATCAAGGTTAATTCCTAAACTAGGGTTTGACTTAGGCAAGCCCGCATTCCCAACTTATTTCTCTTTCTTTCTATGTGTAGGAAACAAGTATGGGCCTGTGATCTTCAGGATAGGCATTATTTGAAGAGATGAATCAAGCCTCTTTGGCATACGAAAAGTTAGGAGGACCAGAGCAACAAGCACTCCACTCCCAAAATTTTTGGAGCTTTTTCGAGGATCGGGTTTGAATCTGCATATTCTGCTCATATCCAAGTGTGTGCCTCAATTTGATGACTGTAGCTCACCGTTTCTGCATTTTTACCTTCATTTTCAACACTTTTCCTTAATTTCAACATTTCAACTCACAAAAGAGGACAAATCAACATCAACCCCTTGAATCCAATTAGTATTTTAGTCCTCATAATTATTGATTTGTGACTAAATTGATTGGATTCACCCCTCTTTTGAATGTAATGGTAAATTAGTAGTTTTCTCCCTCTAATTGTGGAAACCCTAATTTTTCACCCATTACATTTTGGTGAACCCGACTCCTTACATCATTAATTATGATTTATGTTCTCATATTTGATTATATATGCAACTTAAAATTCAAATTTTCATTTACAAGTGTGATTTCCAATCAAATTTTAAAAATTTAGAGGTTAAATTCAACAAAACCCTAATTTTGAAATTGAAAATTGAGCTTGTGAATTGCTTAATTTGGAGTAATTATTTCAGATATAAGTGTTTTTCAATTTCAAAATTCAAGATTTCACTTACAAGCTTAACTTTAAATTTAAATTTAAGTGGTTAATTTCAAAAACCCTAATTAAAAAAAAAAAAAAAGAGCTAGTGTGTTGTTTAAATTTTGAATTTACCATTTCAAATTTGATTGTTAATTCAAATTCAAAATTGCAATCTTAGATTAAATTTCAAATTTAAATTTTAAAATTAAGAGGTTATTTTTACAAAGCCCTAATTTTAATTTTAATTTTCTAGGGGGTTGCATAATTTTTCACAATTATTCATTATCTTTTCAAAATCATAAATTAATTTACTTAATTAATTAAACAATCATTTTTACAAAAAAATTGCATTGTTTAATTATTTCAAATTTCAAAATTTAAATTTCAAGTTTCAAATTCTCATTTTTAAACTTCATTTCATATTTTTCAAAATTTAAATCTTAATTTCAAAATAAAAATTATAAAATTATAAAAAAATAAACAAATCAAATTTGTGGGTCTTATCAATTTACATAAATTAAGAGGTTTTATTTTGATCAATTTTTCTAGATCTAAATTTAAATATTCATCATCATAATTAATGGATTTGATTTATTTTTTATTTCACATATGATTACATTGATTTTTACCTACATTTATTATAATCATGTATCGGATAATGGCTTATTTTTTTTCATGTTACTTATTTTCATTCATAGCACTTGGACATTTTGCATTTTTAGGGTTTCCAAGTTGCTTCCTTTTCATCAATTAGATCTCAAAACTTTCATCTATCATGTACTTTGTGTTATGATAATATTTTTGGGAAAATGCATCTCATATATAGATCACCTCAAAGCTTTTGTAGATCCTAATCCTAGAGATGTTAATGGAAAATCTAATACTTGTACCTCTCCTAGGCTATCTAATATGGATGAAGAAAGAACTAATTCTCCTATAAATGATCTCTTTAATGGAGACCAAGCATTGAAGAGCAACATGGCCCCATCGTCTTCTCAAACACATACCCTTTCACAAGGGGGGGAAGATCAAAGTATTAGTGTTTCCATCTCTCTAGATCCTCCTTATTCTCCTTGAGCCTATCTTAGTCATCAAAACATTTGCAGATAAGATGATGTTGTGCATTTTATTCATATCTTCCTCCCCACATAACATTAAGAAAAGATGAGGCCTTAGATGATAAGGATATTCTCTCTCAATCAAGCAAAGAGGATATGCATGATGAAAGAAAGGAAGAATATCCTTCATAAGATATTCCTTCTTCATCTAATAATACTTTCATTCCTTCTAAACATCCTTACAATACAAACTTCAAATAAATTTATAATAGTGTTCCTCTACCTTATCAATTAAAGGATTCTTATGGGAGTGGTTTTAACATAATATCAAAACAAAGTTCTGGAGGATGAGGACTTGAGAAATTTGAACAAGGAATTTGAGTCCCTATAAACCCTCCTACACAAATCAATACAGAAGGCCTAGGAAATAATCATAAATCTCCTATGGATGACCTCCTTAGGATTCAATATTTTAAAGATCATATTGCAAGACAAAAAGCCATTCATGTAGCTAAAAGTGTTTCTTCTTCAAAAACTCCTTTTTGCTCCTTTAATCAAACACATGATCATCATGCTAATGAGTGTCTGGATTTTCCAAAATGTATGCAAGAATAAGTTGATAATGGAGTTGTTAAATTTCCTGATGACAATCCTTCTTCTTCTAACAATCCTAATCCTACATCATAAAATAATAAGCCTACACCTATTGATGATCAAGAAAAATTAGCTACTCAAATCTTTTGGAAATTGAAGTATGAAAAGAATTGTTAGGAGTACCAAAGAAGGAAGACCAAGTGGGGGGGTGAATCAATCTTCACCAAAATATTAAAATTTAAGCACAACAATAGATCTAACAAACTACAACAATAAAAAGATAAGAAAATTAACAACATAATACATAACACCAATATTTTTGATGTGAAAAACCCGGTTAAGAGAAAAACCGTAGTGGGAACCTACCCACAGTAAGATGATACTCTACATTAGTATGTAAAAATATTACAATGGGGAATGCACATGCATTCAGGCACACCACCTAAAGCTCATTGCTCAAAATATATTTGCCTGGAAGGCTACAACCCTCAAGGAAGTCTTGCTGACTTACAACAAATTTCAGACTACAATCCTAAAGAAATAAACTGAAGGAATAGCATCTTCAAATGCCTTATTATAGTTCTAGTTAAGCACAATTGTCTTCTCTGCAACACCAATCTCACCTCAACCTAGAAACCAAATGATAAATTTCTTGTTTGCACATACACCACTCCATGATGATGCAGACACAACACCGACACCCAAACTACATGAATAACTCACCTATATATACAATTCATCAACCTTGATAACAAGGTCGGCTAAACCCTCAATTATAAAATTACATCACACGATACAAAGATCGACCACTGGACCAATATAATTATTTGCATATCATAACATCGACCTAATTCAAATTTCCAAATGATCAACTCCACTAGAAATCACGTGAAGATCAACTGCAACACACTACACCACCAAAAATCATGCAAAGATCAACTGCAACATGCTACACCACCAGAAATATCGCATAACACAAAAATCAATAACGGTTGATGGAAACCACCAAAAAATTGCACAACAATCAATGTGGATCACCAAAACAAATAGGGCACGACTAGGAAACACCAACAAGAATGTTAAAATCATTCAGAATAGATGCACCAACACCACTTTTCAAATCTTCATTGGTCAACATCTAGAAGCTCAAGAACACAACCAAACAAAAATTGTCATGAAGAAAGATAACTTGCAGAGTACCAACAAACCATCTGAAATTAAGATACACAAAACCAATCAAAATGATATCCCAAAGTCTCAGCACAAGATTTTCTCACACCAGAATATAGCGGAGGAAATATCAACCTCTGCAAAACAGTGATTAGCAAAACCAAACTACAAAACCGGATCAGAAAAATATTCCCAATCACACGGAGATAAATCATGGGAATATGTTGGCATCAATGACAACAACATATCCTTGAAGTAGAAATGAACAATCATATCCAACAAAGAATGTGATTTTTTCTTTTGTGATTTTAGCACTAAGCAGAAAGAAGGTAGTGGACATTGCCTTTTTCATCATGGTGATTCTCAATCTCTTGTAAAGTGTAAAGAATTTAAGGAATTTGTTCAAGAACAATACGATCTTTCTCATATATGTATTTCAACAATTCTTTCTCTCTTTCTTGGTGAAAAGGTAATGCCTTAGCACTCATTTCACCCTCATTTTACTCCTCATCCTATGACACAAGTAGTTAACTTAATTAGGGGCTCTTTGTCATTAGAGGTGATGCTTTTTCAAATTCAAATATCTTGGGGTAGCAACATTATTCTCTCTTACTTTTATCCTATTTCTCATAGTTTCACCATTTCCTTTATGGATTTCATTCTTCATAACTTGATGTCCTTTCTTACATAGTGTTGTCACTGATTTCAGCTAACCTGAATCATGGTACAACCCCTACAAAATTTGTCCATTTCATAGCCTATGTCCTCCAAGGTCAGTCGACTTCCCTTGTAAGTCATGTCAGTTTGCTTCTTCGTTTTTGTCATTTTCATGTTTTTACCTTCATCTTTTATTTCATCTTTTAATTGCACTTTAGGTTTTAAAACCCAAAATGCAATAATTCTTATGTTTTCCTGCACATCGGGTTTTAAAACCCAAAGTGCAGTTTTGGTCTACCAAGTAGTGTAGGTCAGGTTTTAAAACCTGACCTGTAGGTCTGCCTATTGGTAGATCAGGTTTAAAAACTTGATGTGCAGGTCTTCCCTATTGGCAGGTTGGGTTTTAAAACCCAACTTGCTAGCCTCTTTTACTATCACATCAGGTTTTAAAAACTGATGTACAAACCATGTCTGACCCTAATGCAAGTCAAGTTTTAAAACCTGACCTATCAGTCTTTTCCTGCACATGGTGCGAGTTGAATTTTAAAATCTGACCTGCAACCTAGATTTTGCCCAATTGTAGATCGGATTTTAAAACTTGACCTGCAACCTTGACCTACCCAAGTGCAGATCAGGTTTTAAATCCCAATTTGGTTGATTTTTCTGTCTTTTTGTCTAAGTGTAATTTTGATCTTGCGAACATCATTTCGGGTCTTTGAAGCCAACAATCTGATGGGGAATATTGATTTACATGATGAAAATGTTGCAGATTCTAGCGGATGATTGATCTTTCTCCAATTAAATATAGAGGGAAGAAAATGAATAATAAAGTGTCCTCATTGACACTAACTAGAATTCATGTAGTTGCATCTTTTCTTACTACAAATTTTCTTGCAATTGCATTTTTATTTTATGCAGTAGTTGTAGTCAAGTTGGACTCTATAGTTGAATTACTTAACTATGCCCACATTTTTCTCAACCCTTTTCCTATAAAAGGAGGAACCTCATTTGTAAACATTTATCTTTTATATTCTTAGAAAAACTCTGCCGAATTGTTGCCTCAAGTGAGACTTTGAGATTGTTTTTTATGAGAATTAATCAAGTAAATATAGAAGTTAATTCTCTTTGTTTCCAAACTTTGAGTTGGGAAAGAAATTGTGTATATGAGTGAATGTTCTTTCATTAATTGCGTATATGTGTTCTTTAATTCCTTGATGGTATTGGTGTTAGGTTTATGTTGTTAAAGGAGCACTCTAATTGTGATTCTAGACTTTGAGCGATCTTTCATATTTGGAAAATCTTATTGTAATATGGTGATTAAGTAGGAGGCTTTGTACTACTATTGATTACTTTTTCTTAGTGAAAGTTTTATCTATAAGTTGAAGACTTTGAGCTGCAAGCTATAATAGTTATTAGATTGAAAATTGGATTGTACTCACCTAAGACTTTGTGCTTATGCTGATTTAGGGATATATTTTAATCATTGTAAGAAAGTGTAGTTAGTTTTTTAGTTTGTAAGAAGTTTTATCAAGTGAAGGGATATGTGTTAATTCTGAAAAAGAGAATTATACACCTTGACCTTACCCCCCAATTTATTTTTAAGTTGTTGAAATACCAAAATTATACCAGGAAACCTCCCCTTGATGAGAGGAGAGACTTTGTCTCAACATAGATGTGTGTGAAATACATATTTTTTCATTGGTACATTGGTGACAAAATATTCACCTAGCACATAGAATTATCCTTCATGTGAGTACATCTGTGTCCCTTGTTAGAACATATTCTTTATTTGAAATGACATATCTTTTATGAATAATCTCTCCTAAGAAAATGTGTGATTATTTCTTGACCTCTTGCTTGGGGAGAAATGATAGCATTTTCCCTTTCTCTCTTGTTATCCAATGTATCATTATTCCCTTTAGGGATTACATTTTTCATATGTTTGTTGGCATTCTACACTCTTATGAGAATAGTTGATGTTATCATTGATGGCAACCAACTGGCAACTCACAGGGAATTGGTTTCTACATGCCCGACATCACAAACTTCATACACTGGCATTCAAATTACATCAACAACAAAGCATACCAGCACTCCAGCTGACATGGGATGAACTTTTGTTTATTGTAATATAATTATCTTTTATAAGTCGACATGGTATAATGTAAATGACTCATATATGTATGAGATCTTATAAGTTATTTTGGCATGTGGAAAAATATATGTATGGTAGATAATAATTGTTTAGTGGCAACAAAGGTTTTGGTTATAGACTAAGCTTAAACCGGTACTGAACCCAACATTAGAGATTTTGTTTTGAGCAGTACATTGTATTGGATTTGATAATCTATTTTGTAGTTAGTGTGACTCTTTATTGAGCAGTGAGCTCTAGGCTATTGGCCTCTCTGTATGTGCAGGCCCCTTATTGTAAGTAGTATTTATTCATTGGCTAGTGAGTAAATATTGTAGGTCACAAATCCCACCGAGGTTTTTCCCACACCAAATTTCCTCATTAAATATCTTGTGTTATGGTGTGTTTCTTTGTTATCTCTATTATTTTTGTTTACTGCAATAATTCTTATTTACCCATACACTATTCTGGTTTGCAAAATTATCAATAAGTTTAAATATTCTGCTAACTGATTAGACACTGATTCACCTCCCCCCCCCACTCAGTGTCTTTGGGACTACCATTGAATCTAACAATTGGTATCAGATCCTAGTCCTCTATTTGCAAAAGCCTAACAACTTGAGGGAGATTTTGACACCGGTACAAATGGAGAACTTAAGAAAATGATTGGAAGGAGCTCTTGAAGATTTTGATGCAAAAAAATTGAAGAATATCAAACTTGAATATGATCTGAGGACTACTAAGGAATTCATTAATGGACTTCAAGAAAATCTGGTTATAGCACAAAATAAGAGAAAGGAGCTTCATGAGAAGATGCAGAATGATGATGATGAAAAGGAAACTCTTAGAGACATTGCAAATAAGTTGAGACAAGAAAACAGTAATATGAAGAATCAAATGCAAAATATGACTATGAGGTTATGTAAGGATATTGAAGACACGAAGAATAATGAAGAAGACTTGACTAGGAGACTTGATGATGATGGAAATGAAATTCTTAGACTTGGTCATGAAAATGATATGTTAAAGACATATCTAATTCACATGCAACATGATAAAGATGAGCTTGTGAGACAAGTTGGAATTCTAGAAAATGAATTGGCTACTGCAAATAAACACAAAGACAAATTAAAGAAAAGTTCAAAAGAACTTGATGACATGCTTAAAAGAGAGAAACCTAGTGGAGATACAAATGGACTTATATTTGATCATGGATAAAGTTCCGGTACCGCAAATAATCAAGATCAGAACAAACCAATAAGACAACCTAATGCTTATAAATTTAATGGGAAATGTTTTAATTGCAACAAGTATGGTCACAGAGAAAATCAATGTAGATTTAGAAATAATCAGAATATAAACTCACCCACCAGTCAATGTTGCAAATGCAACAAAGTTGGTCATAATTCAAAAAATTGCAGAATGAATATAAAATGTTATGCTTGTGGAAGATTTGGGCATTTATATAATCCATGCAGATCACAAACTGGTCAAGGATATGGAAAGTGTTGTTCTCAAATTTTGATTCCCCTCTTATCCCTTATAAAAAATATAACAACTCCATTTGCAAATAAAGAGACCAAAGAAAAAATAACCTCAGAGCAACATATGACAAGGTTTCAAGAACCTTCTACACTTTGAACTTATCCAAAGTTCAGGCAGGTATACCTTTTGTGATTAACTTCACACTTTTAAAATGAGATCCATAGTAAACCAGTCCAAAAACCAGTGAATCTTATCGCCTCAACATGAACTGAAATAATAAAAGAAAGCTTAGGCTCATTTTCAGTATTGATCTTCAAGAAACGTAAAAAGAGAACTACAATTGATACCAGTGCCTTATCCAGGCCACAAAGTCATCTAAATTAAACAAGGATCTCACAATTAAACATCTCCATACATATCATGACTTCAGCTTCTATCAACCCCATACATGCTTGACATATATAAGAGTCTTTCCTTATTAGACTAGACAGTGTTCATTAGATTCAAAGTCTCCAACAAAATAACATACTAACAGAGATATTCCTTGCGTATTTAATTCCCCTCCTAAAGAAGAAAACTAAGAAACATATCTATAAAGACTGCATTACAATCCATGTTCAATTAAATAACCATAGATTACCCAAATGAAATTAGTAAATTATTGAAAGCACACCAGAAGACAACACAAATTCTAGGCTCGAAATTTATGGTCTATATATTGATATTCATTTGAAAAATCTTATAAAACTTAGAACATTCTCTGTAAACTTAGAAAAACCCAGATATATTTCTAAAAAGTTTCTTTACAAATTCTTGTGATCCCCCTTTAACTAGTCCTAATATCCATTTATAATAGTATGGATGCATACAAGCTTCAGACCTTTTCAAAAAAGTTTGTTACAACAACCTTCTTGTTTCAACAAGAAGTTACAAATCTTTTTTTTTCTAACAGCCCCCTTTTGCCAATTGTCATTCTGTAGCTTCTTCTTGAACCTTTGCATCCAACACTGCATATTTTCTTGTCCACTCTTGGTAGACGTCATCAGCAGGCCATGAGAAGTTAATAACTTTCCCTCTAATCTTGGCCAATCTTTTCCAAGAGTTTCTCATTTTATTGACCTCTGAATTTAGAAAGCCATAGTGTGATTTAATTTTTTCTATCTCCTCAATTGTTCTAACAATAAGGGAAGTATCATCTATATTAATGATTCCCTTTACCCTTAATTATAGGTTGGCTCCTAATTCATTAAGCCATACTTGTTTGTCCTTCAATTGAGTTGGACTGGCAAAACCCCCAGGAAATAATTCAAATTCCTGCTCAGTGTACTCTTTCTTAAACAAATTGATCTTCCTCTCTGCATTATCTACTCCTTCTGCTAATTTTGTTAGATCCTTTGTCATGTCAAAAGTGTATTTGATAATAGGGTCAACCCCTACCTCATCATAAGATACACACATAAGTTCTAGGTCCTCCTCCCTAAGCTTCCACTTGTCCAAAATAGGCATTAGGACAACCTTGTCTCCATTGAGCTCATTCCACATATCCAAAACTTAACTCATATTGTTATACACCAATGATGATCATATAGTGTTAGCAAAACTCAAAATTGTGGCCCTCACTCTCTCTTCATACTTATTTGCAAATAGGATTTGAGCCTGTTTTAGCTTTTCCAACTCCTGAGGAGTGATCTCAACTGATTGGGAACTAGAAGGTGTAGGAGAAGGTGGGAATTCAATGATAGGGCTAGTAGATGGAGGCTATGCAGGAGAAGAAGCAATCATCAAGGTTGAGGACTCACCTTGATGGTATTGTCCTACCAATTGGCTTTTCAATTTAGCAATAATGGTGTCTCGACTCATTACCTCTCCTTTGGCATCATTGTAAGCCTTTAAAACTGTCTCCAACTTATCTTGGAGAGCTGCCTTTTCCATTTCTTCTTTCTCTGCCACCGCAACATTAAATTTTGCAGTTTCCAAGACTGTGCTAGTAGCCTCCACCACTCCAGTATTTTGTACCCTCTTCACTATCATACCTCCAAGGTAAGTAGACTTTGGGGTATCTTTTCTATTTCTATTCTCATCTCTTTTTAGAGACCACATGACTAGGGCTGCATCATCCTTATTGAAGATTACTCCTTCCATAGGCTTGGTCTCTTTCTTAACCACCTCTAAAACCAAGGCATATGCTATATCCCACTCAGGGAAGATGAGGACACCAGCCTTTGCTACCATTTCCCTTCCTTGCTCAAGAGTGATGGTCTTAAATTCAGTGACCATTTCTTGTTTTATTTCTTCCTCCACCACGGTTGCATCCTTGTGGGGCTGCTCATTCTTCCTTTTTTCACATCTGGCATTGAACTTATCAATATTCTGCTTCCACACAAATTGCATGAAAGCTCTTGAGGTAACAAAGTTACTATCAGCTAAGAATTCTTCATCGACCCGTTTAATGGCAAGATCCAATTTTTGGCCTTTGAACTCATTGATGGTTATGTCCATCTTGGCATTTTTTGGCTCCTCAAGCATTCCATCCTCTACTTCATCATACATATAGGCAATCTCCCCTAGACTCCCTATCTACAACAATTATTGAGATGTTGCTTTCTCATCTCCTATATGAATGGGGGATTGAGATGGGGAATACATAAGCTCATTAGTTTGCACTTCCTTTCCCACCCTTTTCTTCTTTGGGGAGTCCTGAATGTCAATGACATCTTGTATTTTCCTCTTCCCTTTTGAAGTAGAAGGCTCCCCTGTTGTTGGCATCAACACACTGTACTTGGATTTTCTATCTAGCACATAGTCACCAGGAGGGATTGCTTTAGCAGATGCAGACCTAACTAGAACTAATCTTGCCTTCTCATGGTTGTTTTTAATCACTGCTTCCCTCTTCTCCTTTAGTGTTTGCATTACATCTTCAAAGCAAAGAATTAGAAATTTTGCCTTTTCCTCAAAGGGGTGAAAACTAGATAAGGGGTCATAGCTGCTGTCAAATTGGTGTACAAAATCAAGGGCCTTCTTATAGGCCACCCATTTCTCTTTAGCTCCTGCTCATCCAAATCAAACTCATTTCTGATGAGGTCTTTGGGGAATTGGAATTGGTGGGGTCTACCTTTGCATACTACCCTTTTTCTAAACATACCATTAAAAAAGTCTTCAAGGTCAAAAAACCTTGACACTTCAGTGGAAAAATGATATGGTTGAAAGAATTCCTCAAAGCACTTCCATCCACCCTTAGTAACTACAAAATGATGTGCTATTGTTACTATTGAGAAAATGGTCCCTTTTACTTTGTTAGATAGCTCTGCCTCTTGCACACTCCCAATCTTCCTAAGGACCTCTACAATTCCTACTTTCAGTGGGACCTGATATGGTAACAAAAATGGAGTACCTCTGAAACCGTACACTCTGAAAACTATGGAAATAGGGTACAAGTATATGTCACCCCAATTGTGGAAAATCTTGATTTCTTCAGCAAACTCCTTAGGCCTAAGAAACTCCAACAAAGCTTTAGGGACCCTTTGATTCTCTGGGCATAAAAGAATTCTGAGTTTGGATGCAAAGCACTTATCAAACTTTAGGTAGATGCATGAGAAGGGAGTACCATCCAAAAGGCCTATCCACCTTACCATTCTTTATCCCTATCAAGCCTTCATGGATTGCATCAGTAATATAGGGGGCACAATCAAATGTTACTGCCAGAGAAGGATTTAAAATTTGAGCTATCATTAACATGTAATGAGTTGGCATGTTCACTTCAGCATCCTCTCCAGAAATATGGCAGAGTGACCAGTATAATCCTTTGGCTCTAAGAGTGAACTAATTTAAGGAAAAAGGCTCCATGGTATTAGGTCCTACAATAGTTAGCCCTCCTATTTTGACAAAAAATTCATTAAGAGGCCCATTTCTAAGATGATTCCTTTGTGCACTATAGACTTGAGCTAATGATTCAAAATTAATGGGCTCCAAATAATTGGACACCTCGTTGAGACCAAATACGCTTTTGAACTCATCATCATTGACTTCAATGAGGGTTTTTCCATTTACATCCCTAACACTTTTGGTGAGAGGGTCATAGTTGTGTGCAATATGAGTTAGGAGATCCACATCCATGAAAACTCCAGGGACCACCAATTTACCTACATCCAACTCCCAAATACTATTCATTGGGGCGGGGGAGTGTCTCATACCAAATCCAACCTTGAATAGACCCAAACTAGACAACCCTATCTGTGGATCTCTCAGCCAATTGCCCTTGTCATACAATCCTTCTATTCTCAAGCGAGGAGCCTTGGGCACTAATTCTTTAACTTTAGCTGCTACATTTGTGGACATAGATAATTGTTCCAAGAAATCATCACAAATTGCTCTCTCCTAGTAATTAACCTTCCCTATGAAGTCCTTTCTAGGTGCCATCTTAATGATATGCAAATATTTCAATTACTAATCAAAGAAATTATTTAATAGAACACAAACCACAGTTCAATCAATCTTTCAAGTGACTGGTAAGCAAAATACAAGAAAACCTATTTTCGGCTTGAAGAACTCTACTCTGCACCAACTTTTCTGCAACAACTCTTTGAAATGACGCCTACATTCAATTGATGTGAGCATATATATAGAAATTGGGCTCTTAACTACGACATTAACACCACATTCTTCGGCAATCACCTCATAATTGAATTCATGAATGAATTCAAAAATTTCGCTCCAACGGATCATAGAACATCTGTGTTTCTATCACTTTGTTGTTTTGCCATTTTGCAAAGCCTAAAATCCGTGCTTCTTCATTAGGGGAAATCACGCCAACTATTAGATCTAGCGAAACTTGCACGACCTTTACTTTATTAACTATTCTTCATTCGGTGATGGGCTCAGATATCTTTTGCCATTTCACGAAAGCTAAACATCGTGCACATTCACCTAGTGAAACCGTGAGGACCGTCTGATCAAAAGGAACTTGATCAGTCTTTATCTTGTTCTGTGATTGGTGGTTTACCCCACTAACCATGCACCAAGCCTTAAAGGCTAACAGTTTTCATTATTTCGCGAACAATAATTACCCTGCATCTTTGGTCTACAAAACAACGCCTACCGTTGAATCCTCTTTGAGATACCCACCTTTTAACAAACTTAACTAGTAGAAGTGGTCCCTCTGACTCAACACCATCCAACCTAGCAACTGACTGGCAAAGGAAACCAATGTGTCAATCACTTACTTGTCAAAAAACTTCCACGGGATCCACTTCAAGACTGCCACGTGCATCTGACAATTTGTCTTTTCGTCAATGGTCTGATCCATCTATTCTGCCACGACACCGACCAAGTGGCTGCCATGTCACTTCACTATTTCACGAAGGTTAAATCTTAGGCACCTTAGGGCTATGAAATAGCATGAGCCATTTGATCAAAAGGAACTTGACTAGTCTTTATCCTTAGTCTTTGTTGCCTCGTGGATCCAATTTCTTTTTCACCATTTCACGAAGTCTAAAATAGATGCAATTTTATCTTGCGAAATAGCGCGAGCCATCTGATCAAAAGGAACTTGATCGGTCTTTACCTTAGTGAAAACCTAGATGCCGGACCCACTCCCACCTTTCATCACTTCGCGAACGATAACCCATGGGCATCTTTGAATCTCGAATTCACACGTGCCTTTGGATTAAAAGGAACCTGCGCAATGGTTAGGAAGCCTGATTAAACATTAGGAAAGACTTAGAAAAATAAAGTGCTGCCAAACCTGCCTAGGAAGAAATAAAAAGGGGGGGGGACACTTCTCACGACAGACGGACCCTTCTTTAAGTGAATGAAGTAACATGGAATTACAATGAAAGGGTTTTTCCCAGACATAGGAAGGGTTGAAACTTTAAACCTTAAACCCTCCTTGGACCTAAAACAATTAGAGGAAACAAGGCCCTACCAAATTCAATTTTTCAGACTTTTAACCAATTATGGAACAAGAATACCCATTTTTTAAACAGTGATAATAGAAAGGCTATTCAAAAGAATAATGTAACTTGTTATGCATGGAACAATATTGGACATATTGCAAAATTCTGTAGAAGCAAGAATACATCGGTGAATGATAAAGGATCTAGTTTGAAGGGCAAAGAAAAGGTAGATGAAGTAAAGCAAGAATTTTCAAAACAGTGGATTAAGAAGAGTGATCAGAAAACTAATGAAACTATCTCTGCACTAGTAGAACAGAGTAATCCTCCACTGGTAGGAGATTCTTCATCTAACTGAGGAATAATCCTTAGGGAGTATTGTAGAAAGTTGAAAATCATGCATTCTACCCTCGGTTGATGGTGAGAAGATACATTTCTTCTTTACCGGCAGATGTGTTAAGTTTTCACTTAACCAGCGAGCATTTAATGCAGTTTTTAAAGAACCTTTTTGGCTATAAAGCACCAGAAAACCCTCATTTTGAACTCACCAAGCATTCAAACAATCAAAGAGCGTGAAACTGAGCAAGTGCATTCTAAGGTGAAGCTGCGAAGTGTTTTTTAGGCATTTAGAATTTCGGTTAAGAGGTATTTATCTTTGAAATGGATTCCTCATCTTCTATTCTGGAGTTTATTGCAAAACATGTAATTGTGGAAAATATCAAATGCCCTAGACCCGTATTTAAGATTATCCCTGAGATTGCAAAACAAGATGATTCTGTCAGAGCTTTTTCAAAAATTCTAAAGGGTGTAGCATTTGCAGAAGACTCTAGAATCTACATACATTGCAACATAGGAAACCTAAGGACTGGGATCTAAAGAAAATATTCAATGAGGTTATTATCGATGGAAATGGTGTGATCAAACCTAAACATAAGATTCTACAAGACTTAGGTTTTGTAGAGATTTTGAACATTCCCAAATTTCCAAAGGAAGTTGTAAGACTTATATTGAGAAGAGTCCATGGAGAGTTTATGTGGTTAGAGTCTTGGAAGATAAACTGGGAAGAAATTAAGAAAATTACTAGTTTACCTTCAACTCGTAGTAGGTCTAACAAAACCAACAAGATACCTAACAAGGGAGTTATGGATTTAACTGGAGCCACATCTAATAATAGGTCACTTAGAGTGAATGATGTTAAGGATTTAAATGTGAGATATGTGAGTATGGTACTAGGATACAAAGCAACTCATGCAAATAGATTGAATTATGTTTTTAGCCTTTGTATTCACAGTTCATATGAGATGGTGAACAATAATGCTAAGATTGATGTATGTGCATGGCTTAAAGATGAATTAATTGACAATTTGAAGAAGATAAAGGGAGACAAGAAAGGTACTTTGCATTTTGGAAACCTACTAGTATGCCTGATGGTATACTTTACCAAGTAAATACTTGGCATAAGTCACAAGGATTTTAGTTATGACATCTCGGTAGGAAGACAAATATAGAAAACTTTCACCGGTATGGGCACTCACAGGATTAAGAACATCACAGACTACTTCAAAACATTTCAAACTAAAATGAGAGCAAGAGAGAGACTACCACATATCATAATTGATAAATATGACAAGGAAATCTACTTTGTCATTAAGAGAGATGAAACTTGGATGGAAACAATAAGCCCTAGAACTATTTGGGTTACTGAGATCGGTTATGGGGTAGACCTATTTGTTCTAGAAACATATGCTAAAGCTCTACTTGATGCAGCAATGGAGCCTTTCGAGAAATCCTTTCAAAATGCAGAAACTATTGAGAGTAATATATCTATGCAGAAGAGGACAAAAAGAAGAGAAAAGTTTATCATAGATGCCTCCAAGAAGGTCAAGGAAATCAAAGAAAATGTCACGAATATCAGTGGTATATCAAAAAGTGAACTTGAAGGATTGCAACTTGAAGCACACGTCTCACTAGTTGTAACATCCTCTGATACTGACAGTGGTAAGGCTACTAAGTTTAAAAGATAGAAAGGAAGAGAAAACCCTCATCGATACCCTCTCCTTCTCCTAAGAAAACCAGAACACTAAGGAAGAAACAATAGGCAATTAGGGAACCAAAGAAGAAGCTTACACCTAAGAAGAAACAAACATTGGTTACCCCCACACTAAATGATCTATCGAATGAAATTACAGAGGAAGGTAATCTATCTAATGTAAATAAATGGTATATTTCTTCCTTTGATTCTAACAAAAGAACAATTGAATAAATCACTATTTTACACTTGGACATTTATAAGAAAGTATTGATATAAGTGATTGATGAGATTCAAAATTATTTATACATGAGATTGGAAGCAAAAAGGCTATCAATAATGGAACTGGACAAGAAGTGGAAAGTTGAAGCACTCTTGGTTGTACATCCGATAAATTCTAAGGAAGAAATAGATGAGCTTATCTCTGAAGCTAACTAGTCAGTATTTGTTAGTGGACACTAGCAAGTGAGCCCGATGGCTGGAAGGGTCAAAGAAATTGCAGATGAGATTGCAAATAAATGGCACATATTCTTTGTAGAGAAGGAAAAGCAAGAGGAAAGAAGTAGATCTAAAATGGAAAAGACACTCAATGTATATCAAAAGGACAAGGGAAAAGGTAAAGTAGGTGGTGTACTTGTTGGGACTCATTAAATTTGAGTCAATTTTTGAGCCCCATTTCACAATTTTGATATTGCATTTTCAGAAAGGCACCCAATCTCATTCAAGTGGCCTAGTTAGAGATACGGTAAAATGGAGCTAGTTGATTTTCAAGGGGTAAGGCTTGGGAAGTGTGTCCTATACTTTTCATTTGGCTTATACAATGTGTTGAAACTTTCATATTTTAGTTTGGATCAATTTATCAAGTACCCATTTCAAGGGGTGAGCTGAAAGTGCATTTTAGGTGCAAATGCAGATTTTACCAAGTAGCATACTTGAGTGTTTATACCTTTTTCCCTGTTGATTGTCATGGTAAAATTGAAAATCGATTCAATTCTATGTATAAATGTGAGTCAGCATGCAAATTTTTGAAGTCTTTATGAATCCATTTGCTTAGTTTTCAAAGCTCAATCTCTTTGCAGTTTGTATGGTTTGACAAGTCCCTGTTTCAGCTGCTAGTCGGAGCCCTATTTTGCATAAGTGTAAAAGTTGCCTCGATGAATTTCATGTCAACATATTTGTTCCAGGCTATTTTTGGTGCACATGAAAAGCTATGTTTCCATTTTCATGCTCTTGCCAATCCGTTTGATCAGTTTTCAAAAGGGTTTATTGAGCCATCTGTTTCAATGATCTGTACTTTCATTGCTATATCAGTTAATGTAGCTATTTTCATGAGCGCACCATTTGCACCCAGCCATCCTTTTGGTCGAAATGGGCATTCAAAGATTTGATATGTACTTCAAGGTACCTATGTCTCATATTTGAGGGTCTACGAAGATCGTTTAATATTTTTAAGAAAGGCATCATGAGTTGCCTGCGCATTGACTTCATCAAGTCCGTAGTGCCGACAAAGCTAGTTTGTCATTTTTGGCAATTAATATCTCTTCACTTGAGATTCATCTTGAAAAACCATTTGGTAGAGTTCATTTTTGTATATCAAAGTACACACCTGTCAGATGGCAAGGTCCAGAAAGATGTTTTGACCGGTTTGAAAATTACGTCTTCGCGATTAAATGTGAAAATATGGCGCAAGTGCCTAAAAGTTGCAAAACTCAGTTTGATGATCCGAAAATGGTTCCAATCGATTCCAGAGGTATGCTTAAGGTTCTTGAATCATTTTGAAGGTCAGTTGCATGAAAACAAAAAAAAATTTAGTCGAACCCACTTTGGGGCCCAACCTTGCTCATGCCCATGCATTAATTTTAATGGTGAAATGTTCTTTTTTCCTGGCAATATATGTGTATCCATACCGGCTCGACTACAATTCACCAATGGGATAATGAAAATTTATAAAGATATGATGATGAATGGTTTGTAAAGTGAATAGTTGTGTTATTCCTTTCTTGAGAAGGGGAGGCATTAAACTTCAGCCAATGCAACAATAGGTAATTCGATGTCTTCCCTATGTGTAGTATGGAGTGGTAAAGAGACACATTTAAAATTGAATCATTGCAATTGGTAAGTGAATTGGAGTGGTAGCTGGATATGAAGGAGGGGTATTCATTAAAATTTTAACAAATGGCATTATGGCAGGTGTAATGCCAATTTCTCCCTCTGTGTGATTTTAAGAGCCTATAAATTTCAGCAAATGCTAAAGCTCCCCCACGTGAGCAGCAGAAGGAAGTTGAATGGGTTTTCAAACTTCAACAAATGGAAAATCCCCAAGTGGTTGAGTAGCATGCAAAAACTTTCCACTAAATACAAATGTCAAACATCCTCCCTACCTATAGCACATGACTGGTATTTGGAGAAGGCAATGAACTTCAAACAGAAAAAGCAAACAGCAGTTTAGTCTCTTGTGTGGAGAGTGGGAGAGTGGGGATGTTTCAAATCAAATGCCAATGGCATTATGGCAAGTGTAAAGCCCAAACATTTCCCTAGCATGTGAGGTAAGAGGGTAGCTTTGAAGTTTATTAAAATGCAATAGTTGAATGGCCTCCCTTCCTCCCACATATAGCAACACCATAGTAAAATTCCAAGCAAATGCCATTCTAAACTTTCAAACAAATGCAATTAGTAGTGACTCCCCTACGTGGAATGGTGGGTGTTTGGAAGACTATCAGAAGCTCCAGCAAATGATAGAAAACTAGGTCCATCCTCCCCTACGTAGAAGTTGGAAGGCTACTTGTAGCCTCAAACAAATGAAGCAACATTCACATCCCTGTGTGGAAATCAATGGCATGGTAGAGGGTTTAAAATCAATGGCAAATGTAATCTGCATCCCCATGTGGCTTTGCTAGTTTCCTCCCTATGCAATGTCTAGTGAAGAAGCATTAGAAAATGTTCAAGCAAACACCATTAAAACTCAAGTGAAAAGCTCAGAAATGCATTCTCAAGCTAAAATGAATTATTCTACATTGGCTGGGCAAGCGTCATTAGTAGTATTTATAGCTAAAACTCCACCCATCTATAATGTCAGAGCCTTAAGAGGCTTTTGATGGATGGTGTTGGCTAGGCCCACGTGGACTCCATGTAGGTGACCAAGGAGGCTGACAAGTGGCGACCAGGTGGACCCCACGTAGACATGATTCCCAAGGCAAGTTTTCCAGAGAAAGGGCAACTTAAATAGTGAGCAAGTTGCAGGAGATCCGATGATGCATGATTTTGCAAAGGGAAGATGTGCGAGAGTTAAGCATCGTGAAACAATGAAAAGACTAAAGATCAAGCATGTTCCATGAAGATCAATGGTGCGCGCGATTTCGCGAAGCGAAGATGCTCATCAGTTAAGCTTCGTGAAATGGCGAAGTGTTAAAGAGCCTACAGGTTCAGCAAGATTGACAGCCAGCATGATTTTGTGAGCCGAAGATGCATGTCCATTAGCCATCATGAAATGGTGAAAGATTACATGGCATACAGGTGCCAGGTCCAAGTGGAGGTCTAGCTCACGGGTTCCGTTGATGTGGCACTGAGGTGGTGTACAAGCAGGCAATCTAGTGGCGGTGATGAGGTGAACAAGTGGTGAAGGATGGGGTGTTGTCCCAGGTGGCACCAAGTGGACCCCATCAGCGAATCACCAGCTACCACATGGCAGGGCATCAGGCCAAGAAAGGGTGAGAAATGAAAATTAAATATATAGTTTCAACTATATGAAAAATTCAAAAAATTTAAATGATGTGCACATATTGAGAATTAATTCCCCTAGAGGCTCATTTTTTCCCAAAATATCACGTATTATATATCACCAAAAATCTCTCGGGATGAGGAATGTAGTTATGGAATTAGTTTCAACAAATTTAGGATATTTAGAGAGAAGTTTCAATGGAAAGGAAAGGAAATATTTTTTAGTTAGGAAAGAAGGGACACTTGGCAATGTGTTATGCAGATCTGATCTTTCCCTCCTCTTCTTATTCCCATTTTCTTCTCATTTGTAAGTGTTCCAGAATTTTGGAGGAAGTGCTCCAGATTTCATGGCTTCCAGTTCTGAACTTCTTGACCCAAATTTATAAAATTCTTTGGTTTGTTTCAAGGTACAGATATTACATTGCAGGATGATAGATTGTTTTTCTAGTTGCAGGTCTTACTTGTGTCAGGCATGAGTAAATTTCCCACAATATTGTCTCTATGCATGTATTTCATTGTTATGAATTGAATCCTCAAGGAGGCTATAATTTGTCATCTCAAGGAGATTATATGATTGTTTATAGGCATTCTTCAGTGAAGAGTTTAAATTCTATAATTATTCATAAACAATGGAATGTGTCCCAGATCTGATAATTTTGTGAATGAATTGAGTAATGCATTAGTATAAGGTATTAATGCAGGAATATCTTGTAAGAAAAACAAACTTGCAGCTATGATTTACATTTTGCAGTTTTGTGTGTGACTCTGTTGCCCAATGAATAAGGCACTGGTCTTGCAGATTTGGGGATAGTTTCAGATTTACAAATTTAAATAAAAATCTTTTTCCCTTTGTGTTTAGGGGTTGTGTTCTTTCATTCCAAGCTCTATATCATCTATGGTCTATATAGATTTAGCCAATATGTAGTGTGTTTCTAAATTGGGTGAGTTTGTGAAATGATCTATCTACTTATTGTTGATGCAGTCATATGTTTGTAACTGTTATATTTAATGCATCAAAAGGGTGTCCCCCACTAGGTCTAGTAGAACCTAAAGTGCAGGAGGATCAATTAGGGTCCTATGTTATGTTGTCTAAGCCACGAGGTTCTTCATAGATTGAATTGGTCACTTCATAGATCAATCACAGGTGTACTTGGGTTAATCAGTTTTGATGAACAACAAAAATGGTGACTCTATTGGGGAATTAATGGATTTAAATGTTTGATTGATAAGGTTAGAAGTTGAATGTATTCCTCATCCTGTCAATTTCATATCCAGCCAATCTGTCCATTGTATTTGCACAGAGTTGAAAGTAATTTTATGGTGAAGAGAGTGTTCATTGTTTTGGATTTGTAGAATGATGTGTTATTTCATGTCATATATTATGAAGGAGTAATAGTAAATTCATGTTGCTGAGTTGTGAGCAAGTCCTTGCAGCTATATACAAATTTTTCCCCAATTCTTTATTTGGGTGGCGACTCTATGGTTCATACTAGTGTTGAATGTCTATGCAATTAGTATTGCATAAGGCTTTTATGGTTCAATGTATAGTGCAGAGATATGGGTTATCACTGCTAATGCAGATTTACAAATAAATTCTTCATCATAAAAGTTTTATAGAAAAGTTTAGTAAAAGATTTCAGCTCATACATAAGTCTGATGTATTTTCTAGATTTGTGTTAAATAGCCTAGAGTGAATTGGTTACAATGAGATTAAAGGAGTAAATAGAAAATTGAATTTATGTTGAATGGCATTCTGTTGTTCAAAATGTCCTCTATGCAAGAGGTGGCGACTCTGAGATAAAAGACCATGCTGAAAGTTGAAATAAATGTTCAGATCTATAAGTCCTACAACTGCAAACACCCAGGTATTTTCAGAAGTTTCAATGCAAGACATTTGTTCTGAAAATTTCAATGAGTAGAATAGTTTTCCTATTAAGTGAACAGCACTAGTAAAGAGGGAAAGAGAGGAATTACAAACTTATTTGCATATCTATTTTGCTGAATGTTTAGCATATATGTTCTTCTGTAGTATGCAAATTTGAAGAAAGCTTTATGTCAAGCAATGTTATGAATAGATTTGAATGAGGATATGTGCTTGAAGTGTTTCATTATTCAACGCAAGGTTGTGCAATTATTTGAAGAAGCAAGAAGAAATGTGTAGTGAAGTTTTTTAGCCTTGTGTATTTCCACATAGAGCCATGCCTAGTGAAATGTCACAACCATGTAATAGGAAAAGTTTCAGTATGAAGTATTATGTTGCTCTAAGTTTCAACGATGTTCCAGGTTACCCAAATCCCATACCCATAGAAATTAGAAAGTATTTGCCAATATTCAGTGGGAAGAAATCAGAATCAGCATGTCAACATGTGAAAAGATTTTTAGATTTGATGGGAGAGTTTGAAATTTGTCAAGAAGATGTGTGCATGAAGTTATTTGTCTAGTCATTGAGAGAGGATGCAAGGGGTTGGTTTTATTTCTTTCTGAAAGATTGTATTTCCTCATGGGAAGAATTAATTTCAGACTTCATAGACCAATTTGCTGAAAAGGTGAGTTATTATGATATACTGAAAGAATTCACTTACATACAAATCAGGGAAGATGAATTGGTACCAACATTTAATATCAAGTTTTCACAAGCATTGTTTAAAATCTCCAGTAAATATAAATTTGATTACAAAGTATGTTTGGAGATTTATATGAGTTCTTTTGGTAAGAAGATGGGTTTCTTATTGAGAAACAAAAAACCCAAAACTTTGTATGAAGCTTTCAACATAGCTAGGGACATTGAAAATAATTTGAAATTTGCGATATCCAAGAGATTTGTGTCTCTTGTTGTTTCTTGCCAAAACACCTTCAATGGTGAAATACTATGTGAAGCTGAGCAAAACATTCCTTATCAAGATATGTCAAGAATCTTTGATGTTCCAAATGGTTTTGCTGATATATGAGATTCAATTTTAAATGAGAGTCAAGAATCTCTGCTATCAATGCCAATTGTCTCTCACAGTAATGATGGAATGATCAGTGGGAAATGTTGTGATAATGTTGATACAAAGATAGATATATATAAAGGATATGTACCATTTGATTTGTATGTCAGTTATGCTGATTATGTGACTGCAAATTATCAAGTAAATCATGTATCTCTCAAGGTTAATAATAATGAAATTAATGAGGATGATGACCATCAATCTTTACATGCTTCTGATGTATTTGATGTTCAAATACTAAATACCGAGGGATCACCAAATGTTGTTGATTACACAAGTGAAAATGGGCAATATGATGTAAATCAGATTTTGATTAAATCTAATAAAGCTGAAAATGAAATTGCGGATGATGTTGATAGTGTTTTCAATGCAAGTATACCAAGTGATGAATGTGTTTTAGAATGGAGTGCTGCTGCTGATTATGAGGATACTGAGTTTTATTTTTAGCACCTTGAAGGTATACAAATGAACAATGAAGATCATTTTCAGAATGAGAGTGATCTAGGCATGAGTTATTCACTTTCTTATGACCAGTAAATGAATGTCAGTCATGCAATTGATGATGGTTATGAGAATTCTTATTATTCATCTTGTGAAGATGATATAAAGGGAGACCAAGTTATATATCTTAGTCATGAATATGAAAATGAAAGTTTTTTTGAAGATAAAAATATATGTGACAGTGTGGATAATGTTTTGTTTTTAGGTTTAAATGAACTCATATTTGAATGCTTTAAGAATTTGAAATACCATGAAGAGAATGTGAATGTTGATAGTATGCTTGACCCGGATATGGAGTTCTTTTCCTTTGATATTAATGTTCATGTTGCTGATTTCATTATGGAAAATGCTGAAGTTTCCCCTTGTGTTGAACAAGTTTGTAATGTTGATGTAGTTCCAAAAAGTAGTAGCATGTGTTGCAAAAATTTACTTCATGATGAAGATAAGAGGCATGGGTTGTGTGATGATTACTTCAGACCACAAATGGAATTTTTTCAAGTGGATGTAAGTTTGAATGAGAAAGACTTAGCTGAGGATTTTCTTCAGCCAAAGGTATGCATTCTTTTCCATGAATGCGATATTGAGGATGCAAATGTATTGAGTTTGATAAACAATGGAATGTGTCCCAGATCTGATAATTTTGTGAATGAATTAAGTAATGCATTAGTATAAGGTATTAATGCAGGAATATTGTATAAGGAAAACCAATTTGTAACTACGATACACATTTGCAGTTCTGTGTGTGACTCTGTTGCCTAATGAACAAGGCACTGGTCTTTGAAAGATTTGGGGATAGTTTTAGATTTACAAAATTAAAGAAAAATCTATTTGCCTTTATATTTAGGGGTTTGTGTTATATTCTTTCCAAGCTCTATTTCATCCTATTGTTTGTACAGATCTAGCCAATCTGTAGTGTTTCCTAACTTGTTGAGCTTGTGAAATGATCTATTTGCTTATTCTTTGATGTTGTCATAAGTGTGTAATGATTTAATTTCATGCATCAAAAAGGTTTCCCCCCTAGGTTTAGCAGAACCTGAAGTGTAGGAGGATCAATTAGGGTCCTATGTTATGTTGTCCAAGACCTGAGGTTCTTCATAGATTGAATTGGCTAATTCATAGATCAATTGCAGGTGTACTTGGGCTAATCAATTTTGATGAAAAATAGTACCTTCCATAAAGATAATAGATAACATCCCTCCATCAACCCAGGATACCCTTCCATTAGCACCTTCATCACCAATCCATACAGCTAATCCACTAAATATAGCTACTGAAGGTTTAACCCATGATGATACTAATCCAGAGTTGGAGATACTCTTTACAATGAATGTAGATACTCAAGAAGTACACATTGTTGTGGATAAAGAAACTACAAAGGTTAACTATAGATAAGGTGAATGAGGTTACCATAAAGGAGAGAGTTGACAAAGAGAAAACCACAATCTTTGAAAACACCATAAAGAAATGTACCGATAACTTGGATAAACTTTTACTGGTACTCAATTATACAATTTTGGAGTATAAGGAGTTATATAGGGAAGCATGTAAACCTTACTATTTGATAGAGGATATTGATGAGGAGATCAAAAAGACAAAAAAATAAATTGGTGACATTATGGATAATATTATAGGTCATTTGGACTTACATCAGTTTTTGAGCAGGAAATGGCAGTTTTTTAGGAGAAGTTAGAAAAACTTGAGAAAGAGAAGGCAAGAATAAGGTCTAATATCCAAGAACTAAAGGATAAACTTGGTCTAAGGTTAGATAGTCTCATTACTCAGAGAGGTGAAATATCTAAGGCAATAGTTCAAGGAGAATGATCACCGGAGAAGAAAATGTACTATCTCAATGGTATGATCTAGCAGACTGAGGCAACTTTAACTGACAGTAACAAGTTTATGCAGAGTTTGAATATGATTACAAACCTTGAGGTAGCATTTTTGTACTCCTTTGATTATTTATGACATCCTTTGTTATTGATGTCAAAGGGGGAGTAGTGATGAGAAAAATGCATGTATAGAGGAGATCACTTGCTCAGGGGGAGCACATATTTTTGGATTTAAGTTTTGGATAACAGTTTTGATATTTCTCATGAGTGTTGCCATCAATGCCAAAGGGGGATATTGTTGGAATTCTACACTCTTATAAGAATAGTTGATATTGTCATTTATGGCAACCAACTAGAAACTCACTGGCAATTAGTTTCTACATGCCCGACATCACTAATTTTATACACCGGCAAACATCAGCACTGACACCGACAGACACTTACACTAGAATTCAGATTACATTAGCAACAAAGCATACTGACACTCCAACCGACATGGGATGAAGTTTTGTTTATTGTAATATAATTATCTTTTGTAATCCAACATGGTATAATGTAAAAGACTCATATATGTATGAGATCTTATAAGTCATTTTAGTGTGTGGAAGAAGGCATGTATGGTAGATAATAATTCTTTAGTGGCAGTGAAGATTTTGGTTATAGACTGAGTTGAAACCAGTACTGAACCTGGCATTACAGATGTTGTTTTGAGCAGTACATTTTATTGGATTTGATAATCTATTTTGTAGTCAGTGTGACTCTTTATTGAGAAGTGAGCTCTAGGCTTTTGGCCTCCTTGCATATGCATGCCCCTTATTGTAAGTAGTATTTATTCATTGGCCAGTGAGTAAATAGTGTAGGTGACAAATCCCACCGAGGTTTTTCCCACACCAGGTTTCCTCATTAAATATCTTGTGTTATGGTGTGTTTCTATGTTGTCTCTATTATTTATGTTTACTGCAATAATTTTTATTTACTGGTACACTATTTTGGTTTGCAAAGTTATCAATAAGTTTAAATATTTTGTTAACTGGTTAGACACTGATTCACCCCCCCTCTCAGTTTCTTTGGGACTATTGTTGAATCTAACAATGTTGATATCATGTCTTGCATGGAACAATATGTCTCTTATAAATAATCTCTCCTTAGGGGGAATCTATGATCTTTCTCTCTTTCTCTCTCTCTTTTTGAAGATTGCCTCTTCTTTAGAGTTGCATTTTACATATATTAATGGTCTTTCTTACATTGAATATATCTTCATATGAGTACATTGTGCATTTTCTTATGTTTTATCTCTCCTTAGAGTTTATGTAACTCTTCTCATTGTCCTTACACTTTGGGAGAAATGATTTCTCTCTCTATCTCTCTTACCCTCTTTAAGGATATACGTTTCCTTTGTTGAGTGGTGCTTGTTTCATGAGTGGTTGTTTACTCAAGGATTCTCTCTTATGCAAAAGGTGTAAGTCCTTGGCTACAACCTCTTCTTCACTTGATAATGTACATCTATTATAAACTTACCCCTCTCATTGGGACAAAAATGTTTCATGCTTCATCAAAAGGAGGAAGGTATGAATTCTTTTTCCCCTTCCTTTCTTTTGGTAGAAGATGTTATGTTTGTTCAAAAAATCCCTCTTGTAGGTAGATGTCTTTTGAGAAAAGATCTCTTCTCCTCCAAGGATCTCCTTTACCCTAGTTTCAAGATATCTCTATTTCAACAATCTTATCCTTTCTTGAAGAGTATTCCCTCTCTAGCCTGGAATTATGACATTTTTGCCTAAGGGATATCTCCTTGGTGTTGAAGGTTTGTATCCTTGTTTCTAGCTTCCTTAAGACATCAACATAGGACTATGTTGACATCTTAAGGGGGAGCACCAATATCACTCCCTTTTGTACACACCTAAAACTAGACACAACATTGATATATGTCTTAGACAAGGTTACACATCACTGAAACCAGAGAAAACTCTTACAATATATGTCCTTGAAACCAAGAATGTATTTTTCATTCACCTCTTGTAATTTGTACTTACATTACATGTCTTAAATAGGTTGATTTACACTCAAAAATGGGGTGCTTCATACTTGAAACCAAACATCATTTGCACACACACATGAGGATGAGTGGAACTAGTAGAATAGAGATAGATTATTCCTACTCTTGTCCCCAACATCGATCACTTAGATGAAAATATCTAGGGGTGAGGTATCTATGTCCTCTCTCATCATTCTTCTCATGGATCACCTAGAAAAGAAAATCAAGTGTGTATTCATGCTCTCTTCCCTTCCTCTCATGAAATCGTAACGTTTCTATTGATAGTTCATCGGTGATGCTTGATTTTCTCTTTTATGCAATTAGTTGTGTTCATGAGATGGAATTTTTCAAGAATGATATTAGTGGTTGAGACATTTTGATATTGAGTTATCTTTGTATAATTGACTTGAGGTCTTATTTTTGGTCTTTAGCTTTTGTTGTGTAATTATTTGTGTATTTTTCCTTTGTTTGCCTTTTTTCTTTGTTTGACTCTTTTTTTTCTTTATCTTTTTTGTGTGTTCCCTTGCATATGTTTGAGTGAGTTAAGATCCTAAGATTGGGGGCTTGGTTCCTTAAAATTAGTGATATCTTATACTTCTTGTGATTCTACTCTGCATTGCTCCTCCTCTTCACCTCTCTTTTGTCTACTTTACCATGAGTATTTTCATAAGCTCATACTCCCACTAAATTCAGGGCTAAATGTAGCATCCTAAATTGTACTCCCTTATAATTTATACCATATTTTGGGCCCTCACCTTAGTGTGTATCTCATGATGCCTGATTAAGGCTTGATTATGCTTATACGATACAAATTTGGTCTTGTCTTCATCCAACACATCACATAACCCCTTATCATTGCCCCAAATTAGGGAAGGACCAGAGCACAGTTCTCTAGTCCTCATTGGGGCCAGAGCACCATGCCAAAGTCCCTCTTAATTGGACCCTTTCTTGGTCCCCTCTTGCATCTCAAAAAATGAGCAGGAAATCTCTCCCCATGTTGGCCTATGTCAAAAAATTAATGCATTTTTTGATGGAAAAGTATATAAGGAGGTTTTTCCCTCTCATTTGCATACCAATACATCATAAGAGAAGGGAAAAATTATAATCATCAATCATTGAAGCATTCATCAACAAGCATCTCTAGAGATCTTCCAAGTTGCATTCTTTATCTCATCTATTATGGAGCAACATTACCTCATTCATTTGAAATCATGTGTATGTGATTAGGGTTTTTTCATGTTCATGCCATTTCATACAGCATATGTGATTATATTCAAGAAGCAAAGCATCATAATCAGTCATTACAGATTTGAGGTATATCCTTCTATTGTTTCTTTTAATCATTGCAATATTTCAATCAAGGTTAATTCCTAAATTGGGGTTTGACTTAAGCAAGCCCCTATTCCCAACCTATTTCCCTTTCTTTTTTTGTGTAGGAAATAGGTATGAAGCTATTATCTTCAAGATAGACATTATTTGTAGAGATAAATCAACCCTCTTTGGTGTGTGAAATGTTAGGAGGACCAGAGTGATAGCCGCTCTAGTCCTAACATTTTGGGATCTTTTTTAGGGATCACTTTTCCAAATCTACATATTCTACTCAAATCCAAGTGTGTGCCTCAATTTGATGACTGTAACTCACTGTTTCCACCTTTTTACCTTCATTTTTTAGTACTTTTCCTTAATTTCTTTCAACTCACAAAAGAGGGAAAATAAACATCAGCCCCTTCAATCCAATCAATATTTTAGTCCTCATTATTATTGATTTGTGACTAAATCTATTGGATTCACCCCTCTTTTGAATCCATTGGTAAATTAGTGGTTTTATCCCTCTATTGGTAATTTTCCACCCATTACAAGAGCATTGAATTATCAATCTTCTATCAACCATTGTAGATCTACGGTATATCTTCTGGAATTTACATCAATATTTACATTTCCTATTTTAATTCAATTCAAGGTTAGTTCCTAAATTTGGGTTTGACCTAAGGAAAACCCCTATTTGCAACCCTTTCCTCTCTTTCTGTGTGCAATAAATTCAGGATGAGTTATCAGGACCAAGGTGGTAGGTTGTCTTGGTCTTACAACTCCTAGATGGGAAAGTGAGGTCTTTTTCAGATCAAGAAGATGCATAGAATCCATTGTCGGAAGACTAGTCAAAATTCTTAGGACTATGGTGGTAGGTCACCCTGGTCCTCCACTTTTTTCTCTCATAAAATCTAAACCTTTTTGTCATAATGTTTCTATCAAAATCTTTGAACACAACTCCTGAATAAATTTCCTACACATAGAAACTAACAAGGGGTTGTGGATAGGGATTTGCCTTGGCTCAAACCCTGGTTTAGGAATTAACCTTGAATTGAATTGAAGTAGAAAAATTAAATATTGAAAGATATACCTTAGATCTATAATGGTTGATAAGAATATTCATGGTGCAATGCTCTCTAGATATGATCACAAATGTTGAATGCAATAATATGACAAACAAATGAACATGAATGACCTAATTAAACACACATTCTTGCATGAAGATTGATGTGACTTTTCTCTATGATGCTTGAAGGATATGGTGAGATGAAATGCTACCTTGAATGCTTGATAATTATTGATGATGAACTCTTTATAGATGCAAAAATGATGGGGTATATTGTGGATGGATTCTTAGCTCTAAAATGGATTGATAGGATTTTCTTATATAGGGTTTCCTATGTAAATTACTAATTAGGCTGACCTCCAATGGTCAAATGAAGCCACGAGGACCAAAATATATCAGGGAGGGGAAAAGCTTACCTATATTTGAAAAGGGTCATTGACATAGTTATGGTAGGGAGATCCAATGAAGGACATCCCTGCCTTGCAGCCCATAACACAAAACACCATGCAAGATACTGGCAACCGATAATAGAACACAAGATCTAACTGGTAAATAGATAAAGAGAAACCTAACTCATAGAATTAACACATGATATAACTAATAACTAGATACATCAATCATTATAACAAATTAATGAATTAAATATGCCTTCACTGGCTACACAAGTAGGACTACAGCCCAAGATTACAAAACAATCCATACAACACAAATCTAAGATCTATAGATCTTTTTCTCAACAAATAGGCCTTCGATAACAATTTGCACTATTTTGAACTGATCCGGACCTCAATCCATCCAGAGTTCAGTCCCCCTAGACCAAAATCTCTCTGGAAACTACATCTTCACTCAATGTCTTCTTCCTCTGACCTCTATCCTCCCAAAATGAATCTCTAAACTTTCTTTTTATACCATCTACAAGTTATAACAACTTGATCAAGTCAGCTAAAGACCAACCGGTTCACGATGAAATGGGTAAACAATAACATGTCATCCCAAATCACCAAGAACATCTTCAAATACATAAAAATTCACGCGGTCCTCTAGAAATGAACATACCAATATCGAACCAATAACGGGATCGATGTCTCACCAGGATCAAATCCAAGTGCCATTCTAAACTACTCTAGTGCTCCTAAATTAGACTCTCAAGGTTAATTGAAAAGTGAGTCCCATCACTTGATCTGGTTTGGCGATTCGTCAATAGGTACTTACAACTACCTCAATGGTTCAGTGGTTTGACTTTAGGTTTCAGTTGCCTCTCCTTCATGAATCTCTCAGTCCACCCTAAAGCCTACCTTGGTTCAGCAAACTATTCATGTCTCCACCCACTAAGTGTCTCAATCTTAAGCTCTAGGTTAGGTGGTTTTCTTGAAAGCCTTTCACTACCCCACATTTGATGATCTGAACAAGTCTATATGCTACCTCAACTTCCTTTCCAACCAATCGATACATAACTAGGTCTTCTTCAATCAATAGGTCTACAAACTATCTTTGATACCATTTGATGGAGTGAAGGTAGGGAGATCCAATGAAGGACGTCCCCACCTTGCAGCCCATAACACAAAACACCATGCAAGATACCGATAAACAGTAACAAAACACAAGGCCTAACCACTAAACAGATAAAGAGAAACCTAACCGATAGAAGTAACACATGATATAACTAGTAACTAGATACTATTAGGATTCCCAAAGATACTGAGAGGGAGGGGTGAATTAGTATCTAATCAGTTTATGGATTTACTGAACTTACTAAACAAAATGCATTCCAAAATAGTATACCGGTAAACCAGAATTAATGCAATAAATAAGAAAAATAAGCACAACATAGAAAGCACACCATAACATAATATTTTTAACGAGGAAACCCGGTGTGGGAAAAACCTTGGTGGGATTTGTGACCCACAATATTCACTTACTGGCCAATAAGTGAATATTACTTACAAAATGGGGGCCTGCACATGCAGGAATACCAAGTGCTTAGAGCTCACTGCTCAGTTACAAAAGAAGTCTCACTGACTTACAAAAATGGATTATACAAATCCAAGATGATGTGCTGCTACAAAAGGGCATTTTCTATGCCAGATCCAGTACCAATTTAGGCTCTACAATAATCATAAACCTTGCTTTACAATCTACCTGAATATTCGCACATGATATCCATCTACATATCCTATCCTATAAATGTTCTACAAGATCTCATACTTATATATGAGCCTTATTACAATATGTCATGTCGGCTTACAAAAAGATAATACAATTATTACAGAATACAATCAACAAAGTCCTATCGGCTAGGGTGTCAGTAATCAATCTTTTTGGTGTCGATGAACTGCATGTCGGTGTAGAGTCTGTTGGTGTCATATGATTGTAAGGTTGCCATCAATGACAATACCTTCAATCACCTACAATTTCTCATTGGAGTGTGCATTTTCCAACAATCTCCCCCTTTGGCATTGATGGCTATATCCAAAAAGTGTTGTCCAAAGTTGTCTACTCCAAAATCAAGTGCATTGAGTGCTCCCCTGAGCAGATGATCTCTTCTGACATATCATTTTCTCATCCTTAACTACCCCCCCTTTGGCATCAATGACAAAGGTTGTCATTCAATGTCAGTTGAGTGGAGTTCCTCTCATGATCCTTGTAACTAGTGTGTTACAATCTAATAAATGTCTACCAATGCAATATTTAGACTATTGTTGAATCTTTCATTGTCCTTTATTGTTTCTTCAGTTCTCTGAATTGTACTAGTGACTGTGTGCATTTTCTCTTCTGATGTCTTAAGTCTTGGAACAAGAGCCTTAGAAATCTCTTTTCTCAAAGAGATGAGGATATCTAGTTTAGGACTTAGTCTACACTTCAGTTATTTTGCTTTAAACTTATCTTTTCCTTCTCTTTTTCAAGTTTTTCTATTTTCTCTTCAAAACTTGCTATTTCCTTCTCAACTACCGATAATGAATCTGATGAACCTATCAAGTTGTCAGAAATATCATTGATTTCCTTTTGAGCTATGTTGATTTCTTTGTCTATATCCTCTGTTAAAATGTTAGTTTTGCTTGTGTCTCTATAAAATTTCTTGAATTCCAAAATTGTCTTGCCTAATACCGGTAATAAGGTTTCCATTTGTTCCTTACTCTTCTTGACTATCTGCTCAAAGAATTTTTCCTTCTCTTTATTCATTTTCTCTCTGAAGGTGTCTTCATTTATCTGATCAAGTGTTATTAAGTTGTTGATTATATACTTAGACAATGTGTCTAATTGGCTCAAAGAATATTTCTTTTCTATGTTACATTTTGGAGCTATCATCTTCAAAATTGGTAAAGTGTCATCAATAGCTTTATATGCCTGTGCATTACACTCTGTTATTTTCTTTATTGAGTCTAATAACACCTCTGTTACATTAGTTGGCCTAAATTCAGTTATGGATGTTCTAGATGACTATCCAACTATCTTCACAATTTGCAATCCTTCGGTGGTAGTAATAGCTTTGCTTTCCTCTTTCTTTGGAGGATCTGTTTGAGTTTGTATTTCTACTACCAGAGGTTTGGGCTTGTCAGATGTAGGCGGTGGCACTATCTGAGTATGTACCTCTGAAGGAGTCTATTGCTCTACGTATTTCTCAATGTTTTTCTTAGTAAGAACCTGTTGCTTTGTCGGTTTCTCTGTGTTCTCTCCTAATGGTGTCTCTGTTTGTGCCTCTGATGATTTTATTGTGTTATCCACTGCCAATTTTTCTGATTGTAACTCTGATTTATCTACCAGTTTCTCTTTGTTTACCTCTATATTGTCTACTATTGGTGACTCAGTAGATATATTAGTGTGTGCACCTGTGGTGTCTACCTTTCCTATATCCAAGGGATCATTTGATATTTTAGTTTGTTGCTCATTCCCAATTTCAGTATTTCCAACTGCAATATTTCATGTCGATGGCTCTGTTGCCACATCCCTCTTATCAGTTGTTTCCTTGTCCACCAAAATATTGACTTCCTGTGTGTCAATTTTTATTGTGTATAACACCTCAGAATCAGGGTTGATGTCCTCATGTGGTGTATCCATACTCTTTATTTCCGGTGGAGTATCAATAGTTTGTGCTGGTGGAGTATCAGAGGAAGGTGGGGATAAATTATATATCACTTTTATGCTTGGAGGTCCACCTACCTTTATTTACCTTTGTCCTTTTTCTTTTGATATACTTTAAAGGTCTTTGGTCTCTTAAGCTCTTCTTGTTTCTGTTTTTCAACAAAAACAATATCCCACTTATCTGCAGTTTCTTCTGATATCTCATTAATTCTCCCCGCCATTAATGCTACATGTCGATGACTGATTAAGAATACAGTCTGGTTAGCCTCATGGATCAGTTCATCAATCTCTTGAGTTGAGTTCACTGGGTGAACTGCAAGTAGTTTTTTTATTTTGATCATTTTATCTAATTCCACAATAGCTACCTTCTATCTTCTAGCCTTCTGTACAAGTCATTTGGTATATCATCAACAATTTCCATAAAAAATTTCTTATAGATATCAAGATGTAGTATAACACTATTCTTTATACTTTCTTTTTCATCATTTGAAAGTGTGTTATACAACTTGCTGATGTTTGTCAATTTGCCATCTTGAGTTATCTCATTTAGAAGTTTGTCAAAAGGAGGAATAACCTATTTCACTTTTCTTTTCTTTGGGGTCAATTTCTTAGCTGAAGGCCTAACTACCTATTGATTTTGTCTTGTCCTTCTGGGTGTATGTGAGGGTATCGGTGAGGGTTTTCTCTTTCCTTCTACCTTTTTAAAGTTAGATAGTATCTCACTTCCAGAGGAGGTAGCAACTGGTAAAAGATGTGCTTCCAGTTGTAATCCTTCCAATTCACTTTCCTTTATACCAATTTTGTTCAATACATCCTCTTTGATTGTTTTGGCCTACCTTGTTCCTTTCCTAACTATCTGTTCAGTTTTCTTAATCCTTTTCTTTGATTGGATTTTTCTTTCTATGGTTTTTGCATTGCCAAATAAATTTTCTGTCGGTTCCTTAGGGGCTTCTAAGAGCGATTTTGCATAAGTTTCAACTATATTCTCATCTGCCTCATATTCCATCTCTATGACCCAAACAGTCTTAGGGACAACTACCTCCATCTAAATTTCATCTTTCTTGATCACAAAGCATATCTCATTTTGATATTTTCAACAATAGATTAAGATAGCCTTATTCTAGTCTTCATCCTAGCCTTCAATGCTTGAAAATGTTCATTTATGTTTTTCTCCCTGTCATCTCCCATATTGTTTAGTATGTCTAGAAGTTGTTTTCCTACCGGTATATCAAAACCAAAGTCTTTTCTGCTAATATCAGGAACTTCCTTAGTAATGTACAACATTAAACACAGAAGCAGGTTGCCAAATCTGAAAGTTCCTTTCTTATCACCTTTAATTTTCTTTAAATTATCTATCAGTTCATCTTTTAGTCACTCACATACATCAATCTTTGTAATGTTATTCACCATGTCATATACACTTTTGATACACAAGCTAGAAACTAAGTTTAATTAGTTGGCATGTGTAGCCTTGTATCCAAGAATCATACTAACAAATCTAACATTGATATCTTTTGCATCGTTTACTCTCAGGGATCTTTTGTCAAAATTTGCACTGGTTAGGATCATCACAGTGTCATTTGGAACCTTTTAATTTTGTCAAGCCTACTATTGATGGAAGGTAAGCCTGTAACTGCCCTAACTGCCTCTTTGGTAATCTTATGGATGGAATCCAACCAAAAGAACTCCCCATGTACTCTTCTCAAGACAATCCTTATCACATCCTTATTAAAATCAGAGATATTAAGAATGTCCACAAAACCTAGGGTTTCCACTATCTTGGTTCCATTTTAACATTTTCATTTTCATCACAAATTAGAGTTCTATACATGTTCATTATTTCTTCAGCTCCTAGTTCCTCAATATAACCATGTATATAGATTCTAGGATCCTCAGCATAAACTACTCCCTTAGGTATTTTGAAAATGCTCCTAGGGTATCATCCTTCTTCGCAATTTTGGGAATGACTTTAAATATAGGTCTAGGGTGCTTAATAACTTCAATCACAGTAGGGTTTGCAATGAATTCAGGTGCAGAGGAGGAAGCCATTGTTATAAATACCTTAATCTATCTTTAGGATGATTTTCTTGGATGATTTGCTTCACTTCATGCTATGGATGCCTTTGCTCAGGATTTTCACGCTCTCTAGAAGTTTGAATGCTCGGTGAATGAAAAATATCCAAGAACATTTTCTTTATAATGTTATATCCTTCAACTACCACATTTAATGCCTACCAATTAAGTCAAACTTAACACATCTTGTCGATAAAGAAGTAATCCAACTTCTTACCATCAACCGAGGGTAATTTAGCATGTTTTCAATTTGTTGTCATACCCCCAAAATATTTGTCTTCAGTTAGATGAAAAACCTCCTATCGGTGGAGTGATACTCTGTTCTATTGGTGAAGGAATAGCTTTACTAATATTCATGTCTAACTTTCTAAGCCATTGTTTTGAAAATTCTTGCTTTACCTTTCAAGTTGGGTCCTTTTTTATTTGTCGGTGATGCCTTACTTCTACAAAATTTTGCAATATGTCCAATCTTGTTACAAGCATAACAAGTCACATTGTTTTTCTGACTAGCTTTTCCATATCCTATGCAGGTATGTGTTTTGCATTGATTAGATAAGTGTCCAAATCTTCCACAAATATAACATCTTACATTTGTTCTAAAATTTTTTGAGTTATGACCAATCTTACTGCATTTAGAACATTTACCGATGGGTACATTAATATTCTGATAGTTTCTAGATCTGTACTGACTTGCTCTATGACCATACTTGTTACAGTTAAAGCATTTCCCATTGAATTTGTAATCATTAGGTTGTCTTACCAGTTTACTATGATCATCATTGTTTGCAGTACCAGAGCTTTCACCAACTTCAAAGCCAATTCCATTTGTATCTCCATTAGGTTTTTGATTCTTTAGCATGTCATAAAGTTTCTCTGAGATTTTCTTGAATTTTTTTTTGTGTTGATTTGCAACAATCAATTCATTTTCCAAGATTCCTTTCTGTCTCATGAGTTCAATTCTATCATTTTGTCTATGCATCAAATCTATCTTCAACATATAATTTTTATGACTGAGTCTTGTTTTTTCATTTCCAACATCATTCAGTCTTCTACACAAGTCATCTTCATTCTTATTTCTATCTTCAATATCTTTACAAAGCCTCATAGTCATATCTTGCATCTCATTTTTCATTGTACTATTTTCTTGTCTTAGCTTGTTCACAAAGTCATTAAGAGTTTATTTCTCATCATCATTACTCTACAACTTCTCAGAAAGTTCTCTTCTTTTGTTCCTTGCAATAGTGAGATTTTCTTGAAGTCCTTGGATGATTTCCTGTGCAGCCTTTAGATCATCTTCAAGTTTCATATTCTTCAACTTTTCTGCATCATAGTCTAAAAGAGTTGTTTCCAATTGTTTTCTCAAGTTTTCCATCTCTACCAGTGTCAGAATCTTCCTCAATTTGTTAGGCTTTTGAAAATAGAGGACCAGGCTCTAATACCAATTGTTAGGATTCCCAAAGATACTGAGAGGGGGGGTGAATTAGTATCTAACTGGTTTATGGATTTACTAAACTTATTAAACAAAATGCATTCCAAAATAGTATACTAGTAAGCCCGAATTAATGCAATAAATAAGAACAATAAGGACAACATAGAAACCACACCATAACACAATATTTTTAACAAGGAATCTCGGTGTGGGAAAAACCTCGGTGGCATTTGTGACACACAATATTCGCTTACTGGCTAATAAGTGGATATTACTTACAAAATGGGGGCCTGCACATGCAAGAAGGCCAAGTTCCTAGAGCTCACTGCTCAGTTACAAAAGAAGTCTCATTGACTTACAAAAATGGATTATATAAATCCAAGATGATGTACTGCTACAAAAGGGCATCTTCTATGCTAGATCCAGTACCGGTTTAGGCTCAGTAATAATCATAAACGTTACTTACAATCTACCTGAATATTCGCACATGATACCATCTACATATCCTATCCTATAAATGTTCTACAAGATCTCATACTTATATATGAGCCTTATTACAATATGCCTTGTCGGCTTACAAAAATATATTACACTTAATTACAAAATACAATAAACAAAGTCCTATCGGCCAGGATGTTGGCAATCAATCTTTTTGGTGTCGGTGAATTGTATGTCGGTGTAGAGTCTTTCGGTGTCATATGATTGTAAGGTTGCCATCAATGACAATACCTTCAATCACCTACAATTTCTCATTAGAGTATGCATTTGCCAACAGATACATCAATCATTATAACCAATTAATGAATTAAATATGCCTTTAGCGGCTACACAAGCTGGTCCACAGCCTAGGATTACAAAACAATACATACAACACAAATTTAAAATCCATAGATCTTATGCTTGACAAATAGGCCTCTAGTAATAGCCTACAACTTTCTACACTAATCTGAACCTGAGTCCATTTGGGCTTCAGTCCCCCTAGACCAAAATATCTCTGAAAATTACATCTTTGCTCGATCTCTTCTTCCTCTGACCTACATCATCCCAAAATGAATCTCTAAACTTTCCTTTTATACCATCTGCAAGCGATAACAACTCGATCAAGTCAACCAAAGACCAACCAGTTCATGATGAAACCTGTAAATAATAACATGTTAGCCCAAATCACCAAGAACATCTTCAAATTCATAAAACTTCACGCAGTCCTCCAAAAACATTGGACAAGGACCAAAACAACATCGCTCAATGATCCGCAAGTTATGGAAACCACCCGCAACCCAAAATTCTCCTTTGCCACACACTATAAGACCAACTGGTAAGAACATACCAATATCAGACCAATATCGGGATCGATGTCTCACTAGGATCAAATCCAAGTGTCGGTTTGAACTAGTTCAGTGCTCTTGCATTAGTCATGTTGAAAGAGGACCAAGGCACCATGGTGCCCTAGTCCAAACAAGGATGCCATAGCACCCTTTTCCTCCAAAAAACAAGACAAGCAACCAATAAATGAAGGGGGGATATTTTTAGGATGGGGTCCACTTAGCTATGTATACAAGTGACATTAGATTCAAAGTAAAAGGGGCTAAAATGGGCCTAGGGGAAATCGAGGTAGGAAATGCAAAAGTAGGAGGACAAATATAAGGTGTGAATTGTACAAGGTTACAATTTACAATGCTATAGGACTAGGGCACCCTACCCTCTTGGTTCTGACAATTCAGCCCATATTTTTTGTTACAAGTTTTGATCTTTTTTATCTTCTCAAATCTTTGTTTGTGGCTATATCTATGAAGTATAGAACATTTTGTTATATTTTTTTGGTTCAATTCATGTTGGTGTGGATCTTAGTGGCCTTATCAATCCTATATGTGGTAAAGCCCTAATTTCCACCACCAAACATTTTGGTGAACCTAATGCTTCTTACATTTTGCATATTTCTAATTTAGTGTTTTCGGATCTGATTTTTCATAATTTCATTGCATAGATTGAGCGAACAATGATTTGGTTATTTCATATCATAAATAGAGTTTTTATCTTTCTTTTCTAATTCAATTTGAAATTTAATTCAAGATCTCCATAATGTTCCCTTTTGTGCATATAGTGATAGCTCATTTTTTTCTTTCATCCATAGTTATGATTTACTCTCTCCTTGGGATCCCCTTACCCCTGAAGGCACTTTAGTGAAGAGATTATTAACACTTGATTTAGAACTCCCTCTCCTATGAATGAAGTTTTGATGAATGATACTGATATTTCTGATAAAATGTCCCTCTCATAAGTATATTCTATAGGAAGATGATGATATCATAAACACCTTCCTTAATATCACCTTGCCTTGCATACATGGTATTCCTCTTTTACCCCTCCTAAAATACCTTTTATACATGAGTAAAGAGTCACTACTCCTATCAATGATCTCTCAAATGGATAAGAATCGTTAAAGAGAAACATGACATAATCCTCTTCTCATAAAGGTACTCTAGTGGCACAAGGGGGGAAAGTTAAACATGTTGGTATATCAATCTCTCTAGATCCTTCTTATTCTCCTAGAGCTTATCTTAATTATCAACATATGATTTTATGTACATTTTTCATGACCTATCTCCTAAAATAATATTGAGCAAAGATGAGGCTTTGGATGATGAAAGTCCTCCTTTCCAATCTCACAAAGGGTGCATTAATAATGATGATAGAAAGGAGAATTTTCCTATAAAGGATATCCATTTTTCATCCCTTTGACCACTCAACTTGTCCTTACACAACAAATTTTATTGAAATTCATAATGAAAATCCTTCCCCTTCATAATTGGGAACATCCTATGAAGTTGGATATGATATAATTTCAAAATAAGGCTATAGAGGAAAAGGACTCGGAAAACATGAACAAGGAATTAAGATCCTTGCAGACCCTCCCATACAATTAACTAAATAATGCCTATGATATCCTAATTCTCAAATATATATGGAGGATGCTCATAAGATTTAGCTTCTTAAAGACTACTAAACCAAGGGAAAGCTAGTGTGAGGGTAAATGGATAGTTAAAACACAAATAAACATAGAACATTCAAATAAACTGAAGAAATACCATCATACCTTTATAAGTCTCCACTTGTTCCTCGAATTGAGAGGGATAAGGTTGGAATAAACCTCTTCTCCAAAATTATTGGATTTAATCCTTGATTAGATGTGGTTAGCACTCCAAATTGTGCACAAGATAGCTAAATAAATGATGAGATAGATGGATTAAGAATGTAATGGGTATGCAAAATGAATGGCTAAGTGATTTCTGAGGGGGAATTTGACTATAGTTTAGGTGATTGGATGATTTCTTGGACTCAAAAGGGAAGCATGGACTTACTTAATTTGGAGATGGAAAAAGAAGGAGTGGAGTCTCCAATTTATAGAACAAGGAGAGAGGAAGTGGAGGGCTAGGATTGATTCAAGATGGAGGGTCAAGCTTGCATGTGAGCCCACATATGGATCAAGAGGAGTTGACAAGACAAGTGTGGAGTCCAAGAGATATGCCATAAAGATATCTCTTGTCTCCACATTGTTAGAATCAATAATAGTCCCAAAGACACTAAGAGGGGGGGGGGTGAATCAGTGTCTAACCGATTAGCAGAAGATTTAACCTTATTAGTAACTTTGCATCCCAAAACAATGTATCAGTAAATAAGAATTAATATAGTAAGTAGGATCAATAGAGACAACATATAAAACATGTCATAACATAAGATATTTAAAGAGGAAACTTGGTGTGGGAAAAACCTCGGTGGGATTTGTGACCTATAATATTCACTCACTGGCTAATGAATAAATATTACTTACAATGAGGGGCCTGCACATGCAAGAAGGCTAGCAGCCTAGAGCTCACTACTCAATCATAAAATAGAAGTCTCACTGACTTACAAAATGGGTTATCAAAGTCTAATACAATGTACTTCTTTAGATCAGCATCAACTATGCAAGGTTCAGTACTGGTTTAAGCTCAGTTCATTACCAAAACCTTCCTTGTCAACTATATCACCTTATACAAAAATATCAACTATGTGTATCATCCTTTTTGATATACTCACATATGAAATGACCTATAAGATCTCATAGATATATATGAGTCTTTTACAATATGCCATGTCGGCTTTTGCAAAATATAAAATAATAAACCAAAGTTTATTCCATGTCAGCTTGAGTGTCGGTATCTATTATTGCCACTATCGATGAAGTACCTGCCGTTGAATGTAGAAGTCTATTGTCAGTGCCAGTAACTTCCTGTAGATTGATAGATGATTACTAGTTGGTTGCCAGTTGGTTATCATCATTGACAACATCAACTATTCTCATAAGAGTGTAGAATGCCAACAATCTCCCCCTTTGGCATTGATGCAAACACTCATGAGAAAAATCCAAAAAGTTTTCAAAAAGATGTGCTCCCCCTGAGGAAATGATCTCTGAATAATCATTTTTCTCTCCACTACTCCCCCTTTGACATCAATGACAAAGGTGGTCAAAAATTGTCAATCGAGTGCAAAAATTTCACCTCAAGGTCTGTAACTAGTTGGTTACAATCTGAAAGATATCTGCTAAAACCAAATTAAGATTCTGCATAAACCTTTTGCTTTCATTTAAGGTTTCTTCAGTATGTTTGATTGTGCTAGTGAGATGATGCATGTGCTCTTTTGATAATCATTCTCCTTGAAGTAATCCCTTGAATATTTCCATTCTCTGAGATATAAGATTGTCTAGTTTTGGACCAAGTTTATTTTTCAATTCTTTGGCATTAGACTTAATCCTTGCCTTTTCTTTCTCAAGTTTCTCTAGTTTTTCTTCAAAGCCTGCCATTTCTTGCTCAAAAATTGATATGTGGCTGGATGAGCCAATTATGTTATCAGCTATTTCTTCAATTTATTTCTGAATTTAATTGATTTCCTTGTCTATATCCTCTGTCAGAATGTGTGGTTTGCATGTTTCTCTATACAACTCTTTGTATTCCAAAATTGTAGAGTTCAGTGTTGGTAATAATGTATTTGTGTGTTTTGTGCACTTCTTTATGGTCTCATTAAAGAATTTGTTCTTCTCCTTTTTAACTCTATCCTTTATTGTATCCTCATTCACTTTATCAACCGTTATTACATTTTCAGCAATAAATTTGGATAATGTGTCCAATTTACCTAAAGAATCCTTAACATGATCTATGTTACATTTTGGTGTAATCAATTTAAGAATTGGTATGGTGTCATCAATTTCTTTGTAGGCTAAAGCATTGCAATCCGTTATCTTTTTATTGAATCCAGGAGTACCTTTGTTACATTAGTAGGTCTGAATTCACTTGATGATGTGTCAGATGTCTGACCAATTGCTTTTATTATTTATGTACTTTTATCAGTTGTAGCCATTTTTCTTGTGTTTACCTCCAGTGGATCAGTCTGTGTTTGCATCTCAACTAGAAAGGGTTTCTCAAAAGGCTTTGATGTCACAATGATTGTCAGTTTCTCTGCCATGGTATGTACCTCTACCTCAGTAGGTTTCTCTATATTCTCAACTGTTGGTATCTCAGTTTCTAGTGGCTTTGTGAAAGCATCTATACCATCAATATTCTTCCTAGTATCCAATGGTTGCTCTATTTGTAATGATTGCTCTATTTGGGTTGGGATCATCTCTACCGGTTTCTCTGTCATGTTGCCACAGTCAACATTGTCATTCTTAACCTCTGCACTATCCTTGTCTACAACAATATTCACTTTCTGAGTATCCACATTCATGGTGAATAGTATCTTAGATTCAAGATTAGTTCCAACATGTATGATACCTTCAATGTCAATAACTGATGGATCATCACTATGTACCGGTGCAATATCCAAAGGTGGCGGTAAATTGTCAGTGATTTTGATGTTTGGAATTCCACCAATTTTACCTTTCCCCTTGTCCTTATCCTTCTGATACACCTTGAATGTTTTCTTTAGTCAGTTCATTTCCTCTTGTTTTTCCTTCTTCGCAAAGAATATATCCCAGTTATCAACAGTTTCATCTGCAATCTCTTTTACTCTACCAACCATTAAACTTATTTGTCGATGACCACTGGCAAAAACAGATTGGTTAGCCTTTGAGATTAGTTCATCAATTTCCTCTTTTGATTTTATTAGATGTACAACTAGAAGTTTTTCAACTTTTAGTTTCTTATCCAATTCCATCACTGCAATCCTTTTTTCCTTCAATCTTCCGTACAAGTCATTGGGTAAGTCATCCACTACTTCAATTAAAACCTTTTTGTATATATCCAGATGTAAAATTCTACCATTCTCAATGCTTTCCTTGTCTAAATCATTGAATGTGTTATACAGTTGGTGTACATTGGCAAAATTTCCATCATCAGTTATTTCATTAAGTAAATCATTTAAAGAAGAGGCGACAGGTTGTTGTTTCTTCTTTGGTGTTAATTTCTTTGGTGGTCCCCTTACATCCTTTTGTTTCTTACTTAAAGTCCTTGTTCTTTTGGGTGAAGGAGAAGGTATCAGTGAAGGTTTTCTCTTCCTCTCAACTCTCTTGAACTCTGTTGGTTTCTCATTATCAAAAGATGTGCCAACCGATGAAATGTGTGCCTCTAGTTGCAGTCGTTCTAGCTCACTAGCTGATATCCCACTGATGTTCATTACATTTGCTTTGATTTCCTCTACCTTCTTTGATGCATCCCTAATATATTTTTCACTTTTCTTCCTTTGCTTCAATATTTTCACATTACTTTCAATCATTTCAGTACTACTAGAAACTTGTTCTATTGGTTCTCTTGGTGCATCTAACAAAGCTTTTGCATAAGGCTCAATAATGTTGAGATCTACCTCATATCCTATTTCAGTCACCCATACAGTTCTAGGGAGTACAACTTCCATCCATGTCACATCCTTCTTGATGACAAAACATATTTCTTTGTCATATTTGTCCACTTCACTCTGCTGTAGTCTTTCTCTAGTTTTCATTTTAGCTTGAAAAGCTTTAAAGTATTCAGTTATGTTGTTGTCCTTTGTAGTTCCCATGCTGGTAAAAGCTTCCTATAATTTTTTTCCTACGGGTATGTCATATCCAAAGTCTTTTGGTCCTGTATAGGGAATTTCCTTAGTGAAATAAACCATTAAGCATACTAAAAGATTACCAAAGTGAAACATCCTTTCTTATCTCCTTTAATCTTTTTCAAATTTTGTATGAGTTCATCTTTCATTCATTCACACACATCTATCATTGTATTGTTGTTAACCATCTCATAAGCACTATTAATGCAAATACTAGAAATTGAATTAAGCTCGCTTGCATGTGTAGTCTTGTAACCTAGGACCATACTTATGAATCTCACATTGACGTCTTTGATATCATTCACTCTTAGTGATCTACTGTCAGATGTTGCTCCAGTTAGGGTCATTACTTTGTTGTTAGGAACTTTCTTTGTTTTGTTAAGTCTGCTTCCAGCTGAGGGTAAACCAATCACTACCCTAATTGCTTGCTGGGCTATTTTGCGGACATAATCCAACCATAGAAATTCTCCACGTTCTCTACTTAGGACAATTCTCACTACTTCTGGAAATTGGGGAATGTTCAATATTTCCACAAAACCTAGAGTTTCTACAATCTTGATCTCGGGTTTAACCATGCCACGTTCATCACAAATTACATTGGTAAACATTTACATCAAATCTTCAAAACCTAGTTCTTCTATATTGCAATGTATATACATCCTAGGGTCTTCAACATAAGCTACACCTTTAGGAATTTTTGAAAATTCTCTTATGGAATCATCTTTCTTAGCTACTTCAGGAATTATTTTAAACATGGGCCAAGGGCATTTTACATTTTCCACAATAGTAGGGTTCACAATAAACTCAGGAGAAGAAGATGAAGCCATTGAGAAATACCTTTAGCTGCCTTAAAATATTATGAATGCTTGAAAAGATCACTCCACACCTTCACCTTGAATGCCTTTTATCTTTTTTGTACTCTCTGCTAATTTGAATGCTCGGTGAATCAAAAATGAGGGAAATATGATGATTTATAATGACTTTTATGTTACCAATTGCATTAAATGCTCGCCAATTAAGTGAAAACTTAACACATCTGCTGGTAAAGAAGAAATAGTCAACATCTAGCGAGGGTAATCTGCATGATATTCAATTTTCTACAATACCCCCAAAGGGTTACTTCTCAGTTGGATGAATTTTATCCTACCGGTGGAGGGTTACTCTTGTCTACCGGTATAGAGATAGTCTCATCAACATTCTAATCTTTCTTCCTAAACCATTGTTTTGAAAATTCTTTCTTTACCTCATCTACCTTTTCATTGCCTTTCAAACTCGATCCTTTATTATTTGTCGGTGAAGTCTTGCTTCTACAAAATTTTGCAATATGTCCAATTTTGTTACAAGCATAATAAGCCACATTATTCCTCTGAATAGATTTTCCATATCCTATGTCGGTTTGTGTTCTACATTGATTAGATAAGTGTCCATATCTTCCACAAACATAACATTTCACATTCATTTTGTAGTTTTCTGAATTATGACCGGCTTTGTTGTAGTTGGAATATTGACCGGTGGGTGCATTAATATTCTGATTGTTTCTAAATCTACATTGGTTTTCTTTATAACCATATTTATTGCAATTGAAACATTTTCCATTAAACTTGTAAGCATTAGGTTGTCCTACCGGTTTGTTCTAATCTAGATTGTTTGCAATACTAAAACTTTCTCCAACTTCAAATCTAAGTCCATTTGTATCTCCATTAGGTTTCTGACTTTTCAGCATGTTATCAAGTTCCTCTAAAATTTTCTTGAATTTCTCTTTGTGTTGATTTGCAGTAGCGAACTCATTTTCCAGAATTCCCTTTTGTCTCATAAGCTTGGTTTTATCATGTTTCATGTGAATCAGATCTGTCTTCAACATATCATTTTCATGACTAAGTCTTAGACTTTCATTTTCAACATCATTGAGTCTCCTAGTCAATTCATCTTCACTTTTCTTTTTGTCTTCAATGTCTTTACAAAACCTCATAGTCATATCTTGCATTTCATTCTTCATAGTAATGTTTTCTTGTCTCAACTTGTTTGCAAGTTCTCTAAGAGTTTCTTTTTCATCATCCTCATTATGCATCTACATATGAAGTTCTTTTATTTTGTTCTTTGCAATAACTAGGTTATTTTGAAGTGCCAAAAAAAATTCTTGAGCAGTTTTAAGTTCTTCCTCCAATCTGATGTTCTTCACTTTTTTTGCATCATAATCTACAAGAGCTCCTTCTAATTGTTTCCTTAAGTTCTCCATCTGTACCAGTGTCAAAATATTCCTCAATCTATTAGGATTTTGAAAATAGAGGACCCAGCTCTGATACCAATTGTAAGAATCAATGACAGTCCTAAAGACACTGAGAGGGGGGTGAATCAGTGTCTAACCGGTTAGCAGAAGATTTAACCTTATTAAGAACTTTGCATCCCAAAACAATGTACTAGAAAATAAGAATTAATATAGTAAACAACAACAATAGAGACAACATAGAAAACACACCATAATACAAAATATTTAACGAGGAAACCCGTTGTGGGAAAAACCTCAGTGGGATTTGTGACCCACAATTTTCACTCACTGGCCAATGAATAAATATTACTTACAATGAGGGGCCTGCATATGCAAGAAGGCTAGCAGCCTAGATCTCACTGGTCAATCACAAAATAGATGTCTCACTGACTTACAAAATGGATTATCAAAATCCAATACAATGTACTTCTTTAGATAAGCATTAACTATGTCAGGTTCAATACCGGTTTAAGCTCAGTTCATTACCAAAACCTTCATTGTCAACTATATCACCTTATACAAAAATATCAACTATGTGTATCATCCTTTTTTATATACTCCATACTCATATATGAAATGACCTATAAGATCTCATAAATATATATGTCTTTTATAATATGCCATGTTGGCTTTTACAAAAGATAAAACAATAAACCAAAATTTATTCCATGTCGGCTTGAGTGTCGATATCCATTATTGTTGCTGCCAGTGAAGTACCCGTCGGTGTTGGTACTGCCAATGGGTTGATAGATGATTTCCAATTGGTTGTCAGTTGGTTTCCATCAATGACAACATCAACTATTCTCATAAGAGTGTAGAATTCCAACACACACTCCTCAAGGTTTATTGAGAAGGCTTCCCAATGCACCTAGGGAAGACAAAAGGAATAAAAATATTCCTTGAATGATGAGAGGAAGAGTTTAAAATTATTCAAAAAGAGAGCATGGGAATTGGAGGAATTAAAAGGAATTAAAAATTCCTTGGGTGAAGGGATACCTAGAGGAATGTGATATTTTTGAAAATCTCACATTCGCCTAGGAAAAGAGCATTTAAGGAAGGTAGTTGGATGGGGGGATGCATAGAGAGATGTGAGAAGTCATTTAAGGAAAGTGGGTGAATGAGGGGACAAGGAATTGACTTTGTGGCTAATCATGACGATTAGCCACTAGCAACCTATTAGAAGAATAATGGTAAGTGGGATTAAGAGAGTTTATAGAAGAATTAATTAGGTTAATGATGGATTAGGAAAAGGTAATTTATAGGAATCACCTGGGTTAATTAATTAATTGAGATTAATTGATTAAAGAGGAGATTTAAGAAGAATTTATTTAGATTGCCTTAGGAGAGGAATAAAAAATTGATATACTAAATATATAAATTATTGGACTAAAGTGATAATATTAATTTAATTTAATTTAATTAATAATGAGAAGAATAAGGATTAACATAATTAAATAAACTAACATGTCTACATGTTGCCCCTCTTTTACATAGCGAAAAAATTTGGCGATGGGTAAGATAGAAGAAAGAGGATGTGCTGATGTAAAGCGCGCGTGGTGTATGCCCCCTCGAGAATTTTTTGGAATTTTTGAAGAAAAATTAGCGGAAAATTCTCGAAAAGAAGCAGGAAGGGGGGGAAATGATGAGTGAATGAGAAAGTGAGAGAGAAATGATTGAGGAAATACAAAAAGAGATAGAAGAAGGAAGGAGGCGACAAGAGTGGACCCATGAGGGGGCCCATATAAGCCTCATAGGACCTAATGAAGGGTCAATGTACTATGATAGACATATCCAGTTTTGAGTTATATTTATATATGATTTTGGCGGTACTTATGCATGTACTTTATTTATTATTTTATGATATGATACATTGATGAGGATTATAGATGTATTGTGTTGACCTATTTGTGATGTAGGATGGATGCTTATATATGCCTATGCTTATGATATGTTACTAACGTTTTGATGAATGTAGGATGGATTCTTATTCATGTGTTTATGATATGTCACTGACCCTTTGATGGATTCAAGATGGTTGTCTATGTGGGTGCATATGTTTTTGAGATTTTATGATGTTTATATATGTATATTTGTATGATGTGTTGTTTTGAGATTTTTCTAATGATTTCATAATGCATAATTTGATTTAATGGATTAACCTAAAGTGGATATGCAATGCAATCTATAATGAAATGTACATTTACACCTATAAAACGAGAAGTGTAAAATTTTGAATGCAAACTAGGTGATAGGCACACTATACAAAAAAAATGAATAATGCAACAAAATTTGGAATGTAACTTAAATGATGGATAAAAATTTGGTATGCAACCTAAATGAATAAAAAAAATTGAGATGCAACTTAAATGAATAGAAAAATTTGAGATGCAACCTAAATGATTACTGCAACAAATAAAAATCCACCTATATTAATAATGCAACATCTATTTGTGAATATGCCAATCATAATAAAATGACCTTAGATAGGATAGAAAAATAGGAGGAAAATTAAAGACTCCGTGGGGATGATAGATGGGAAAAATCGAGGACTCAATAAAAATGCAGGAGGGAAATGATGGGGGAAGTTCACAAAGGATGTGTAGAGTCAACCTAGTTTGATATTGCCCTAGGTAACCCACACTACTGATTATAGGAACTAGGATGCCATGAGAAACCCAAGGTGTGGACTGACTCACAGACAAGTAGGAATTACCTACACACGGCTATGAAAGTGTTGAGGAACATTGATACAAAGTTATGGGGACGTACAAGGAAAGCCTCAAGAACACATATATCCCTTGTACATGACTAGGTAAGTATTAATAATCACTGGTACCAGGTCGCCAGTTCATACAAGAGAGATCCAAAACAAACCATACCATGAAAACATACCTCAGTATACACCCATTGTAAACATACTTGGATATGGAGGATCCAAACAGTCATAGATACGAGTAGTCATAGTGAAAAAGATGCAAGTCAAAAATGAAAATCCAAAAAATCAAACAAGTCATCCATACATGACCAATTTTCATCTCTTGCCAAGAGTAGGATTAGAATAAAAGAATAAACTACCAAGCGAGGGAAGGATTCATCCTAAGGGAAAAGGATAAAGTGGATAAGATTGACTAGGATATTGACTAGATGACCATGAGGACTAATTGATGGTTCTAATACTTAATATAAGTACAGATCCAATAGCCAACAAAATGAGAAGGGGGGGTGAATCATACAAACTTAATCTTCCATAAATACATCAGATTCAACCTCGATAACATATATTTCAGTAATATAAACAAAACTGTTAAACATGCAAACTCAAAATCATATAAACATCATAAACCTCATAACACCAGATTTAACATGGAAACTCAAATAGGGAAAAACCACTGTGGGATTTCTGAGCCACTAAGAAATATACTCTTCTAGAGTATGCTTTGTTAAAAGCAAATCTTGTTAAAGATTACAAACACATTGCTAGATGTGACCCGGTTAAGGGATTTCCCTCAGATCTGTTAGGATCTTCACCTTGTTAGAAGTGACCTTGTTAAAGGATTTCAAACACTCAATCAGAATGTCACCTTGCTGGAGGGTTTTACAAATAAGACTCTTAAGTCCACTCGATTAAGAGATTTTTTTTCACTTTCACAAAATAATAGTAATAAAATCTATCTGCAACTTCACATCTAAAATGCTAAAGCAGATTCTTATTTGTTCAATACAATCTAGACATAGAACTAATCTTGTCCATCTGTTGGGCTTCTATACTCTGTTATTCAAACAGGTCTTCAAGCTTCTATGCTCAGTAATCGCTATGTAGCATCCCTGTGCATACACTTGCCCGCATCCATTGTTTATTAACAGTTTCCTATTTATAAACAATTAGGTAACTGCTTAATCTCCTTGATCACATTTTCCATGATCAATCATAGCCATCAGATCTTTGATCTTGTCCAGGTTCAATGCATCTTTTGATCTAAAAATGTTTTACCCCACCTAGGAACTTGTATATATTTCTTGGAACTTGTCCCAGGGTATTGCGGTTCAATCTGCACTATAGATCTTCATGTCGACTTTCCATTGCCTTAGATTCATTAACAAACTTCATGCACGACATACCAATCATTTAATCAGCTTCCTTCATTAAATAACGCATTCAAACATTTAATGCATTTTGTTATAGCTTGGTTACAACTTGGTAACAAGTTGGTAAATACTAAACTTCACTCGGTAGACATTCCGCCTTCATTAACCGATAGCGATAACCTTAAGGTTTACGAACTAGGTTCCTTAGGGTTTACCGACTAGGTTCCTTTCTTGATAACATAGTATAGTATTAACCTTTACAAATTACAACATATGTATGATGTTAAAACAATCTGAACATCATGATCTCATCATTGTCTGACTCGGTAATAGTTGCCCATTGAATACCTTATTCATCATATTCTTTCCTGTGTCTTTTACTGACATCTTTATATTCTTCAAATCATACTTCTCAAGATATGGCAACATCATACTGAATTAGAAAATCAATTTCTTGACATCAATGACAAAATAATAATATCAAGATAGTAAACATCCTTAATCAGTTATATCCATAATCATCAACAACCTTCTCAATATCCTTATGAAATGCCAACAATCTTTCATTGTCTGTTATAATGCAATATTGCCAACAATCTCCCCCTTTGGCATTGATGGAAAAACCAATTGATTTGACCTGAAAAGATTCAGATTGTTGTGATTCTGAAATGCTGAAATGCTCTCCCCCATACATTAGACTTCTCTTGTTTTCTTCACTCTTCTTTCCAATCTATAGTGTTCTCAGTTTTCTTTTAGTCTTCTCCCCCAATATTAGTCTTCTCCCCCTTTGACAACAATACCAAAAAGTAAAGAATTAAAACATAATTTATGTCTGTATGAAGTCATTTCCTGTTGTTGTGTATCAATTCAATCTCAGTCAGAGCATTTGGTCTTCAATTCTTGTACACCTTTAGAAAACATCCTAAAGTGTATAAATCAACATCAACTCCTAAAAGATATTTGATAGAATCTTCAGATTGATGCTTTCACCGAACTCGGTCAGTGAGTAGAAGATAGGGGTATGACCCCTAACTTACTTCTAAGATATTCAAAAGTGTCCCTTGGTAGTGGCTTGGTGAAGATATCAGCTATTTGTTCCTTTGTGCTAACATACTCCAACACCACTTTCTTCTCTTGAGCTTCTTCTCTAAGATAGTGATATTTGATAGATATGTGCTTTGTCTTAGAGTGCATAATAGGATTCTTTCAAATATTAATGGCACTAGTATTGTCATAGAATATAGTTACTAGCTCTATAACTTTCTCATTTATACCTTCCAACAATTGTTTGATCCATGCAATGTTGGTACAATTCAATGCTGCAGCAACGTATTCAGCTTCTGTTGTTGACTATGAAACACATCCTTGTTTCTTGCTAAACCAACTCACTAGTCTTTCTCCTAAAAAGAAAGCTCCCCCACTTGTGCTTTTTCTATCATCAATGTTGCCTACCCAATCAGCATCATTATAAACTTTAAATCAAAACCATTTCCTTTCTGATATACTAAGCCATAATCCTCAATGCCTTTCAAGTATCTAAAGATTCTTTTGATTGTTGTCATGTGTGTTTCCTTAGGATCTGCGGAGAATCTCGCAACTATACCTACTGCATGTGCTATGTCTGGTCTACTGTGAACAACATATTGAAGTTTTCCAATCATGGATCGGTAAAGTGTCTCATCAACAGATGCAGATTCATCATTCTTTGATAATTTATAGTTGGTAGTCATAGGAGTACTTACTAGTTTTGAATCCTCCATTCCAAATTTCTTCAAGATTTCCTTTATGTACTTGGATTGAGTAATGAAAATCTCATTTTTCATTTGCAGTATTTGTAAACCTATAAAATACTTTATCTCACTGATTAATGACATCTCAAATTCTTTGCTCATTTCATTTCCAAAGTTCTTTCATAAAGAGTCATTTCCACAAAATATAATATAATCAACAAATATGGCTGAGATCAGTATTCCATTTTCATCATTCTTCATGTACATATTGTTGTTCTCAGTTGTCCTTATAAAACCAATCTTGATCAAATAAGAGTGTAATATTTCATACCATTCTCTAGGTGCTTGTTTCAAACCATATAAAGCTTTGTTCAATTTACATACCTGATCTTTATTATTGTCTTCAACAAATCCTTCAGGTTGTTTAATAAAAACTTCTTCTTCTAATATTCCATTTAGAAATGCAGATTTGACATCCATTTGATATACCTTGAAATTTTTGAAAGCAGCATATGCCAACAATGTTCTTACTCCTTCAAGTCTAGTAATAGGTGCAAAAGTTTCACCATAATCAATTCCTTCTTCTTGAGCATAACCTTTGCAAACTAGTCTTGCTTTGTTTCGAATGACCTCTCCTTTTTCATTTAGCTTGTTTTAGAAAATCCACTTTGTACTGATTACATTTTTGTCCTTAGGTCTTGAGATTAGTGTCCATGTGTCATTCTTCTTGATTTGATCAATCTCTTCTGTCATAGCATTTATCCAATCTTCACTATTAAATGCCTCTTTCACTATTCTTGGTTCAAATTCAGATATCAAACATGTGTTCTATCTTAGTTTGCTCCTTGTCATCACTAGATCATCCTTATCTCCTATAATCTGACTTGGTGCATGATGTCTTCTGACATACTTGGCTACTATAGGCTCGGTAGGCTCTATATGAGTTTCTTCATCACTCGGTAACTAGATATTCTCTACATTTTCTTCAATAGTCTTGTCGGTAAGACTTCTCAATTAAACATAGACAAATTCATCATAGTCTTCTAGTTCCTAGGAATTTCCTTCATCATTTCTTTCTGCAAATTCATCAATTTTCACATTTGCACTTTCTACTATTTTATTAGATGATTTGATCAGACATTTAAATGCTTTTCTTCTAGAAGAATAACCTAGAAATGTTCCTTCTTCACTCTTCTAATCAAACTTGCCATTTCTATCATCTTTGTGAACATAGCATCTACTTCCAAAGATTTTAAGATAACTTACATTAGGTTTCTTATCATACCAGATTTCATATGGTGTCTTCAAAGTACCTTTCTTCAATTGTACTCAGTTCAAGGTGTAAACTATTGTGCTTATTGCTTCTCCCCAAAATGTTTGTGGTACCTTCTTTTCAATCATTAGTGTTCTAGCACAATCCACAATAGATCTATTTCTTCTCTCAGATATTCCATTCTATTGTGGAGTTCTCAATGTAGAGACTTGTCTTTTAATACCATGATCATTGCAAAATAAGTTGAATTCATCAGATGTGAACTCTCCTCCTCTATCTGATCTAAGACATTTCAGTTGTCTTCCTGTTTCATTTTCAACTCTTGCCTTGTACCATTTAAACATTTGAAAAGCTTCTGATTTTTCTTTTAAAAACATTACTGACATCATCCTTGAGTAGTCATCCACAAATAATATGAAATATTTATCACCATAATAACTTTGAACTTTCATAGGACCACAAAGATCAGTGTGCACTAGATCTAAAATTCCCTTAGAAGTGTAAGACTTACTTGTAAAGCTTGATCTTGTCATCTTGCCCATCTCACATCCTTGGCACATAGCATTCTCAGGTTTTTCAAGACTCGGTAGACCTCTTAGTTGGTGCTTCTTACTTATTTTGATCAGATTATCAAAATTTACATGACAAAACCTTTTATGCCATAACCAGGTATCATCTATCTTTGCATGCAAACACTTGTTACAAGTTGAGTCAAGGTGAAATGTGTTACCTTTTGTTTGTGTTCTGGTAGCAACTAACTTTCCATTCTTGTCATGAACTTTGACAATTCCTTTCTAAAATTCTATTTGGTAACCTATGTTGTTTAGCTGTGCTACACTCAACAAATTGTATTTCAAACCTTCAACCCAATAAACATCATTGCATCTTGCATTGTCAAGAAGTGTTATACATCCTTTACCTTTCACCGGACATGGTGTATCATTACCAAATCTGACATAGCCTCCATCATAATCTTCTAATTTAACAAACTTGTGTTTATCTCCTATCATATGATGTGAGCATCCACTATCTATGATCCAAGAATAATTAGTGTTTATGTGAGATATTAGGGCTTTTTCCTCATACCTTTCTTCATCTGATCCATCTTTGATAGCCACATAAACTACTTCCTCTATATTAGTCTCATCTGATTTATCATCATTGGATTCCTCATCAGCTATTAAGCATGTCTTTCTATCTCTTCTTCTGAAGTCTTGGTGTCATATGTAATGATTCTCTTTATGTCTATCATCTCGGTAATCTCTCTTTTCAATAGAATCTTTGTTAGGATAGTTAGAAGCCATATGTCCTATCTTATCACAATTGAAATAGTTCAAAGGTAGCTTTCCTTTATACTTACCTTTTCCTCTCGGTAACCTTTTGGCTAATAGTGCTTCAAACTCTTCTTGCTTTCTGATTTCCTCATACAGTTTGTGTACTGCCTCCATGTTCTTATGAAATTTTTCACTTGCTCCATTGTGATCTCCTTCAGAGTACTTATACTTTCTTTCATTGAAATCATTAGATTCATCAAGATGAAAAGAACTAAATGCAGATTCAACTTTATTTATCAAAGATCCACTGTTATCAAAGTTACTTAATTCAAATGCATGTAGCTTACCAATAGTAGCATCTAAAGAAACTGGCATATTAGGTACAGACCTAAATTCATTGATTGTAGAGACTCAGATTGCATAAGCTGGTAGAAGGGTTCTCAACAACTTACTTGTTATATCCTTTTCTTCAATAGTTCCACTTGCTCCTTCGATTTGATTGACAATCTCCTTTAGTCTTGTATTGTACTGAGTTATGTTCTCACCTTCATTCATCCTCATAGATTCAAGTTGTCCTCTTAGACTATCTATTTTTTCTCTTTGAACATTTTCATCTCCTCCATATACTGATATGAGCTTATCCCACATAGCCTTTGCATCATTGCAGCCTTCTAGATCATTAAACTCTGAGTCGGTCAATGCAGATGTTATTTCAATCATTGCTTGAATATGTTCTTGCTTTGCCTTTATCTCTTCCATAGTCAATAGACAGGTGCTCAGTGTAACAAAATAATTCTCTAGATAGTATACAACATATTCTCCAACTCCTAATAGATGTAGCTTCATCCTTTTCTACCATGTAGAGAAACTTGACTTGTTCAGCTTCGGTGCATCCCTCTTATACATCTTTGGATCTTTAACTCAAGTGCCTTTAAACTTTTCTTCTGGAGTCCAAAGCTCTGATACCAATTGATAGTTTTGATACTTAATATAAGTATAGATCCAATAGCCAACAAGATGAGAGGGGGCGGTGAATCATACAAACTTAATCTTCCATAAAAATATCAGATTCAACCTCGGTAACATATATTTCAGTAATATAAACAAAACTGTTAAACATGCAAACTCAAAAGCATATAAACATCATAAACCTCATAACACCAGATTTAACATGGAAACCCAAATAGGGAAAAACCACTATGGATTTCGGACCCACTAAGAAATATACTCTTCTAGAGTATGCTCGGTTAAAAGCAAATCCTGTTAAAGATTACAAACACATTGCTAGATGTGACCCGGTTAAGGGATTTCCCTCAAATCTGTTAGGATCTTCACCTTATTAGAAGTGACCTTGTTAAAGGATTTCAAACACTCAATCAGAATGTCACCTTGCTAGAGGGTTTTACAAATAAGACTGTTAATTCCACTCGATTAAGAGACTTTCTATCACTTTCACAAAATAATAGTAATAAAATCTATCTACAACTTCACATCTAAAATGCTAAAGCAGATTCTTATTTTTTCAATACAATCTAGACATAGAACTAATCTTGTCCATTTGTTGGGCTTCTATACTCTATTATTCAAACAGGTCTTTAAGGTTCTGTGCTTGGTAATCACTATGTAGCATCCCTATGCATACATTTTCCCACATCCATTGTTTATCAACAGTTTCCTATTTATAAACAATTAGGTAACCGCTTAATCTCTTGATCACATTTCTCATGATCAATCATAGCCATCAGATCTTTGATCTTGTCTAGGTTCAATGCATCTTTTGATCTGAAAACATTTTACCCCGCCTAGGAACTTGCATATATTTCTTGGAACTTGTGCCAGGGTATTGTAGTTCAATCTGCACTGTAGATCTTTATGCTGACTTTCTATTGCCTTAGATTCATTAACAAACTTCATGCACGACATACCAATCATTTAATCAGCTTCCTTCATTAAATAATGCACGCAAACATTTAATGCATTTTGTTATAGCTCGGTTACAACTCGGTAACAACTTGGTAAATACTAAACTTCACTCGGTAGACATTCCGCCTTCATTAACCGATAGTGATGACCTTAGGGTTTACCGACTAGGTTCCTTAGGGTTTACCGACTAGGTTCTTTGCTTGATAACATAGTATAGTATTAACCTTTACAATTTACAACATATGTATGATGTTAAAACAATCTGAACATCATGATCTCATCATTGTCTGACTCGGTAATAGTTGCCCATTGAATACCTTATTCATCCCTTTATTCATCATATTCTTTCCCGTGTCTTTTATCGACATCTTTATATTCTTCAAATCATACTTCTCAAGATATGGCAACATCATATTGAATTAGAAAATCAATTTCTTGACATCAATGACAAAAGAATAATATCAAGATAGTAAACATTCTTAATCAGTTACATCCACAATCATCAACAACCTTCTAAATATCCTTATGAAATGCCAACAATCTTTCATTGTCTGTTATAATGCAATATTGCCAACACTAACCTATGGACATAGGACTGACACCAAGACTTGATGAAGCTCACATGGAGGCACATGCTTAGGATGTGAGGTGAAGCTCAGTTTGGTGGGATAAAGCTCATATTAATGGGATATTAATGAGTTGATCCTTATTCATGATCTAGGCAAAGACTCATCACCATGTGAGTGATCATTCTATCAAGTGTGGCTAAGTAGGCGGATGATGAATGCTATAGAAAAAGGATTGGGTGGTAGAAAACATGGATATCTGATGGGTAGGTGATGGGGAGAAAGTTTGACCTGATAGACTATGGATCTAGATTATTTACCTTGATGCTTGCATGCAGGTTTTCACCAAGGTACTTTCCCATAGTGCCATGGAGTGGTTTTCACTAATGGATGATTATTTTTCTTTACTTTTTTCCTTTTTCTTATTTATTTTTTTATATTTTTCTTAATTTTTTGAATTTTTGAGATTTTAAGACAATTCGTGACCTTCTGAGGACTAGGGATAGAATCTTTTCAGGTACGTGATGTTCATCGGCTCATCCAAGGGATCTCTTTTAGGAGTAGCCAAAGGATATGCCTCTGACCCATATGTTGTTTTGATCACATAGGGTCCAAGCCAATTGGGCTTGAACTTGCCTTTCTTCTCTCATTCTTGAAGGTTTCTTTGATTTTCCATAAGGACAAGATCACCAACTTTGAACTCCCAGGTTCTAACTTTCTTGTTGTAGCTCAAGCGTAAGTGGTTATGATATACCTGGAGAAGGTTTAAGACCTTGAGGCACCTTTCATCCAGCAATTCTAGCTCTTGTAGCCTAGAAACTCTATATTCCTCTTCTAGGAGGATGTTCTATAGTAACACCCTTAGGGAGGGGATCTTGATATCAAGAGGGAGGACAACTTCAGAGCCAAAGATGAGGGAATATGGAGTGGCGCCTTTGGGTGTGTGAATGGAGGTGCAATAAGCCCACAGAGCAGGATGGAGTTGGAGATGCCTGTTACGTCCAACTTCATTGACTATCTTTTTAAAAATTTTGATTAAGGTTTTATTAGATGCCTTGACTTGACCATTTCCTTGTGGGTAATAGGGAGTGGAGAAGTGAAGTTGGATATCAAACTTCTCATAGAGCTCTTTAACATCCTAATTTTTGAAAGATATGCCATTATCTATGATGATGACCTTGGGGATTCTATATAGATAGATTAAATAGTTCAGAATGAATATAGAGATATGTTTACTAGAGGTGAAGGTAAGAGGGATAGCCTCCACCCACTTGGTGAAATATCTAGTGGTAGTAATGATGAATTTATGACCATTGGAGGATGCATGGTGGATTTTCCCAATGAGATCGAGCCCCCACTGTGAGAAGGGCTAGGGTGTGATAAAAGTTTATAGATCTTGTGATGTAGTGTGGATCTTGTTGTCATGTTTATGGCAAGGGATACATTTCTTTATATAATTGTATGCATCTACTTCCATTGTAGGCCAATAGTATCTCATTCACAAGAGATTCTTAGGCAAAGTGAGACCACTTGAGTGTGCCCCACAGATACCTTCACGCACTTCACATAGTGCACATTCATCCTCTTGTTTGTCTAAACACCTTAGGAGGGAACCATCGAAATGCCTTTTAAATAGGGTATCGACAAGGATAGTATAATGGGTGCATCAGCGAATAAAGGTTTATTGTTGGGTTTTAGTGAGATGTGGGGGAATAGTGTTATCTCTTAGGTAAGTGAATTGTTGGCAATATTGCATTATAACAGACAATGAAAGATTGTTGGCATTTCTTAAGGATATTGAGAAGGTTGTTGATGATTATGGATACAACTGATTAAAGATGTTTTACTATCTTGATATTATTATTTTGTCATTGATGTCAAGAAATTGATTTTCTAATTCAGTATGATATGAAGATTATAAAGATGTCAGTAAAAGACATAGGAAAGAATATGATGAATAAGGGGATGAATAAGGTATTCAATGGGTAACTACTACCGAGTTAGACAATGATGAGATCATGATGTTTTAGATTGTTTTAACATCATACATATGTTGTAAATTGTAAAGGTTAATACTATACTATGTTATCAAGCAAAGAACCTAGTCGGTAAACCCTAAGGTTATCGCTATCGATTAATGAAGGAGGAATGTCTACAAAGTGGAGTTTAGTATTCACCGAGTTCTTACCGAGTTGTAACCAAGCTATAATAGAATCCATTAAATGTTTACATGTGGTATTTAATGAAGGAAGCTGAAGAGCTAGAGCGGATCAAATGATTGGTGAGCCATGGAAGAAGTTTGTTAACGAATCTAAGGCAATGGAAAGTCAACATGAAGATCTACAGCTCAGATTGAACCGCAATACCCTGGCACAAGTTCCAAGGTGGGGTAAAACATTTTTAGATTGATCATGGGAAATGTGATCAAGGAGATTACGTGATTACCTAATTATTTATAAATAGGAAACTATTGGTAAATAATGCACATGGGCAAGTGTATGTACATGGATGCTACATAGTGATTACTGAGCACAGAAGCTTGAAGACGTGTTAGAATAATAGAGTATAGAAGCCCAGTAGATAGACAAGATTAGTTCTATGTCTAGATTGTATTGAACAAATAGGAATCTGCTTTAGCATTTTAGATGTGAAGTTGCAGATAGATTTTTATTATTGTTATTTTGTGAAAGTGAGAGAAAATCCCTTAACCAAGTGGACTTAATAGTCTTATATGTAAACCCTCTAGCAAGGTCACATTCTGATTGAGTGTTTAAAATCCTTTAACAAGGTCATTTCTAACAAAATGAAGATCCTAACAGATCTGAGGGAAATCCCTTAACCAGGTCACATCTAGCAATGTGTTTGTAATCTTTAACAGTATTTGCTTTTAACCGAGCATACTCTAGAAGAGTATATTTCTTAGTGGGTCCGAAATCCCATAGTGGTTTTTCCCTATTTGGGTTTCCATGTTAAATCTGGTGTTATGAGGTTTATATTGTTCATATGCTTTTGAGTTTGCATGTTTAATAGTTTTGGTTATATTACTAATATATATGTTACCGAGGTTGAATCTGATGTTTTTATGGATGATTAAGTTTGTATGATTCACCACCCCCCCCCCCTCTCATCTTGTTGGCTATTGGATCTGTACTTATATTAAGTATTCGAACTATCATGAATGTCTCTTGATACTAGAGAGATTCAGGACCAACGAGTATGCACACCATTTTAGGCTTTGGTAGGTCATATGCTGGTATGAAGAGTTTCTCAACCAAAAACTCACACTTCTAACTATTTGCCGACATCTAAAGGAGGGAACCAATAGTGGCCATTACATCTACAGCTCTATTGTTGGTATGTGGAATCGAATCAAACTTGATTGATGTAAAATGTTGCTTGAGGTCCTTAACCATACTACGATAAGGAATAAGGAATAAGCTTGTCATATTTTGTTTGATACTCATCATTGACTTGTTCAATGATAAGTTCAGAATCGCCATAGACATGTAAGTCCAATATCTTCCATTGGATAGCTAGACATAGGCCAATGATTAGTGCTTCATACTCTACAATGTTGTTGGTGCATGCAAAGGCTATCTTGTATGATTTAGGGATGCAATCACCTTAGGGTGTCATCAACAGTATTCTTGCCCTCGATCCTTTTTGGGTACAAGAAACATCAAAGTATAACTATCATGTGGAGGATATAGTGACAACCATTATGAATTCATCTAGAAATTGTGTGAGGATCAGGTGGTCACTTGGAAGTGGAGCATCGAACAACTAGTCTGCTATTACTTTTCCTTTGATTACTTTTATATCCATATATTCGATGTCAAATTCACTTATCAACATGACCCATTTAGCAGTTCTACCAATGAGAGCAACCTTTTACAGGAGGGACTTGAGGGGTCGATCTTAGATATCAATTTTTTTTTGTTATTAAGCATGTAGTTTCAAAGATTTTGTGTGTTGAGGATAAGTGCTAAGCATGCTCTTTCAATGGGGGTATAATTGAGCTCATACCCTACTAATGTTTGACTAATATAGTATATAGCATGCTCTTTTCCTTGATCATATGTTTGTGCTAATAGTGCCCCCAATGCCACTACAGTAGTTGATATGTACAAAAGAAGTGGTTGTCCTAGAATAGAGGGCATAAGACCCGGAGGCAATGCAAGATATTCCTTGAGTTTCTCAAAAGCCTTCTGACATAGGAAGCCCCATTTAAATTTGGTATCCTTGTGTAATAGGTGCACAAACGGGTGACATTTGTTTGCAAGTTGTGAGATGAAGAACTTGATAGATCAAATCTTTTTTTGGAGGCTGCGCAACTGTCTAAGGGTCTTTGGGGGAGGTATTTCCATGATAGCTTTCACTTTTGTAGGATCAACTTCTATGACTCTATGGGAAACAATGAAACCTAATAGTTTCCCCTACGTGACACCAAAGAAGCATTTCTTGGGATTTAGTCACAATTTGTATTTTTCCAATCTCTTGAAAATTTTCTTTAGGATAGGGATGTGCTCATATCTTGTCTTGGATTTTCCTCAAAGATAATCCACATAATCCTCTATGATTTTGTGTAAAAGGTCATGGGAAATGTTGTCATTTCTCGTTGGTATGTAGCTCTGGTGTTCATGAGACCAAAAGGCATGAATTGATAACAAAAGGCACTGCATGGTGTTGTGAATGTTATTTTGTGTTGGTCTTCCTTTGCTATCCTGATCTGATTGTATCCAAAAAATACATCCATAAGTGATAACATTTCTTGTCCTAATGTGAGGTCTACAATCATGTCTATGTTAGAGAGTGGGAAATCATCCTTAGGGAAGGCTTTGTTCAAATCTTGGAAATCTATGCAAATACGGATGCCCCCAAAAAGTTTATCAATAGGTACAATGCTAGAAAGTCATTCAAGATAATCTATTGGTTTTATGAATCCAACATCCAACATCTTTGGAAGTCCTTCTTTGACTAGGAGTGCAATGTGTGGATGCATCTTGCGTAACTTCTACATTACTAGTTTTGCGTTTGGATGAACAACAAGGTTATGAACTACCAAGTTGGGATCTAGGCCTGGCATGTCAGCATAGGACCATGTGAAATTGATCTTTTTTTCTATGAGAAAATTGATAAAGTCTTATCTCTCTTGATCCATCAAGGACTTGGCAATGAGAATGTTCTTTGGAGTGTATTTGACACCCACATTGATAGTGTTTGTTTCCTCTATTACTAAATTTGACATATCTTGTTGAGGAGGAATAATGGTAGGGAGGTCAAGTCACTCATCCTTAAGTTCCTAATCCAGGTTTTCTTTTTACTTTTTCCTCATCCAAAGGTGCCTCGGAGAGGTTTTCACCTAAGGAATCATTATTTTTCTTTTTGTTATCTTTTTTGCGACTAAGGGCATTAACCTGACTACCAAAGTATCCTTTTTCATGTAATTGAATCCTATGAACTTTGTTGCAGTCTTCTAAATTGTGCATATTCAAGAGAGTCATGAGAGCATTGTCATCGACATAGATGTCTAAAGTGGGTTTGTCTCATTGGTCCCAATCTATAAGCTTGGGGTGAACAAGTTGTAGTTCATGCAGGGTGGAAGGGGTTATGGGGGTGATGGTGTTGACACAGGTGTCAAAGAAGATGTCATATTTGTATTCAAAAGGCATTTTGTGGAACTCCTCTTCATTAAAGTCTTTGACATCCAAAGAGGGACTTGAAGGGACACCATTGATAGTGATCTTAGGCACTAAAGTATAACCCAAGCCCCTTTTATACTTGTATGAGATGGGATTTATTGGTGCTTTGATTCCTTTCTCTTCTAGCTCTAGATTGTGTCCTTTATAACCCATCTTCTCCAATATCGTCGATGCTTTTGGAAACATCTTCTTGGGTATTTTTGTTGGATCTTCATCTTCTTCTCGGTACAACCATGAAGAAACATCTTTCTCAAGGCTTTCCTCATCAAGTGGACCCCATTGTTTGAAGGTAGTATCCTTACATTGTATAACGGGTTTCTTATCTTTTTTTATTTCTTTGGGCTTACCAAATGACTTAGGAGATAAGGGGAGATTGCCTTTTAGTAAGACATCCTCAAGTTTGTACTCTCCACAACCATTGTCTAGGATATTGACTTTGGGCTCTGTTTGAGATGAGGTGGAGGGGACTTTAGATGCATCGGATGTGGGGGTTTGAACAAATTTGTTCAATGGGAAATGATATGGATGTTTCCCCTCTAATAGCTTGGAATACTAAAAGGTTTGTGGATCACCTTTGATAGTAATCTCTCTATCATTGAAGGGAAATTTGATGGTAAGTGGAAGGAACGACTTGAAGGGAATGAATCCATGGGCGTCCGAGGAGGATGTTATAGGGGAGATCAAGATCTAGAACTTGGCAAGGGGTCTCAATTGTAATAGGGCCCACTTGAAGAGGAAAGGTAATCATTCCTTTGGAAACCCTTTCTACACCATCATAGGCTTTGATTTTGATTCTTCCTAACGTATTATCTAGGTCCTCAGAAAGCCCCAATTGTTTTATTCACTTATATGTATAAAGATTGAGTATAGATCCACCGTGTATCAAGATGCGTTTAACCTTATATTTCTGGATAACTGCTTCAATATGTAATGGTTTGTTATGGTCCTCATCTGTAGCATCATCATTGGAGTTGAAAACAAGGTGTTGTTGGGCAGTGAGATTTCCAATGAGCACTTAGAATTGGGCAACATTGATGTTGTTGGGGACACGTGAATCAAGGAGGGCTTATTCCAAAATCTCCTTGTGGACAGGGGAGGTCTTGAAGAGCTCTAGGATGGAGATATGTGCAAGTGTCTTCTGAATATGGTCAAGGAGATCATATTGGCAGGTGGATGACATGGGGGTGGGTTCAATGAACGAGGGGCTCTTTGGACAGTTACTCTCCTTCGGCGGGCAGCTAGATTGCAATCATTCTAAGAGTGGGAAGAAGAAGGTGTGGCACCTTGAATGACTATCTTAGCAAGGTTAGGTCTACTTGCTAGTTGAGATGAGGTAGGATCACCTTGGATAGTGAACCTAGGTCTTCTTTGGGAAGGGGGAGGGTTAGCTCCTTCGACATTAATGACATTGATATAGTTATCTACAGGCTCAATGTGACCCGCTAAAAAGTCAAAGCCTATTATATGATTGGTATAATCATCATTCCTGGCATTAGATGATGAGCCCTTGCCTTTGTCATGCTTTAGAAAAGGTTCTTGGTACATCTTGAGTTTGTCATTATTGTTACCAGGTTTTGTTGTTGCTACCTCAATATCACCCTTCTCAATGAGCTCTTGTATGTAGTTCTTCAATTTCATACACTTTTGTGTATCATGCCCCTTGATACGATGATAATCACAATACTCATTCTCATTGTACAACCTAGGTTAAGGTTTATTTGGACCAAATGGGAGAGTTATTGGAATGACAATCACACCCACTTGGACAAGCTTTTGTAAAAGAACCTCAATGGGCTCAGCAAGGAGAGTATACTCTCTTGGAGCCTGATTGTTAGATCAGGGTGGTCACCCCTGAACTAAAACATTGTTGGCAGGCCTTTGAGATTTATTTTGATTGTTTTGATGAGTACTAAATTGGCGATTAGTGGTGATGGACTTTGGAGGAGCGGCCATGATCTAAACCTACTTTTCATTAGTAACACCATCGTTGACTACGTTCTTGTTCTTGGACCAAAATTTTGGTTTGTCATTGTGAGAAGAGGAGGAATTCTAACTTGATTTTTTATAATGCTTTAGGGTACCTTCCTCTAACAAGACACGTTCAAGGGCTAGGACCTTGTCAGTCAACTTCTGGAAAGACTTTATGCACTGAGATGTCAAGGGTTTTTATAATTCAGGCACCAGATTTTTTTTGAATTAATTCAATCTGATGTTCTGATTAATATGAAAAATGGGTTTTAAGGACCTAAAACCTTTAACAAAGGAGCATAAGATAGTTCTTCAAAAAGCATCCAAACCAGCATTGAAACAACTTACAAAAAGACTGGGAAAAAGGCCAGTAAACTGAGCTGACAACTAAAGAAAGGAACAACAAAGCAAAAAAACTAGAGAAAGGATAAAAATGAAAAACAACAACTTATAAAGACTTGAGAAGATTAGCCGCCTTATTGACCACCTGGTCATAATTTGCCAAAGTAGCTTTAAGTTCTTCCATATCCTTGCTTGGCTTCTTCTCCTTCTTTTTTCCTCTAGTCCTCATTCTAGGTCCTTTCACTTCTCCCATACCTTCAATGTCAAGTTCCAGCTCCAGGGAATCCTTCTCATTCTCCAGTTTGCTAATGAGAATTTTGGTATTCTCGGTCGAGGCCTTCAGAATGCTATAGCTTTGATCAGCAATGCTTTTGAGGCATTTTTCAAATTTGTTGAATTTATTGTCAGTTTCCACCATTCTCTAGTCTGTAGCATTGTCATTGGTTTTTATCTCTATCAAGGCCTTCTCAATTTGCTCAAACCTAGGGTTGAAGAAATCTCTGATCTCTTCAGCTCTGGAAACTGTTTTACTCAAATCTTCAACATACTTTGCCATTGATTTACTAGTGCAGGAGCACCTAGGACTTAGGCTTAGAGATTTTTCTCATTTGGCTTGTATTGACCCTATCCAAGTAAGGTATTTAATAAAGACTCCATGAGGGTCCAAGAATGAGTGTGATGAGTGAAATGTAGGCCTAGATTGAGTTAGTTCTTCTTAGGCTTGCATTTTGTGCATTAGTGGTTTGAGTAGGTAATTGACCTTCTTGATGGTCAAAAGTGTCAAAACTTGGTATAATAATTACAGAGGGTTAAAATAGTCTTAGAAATGCTTTAAAAATCATGAGTAATGACATAGAATAGGTTTCATAGGTTGAAAAGGGTAAAAGTACAAAGAGTCCAAAGTTGCAAAAAGTTTTCATGACAACTTTTGAAAGTTGTCATGACAAATTTTGTCCTAAATACCTTAGCATTGGAGTTAGGAATAGCCCAATGCCATAGAATTCCTCCACGCATAGCTAAGACTATAAAAACCTTCTCTTGCATGGTTACCAAGGTTGGAGATTTTGATTTTGTAAGTTCAACAATCTGAAACTACTCATTTTTAGATTGTTTGACATCATTTTGGCTTATTTTGCTCATATTGTGTATACAAATGGATTGAATCCATTGATCCAGTAATGGATTGAGTTTCTTTGGTGTGTTCCAGAGTTTTTTCATTTTATTTAAAGTTTTGTACTTAAGTTTTATTAGTGTTTTCATTGTTTTGTTTGCAAACAGCCAGTTTTGGCTTATAAATAGCTCTTTTGTGTAAAATGGTTGCTCCATGAATTCCATCTATGCTACCATCATGGCCTATTGGGACATGGAAGGAAACCACCTATAAAATGTATATATGCAAGGACAAGTGCTGGAGATGAAGTTTGATGTGGTTGTCACCTTGTTCTAGGTGAGTTCAAGAGCAACCCGACAAGAGGAGACAGGGTGAATTTGTTGTGTAAAGTGTAGGGGTGGATGAAAGACCATAAAATAACCTTTTATAGGGGTCCATAAAGCTCATACAAAGTTTACTATGCAAGGGGAAGCCATAACAAAAGCATTTGATACTCATTTTCCAAACTAGACCAGTCACTACCGAATAGAAGGTCTAGAAACCCTTCAAAACCCTCATTTTTGGGTTAGGGTATTGTACGGTGGGTTGAGAAGCCAAAAAAACCTAAATATCTTGGGGATAGGTGTACCATTGAAGAATATCAAACCTTTTTGAAGGGTCTTTTGGACCATTTTCCTCCAAGCCATAGAAAACCGGATTTTGGAGGCCTAATTGGGGCTCATTCCTTGTAGCCCTTTCCTAGGCAAAATGGTGAAATCGGTAAGGAAGGAAATGAGAGAAAACTTAAATTGGACTCAAAAGGAATTAAAAACATTTTAAAAGCTACCTCCACACCTCTACATCAACTCACAATAGTAGGAGGTCAAATTGACAAGTTGAAGCCAAGACAACCATAATGAGCACATGGGAAACAATGTGGATTGGTAGTGTTCGTAGTGAAAAAACTTGAAGCAAACACCTTGAAATTGACAAGAAGAAATCCCTAGAAGAGATTTAGAAGGACTTGGAGGTCTTAGAGCATATCTAGGTCTGGAGAGTTGGTGGATTTCAGCAACACCAACTAGGTGAAGTGTGAGCAAACTAGGTGAACCCCATCAAATTGGTATCATAGCCTATAAGATTTGGGCTAGGTGAGTAGATGTCCTTGTTGGTATTTTGGTATGGTTTTGTCATTGATGTCAACACCTACTCTTAAGATCCAGCAACATTCACCGGCAAGCAAGTAAACTCTGCAACAGTTACTGGTATATGGTTCACCGGCAGGATATACTATTCACCGGTACCTAGAATGATATGGAAGACACTTGGTAATGTCGAAGACATCATGTGGACACTTTGTTTTGAAGAATTAATCATTGGTATATTCATATTTTCATATTTTCTTTTACCAGCAAATAGGTCCAGGTTATCTAGGGTTACACCGACAGGTTTATCTTTTCCAGATCAGCATGGCACGCTATGGAGATGATTTATTATTGTTGTAAATGCATTAAGCCGACGTGTTTAATTAGTTATTGCATCGGATATTATATTATTTGTAAAAAAAAATTATTGTAATATCTTGTAGAGCCAACCTACTAAAATTGGTCCTAGGGTATGGTATAAATGTAAGATCTTATTTGTAAGATCAAGTGTGGAATGCGAAAAAGAATTGAGTGAAGGTATATGCAAGATCAAGCAGGGATATACATGAAGACATCATTTAAAGGTGAAGTTAGGTTTTTGTAAAAGCATATCAGCATTACACTGGTACTGAATCCAGCATATGAAGATGCTATTTTGTGCAGTACATTCTTATTTGATTTAACCATCCAACTATAGTTAGTGTGACTCCCATTTTGTGATTGAGCAGTGAGCTATAGGCTGTTGGCCTTTCTACATGTTGAGCCCCAATTATGTACACTTACTATCTACAGTAGTATCATCTGATTGTGGGTAAGGTTTCCCATCATGGTTTTTCCCCTTACAGGGTTTCCACGTACAAATATTGGTGTCATGTGTTGTCGCTGAATTTATGTTTATGTTTCATGCATTAATCCTTACCAATATAGCAATTTACTGTTAACACTATCTACCGGCATACTTAACTAGTTTACCGATATTAAGCATTAAGTTGGTTAATTAGTTTTTGGTTTGAATTTATTAGACAACTGATTCACCCCCCCTCTCAATTGTCTCTGAGACCTAACAGTCCTCTATGGAATCTGTAGGAGACAACATCATGGTGACCAATGCAGAGTTGGAAAAGAAATTGGATGATTAGGAGGAAGAGAATAGACTCATGAAGGAGAAGTTGCTTGAATTGGAGAGTAAGCTTGGTGACATTCAAACCAAAGTAGAGGAAGTGTTGGTAAAGGTAGAAGGAGCAGAAGGGAAGGGTAAAGAAGTGTCAAAGATTGACAAAGTGCCTAAACCTGACCCTGTCCTAGAACAAAAACCTTTCCTGAAAGCATTGAAGGCCTTAAGTGGTACATAACTAGAAGGATTGCCATTGTTCACTGGTAAGATGGAGGTAGAAGTGGCCCTAGAATGGATAGAAGGTATGGAGAACCATTTTGAATGTGAAGGCATAACTAAATCTCAAAGAGTCAAATTGGCCAAGTCAAGGATGAGAGGATCTGCTCTCACATGGTGGAAATTTGTACAAGATGAAAGGAAGAAAATGGGCAAAGCACCCATCTCTTTTTGGAAAGAGATGTTAGTCAAAATCAAAGAAGTTTATCTTCCTGATGACTATGAAGTGCAAATTCATAGGAAAAGATAAAACTTAAGACAAAAAGACCTTGATGTCAGTAGTTATACGGAGGAGTTTCATAAACAGCCTTAGATCTCATGTGGTGGAAGAAGAGAGTCTCAAGGTTGCTAGGTACCTAAATGGTCTACGATGGAACATCCAAGAAGATATAAATCAAATGAGCCCAAAGACAGTTTATCAAACCTATCAACTTGCCCTTAAGGTTGAAGAAAAACTAAAAACAAGACATGATTCTAGGAGAAATAGGGGCAAAGGTAGAGGAAAATACAATAGAGGTCATAGGGGAGGCTTTGGAGGAAGAAGTTTTGAAAAAAGAACACAAGGTGAGTCTAAACTCACTAAGCAACAATAGAGTAATGTGTGTGTGAAAAAGTGAAATAAGAAGTTGTATCCATAAGACACAGCACTTCAATTAAGTCATTACATGTATGGTTAGATAGATATAAGCATGAATAATAAAACCATAACAAATCGACCAATTTCCTTCTAAAATATGCAAGTATAAGATTGCTCTTAGATTTTTATAAGCAATACCAATGACTAGACTACACCAAGATGAAGGATTTAATCTATATGAGCATGATATGCATGCAAGATGGATGAATAATTCAAGCAATAACAAATTCAAGTAATATGGGTTCAAGCAATATAGATAAAACTAAATGTGGATGTAAATAATCTAAAAAAACACAATATATTCAATGACTCTAGAGCAAAATCAGCCTAATAATAATCTCCAAGTGTGTTCTCAAAAATCTCTAGGGTGAATTGGATGAGAGTTGAAGGTTGAATTTATAGAAAATTACAATAGAGGTCAAGAAAAAGCTCAATTAAGGATTAATTGAAAATAATTGAGAAATCATGTTCAGTTAACCTTGAGATAAATTCCAATTATAGTTTAATTGAAATGCATTTAGATAAGAAGTTCAAGTTCCATTGGAAATAAGATTTATTTAATTCCATGCATTTGTGATAAAATTAGATAATTCTTTGATTTATTCAAGAAAAGAGTCTTTTCAATGCAACTGGACTTCTTTTTCTAAAAAAACTTTGTGTTCTAATTTTAGGAATAATTTAATTAATTGCTTTTCTAATTTCAAGTTCTAAATTTAGAAAAAGAAATAATATCTCAAGTTTGATTTCTCTCTCAATTCAATTCATTTATTTTATTTTCAATTCAACTTTATAATTAATTCTTCTTTTGTAATAAATTAATTCCTTTTTTTTGGCATGATTAAATGGAAAATTTATTAATTAATTAAATATGTTAGGATATTTAATAATTTAAAATAGGATAATTGATTAAAAAATGATTTTCTTGGAATGATTAAATTAATTAAATAAATATTTAATTAATATTGAGTAATTGACTTGCCATGGAATATTTGATGATTGAAGAATTAATAATGTGCTCAAGATTGATTTAATTGCATTTGGTTAGGACCTTGGTGATGTTGTCGAGATTAGGGGCCCATGGTTTAGATGACAATTTTAGGGTATTACATTTTCCCCTCTTTGAATTAATGTGCGAGCAACGTGTTAGTTCAAACAATATGTGATGTCTAGTAGATACTAGTTATGAACTTGATTGATCACGAACCAGATAAAGAGCAAGGTGTTTAGCTTGATTTGAAGCGATGAAGCTGAACATAGTTTGATTAAAGCGATACCGATCTCGAACTTGATTGAACTAGGAACGATAGAGAGAAAAGATACCAAACTTGAAATTTATTGATCAAGAAATGGATCTTACTGATCTAGAACTTGATTGAACTAGACACAGTGAGAGAAGATAAAATTGATCTTGAACCTGATGGATCAAGACATGATGAGCGAAGATAAACTGTCCAGCTTGATTCAATGCGATGAAACTGAACACCTGCTTAGATTGAGCGTGTGATCAAATATACTCTTTAAACTTTTGATTGAGTTTAAACAAATAATCATCTTGATGAAAAGTGATGAAACTGATTAATGTTAAGAGATTGATTTAGATGAAGACAAATATCAGCTTGATTTTGAAGTGATGAAACTGATATGCCCCTAGCGATTGATTCGATTCAGATGATCGAGAGATCTCAACTTGATGTGAAGCAATAAAGGTGAGATACCCCTTAGAAATAAGATTTGATTGATTTTCTTTAGTTGAAAATATTTTTTCTCAACTTTTGATGAATATTTGAAAAATTTCTCAACTTTGAAGATGTGAGGTCATGAGGTCACAAGTATGCCCCCTCAGGAGCAAAATCGAAAGATAGCGAGGGTACATGATTATAGGCAATTTTCAGCAATGATAATGATTTGAGCACAAATGATTTAGAGGAATTTTTGGAAATTTGGTGTTGATTGAGAAGTTGAGCGCAAAGTTGATTTGTAGAATATAAATTGAATTGAGATTCAACATTGATTCATGAGAAATTGAGAGCAATTAGAAGAAAGTGAGCATTTGATTAAAAGTGCTAAGTGGTCTAAATTTTGGAAATTGACTAGAAAAATTATCTCAAATTTCAATTTCAATCCCAAAAATGGAATCAGAATGGGCGAATTAGCTAAGGGTACAATTTTTATGTCTATCGAAGCAAGTTGAAAAATTAGGGTTTTGGCTATATAAGGGGTAAACGTGTCATTTTCAATTCATTTTAACCCTCCAAGTTTGAAAATTCAAAATTCCTTCTGTGAAAAAAAAATGGTGGTTCCTACTCATGAGCATCGATTCGAGTGATAGACACAACATAATCGACCGTGAAACTATGAGCCAACGGTAAGTGATCGATCTTAAGCCTTTTATTCATTTCAAATTTGAATTTTTTTGTTGATTTTTTAAGTTCTTGGCATGTTGAAAGTTGGGTTTTCTCATTTTGTCATGCGAGACAAGATCCTATCTCATATGAAAAACTGTTAAAGTTTGTTTTGTCATTTAGAGTCATTAGTTTTGTTTGTATTGTACAACAACCTTCATAAGAGACCATTTTGTCATCCTAAGTCTATTCATATATCGTATCAGTCTTTTGTCGTACAGAGCCTATTCCTGACTCGTATGAGTTTCTTCTTTTCTATGTTTTATCATTTGGAAAATAGTGAGTATTTGTTAAGGTTCAAACTTGGAATTTTGATTTGGCAATTGATGCAGTTGAATTTGTCTGATGTTTTACTTCTCTTTTAGGCTTATTTGGAATGTTTTCTGATGCTTCATTGTTTAATTTTTGCAGGTTCAATTGCCTCATGTTATTTTTAGATGCATATATCCACTCACTATGACATTAGATCAACAATTGTTAGATGTTGAGTAGGCACATATTGATTTGTGTGGTTTCACCCACCTTCTTGGTTTACTAGATTTCCATGTGAATCACGGAATTCTCATAGTGTTAGTTGAGAGATTTCATTCTGAGCTTAACACCTTCCACTTGCCAGTTGGGGAGATGACCATCACTCTCGAGGATGTTTAAAGGATTCTCTATATCCCTTTTGTTGGGGGTATGGTAGATTATGATGTAGCATAGCTTCTTGGCTTATAGGTTGTCAAATGTGTATTCAGGGATCCAGATATCTTGACACATTCTATCAGTTGGGACGTTATGATGAGAAGGTACAGTGAGAATTTTCCTCTGGCTTGTGTTATAGCAAGGTTTATTGGTTATTTTCTTATGCTGGATAGAGGACAATAGGGATTACCTTGTGGATAGGGTAGGATGCTGGAGAGGCTTATTGAGACCTCTCAGAGACTAGGTTGGGGTTCTTATATATTGGCCCACATGTATCACGAGATGCATGAGATTTTTTATCAGGAGGGGAAGAGCATAGCTATAGGAGTCTTGATATTACAGGTATGGGCCTAGGAGCACCTTCTAGTTTGTAGGTTGATTATAGATGATGATAAGGAGCTTGGTCAGTCGCTTGTATATAGATATTTTGGATATGTCACTTAGCCCCATCTGGGCAAGGCTGATTTGTGGAGACAAAAGCTAGATGATTTGATATCTATGGTATGGAGACCTTACAGGGGCTTAGAGCCATGGGATGACTCAAGGATCGTACCAAGAGACCTATTTGTTATGCACCCACTTATTGGCAGATCTTAGACTCTGGTGGAGTGATTCGTGGTATCTCAAGTGATGAAGCAGTATGGTAGACCTCAAGGGATCTCACAAGAGTTCACAACATAGGTGAGATATGCTAATGAGGAGAGGTGGAGATAGGCACCAAGGTTATCTTATGCCTTGGGTATGCAGGAGTTGACTGGATTGCAGCAACTTCGGTAGAACTACATGGGTAATGTTGCAGATGTAGGGGAATTGCCCCAGTACAGGGATTGGTTCTAGTAGAATCCATTCCCTAGATTTACTAATTTAGCAGAGCAAGCACCTAGTATTCAGGAGATTGAGGATAATGCCCCCACACAGGCATAGAGAGTTGAGACACTGAGGTAGATAGGTGGCGATCTTGTTGCTAGTAGCAATAGGGTTCTAGCTGGGGTTGGATAGTAGAGGGGAGAGGGTGGATCCCTTGGTGCAGTGGGTGTAAGTTTGAGCAAAGTGAGGATGCCAGAGGGTGGAGGTAAGGAGGAGAGAGCAGTGCCAAGATAGGTTCGATAGAGATGGGAGGAGCAGGGTGGAGCTGGAGGTGGAGATGGGGGTGGAGAGCCTATGAGAGAGTAGGGGGTCGATGCAGCATGGTCAATGAGGGTACATCTAGCAGAGTTGCAGTCATAGTTGAGAGTGGCACAAAATTAACTAGCAAAGAAAAACTAATAGCTACCAGAGCTTAGGGTGGAGCAAGATCATCAATTGGTGGAGCATAGAGAAGAGCACGATCGTCAACTGGTGGAGCTCAAAGCAGAGCATGATCATCAGGTCATGATGATGAGAGCAAAGAGAGACACTCTTTAGCAAGAGGTTGTGCACCAAACTAGTCAGGTGACTTATTATGTTGCAGCTTATAGTGTAGTTGTTCCACTAGCGTAGCAGGATGTACCCTACTCATAGTATATGGCACGATCGGAGGGAGCTCAAGCACCTAGGTAAGATCTTAGTCAGCAGACTCTTCCTCCTCCATCTGGCAATGAGGGAGAGGTTGAGAGCTAGATATTATTTTTTTAGCTCTGATGTGTTTTTGTAGACACACCCATTTTTTTGTAGCCTATACGATTCTTGCTCTGATGGGAGTTTGTATATGTCAATTGACATCATTTTGTACTCTAAGAATTTATACGATATATATATATGAGAGATCTGATTTGACTTCATTGTACTTGTGTTGATTTGATTATGAGATGCTTTCTATATGCTTTATTCTGTATGTATGTATATCTTTTAAATATGGATGTATGTAATGCGAATGAATATGGATGTTTATATTTATTTCTTTTCACATGCAAATAGATGAATGAGAATGAGTAATCAATAATGCAATTTTTTATTTTTCTATGCAATAAGATGAATGCAAATGAGTAATAATGAAACATATGAATCTATATAAAATGTTTATGTATGCAGCTAACATCTCAAAACACAAGTACTCGATCAGAGAAATGATGAAAAATAGACCACTTAGCTAAGAAATGATGATGCTTCCAGTTCTCATTTAGAAGATAAAGAGATCATTATTATACCAAAATCACTCTAAATTCACAAAATACAAAATAAAATACAAAATGAGATGCAAAATGAAATGTGCCCTAAAACTACTTACTGGATTTAAAATGCTTAAGTTTCATCACTAAGCATAAGGAGCATAATAGGTAGATTAGAGTTCCTTTCTTTTCAATGTGCAATTTTAATTATCTTGTCTGCGATGATCCTTTTTTTGTTCATATCGTTGGACAGATTTTGCAGGGACCCGAATTGCATAATAAATAAATTCCCTCAAAACAATCAAAGAAATGACGTGGACCTCCCTATAGCATTCAAATAAGCGGATTTGAGGTATGTGTGGTGATTTCTCATTGGGATCAGTCCTACAAGCAGAAAATAAAGAAAATATTATGCCCCTAATCCTTGCTCCTCTTAGTCGTGAGAGACTTCCTCAAGTTACTCAGAGGGATAATAATCGAAAACCAATATAAAAAATAGCACACAAAGAAAATTTTCACGCATAGCTCAAACTATTTAGTGATTGTCTTCTGTTATGTTGTTTTGCTTGTTTACTCAGTGATAAAACTCTTCAGTAGTCAGGAGACAGGTGACTGACTTGAAATGGATGACCAGGTTTCATTGATGGAAAGATGAATTGGTTGATACTGCTTAGGACATGTAATGGGCTTTGTCGATTAACCTAAGACTAGGACATTGATTAGTTTCAAGCAATGAGGGTTCCAACAAACTAGGATGTCACAAAAGTGACTGAAATATATGTACAGGTGAAAGCAAAGATGTAGGAAAGTGAGAATGCCAACGTTGCATTGATAGATGGAGCGCTTGAGTATAAGAGCTGCCTATTTATCGGGTTTTCACCTGCTTGGCAGAGGTTCTTTTTTTTTACCAAGGTGCCTATTTACCAGGGCATTTTCTCTCTCTCTCTCTCTATCTCTCTCTCTCTTTTCTTTTTCAGGACTTTTTATGATTTTTATGATTTTTTTCAGGACATTTTTTAGTTATACAGGTTGCTGCAGAAGAGAATGCTAGGTGAAGAATTTTTTCAAGTGAATGGTGTTGATTTGTTCACGTAGTTGTGATCCTTTTGATGTTGAGAGCCGATAGACACTAGAGTCGAAGACTACAGTCATGATATAGGGACCCAGTCAGTTGGGTTCAAACTTCCCTTTGTTGTCTTGAAACTGCTGATTTTTAGGATTTTCTCTCAGAACTAGGTCACCAACCTAAAATTCTCTTTGTCTAACTTTCTTGTTATATCCTCTAGGCATTCTCTTTTGATATACTTCGAGATGATCAAATGCCACTTGTCGACGCTCATCCAGTAAGTCAAGTTCTTGCAATCTAGATATTCTATAGTCTTAATTGGTAACAAGACCTTGCAAAGAAACTCTTAAAGATGGTATTTCCACTTAAATAGGTAATATTGCTTTGGACCCATACACCATAGAAAAATGTGTAGCCCCAGTAGGTGTTCTGATACTTATTCTGTAAGCCCATAATGCAGGATTGAGCCGTAAATGCCAATCCTTCCCAGATTTGTTCATTGTTTTGTGCAAGATAGTCAATAGGTTTTTGTTAGATGCCTTGGCATGTCCATTACCTTGAGGGTAATATACTGATGGTCAGTGTTGTTTAATTGTTAATTTCTCACAGATCTTGTCCAGGTCTTTATTCTTAAACTATCCTCCATTATCAGTCACAGTCGACGAAGGTATCCCATACCTGCAGATGATATGGTTTAGGATGAAGAGAGCTACTTGTTTACCAGTTGCTTTTATGAGCAGAACCACCTCTACCCACTTGGTGAAATACACAGTGGTAGTTATGATAAATTTGTGTCCATTAGATGATGTAGGATATATCTAACCAATGAGATCAAAGGCCCATTGCTGAAAAGGCCAATGTGTAATGAAGGGTATGAAATCCCTTGCTGGAGCATGTATGAGATTTCCATGTACCTGACATTTCTCACAAATCTTAGCAAATTTAATAGCATCTTTCTCCATGTCTGGCCAATAGTAGCCAACCCATAGTATTTTCTAAGCTAAAGTAAGACCATTCGAATGAGATCCACAAATACCTTCATGAACTTCTGATAACGCATGTTTAGACTTTTCAATTTCTAGACACCTAAGCAATGTACCATCCAACCTCGTCTAAATAAATCGTTAGCAATGATAACATACTGTGAAGCATTTCAGGTTAGGTTTCTTTTCTCATTATGGGTAATATTTTTAGGTATAATTTGGTCTCATAGATAAGAGTAAATGTGGCTATATCGGGATGAGTCATGTCCAATAATAGAACAAAATATTTGGGTCTCAGGAGAATCATAGGCCAGGTAATGTAACTCTTCCACCAGGAATTCAAAGTGAAAATTGGATTCTTGTAACTCAGGTATAGATGCCAAGGTGGCCATAGCATCTGCTACTCTATTTGTAATGTAATACTTCTAAAGATCATCAACCAATCTCTTATAAGGTATTGGTTTCTCATCTCGAGTCTGATATGTACCATTGATTTGATTGATGATCAGCTGAAAATCTCCATAGATCTGTAATTCTGCAACCTTTCATTCAATAGCTGGCTTTATCCCGTTTACCAAAGCTTCATATTCTGCAATGTTGTTTGTGAAAGGGAACAAAATCTTACAAGACTTTGCGGTTGAATACTTTTGAGGAATAATAAATAGTATTCTAGCACCAGAACCATTTTGAGTAAAAGACCCATCAAAGAACATCTTCTAGGGTTGTTGAGTAAGGTGCATTATTGATTCATCTAGAAACTCTATATGTAGCGGTTGAGTGTCTTCAAGTGGAGCTTTAGCAAGTTGATCAGCAATTACCTGTCCTTTTATGGCTTTGCGTTCCACATACTCAATATCAAACTTTGTAAAGATTATGACCCATTTTGCCAATCTTCCATTGAGTGTTGCTTTGCTGAGAAGATATTTGAGTGGATCAATTTTAGCCACTAGCTTGATTGAATGTGCTAACATGTAGTGTCTCAACTTTTATGATACAAAAACTAATGCCAAGCATGTTGTTTCTATTATAGTGTAGTTCATTTCATAAGACACCAATGTTCTGCTGATATAATATATAGATCGTTCCTTTTTATTGTCATCCTGTTGTGCCAGAAGTACCCCCAGTGATGAGTCAGTTGTTGATATGTATATAAGATCAATGGTTTACCCTGAATTGGTGGCATCAATATTGGTGGATTGGATAGGTATTCTTTGATTTGCTAAAGATGTTGTTCACATTCCTGATCCTAGTTGTATATTACTCCTTTCTTCAATACCTTTGTGAAAGGTTGAGCTTTGTCTACTAGCTGAGAAATGAAGCGTCTGATTGATTGGAGACATCCCTATAAACTTCTCATTTGGTCGATGTTCTTCGGAGGAGGAATTTCCATTATAGCTTGGACTTTCTTAGGATCAACCTCAATTCTCTTCTTTGAAATGATGTAGCCGAGTAATTTTCTAGATGTCACTTCGAATGCACACTTTTTTGGATTTAGCCAGAGTTTGAATTTTTTCATTCTATCTAGTATAGGGCCTATCTCTTGAATATGCGTGGATCTCTTCATAGCCTTCACTAAGGTGTCATCAACATAATCTTCCATATTCTTATGCATCATGTCATGAAAGATAGTAGTTCTTGCTCTTTGGTATGTTGCTCCTATGTACTTTAGCCCAAATTAAATGACATTCCAACAAAAGGTTCCCCATGCATAGGTGAAAGCTATCTTTTCTTGATCCCCAGGAGTTTTTTTGATCTGATTATATCTAGAGAATTGATCCATTAGTGAATAGATCTCATACCCAGCAATCATGTCGACTATCATATCAATGTTTGGTAATGGAAAGTCATCCTTCGGACAAGCTTTGTTGAGATCTCTGAAGTCCATGCAAACTCTGATAGATTTGTCTACCTTTGACACAGGTACTATGTTTGAAATCCATTCGACATAGTCAATGGCTCTGATGAATCCAACTTTTAGCAGTTTTTCTAGCTTAGCCTTGACTAGCAGTGCCACATGAGGGTGTATCTTATGGAGTTTTTGCTTGACTGGTTTAACTCCTAGTGTGATAGAAAGATGGTGCATGATAAGATAAGGATCTAAGACTGGCATATCAGAGTATGTCCATGCAAAATTCATCTTCTTTTCTGAAAATAGATGAGTGAAATCTTTCAATTCTTCTGTTGATAGTGATTGAGCTATATGAATGATGTGTGGTATCTCTTGACTCCTAATGTTCACTGGCTAAGTTGGCTTGATCCATATAGAAGACCTTTCCTAAAAATGACTTGGCAGTATATCAAGTATCTCACCTTCAAGCACCTCAGAGAGGTTTTCACCCTTAGGTATGTCCCTTATTTTCTCTTTCTTAGATTTTGACACCACCACAATGTGGTTTTCATCATCAGGTCTTTTATTTTTTATTTTTCTTATTTTTGTGACTAAGATACTTGATATTTGTTTTAGTCATGTTTTCACTCTGTTCATTGGTGGAAGAGTCCATGGGTTCAACTGCATTGAGATAATAGGCTAATGTATAGTCATTGGAAAAAGTAGGTATATTTGTGGGCTAGTTTTGTAAAGTACAGTCAATTAGTTCTGGATGTAGTAAGGATAAATGTTGGATAGGTTCAAGGGCATTCATGGTATTGTCATCACAATGTCAGATCAAAAAGTTGAGTTCCAAAAGGATACCTTGTGTAAATGTCTCGAGACCAAGAAGAGTCAGAACATAATTATTAAAGTGCACGTTAATATTTTGTTGACATAATCCAATAGACATACTTGTAGCATCATTCCCTGTGCCAGACTAGATGTCATATCTTGGTTCGATAGCAAGAAGATCAGCAGAGTGATTTTCATTATTTACATCAAATGATTCAGAATTTGATGTTGAGTAGATATTGTCAAAAATGGGACTATTGTTAGAGTCATCAGATGAAGTTTTTGAGTCTTCTTTAATGATTTAGTGAGTATATGTATGGTATCAACACCAACATCTTTAATGTTGCAAGTTCCTTCAAGATTTGTCTCATTTACCATTTGTATTTGACACACCTGTTGACATTATATTGATGTTTCTATGATTCCCTATCCTCTACTCCATTTAGCTTCTTCTAGACTGATGACTAGTTCTGCTTCTATAGCTTTCAATTCTTCATGTGTAGTACTATACCCAACTTGTTCTGTCTTAGTATAGGGGTACATAGATGAAAAGCTTTCTAGTATTCTTCCTTCCTTTAGTCCTTGTTGATAGTTTGCTTGTCTCTTTTGTCTAATTTCCTATATTTCCTTCTCTAGTTTTATGTGCATCAGTTCTTGAGTATCATCTGTGGTACTAGTAGATTCTTGTGGAGTTTCTATAGTTGATGTATCTAAGAGGTGATCTAGACCCCATTCATACTCATTTGAGTCACTCTCTGAATCTTCTACTTGTTGCCTACTAGTATATGTAACTGGAATTTTCAGCGGTGTAAACAATTCCCTAATTCTTTCTACTTACTTTTTCATATCTTCCAAGACTTCCACTTCTTGTAGTATTGTAGCTGATACCATAAGAGCTTGAGTACTAACTTTTTCTTCTCTCTTGATTGCTAGTTCCTCTTGTTTTTTTTCATAGTTGGCTTGAACTTATTGAGTATTTACTTCCTTTAATGTTAAAGTTGGTGTCTTTTTCTTCCACTTTATCTTAGAAGCATGTTTTTGGTCTGATGTTTTTCCTGGATTGTATCATAGTCCAACTTTATCATTTATGGACTTTGTTTGTAGCTAAATTGGTTCAATGATACCTTCTTGACATTTTCCCAAAGGACTAGTACCTGAATATCCCATACATTGAATCATTTTATAGCCAAGACCATATTGGGCTGGGGAAATCTCACAATGTTGTACTTCCTCATTTCGACTATCTTTCTTAAAAAGCCAGTTAAGAACAACATCCTCTTCTATTTTATCTGCCAAAGAAGTAGAAGACTGTAGAAAAAGACCATCATATATGACATTCAGAGTTGAAGTCTATGTTCTCATAGCCTCTAATGGTTTGCCCAACTATTTTGGTGATGGAGGGAGAGAAACTAATGAGAGCACTGGCTCTATCTTGTAGCCATCCATGCCGGTATTTGTAATCTTCAATTTATTTTATGTCTTTCATCAGAGCTTGTGGACTTTCATTTGTAGAGACTTCCCTATTATCAGGCACAAAAGTATCGGCACCTTTTGTTAATGCATTACAAGTGACATTTATATCAGCAGGAATACTAACTTTTATTCCATTATAACGAAATTTTAAGCATTGATGGTATGTTAATGGAACTGCCTTCATTTCATGAATCCACGGCCTACCCAGTAAGATATTGTAGGATAGAGGAAGATCAAGTAATTGGAAAATGACATGTCTTTCTACTGGTCCCACCCTGATTGGTAATGATACCAGACCTTTAGAAGTCCTTTCTTCTTCATCATAGGCTTTAATTGTTATTTTCTTGGCGGGCTCAATGACATTTTAAGAAAATCCTAGTTGTGTAAGCAGACTGTAATACAGATATTCAACCCCGCACCTCCATCTATCAAAACACATTTAGCTCATTTTTATGGATCATGGCTTCAATATGCAATGGTTGGTTATGTGGATGATTTAGCGAGTTTTCATCATCTTCAGAGAAGGTCAGATAGTGCAGTGAAGTTAGATGACCCACCTTAGACTAAAACCGATCAATAGCTAAATCTATTGGAACATTAGTGGTGAGCAATGCTTTGTCCAGTATCTCTTTGTGAGCAGAAGAGATTTTTAGCAATTCAAAGATTGAGATTTGAGCATTTGTCCTTTTTAACTATTCATCAATGCTATATCCAGAGGATGATGTTGAAGTTAGCCTTTTAAATTTATCCAAGGTTGATTCTTTTTGTTTGTTTGATGGGGCTGGTAGGTTTGATGTTGCTTGAGCTGAAGTTGAAGAACTAACTCCTTGGAGAGTGACTTTCTTTTGAGAATGGGTCAGAGCTCTTGCATATTGTGATTCATTTGGTTTATCTTAGACTATAATCACATTACAATATTCAAATTGGGAAGGCTCAATCATGTTAATGACGTTGCCATTGCTAGTATAAGTATAATTTTCTTTGGCACCTCCTTTGGTCTTTGAGGATTCACATTGTTCGTAAATAGGTAAAGGATCCTTAAATGCTTTGTGATCAGCATTGGTTGGGTGATTCCCGACAAAAATTTTACTAGTGTCTATGAGATCTTGAATCTCATGTTTGAGCTTCATGCAGTTGTTTGTGTTATGACCTTTATTCTGATGGTAGTCACAGTATTCATTTTCTCTCCACCATTTTGGTTTTATTTCTAGATTATAGGGCCTGGAATTATTTAGTAGTGTTATCATATTGTTTGCCAATAGAGTTTTGAAAGTGAATTCATATGATTCTTCAAGAGGAGTGAAATCACGCTTGGGTTTGGAAAGCCAAGGCCTCTCTTTGAGCCACTCTTTTGTTTTCTTTGGAGGATTTTTTGTTGTAGCTTTGAGTGCTTGTGTACCACTAGCCAAGTTGAATATCGTGGGCTTTGAGTTGGTTTTAATAGTGTCTACTACTCCGTCATTTACAAAATTCTTGTTGTTGTCTTTGCCAAATTTCCAATACTTTTTCTTCTCTTTGGAGATAGATCCTGCTTGTGTTTCTTTCCAAGGTGAGATATCCCCCTTCTTTATGAGCACATCTTCCATTAAAATAGAATTATCTACCATTTTGTTAAATTATGGGTGTACTTTCATTTCGATACTATATTTCAGTTCTAGGACCAAGCTATTGATAAATATATCCAGTTTCTCTAAATCTAGGATAGGTCATGAATACCTAGAGAACATCTTTCTCCAATGTTGGAGGAAAGTAAGAAAAGGCTCCCTATTTTTTGTTTAGCATTACAAAGCTCAATCATAGTCACAGGATGTCGAATGTTATATGAGTATTGTTGTTAAAATAGTTAGATTAGTTCCTCAAATGCTTTTATTCCTTTAGGCAGACTTTAGAACCATTCCATGGCTTGTCCTCCCAAACTCCTCGAGAAGGTGCATGAGATACGTTTGATCCTGCATGAACTCCATACAGGCACCACAAAACTCTCTGACATGATCTTGAGGATCTTAGGTACTATCATATTTGTCAAATTTTGGGATCTCGACTAATGAAGGAAATGGAGGCATGTATAGATTCTTGTCAAATGGAAAGGGGCATATTGTCTCCAGAGAATATTGTTTTGGGGACATCCTTATTCTTTAGTTCTATGATCTCACACCGTAAGGCTTGTAATTTTTTGTGTACCATGAGTATAGGTGATTCTTCCTTTCTAGTAATGAGTGTTTGAACATCATATCTAGTAGGAAGTTTGGCACCTTGTTTTACTAGTTCTAAGAAATAGTCTTCCTTTTCTCGAGCCAGGATAGCTTTCGTCATTTTTTGGAAATCTTTATCCTTTTGGCAGTCACAAATATTTTTTTCTAGAGGTTTAGTGTCTTCTTCAGCTTCACTTGATGAGGATGCTAGGATTCCCAAAGATACTGAGAGGGGGGGTGAATCAGTATCTAACCAGTTAACACATTTTCTGACCTTATTGAATATTTTGCATTCCAAAATAATGTACCGGTAAACAAGAATTAATGCAGTAAATATAAAAAATAAACACAACATAGAAAGCACACCATAACACAAGATTTTTGGCAAGGAAACCTGGTGTGGGAAAAACCTCGGTGGGATTTGTGACCCAGAATATTCACTCAGTGGCCAATGAATGGATATTACTTACAATAGTGTGCCTCCACATGCAGGAAGGCCAACTGCCTAGAGCTCACTACTTAAATACAAAAGGAAGTCTCACTGACTTACAAAATGGATTTTGAGAATCCAATATGATGTAATTCTACAAAAAGCATCTTCTATGCTAGGTTCAGTACCAGTTGAACCTCATATAATAACCATAAACCTTTCTACAAGATCTACCTTAGTATTCATTCTACACATCCATCCTATCATATCCCTACCAAATGATCTACAAGATCTCATACTTATATATGAGTCTTATTACAATATGCCATGTCGGCTTACAAAAGGATATTACAATTAAATACAATATACAATAATCAAAATCATGTCTTCTAGGGTGTCGGTAAACATTCTTGTCATTGCTGGTGAACTATCTACCAGTGTAGAGTATGTCAGTGCCTGTCAGTTCCATGAGATTGAAAGGTTACCATCAATGACAATACCTTCAATCACCTGCAATTCTCATTGGAGTGTGCAATTCCAACAATCTCCCCCTTTTACATTGATGGCAACACTCATGAGAAAAATTCAAAATTGTATCCAAAAATTGAAGTCCAAAAATCTTACCAAAACTATGTGCTCCCCTTGAGTAGATAATCTCTAAGTTATTGGATTTTTCTCTTCTCTACTACTCCCCCTTTGACATCAATGACAAAGGTTGTCAAATGAGTAGTTTTCAGCCAGAACCTTGTAACCAGTTGGTTACAATCTGGAATAGGTTTGCTAATACCAAATTCAGGCTCTGAGTGAACCTATTGTTGTCCTTTAATGTTGCCTCTATTCTTTGAATTATACTAGTGAGGTGATGCATTTTCTCTTCCGGTGTCTTTTTTCCCTGATAAATGCCTCTGAGATCTCTTTCCTCAAATAGATGAGGTTATCCAATTTAGGACTGAGTTTGCTTTTAAGTTCTTTTGCCTTTCCTTTTATTCTTTCCTTTTCTTTCTCCAATTTCTCAAGTTTCTCCTCAATTCCAGCTATCTCTTGTTGTATAACTGATATTGGTTCTGATGAACCAATGATATTGTCAGCTATATCATTTATTTCTTTTTGTACTTTGTTGATCTCCTTATAAATATCCACTATCAAAAGATTGGTCTTACATGTATCTCTATATAGTTCCTTAAGCTCCATAATGGTTTTACTTAGTGTCAGTAACAGGGTGTTAATGTGTCCCATGCACTTCTTTATTGTCTCAACAAAGAATTTCTCCTTCTCTCTATCCATTTTCTCCTTAAATGTCTCTTCATTTGTTTATTCCATAGTCAATATATTGTCAGTGATATACTTAGACAATGTGTCTAATTGACTCAAAGAATCTTGATTGTCTACATTACACTTGGGTGCAATCAATTTAAGAATGGGGATGGTATCATCTATAGCCTTATATGCTAATACATTACAATGTTATTTTCTTGATAGAATCCAAAAGTACCTCAATTACATTTGTTGGTCTGAATTCAGTCATGGAAGTATTGGATGACTGGCCAATTACCTTAACAATATCCATGTTGTCGGTGTGAGTAACCACTTTGATTGTTTCGACCTCTGGTAGGTCAGTTTGTGTTTGCATTTCAACTAGCAAAGGTTTAGGTTTCTCAACACTTGCTGGTGGCACTATCTCTATATGTACCTGAAAGTCAACCTGTTTCTTAACTTGTATCTATGTATGTTTCTTTGTGCTCTCTTCTGTCGGTTTTTCTGATGGTTTCTTAGTGGTATCCATTGTTGGTTTCTCTATCTACACCTTTTCACTATCCACTACCAGTGACTTAGTAGGTTTCTCTGTATTTTCTGTCAACTATAATATTGACCTCATGAGTGTCTATGTTCATGGTATACAAGATTTCGAACTGAGGATTTGTATCCTCATGTGGAGTCTCCACATCCTCAATAGTCAGTGTTGCATCAGTCTGAATCGGTGGAGTAACAATAGGTGGTGGAAAATTGTCTGTCACTTTTATATTTGGTGGTCCACCTATTTTTTCTTTTCCTTTGTCCTTATCCTTTTGGTATACCTTAAAATCTTTAGGTCTTTTGAGCTCTTCTTGTTTCTCCTTCTCCACAAAGATGATGTCCCATTTATCTGCTATCTCTTCTGATATCTTGTTAACTCTGTCAGCCATTAGACTTACATGTCAATGACCACTAGAAAATACTATTTTGTTAGCTTTGTTGATCAGCTCATCAATTTCTTCCACTAATTTAACAGGGTGAATAGCTAATAGTATCTCAATCTTTATTTTCTTATCTAGTTCCATAATGGCTAACCTTTTAGCATCAAGCCACCTATATAGATTGCTAGGTAAATCATCTACAACCTCTATCAAAACTTTCTTATAGATGTCAAGGTGTAAGATGATACTATTTTCTATGTTTTCCTTTTCCTCATTGGTAAGTGTATCATACAATTTACTAACATTAGACAAGTTTCCATCATCTATTATTTCATTCAACAAGTTGTCAAGAGGAGGAATAACCTATTTTTCCTTTCTCTTTCTTGGTGTCATCTTTTTAGCTGGGGGCCTTACTGCCTATTGTTTCTTTTTTTCCTTTTTAGGTGTAGCAGAGGGTACCGGTGAAGGTTATCTCTTCCTATTTACTCTTTTGAACTTAGTTGGGATTTCACTTTAAGATGAAGTTCCAACTGGTGAGAGGTGAGCTTCTAGTCGTAAACCTTCCAAATCACTTTCTATGATACTGGTGATATTCATTATGTTTTCCTTTATCTCTTTCACCTATTTTGTTACACTTCTCATATATTTCTCTCTTCTCTTCCTCTATTTCAGTTTTTGTACATCACTCTCAATGGTTTCAGCATTACCAAACACTTTTTCTTCTAGTTCTCTAGGGGCTTCAAGTAGGGCTTTGGCATATATTTTAATAATGTTCACATTTGCCTCATAACCCATTTCTGTCACCCAAACAGTTCTAGGAAGAACTGCCTCCATCCAAATTTCATCTTTCTTAATTACAAAACAAATTTCTTTCTAATATTTGTCAACAATACTCTGAGGTAACCTTTCCCTAGTCTTCATTTTTGCTTTAAAGGCTTGGAAATACTTAGTTATTTTATTGTCCTTATATGTTCCCATGCCGGTAAAGATATCCAACAATTTTTTCCCTACCAGTATGTCATAACCAAAGTCTTTTCTACCTATACCGGGAACTTCTTTTGTAATATATATCATTAGGCATACAAGAAGATTTCCAAATCTAAAAGTACCTTTCTTACCTCCTTTAATTTTCTTCAGATTATCAATTAATTCATCCTTCAACAATTCAAATACATCTATCTTAGCATCATTGTTAACCATATCATATGCACTCTTGATACATAGATTGGAAACTAAGTTGAGTCTGTTAGAATGTGTTAAAGTCATCACTATGTTGTTTGAAACTTTCTTGGTCTTATCTGGCTTGCTACCGATGGAAGGTAAGCCAGTCACAGCCCTAACGGCTTCTCTAGTGATCTTATGGATAAGGTCTAGCCAAAATAATTCTCCATGAACTCTACCGAGTACAATCCTCACAACCTCCTTAGGAAATTCCGAAATGTCAAGGATTTCCACAAAACCTAGGGTTTCTATAACCTTATATTCCGGTTTTACAGTTCCATTCTCATCACAAATAAAATTATTGTACATTTTCATGATTTCATCTGAGCCTAGTTCCTCAATATGGCAATGTATGTATATCCTTGGGTCTTCTGCATATGCAACTCCTTTAGGGATTTCAGAAAATGCACCTAGGGTATCATCCTATTTTTCTACTTTGGTTATAATCTTGAATATGGGCCTAGGGCATTTAACCACTTCAATAACAGTAGGGTTTGCAATGAATTTAAGAACAAAGGAGGAAGCCATTGGTAAATACCTTAATTTGCCTTTTAGGTTTGGATGCTTGAAATATCTTGATTCACTTCTTTCTAAGGATGCCTTCGCTCATTTTTTTCATGCTCTGAGGAAATTTGAATGCTCGGTGAGTGAAAAAGAGTGAAAAACACTGATTTATAATATCTTTTACTTCAACAATCACAATAAATGTATGCCAGTTAAGTGAAACTTAAAACATCTGTTGGTAAAGAAGAATTTCATCTTCTCACCATCAACTAAAGGTAAACTTGCATGATTTTCAATTTGTTGCCATACTTTTTATAGTTAAAATATATTCCATTAAATTTGTAAGCATTAGGTTGTCTTACCAGTTTGTTGTGATCATGATTGTTTGCAGTACCGAAGCTTTCACCAACTTCAAAGCCAAGTCCATTAGTATCTCCATCAGGTCTCTGAGTCTCCTAGTCAATTCATCTTAATTCTTCTTTCTATCTTCAATATCTTTATAAAACGTCATTGTCATATTTTGCATCTCATTCCTCATAGCATTGTTTTCTTGTCACAACTTGTTCACAAGGTCATTAAGGGTTTCTTTCTCATCATCATCACTCTGCATCTTCTCATGAAGTTCTCTTCTATTGTTTTTAGCAATAGTGAGATTCTCTTGAAGTCCTTGAATGAATTCATGTGTAGTCTTCAGATCATCTTCAAGTTTGATATTCTTCAACTTTTCTGCATCATAATCTGCAAGAGTTGTTTCCAATTGTTTTCTCAATTTTTCCATCTGTACCAGTATCAGAATCTCCCTCAAGTTGTTAGGCTTTTGAAAATAGAGAACCAGGATCTAATACCAATTGTTAGGATTCCCAAAGATACTGAGAGGGGGGGGTGAATCAGTATCTAATAAGTTAACAGATTTTTTGACCTTATTAAATATTTTGCATTCCAAAGCAATGTATTGGTAAATAATAATTAATGCAGTAAATATGAACAATAAACACAACATAGAAAGCACACCATAACACAAGATTTTTGGCGAGGAAACTTGGTGTCAGAAAAACCTCTGTGGGATTTTTGACCCACAATATTCACTCACTAGCCAATGAATGGATATTACTTACAATAGTGTGCGTGCACATGCAGGAAGGCCAACTACCTAGACTCACTACTCAAATACAAAAGGAAGTCTCACTGACTTGAAAAATGGATTTTGAGAATCCAATATGATGTACTGCTACAAAAAGTATCTTCTATGTCACGTTTAGTACAGGTTGAAGCTCATATAATAACCATAAACCTTTCTATAAGATCTACCTTAGTATTCGCTCAACACATCCATCCTACCATATCCCTACCAAATGATCTACAAGATCTCATACTTATATATGAGTCTTATTACAATATGTCATGTCGGCTTACAAAAGGATATTACAATTAAATATAATATATAATAATCAAAATCCTATCGGCTAGGGTGTCGGTAAACATTCTTGTCGCTATCGGTGAACTATCTGTCGGTGTAGAGTCTACCAATGCCGGTGCCTGTTGGTGTCATAAGATTGCAAGGTTTCCATCAATGACAATACCTCAAATCACCTATAATTCTCATTGGAGTGTGCAATGCCAATAGAGGAATCATTATCGGTTTCATGAATACTAAGATTGTCTTTGTCATTTTATTTTGTCTCATGTATAGTAGGAGATTCAGGTTCATCAAAAACTGGTACTCTTGATGATGAAGGTTTGTCAATGAGCGGGTCCTTCATGTAGTATGGGTTATCTTGATATGTGAAGGGTTGTCCTTTGCCTTTGGCTTCTTTCTTACAAGAACTCTTGGTTTGAGTAGGCATTTTTTATGGATTGTTTGAGGGAAACAACTAAGATTTAGTCTAGTTTTGGGAAAGATCTATCCTATATAAGCCATTTATCTAATTTGATTCGAGAGTAGTGACTAAGATTCAATCTAATTTTAGGAACGATCTATCCTATATAAGATGTTATCTAAGTGACTTAGGTTTGATAAGTAGTTGATTGAACTAGTTCAAAGATGATCAACCAAATCATGCAACACAAATGGCAGAGGTACACTATCTTGATCTGTTTATGCTCAGGATGATGATAACTAGTATTATGCTTGATGTAGACTATTTTAGGAAAGTTTGACTAATCTATACTGACAAAATAAAAGATTCATACAATGGGTTTTACTGAGCTGAACAACAATTTAATAGCTTTAGGATGATAACAATTTTGTATCATACGAGTTGCTTCCTAGTACCATACAATAGATGGGTATGTCTAGGATGACAAAAGATTCAATGCAATTCTATATTGTACAACATAGGATTTAGCTTTATATGACAGAGTATCAGGATTCGTACGATAGAGGATTGAGCTCAAACGACAAATAATCAGACTTGTATGACATAGGATATGAAGCAAGATGATAAATTATCAAATTCGTATGAGTGTTCTCAAGATAGAGACAAAAATCTTGAGTTTTTCAATAGCTGAGTATGACAATTGAGTATGACCAATTCTAAGATGAACTGAGTTTTTACTAGGATAGACTAGTTTTGGACATAATTTCAACTTAGGATGGACTAGTTCTGGCACAGACAAAGTTTTCGATCACTGAGTTGTTTCTTGTTTTCTCCAATTTTGGTATTCCAGTTTTAGTTTGAGAGATGAAAACATAGAAAACACGTAGTATGAATAGTAACTCCAATCATAGCATGCAAGCCCTACAGAATTTGGTGAGAGAAGAAAACCTTTTCTTGTAGACTCAGGTACACACCCAATAGCTAATTAGAATATGACCAATGAGTCTCATGCAATGGATTCTCAACGTCGTATTATCTGACTCCAAACACTAATGGGGGCACAAAATGAGAAGTAACTTGGGAGAGTTACTATCTCTCTTGTACAAAGATTATCCCCCTTTCGGAGGTGAACCAGGTAGCTTCTAATTTTAACTAAATCTAGTAAGGGGTCCATTCGGTGCATCGAGGTATAAACTCAATTAAGAGGTCTCCCAGCCATGAAAACCAAGGTTTAATATACTCGAAGGTACGGAGGAGAGCTATTCCTGAGAACTATCGTTGACTGGATTTTCATCAAATCATGTTTATTTTATAGTGGGTTGGAGTACTTGGCATTTAGCCATTCCCACTTAGGTCGTTTCCCTCACATCGGTCGTAACGGTTTTAAGACTTTTTAAGCTCCTTGAGAGGGTAGGCTTGCTAAAGATGTACAAATCTCAAACAAAGAAAACGCCTCAAGGGTCTGGATTTCTGATTGTCTAAAAAAAAAGACAAGAGTGTACTCTCCTAACTCTCAAAATTTACTCAAAACATGAAATACAAATTTGATTGTTAACCAGATAGCAATTTAGGTGCCTAAAAATGAATTGAAAGAATACACGATGCTTGGTCAATTCTTCTCAAGTAACCTACAAAGACAACGAATCAGTAGTCATATTGTCTTTATGCGACAAGCATATTCTTCGATAAGCGTTCTATAAAAATTGATTAGGCTGTGAAAAAGTCTAAGATAGACAGATAAACAACCAGAGTCAGTCGTCAATATAATCAATTTGAATAGAAAATTAGAATAATGAAAATTGTTTTTTTGTCTTTTTAACCAAAAAAAAAATTACAGAATCGTACGACAATATTTAAACTCCTATGATATAGGATTCCAATTCGTATGACACCTACAGTTTGTCATTTTGGCCTGTGAGAAATGTCGTATGATATGACGTAGAGGTTGTATGGCCAAAAATTCAAAAAGTCAAAAAATCTGAAAAATAACAAAAATAAAAAAGTCAGTCTTGGAGGCCAAACAATGTAGTCTTCTGCCCCACGGTGGGTGCCAGAAATGTGTGTGTGAAAAAGTGAAATAAGAATCTGTATCTGCAAGACACAACACTTCAATTAAGTCATTACATGCATGGTTAGATAGATATAATCATGAATAACAAAACCATAACAAATCAACCAATTGCCTTCTAAAAGATGTGAGTATAAGATTGCTCTCAGATTTTTATAAGCAATACCAATGACTAGAATACACCAAGGTGAAGGATTTAACCTATATGAGCATGATATGGATGCAAGATGGATGAATAATTCAAGCAATAACAAATTCAAGCAATATGGATAAAACTAAATATGGATGCAAATAATCTAAAAAAGAACAATATTTTCAATGACTCCAGAGCAAAGTTAGCGTAATAATAATCTCCAAGCATATTCTCAAAAATCTCTAGGGAGAATTGGATGAGAGTTGAAGGCTGAATTTATAAAATTACAAGAGAGGTCAAGAAAAAGCTCAATTTAGGATTAATTGAAAATAATTGAGAAATCATGTACAGTTAACCTTGAGATAGATTCCAGTTATAGTTTAATTAAAATTCATTTAGATAAGAAGTTCAAGTTGCATTGGAAATAAGATTTAATTAATTCCATGCATTTGTGATAAAATTAGATAATTATTTGATTTATTCAAGAAAAGAGTCTTTTCAATGCAACTAAACTTCTTTTTCTGAAAAAGCTTTGAGTTCTAATTTTAGGAATAATTCAATTAATTGCTTATCTAATTTCAAGTTCTAAATTTAGAAAAAGAAATAATATCTCAAGTTTGATTTCTCTCTCAATTCAATTCTTTTATTTTATTTTTAATTCAACTCTTGGTTTGTAATTAATTCTTTTTTTGTAATAAATTAATTCCTTTTTTTTTGCATGATTAAATGGAAAATTTATTAATTAATTAAATATGCTAGGATATTTAATAAATTAAAATAGGATAATTGATTAAAAATGATTTTCTTGGAATAATTCAATTAATTAAATAAATATTTAATTAATATTGATTAATTGACTTGCCATGCAATATTTGATGATTGAAGAATTAATAATGTGCTCAAGATTGATTTAATTGCCTTTGGTTAGGACCTTGGTGATGTTGTCAAGATTAGGGGCCCATGGTTTAGATGACCAATTTTAGGGTATTACAAGTGGCACTAGTAAAGGAGGATTCAATAGAGGAAGGGGGTCCAACAATGGTTTTAGAGGAAGATCTAGTGGACAAGGTAGAGGTTCCTCATATTTTGCAACAATGAAGTGTTACCATTATAACCAACTTGGTCATCCAACATATAGGTGTCCAGAGAAGGGAATATCATCACAAGGTGGTCAAAGAAGAGTGAACTATCTTCAAGAAGAGTCTTCAAGCAGCAAGATTTCAAAGGTTTCCTTAGAATCAGAGGTAGGTGACAACTTGATGATAAGGAGAACTTTGATCAAAGAACCAGGCAGAGAAGAGACAAGCCAAAGAAGGTCCTTATTTAGGATCAAATGCAAGATTATGGATAAATTTTGCAAAGTGATCATTGATTCAAGGTCAACAAACAACATTGTGTCAGAAGAGGCAGTGAGTAAGCTCAAATTGCAAAAGATACCTCACAACAACCCTTATAGAGTCACTTGGTTGAACAAAGGCCAACATGTCCTAGTCAACGAGCAAGCATGGGTGGATTTTACCATTGAGAGGTTTAAGGAAAAGGTGTTATGTGATGTCCTACCCATGGATGCATGCCATCTTCTATTGGGAAGACCATGGAAATTTGATAGACAATCTATTCATGATGGATCCAAGAATGCATACTCATTTAAGAAAGATGGAGTCACATTCAAGATTCAATCTATCCTTGAGGAAAGTGAAAAGAGGGCAACAAGTCCTAATGTTCTTTTGGTGAGTGAAAAGCAATTATTGAAGACACTTGAGGAAGGTGAAGGTATAGGGTTTGCACTAGTAATGAAGCCTAAAGAGGAAGACAAGAAAGAGTAGACAGATTTGCCAATAGAAGTTCAAGACTTGTTGAATAAGTTCAAGGGCATAATGAGTGATGGACAACTAGCCACCTTACCTCCTAAAAGAACCATAAGCCATCATATAGACTTCATTCTTAGAGCATCCTTACCTAACAAGGCAGCTTATAAAATGACTCCCCAATAAAATTTTGAGATTGCCAAGCAAATCCAAGATCTCTTAGATAAATTCCTAATTAGGAAAAGCATTAGCCCTTGTGTTGTTCCTACCATGTTAGCCCCAAAGAAAGGTGGTACTTGGAGATTGTGTATAGATTATAGAGCTATAAATAGGATCACCATTAGATATAAGTTTCCAATTCCTAGAATAGAAGACCTAATAGATTGTTTGGGGGAAGCCAAGTACTTTACCAAGATTGATCTTAAAAGTGGATACCACCAAATTAGGATTAAGGAGGGTGATGCATGGAAGATTGCATGTAAGCCTACAAAGGGTCTTTATGAATGGCTTGTAATATCATTTGGCTTATCCAATGCTCCAAGAACCTTTATGAGACTCATGAATGAGGTGATGAAGGACTTCATAAGTAAATTTGTGGTGGTATATCTAGATGATATTCTCATTTTCAGTAAGGATAGGATAGATCATGTTAATCATTTGCAAGATGTACTACAAAGATTGTATGATGAAAAGCTAACCATGAATTTGGGCAAGTGTGAATTTGTTAAGAAGGATTTGGTTTACCTTAGGTTCGTGTTGTCTCAAGGAAACCTTAAGATGGATCCCAGCAAGGTTGAAGCCATAGTAAACTGGCCCACTACTAAGTGAGCAACAGAGGTGAGAAGCTTCCATGGACTAGCTCAGTACTATAGGAAGTTCATTAGGCAATTCAGTCCTATATGTGCACCAATGTTAGACACTATTAGAGGTGGAATGAAGGAAAAGTTTCAATGGAGTGAACAAGAAAATAAAGGTTTTGAAACCTTGAAGGAGAAGATAGCTACTCAACCGATGTTGGTATTGCCTAGTTTTGAGAAACTTTTCATAGTGGAATGTGATGCAAGCAATGTTGCAATAGGTGTTGTCCTAAGACAAGAAGAAAGATGAGTAGCTTTCCATAGTGAGAAGCTAAGTGATACAAAGAGTAAATACTCCTCTTATGACTTGGAACTATATGCTTTAGTGCAGGCTTTGAGGAAGTGGAGACACTATCTCCTTCCTAAGGAATTTGTAGTCTATACGGACAATCAAGCATTGAGATTTCTAAACTCACAAGACAAACTCAGTCATAAACACATGAAATGGGTAGAATACATGCAAGCCTACACATTCACAATAAATTACAAGAAATGACAATTAAACCAGGTTGTTGATGCATTAAGGAGACTTTTGACAATCCAAGAAATACAATTGAGAAGCATAGGAGTTGATAGTTTTAGAGACTTATACCTAGAGGATGAAGACTTCTCAAATGCCTACAAGGTGTGTAAGGAGTATCAAAATCACTTCCATAGTGAGTATTCTGAATTCACTTTGCAAGATGGACTATTGTTTAGAGGTGGGCAGCTTTGTGTGCCTATAGGCTCAATGAGAGAAAAACTCATTTAAGAGAATCATAATGGTAGCCTTAGTGGACATTTTGGAGTCAATAAGACTCAAGAGTTGGTTCAGAGGTACTACTATTGGCCAAGGATGAATCAATATGTGAAAAGATATGTGGAGACTTGTATAGTTTTCCAAAAGGCCAAAGGTACTTCTTCAAATGTAGGTTTATACCAACCTCTTTCCATACCAAATAGACCTTGGGAGTGCATTAGTATGGACTTTGTAGTAGGTTTACCAAGGACAAAGTAGGGATTTGATAGCATTTTTGTCATTGTGGACAGATTTAGTAGGATGGCCCACTTTGTGCCTTCCAAGACTACTCATGATGCATGCCAAATAGCTCATTTGTTCTTTAAGGAAATAGTAAGGATACATGGTTTACCCATGATCATTGTTTCAGATAGGAAATAAAAGTTCATGAGTCATTTTTGGAAGACACTTTGGCAAAATCTTGGCACCAACCTATCTTTTGGATCAACCTACCATCCTCAAACTGATGGGGAGACCGAAGTGGTGAATAGGAGTTTAGGGAGCTTATTAAGGTACCATACCAAAGATTATGGTTAGACATGGGATCAAGTACTTTCACAAGATGAATATGCACACAATGACAAAATCAATAGGACTATCAGCAAGAGCCCTTTTAAAGAGGTCTATGGTATTCACCCAAGGGGTATTTTGGAGTTGAGAGACTTAGGTAGTGCAATAGCAAGAAGTGGATATGCATAAGAATTTTCTTAGTAAATGAAGGAGGTACATGAATCAGTCAAGCAAGACTCGATGGAGAACACAAACAAACTCAAGCAAAAAGTTGATGAAAGAATGAAGAACCTACAATTTCAAGTGGGAGATCTTGTCATGGTGCACCTAAAAAAAGAAAGGCTATAGCAAGGAGTACCTAAAAAGTTGCAAATGAGAAGGTTGGGTCCATGTGCTATTCTAGCAAACTATGGAGAAAATGCATACAAGGTGGACCTACCTAGTGAGATAGGATTGTCACCAGTTTTTAACATAGCAGACTTAGTTGCCTATAAAGAACCAATCCAAGGTTCAGATTGCAGTACCTCAGAGGTATTAGATGATGTGAACAACCTTCAACTACCATCCAAATAAAATCCAAAGGCCGAGAGGGTGTTGAATTCAAGGATCACCAAGAAGACAAGGCATCAAGTCTATTGGGAACACCTAATCAAATGGCAGGGTATAGATGATTCTAAAGCTACATGGGTGCTTGAGACAGAGTTTAAGAAAGTAGGAATTGTTTAGAATCTGATCCCCAAAGAGGTGACATGATTTTATTTTGTTTGGGAGAGTGGTGCAGGAGCACCTAGGACTTAAGCTTACAGATTTTTCTCATTTTGGCTTGTACTGACCCTATCCAAGTCAGGTATTGAATAAGGACTCTAGGAGGGTCCAAGAGTGAGTGTGATGAGTGAAATGTAGGCCTAGATTGAGTTAGTTATTCTTAGGCTTGCATTTTGTGCATAAGTAGTGGTTTGAGTAGGTAATTGACCTTCTTGATGGTCAAAAGTGTCAAAACTTGGTCTTAGAAATTCTTTAAAATTCATGAGTAATGACTTAGAATAGGTTTCATAGGTTGAAAAGACAAAAAGTGCAAAGAGGGCAAAGTTGCAAAAAGTTGTAATGACAATTTTTGTCCTAAATAGATTAGTGATGTAGTTGGGGATATTCCAATGCCCTATAATTCCTCCACACATGGGGAAGACTATAAAAACCTTCTCTTGCATGGTTACCAAGGTTGGAGATTTTGTTTTTGTAAGTTCAACAATCTAAAACTACTCATTTTCGGACTGTTTGACATCATTTTGGCTTATTTTGCTCATATTGTGTATGTAAATGGATTGAATCCATTGATCTAGTAATGTATTGAGTTTTTTTGGTGTGTTCTAGAGTTTTTATTTTCATTTCAAGCTTTTTAGTTAAGTTGTATTAGTGTTTTCATTGCTTTGTTTGCAAACAGCCAGTTTTGGCTTATAAATAGCTCTTTTGTGTAAAATTGTTGCCCCATGAATTCCCTTTGTGCTACCATAATGACCTATTGGGAAATGTAAGGTAATCACCTATACAATGTACATATGTAGGGACAAGTGCTGGAGATAAATTTTGATGTGACTATCACCTTGTTCTAGGTGAGTTCAGGAGCAACTCGGCTAGAGGAGATAGGGTAAATTTGGAGTGTAAAGTGCAGGGGTGGATGCAAGACCATAAAATAACATTTTGGAGGGGTCCATAAAGCTCATATAGAGTTTCCTATGGAAGGGGAAGACATAAAAAATCCATTTGATTCTCATTTTCCAAACTAGACCAGTCACTGCCGGTTAGAAGGCCTAGAAACCCTTCAAAACCCTCATTTTTGGGTTAAGGCATTGTCCGATGGATTGAGAAGCCAAAAACACATAAATATCTTGGGGATAGGTGTACCATTGAAGAATATAAAATCTTTTTGTAGGGTCTTTTGGACCATTTTCCTCCAAGCCCTAGAAAACCGGATTTTGGAGACCTAATTGGGGCTCATTCCTTGTAGCCCTTTCCTAGGCAAAATCGTGAAATCGGTAAGGAAGGAAATGAGAGAAAACCTCAATTAGACCCAAAAGGAATTCAAAACATGTTAAAATCTACCTCCATACCTCTACATCAACTCACGATAATAGGAGGTCAAATTGACAAGTTGAAGCCAAGACAACCATAATGAGCACATGGGAAACATTGTGAATCGGTAGGGTTCCTAGTGAAAACACTTCAAGAAAACACATTGAAATTGACAAGAATAAATCCTTAGAAGAGATTTAGAAGGACCTAGAGGTCTTAGAGCATAGCTAGGCCTTGAAAGTTTATGTAATTGAGCAACACCAATTAGGTGAAGTGTGAGCAAGCTAGGTGAACCCCATCATTTACCTTCACCAATACTGATTGTCTCCATAATTTTGACCCTATGGCTCAGCTTCTTATTATCCTCCACAACTTTCTTGTAACTATTAATTAACCAATCGATGGTATCCACCAACCCTTTCAAACCCTCAGTGGGGGGATTTGAAGGGGGGGTTTTCTCACCAGGATTGTCCTGTTCATTTTTGGGGATGTCGCCACTAGTGATCTTATCGACATTTCCACCAACCCTCTAATCAAAACCTTCCCTTGTTATCTCCTCCTCCAATTTCTAGTTGATGTCAAGATCCTTTCTATGCACTTTGTCCTCTAGTTCCTTATCATAATCATCTTGCCTCGTATGTTTGTTCCTTATCTGAATGGAACTTTTAGTTTTCTTTTTTTGAGGAGACTAGGATTCATCTTTCTCAGGATACTCAGAGACCTCCTCCTCCAAGGAGGAGGAGGAATGGATCTAGAACACCTTTTCTTTAGTTTTTTTCTTACCCTTAGAAGAGGAGGGCTTGGTACTCACTTGTTTTCTTTTCTTACCAATTTCATCTTCAAAGTCTTCCAGACTCTCCTCTGACTCACTCATCGAATCACTTTCACACTCCTCACCCATAGAAAAACCAAAATCTGACCTTTCCTCCTTTAACTCGGAGATAGAATGTTGAGGATGGTAATTTTGGGTGTCTTTTAAATGGTCATAAATTAACGCCATAAGACCTTGATGCATGGTTGTATCACCCTTAGGGTTATCTCTATGGGCTTTAATGGTAGTATTAATTGAACACAGCAAGAAATATGGAATATTCTTTTTCATCATACCTTAAATGATTAAGCAATACAAAATGATAGCCATACACTTTTCTAAATCTTTCATCCAAGGTAATGTAACACATAAGAGAAAACAAAACCTCTCTCCATGGCTTAACAAATGCCCTAGGTGGGTAGTAGGTTTTACTTAGCTTTACTAGATGCTTCTTCTTCTTTGTCGTTTCAGGGTATCACTTAATTGCCTCTTTGCTTAGTTTTCTATCTCTGTAGTAATTGCTTCCTTCCCTGCCAAGACCCATGACCTGAGTAATTAGGTCTTCATCAATGGAGATTGTTTGATCTCCCATCTTCAAGGTGCCCTTCCTCCAATTTTTTCAAAAAAAGTTAATGATTGTGGCATCCCTCCCATGTAGCCTCTCCATAAACTTAGTAAAATTGCCCTTTTGCAAGATGTTCCAAATTACCTCCTTTTTTTTCTACTCCTTACAGTTGTTGGTTTCATATCAACGTCTATTTCCTCCCATTTTTTCGCTTTTCAAAATAGAAGGTTGAAAGTTGCAGAAAGTTGTAGGAAAGAAATTTCTTGAAGCGACCACATATACCCATAAAGCATTAGAAAATGTGCCATTTGTCTTGTAATAAATGGTATTGACATAATGATTGTTAGGAATCCCACAAATACTGAGAGGGGGGGGTGAATCAGTATCTAACCGGTGAGTAGAATTTCTTGAATTATAACATGCAAAACATATTATAATAGTGTACCGGTATGCAAGAAATAATGCAATAAACATAATTAAGAACATCCACATGAAAAGTACACCATAACACAAGGTTTTAACGAGGAAACCTAGTGTGGGAAAAACCTCAGTGGGATTTGTGACCCACAATATTCACTCACTGGCCAATAAGAGAATATTACTTACAATAGGGGCCTGCACATGCAGGAAGGCCAACTGCCTAGAGCTCACTGCTCAATGGGAAGTTGCACTGACTTACAATGAGGATTATACAAATCCAATATCTTGTACTACTTTACAATAACATCTATAATGCCTGATCCAGTATCGGTTGCTACTCTGCTTCTTACATAAACCCCTTAGCCTATATTTCACATAATAGGTCTGCCTAATATTTTTCCTTTATGCTTCCTCTCCCATTGCCAAATGTCTACAATGATCTCTTTTATATATAAGAGTCATTTTACAATTTGCCAAGTCGGCTTACAAAGTTTTTACAATAATAAACAAAATGTAATATAACAAAATCTTGTCGGCCTCTGTGCCGGTATACTTCTTTTCTTTGTGTCAGTGTTGGTGTCCTAAGTGCCGGTGTAGAGTGTGATCTGTTGATGCCGGTATAATGCCTTTGCCGGTGCCATAGGATTGCAAGGTTGCCATCAATGACAAAACCTTCAATCACATACAATGTCTCATTGGAGTGTGCATATGCCAACAATCTCCCCCTTTGGCATTGATGGCAACACTCATGAGAAATTTCAAAAATGTATCCAAAAATGTGAAGTACAAAAATGTTACCAAAAATGTGTGTGCTCCCCTTGAGCATATGATTCCTGTGATATTGAATTTTCTCATCCCACTACTCCCCCTTTGGCATCAATGACAAAGGTTGTCAAGATGTCAGTAGAATTTGTAGTTTCAACCTTGTAACTGGTTGGTTAAAATTTGAAAAAGATCTCCCAAAATCAAGTTTATACTATCCATAAACTTCTTGCTATCCTTTATTGTTGTCTCTGTTCTCTTCACTGTACTGGTGAGATGTTGCAAATGCTCTGTCGGTGTTTTTTGTCCCTGTATTAGTGCTTTTGATACTTCCTTCCATAGTGGTGCTAGATAGTCCAATCTTGGACTTAGTTTTAATCTCAAATGTTTTGCCTTATTCACTATTTTTTCTCTCTCTCTTTCCAATTTAAGTAAATCTTCTTCAAAATTTATTATCTTCTCCTCAAAAACTGATAGTGTATCAAGTGAGTTAACAAAATTATCTGCAAGTTTATTGATCTCATCCTGTACCTTGCTCATCTTTTTGTCTATATCTACAGTCAAAAAGTTTGTCTTACAAGTGTCTTTGTATAGAGTTTTGTACTCTTTCAATAAATTACACAATTCCGATAGAAGTGTGTCAAAATATCTATTACACTTATTTATTTGCTCATCAAACAATTTTTGTTTTTCAATTTCTACTTTATCCTTCAATGACTCTTCCTTTATTTTCTCAATGTTTTATGTGATATATTTACACAGTGTATCAAGTTGTCCTAAAGAATCTTCATTGTCTATATTATAATTAGGAGCAATTACCTTCAAAATTGGTATGGTATCATCAATTGCCTTCTAAGCTTGTGAGCTGCAGTCTGTTATCTTTTTTATTGAATCTAATAGTAGCTCAGTCACATTAGTTTATTTGTAGCTTGATGATGAACCAACATTCTGAGTACCATCAGTGCAAGTAACCAAGCTTGTATTGACCTCTGGTAGGTTTGTTTGTGTCTGCATTTCTTTAAGCAATGGTTTTCTATTTCTCCAGTTGCCGGTGGCACTGTTTCCTTATGTTCCTATTGTTGTTGTTGTTGTTGTTCTTGTTCTGGAGCCTTTTTCTTTGTTTGTTGCATTGTCTCAATCTGAGTCTCAACCTTTTGCTCTTTGTCTTCTGCCGGTTTCTCCTGTGTGTTTTTTCAGTTTGCTTAGCTACCAGAGGCTCACTAGCCATGTTAGTCTTATCAGTTGTATCTTTGTTTACCACTATGTTGATCTTTTGAGTATCAACATCCATAGTATATAAGACTTCAGGATTAGGATTTCCATCCTCTACATCCATACTCTCAAGGACCTTTTATCAGATGTTGCACCAGTTAGGTTTGTAACTAGGTCATTGGATACCTTCTTGGTTTTATCTGGCCTTTTACCAGTTGTTGGTAACCCTGTGACAGCTTTCATGGCTTCCTTAGTGATTTTTTGGACTGCATCTAACCAAAAAAATTCACCATGTACCCTGCTTAAGACTATCCTAATCACATCCTTGGGGAATTCAGGAATGCTAAGGATCTCTGTAAATCCTAGGGTTTCAATGATCTTGTGCTCATCTTTTACATTGCCGGTTTTATCACAAGGAAAACAATATTCATGACTTCTTTCAAGCATTAAAGGCCAAAATGAAGAAAAAAAATTAGGTTATCACAAAACATTGTCGAGAAATACAAAGATGAAATATGCTTTGTAATCAAGAAGGATGAAATCTGGATGGAAGCTGTCATCCCTAGGAAAGTTTGGGTAACCGAGATGGGCTATGAAACAGATGATCATATAATTGAAACATATGCTAAAGCATTTCTAGAAGCCCCGAGAGAACCTAAGAGTTAATGATGTAACAGACATTAATGTGACATTTATCAGCATGATATCAGGGTATAAAGCTACTCATGCAAATAGACTCAATTCAGTTTCAAGTTTATGCATTAAGAGTGCTTATGATATGGTCACAGATAATGCAAAGATTGATATATGTGAGTGGTTAAAGGATGAATTAATTGACAACCTTGGAAAGATTAAGAAGGACAAGAAAGGAACTTTCAGGTTTGGAAATCCGTTAGTATGTGTGATTCTACATATAACCAAATAGGTTCCTGGTATAGGCTACAAAGAACTTGGATATGATATACCGGTAGGTAAACAGTTAACAGAGCCTGGTCCTCTATTTTCAGAAGCCTAATAGCTTGAGGAAGATTTTGACACCATTAAAGATGGAGAATCTGATGAAGCAACTTGAAGGAGCTCTTTCAAACTATGAAGTAGAGAAATTGAAAAATATCAAACTAGAAGATGATTTAAGGGCAGCTCAAGATATCATTCAGGCACTTCAAGAAAATTTTACTGTTGCAAGAAATAAGAGAAGATAACTTTGTGAAAAATTGCAAAATGAGAATGATGAAAAGGAATCACTTAATGATATGATAAGAAAGCTGAAACAAGAGAACATGACAACAAAGAATGAGATGCAGGATATGACTATGAGATTTTGCAAAGAGATTGAGGATAGGAAGAAGAATGAAGAAGAATTGACCAGAAGACTAAGTGATGTAGCAAATGAGAACACAAGACATAGCTATGAAAATGACATGTTGAAGACAGATCTGATGCATACTCATAATGACTCAAATGAACTGATGAGACAAAAAGAAGTCTTAGAAAGAGAACTAGAAACTACAAATCAACATAAAGAAAAATTCAAGAAAAGCTCTGAGGAACTTGGTACCTTGTTAAAGAATCAAAAACCTAAAGGTGACACTTCTGGAATTAACTTTGAAGTTTGTGAAAGCTCCAGTACTGCAAATACTCAGGATCACAGCAAACCAGTAAGACAGCCTAATTCTTATAAATTCAATGGAAAATACTTTAACTATAATAAGTATGTTCATAGAGCAAATGAATGCAGATCTAGAAATTATCATAATATCAACACACCCACCAATCAATTTTCTAAATGCAACAAAGTTGGTCACAACTCTAAAAATTGCAGAATGAATGTGAGATGTTATGTTTGTGGAAGATTTGGACATTTATCTAATCAATGCATAACACAAACCGGCATAGGTTATGGGAAAGCTATTCAGAAGAATAATGTAACTTGTTATGCATGTAACAAGATTGGGCATATTGCAAAATTCTTTAGAAGTAAAGGAACACCTGTAGACAACAAAAGTTCTAGCTTGAAAGGTAAAGAAAATTTTGAAGAGGTTAAGCAAGAATTCTCAAAATAATAGATTAGAAAAGCTTATCTAAATATTGGGAATACTCCTCCACCGGTAGAACAAATCAATGCTTCACTGATAGGATAGAGTGATGCTTCACCAGAAGGACAGAGCAGTGCTCCACCGGCAAGAAACTCTTCATCTAATTGAAGAAAGTTTCCTTGAGGGTTTGGCAATCTAATGACACATGTGCTATTATTCCCTCGGTTAGAAATAAGAAGTTGAAAATTACTTTTTACCGATAGACAATGTTAAGAGAATACTTAACCGACATGCATGTAATGTGGTAGATGGCAAAAAGACACTATAAAATTGAGGTTTTGGCTCCATTCCATTTCATCGAGATTTCAAACCTACGAAGAGTGCGAAGATTCCGAGCTAAGGCATTTCGAGCAAGAGGCAAGAACACTCCAAGCATTCATCCATCCTAAAAGCAGTAAAAGGTATTTTATCATGGCATCCACCTCTGCAATTGAATATATAGCAAACCCTACTATTGTCAAAGTAATAAAAAGACCTAGGCCAGTATTTCAATTAGTTCCCGAGGTAGCAAAGAAAGATGATACCTTAGGTGCTTTTTCTCAAATTCCCAAGGGAGTTTTTTATGCTGAAGACCCCAAAATTTGCATCCACTGCAACATTGAGGAACTAGGAGATGAAGAGATTAAAACCATGTTTAAAACTGTGATATTGAATTTTCTCATCCCACTACTAGGAATCCCACAGATACTGAGAGAGGGGGGTGAATCAGTATCTAACTGGTGAGTAGAATTTCTTGAATTAAAACATGTAGAACATATTATAATAGTGTACCAGTATGCAAGAAATAATGCAATAAACAAAATTAAGAACATCCACGTGAAAAGCGCACCATAACACAAGGTTTTAACAAGTAAACCCAATGTGGGAAAAACCTCGGTGGGATTTGTTACCCACAATATTCACTCACTGGCCAATAAGAGAATATTACTTACAATAGGGGAAGGCCAACTGCCTAGATCTCACTACTCTGTGGGAAGTCTCACTGACTTACAATGAGGATTATACAAATCCAATATCTTGTGCTCGTTTACAATATCATCTATAATGCTTGATCCAGTATCGGTTGTTGCTCTACTTCTTACATAAACCCCTTAGCCTATATTTCACATAATAGGTCTGCCTAATATTTTTCCTTTATGCTTCCTCTCCCATTGCCAAATGTTTACAATGATCTCTTTTATATATAAGAGTCATTTTACAATTTTCCAAGCCGTCTTACAAAGTTTTTACAATAATAAACAAAATGTAATATAACAAAATCATGTCGGCCTCTATGTCGGTATACTTCTTTTCTTTGTGCCAATGCTGGTGTCCTAAGTGCTGGTGTAGAGTGTGATCTGCTGATGCTGGTATAATGCCTTTGTCGGTGCCATAGGATTGCAAGGTTTCCATCAATGACAAAACCTTCAATCACATACAATGTCTTATTGGAGTGTGCATATGCCAACAATCTCCCCCTTTGGCATTGATGGCAACACTCATGAGAAATTTCAAAAATGTATCCAAAAATGTGAAGTACAAAAATGTTACCAAAAATGTGTGTGCTCCCCCTGAGCATATGATTCCTATGATATTGAATTTTCTCATCCCACTACTCCCCCTTTGGCATCAATGACAAAGGTTGTCAGGATGTCAATAGAGTTTGTAGTTTCAACATTGTACATGGGTGGTTACAATTTGAAAAAGGTCTCCCAAAATCAAGTTTATATTGTCCATAAACTTCTTGCTATCCTTTATTGTTGTCTCTATTCTCTTCACTGTACCGATGAGATGCTGCAAATGCTCTACTAGTGTTTTCTATCCCTGTATTAGTGCTTCAGATACTTCCTTCTATAGTGATGCTAGATAGTCCAATCTTGGACTTAATTTTAATCTCAAATATTTTGCCTTATTCACTATTCGTTCTCTCTCTCTTTCCAATTTAAGTAAATCTTCTTCAAAATTTGTTATCTTCTCCTCAAAAACTGATAGTATATCGATGAGTTAACAAAATTATCTGCAAGTTTATTGATCTCATCCCATACCTTACTCATCTTTTTGTCTATATCTACAGTCAAAAAGTTTGTCTTACAGGTGTCTTTGTATAGAGTTTTGTACTCTTTCAATAAATTACACAATTCTGGTAGAAGTGTGTCAAAATCTCTATTACACTTCTTTATTTGCTCATTAAAGAATTTCTGGTCAATTCTTCTTCTTTCTTCTTCCTATCCTCAATCTCTTTGCAAAATCTCATAGTCATATCCTACATCTCATTCTTTGTTGTCATGTTCTCTTGTTTCAACTTGCTTATTATATCATTAAGTGATTCCTTTTCATCATTCTCATTTTGCAATTTTTCACAAATTTCTCTTCTCTTATTTCTTGCAACAGTAATTTTCTTGAAGTGCCTGAATGATATCCTGAGCTACCCTTAAATCATCTTCTAGTTTGATATTTTTCAGTTTCTCTGCATCATAGTCTGAAAGAGCTCCTTCAAGTTGCTTCATCAGATTCTCCATCTTTATCGGTGTCAAGATCTTCCTCACGTTGTTTGATCTCCCATCTTCAAGGTGCCCTTCCTCCAGTTTTTCAAGAAAAAGTTAATGATTGTGGCATCCCTCCCATGGAGCCTCTCCATAAACTTAGTAAAATTGCCCTTCTGCAAGATGTTCCAAATTACCTCCTTTTTTTTCTACTCCTTACAGTTGTTGGTTTCATATCGGTGTTTATTTCCTCCCATTTTTTTGCTTTTCAAAATAGAAGGCTGAAAGTTGCAGAAAGTTGTAGGAAAGAAATTTCTTGAAGCGACCACATATACCCATAAAGCATTAGAAAATGTTGCATTTGTCTTGTAATAAATGGTATTGACATAATGATAAGTACTCATAGCCCTCCTATTAATCCGTTTAATCATTATTTTGTCTATTTATGATCTTTGGGGTATTGTTATATCGATCCATGAAAATGGTCGATCTGACGTCATTGAGTAGACCCTCCTCACCCTTCCAGGTAACCATATTGTTCTGATTGACCGCCATGTTGGCTTCCCAGTTAGCTAGACCATTAGCTTCATGAATAATTCAATCACATGTTGTTTTGGCACATCCCACTAGAATTTCTTGATAAGGTATCACCACCTTTGCAAGAAGTTAGCGAAATTTTCTATAGGCCTCTGTTTCATGTTACAAAGGTTCATCATAGAAACAACATTGACAATGTTATAAGCATAGTGGGCCACAAAATTTTCTACTGAGTCTGAGAAGGAGGTGATAGTGTAGGTCCTGGGGACAACTGAGAGGTGGGGGGGGCTAAATCAGTTGTCGAATAAATTCAAACCAAAATCTTAAGAACCAACTTATTGCTTAATACCGATAAGACAGTTAATTGTGCCGGTAAACAATGTTAACAGGAAATGCTATACCGGTAAGAATTAATGCATGAAACATAAGCACAAAGTCAACCACAACACATGACATGAATATTTGTACATGGAAACCCTATAAGGGGAAAAACCACGGTGGGAAACCTTACCCACAATCAGATGATACTACTGCAGATAGTAAGTGTACAAGAGGGGTCTGCACATGTAGAAAGGCCAACAGCCTAGAGCTCACTACTCAAACACAAATGGGATTCACACTAACTACATATGGATGGTTAAATCCAATGAGAATGTAGTGCACAAAATAGCATCTTTATATGCTAGATTCAGTACCGGTGTAATGCTAATATGCTTCTACAAAAACCTAGCTTCACCTTCAAATGATGTCTTCATGTATATCTCTGCTTAATCTCACATATACCTTCTTATATTTCTTTTCCACATTCCACACTTGATCTTACAAATAAGATCTTACATTTATACCATACCCTAAGACCAATTTTAGTAGGTCGGCTCTACAAGATATTACAATAAAACATTTTACAAATAATACAATAACCAATGCAAAAACCAATTGAGCATGTCGGCTTAATGCATTTACAACAATAATAAATCATCTCCATAGTGTGCCATGCTGATCTGGAAAAGATAAACCTGCCAGTGTAACCCTAGATAACTTGGACCTATTTGCCGGTGAAAGCAAATATGCAAATAAGAATATACCAATGATATTACTTCAAGGAAAAGTGTCCACATGATGTCTTTGACATTACCAAGTGTCTTCCATGTCATTGCAGGTACCGGTGAACATTATATCCTGTCGATTAACCATATACTGGTGATTGTTGAACAGTTTACTAATTACCAATGAATGTTGTTGGATCTCCAAAGTAGGTGTGTTAGCAGGTGTTGACATCAATGACAAAACCATACCAAAATACCAACAATCTCCCCCTTTGGCATTGATGGCAACACAAGATGGAAAAACCATCAACGTGCCAAAATAGAAATGCCAAATACAAAAACCAATTCTCCCCCTGGGAGTAATATGTGTTTACCCAAAGATTTATTTTCAATAACAATCTCTCATACCAATCTCTCTTCAAAAAGATAATGTATTTTTCCATATATCTCTCCCCAAAGTTTTTCCATATATCTCTCCCCCTTTGACATCAAATGCCAAAGTCACAAAAAGGTCAAGTTCATACAAAATACCAATCAATTCAATATACCAACTACTCCCCCTGAGAAGTAGCTTTCTCATCAAATACTGGAATAAAAGATTTGTCCATTTAATTTTGTCGGTTGATGACAATCATCAACTGTCTAAGTCTCTACCGGTGGAGGTAGGACTCCGAGCTGATCTCTGAGATACTCAAAAGTTTCCTTAGGCAAAGGTTTTGTAAAAATATCTACAAGTTGTTCTTTAGTATTCACATAAACCAGTTTTATTTCTTTTTCTTCAACTTTTTCCCTTAGAAAATTTAGTTTGATAGAAACATGTTTTGTTTTAGAGTGTAATACTAGATTCTTAGATATATCAATTGCTGCAGTGTTATCACAATATATAGTAATAGGTTCCTTGCATTTTACCTTTATGTCTTTCAACATTTGCTTAAGCCAAAGTACATGTGTACAATTTGTTGCTGCTGCAACATATTCTGATTCTGCATTTGATAAAGATTTACAACTCTATTTCTTACTTAACCAAGAAACTAATCTCTTTCCAAGAAAGAATGCTTCTCCAGTGGTGCTCTTTCTATCATCCACATCTCTTGCCCAATTTGCATCTATGTATGCATATAGATCAAAATTTTCATCTTTAGGATACCATAATCCAAGATTTGTTGTGCCTTGTAAGTACCGGAAAATCCTTCTTACTGCTAATTCATGATTTTCCTTGGGATTACTCTGAAATCTAGAAACTATACATACTGCATTCATAATATCAGGTCTGGTTTGTGTCAAATACAGTAAACCTCCTATCATAGATTTGTATCTAGTTGGATTAACAGGTGTAGATTCATCCCTTTGAGATAATTTGTCATTTTTAGTCATAGGTGTGCTTATCGGTTTAGAGTTCTCCATCGCAAATTTCTTGAGTAGTTCTTTCAAGTACTTAGATTGACTCAAAAATATGCCTTTATTAGTCTGTAAAATCTGCAATCCTAAAAAGAATTTTATTTCTCCAATCATAGACATTTCAAATTCATGCTGCATTTTAAGAGAAAATTCTTTGCATAATCCATCTTCTACTCCAAAGATTATATCATCAACAAATACTTCCATAATCAAAATGTCATCATTAGTTACTTTGTAATATAAATTGCTATCTGCATTTCCTTTAGTAAAACCAATTTTTAAGAGATACTTATCCAATCTTGCATACCAAGCTCTTGGAGCTTGTTTTAGTCCATACAGAGCTTTTCTTAATCTGCAAACCATATCATTGTTATCTGTCAAAGAAAATCCATCAGGTTGTTCAATATAAACTTCTTCTTCAAGATCTCCATTCAAAAATGCACATTTAATATCCATTTGATAAACTTTGTAATCCTTGTGAGCTGCAAAGGCTAAGAATAACCTAACTGCTTCAATTCTGACTACCGGTGCAAAGGTTTCATTGTAATCAACTCCTTCTTTCTGAGAATATCCCTTACACACTAGTCTTGCTTTATTCCTAACAACCTTACCATCTTCATTGAGTTTGTTTCTAAATACCCATTTGGTTTCAATTACATTTTTATTTTCAGGTCGGGGAACTAATGTCCAAGTATTATTTTTCTCAATTTGTCCTAATTCTTCTTCCATAGCTTTAATCCAAAATTTATCTTCACATGCCTCATTGATAGATAATGGTTCAATTTGAGAAATAAGACATACCTCTTCATTTGCCAATCTTCCTCTTGTCATGACTCCTTTAAATTTGCTTCCAATTATCTGATCTTTAGAATGATTCAATCTTACATACTGGGGTGTCTTAGTCTGTTGTTGTTCTTCAATTACTGTGGTATCTTCTGATGATATCGGAGTAACTGGGTCATCATTTTGTACCAGTGGATTTACTGTTGGTTCATTTGTCATAATTTATGTTACCGGTTCAGAGTCTATATACCTTGAGGTTCCTCTGAATTGTTCATCAATCTTTACATTTGTACTCTCAACAATTTTCTATAATCTTTTATTAAAACATCTATAAGCTTTACTCTTAGATGAATAACCAAGAAATATTCCTTCATCACTTCTAGGATCAAACTTGCCAATATACTCATCTCTTCTAATATAACATTTACTTCCAAAAATTCTGAAATACTTAAGAGTAGGAGTATTACCAAACCATAGTTCATGAGGGGTCTTACCGGTTTCACCTTTGATGTGAACTTTGTTGAATGTATAGATAGTAGTGCTTACTACCTCTCTCCAGTACACATGTGGTAGATTTGCTTCTGATAACATACTTCTTGCTGCATCCAAAATAGTTTTGTTTTTCCTTTCAACAACTCCATTCTGTTGTGGTGTCCAAGGTGCTAATAATTGTCTTTTGATTCCATTCACTTCACAGAATGTATTAAAATCTCTAGATGTGAATTCTCCTCCTTGATCAGTTATTAAACATTTAATTTTCTTACCGGTTTCATTTTCAACTATTGCTTTGAATAGTTTGAAGTTCCCAAATGCTTCTGATTTTTATTTGAGAAAAGTAACCCAACACATTCTAGAATAATCATCAATAATTAGCATGAAATATCTATCACTTTGTAAGCTTTTAGTTCTAGCCAGACCACATAAATCAGTGTGAATTAAATCAAGAGCATTATTGGATTTTTCTGGAATACTTTTGAAACTAGCTCTAACCTGTTTTCCAAATTGACAATCCTTGCAAATTGTATTCTGAGGTTTCACAATTTTAGGTAGATCTCTAACTGCCTTAGAAGTACTGATTTTTACCATGCAATCAAAATTTACATGACATAGTCTCTTATGCCATAGCCAACTTTCATCTATATGAGCAATTAAGCATGCCTTTTCACTGTTATTCAAATGAAAGATATTACCTCTAGTCTGATTACCGGTTGCAATTTCCAAACTAGTTCTATTCATGATTTTGCATTTTCCATTTTAAATTGTAACTGAAAACCTTTCTCAACTAATTGACCAACACTTAAAAGATTATGTTTTAATCCTTCAACATAGTAAACGTTGTCAGTGTTATGTTTACCATCAAGAGATATTGAACCCTTACCTTTGATTGAACAAGCTTTGTCATCTCCAAATCTTACTAAACCTCCATTGTATTCTTGAAAGTTCAAGAATTTACCTTTGTCTCCAGTCATGTGATGTGAGTATCCGAAGCCAATAATCCATTCATCCTTTGATTCAACTTTAGTTGCTAGGACTTGTTCTACCGGTGGAGCAATAGGTACCGGTTGATCTTCTGTTATAGCAACAAAGACCCATCCATTGTCTATTGGATCCTCATTAGAATCATCAGTCACACCTTCATCAGCAATGTAACAGGATTTATCCTTGTTTTTCTTAAATCTGTATCTCTGATATTTGAGATTAGGTTTGAATGTTCTTCTAGCTTCTTCTCTTAGTCTAGCATGTCTATCAGGGCATCTTGAAGCCATATGACCAATCTTATTGCAATTGAAACATTTAAAGGGTGCTTTACCTTCATACTTACTTCCAATTGGACCTTTTGGCATTTTTCTTGCAAATAGTGCTTCAAGTTCTTCAAGCTCTTCATTCTCCTTTATGGTTTCTTCAAGTTCTCTTGCATAAAAGGCTCTCCAGTCTGATTTTTCAAAAGATGGAGTAGATGATGTTGATGCTTTGAAGGCCAAATCAGTTTTTATAGCAATAGGACCAAATTCCTCTATTTCAAAAGCTAAAAGTTTTCCAATTAATGTATCCCTAGTTACTGATGTATTAGGCATTGCTCTCAACTCATTAATAGTAGTAACCTTCATTTTATATGCTGGTTGCAAACCTCTTAAGATTTTTGAAACAATCTCATCTTCACTGAAGGTTCCTCCACAACATTTGATACCTAAAACAATTTCATTTACTCTTTCCATAAAAGCATAAATTCTTTCATCTTCTTCCATTTTCAGATGTTCATACCTGACTCGAAAGCTTTCAAGTTTTGCAATTTTGACTATGGAATCACCTTCATTCAGTGTTTCCAAATGATCCCAAATAGCTTTTGCAGTAGATCTATCTGATAATCCCATGATTTGTTGATCTGATAATGCGCTCAAAAGTGCTTCTCTTGCTTTGCAATCATTTTCTTCATCTTTACCTAAAGTAATAGGAGCAGGCTGACTAGCTACAACAGCAGTATAACCAGTCTTAGTAACTTCCCAGATGTCTTTACCAATGCAATTCAGATGTGTCTCCATTCTGATTTTCCATATTCCATAGTTGGTTCCATCAAGTTTAGGACTATCCTTCCTGAAATAATTAGTAGACATTGGATCTCCTTAAGTTGTTAAACTTCTGCAAAAGAGGACCAATTCTCTGATACCAATTGTAGGTCCCGGGGACAACTAAGAGGGGGGGGGTGAATTAGTTGTCTAATAAATTCAAACCAAAATCTTAATAACCAACTTATTGCTTAATACTGGTAAGATAGTTAATTGTGTCGGTAAACAGTGTTAACAGGAAATGTTGTACTGGTAAGAATTAATGCATGAAACATAAGCACAAATTCAACCACAACACATGACATGAATAATTGTATGTGGAAACCCTGTAAGGGGAAAAACCATGGTGGGAAACCTTACCCACAATCAGATGATACTACTGCAGATAGTAAGTGTACAAGAGGGGTCTGCACATGCAGAAAGGCCAACAGCCTAGAGCTCACTGATCAAACACAAATGGGAGTCACACTGACTATAGATGGATGGTTAAATCCAATGAGAATGTACTACACAAAATAGCATCTTCGTATGCTGGATTCAGTATCGGTGTAATGCTGATATGCTTCTACAAAAACCTAGCTTCACCTTCAAATGATGTCTTTGTGTATATCTTTTCTTAATCTCACATATACCTTCTTATATTTCTTTTCCGCATTCCACACTTGATCTTACAAATAAGATCTTACATTTATACCATACCCTAAGACCAATTTTAGTAGGTCGTCTCTACAAGATATTACAATAAAACATTTTACAAATAATACAACAACCGATGCAATAACTGATTTAGCATGTCGGCTTAATGCATTTACAACAATAATAAATCATCTCCATAGCGTGCCATGCTGATCTGGAAAAGATAAACCTATCGGTGTAACCCTAGATAACCTGGACCTATTTGCCGGTGAAAGCAAATATGTAAATAAGAATATACCAATGATATTACTTCAAGGAAAAGTGTCCACATGATGTCTTCGACATTACCAAGTGTCTTCCATGTCATTGCAGGTACCGGTGATCATTATATCCTTCCAGTTAACCATATACTGGTGATTGTTGAACAGTTTACTGATTGCCAGTGAATGTTGTTGGATCTCCAAAGTAGGTGTGTTAGCAGGTGTTTACATCAATGACAAAACCATACCAAAATACCAATAGATAGAACCTCAGGGCAAGGATGAGAACCATGCAAGAGCGTCTCCCATGAGACTATTTGGGAAGAGCCTTCAAAGATATAAATCATTATAGGAGACTTCTTGGCATAGAATATGAAACTCACGGACATGGTCTCTGGGGTCCCCTTGGCCCTCATACTTCGTGAACTTAGGTATCTCAAACCCTAGTGGATAAGGTACAACTGATATCGATGGGTCATAAGGAAAAGGACAAAATTCCTCAAACAAACATGGTTTTTTTCTTGTTAATCCCTTCCTTCATGGTTTTGATGATGTTTTTCATGTCCTGGATTTCCTTGATGATATCTTGTTGTGGATTTTGGACATGGTGGATTGTGTTTGTCCTTAATATCAAATGATTCATGGAATGTGTACCACCACCACTAATATATTGATATGATGAAAAAGTGGGGATGTGAGATGTGATGACCGATGTAACAGGGACTTGAGTGACAATTGGTTGCAAACCGTGAATTGTTGTAATAGGAGGAAGAGAAGCATAGATGAATTTAGCGACATTATTGAGAGGAATGGAGTATTGTGGAATAGAGACATGTGGTTGAGTAGAAGAAGATGGCATATAAGCATGTTGGAGAATAGATGTGATCGGATTGGATATTAGCATGGATGTCAAAAAGGAAGAAGGTGGGATAGAAACCACGGGGATGGATACTATGGGTGCTATTGATTCGGGTTGAATGATAGGTGGGGGTGTGATTGATTGGGGTTGAAGGATAGGTGTGATGATATGACTAGGAGAAAAATCTCCTTATGGTTGTTGATTAAGAATGGATCTATCAAAATCAAGGGGAAGGTGAGCTCCATTTTCAAAAAGAGTATTTAGAAGAACACTAGGTATGTCGGATGGATTTCTCCATCATTTCTTGATTGTATGAATCTCCTAGAAACGTTTGCACTTCTAGGGAGAGATTATCTTGATGCACTTTGTGTAGGGTCTTGATATAGGACACTAATATCTAGCATGCCATATTATTGTTCAGCCATCTTTTCCTTTTGAGATCAATTTATGACCATACAAGAATAACCTTAGAAAGATTTGTTAGAAGAAATTTTTTTGTGAAAGGACTTAGCTAAGACTTTGATATGATTTGGGTCTGATGAAATTAGATAGATTAATTGATGGGATCCTTGGATTAGGATACGAATTTGAATAAGATTGCACCTTAGTCCTTGGATGAGGATTTTAGGTGGGAGATGTTGATGAAACCATAAGAAAGGTAACAACTGAGTTGGGTTAAAATTTAGACCTTAGGATAATGATCAAACTCTCTTTTCTACTAAGGATTGAGTAATGAGCCAAAGAAAAATAAATATGTAGGATAAGAGTCTTGATCAACTCAAAGGATGAGGAAAAGGTACTTGGGGGAGATTCTTTCCCAAGTACAAAGGCCAAATGATTAATTGATTAAGGATGAGGTCTAAATCGAACTTCACAAGGCATAAAACCTTAGCGTGAAGTTGATTTGATTGAAGGATGATTGATTAAGGATGATTGATTGAGGATTAATTTGATCAAAGATGATTGACTAAAGATTGATTGATGTGCTCAGTCCTTGGAAAAGGTTGATGATGAGAGATCAAATAAGGGTGATAGTGATGACTAGAAGAACTTGATGATTACATTATCCTTGATATGGAAGTGACTCAATAAGAAATAGGTTTGGATGGAAAATTGTATGAAGGTATGCGACCACCATGATTTTGACGATAGTTGGTATTGAAAGATAAGTTGGATCCTTGGAGTAAAGCTCAGACTCTTAGTTCATCACTAACATCAAACTCATTTCTATTACCATGAATATAATCATGATATTGGTGAAAAAAGGTCTTATGTTTGAGCAAGAGTTTGTGGTTGGTATACCAAAACTTTCAGCATCTAATGAGTTGTGCTTGTGTGAGCTTCTTCTTCTTGATTGGACAATGGATTGAATTCTTAGGATGCTTGTACAACTTAGGCTTATGAAACATGAGGTGGGCGGAGTTCCAACATAGTTTGACTTGTTGGAAAATTTAGAATTGAATGTGGCTTGGGCTTGACTAAGGTTGATTCAAAATTTGGAGTAGGATATGACTAGGACAAAACTGGGACATGACTTGGGTATGACTAGGACATGACATTAAGGATGACTAGGGACTATGACTTGGACTATGCTTGACTTAGATTATAATATGACAAAAGGTGACTTAGATAGACTATGATGACTAGGATATTGACTTGGATACACTAATTCTACTCTTGGCAAGAAGACATAGAAAACATATTAGCCATTGACTCAAATAGAGACATCAAGTACAACATGATATCCTAGGAAGTTGCTTGAGGAAAACCTTTGCTTGCTGACTTAGGTAGACACCCAATAGCTAATCAAAATACAGTCATTGAGTCTCACATAATATATTCTCAATGCCATATTAGCCGACTCCAAATTCCAATGGGGGCACGATATTGTAAGTCTCTTGGGGGAGTTACTATCTCCCTTGCACAAAGATTATCCACCTATCGGAGGTGAACCGGGTGACCTCTAATCCTAGATCTCTTAGTAAGGATTTACTTTCGAAGACTACCCTTTGTAGTTGCACAAGCACGATTGAGGCCTATAGCCCAACAAAGTACCAAGCAAGATGTAGTTACGCAACTGTGATTGAGACCTAAAGGCCCTACAAAATACCTGATATGAGAGTAAACTCTCAGATAGCTCCGTCCTCCAATACTTTCATCCCAAGAGACCTATTTATTATAATGAGTTGGAATACTTGAGTTTTAGCCGTACTTACTTGGGTCATTCCCCTCTCACCAATGCTTGTGTGAGTGTCCCAGGAAATCATAAGGGCATGCCTGCTAAGGGTAAAAAGCATGCAAGCAAACTAGAAAAGTTTCAAGGGTCTGGTTTTCTTATTGTCTATATAGACAAGAGCATACTCTCCTACCTCTACGCTTTCCTCAAACACATAAAGAAAATAATAATTTTACCTAATTATATTTAAGTGCCTAAAAAAATAATTAAAAAAAAAGACACAATGTTTGGTTGTATCTCCTTAGGAAACCTACAAAAACAATGAATTAGTAGTCCTATGGTTTGAGCAATAAATTCTCTAACAAGTGGAATCTTGGACTAACATTCTATAAAAACATAGGTTAGTAGTCTCAGATCATGCCTTGCACCAATCGGGTAGAACCTGCAAAACTCAAAAATTCTGATCAATACACAATATTCTACAGAGATAGCGCTCGTGTTGTTCTGCAGACAGTCACGCTAAAGTGCCTACGCAGGCACTAAAATGTTTGCATACACGCTGCAATGAGGTCTGAAAATAGAAAATAAAAAATAAGAAAAAATCTAGAAAACTTGGATTATACTTGGAGCAATCGAGCTACTCTACTATCGATCGCGTCAAAGCACGTGCGCTCGCAGCAAAAACAAAAAAAGGGGTTAGCGAGTGGCAGCAAATTTGAAAATTCATTTTTTTTTAAATAAGCGATATTTTGACAGAGCGCCCGTGCTATTCATAGAGCACTCGTGCTAAAGCAATGTTTCTAAAATAAAAAAGGTTAGATAAGGAAATTGACTATTTTTTTTATTTTTTTAGGTTTTTTTCCTTTTTATGTGTTTTTTAACAACTAATTAAAAAAATAGAAATTTGAATGAATAAGAGTAAAATGGATAAATGAATGGAGAGATATTGGAATCGGACACGTTGATCTTGCAATACTCACTTTGATCGACGGATCTGGAAAAAGGTGACTTAGGGAAATTTAAATTTAAATTTAAACCGGGCACGCTAAAGCATGTGCACATGTGTCGAATCTCGTATCGCTTGCGCTGAACCCATATCACTCATGCCACAGTTTCTTGCATGATTTCAATACCTGTGACTAAAAACTCATAAAAACTTCAAGAAAATTGTTAAAAATCAAGATGTGGGTCCCACTAGGCATGCCAAATGCACACTCCAATGAAAAATTATAGGTGATTCAAGGTATTCTCATTGATGGCAACCTTACAATAATATGATACCGGCAGGTACCGACACCGACAGACTCTACACCGACATACATTCACTGGCACTGAAAAGATTGATTACCAGCATCCTGGCCAATAGGATTTTATTTATTGAAAAATATAATTAATTGTAATATCTTTTTGAAAGCCAACAAGGCATATTGCAATAAGGCTCATATATAAGTATGAGATCTTAGAGAACATTTGTATGTAGGATATGTGATGGATATTATGTGTGAATACTAAGGCAGAGTTTGGTATAAGGTTTTGGAAGTTGTAGAGCTTAAACCGGTACTAGATCTGGCATAGCAGATGCCCTTTTGTAGCAGTACATGACATTGGATTTTCATAATCCACTTTTGTAAGTCAGTGAGACTTCTCTTTTGTATGTAAGCAGTGAGCTTCAGGCAGTTGGCCTTCCTGCACGTGCAAGCCCCTATTGTAATAGTAATATTCTCTTATTGGCCAGTAAGCGAATATTTTGGGTCACAAATCCCACTGAGGTTTTTCCCACACTAGGTTTCCTCATTAAAAATATTGTGTTATGGTGTGTCTTTTATGTTGTGGTTGTTATTATTATTTACTGCATTAATTTTGGTTTATCGGTACAAAGTTTTGGAATGTTTTTCATTTAATAAGTTAAGGAAATCAATTAACAGGTTAGATACTGATTCACCCCCCCCCCCCCCCTCTCAGTATCTTTGGGAATCCTAACAATTGGTATCAGAGCCTGGTCCTCTATTTTCAAAAGCCTAATAACTTGAAGAAGATTCTGACATCGGTCGAGATGGAAAACTTGAGGAAGCAACTAGAAACATCTCTTGCAGACTATGATGCAGAAAAAGTGAAGAATATCAAACTTGAAGATGATTTTAAGGCTGCACAAGAAATCATTCAAGGACTTCAGGAAAATCTCACTATTGCTAGGAACAAAAGAAGAGAACTTTCTGAGAAGATTCAGAGTGATGATGATGAGAAAGAAACTCTTAATGATCTAGTGAGCAAACTGAGACAAGAAAATAGTACAATGAAGAATGAGATGCAAGATATGACTATGAGATTTTGTAAAGACATTGAAGATAGAAAGAAGAATGAAGATGATTTGGCTAGAAGAATCAATGATGCTGCAAATAAAAATCTGAGACTGTCATGAGAATGAAATGCTAAAGACAGATCTAATTCACTTGGAACATGATAAAACTGAACTCATGAGATAGAAATATTTCTTGGAAAATGAATTGGCTACTGCAAATCAACACAAGGAGAAACTCAAGAAAAGTTCAAAAGAACTTGATGACATGCTAAAGAATCAGAAACCTAATGGAGATACTAATGGCCTTGGCTTTGAAGTTGATGAAAGCTCTGGCACTACAAACAAACATGATCACAACAAACTGGTAAGAAAACCTAATGCTTATAAATTTAATGGGAAATGTTTTAACTATAACAAGTATGGTCATAGAGAAAATCAGTGTAGATCTAGAAACTATCAGAATAATAATACACCCACCGGTCAATTCTCTAAATGCAATAAAGTTGGTCATAATTTAGAAAATTGCAGAATGAATGTAAGATATTATATTTGTGGAAGATTTGGACACTTATCTAACCAATGCAGAACACATACCGGCATAGGATATGGGAAAGATATTCAGAAAAACAATGTGACTGATTAAGCTTGTAACAAGATTGGACATATTGCAAACTTTTGTAGAAGTAAGACATCACTGGCAAATAACAAAGGACCCAGCTTGAAAGGTAAAGAAAAGGTTGAAGAGGTAAAACAAGAATTTTCAAAACCATGGATTAGAAAGTCTGACATGAATGTTAGTGAAGCTATTCCTTCACCGGCGGAATAGAGTATCACTCCACCAGTAGGAGATCCTTCATCTAACTGAGAAATAATCCTTTGGGGTTATGGCAACAAATTGAAAAACATGCTAGTTTACCCTTGGTTGATGGTGAGAAGTTGGATTACTTCTTTACCAACAGATGAGTTAAGTTTTGACTTAACTGACAGGCAATAAATGCGGTAATTGAAAGAAATAACATTATAAAGCAAGTGTTTTTGCTCTTTTTTCATTCACTGAGCATTCAAATCTCCAAAGAGCGCGAAAATCCTAAGCGAAGGCATCCATAGCGAAAAGTGAAGGAATTCATCCAAGCAAATCATCCTAAAGGTAGATTAAAGTATTTATAAATATGGCTTCTTCATCTGCACCTGAATTTATTGCAAACCCTATTGTGATTGAATTTATCAAGCGCCCTAGACCCATGTTCAAACTTATTCCTAAAATTGCGAAGAAAGATGATACCCTAGGAGCATTCTCAAAAATACCTAAGGGAGTACTTTATACAGAAGATCCTAGAATGTATATACATTGTCATATTGAGGAACTAGGAGCTGAA